>NC_090450.1:529836413-531327038 GCF_031143425.1 Pleurodeles waltl | reverse complement strand
CACAACTGACACCAGGCCATTCGTAATAAGACTATAAGAGATAAGGAATGGTGGCAATGCTAAATTTCAGCATGCATAATTAAAAACGTTGTGTTTTTAACTTTATTTTCCCTCACCAATTTGGGAGTCTTCTCTCCTGCTTTCTCATCCAGAAAACAGGACACATTTACTACTGCCATTGACAGGAGCAAGTCCCTGTGTGATGGTATTGTGGAATAGTACCTGTGAATACCCACAACTTAAGGGATTTTAGGTATTCACCACATTTTGAAGATATGCACTATTGAAAACTTAATACTACACTTGTTAGACGACTTACTTACAGATAAAATTATTCCACATCAAGAACACGTAAAGCCCGTGTGAATCCATTTGGCTGAAATCTTGCCATTCGAGATTCGATCAATCAGACACAGGATTTGGCCCTCATAAATGTTGCTATTTGGGCTCCTTAGTTGATTTAGGTATGCAAAAATCAGTGTGAATCCATATCAAGAAGATTGATGTTTTGGTTACGTTCAGGCAATCTTCATTTGTCTAAGTTCTAGTCTTCTGCATCCCAGGTCCTACTAGCTTGAGACCTTGAGAAGGTTAAGCTCCCCAGACAGTTTATCCTGCAACACGTAACTGGCAATAAGTTTGTTTTCTCCCTTTTTTAATAGAACCTTTCTTTCCCTTCCTTTACATAGCACAGCCCCCTCCCTACATACATTCTCCTCCCCTCAGCATATCATCTTGTTACAAAGAGATAGAAACTACAACCCTTCTGAAGAGTGTCTGAAGAGACGGGGGAGAGGGAGGAGTGGGACAAGGAAGACTAGAACTTGGAGTGGTGAAGATTTCTGATAAACAATCAGAACATTATCTCTTCATTTGACTTCCTACTTCCAGTCCTTACTTCCTGGGGGATGTAACAAAGTTACATTGAGTAAGAACACATATTTTTAACACTTTTGTTTATTGGCATTTCATTAATTACAACAACACAGTATATTTAAGTCACTGACTCGGTGCACTGGAGATTACTTGATCGTCCTGTTCATGAAATTCTCTTCAGGATACATAAAGTATTACCAGGTACTTTTGAGACGCACAGTGTGATCCGAGTAATCATTCTCCGGTAGGGGATAAGGGTGTGGTCACAATTTGAGGAGGTCCATATGCCATAAAATAGTAATGATAATACATCATATGCTACTTCTAAACTACAACTGTCCCCTGTTTGCTTTAGTCTCATTGTGGAGGGTGTAACCAATATTTATTGTGAAAAAAGTAAGTGGGGGTTCAGATCCCGGAGGGGGAGGGAAGGTGCCGGCCAGGTGGAAAGCAAAGGTGGGCATGTCGAGTCTGAGAGAGTGATCAAAATATAATCCTCACTGGCCCCTACTCATCTCTAAGCACACCTGTGCCACTTCTCCAACAACTCGCTCACTCTCCCCTATCAGGGTCTAGCTCCCTGTCACGGACGGGTTCCAACCCCTCAGTCAATTCATCACTCTCATCTCCCAACAGTTCGCCCACACTCCCAGGGGACTCCCATTCATCAACCACCTCCACCCACATAGGCGCGATAGGTCGGACACCTTGCGGCTCTTCCTGCTGCAACGCTCTTTCCTCATCTCACGGCCAGCGTGTAACACCGTTCACCCAGCTCTCCATTTAAGGTCCCTTAGGTGGATTCCAAGCCATGGCCATTCACAGCTTGGCCTGGGCTAAGGCCTGGTCTACAAATCAGTTCTCCACCTTCTTGGAGGCCGACCTACGAAAAAGGCCCAGGAGGCAAACTGCAGGTGTGTTGTCGAATGACCTATTCAGTGTTGTATTAAGCCTCAAAATAACTCCCTTTTAAAATCCAGTGAGCTTGTGGCTAAAGTCAGGATCCAGTGTAGCACAGGGCAGGCATCCCCAAAGGCATCCTCCGTAAATAGACTGAATCCTGTGGGGAGTGAGGTATGTCCTGTGAGTGTAATTGTTGAGGTGTGAGTTGCAAGAGACCCTCTCTGGGTAGGGAAGCACCCTCCCCCATTCAGCATCCAACAAGTCCCGACCTAAGTCATTCGTCCAGCGGGCCGAGAGAGCATCCAGAAGTTTCCAGACCAGCCTATTCAGTGCCCTATAAAGCCATGTGACCAAATCAAAGCCCATTCCCAGCATCAAGAGAAGATGATAAACCACACGTGTGGGTGGTTCTGCTTCAGCAATTCCCCACAGGTCTCATAAGACCCGTATAAGTGCCTCGTAATTAAGAAATTGTCCCAGTGGGAGCCCAATCTGCCCCACCAGGACTTCAAATGGGATTAGCTCTCCCATATGAAAACAGTCATCTAGAGTCACCAATACCACATCCATCCTGAAGTCCAGCTGCCCTGCTGCAAAGAAGGTCAGAGGGTCACCATGAGGGAGCCCCACCAATGGAAGCTCGGGGGCATAGGGGATCGCTGTGCCAGCGCGTTACAGCCTCCTTGCCAGCAGTTCAGGGCAGAGGACAGCAAAACACCATGGCGGGGGGGCCACACTGAGGGTTATAGTAGCTTTGCCAGCAGCAGTCCTTGGTTGATTTCCACACCCAATAAGCCTGGCTCCAATAGGCCCTCTCCATCGATCCACCTCATGATCCACCGGAGCTGGGCTGCTAAAAAACACAATTCAAAATCTCATACTCCCAGGCCAACCTCGAGGGGTGACGGAGAGTAGTAAGAGCAACTCTTTGGCATCCACTATTCCAGATTAGCTCCTCAAGGAGTATGTTGAGCCTCCTAAACCAGGCCACTGGAATTCACACTGGGACATTTATGAAGAATTAGGGAAGTCTCAATAGCATGACCATTTTAGAGAGCGATATGTGTGCTATGGTGGGTAATTTGAGGGAGTGCAAAAAGGAGACAGGACTTAAGGAACCGCAAGGTTTACCCAGGTTTCCCTCTCAGAGGTGTTCAAGCCATGGTAGACCTGGATACTTAGGTATTTAAACATACGTGGAGCCCAGGGTATATCAGGTGGACAAGAAATAGGACGGCACGTGCCATCAACCACTGGGAACATGGAAGTCCTGCTCCGGTTCACAAGGAGCCCCAAGTACTGACCAAATTCCTCAAGGAGTGGCAGGGCCCAAGTGATATCTCGCGCACCATTCCAGAGATAGGTAAGTAGATCATCTGCATAGAGGGAAATGACGTGAACCGATCCGTCCACTGCACTACCCCAGTCCCTTCCCTCTGTGCGGAATCTCTCTTCCAGCAGCCCGATGCAACAGGGGGCAACCCTGTCTTTTGTCCCTGTATATTTCGTAGGCTTCAGAAATAGTTTGCCCTGTCCTAACCCTTGGCATCAGGTGGGTGTAGAGTAGTTTGATCCACCTCCCCTGGGCAGCACCCAGCCCCAGTCGAAGCATGTTGGCCACCTAAAAGTCCCATCTCACTGCATCAAAGGCCTTCTCCAGGTTTACTGATACAATCACTGCATTAAGGTCAGGCAGCCGGTCATGAGCGTGGAGGATCGAATAAAGTCTACAGAGGTTGTGGGATGTATGACAGGTTGGTATAAATCTGTTTTGGTCACTATGAATCAGGGCGTGCATATGGGGCAGCAGCCCAAAGGCCAATATTTTGCTAAGTATTTTGAAGTCAGAGTTCAGCATGGAGAGGGGTCAGAAGTCCGAGACCTTCACGTCACACGAGGACGATTAGGCAATTGGAACACTAAGGCCTACCTTGTCATAGCCAGGAAAATTCACACCTCATATGCTTCAGCATACATCCCTGCCAGCTTCATCAGTTCCTTCACAAACACCTTGTAGAACTTCTGCTCCTGGCGTTTTACCTGTTGCCATGACTTTGATGGCATTTCTGACTTCCATTTCCGTCACTTGGGTGCCTAGCAGATCCTGCTCCCTCACTGGGAGGGACAGAAATGACAGGTTCTCCAAAAAAGGGCTCAACGTCATCGAGAGGTCCAGATCTGGCGGGCAATAGAGGGAAATAGTGTACCTCCTGAATGCCTCATTAATGTGTTTTTGAGAAAAGATAAACGTCTCCTCTCTCATCATCAGACAAGTGATAGGGGTCCCCCTGTTCTGTGGGCAGACCAGCCATGCCAGTATTCTACCCGATTTTCTACCTTCTTCATGAGTCTGATTCATGTATTTTTTATAGATATGGCACCTAAGATGTTCTAGGGCCACATTATACAGCTCCCACTTTGCCAGCAACGGCGGCATCACCGCAGGAATCATATCTTGTTCATTGTCCCTCACATGCAGGTCATCCTCCAGTTTCTGGAGGTCTCTTCCATGTCTCTCTGAATACCCACTTACTGCCCCAAACAGTGTCCCCTCACCACGACTTTTAAGGTCTCCCATTCTAGGCCAAGACTCAACGCTGTCCCTGATTTAGAGGCAAAGTATTCCGTTATTTAGTCTGCCTGGGTATTCCTAAAGACTGTGAGTGGACGTTCATCCGTCAGTTGCAGCATCTGGAGGAGAGGGCTGTGGTTCACCAGTGCACTGCCCAAATATTCTGTGTGTGTTATACAGATGCTAAGGGACTTAGTGCAAACAAAGCAGCCAATCCTAGTATGGGTCTGGTATAAACTCAAATCAGAGGAATAATCTCTATCTGCTGGATGTTAGGCTTGCCAGGTGTTTTCCATGTCCCAATGTGTAAACCAAGCTGTCAAGTTAGTGGCTACCCTTTGTGCTGTAGTCCCTTCAAGCGGAGGCATGGAGCAGTCCATAGTTGTATCGAGAACACAATTAAAGTCACCTCCATTGCGGTACAGCCCTTCCGTCAATCTGGCCAGTCATGATGAAAGGTTGTGAAAGAACAAGGCCTGATCCTGATTTGGCACATACATGATACAGCACCATTGGTTTGCCACAGAGGTGCCCCTCCACTAAGACATAGCGGCCTTCCTTGTATATATTGATTGTGGTGGCTTTTTAAGGGAACTTCAACCCACACCCAGAGCACCACCCTCTTCACAAAGGCCGAATAAGTGGTGGCATGCAGCTGGCTTCCACAAGTGTGAGGTGTTATCCATGAAGTAAGGCAATGTGTACCCCCCATCGTTTAAGATACGTCAGGACTTTGTGACATTTGGCCACTGAACCCATGCCACGTATGTTCCATGTCATCAGTGTTGGGTGTGTTAGCCATATAACCTGCAACAGAGCAACCATGTGAAGGATACTTCCCAAACTAATTCCCACACCTATCAACCCCACCACTCAGCAATTCCACTCCATAGGCAGCATAGAACAACAGTAAAAAACAAATGTCCCAACTCCCCAACCTCAGTCTAGCCTAGGAACGGCTGGCCACCTAAACCATACATGTCAATAAGATAGCAACATATAGCATCATCTCTCCAGGATCTCTAGGGTGGTGATAGGGGGAGGGGCAAAGCCAGTTGACCAATTCAACCTTGAGCAATCGCATCAGCCCGTGCAGCACAGACAGTTTCCACACAAGGGGTTGGTCAAGTCAAGACAGAGTGAAGGTGCTAATCAAGTAATGTTTTCCACTGTCTGGGGAGTCAACTTTGGGAGACCATCTTCCTCAATATGAATTGAGTGTGAGCTGGAAGCATCGTCTTGGTGGTCTGAGCTGCTGCTATTCTCTTTGCCAGTAGTCCCAGCTTCAGTGAACAACACTGCAGGCTGCAGCGCTACTTCCTTATCCATGTCTGACTGTATCCAGGTGGGTTTAATCAATGGGCCAATTCGAGGTCAACCGTGCAACCTGCATCGCTTTCAGGGGCACAGGGGCAAGAGAGCACTTCCCTTGCACTAGCTGATGTTTTGTCTGTCCTGGAATCATATGTTTCCAACCAAGCCTTGTCCAGGACCTGGCAGAAGTGCATGCGACCATTCAACATTATCTTCAGGTTGGCAGGGAAGATAAAGGAGTACTGAATCCCCTCGCCTTGGAGCATTTGTTTCATCTCCAGGAAAGAAGGTTGTTTGGATTACACCATAGCCATCAAGTCCGTACATATTTTGACTTGGCCATTCCCCACCCGGAACAGCCCCACTTCCCTAGCTCACTGCAACTGTATGTTCCTGTCTTTGTAATGCAATGATTTATCCACCACAGGCCTTGGAGATGTCCTGGGGCTGGCGGCCGGGTGGGCACTTGATGTGCCCTCTCCAGAGCAAAGAAGGGTGTGAGCTGTGTCAGGGTCACCACTGATCGCAGCCAAGGTTCCAGGTATGCTACCATATCCGGCCCTTCAGTACCCTTGGGGAGCAGTGTTATTCGCATATTATTGCACTTAATGCACCCCTTGGCATCTTCTGCCTGGTGTTTCAGCCACCGTACACAGTCCGTGAGATGAATAAGTTTGGTTTTCATGGCTTGGTGCAAGGGATGCCGATCTGCCAAGGAGTTTTCAGTATCTTTCACCCTGCTCGTCAGTTTTTGAAGTTCAGCTTGTGACAGACCCAGTTCAATCGAGACCTTCCATATTGCTCGCTGGAGCATAGTTTTTGAGTCTTTAATGGCCCTCAGTATCTTGTTCACATAAGTTGCATGGTGTGTGGAGGGAGATCCGGTGGCACTTCAATTTCAGTCATATCTTGTTGCGAGTCCTGTGGTGGCAAGCACAGTCTGTGCAGCTTAACCTTCTGCTTACCCATTACGATCACGAGTGCCAGTCACCTCAACTGGGGCGTTCCTCACAGTGGTTCAGAGGGATCTACCGCCAGGGGCCTGGTGCTACAGGAGTTCAAGTCTCTACCCCTAATGGGTCCAGCAATCGATCAGGGCTTTAGGACCTGGGCTGTGCTATGAGGTTTTGGGCAATCTTAGAGGAAGGCAGTCCCCGACAGCATCACCCCGTGCCTCTCTCCCCCGCCTTCTAGGGTGGTGTGTAATTAGTGGGCTGAGAAGTGGAATGGCAGGGGGGAAGAAAGACAGTCAAGCAAGAGAGGAAGGGGCAGATGGGCAGCGAGACCCAATTGGGCCATAGTGGCACCAACACCAGTCGAGATCTTCAGCGGTGAGTGTTATGGCAGAAAACAGCACCCTGTTTCTCTTGAGGGCCCCAGAAATTGTGATGTCACTCCCTCCAGTCTACCAAGGAGGCCTCCACTCCACCGGGCCTATAATTACAACAGATCCTCATGTGGCGCCCCTTTCAAACCCCAGGCAATCCCCCAGTCTATCCCGCAGTCCCCACGTGCTCACACCAGTGGTGTCCCCACTTTACTGTCCGGCAGCAGTAAGAGACAGCATCAGTACTCATGGGTACCTCAATAGGGGTGTGATCCAGTGAGTGTGCAGTGTGCAGGTTCCTCAATGCAGCCCCCCCACCAGGGGCACATGTTCTGTGTAGTTCACGCAGGCAGGAGCAGCCTCTTGCCACCAGTTTTGGCTACCCCGAAACGGCTAGCTAACTTATCTGCAGCATACCCCTGCCTTGCCAGCCAGTACCAAGGAGAGGACACACCATCTGAGGGTGCCTCATCCAGCACCTAGCCCTGTTGCACCGCAGGCCGCTAAGTGATATCCCATGCTGCAAAAGAACCATCTCTCTTTAGTCCACTGAATTGCTGGTAGCCTCCTGCCACCAATGTTAGCTAACCCAGTGCAATCCCCAGGTAATTCCACAGCCCCTCATGTGCCCACACCAGTAGCCAGGGTGTCCCCACCTCACTGTCCGGCAGCACAAACAGACAGCATCAGCACTCCTGGGTACCTGTATAGGTGTGCGATCCATTGAGGGTGCAGGTTCCTCAACGCAGCCCCACACCACGGGGCAACCGTTCTGTACCGTTCTGTGCAGTCCGCGCAGCCGGGTGCAGCCTCTTCCCACCAGTTTTGCCTACTCCCAAATGGCTAGCAATCCCATCTGCAGTGTACCCCTGCCTTGCCAGCCAGTACCAAGGGGAGGACTCACCATTTGAGGGTGCCTCATTGAGCATATAGCCATGTCGCACCGCAGGGCGCTCAGTGGTGTTCCTTGCTGTAAAAGAACCAACCCTCTCCAGTCCACCAAATTGGGGGTATCCTCTTGCCACCAACGTTAGCTAACCCATTGTGGTTAGGGCCCCCAGCCACAAGGCTCCCCAGTGCAGTTAAGGGGCCCCAGCCGTGAGGCTTCCCATGCGGGAAAGGTCATCAGGGGGTTCATATCCTTAGCCGGGGGCCTCTAGTAACCCCTTGGGGCCCACCCCTGTCACCAAGCACGGTGTCCCAGAGGGCCAAGTCTTCTGCTGGGTAGCGGCAGGGAAGCAAAGTCTCCAATGACGACCTAGAGCACAAGGCGCTGGGGGAAAAGTCTAGCATGTCAAGTCAGGGTGGGCCCCACAATGCAGCCTACCCCTTGTGGGTGGCCCCGGCGGCCGGGAATGGTGTCTTCATCACCTGCTCATCCCCGGTTTCCCGGCTAATGCGCCTCCTCCACCATCCCGCTTGTGGAAAGAAACTTAGGCCTCCAAGGTGAGGCCTCAACCAGGGCCCATCTCGGCTCTGGCCAGGTGCGCAGTAGAAAGGGAGCACACTTCCCCTGAGGCAACCCCAGTCCCTGTAAAGCCAGGAGGAACATACAGGGCCCGACCACTCCACCTCAAGGTCACAGTCCCTCGGTCTCTTGTTGCTCCAGGCCTGCTTCTCACTCCCTTGATCCCAGACTTCGCCCACTAATCCGCAGTTCAGGGACTTCTTGGTCGCACTGGCCATGCTGCAGTGCAGTCCCCCAGGGAACATTCACTGGGTGCCCCCATTCTCGCATGTACCCTGACCTAGATTGCTGATGCAATTGCAAGCCGAAAGGCAGCCTCTTATTAACCAAGCCAAACATGAATCAGCAGGGCCTGGCTGCCATCTTCGCCAGTGGGCCCACAGCAGCATTGCGGTCCTCCCCTCTCACAGGGATGTCGGAGGTCAACAGGCCACAGGAACGCTCTCACAAGTGATCTGGTTGGTCTCTGGCCACCGTATCAGGGGTAGATGAAGATTAATTTAGGGCCAATGCGGAGAAGCAGAGTTACACAACCACCATCGTGGCCTGCTAGCCACGCCCCCTTAAGTGAGAACACAGTTATCAAAAACTAGAACAGGGAAATGCAATCCAAACTGACATTTATGGAAATACATATTTTGTTAAATAGAAACAGATTGACATTTTTTAAGGGAAAGAATCATCATCATCAAAACCCACCAAATTCAGATGATGTATTACTTAAAAGTACAAGATTGGTCCCAAATGGCTGTCCTACAGATTTCATGTGGAGGAACCCCACTAGTCTCAGCCCAAGAGATGTCACTCCTCTAGTAGGCCTGCTTTGAATTCTGCCTAGAGTCACCTATCATAAGTTTAATACATTTTGGAAATGGCAAATCTAACACAGCAACTTAAAGTAGAAGCTGATTCTTTTTTTCCTTTACAAACCCTCCAAAGTATACACATAAAGCATCACAAGAATAAAAAATCTTAGTAGTTTTAAGCACATAGCCAATGCCATATTGAATGCCCAAAAATGTGTAGAATTTCGTTCCTCACTTGGTTGGAAAACAGGAAAAATAATCCCTTGTGATGCATGTCACTGGGAGGATATTTTAGGAATGAAACCTGGACCATGCCTTAATATTAATTCCACATGCATACCTACATACAAACATGCTTTATCTGGGAAAATGGCCGAAATTATCATGGACCCTTATTCACCTAACATTAAACAAAGAATGCTTGTCAGGGAAACACACAATAGCGGACAAGGAGCCAAAATAACCATTTATAGTGGTGACTGCCAAGCCCTTATAGACAAGGGATATTTCGAAGCGTAGAGCATAAGAAAGGTGGCACTGGAATGGATGCAACCCCTCTGGCTTGCACCAAGTAACAACATTAACCAGAGGCCCTCAAACTTGTAATTTATGGCAGCTTTTCTGCCAACCAGAATGGCATTTGCCACTTCTGTTGCTAAACTCATGCTCGCTAATTAGCACTATTCAATCTCCTCTCATGCAACCACTGCATTAGAGTACAGGGGTGAAGGACCCAACCGTCCTGCTGGGGAAGCAGGTCCACCTCGTGCAGGAAAGGAAAATGGGCAAGGTTTTTAGGTCTCGCTTTTTGGACCTTCTAAGTGTTTAGCCATGCAGCATATAATCTTGGCACTCAATCAATCACAACTGTTATGTATGAGTGCTCTTAGCATCAACTTCCGGGTCATGCAGGAGCTTTCTCTGTTTTCACGTGTTAGATCTGCTCTCCTAAAATGGACATGCTATACCACGTCTATGTCCTGAAAAGGAGCACGAGACAACTTTCACTATACAAAAGCCAAATCTGCTGGCTTATTCGAGGCGTATAACTATTGCAAATGATTTCCACGAGCTGCATATGTATTTCCCCTACGATTCACTATTGAGAGACATCCTTCTTCTTCCATAGCAACAGAGTCTGATGTTCTGTGTTTCTCAACCAACAAATAATTAGAGAGGGGCAAGGGAATTTTAAAAGGCACACGGAGAGTTAAAGGGCTACCGAGACCCAGAGGGCGTTCACCTTCCAAAGAGGTAAAATTAAGCCCTGCAGAGAACCAACCACAATTTTTAAATACCCTTGAATGGCAGAGGCAACAGCCAATGATAACTAAGATGGTCAGTCTATTGCTGAATAGTATTGCAGCTTGCGTTGGGGACATTTAAAGGGACCACATCACTTTATTTTCTGTTCAGCATTCCTTAACTTTCCTGGTTCCTTCCCATGTCTTCTGCTGGTGCTAAACTACCATGGCCAGAGATATTTATGTTCAGGTTGTTGTGGGGTGAATAGAAGGGTTTTGGGTGCTCTGTGCAGGTACTTCAGGTATAACTGGAGTTGGTATGCTGTTCCCCAAAAAAAGGTGATGCCTGCACAAGCGTGAAGTCCATGCAGTATATTAATTGCTTTCATTGTAAAATGTTGCCACTGGTTGGCATTTTTTTCAGAGCACTTGCGCAGTTGTTGTGGGAATTCCACAAACGGAGTTGATTCATTAGATGGGATTATGCGTTTCTACCAAATGGTCCAGTATCAGGCATAATGCCAATGTGCAATTCTGACAGTTCGAACAACAGTATTTTGTATGCTGGATTTGTTTCAGCCTAAGTCAAACTACAAGTCCCACAATGCAACTTTTCATTGGCTAAAAAGGTAGGACTGGTGGAGTGACCACAGGCAACTGCAGTGCCCTGAAAAGCAGAAGCAGCAGAGGTCAGCCTGAGTCCTGCACACATAAGAGGCAGTCTCCGGCGGCTCCGAGTGGGGAACAGCAGGGTGAGTTTATCCAACTGTTAAAAGGAGGACAGGGCACCGGCATGCTGGGAAACTGTCCTGATGTGCGCTGGTGTTGGGAGGCGGCATGGTAAAGGGAGGGGATCAAGTGAACTGCAAAGGAGAGTATGTGGCATAAGAGCCAGAGCTGCTGACTTTGGAGCTGGGGAACCAGGTTCGAGTCTCAGCTCAACATCACTTACTCTCGCCATGGTTAAGAAAATTACATGAGCAGAAGTTACATTATACTCTGCCACATTCAAAGAGCTGCAATACCTTCGGTTTGAGTTTGCGCTATATAAAACTGCAAAATAAAAAACCAGGGGATCCGGCCAGAGCAGGGGGAGGAGAGCGAGCAGCGCCAGCAAAAAGCAGAGGAAACACGGTGGCAGCACTGTGTGAAGAGCTCTTTCCGAGTTAAAAAAACAGTTCATGAGCACTGTAGCAGAAGGTGAGAAGTCCTGGGGCAAGACTCCAGGGGAGTGAGCAACTTGCATAAAGGAGGATGCAGGAAGTCAAATTACCCAATAGCAAGCAAGGAAATGTACAAGACAACTGACTAAACAAATGAAAAGCGATGGGATGAGTCGAAGCCTACAAACTACATACAACAGATTATCCTGACAGGGCAAGCGCTGAATAGACTCGACCAAAAAATAAGGATTGGCTAGAATGTGCAAAGCAGATTCTGTAACCAACTGGAACTTAAGCCATCCCTCAGGAACCACTGGGAGGGAACTGATTGGCAAACCTGAGAACACTTCCTATTCAACTGTCTGTGGGCACCCAGACCAGTAAAGGGTTTCTTCCTGGAATCCAGAACGGACTCCAAGGGCACATCATTGAGTGACAGTAGTGATTCCAAAATTGTAGGAGACAGTTGCAGAATATCAGTAAAGATATTGGACTTCGTTTCAGTGGAAAATGGCTATTCCATTGTTCCACTGCTTTTCATGCCAAACAAAAAAACTTCTGCTGAAGGAGTGAATGACAGATAAGTGATGTCCACGTCTGTAGACCACTTGCATTCTGTGGGTCAGGTAACATCCAGCATTTGTATCCTACGGAGGCAGGAGTTTGTCCACCTCATTGTTCTCTGTGCCTTCATAGTCTCCATGGGGCAATGTTATGGCATTAGAATTTGATTAACCCCTTGGGTGCCAAGGACGTAGCGGTTACGTGCTCGGCTGTACCGCTCGGGTGCCAAGGATGTAACCATTACGTCCTGGACCTGGGCCACAGGGGAGCGCTAGTGCTACCCCCATGGGCATCCCATCCCCCTTCGCTGGGCAGGGATGGATGGGGAATCGCTTCCCCTCCCATCCCCAACCCCCCGATGGCATCTGATGATGCCAGTGCGCAATCATGATCGGAAGAGAAATGCTTGCATTTCTGTTATGATCGGAGGTGGGAGAGATCAGCGTGGCATCAAAGGAAGGCTTGTCCTTTCCTTTGATGTCTTCCCGACCATTCTGCAGAAATGCCCACTAGACACCAGGGACTTTTTTACAATATGTAAACACATGAAGGGAGCGCCCCCTTGTGCAAGGGCCGCTCCCAAGAGGGGGCATTTTTTTATTAGGCCTTTTCTGCCCCTCTTGGGGGATGAAACCACTTAGGCACCAGGGATTGGTGTGTGTGTGTATATTTTGGGGGGCAGCCCCTTGGGCAAGAGTCACTCTCTATGGGGGCACATTACTGTTGGCCATTTCTGTCCCCCTTGGAGGCAGATCGGCCTATTTTTGTAAGGCCCATCTGCCCCCAAGGGGAGCAGAAAGTCTACTAGAAACCAGGGAAGAATTTTCTTCAAAATAATTGGGTGGGGATATGGCCATACCCCACCCCAAATAAATGGGGACAAAATTGTTCCACCATGGGCAGATGGGGCAATTACCCCCGACCCACTCCCGGGGGTGGGGGGGGGTTCGAAAGCCTACTTGATGTCAGGGAATTTTTTAAAAAAACAGCAAGATAGAGGACATTTGATTATGGTGGGTTTTGGTTTTACAGTTGGGCCATGAGAGCTTGGCTAACTCTCAAAATTGCCCCACTTGTAATGGTGAGGGCTGCACTTTTTGGACTTTGGACTTTGAGACGCTGCCATATAGAAAAATCTATGAGACCTAGACACATCAGAAAACTAAACATCTGGGTAAGTCCAGGGTGGTGTGCTTCACATGCACCCCGCACCATTTTCCTACCCACAATGCCCTGCAAACCTCCAACTTTGCTAGAAATCACACATTTCCCCCACATTTTTGTGACTGAACCTTCCGGAATCTGCAGAAATCCACAAAATTCCTACCACCCAGAATTGTTGCATCTATACTGATAAAAATTCTGTCCCACTTGTCAGCCTAAAAATGTTTTTTTTTCAAACTGCCCTTTTGGACCAGCTTTGGTTCCCCTCAATTTTTGGCTCTTCTCTGTCACAGGCACGTGGCCCACCTACACAAGTGAGGTATAATTTTTATCGGGAGACTGAGGGGAACGTTGGGTGGTAGGACATTTGTTCTGGTGTGGTGATCCCACACAGAAATGTGGGGAAAATATGATTTTTTAGATACATTTGAGGTTTGCTGAGGATTCTGGGTAAGAAAACACTATGGGATCCATGCAGGTCACACCTCCCTGGACTTTCTCAGGTGTCTAGTTTTCAGATATATCTGGGTTTGGTAGGTTTCCTAGCTGGCTGCTGAGCCCATGACCAAATACGCAGGTGCCCCCCTGCAAAAACATGTTGTTTTGTAATTGATTTTGATGTGTCCACTTAGTGTTTTGGGCCATTTCCTGTCGCGGGCACTAGGCCTACCCACCCAAGTGAGGTACTGTTTTTATCGGCAGATGTGGGGGAATGCTGGGTAGAAGGAAGTTCATGGATCCCCTCAGGTTCCAGAACTTTCCAGCACCGAAATGTGTGGAAAGGGTGTTTTTTGGCCAAATCCTGAGGTTTGCTAAGGATTCTGGGTAACAGAACCTGCTGAGAGCGCTACAAGTTACATCATCCTGGGTTCCTTTAGATGTCTAGTTTTTAGAAATGTCCAGGTTTGCTAGGTTTTCCTAGATGCCGGATAAGCTAGAAGCGAAAAATTCACAGTTAAGCACTTTGCAGAAAAAAGGTCAGTTTTTATAAGAAAAATTTGATGTGTCCATGTTGTGTTTTGGGGCATTTCCTGTCGTGGGCACTAGGCCTACCCACACAAATTAAGTACAATTTTTATCGGGTGACTTGGGGGAACACAGAATAGAAGAACAAGTGTTATTGCCTCATGTCTCTCTCTAAATTGTTTCCTTCCAAATGTAAGACAGTGTGTGAAAAAGAAGTCTATTTGACAAATGGCCTTTAATCCACATGCCAGTATGGGGACCCCGGAATTCAGAGATGTGCAAATAACCACTGCTTTTCAACACCTTATCTTGTGCCCCTTTTGGAAATACAAAGGTTTCCTTCATATCTATTTTTCCCTCCTTATATTTCACCAAATGAATGGCTGCATTTCCGCCATACAATGACAACCATTGCTAGGTGCAGCTCATTTATTGTCTCTTGGTGCCTAGGGTTCTTGATGAACCTACAAGCACTATAAATCCCTGCAACCAGAAGAATCCAGCAGACGTAACAGTATATTTCTTTCAAACGTTTTCCATAGCTGGAAAAAGTTATAGACGAAAACTAGGACAGAAATGGCTCTTTTTTTCACCTAAATTTCAATTTATTTTTATTTTAGCTGTTACTTTCTGTAGGAAACTCTTGAAGGATCTACACAAATGATCCCTTGCTGAATTAAGAATTTTAATTTTGTCTACTTTTCAAAAAATGTTTAGCTGTCTGGGATCCAGCATTGGTTTCACACTCATTTCTGTCACTAACTTGAAGGAGGCTGAAAGCACAAAAATAGTAAAAATGGGGTATATCCCAGTAAAATGCCAAAATTGTGTTGAGAAATGTGGTTTTGTGATTCAAGTCTGCCTGTTCCTGAAAGTTCTGAAGATGGTGATTTTAGCACCACAAACCCTTTGTTGATGCCATTTTCAGGATAAAAAAACACGTGCTTTCTTCTGCAGCACTTTTTCTCCATTGTTTTTTTTTTTTAAACAAATTTTTAGCTGTATTTTGGCTAATTTCTTGGTCTCCTCCAGGGGAACCCATAAACTCTAGGTACCTATAGAACCCCTAGGATTGTGGAAAAAAAGGATTAACATTTGGCGGGGGTAGCTTATGTGGACAAAACGTTATGAGGGCTTAAGTGCGAACTGCCCCAAATAGCCAAAAAAGTCTCAGCACCTGAGGGGGAAAGGCCTGGTAGCAAAGGGGTTAAAAATTCCCTTCAGCTGCACCTTAATGAGGTGTTCTGACAGTTAGATATCATCAAAACAGGTTCAACCATTTTCCTGTGTCACCTGGGTATTATCATTTGACTATGAAGGTGCTAATGGCACAAAGATCAGTGCCTTAGTATATAGGGTTTCCCTCAGAAGCAGCACCAAGGTCAGGACCTGTGGAAGGTTGAAGTTGAGTGGTGACGGATCTGCCTGAATTCCCAAACCCACAGGAACAGGTTCACCTTTGGCGACTGGTCCAAATGATAGTGAAGCTGCCTAGAAAAAAAGTCTAACATTGCCTGTTGAAAGGCTTCTATCTGAGAAGAGTCAGCAAACTGAGTCTGGAATTTCAATTTCACGTTTTCCAGAATAGGAATTGCCTCCGACTAGGACGAAAAGACTGGCATCGAGGAACAGCATTGAGTATCCAAACTGTCCAGAGAGCAGGAATGTTTCCCCTGGAAAAAAAACACAGGACTTCTCTTTCATATGGCACTTTTTGTGTTTTTTTGTGGAAAGATTTCTTTTGGATTTGTTCCTGTTTGTAAAACACATAATAGGAATTGCATGCGGGCCAAGGAATTGTAGTTGATGGCAGGACACCAAATACAGTCATATGGATACAATAAGGACATCTTTTTATGTCGTCTGTGGCATGCTTAACCCACAAAACCAAAATCATGGCTATGCTGATTTTATGGGGTTGTAGTGTATTACAAGAGAGGTCAAATCAAGTTTGCCTTTGACAATACAAAAGCAAGATATGGAAAAAATATTTCATAGTTCACGATGACACATTTTTTAAGGCAAACTCTAGAGAAGTTTGGAATACCAGGACACTACCTGCTAATGACTCACCCCATGTATAAATAGGATATCTAATACGAAATCAGCGAATTAGGATTATTAGAGTAACTAACCAAGGTTGCTGTGTTACCTCTTAGGATATGTTATGTATGTTGAATCTACAGCTCAAGGTATTTAGAATGGTGTAACTGATGAATTCTGTTTCAACGTTGTTATTAGAAATACGCTATTTCTTTCATTAAAAAGTCTACATGCCAGAACTTATGTATGAATATGAAAACCAAGTGCATGTTATGTAACACTGTTCATTGCAAAGGAATTTCAAATGGCTCTTTACAGATGTAGGACTCCAATATTAAATGTGATCTTGATAGTAACTTTAAAACCAATTACAACAATGACAGAACTAAATAGTAATTTATCCAAGTATGCATGTGATGTTCATTTAAGCAAACCCGCTAACCTAGATTTTGCTTTACTTCTACAATGACCAATACATTTTATTTCTCTTCCAAAAAAAAAACACTCCTTTGAATGGGACAGTCTACACTGAGCTGAGATTATAGGTGACTGGGAATGATTGGATATAAATGTGTTGATGCTTCTGCTGATTTTTTTTAAGACGAAGTTAAACAAACCTCATTTTCTGAGATATTGGAAGTCATTATCCAATCAACATTTGTTTTGAATTAAATTTTTCACATCTTTTTTACAATGAAGAAGGATATGGGGTATGGGGTATGGGGGCTATGGCTATCCTCTGAGATTGGATGAAGGCAGAGGACCCATTGACTATGCACTCAGTATACGGTTACCTGGGCATGCATGAGTAAGACAACAAAAGGGTAAGATCTGTTCCTACGATTCCCCTGGGGATCAGTGTCATGCACTGGTTCCCATAATCACCTTCCACCCAGGTAAGGTTAGGGGTTTGGTGCGAGGTACTGTGAACTAGAGAGGAATTGAGCAGACAGCTTTGGATGGTGTGGACAGACTTAGTCCCCACATTCTGAAGTTCTGTCATCCAATATGCAGTCCTATTATTTTACGAGTAACTGTATAATATGACGCCACCAATGTTTATAGGTCAGGTACTTATTTTAATGGGTCTCCTGAGTAGTTCTCTTGTGTATCCAAGAATCTCTATTTACCTTAAATGGAGGTGTCCGTGATGTTAGGGCTAAGTCCTCCTCAGCATAGTAGGATGCACCTATTTTTGTCTGTAGGTTGTTCAAGGTTGAACATTTTAAAAGGCTACACCACCTTAGTAATTCCCTCAATGAATTCCATATATTAAAAGGCAAATGCAATTAATATTCTTGTTAACAGCAGGCTTGCTGTTACAGCACACTTAAATTATCGTGGGCTATCTTATGGGGATGGAGATGTTACCCTTGTGGTTGAGGCTCTAAATGCATACACGACTGAAGTACTTTACTCATCGGACACTTGTTAGAAATGGGGTCTCTAGTTGGCAGATACACCCATGTCCAAGTAGGGACCACAATCCTAGTCAGGGTAAGTCACGCACAATCCAAATTATCCTGTGCCCACCCTCTGGTAGCTTGGAACTGAGCAGTCAGTCTTAACTTAGAAGGCAATGTGTAAAGTATACTGTAACACAGTGAAAACACCACAAAAATATACCACACAGGTTTAGAAAGATAGATATTTATCTGAATAAAATAAGGCAAAAACAACAAAGATCCAATAAGCACAAGTTGAAATACTGCTTTTAAAAGGATTTAAAGAGTCTTAATCCTTGGAAATAAACAGTTTTCTCTTTGTTACACACAGTACCTGGTGTGCGTCAAAAATAACAATGCATGAAGGCCACAGAGGAGATGCGTGGAAAAATAAGATGTGCGTCGGATTTTCCAGCGCGGCACAGACAATGCGTCATTTCTTTCCACGTTCAAGGAGCTAGCGTCGTTATTCAGCACGCAGTCTTGGTTCCTGTCTGTGATGCGGGGATGTTTCGACACCCAACGATGATGCAGGGAAAATCCGTGAGGCGCTGGAAGAAGGCATGGGTGATGCATCGATCCGGTAGGCGATACATCACATTTTTCCACTGCAAGGCCAAGCGCTGCATTGAATTTCTGCTCAGAAAGTCAGGCTGCGTTGTTCCGGTCAGCTGACCGGCGATTCCTCATTTGCAAGGCAGGCTTCGCGGGATTTTCGGCAGGCGTTGCATCGATTTTAAATGCACATGGAATATTTTTGGAGAGATTAAGCATTTTTGGCCCTGAGACTTCAGAAAACAGGAGGCACACTCAATCAAAGCCCTTGGAGAGCACTTTTGGGAAAGGCAGAGCCCTTCTCAGCAAAGTCAGAGGCCAGCAGGGCAGCAGGCCTTCCCAGCAAAGCACTCCATATGAGTCCTTTGGGCAGCCAGGCAGTTCCTCTTGACAGGCTGCAGGTGTAGGTCCAGAAGTGTCTAGTTTGGTGGGGTCAAAGACCCAGTTTATATTCCCAAAAATGCCTTTGAAGTGGGGGAGACTTCAAAGAGTGCTTTTGAAGTGCACAAGTTCCCCTTTCAGTTCAGTCCTTTCTGCCAGGGACCCAGTAGGGGGTTTGGCAGTCCATTGTATAAGGGCAGGCCACTAGGCTTTGGAATGTAAGTGTCAGGCCCTCCAATCTTCCAGCCCAGGAAAACCCATTTAATATGCAGATGAGTGCAGTTGCGACTGAGTGTCCTGTGTTTGTGGTTGTCAGGGTGAAATGCACAAGAGTGCTGGCCACCAGCCCAGCCCAGACGTTGATTGGAGACAGGCTGTAAGGCACAGATGGTGTTGAGTGCAGAGAAGTGCTCACTTTCTAAAAGTGGCATTTCTAAAATAGTAATATAAAAACCAACCTCACCAATAAGCAGGATTTTCTATTACCATTCTGGCCATTTTAAATATGACCTGGTTACCCCTTTCAGATCAGAATCTACCACTCAAAAAAGTAGATGAGGGCAGTCATAATGCTAGTCTGTGAAAGGAGCAGGCTTCACATTAGTGGACAAAGAATTTAGGAGTTTTTCACAACCAGGACATAAAAAACACATACGTACATATCCTGCGTTTTACCCACATTGCACAATGTCCTATGGGTTACCTAGGGCCTCCCTTAGGGGTGACTTACATGTAGAAAAAGGGGAGTTTAAGGCTTGGCAAGTACTTTTAAATGCCAAGCTAAACGTGACAGTGAAACTGCACACACAGGCCTTGCAATGGCAGGCCTGAGACATGGTTAAGGCGCTACTTATGTCAGTGACGCAATCAGTGCTGCAGGCCTACTAGTAGTATGTCATTTACTGGCCCTTGGTACGTGTAGTGCACTTTACTAGGGACTTATGTATGTCAATTGGGGATGAACCAATGTTACCAAGTTTAAGGGAGAGAGCATATGCACTTTACCACTGGTTAGCAGTGGTAAAGTGCACAGAGTCCTCAAACCAGCAGAAACAGTGTCAGAAAAGTGGAGGGAGGGAGGGAGGCAGGCAAAAAGTTGGGGGATGACCACCCTAAGGCTGTCAGGTCTAACAATACTTTTCCTGCAGTCGATGATAATACAAACACATTTTGGAGGCTAATGCACCATTCCAAAACAAAGCACATCATGACTTACAAATACTTTTAACATTTAACACTTCAAAATTGGTTCCAAGGCACCCTACCACATGTTTTAGAAAATGTTAGATTAGGCCCCCTCTCCCATGATGGAATTAATTGCCAGTTCTAGCCAGCCACACACCATATTCTAATATACAGCAACTAGCTGAGGGCAATTTATACCCCCTATATAATAATCTAGATAGACTATACAGACATTTAACTCAGTTTGTAATGGGCACCATATCAACTTTCCCAGCATGGCTATTCAAGCTGTCAACCCTTAATTAGCTACACCTGGGATTAATCCAGGAACTATCAATGCCATTACAGGTAAGATACTCACCAGACTGGAGGAAATTAAGGTCTGGTTAGCACAAAAAAACAAATCTGCTTGAAGCAATGTTTCCCCATACGGGACCCCAAGATAAACAGAATTCTCACCATGTGCTTGCCACTTGGGATGGTTCCTTCCATTGATGACTGTGTCACATGGGGTACAGTCTTTTCTGCAATATATACCCTAACTCATGGTACACCATCACTTAGTTTTTCGCCAGATGTGCTAACAGATTCAAAATGAATACCAGGCTGCCCCTGCCCTGGACTTGGGGATGAAATTAATTGGAAACTTTGCCACAGTATCCTCAGTTATTTTTAGAAATAGTAAAGGGGAAGCAGCAGCACTGGCAATACGCCGGAGTTTGGAGCAGTTTGCGGTAGTGGGGCAAGAGCGTGAGTTACCAAAACCTATTATGGACACACCTATACATTTATAGGTCGACATAATTTGGGGGGGCAGACAAAATAAGCCACAGTTTAAGGGTAGTTCTGACTAGGACAAACCAAGCAAGCACCTGAGTCTTCTAAAACAAAACGCTGGGATAAACAAAAATAAAGATAAAGTAAAATCATGGGGAGAATCTCTGCAACCAGAGACCTCTGACAAATGTTATAATTTATGTAACCACGATACTCTAAAACAGCCTGATAGGTATAAGTATACTGATACACGTCTTTCTCTTTCCTTCAGGAGTCATCTGACAAATAATCATGACTGATCAAGGGGGGTGTTCAATGTGCAGACTAGAAGAGTATTTGAAACAGAAACAGGACTCACAATGCTCGCCTGACATCATCACAAAATAGGAAGAGAAACTTCCACAACAAAACCCCAATTCAAGAAGAAGGATGCAGAATTTCAGCTAAATATGCCACAAATATTGAGAACTCTCCTTCAGAACGGACGTGGGCAGTGATTGCTAGACAGCGCAGCAGAGGTCACAATAGTTCACCAGAATCTTCTGAGTTTCTGGATGCGAAAGCAACTAAACTTTATAGAAGTCAAAAACCCAGACCAACTTGTCGGCCCTCCTGATAGTCTGTACAAATTAAGTATAGAGCTTGAGGGTGGCATAATGCGAATATTCTGGGAAAATTTAACACTTAGCTATGAAATTCTCTTGGCTGAAAAAGATTGTCCATTGGAGTTTGTTTGAACACTCCCACATGGGGAAGATGTAATACTATCATCTTTCTTGGTCCTTGTTCCAGAAGAAGTTTAATATGTATATGCAGCAGAATGGGCTCTTGCACAAGGCCCAGCACTGTACCGCAACCATGTAGGCTGGGTTAAAGCTTGCCTCATCATGTAATACCCATCAGGTCCATACCGCAAGCGAAACCACAATGTTTAATTAAACATATAGTGAAAACGGCAGTGAGAAAATTATTTCACAACTCGAGTACCAGGGAGTACTTGAAACCTTTGATTCCAGTAGCTAAAGTGGATCACTCCTATAGAATAGTCTTAGATTATAGACATCTAAACAGTCATATACACACATTTGCAATACAAAACTTCCACGGCACAGCTTTTTAAAAAAAAAATTTCTTTTAAACTGTTTTTATTAACTTTTTGCTTTTATGCATTATCCATTCAATTTGACACAGTGACATACTCATATCAAATCAGAAGTTATATTCAACTATATTGTCAATGTACAGGTATCTATATTTCACAAGCAGATCATACAGCATTGGTCAGCTCCACAAAGGCCGGGTTCCTTCCATCTAGACGTTTTCTGACCTCTCCCCACCTGTTCTCCTCTGACCGAGACTGAACTGTCACTGTCGATATTTATAAAGCATCATTCCTTTAATTCTAAACTAACTGTAAACATAATGGTGCACTGAAGGGGCGAGTTAGCTCCAAAGAGGAGGATAGGACCAAGGGATTTTTACCATGGGAGGTCAGGCTTGCCCACCTCTTTCCTAACTTCCTTTTTGGTTAAGTTACCACTGGGGCTAGCAGGTCGTTCTACCAGGCAGTGTCACAGTTTAGACCGTGGCGGTATTGGATTGTTCCCATCTACATCTTGCCAGACTTCCACCCTCCCCCGATTCCTAGGTTGGTCTCTACTCATCCATGGTGCTGCAGTACCTCACTGTCCCCACCCGCACCTGCAGCAACTAGATCCACATCTGTCCCCTCCCCCGATGTCTTCAGTTCTGCTCCCCTTTCCCGTATCCGCTCCTCCCACGTGTCCAGCACCTCCTCTCACAGAGGAGCGATGGGTTTCCGGTGTATTCCCTGTGCCTCTTCACGTTTCAAAACCTGCAATTCAGCCCCAGCCCACCTCGTCACATCCTGTCTCCAGTCCTCCAACGAGGGACATCTAGGCGACTTCCAGCCCACAGTAATACGTCTCCTAAAGAGCACCAACACCAGGTAAAGAAATCGGCCACCAATTTTCTTAGAGGACAGTCCAGGGCGTAAACCCAACAGACAGAGAGATGGCGCCAGGTCAATTTTTGCATCTAGTATTCTTTCCAGTTTTCCCATTAGAGCTCTCCAACACTGCTGGAGTTCAGGGCAGTACCACACCATGTGGTCTAAGTCAGCGTCTGGCTCACTACATCTGGGGCAGGCTCTAGGGTCACCACCATATATAAGATGTAGCCGATGCAGGGTGTGGTACGTCCTGTGAATATAATTATATTGTATGTACCTAAGGCAAGTGTTTTGTGTAACCCTTTGCGGATATGCCGATACCCTCCGCCACTCTGTGTCAGTCAGTTCTCTACCCATCGTCGTCTCCCACTTCCCCCTTAGTGACTGCAGGGAAGCCAATGTGTTCTCAATTTGTGCTCTGTAAAGTAAAGTGACAAGATGTGCGTCTCCCCCTGAGGTCAGCAGGAGGTGCAAGACTTCATGTGTTTCCGGTTCCACGTTAACTGTACACCAACGTTTCTGTATTTGATGCGTTAGAGTTTGATATAATACAAATTGCACACCCGGCACCCCCCTCTCATCAGTCATATCCGCAAAGGTTCGCAGTCCTCCATCTCGGAAGAAGTCAACCAGGGATTCCACCCCTGCTCTCATCCACACTCCCAGCCCAGCTCCCGGCACCGACCCATCCGGTGTATCCTGTGTCAACACCGCCAATGGCAACGCCGGAGAGTAATCTACACCAATTCCCGTACGGCGCATACATTCCTTCCGGCAAGCTAAGGCTACTTTCGTCAGTACATTTCCCGTCTGGGGGATCACCTGGAGTCCAAGCATTTGTGCTACAATCCGCTCTCCACTCACCTCGCCGCTAGCAGTGACCCTATCCAGTTGTCCCTCCCCAACGCACCACTTGGAGATCCATTGCAACTGGCACGATAACTAATAGAGTTCAAAATCTGGGGCTCCCAGTCCCCCCGCAATAGCCGGTCAGCAGAGGACAGATAGCGCAGTTCGCCTGCGCCCTCCATCCCAAATGAGGTCCCGAAGTAGTGTGTTCAATTCTTTGAACTAAGTCGGAGAGATGAGCACCGGAAGATTGGCAAAGTAATATAGAATGCGGGGTAACATAATCATTTTGGACAAGGATAGTCTGGCCATTGTGGATAATTTAAGTGACCTCCAGAACCCCACCGAGGCTCGAAGCGAACGGAGCGACCTGCCCAGGTTACCTTCACGGAGATCCTTCAGGTCATGGAATACCTGAATACCCAGGTACTTGAAGGTGGGTGGGGCCCACACCACAACCACTGGGAACGAGAAGGGTCGCTCTCCTCCCGCCGTCAGAGGAAAAACGTAGGTCTTGCTTCTATTCAGTCTAAGCCCTGAGTAACCTCCAAACTCATCCAACCCGTGCAACGCCCACGTCAAACCAGATGCTCCTTCCCTCAAGTAAATTAGTATTTCGTCTGCATAGAGTGAGATATTGTGTTCAGTCTGTCCCCACTCCACACCTATACCCCTGACCTCCATCCAGAACTGAGCTGCTAGTGGCTCGATGGCGAGTGCAAATAATAATGGGGATAACGGACATCCCTGCCTAGTACCCCTGAATATGGGATAGGCTGCCGACACCATCCGGCCAGTCTTCACTCTTGCCATAGGCACAGCATACAGCAGGTCCACCCAGCGCACTCATCCCTCACCCAGTCCCATCCCCAGCATCACAACCCTCAGGTAGTCCCACCGTATCGAATCGAAAGCCTTCTCGAAGTCTATTGACAGGAGCACCCCCCCCCCCCAGACGGCCTCTCCGTCTGTGGCATGTGCAGCAGCATAAACATGCACCTGAGATTCAAAGAGGTGCTTTGTGCCGGGATGAACCAGTTTTGGTCCTCGTGCACCAGGTTAGGAATATGCTGGACTAGTCGATTAGCCATTATTTTGCTTAGAATCTTAAAACCACAGTTCAGCATAGAAAGCGGATGGAAATCAGCCACCGATACCTCTGCTGAGGATACCACTCCACGCATGGACGCCGCCGCTGCCTCCAGTGCCGCTTTTTCCCCCCGGTGGTAGGGGTCTCAAGGGCACCCGGTGTGCCCGTTCCAATGTGAAAAACAGGGTGAGCTGCTCCACCACCGTGCTCATCCACTCCTCCAGGAACGCCACCATACTTGCACCCTCCGCTCCCTCAGGGAAGCCGATGACTCATACGTTGTTCCTGCGGCTCCTTCCTTCTGACTCCTCCACTCTACGCTCCAGGCGTTGGACCCGGTCGGTCAGCTGCATTACTGTGGCCGCTAGGTCCCCTTGTTTTGGTGAGAGCTCCGCCAACGTAATCTCCGCATCTCGGACTCTACCTGTTAGCTTTTGGTGGTCTGCCCTCAGCAGGCTTACCTCCACGGCCACCTGACTTATGTCATGTTGTAACGTTGCTTTGGTGTCCTCTATTGCTCCCAGGATCTTATCCAAGGTAGCCTGCACCATGGGTTGCGAGGGGCCTTCCATTATCCCACGAATTGGATCACCTGGGTCTTTGCGGACCTGCACCTTGCCCTTACTCTGGTTCCTGGAAGTTATCTGGATTATGCAGTGTGGTAAAGTAAATGCTCATAGGACAAAGTTAAGGCAATGCGAAGATCCCTGGTATCAGCGTTCCCCTCGTAGGTCCGTGTTCGCTCTTTGCACACTGGATCGTTATGCGGGTGCGAGTGGTCAAGTGTCTCCTGTTAGAAGCGGACTTCCCTCCGTCTGGTCGCTTTGGTGGACCAACTCCCTCTCAAAATCGCCAGTCCTCACTTGCCCCACTTTGGGAGGGGTTAATGGGTCCACGAGCAGGGAGGGGGGGAGAGGGCCCCGATATCGCCGCGGGTCTCCCCTGATCTCCAGGGGGCACCAATTGCTACACGCCGCTCTACTCGCCTCCGTGACTCTACTACCAAGTCAATACGGCTTCAGCCCGCTCTGCGCCTCTCTGCCGGGCCACAGCGTCGGCCCAACCCCCTTTGGGCATTTCCAGCCCTCGCCTGCACCATTTTATAAGGGGGTAGTGGGGGTGAAAGGGCCCCTGCACCTGTGTGGTTCTCCTCTAGCTTCCGGAGAGGCTCCGATCGCTTCACGCCACTCTCCCAGCTCCCGTGGTTCCACCGTCGGGTCTATGCCTACACATGTGCGCCACACTCCAGGCTCGAGCTCTGTCTCTCAGTCAGGGCCTCTTCGCGCTCAACGCACGAGGCCTCCCCTGGTTCAGCAAACTCACCCGATCGGCTCCCTATGCGATCCTCGCTTCCGGCCCCTGAGCGGGAGCTATTTCAGCAGGATCAATGTTAGGCCCAGACAGAGCCACAGCTTCACGTGCCCACCATCTTGGCTAGGCAAGCCACGCCCCCCTTCCACAGCACAGCTTTAATGAATAATATTGTTCATAAAAATTTAAAAGCAACCTTGGATATCTCCAATGTTTTTTTTCTGCCACAACATAGCAGAGGGATTCAACTGCCGTTTCTGTGCTCAGCTCTCTGTGCCATTTTTGTTGGCTCCCTCAGCACGGTAAGAAGAGTCTTGGATTGTTTGCAGGCAGAGTAACATCAATAGTGCATAATATTGAGCCAGAAGCATTGTCCTATGTGTATGATATATATCTCACAGATACGAATTTAGACACACATCTAGCAAGAGTAGACTGCATTGTTTTGGGATTTGCTGAACATGGCTACAAATTCAATACAAAAATTGCATTTCTCAGTGTCCTATTTTTAGGATATGAGTTGCAAATGAGGGAAAGAGTCTGGCCCCACACTTCCTAGAGACGTGTGCCCTATTACAACCAGAAAACACTGTTAAAAAATTGCAATCCTGGTTAGGATTTTTCATTTTTGGCAGAACATATATAGCAGATTCTGCACAACACATAAAACCTTTGTACAATTTAATTCATCCAGATTTTTCCAGTACACACTGGACACCAGAACATATACAAATATTAAGATCATTACAGCCTGACACACTTGTAATACAACACCTACATACACGTGTCAACAAAACATTTTGTAATCCGCATAATACCAGGTGCCATTGGTTTCACCTTTGTCACATTTAATGAGGGTGACACAGTGCTGACCACATACAAGTTGCATCTATAGTCCAAAGCAGAAATGCATTTTGCATCTACTGTAAAAATACTGACTGCAGGACAGTTGGCTGTCATAAAGGAAAGACCACTGGTCAAGGGAAACAAATAATTATTTTTACTCCCGTTCCAGCCTTAGAGGCTGTCACAAATTACAGCGTCCCAAACGTGAAAGCCGTACGTCCTAGATGGATACAACCGGCCACTTCCCTGACTGCTACTGATGTAGGCCTTTGTTTTTTACCCTACCTTACAAACGCAAGGATCTCTCTTATATGAATTAGAGTACCCCATGTCCTGTAATATAATGCATCTCAATCAGTATAAATATATAATATGTACTGATAGTTTAAATCAGCTTGCAATAGGCACCAAACATTAATAGTATGCAGCTTGTGCATCTGTATGTGGAGTAATGAGAGATGGATGAATCCACCCTCCACAAACATTCACACAGTCCCTCTGGATTTGCACTGCACAACTGCCAGGATTCTGGCTCTGGCACTAGAACATACGGATCCAGAATCCCCCACACTGATTGTGTGTGATTCATATTGTGTCCAGTCTTTTAATGAACATTTGCATTACTGGAGCCTGCATGGATTTGGGTATTCAAAAGGGAACACTATAAAGCATAAAGTGCTTTGGGGTAAGGTGAAAGAACTCAAAGACAATCTACAACAGGCTCATGTAATTCATACATTGAGTCATCTGCGTGTTGGAATACACGTTGTAGGGAGTTCACTGGCTAAAGAAACAGTAAAATCTGCAGTTAAGACTGCACAGGTAGCTGTGATTACTCATTCTCATACAAGGGTAGATCAAGATAGCATGGCTGCTGTTAATGTTTCAGGCAATGGCACCCCTTTACCAAAAGCATATCCATTAAAATATTCCTACCACTTAAGAGCCCAAAACATTCCTTTTGCTATCATTCCAGGGGTGGTTGATTGTGTGACACTGAACCAAGACCACAGACTAGAATTAATAATAGCTGCAAATGAGGGTGTAGCATCTGCCCATGCAGGTGTGGCGGCCACAGTTTCTTTATTACAGTAGCGTTATTGGTGACGCGGTCTGTACAAGCAGACAAAACAATGTGTCCTTAGCTGTGACATTCGCCAACAAATTAAAGCTTCCACCATTGAACACCCACCGCATACACCCCTCTTAGTTTCAAACAAAACACTACAATGCGTGTATCTAGACCATTGTGGCCCCTTAAATCTGAATGGTGCATTCAAATGTATTCTACTTGCTGTGGATTCTTGCTTCAGGTTCCTCTGGGAGTGTCCACAGCGATTGGCTAACGCTCACACTGTTTTTAAAGATTTGCAAGTTTTCATTGGGACATATGCTGGTGCTGCATTCCACTCGGGCCAGGGCCCTGCTTTTGCATCCAAGGATTACATTGATACAATGAGAACCTTGGGTGTAGCTGTACATAATTTCTCTCCATTTCATCCTGAAGGTAATTCGATTGTGTGGAGAGGAAAAACCGAGACTTAAAGCAATCCTTAGCAGCTAGAGTATTAGGTTCAGTTCGTAGTTGGAGTCCAGACAGCATTAAACAATCTGCCTAGACGATCTTTGAGTGGCTGGACCCCATAAGAGGTCCTATTTTGCATCCAGATGTACGTTCCGGGTCTTGACAGTCCTGGCGCAGTGGCGGCGGACACATCTTTTAAAATAAATTAATGTTTCACTATCTTACAGGAGCTCTTAGACTTCTGGGATGAGCATTCTAATAAACGTTCTGCCACTGATGGAGTGAAAGAGCAACCAGCACCTTCTGGCTGGATTCCGAAAGTTGGGGATCTAGTTTGAGAGAAGATTGTGGTGAAAAAGTAATTTGGCCCATCATACCTTGCACCGGTGACAGTCCTTTGCGTTCAAGGTACCAGAACTGTGATCTTGCCACCATTTGCTGGTTGTAATGAAAAATGATTTGTTTCAACTGATCAATTACAATTGCATCGTTTGGCCCATCCTACACAGTAGGCCACAAGGACTTCTAGGTAGTTCCCTAATTCCTCTCACTACCCTACAGAAACTACTTCTGCAAGTATTGAAATACACCAATATTGTTTCCCTGCGGCTAGGGAAGGCGGAGAACAAACTTTTGATCATTGCTGTTACTGCTGAAAATGTAAGGAATACATTAGACGTAGGTCTACAGTTTTCTACTGATACTCAAAGGAAGAGTTGCTTATGATGAACCACCTTTCACCTGCTGAGGGTCTTGTCTTCACACAGACTGCTCCTGGTTATTTTGTCAAAATATACAACTTCTTTACTGATTCTTCTCACATTTCACTTCATAGTGTACGTGATTTTCCTGGCTGGTTGAAAGCACTTATCTGACTTCTCCATGGTCCTATTTGTGGATTGCCATTGCATCGCTTTCTCTGCTTTTGTGGATTGGATTTGATACCGTTTCCTTCTTGCTTATAAATGGACATTATCTCCCAGAACGCTCTGCTGTAGAACTGGTAGCTGAGGTAGTGAAACCTAATTTGTCTTCCCACAAACTGCGATGAGACCATTTCCTTGTGAACATTTCTGCTTTTCCAGTTTCTGAACGGATTGTGTGGGACAAGGTCCCAAACGATATTTTTGGTCCTACAGAGACTCCTCAAATTTGTGACGAATGGGATGTAAAGGCAGTGACTTCAATACTATCTGAGCTTAAATACTATACTGTATTTGAGACGGAAT
Source organism: Pleurodeles waltl (assembly GCF_031143425.1). NCBI lineage: Eukaryota > Metazoa > Chordata > Amphibia > Caudata > Salamandridae > Pleurodeles > Pleurodeles waltl. The sequence goes on along the minus strand of NC_090450.1, from coordinate 531,297,463 downwards.
ATATGTACATGAATGCTGCTAATTATAGTGAAATGTTTATTCACCATCACTATGCCCACCACTATTTACAAAAGCTAGTACTCATGGTACATTTTTCAACTATACACAATAGGAACATTGCCTGACGCCACCAGTGGGGAGTTGTAAAACATATTTAGACAAATTTGCATACGTTTTTAGGAATGATACATCAGATCCTGTTTCTTATTATTATAAATTAACACCTTCAAAAGCAAGGAAAAATATGCTGACCCAGACAAAATAAATGCATTCAAAAACATTTGTCTCCCACTTTGCAATTAAAGGTTAAGAATGTTGGAAAGAAACAATTGATTCAAAATCAGTTTGGGGAACGAAATATTGGCAAGTGCAGGTCACAGATGCCTAATTTAAAGGGTGTCTAATGCCAATACAGATGATTTTTCTGAATGAGAATGCAGCAGACTACTTGCTTGGGTCTAGCAAAAAATTGAAGAAATGAATGTGCCCAGTATTCCATCTATTGCACTATGTGAAAATTGGCAACACTGAAGAACAGCTCAATGGCATGGTACAGAATGATACATTTAACTCTAAACTTTCAGGTCCTAATGGGTGGTTATTGTGGCCAATGGACACAAATGGTTGTCCTGCACACTTTCTGAACTCTTCACAGGGTTTTAAAGCAAGCAGATATTGAACAAAAAAATCACCAATGTATATTATAGGGAAAATATGCTATGGCTCAATATTTTATTTTTAAACCATCATACAACAACCCTCAAAGATTGGACAAATATAAACATGGTCAATTTTTCCCCATGCATGAGTAAGAAGATAAAGTGACCCAGGTACTGTTCATATATACCAAATACATTGGGTCTTCAGTGTTCATAAAAAATTCCAAATTAAAGGGACAAAGTACAGCAAGAAGTAGATATCTTATAGTTTGGAACATCACTGCTTTGAACTAAGCGAGCATTTAATCGGATGCAAAGTGGCAGTGATGAGACACTCTGAAACAAAGAGGAGGGCATATAGTGAGCGCAGGAAGTCAAATGGACCCCCTTCAAGAAGGACAATGTACTTGAAAAAAGCCACAGTCTCAATATTTAAAAGTGTGATTACTGATCCAATGCAGTTCAGCTTTCATCCTTCTGACATGGCTGAATGCATTGTCTCAAATATCATGGTACAGAGGGAACAGGTGCTTCCGAAGCCAATGCTGATTCAAAGAGATCCAACACCAATGTTATTGCCTTCAGCCCAAGCACAGGGTCTACCAAAATTTACACCACTGACGGTCAGCTCTTACACCAGTTATGAATCAGGCAATGGGGGTAGCCCCTACACAAGGTGCGGGTGCTAGAGCAGCCCCGGATGCAATATCGCTACCGATTACTGCTGGTCCAGCGGTACCCTTATTTGCACAAAAGAAGTCAGAGACAGGAGAACGGAATGAATTGTCACAGAGCCTCGTAGAGAGGGGGGTGAGTGATCCCACACAGTTAATATAATCTGCAGGACAAACTTTCAATGGATCTAGACCACTAATGGATATTAATTCATTTGTAGCACTTCCAGATGCAATAAATGGCACAAATACAAGTCAGAGTTTGAGACTTTTGACACCGCAAACTGCAGGTGCAGTGGTACAACAGCTACCAGTGCTGAATGCAAATAACATATTATTGCAACGATTGTCAGCTCAACAATTGAGTGAATGGTTAGACAGTTTGAACACTCCTCAGAATGCATCAAAGGGTGAGGAACAGATAAACAGAGTAGGGTTAAACATAGAAGCAAATGAATTCGTCGAGGGAACAATGGGGTTGAATAGATTGGAGTCCTACACAGAGGAAGAGCTCAGATACTTATGCCCAAAGATTACCAGATAATTGAGTAAAATACATCAGAAGCTAGGAGAGTTAGCAGAGAAACATAACATTGACATTAAAAAGACTAAACAATTAAGACGCATTTACAGATTAGATTTTGAGGCAAAGGATTTTGAACACATGAGATCAGCCGGAATGAGATCACATTTGAAAGAACTGCTGCAGAGTGCGCAGATTTGGGGAGCATTAGAAAAGTGGGAAGGTAGATGGACAAAGAAAAAAGAAAAACGGAAACAAGATTCTCAAGAAGGAGCGGAAGGTGCTGATAAAGGGGAATCAGTTAAGATTCTTCCAATGAAGGAAATCGCAGGGGGGCAATTTGTTCATGTCCCGTGGCACAGGAGTGACATATTATCTTTTACAAATGATTATCCAAAGCTGAGGGAAAAGCCAGTTGAGTGGTATCAACAGACAGAGAGATTTGTGAAACTCTCCAAATGTTTGTGGGAAGACTTAAATATGTAATTGGAGATAGTGTTTTCAGCTGACTTATGGGTCCAGTGTAAAAGAGCAGTAGACTGGCCGACGAGTGAACCAGAGAGGGACAGGGTAACAGGTGCACCTTCACCTGAGGTAATGAAAAATTATTATAAGGTGACTGAGTTCCTGAAAACTATAATCCCTCCCAAAAACATAGATTGGCAGCAGATTGATAGAACAGTCCAAGAGACAATACATACTTACTATGAGAGACTGCTGAAAGCCTTTAAAGAGTACAGTGGTAAGGAAGCAATTGAGCCAAAAGACATGTTGCATTTTGTATTTAGATTTGTCGTAGGTTTGAGACCAGAAGTGGGACAGATGATTAAGAATCATTTAATTTGCTGGCAGGCAAAGCTGATTAATGAGGTGTTGCAATAATGCTAAATACTGTAGTGATGAGACTGAGTTGAAACAAAAGAAATTGAAAGAGAAGGCGATGGTGATGCAAATCAAAGCAGCTCAAACAGGAGCACAGGGAGCTTTAGTACCGCCAATGCCGCCGCAACAGAGAGCTGTCATGTTCCAACCGCAAGCGAGGGGCAGAGGGCGTGGAATGGATATGATGCGCGGTCCAGATTTGGGAACTGTAGTTGTTCAGAATGATGTGCAGGGTATGAAAAGGATGTTACCGTGTCATTTGTGCAGAAACGTGGGACACTGGAAGCGGAAGTGTCCATTGATGGTGCAGGATGGTGTGGTTCAGCAAGGTGATGTCAGTACATTTCAAACTGTGAAAGTCGCAAGAATGAAAGGATTTGCTCCTAATACTCAGAATCGAGGACAGAATTTCCTGCCAGTGCAGCAAATGCAGGTGCCTTGTGCACAATTTGCTCCATTATCACCAGTGCAGCAGCAGATCCCTATGGTACCTAGACAGCAAATGCAAATACCTAAAGCCCCGATGGAACAGCAACAGGTGATGCTTACTCAGAAGGTCACAGGTCAAAGACAAGACAATAACAATAACACAGTACATAAGTTTCCATTTCACAGTGAGGATGAAATAAACGAAGAATGGATGAGTGACAGTTCAGATGAAGGAGCCTGTATTCTTGCCGCTTCCCTAGAAGTAGATCAGACAGGGCCTTTTGTAAAGGGAAAGGTGATGGGTCACAAGGTCTCATTCTTGGTTTATACAGGAGCTATGCGCTCTACAGTGAGAAGTATAGAATTACCAAACTTACCTCTTTTGGGCAGGACAGTTCAAGTTGTGGATGTGGAAAATAGACAGTTGACAAACTCAATCACAGAACCAGTGCAGATTGAAATTGGAAACTACTTAGGCATGCATAGATTTATGGTATGTGATTCAAGTCCTGCATCACTATTGGGTAGAGACTTGTTGTGCAAAACCAAATGTTCCATTAACTACTCAGACACAGGGATAGAAGTCCAGACCAACAGTGATGATGAGGAAGAGCAGACATCTGCGATGATAGTCAACAATACTTACGAGGAATAACCATTGATTTAATTTTTTTTGCAGATTTGCAGGGAACTGTAAAAGAGGAAGTGTGGGATATGACAGGAGAGGAAGTGGGTCTGATTAAGGGTCTGATTAAGAGAGTGGAACCGATTAAAATCACTTTGAAACCAAATGATGAATTCCAACAGCTACCACAATATACCATGGCGCAGGATGTTTTGATGGAGGTGGCACAAATAATTGGAGATTTTCTAAAACAAGGAGTTTTAAAAGAAGTGTTAAGTAGCCCATGTAATTCACCGATAATGGGTTTGAAAAAGCCATGTGGGAAAGTACGAGTAGTGCAGGACTTGCGAAAAGTGAACGACATGGTGGTTAAATGCTGTCCGATTGTGCCCAATCCAGCAGTGATACTGTTTCAGATTCCTTGCGATGAAGAGTGGTTCACAGTGGTTGATGTGTCACAAGCTTTCTTTTCTGTGCCACTTCATGAGGATAGTCAGTTTTTTTTAGTTTCAAATTCCTAGATAGAGTCTACAGCTGGTGCAGGCTTCCACAAGGGTATACGGAGTCACCATCCCTGTTTAATCAGATCTTGAAAAAGAATCTGGAGTCATTGGAATTGCCCTGCCAATCAACTCTTGTACAGTACATTGAGGATTTGTTCATTGCGTCAAAAACAAGGGACGAGTGTAAGCATGACTCAATTGCCCTGTTGAACCATTTGGGAGAATTTGGACATAAAGTTTCACCTATGAAGTTACAGTATTGTCAGAAGTCAGTAAAATATCTGGGACATCAGATTGAGAAAGGGCAAGAAGAATTTCCTGAGAAAGGATCACTATGGTTCTGCAGAGAAGTCCACCGACTTCTCAGAGAGATGTTAGAATGTTTCTGGGAATGGTGGGATACTGTAGACAGTGGATTCCAAAGTTTGCCGAAATAGCCAAGCCAATACAACAGTTGACACATAAGGAAGATACAGACCCTATTATCCTAGATGAAGACCAAATGAAGGCATTTACCGAATTGAGAGAGTCCGTGCAGAGCTCCAGTGTTGGGAATGCCTAATTACACAAAGCCTTTCACATTGTTTTGTCATGAACGTGATGCTTGTTCTTTGTCTGTCTTGACACAGGTCCATGGGGGTGCTTGTCGCCCAGTAGCTTATTTTTCAGGTACCTTGGACCCGGTCGCAGCAGCTTTACCAGGTTGTCTGCGCGCTTTAGCCGCAGTCGGTCAAAGTCTTTCCCAATGTGAGGGAGTAGTCATGGGATACACTTTAACAGTAATGGTACCACATTCTGTTGAGATTCTACTGACAAGGACGAAAACACAATATTTGACGGGAGCAAGACTGACAAGGTATGAGATGAGCATATTGGGTGCTCCAAATGTAACATTGAAAAGATGTACAGTATTGAATCCAGCAACATTAATCCGAGTGATACTGTTGAAATTGAAAAGGAACAAGATATTGAACATGACTGTCTTGAAGTAACTGAATTATGCACAAAACAAGGCCTGACATTAGAGACACCCGTTTGGAAGAAAATGATCAAATTGTCTTTGTTGATGGATCGTGTCTAAGAGATGGCACCGGCACACTGAGAGCAGGATATGCTGTGTGCACAATTACAGGCACATTAGAAGCTTCATGGCTTCCAGGTGTGTATTCTGCACAAGTAGCGGAACTAGTAGCTCTTACCAGGGCTTGCTATGTCTCTGCATGGTTAAGAGTCATAACCTACACTGATAGTCAGTATGGATTTGGAATTGTTCAAGATTTTGGCCAATTGTGGTTGCAGCAAGGTTTTATGACCTCAACTGGAACACCAGTGAGAAATGGCGACCGAATAAAAGAGTTGTTGTATACGATTCAGTTACTTGAAGAGATTGCAGTGGTGAAATGCAGTGCACATCAAAAGACACAAGATTAGATTTCTTTGGGAAACAGGTATGCAGATCAAGTCGCAAGGTTTTGCGTATTGAACTGTACATCGTTCAAAGATAAGTGGGAACTAATGCCTGAAAAAGAAACAAATTGTGCAAGTTTTGCTTTTAAAATAATTGACACCTTAGAAGAATTACAAATGTTGCAGGAAAATGTGGACGAGGAAGAGAAGAGGCTTTGGTTGTATTTAAATGTGTTCAAAGACCAGATGAAATTTGGGATTCTGAGGCGGGCAGATGGTACTGCCAAATAGTTTATTGACTCTGATTGCCTAGTATCACCATGGCCAAGCACACATTGGAAGAGATGCCATGGTTAGGCTGTTCAAAGTTGACTGGTTTAATCCAAAATTCATACAAGCAGCAGAAGCCGTATATCACAGATGTGTAATCTGTCAGCAGCTAAATGTGGGTAAAAGGACAGTGGTGAATTTGAGCCACATTGCAAGAGCAGGAGTAACATTCAGCAGGATGCAGTTGGATTTCATTGGAATGCCTGCGTGTGGTGGATTGAAGTATGTGTTGGTATTTGTGTGTGTGTTCAGCCACTGGATTGAAGCCTACCCCAACAAAGGAATGATAGTCCCACAGTTGCAAAGCTATTGCTTAGAGAATGAATACCACGGTTTGGATTTATGATCTCTTTAGAATCAGATAGGCGAATGCACTTCAATAACGAAGTGAGCAAACTCTTACGTGCAGCATTAAACATTGAGCAGGAACTACAATGCAGTTACTGCCCAGAAGCATCAGGACAAATGCATGGTACATTGAAATCAAGAATTGCCAAAATGTGTGCTGCGACAAACCTGAAAAGGCCAGATGCATTACCCCTGGTGTTGATGTCAATGCAAAATATAGATGACAGAAAGACAGGGCTGTCACCGCATGAGATTCTCATGGGAAGAGCAATGAGATCACCAGCAATTCCATCAAATGCTCTTGTCAATATTACAGATGATATGGTGTTGGACTACTGCAAAGGTCTGGCTGATGTGGTTCGATCGTTCTCTCAGCAGTTACACGCTGTTACCCTGCCACCCATCTATGACCCAGGTCACAACTTAAGAGCTGGTGATTGGGTCGTGATCAAAAAACATATCCGAAGACTTGCCTAGAGCCACGTTGGAAGGGCCCATACTAGGTGGTGCTGACAACGACGACAGCTGTGAAATGTGCCGGACTACCTAACTGGATACATGCAAGTCATACCAAGAGAGTGGTGAGTCCACAAGATCATGAAGAAGTGTTGTTGAGAGCACCAACAGCAGCAAAACAGGTGGCACTTCCTGAACCAGAACCGGAGTAAGTTGAGCCTGAAGTTGACCCAGAGCTGGTGGAAGATGGGTCACTCACCCCCAGTAAGAGACCAAGGTGCAGAAGTACAAGAGGGGGAGCAAGAGTTGAACCCGACGGAAGTGCCCGGAGAACTAAGTACAGAAAGAGTCCTCCCAGAAGTAGACAGAGCCAAAGCACAAACAGACCAAGTGCCAGACCAAGAGGGGGAAAAGAGTTGAGACAAATCAAAGCCAAAGTGATCCGACTCCTCCTGAACCCGTTGCAGGTCCATCAAGAGAAAACACCATAGATAAGGGAAAAGAGAAAAGTCCAATCTTAAAGAGATTACTGACAGAAGGAACAAAGAAAGGGGACAACTGGCCTGAATCCCAAATAGGCAAGAAGAAGGAATTGGTCATAAATGAGACAATATAGGAGGAAGCAGACACTATAAGAAAAGGTGAATTGAGTGAAGGAGAATTAGCAGGGGAACAAAGGTTGAAAAGAAAGAGTAGCAAGTCGAAGATTCGCAGGTCCTGAGTGGGCATACGCAGCAACAAGTGAATGGCAAAATGAGTTCATGTCCTTTTGCTTTGACAGAGAAGTTCCGAATCAGTATTTTGATGCAACCTGAAAGGAATCAATAGACTGAGTTGTTGAGCTATTCTGAAAGAAATTTGAAAGGAAACTGTCGAGATAAAAGTGGAAAAAGACATTAATAACCTGATATGACATTTGAAAACCTGATTATGATAAGCTGCTAACCGATTTTTACGAAGGAAGAAAAGGGTTCTAGTGTATGAAACTGAATTGTGAGAAAGAAATTTAGATTTTCTTGTTGCACTTTATCCAAGAGTTATTTCTGCTTTCTGATTCTTTATAGATCATGGCTGAATTAAATAATGACATTAGGAGAATTAGGTATTGTAGATATTTGAGTGTTGGAGTGGCAATCATGTGTGGAATAATGTTTATAATAATGATTGTGGGAATGCCTCTTCACGAGATGAAGGAAGTTGCTATTACACCTGTTCATGAAACCACTACCCTAACGGCTTTAGAGCTAGATGAAAAATATTTGCATGATTATACTAATGCACGAGGAGAGCTTTCTTCTAATGTTTTCTATTGGTTGTTGAATGAGTATGTGGAGACGATGGATGCGAAGAATTGTCTTGTGTGTACACAAACTCCTTCCTCCGTGGATGAAGGGGTTATGTACCATAGTCTGCCCTTAACATACGGCATAACATGTAGTTTGCTACTAACCAGATTTTATAATCAAGAGTATATTCAGTATTTCTATTCGAATCACGACCTGGTGTTTTCCTTTGTCCCTATTATTAGATATTTGAGCAAAATAGCTAAGGAGCATGATATAGTATTAGCTAGAGGATTCTTTGAGCCAACATTAACTTTTGAAACGGCTTATGCTCACCATAATAATCTAACCTACTTATTCACTTCAATGGAAAAGAGCTTTATGGGCATACTGACGATAGGAGAAAGGCATTAAAAGAAAAATTAGAAAAGGGGCTGGAGAAAAGAACTTATAAAAATGACTATGCTTACACTGCTATTAAAACACAAGGGAGATTAGCTTTAGATGCATTACACGTAGGGAAGCTTTGTATATATAGGCCAAAATCACGCACTGACACTTTGTTTTGTGGGAACGAGTGAATGTAGACGTATTGTTGTTTCGGAGTAAATGGACTTTTTATGCTGAATGGTGCGGACCCTGTGATTCCTGGGCTTTATTATATTTGTGGACTTAATGCTTATTACAGTCTTCCTAGAGGATGGTATGGAACATGATATTTAAGGATATGTTTCCCTAAGATTTACCAGATAGATGATTTAAAGAAAATACCAAAGGTGATGGAATTACATCATGTGCGACAGAGGAGGGAAACCGCCTCTGCAATTGTAGGAGATATTTTTGGGGCAATAATTCCTTCTGTAGGAGTTATTTTAAATGCAAACAAGATAAGAAAATTGACTGCTATTGTGGATAATATCCTAACAAACTTTACAGGGGCAATACTTCTGTTAAACACTGAATTAGCCGCGGATAGAGCTATGATGCTTCAAAATAGGCTTGCTTTAGACATAATTTTAGCGAAAGACGGCAGAGTCTGTGAAATGATTAATGCAAGGCACTGCTGCTCATTTATTCCTGAAAATGATAAAGCAATAAGAGATTTACTTACTAATTTAACTAATTAGAGCAAAGATTTGAAAGAATTGAAGGAACCAGGAGTTTGGGAGAAGGTTGGAAATGGATTTGTCTCTGTGGGAAATTGGTTTAGTCAAATTTGGAATGGGGTATTATGGAAAATTGTCCAGGGAATATTAATTGTGATTGTTATTATATTAGGATTATGGGGTAAGAAGGTTCAAAGGAGGGAAGAACAACCTAGGAGAAGAATTTATAGAGAAAATGCAAGAAGAAACCAAAATACAGCTGAAATTAAATTGTGAAATATTAAAAAAGAAAGGTGTGATGACATATTTAGTCATCAGAGGAGGGACTGATGGGGCAGATATGCTAATATAAGAACATTCTAATGATTAATGTGTGTTTATGAACGAGGAAGTTCAATAGAGAAACTGATATTAGAAAATAACGTGTGTAAGAAAAATGTGCCCGCGGAGAGTGGTCACCATGTGTATTAACAAGATGATAAATAATGAGAAAATCCATGTAAAATGCATTAATATATTATAACTGGATGTATAACCTATGTTTTGTGTTAATTCGCATTCTTAACTTAGCTGAACCAAAGGCCTGGTTTCACTGGGCCTTGCCTGCTTATAACGTGAAGACTTGATGAGGTTTGCGAGGACTGGAAACCGGAGTAAACGACCTTGAACTGCACAGAATTCAGATGGCTCTAGTAGAACATTCTGCAACTATACCAGCGAACAGGAGATGATGAAGACAATTTGATTCAATTATGTGTAGTGTAGGCTAAATGTACGTACCCAGGACTTGAACAACAGAGCCACTGACTAAAGACTTGTATGCAACAATTTTGTTACCTGAAGAGCTGAATGATGTTCTCATCAACAGAGGGACCAATCAAATTGATGGAACTTGAAGCTTGAGTAGAAATTTATATTCAGTAAATAAAAACTATAGGTTAGAGTCATAACTTCTGATAAGTTCAACCAACTAGCAAGTAGTGGGACAGACTGAGAGACCCTAATAAAAAGTCATGACAAAGAGAGCGAAATCAGAGCGGAGAGGAGAAAGTCGATGACGTCAGGAGACGCTGTCCGAAGTGCTGATATTTGGGCTTACACTCTGTGAGCCTGATACGTTGCTGATCACTGATGACCTGGGGACGAATACTGACTCGTTGCTGATCCATCTTGGATAGGTAGCTATGAAAATGTGACTGACAAAAATACATTTTGCTTTTCCTTCTAGGTGCCAACTGCACTGTCTTGATAGATTTCCTCTCTTAGAATTTTTCCAAATTAATGTTTTATCCAAAATTGTTTTCGCATGAAGACCCACATGCTGATGCTAATCTTGGTTAGGTAGGCTGACGTTGACGGTGACCGACGAAATTGCATTGCTGAATTACTTCATTTAATGTTGATAGTTGCTGACCTATGATTTGCTTTGATTACTTGTGTTTCTTCTGGTGAATAATGTTTTCAGGATTATTAATATAACTTTGATTAATAAAAAGGCGAATAACATAATTGACTAGAATTGTAATCAATAGGGAACAAAAACTATTAACCTTCAACAGTGAGTGATGGTTATGTTTGTTAATTAAGGTTTCAATTTTTGGTCATTCAAATGTTTATATTGATTTATTAATGTTGCTTATTGGATTAGTAATCACTGCATGACTAGGATACTCCATGCGATTCAAAAGGTTCATCGACCTATACGCGTCCCATTGTAAGATTACTTACTAAGGACCAGGCCCGCTAGCAGTGGCTACCTCTCCGCTGAGCCCATTTCGAGTTTCCTGCTAGGTCGGCGGCAGGCCGCCGGTCTAGCTGGAAAGACACTACAGCATTGTCTCTGGCTCGTACTTGAGCCAGCAACAACGCTGTAGGATACAGGGTGCACCAGCACTTTGCAGACAGTGAATATTGCAATGGTGCTGGCCAGGGGGGCCCCCTGCACTGTCCATGCAAAGTGCATGAGAAGTGCAGGGGCCCCCTGCATCCGTTCTCCGCCTGCCTTTTACCACCATATGAAATTGCTGGTGGAGAACAAAGTTGTAATCCCCAGGGAGTGCTGCTTGCAGCAATGTATTGGTGAATTAGGACCACCACGACCACTGAGACAACTAATCCTGGTGGTGCTGGTGGTCTGACCGAGGCACGACCGCTGTGGTCATAATGTAGCGTTTGGACTGCCAAAATGGCAGCAGTCCGAACACCACTGCAAGTCTGGCGGTCAGGACACCGCCAGACACGTAATGACCGCCACAATGTTTTATTTTTAAAAATGACTGCTAAGTGCTAAATATATCAGTAACTGTAAAGCATGCATGTTTCCAATGCAAGTTCATACGCAGACATATATGCCATGTTTGTGGTAGTGGTTTGCTCACAACAACATACATCCCCTGAGATACTCCATACACTCAACAATAGAACACAATAAACATGACTTTCGATTCTCACACAACACAGTGTAGATAATCCAGTAGATGGATATGACTATTCAACAGCACCTACCTTCAATTAACACACTACATGCCAGTCAATGGAAAGTCAGTGTCGACAGCCTCACAATCAAAACTAGACCTTGCTCTGTGATAGACTATTCAGAACAAGGTTCGAATATACGAGTGTCTTAGACCTACAAGTCCAAAGCAAGGCCAGAATGTCTGCTGGATAAACTACAGCAATGTTTTTTCAATAGTTTGTATTCATGCCAATACAAAAGACAAAATACATTCTGTGTTTGCTTGCCTTTATTCTGTCCGTTTGCATTACAAATCCACTTACCCACCTTACATAGGTTAACTAAAGACAGTCTGCCTTTAATCTATGAGTATTTTCCACTTTAATGCAGATACAGACTTCTGAGCGTAATTAGAGAGTACAGGTCCAATATACGTTGGCAGCATGTTCAGAAAATGCACTTGTAGATCTTGTATGCAGAAATAAGTTTATATAAAACTTCCATAAAAAATGAGCTAGGTGTTTATTTACAAAGTCTGTGGCACTACAAAATAAATCAGTCACATCATATATGAAAATTGCAGAGTTCTGGAGATTATGGATAATTAGTTTGGATCCAGGTGCCTCTTTTCATCTGAAACACGCAACATGTTATAAAGAAATGAAGCATGTTCAGTTTAAACCCGGAATATGTTTTTGAGGAGCCCGACGCTGAACTTTAAACTGAGAACTCTTCTTTCCTTGGGCAAGTTGACAGATCATTACCAGGTTGCCAGGTAATTGTAAAGTTGATGCTGATTTCGTGGCTGCTGCTCAGGCGAAAATGACAAGAATGACTATTCAGTGTCCTTTATAAGAGAAACGAAAGGCCGGAAGATGCCCGTGGGTCAAAAGGGTATCTGGAGGCAGGATTTAATCGCATTAATAGTGGCAAAACATGTTGACAAATACACATACAAAGGAAACAGACCTAAACCCCCTTTGATCCGGTACTGCTAAAGCAAGCCTTGTACCACACATAGGCAAGACAAACTATCTGCATAGTGATCTGTTATTCAGTTGTAACAAACACACGGCCATCTAATTTGCACAAAAATAAAAACTTGGAGGAATACAGTTGGATACATGGAACAGTAATCAATCCTAGGTTAAAGACGATGCATGTAAAAGGGAACTGCCACTGGAAAATGTTTTTTTAAAAATATTAATTCAGTTTTTTCAAGCCAGTTATATATTTTAGAAATGGCTGTGCTTTTTGGTGCTCATAGCACTTGGTCTATCCTTTCAATAAGGATCTGACTGACTGACTCTTGATACCTGTCCAGGATGAGCACATGACATTGAAACATTTCAACTAATAGCCAGTACTGAAATTTCACAGCTTTCCGTTATCATATATTGTGTCAGGCTACTGGGGAGAAGAAGCCTGAGAATGTGCATAAATATGAGGAACTTCTCAGATATTAGTGTACAAATTCCTAAATCATCTGAAAGTCCAATTATTGTAAATACTGCTTGTTGATGTGGTTATCTACCTGCTTGTCCTTGAAAGCAATTATTTTTTGTTAGCCTTTAACAAAGATGGGCATGATTCACTAGGAAATCAGAAATCGTACTCAAGTCAATAATCATGATGCATTATTCCTTTTTAGAATGTTACTGTATTAATTGGCCTACATATTAAAATGTGTCTGTTAAAATACTGCATAAACATCAAATATTTGGGTCATTACATGATAAGGCCATCATGCTCTTTCATCTATTAAACCCCAAACTAAATGGCCTGCTTTTTTTCTTGCTGGAGAAATTCAAGCAGCTACACTTCAACTTTTAGACTATTAGGCACTATGGTGTAAGGTTTTCCCATGCTCCCTGCTTCCAATGACATTACTTTTTGTTCTACCATTTCTTTCAAGGATGCCCAAAAATCCTTCTAGGAGGTCTAAGAACAAAACTAATTCTTAAAAAACACACCAGTTCTAATTCACCCTGCTATTGCATATGCCAGATTTATTATGAAAAAAACTATACTGTACTTCCTAAGTTAGTTTTTAAGCTCCAATTAAGAGCGAATTCCTCAAACATATCAGACCATATACCACAAATGTGGTGATGAGGTTGACAAAAAGTGATGCTGAATTCAATAGCACTGAAGAGAACAGTGAGGATTTTTCATTTGTTCAGACCTTGGTCATAACGATAGCAATTTACACTTTTGTAAAATCATTAACTTGAAAGGGATTTTCTCATGGCCATAGAATGGTTTCTTAGGGAAACATGTCTACTTGTACTGGTAGTACGAGGAGGCCAGATTTTTTTAACCAAATGAAAAATATCTAATTCGAAAAGCGATCAAATCAATCAGTGGGAGGCAATATGATTTTTGTTTTTACAAACAAAGTCTCTGGTAAGGTGTAAGTGTTGAGGATTTGAGATATTTGTGATTTGCATGCTAGTCAATCCTTTCCAATTAGAAACATCTACCTATCCATTAAAAAAGAGTTTAAGCTGGCACACACTATCAGTTCTCTTCATGTGTGATTTAAGATTCCAATACTGTGAAGTACAGCTTATGTTTATTTAACCCCGGCATCATGTTTTGGACATTTGAACCATTTGTTCGATGAGAGCCACAGACACTTATCCCAGAACATAACCTAACCTGCCTTTTCTTTGTACCATATGTTTGTCAGTGTCTTTATCAGCAATGTATTCACCTGAAACAAATATTGTGTGTTGCATTGCTCTGGCAATTACTACTTGTTGACTCCATGGTTAACACACACATTTTAGTACAAATCATACAGTAACACCCCCCATGGTTTACAGCATATAAAATAATATATACTTCTATATATAGTTTCTTTTGAACAGGATTAATATACAAAAACATACTTTCTCCAATGAATCTTCTCTTTCATTTTGTTATCTTTACCTTAAGATTGTATCTTCATGTTTCCATATTGTTTGATCCAATTTGTTTGGATTCTGTGTTAGGGGTAAGAAGACCAAGGGCCTCATTACAAGTTTTGCAGAGGGGATTACACAATCACAAACGTGACGATATCCCATCCGCCATATTACAAGTTTCATTATATCCTATGGCACTTCTAATCCTCGCCGCCAAACTTGTAATGAGGCCCATTGTCTTGACCACTTCTACACATAAGCCCTCCTGAAGACATTATTTTTTGCTAATTTGTTCACAGCACTCCAGTGGAATACTTAGCTACTTTTTGTTAATTTGACAACATAAATTACACACCAAAACAAAGATCTTAAAATCAAATTACAATGCCTGATCTTTAAAACTAATATATCACTATTGAAAAAGAAGATTATTGCTCTGATTCTCATGTTTCTCAAGCTTGATCTGTTTTACAATTGCTGACTTTTGTTACTTCCACTAGTGAGATTTTGTTCTCCTGTTTGCTCAGACAGAATAAGGCAGACAGTCAATGACGCTGTTTACTGAACAACTCATTTTTATGTTCCAGACAAGAAGCTACAGCTTTTTACATAAAACATGAAGTGGTCTGGTCCAATCATTTTTAGGTGTTACTTTCAGGAAAACGAATGAAAACCAACCATCTCTACTGTTTTAGAAAGGGCCTTTCATTAAAAGCCCATGTTCTATCTGAAACCTTAGAAATAATGAAGGATGCTAATTTAATAACTTTATTTATCTACTGCTTAGTCATAATCCCGTACTCTTATGCACTTTCAGCAAAATCAAAAAAGGTTATGAATTTTCCAATTTGTGAAGTCTTCAAACATTTTGAATTACTTTTATTTAAGGAGGTGCTCTTCAGCAAAGATATCGTGAACATATCATATTTATCTTAGTGAATATGCATGTATATCGTATGGGTATACTTAGAACTGGATTTAAAATGTGGCAGACAGAACTCCATCAGGGGGTTGGAGGACATTACCTCTGCCACTCTGTTGGGACTATCGCCTGCCAAATTTAGAGATCACTGCTGGCCCACGATCATCTCTGTACTTTGATAGTAACTACCGTCATGGAGCCTCCTGTAAAGTTGGTAGACAGATGTCATCTGTCTTGATGGCCATTCACCAAACTTTAATAAAGTGTCGGTTTTTCAAAAACAAGTTCCCAAAGTGGGAGTTTGTTACTGAAAAACAAATAACTAATGACACCCTCACCAGCAGGGATTTTTCCCTGGGTGTAGTGGGCCATTATTTGTATTTTACTGCCCTTACTGCCACAATTTATCTGGCAGTGAAGTACAGAAAAAAAAAAAACATCACATTGTCCACCCTAAAAAGGGAAGGAAATGTAATGCCCAAGGACTCTGCTGACAGAAGTTCTTTCACTGCAACTTAGGCCATCCCTCAGACACAGACGTTTCTACAGTACCTCTCTCCAGTTCATTAACAGTTTTGAACTTCTAGTTGTGTCACATAAAGAAGAAACAAAGGGCTTGCCACATAACGATGCAGAGGGCGTTGTTGGAAATGACTGATGTTTACAATGAAGACTAAAACTAGCTTGGTCCTTCTTCTTACAAAATGCAGATTATATAGCATGGACACGGACACTATATGCTTGTATTTGGTTAAAAAAACAGAAAGAGAGGACAAGGCAGAATAGAGGATACTGGCAAGAACAGTTGATTGCAAGAGATATACAGGAGATTAAACCATTCCTTCATGAAAGATTTTGAATTAAGTTTTTTTGTCGAATTTTCAAGAATACCCAAGGCCTGCAAGGCAACTTTGAATAAGGCAAAATGTGATCATCCTAAAGTACAGCAGCACTGTCAGCTAATTATTCTTGTGCAAAACTACTTGGAGCAACAATTCACACTAACGTGTACACCAGTTTGAGAAAGATACCCTTTCACCTAAATCATCCTCAACTATTCCCAATATCACTTTAAAGTCAAAGATATGAAATTTAATGTATGGGGTAAATAATAGCTGTTTGGCCTGCATAAATCATCAACACTTGCAGAAAACACAAAACGACCTTGTAAACTGGGATCTTTATAATAGACATTCTCTTCTGGGAGGGGCAGTGGACATGCCTTCTGTCTCACAACAATTAACACAGAAGGAGTATCTTTAGTAACAAGCAAGAGGCAACAACGAAGATTGAACCCAAGAGATGAAGGAAATATTCAACTAAATAAGAAAGTCTACTTTGAGGACAACTGATAGAATTTATTTTTTACACTACACACAGACTGGTCAGATCTAAAATCGGTTGAGCAGCAGAGGTAAAACACTCCTCATTTCTGAACCTACATGGCTTTTTAATACGGATTAAAGCTTGAATTAGAAAGGACACTTAAGAATGGCAGCCCTACAAGGGGTTTTATTATTGACCACGGGACAAATGCTATAGTAACGCTCCTGTGTTTACAATGCTGCTGCCTAAGACATGGATTCTCAAGGTACCAGGGCATGCATCCGTCTTTCTCTTAAATTAATTACAGTAGTCAAGAGTTCTAATTACTTATTTTGCCAGCCAACATCTTGTTTTTGGGGTGTATAATATTTGAGGCCTTATTGATTATGGCATTTCCGTTACAGAGAATCACTATCATCTTAACAATGAGGAAACACCGTTATAAAAATGCACTCTTGGGAACCCTATCCTTTCACCACAAATAATCCTGTCCCAATTTTTAGGTACTTTAACATTATTATTGGGCATCAGATTCAGATGACAACTCTAAAGAGGTGTTTTCTCATTCTAATCCACAAATTATCCAGTGAGAGTCTCAAGAGAAAAGTTCACCAATATTAAACCAGACCTGTCTAAATAGGAGTATCTAATTTGAGATCTACCGTGTAAAGTATTTCGGGTATGAAACTGAAAATGTGAGTTGACATGTTCTCTATGTTTTATGTACAATCAGTCAAGTTTTCCTTCGTCATGTAGGTCTGCCAGCAGTACTCATCTCTGCGGAGTATGGATTCATCTGCAGTCTTGGGTAATAGCACAACCCATTTCAAAATAAAAAAACACTACAGTAAGCAGGTCCTTCTGTATTGGAAAATAAACATGGGTACTTAATATGCAACTGCTCGTTACTTAGAGCACGTACTATGTTCCTTTTGCGTTTTCTTTGCTCTGCACAAACAGTTAAATTGTGTGCTCTACTACTGCATTCAAGTGACCCTCATACATTTGTATGGCATTTTATTAGTGTGCGTGTGTATATTCTATGGTGTGGCACAGTACGAACAGTGAACCCGCCATCGCAACAGGGCATACTGGGAACACACACACAAGCAGCATATTCCTGTCCATTTTCAACAGTGGTTATTCTGGAGAGGAGAAATCGTCATCATCGTCCTCGTCGTCATAATCGTCATTGAATGAGCACGGGGTTTCTCCTCGCGACCCAGAGTAGTGCGATGCTTCACTGCTGGAGAGGTGACTGTTGGAGTTCATCAACAGCCCTGTTGCTAAGGCCACTTCTGCGTCATAGCATGTTCCTTCGGCACTGAATAGAATACAAACATCCATAGGTTAGTTTTTTTTCTCAAAATTACTATGCGTACTACCAGCTAGAAAAAGGTCTACTGTGAAAGGAAGGGGAGAAGTACCTAAGGGAAATTTTTGCTGCCTCCAAACCCTAAAAAACCCTTCCTTAAAATAATAAAACTAAAATCTTGACGAGGATGGTGCTGATGCCTTGGGGTGTTTTCACACCACTTAAGGGGCATTAGCTGCTCAGTGCCTCGAAGACTATTTGAAAATTCACTCTTTGCAGTGGTTTACAGCTCAGTTTTCCTGTCACTGAATGGTATCAGCTCCTCAACGTGTGACAGCGTGAAAAGAGTACACATTGTGTGAGATGGCAGGGCTAATACGTTTCAAAAGATCTAAAAAGTGGTTTACAACAGGTATTGAAATGTACAATGCATTAATTCAATGTTGTGGGGATCTCTGGTGCTGGGAGCTGAACTACTGAGCTTTACTGGTTTTCCTATATTGCCTTTCATTGTTGGTCTGGCCGTCAATAAATTATGTGGTAACATTACTATTGGCCAGTAACGGAGTAAAAGTGCTTTATGCTACAAAATTGGGGAACTGTTACCTGACAAAGTCACATAATCGCTGCACCTACAAGAATGTCTCAAAGAGCAAAAATTGGGTTAGACTAAGCTTTCTTTTTCATGGAGATATTAAACAACAAGCTCTTCTATGAGCTAACAAATGCAATTTACAATTGTTTTTTTTGGTATCTTCAACCCTGCTCGCTGCTTCTTAAACTGTAAAATGTTAAAATGTAAAGAGAACAAATGAAAAATGTCTTGCACCCAACGCTTCAGAACAACACACACAGTGGTGTCTCAGTGACCCCTTGGAAACAAATAATTTTCTTGCTCACCTTGCATGTGATATAGAGGCGGAGCTTGTCACGCTCATGGTGGATACTTGTTGGGCAGTTTCTAAGACCTCCTGCTTTATCCAAGTTGGCCCTGCAGTTTGCTGCGGAAGATCAAGCACTTCCTGCTTTATCCAAGTCGGCGCTGTAGTTTGTGGCATTGAGTCGGGCACTTCTTGCTTTATCCAAGATGATTCTCTGGACATATCTGCTGACAAATCACAATGGCAATGACTGTTACTCCTTGCGTTTAGGTTGTTTAGTACAAGTAAACATGCTCAGAAATCCTGTTGCCTAATATGGTATCAGCTGCCCACTGAGTGCCCTGTTTGAAGCTGAACGGAG
The DNA here is from genome assembly GCF_031143425.1 of Pleurodeles waltl. Taxonomy (NCBI): domain Eukaryota; kingdom Metazoa; phylum Chordata; class Amphibia; order Caudata; family Salamandridae; genus Pleurodeles; species Pleurodeles waltl. The sequence goes on along the minus strand of NC_090450.1, from coordinate 531,278,069 downwards.
AGGGAGTTGATTTTTATTAAAAGGGGGGCTTAACTAGGACTAAATAAGACAGAATGGTACGCACAAGAACACAAGAGAATAGAATCTAGATCACCCCTAAGGGTGCAGCTAATCATATTCTTCGGCATGACTTAAACTGAACATCAGCTATTAAGCAGATGTCCAACACACAACGCTCACTACGTTTTGGGCACAGGGAGCAAGTGGAAGCATTAGGGGCCACACCAGCAGAACACTTCAGTCAGGGAGAAAGCCATATATCTTGGATATGACTGCATTAGCATAGCTCCCAGCAAAGGGGAGGGTGTTTTAGAGACTACCCCTCAAGCTGGTGAGAGTTCCCTCAGTGGGCAATATAAAAAATACAATAGTGCCTTTCACACCAAGAACCATTTTAAATGCTTCAGCAAAGAATGACAGTAGGAAACAACATGTCATATGTATCAAATTGTAACAATTTGGGGAAAACAAGAAAGATCAGTCAGTCAGAATGAATGTCCTTTCCTTGTAGAAAAATGTAAAGTCTTTTGGCAGAAAACTCCTGTAAGTTTCTTTCACAGTGAGCAGCAGGCATTTATTGGAGCGCCAATGTCACTATTTACACATTAATGTAAGTGCTGTGTGCTCAAACGGGCAAAGCACAAGCAGAATCCCTAATTCATAACAATCTCTCCCATCACCCTTGTTTTGAAAACAAATCGAATCCCTTCCCAGTAGCTGCCCATTACTAGTCAAGGTAGACACACATTACAGCACAAGAAGCAGGCAACCACTCTTCTCCAAAGCAAGACCTGCAGATGAATGCTTTTCTTTTTGTGGACAAGGTCATGGTCGTATACATAACTGATATATTTACTTCAGATACACCCAAGTGCACAAAGGTTATGGCACCCTGAAGTAAGTTGTAAACCTCATCACAGGAGGCTTAAAGCTGCGGATCTTAGCACCCCGGCCATCAGAGAGGGAGACATCCTTCATAAGAGAGAATAAGAGGCACTTTCTTGTGCAGCACCGAACCCAAGGATCATAAAACGCTGTTCAGACAATCAACTTGAGCTATGTATGCGAACAAGTGAGTAAGTCAAAAACTGAAATGTTTTTACCTTGAGGACATTGTCAGTTTGAAAATGAGAAACTCTTCAGTTCTAAATAGACTTTACTTCTTGAATTACTCCATCGATTCCCCGTTGATAGATCTGCATAAAACTTGCTATGCTGAATCCAAATTGGATTCACTTTTTTCCTCCTGGAAAGCTTTGTGTACATTTGAAAGCTGCTAAAGTAACTCGCGAAACAAAAAAACAACTTTTCAATAGAAACTATGATAAATACATACATATATATATATATATATATATATATATCCAGAAGAATGGTGTATTTAAATCGCACACCAAGGGCTGCACATCATTCAATACCAGCTGGTAAAATACTCAGAAAACCACTTATTCTCGATAGGTTCATCGGCTGCTGTTTATTGAAAAAAGATTAGATTGCAGGTAAATCACACCAGCAAAAGTTGGTACAAAAAGCACAAAAAAACGGTCGACAATGTGCTCACCATTCAAAAGACACACGCTGTCCCAACCAAATGTCTACGTGTTTCGGCCGAAGCCTTCAACAGGACATTGGCAGACATTTTACACTCAACTATTTAAACCATATAGTCCTTCTTTGATGTTCATTGCATAGCTCAAGAGAGGTGCAAATGGAGCGGCCATTTTATAACGTCACAATTTTAACTTAAAAATAAGAAACTCCTAATCCTGTGCATGTTTTGAAATAAACTATGAACTAAAAATGTGACATTATATATTTCTCTCATATTATAATACATTATCACAAATATAGTCTGGTCACCTGTGAACACTAAAAAATTAATTAATTGTAATCACAGTCTACAATTCTTAAATACAAAACAAATCCCATGTATGCTGTTTTTTTCTCTCTCTTCTCTTTCTCAATTTTCATTTTTCCTTTTTCCTTTTACTCTTGATGTCCACATATTACCCACTTATACCTAATAATTTTAATTTTGATTTTGATTTCAGTTTTAATTTTAAAAGCCTGATATATAAATGCAATTAATTAATAATATAAATATATAAATATATATAAATATATGTACTGCCAATTGATTGCAATACATCAACTTCATATAAAGGCTATAAATAGATGACAAATGATGACAAATAAATAGAATACATTCAGTCAATTCTGAAAATGCAAAATAAGATACAGGTAAAAGCGATTTCAACGTGGAATAAATAAATAAATGGATATTCATCATCATAATTCATTAAATAAGTCATAGTCCTATAAATTAATATATTTTAAAAGGAATCTGAAGAGATTAATTAATAGATCCATATCATAGGTCAAATTGTTATTGATTAGGAAATTGTAAATAGACCCTACAAATTCAGCAACAGGAGAATGTATATGTGCGCCGCTATCCTCCCCAAGGACCTATGCAACAGTATAGGAATAAAATAGATGAGTATAACACCCTAAAAGTGAATAAATTATTAATAAAAAATTATTACCAAAATACACTAAGTATCAATCCGGCAAATGCTACTACTAATAGTAATAACAATAATAATAAAATCAATCAGTAAGGATCCTAACAAAACACAATATTCTAAAAAAGTCATCAATTTCATTTCATGTTTTCTATTGGACAAAATCTATGTGTGAGAAAATGTAAAAAAAATGTGTAAAAAAATGTGTATATCTCTGTATGGGAAAATCTAAAAACTTACAGATGTACATGAAGCTCTGCGTCCAAGTTGTGACCCCAAGGGTGTTCTGTACCTAAAAGTAAAATAGTTTTGGACTCCATTTGTCTCAAATGTGCAATTCTATTGCCTCCTCGGGGATGGACCGCAATGGTTTTAACACCATAAAATGCTAGGGAACTACAGTTACCTTCATGTACATCCCAAAAGTGTTTAGCTAAAGGATAGGATGGATCATGATTCTTAATGGCTCTGAGATGTTGCAGGAACCTGATTTTCAGTTTATGAATGGTACTGCCCACATATTTCTTGCGACACCCACATTCAATGACATATACAACGTATTCAGTTTCGCATGTGATACGTTCAGTTATGTCACAAATTTTTCCTTCGAACGTGGTGTATGTCTGAGTATTCTGTGCATACAAACATGATTTGCAATGTCCACATTTCCAAAAGCCCAAGCTTTTTTTGGCCAACCATGACATATTAGTTTTGGGACTCTGAAATAGGCTTCTGGTAAGATGGTTACCCAAAGATTGAGTTTTGCGATATGTGATACATGGATGTGGACCTATACTGTCCTTGATGGCAGAATCATGTCTCAAAACATGCCAATTTTTCTGTATGATATTATTTAAATGCGAATGTTGAGAATTAAACTCTAAGAATAGTCTAGGTGATGATACCTTATTGTGATCTTGATTATGAATATTGTCAGGCTTGAAAAGCAATTTTTCTCGAGACATATTCAAAACCCTCAAGTGTGCATCTTTAAGGATCTTCAAAGGATATCCTCTCTCTAAAAATCTCTCTGTCATCGTCATGATTTCAATCTTGAAGCACTCATCATTAGAACAGATTCTACGGGCCCGTAGAAATTGACTATATGGAATACTCCATTTCAAAGCTTTTGGATGACCACTATTGCCATGCAAGATTGAATTACAGGCTGTTGGTTTACGAAAAATGGTTGTCTGTAAGACATCTTTTTCAATAGAGATCTGGACATCAAGAAATTCTATAGTTTGTGCACTATATTTCAAGTCTAAGTGAATGTTCAGCTCATTGTTGTTCAAGATATCAACATATTGTTTGAGAGAAATCTCGTCACCATCCCAGATAAGAAAGAGATCATCAATATATCTGACCCATAGTATCACTTGTTCCATGTATTTGCCATTAGAGTCAGACCAAGCTATCTCCTTTTCCCACCAGCCCATGTAAAGGTTGGCATACGTGGGAGCAAATGAAGCTCCCATTGCAGTCCCTTGTTTCTGCAAGTAATGTTGATTGTCAAATAGAAAGGCGTTGTGGGTGAGGCAAAATCTTAACATGCTAATTAGCATGTTAGTATGTTGAAGAAATTCAATTTTACGAGTGCCCAAGAAGTGACAACATGCTTGAATGCCAAATTCATGCTTAATGGAAGTGTATAATGCAGTCACATCCATGGTTACCAATAGATAGTTGGGTTGCCATGGAACATTATGAATCTTAGCAAGAAAGTCATTGGTGTCTCGGAGATAAGACGGCAATTCGGTGACAAAAGGACATAGGAAAAGGTCCAAGAAGCGGGAGGTATTTTCTAATAGGGATGAGTTCATACTCACAATAGGTCGACCAGGAGGATGTTTTGTATTTTTATGGATCTTTGGTAGAAAGTAAATACAAGGGATTCTAGGAAACAAAACTTTGAGATAAAAATATTCATTTTGGTCAATTAGCCCTTTAGTGTGCCAGCTATCAAGCATCTCCCAGTAGATGGTTTGATATTCATTAGTGGGATTAGTGGTTAGTTTTTGATAATGTTGTTTATTGGAAAGTTGATGATTAGCTTCCTTCATATAGCTATTAATATCCATAATAACAATATTCCCTCCTTTATCGGAGGGTTTGATGATAATGGTGTTATTGGATTTAAGCTCATTTAGATCTTTCCAATCTGTGGCTGAGAAATTCACTCTTTGGGCTTTTTTCATTTTAACCCTTTTCCAATCATTCCGAAACCGATCAACGTCATCAACTACCAATTCATAGAACAAATCAATCATATTACCAGTCGGTAATTGGGGATTAAATCTGCTGGAGGGCTTAAGCCTGCTGGCCACGGTCTTGTTAGTAACAAATCCCATGTCAATCAAAATGTTATTCTCTTCACCTGTATCATTGCTGACATCATCCAAACAACCCAACCTGCCAATTTCTACTAAATCAGGAGCTTCATTGACATGAAAACCAGATAAAGTGTCTACATTAATGTTGGAACAAGATGTAGTGGTCTGTGTTGTCTTGGAAAAATATTTCAACAGCCGCAACTTACGTGTATATTTATACAATTCTATTCTGGTGTCAACATAATCCCAATGATTGTCAGGACAAAAACGTAATCCTAAATTTAGAATTCGCTCCTGATTAGAGGTGAGCTGTACTTTAGAGATATTTACAATGATATTGGAATTGTCAGATCGAAAGGTCCTCTCTAGTCTTGATATTTGTGATTTCTGCCTCTTCCCCCTCCGCGTCTTGAACCTCCTCGACTTCGTCCTCGACTTCTGTTTGATTGTGGCGTGATTGATCGTAGTAGTCTCATTTCCCCGTGAAAATCCAATTTATTGGCAGAAGCTTCGTCAGCTGATGAGCTCAAATCCGAGCTGTCTTCTGCTGTATTGGTTGTTATATTGGGACTGTCCATCATCATAACTTTGTCTTGTGCTCTGAGTGTATTGTATTTACGAGCAAATGTATAAATTCTACCTATTTCATAATCTTTCTTGTCTCTATTGAATTTAGAGGCCTTGCGGAGCTTGATTTCATCCTCTTTTTTGGTTATACGTTCTTCCATCTTCATTAACAATTGTTGTATTTCTGAGGAGGTCCCCATTTTTTCTAGTTCTTTAGTAAGAAGTTCAATTTTATGGGTTTGTTCTTCCATACGACGTTTTGATTGAATAATCAAAGTGTCCATCAATTTAACTGAGCATTCAGATGTATGCGCTCTCCATTGTTCTAGAAGATCGGGATCTATATCACCCAGGGTAGGCAATATTAGAATTCTGAGACCTCGTGGCACACGACCATTTTGTATATATTTGGTCAATGAGGTCATTTCCCACCATTTTTTTAATTCTAAAATTCTTGCCTTTTCTAGTTCAGAAATAATGGTGGTTGCTGTACGTGTAGATAAGTCCGAAGGCATTGAGGTTCCAGAAACATTATCAAATAGAGTAGTGGCAGCTTGTTCCCACAGGGCTTTCCGATTCGCCATGATGCATAAAACAATTCAAAAACTGAAAAATGAGTCCAAAAAATTGAGTCCAAGAAATTGTACCAAGTTACCAGTGTGAAAATATGTGAAAAAACTGTCGTCTATTCAGAATCAGTCCCAATACAGAGTTCCAGATAGAAAAACGAAGAAGAAGGAAAAATCAACCGCTTCATTCAAAAATTAGAATCCAAAACAAAAATAAATAGTTCAACCAAACTCAAATGCCGGACCGTTACTATAGGGACAGCGTGTGTGAAAAGTTCAAAGAAACCCAAAGCACGCCGATGTATGTCAGTGGTTCGTATTTCGCAGCGCTGGTTACACAGAAAAAATCTGTGCAATATGACACAGTTCAAATGAATGATTCGGATGTACGACTATACTAGTCTATCCGAGTCGAGCGTCGTAATACATCCAATAAATGAATCTCGGCTACCCCCGGGACCAATCCTCCTTACCTCCAAGGGGGAAAGATTTGCTACGATGGCAACAGCAATCTCTACGGGGGAGCTACAATGTATCCAAGCGACGCGGTGCAGCGTGAAAAATCCTCCTTTGAAAGCAAGTCTGGTAACGTTGTATCACGCGCACACTCCAAGCGGCGTGCTAGCCCTACCGCGAACCAGACATAACGCGGAACAAAAATATCCAGAAGAATGGTGTATTTAAATCGCACACCAAGGGCTGCACATCATTCAATACCAGCTGGTAAAATACTCAGAAAACCACTTATTCTCGATAGGTTCATCGGCTGCTGTTTATTGAAAAAAGATTAGATTGCAGGTAAATCACACCAGCAAAAGTTGGTACAAAAAGCACAAAAAAACGGTCGACAATGTGCTCACCATTCAAAAGACACACGCTGTCCCAACCAAATGTCTACGTGTTTCGGCCGAAGCCTTCAACAGGACATTGGCAGACATTTTACACTCAACTATTTAAACCATATAGTCCTTCTTTGATGTTCATTGCATAGCTCAAGAGAGGTGCAAATGGAGCGGCCATTTTATAACGTCACAATTTTAACTTAAAAATAAGAAACTCCTAATCCTGTGCATGTTTTGAAATAAACTATGAACTAAAAATGTGACATTATATATTTCTCTCATATTATAATACATTATCACAAATATAGTCTGGTCACCTGTGAACACTAAAAAATTAATTAATTGTAATCACAGTCTACAATTCTTAAATACAAAACAAATCCCATGTATGCTGTTTTTTTCTCTCTCTTCTCTTTCTCAATTTTCATTTTTCCTTTTTCCTTTTACTCTTGATGTCCACATATTACCCACTTATACCTAATAATTTTAATTTTGATTTTGATTTCAGTTTTAATTTTAAAAGCCTGATATATAAATGCAATTAATTAATAATATAAATATATAAATATATATAAATATATGTACTGCCAATTGATTGCAATACATCAACTTCATATAAAGGCTATAAATAGATGACAAATGATGACAAATAAATAGAATAAATTCAGTCAATTCTGAAAATGCAAAATAAGATACAGGTAAAAGCGATTTCAACGTGGAATAAATAAATAAATAAATGGATATTCATCATCATAATTCATTAAATAAGTCATAGTCCTATAAATTAATATATTTTAAAAGGAATCTGAAGAGATTAATTAATAGATCCATATCATAGGTCAAATTGTTATTGATTAGGAAATTGTAAATAGACCCTACAAATTCAGCAACAGGAGAATGTATATGTGCGCCGCTATCCTCCCCAAGGACCTATGCAACAGTATAGGAATAAAATAGATGAGTATAACACCCTAAAAGTGAATAAATTATTAATAAAAAATTATTACCAAAATACACTAAGTATCAATCCGGCAAATGCTACTACTAATAGTAATAACAATAATAATAAAATCAATCAGTAAGGATCCTAACAAAACACAATATTCTAAAAAAGTCATCAATTTCATTTCATGTTTTCTATTGGACAAAATCTATGTGTGAGAAAATGTAAAAAAAATGTGTAAAAAAATGTGTATATCTCTGTATGGGAAAATCTAAAAACTTACAGATGTACATGAAGCTCTGCGTCCAAGTTGTGACCCCAAGGGTGTTCTGTACCTAAAAGTAAAATAGTTTTGGACTCCATTTGTCTCAAATGTGCAATTCTATTGCCTCCTCGGGGATGGACCGCAATGGTTTTAACACCATAAAATGCTAGGGAACTACAGTTACCTTCATGTACATCCCAAAAGTGTTTAGCTAAAGGATAGGATGGATCATGATTCTTAATGGCTCTGAGATGTTGCAGGAACCTGATTTTCAGTTTATGAATGGTACTGCCCACATATTTCTTGCAACACCCACATTCAATGACATATACAACGTATTCAGTTTCGCATGTGATACGTTCAGTTATGTCACAAATTTTTCCTTCGAACGTGGTGTATGTCTGAGTATTCTGTGCATACAAACATGATTTGCAATGTCCACATTTCCAAAAGCCCAAGCTTTTTTTGGCCAACCATGACATATTAGTTTTGGGACTCTGAAATAGGCTTCTGGTAAGATGGTTACCCAAAGATTGAGTTTTGCGATATGTGATACATGGATGTGGACCTATACTGTCCTTGATGGCAGAATCATGTCTCAAAACATGCCAATTTTTCTGTATGATATTATTTAAATGCGAATGTTGAGAATTAAACTCTAAGAATAGTCTAGGTGATGATACCTTATTGTGATCTTGATTATGAATATTGTCAGGCTTGAAAAGCAATTTTTCTCGAGACATATTCAAAACCCTCAAGTGTGCATCTTTAAGGATCTTCAAAGGATATCCTCTCTCTAAAAATCTCTCTGTCATATATATACACATCTATATCTATCTATATATCTATAGATTGTCACTGGGTAGTTAAAGTTAGGTCAGCTGTTCCATAGGAAAAGCGTTTTTTGTGTTGCTTAGGCAGAATTTCACAACCCTTCACAGAACTTTCCAAAATGGTGCTACTTTTTGACTAGTTTGTGCATGGAAAGTTTCAGGGTTATACATCAAGTAGGGGGCTGTAAAAAAAGCAAAATCCTCATGCATTTTCCATAGACTTCATTAAGACAGGCTCCTGCAAAAACTGCTGAACAGAATTACACTAAACCTGGCAGAAAGCTAGATCCTGGTTCGCAGATTGTGCCTTCTGTGATTGGTGTAAATTCAAAAAGTAATTTTTGAGAAATTGCGGGTCAAATATAATTGAATATCTGAACGGTTGGGTCCATGAGAGACATGATAGACTCTCGCAGGAGATCCAATTTAAAAATAGAGCATTCCGATTGGCGGAGGGAGCGTTATTTCACTCTGATCGACAGCCAGCAATGCTCACGAGGGGAGCCTAGATTACATAGCGCCCAGCATCCACTTAGCCTCAACAATAGATTTTCTGTTCTGTCTAGCCTGGAGGAAAATGATTGACTCATGAGTTCGGCTAGTTGCCATGCACAATACGTATCTGACCTTAGATATACAAAGAGGTCCCTGCTACTTCTTACCCTAGAGTTTATTTTTTATAAGGATTCCCTGACTTTGTTATCCCTTATTTCTTGGAATATTGCAGGGTATGACACTGAGCTTCAGGATGAGATGTGGGTGGGGAATATTTCTGCCTTTGACTTTATACTGTTGCAGGACACTTGGTCGGAGGAAGAAGCTGAATGGGATGGGTTTCAGAGGTTTGCAGTTCCTGCAGTTTGTGTCCCTGGCCACCGGTCTAACGATGGGCTTGAGACCCTTGTTCGCATTTCTAAGATCTTTAGGGCATATCATATCAGGTGTAACCACCAGGGCATCTAAATAGTCTGGGTGGTTTTCCATAACAAATATAATGTTCATATTGTAAATTTTTATAACATGGTATGGGAGTCAGAATGTCAAATTACAGCACTTTTTTCCACCCTGTATATATTGAAAACTATAATGGAAACTATCTCTAGTGAATTTTGTATTACTGTGGCTGGGAATTTCAATGCCAAGATTGGTGCCTAGCCTACCTTAGGTAATCCATCTGATAGGGAGGATTGATTCGTCATTCCCTAAGTATCCTTGGATAAAAGGGGCAAGATGTTAATTAATGCTTTGCTAAACCTGGGGTTGATTATTACTGCCAAACTGGTCCCCGAACCAGGGATACACACCCCTACCTTTGTGGGCAGGGGGTCTGGCACAACGATTTACTATGTCTTTGTGATGGCATCAGGGAGCTAATTTGTTCATCAAGGTTGGTTTCAAACACAGGACTGTAGCGACCATAATTCTCTCATTTTGATCTTTGACCTCCCTATTGATAGGCCCTTACCTGCTATTTTGGGCCCTATTGGTTTGGAAGTTAAGGACCAAGGGCTCAGAGTGCGTGGCACCAGGCTGATATCCCTCAGGTTTTTGAAGCTACGGTGAAACATAATTTCAATCTGAATATTGGCACTCTCTTGATAGAAACCCCCCCTGGTGCCGAGGTTATTGAGTCTCCTGTTACATTAAATAGCTCTATTAGATCTATCATAAATTCTGTTGGTAGGCCACCCTGGATTCGAGTGGACTGGAGTGATGTGGATTGGACTGGAGTAGAGTAGCGTGGATGGACTGGTGTGTGATGGGTGGACCTGAGGGGGTTGGGGAGGTTTGGAGTGGGGTGGATTAAACTGGAGTAGAGTGGGGTGGATTTGACTAAAGTGGGGAGGATTAGACTAGTGTGGTGTGGGTGAACTGGGGTGGGGTACACTGGAGTGGAGTGGGGTGGACTGGAGTGAAGTGGGGTGGACTGGAGAGAAGTGGGGTGCATTGGAGTGAAGAGGAGTGGATTGAGTTGGGTTAACTGATTTGAAATGAGGTGGACTGAAGTATGGTGGATTGGAATGGAGTGGGTTGGACTGGGTTTGTCTAGATTGCACTTACGTAGGTAGAATTGGAGGGGGTGGACTAGAGAGGTGAATTGGACTGGACTGTACTGGAGTGGATTGGACTGAAGTGAGGCGGATTAGACTGGAATTGAGTGGGGTGGACTGGGGAGGATTGGAATGCAGTGCAATGGATTGGGGTGGGGCAGTATGGATTGCAGTGGACTGAACTGGGTGGGGTGGATTGGAGTTGAGTGGATTGGAGTGGGGTGGATTGAGGTGGGGGTGGGATGGACTGGAGTGAAATTGATTTTCTGGAGTGGAATGGATTTTCTGGAGTTGGGTGGATTGAGTTGGGGTGGATTGGATTGGATTTGAGTAGGGTGGATTGTGGTGGATTGCACTGGAGTGCGGTGAATTGGACTGGAGTGGTTTGGATTGGAGTCGGGTGCATTGGAATGGGATGGATTTGATTTGTGTGGGTTGGACTGGATTGGATTGGAGCTAGCTGGGGTGGGTTGGACTCAGGTGGTTTGGATTAGGGTGGATTGGACAGGAGTGGGGTGGATTAAGGTAGACTCTATTGGACTGGAGTGAGGTGGGATAAAATGAACTGGGGTGGGGTGGGGTTGATTGGAATGGAGTGAGTTAGACTGGAGTGTGGTGAACTGAACAGGTGTGGTGTGGAGTTTATTGGGGTAGAGTGGGGTGGATTGGAGTAGAGTGGGGTGGATTGGAGTAGAGTGATGTGTGGTGGAGTGGGGGACTGGAGTACAGTGGGGTGGACTGGAACAGTGTGGTGGATTGGAGGACAGTGGGATGAGGTGGATTGAAATGGGGTGGAGTGGATAGGGTGGACTGGATTGGAGTGGGTGGATTGAAATGGGATGTGGTGGACTGGATGGGGTGGTCTGGAGTAGGGGTGATAGGACTGGAGTGGGTTGGATTTGGAGTGGTGTGTGTTTTGTGGATAGGAGTGAGATGGATTGGATTGGAGTGGGGTGGATTAAATTTATGTGGAGTGATGTGGATTGGTGTGGATTGGTGTGCAGTGAGGTGGACTGAATTGGAGTGGGATGGATTAAGCTGGTGTGGAGTGGCTTGGAGTGGGGTGGATTAAGCTGACAAATGGACTGGGTTAGTCTAAGGTGGGGTGGGGTAGGGATTGGAGTGAGATTGACTAGGATGAGGTGGGTGAATTGGGTCAGATTGAACTAGGGTGTCTGGAGTGGGGTGGACTGGAGTGAGGTGAGCTAGAATGGGTTGGATTGGAGTGGAGTGGGTTGGATTGGAATGTGGTGGTTTGGAGGGGGACAGGTTGGACAGGAGTAAGGTGGTTTGGACTGGAGCGGGTTGGACTCTGGTGGATTGAGTGTGGTATATTGGATCTGAGTGGGGTAGATTGGGTTGGGCTGGATTGGTGTGAGGTGGACTGTGGTGGATTGGAGTAGGGTGAATTGGGATGGTGTAGGTTCGGTGGACTGGACTGGGGTGAGGTGGACTGGATGGAGCAGGGTGGTCTGGTGTGGGGCACATTGTTTTGGATTGGAGAGGAGCAGATTGTTTTTGATTGGAGTGGGGCAGATTGTTTTGTATTGATGTGGGGCAGATTGGAGTGGGCAGGTTGTTTAGGATTGGAGTAGGGCAGAATGTTTTGGACTGGAGTTAGGCTGATTGTTCAGGATTAGAGTGGGTGGATTGTTTTAGTTTGCAGTGGAGCAGATTGGAGTGGGGTAGATTGTTTTGGATTGGAGTGAGGCAGATTGTTTTGGTGTGGGGTAGATTGGTTTGGGGTAGGCTGTTTTGGATTGGAGTGGGGCATATTATTTGGGATTATAATGGGGCAAACTGTTTTGGATTGGAGTGGGGCAGATTATTTTGGATTGGAGTAGGGCTGAATGTTTTGGAATGCAGTGGAGCAGAAGGTTTTAGATTGGAGTGGGCAGATTGTGTTGGACTGGAGTGGGGCAGATATTTTTGGATTGGAGTGGGGCAGATTGTTCTAGATGAGAGTGGGGCAGATTGCTTTGGATTGGAGTTGGTAAAATTGCTTTGGGTTGAAGGGGGCAGATTGTTTTGGATTAAAGTGGGGCAGATTATTTTGGAATGGAATAGGGCAGATTTTTTGGATTGGAGTTGGACAGGCTGGAGTGGGCAGATTGTTTTAGATTGGAGTGGGGCAGATCAGAGTGGGATGAACTGGGGTGGGGCAGAGTCATCAGGGTGAGGTGGACTGGATTGGAGAGGGGTGGATTTGATTGGCATGGGACAGACTAGAGTGGGGCAGATTGTTTTAGACTGGAGTGGGCAAATTGTTTTGTAGTGGGGCAGACAGTTTTGGATTGCTGTATTGGAGGGGGGCAGATTTGTATGGATTGGAAAGGGGCAGATTGTTTTAGATTGGAATGGGGCAGATTGGATTGGAATTAGTAGGGAGGATTAGAGTATGGTGGATTGGAGTGAGTGGTTTGGACTGGAGTAGGGTGGATTGGTGCGTACTGCACAATAATGTATTAAAGCATAATTTTGAAAATGCACATAAGGAAGAAACAATGTTTCTTTGCAATATTCAGAACAAGATAATAGAACAGCGCCCACAAGCAAAAACAAAACAGGAGTGCAAAGTGAGAAAAGAAGACTTGGCAAAATAAAAAAGTTAACTACAGAAAATACAACTTTCCAATTTTGTTTGTCCTTCTGGGCACATTTTTGCCAGCCTTGCGACTTCTGTTTGTAGGGCACTAGAAGTCAAAAGAACAAAATAGTACCTCAATCACATTGGGACGAGCGGACTGCACTGATTCCGTTGAATCAATCAGTGCTTGATCCCTGCTCCACTGACAGGAACGGAAATTATGACATGCAAGCCCTGACCAATCACGAGGCTGCAAAGAAGAGGTCCACACAATCCAACAAATGATAAGCAAAGGGTAGGCTCCAAGCCCTTTTCTATATACAACATCTTCTTGCAAGTGCCACGCATGGGCCTAGCTCATGCTACATCAGACTCGACCCTAAAAGTAGTACATGGGAGCTAACGTAATAACCGTTTGTTGAGTTAAAATTATCCTAAATTGTTCAGATTATGCTGGAATAGACAATATATGAGATCATTGCAGATGAACAATACAAAAGTAATTGATTTAATAAATCTTGTTTTTTCATAATTTTGTGGCTCGAACTATTAATATGTATATCACTTTTGGATGGTCTACACCAATGATCAGTATTTGTGTGGCAAGTTTGTGTGTATTTTTGTAGTTAGTTTGCCCTGGGATTGCCAGCCAAAAACCTGCTGCTACAGGTGCCCTCTGTTAGTTTGAGTAGTCCCCTCCCTGAGCCATTAATAGCCACAGGGACCACATCCCCTGGGGCCCGCTCAAATGGTGAGTCCTGAGGAGCCCAGCCCTGGGACATAGCAGTGGGCAGGGAAAACTGTGTTTGCTCCTGCTTGGCGGTAGCTGCTCCCTATGGGTGGAAGCACTGCACTACAGGCTTATGTTGCATGTGTGGATCTGGGCCAGCGGGGGCTTTGGGGGCTACCTCTGCACCCCCAACGAGTATATGGTGGGTACCCAGGGTGGACACCCATCTTTGACAGTGCAGGCCCTAGGGGAGCGTGTCCCTAGGGCCAGAAAAGGCTCAGGGAGAGGGGGGCCACATGCCCTGCCCCCTGTGTAATTCAAATAAGGCCCCTGGGATGGGGTCCCCAGGGCCTAATAAGGATCAATGAGGGGAGCACACAGCCCCCCACCTCTTCAATTCAAATAAACAGCCCTGGGGGATGGGGCCCCCAAGGCTTAACAAAGGCTCAGGAGGGGGCCATCACGTCTCCCTTCCCATCTAATTCAAATGAACAGCAGTGAGGCATGGGGGCCCCATGGGCTATCAAGGCTCAGGGAGTGGGGGGGGGAGGGAGTCACGCAACCCCCACCACCCCTTTCATTAAAAGAACTTACCCCAAGGGATGGGGTCCCCAGAGCTGTGCAGCCCCCTCCCTTTTATTTTAAGTAGTGGCCCTGGGAGATAGGGTCCACAGGGGGTGACAAGGATCAGGAAGGAGAGTGGTCCCTTCCCCTTTCATTAAAAAAATGCCCTAGGGGATGGGGTCTCCAAGGCCTAAGAAGTCTTGCATAAGGTCCTGTGGCCAACTCCAAAGTCCATGCGTGCCGGGGGTTGCCTTTCAAAATGGAAATAAAATATTTCTTTAAGATAAACAAAAAAAACTAGAAACTCACTAAACAACCAAAGGTACAAGTAACATTATAGTTAGGTGTGATGAAAAGATCTGTTTTATTTAAAGAAATAAAAAAGGACCTCAGAAATTCTCTGGAAAAAAAAAAAAGTTATACTAACGTTATAGTCTACGAAATATGTTGGAGAAAACAAACGTTTTGACCTAAAAAGAACACAGAAATTCACCAGGTGTAATTAGCAGTGCTAACTATAACTTGCGCCCCTGCCATGCACTGCTCATGACTTAATATGCGACACCGCTCATGACATGTTCTATGACATCATTTATGACTACCAATATCATTAATGACATCACGGATAACATCACTGATGACATTATCCAGTGAGTGTGTTAGTTTGTTTTTACAGTTTACAAGTCACAGGTATCCAACGTATTACATTTTCACCTAAGCTGTACAGCCTGTGTACAGCTGATGGGTGAAAGTGTTTACAAAACGCATGTGCTCCTAATGCACCAGAGCTGTATGGAGGTGTTGAACCCGTTATGAATCTTTGTAGTGAAGAGTAACAGGTGTGCAGGTGACAGTTGATGACTTGTGTTCATTATGTTCCACACACGATTTTAGTACTGCAGAAAAAGTTGCCAACAGGGCAAAGTTTCTACAAACTATATGCTAAGTATTGTAAGCAGCCTTGAGTTATAGGACAGCATTGTCTCAGCATGACAATTTCTATGTAACACAGAAGGCTGTATGCACCAGGTACTAACCTATGTACACGTGGTTGTTTTGCTTCAGAAATAGGCTGTAACGTTTTCACCACAGTATGAAGGCAGCAGGTAGTATGATCTTTAGCACTTTCAGACCTTGGTAATTTTGACTGAATAATCGCTCTCTGGATAAGCTTTGCTTAGAGTACATTGTTCTTAGTAGATACCTTTTATTACTTCGTGGTGTATTTCTCATAGGAGTTTCACTGTCTGCAAGCAGTGTGGTACAGAGTACACTCACTCCATAGAGTTATTAGTTTTAACAGTACCCACTTTTCTACTTATACACACTTCTTTTCTCAATGTAGGTTCAGTGACTGTCAGGGGTTTGATAAAGGCTGTCCGTAGTAGGGCATTAGTTGTGTAACAGGGTGTCAGTATCTGAGGAACTTGGGTTTCCCTGAACAGTTGTAAACAGGTTGAACACCATATGCAGGATAGGTTACTCTTATCTGTGGTTCATATTCAACTTGAACTCGCCTACCCATGAAGTGTATGGTAGATGGTCAATGGGGCACATAACACAAGCTTGCTTTACCTATGGGGGATGTATGTATTTTAGTAATAATGATGGTTCATATTAATCTGAGCTATTTGGCACTTACTTTCATAGATATAATGCTACACCTATTCATAGAGCAATGTGTAAAAAAAAAAGCATTGTTGCTGTCATCAGTGATATCATCAATGATAGGGGGTGGGTGTGTGTGTATAGTCAATGATACGGGGTGTGTGTGTATATAGTGCACATCCCGCCATCTAGTGTTGGGCTCGGAGTGTTACAAGTTGTTTTTCTTCGAAGAAGTCTTTTCGAGTCACGAGATCGAGGGACTCCTCCCCTTTCGGCTCCATTGCGCATGGGCGTCGACTCCATCTTAGATTGTTTTCCCCGCAGAGGGTGAGGTAGGAGTTGTGTATTATAGTAATAGTGCCCATGCAATGGAGTAAATATGTATGTACATAATGTGGTTTAAAGCGATATATTTACAAATTTACAAGTGTTGAAGATCAACTTCAAACGGCTACATGCTCCCGGGGAGGCGGGTGGGCGCATGTGAATCTGCAGCGTCTCATGCCACGAACAGATGTACACTGGGTAAGTGACATTTTCCGTTTGATGGCATGTGTAGCTGCAGATACACATGCTTTGCATAGACTAGTAAGCAGTTATTTCCCCAGAAGCGGTGGTTCAGCCTGTAGGAGTTGAAGTTGTTTGAAACAAAGTTCTTAGTACTGCTTGTCCTACTGTGGCTTGTTGTGCTGTTAACACATCCACGCAGTAGTGCTTGGTAAACGTATGAGGCATAGACCATGTGGCTGCCTTACATATTTCAGTCATTGGAATGTTTCCTAGAAAGGCCATGGTAGCACCTTTCTTTCTAGTTGAGTGTGCCTTTGGTGTTATAGGCAGTTCTCTTTTTGCTTTGAGATAACAGGTTTGAATGCATTTAACTATCCATCTGGCAATGCCTTGTTTGGATATTGGATTCCCTGTATGAGGTTTTTGGAAAGCAACGAACAATTGTTTTGTTTTTCGAATTTGTTTTGTTCTGTCAATGTAGTACATTAAAGCTCTTTTGATGTCTAATGTATGTAGTGCTCTTTCAGCTACAGAATCTGGTTCTGGAAAGAACACTGGTAGTTCTACTGTTTGATTCAAGTGGAACGGTGATATGACTTTTGGTAAGAACTTAGGATTTGTTCGAAAAACTACTTTATGCTTGTGTATCTGAATAAAGGGTTCTTGTATGGTAAATGCTTGTATCTCACTTACTCTTCTTAGAGATGTGATGGCAATTAGAAATGCTACTTTCCATGTTAAGTATTGTATCTCACATGAGTGAATGGGTTCAAACCGTGGACCCATGAGCTGTGTTAAGACAATGTTAAGGTTCTACGAAGGAACTGGTGGCATCCTTGGTGGGATAATTCTTTTTAGACCCTCCATAAATGCCTTTATGACTGGGATCCTAAAAAGTGATGTTGAGTGCGTAATTTGCAGATAAGCTGAAATTGCGGTGAGATGTATTTTGATGGATGAAAAAGCTAGCTTTGACTTTTGTAAGAGCAGTAAGTAGCTTACGATGTCTTTAGCAGATGTGTGTAAGGGTTGAATTTGATTACTATGGCAGTAATAAACAAATCGTTTCCATTTATTTGCATAGCAATGTCTTGTTGTAGGTTTTCTAGCTTGTTTTATGACCTCCATACATTCATGTGTAAGGTCTAGATGTCCGAATTCTAAGACTTCAGGAACAAAATTGCTAGATTCAGTGATGCTGGATTTGGGTGTCTGATTTGTTGTTTGTGTTAAGTTAACAGATCTGGTCTGTTTGGCAGTTTGACATGAGGCACTACTGAAAGGTCTAGTAGTGTTGTGTACCAAGGTTGTCTTGCCCAAGTTGGTGCTATTAGTATGAGTTTGTTTTGACTCAATTTGTTTACTAGATATGGAAGGAGTGGGAGGGGGGAAAAGCATATGCAAATATCCCTGACCAACTCATCCATAACGCATTGCCCTGAGACTGATCCTGTGGGTACCTGGATGCGAAGTTTTGGCATTTTGTGTTTTCTTTTGTTGCAAATAGATATATTTGTGGTGTTCCCCAACTTTGGAAGTGTTTAGTATTTGGGGGTGAATCTCCCATTCGTGGATCTGTTGGTGATCCCGAGAGAGATTGTCTGCTAATTGATTCTGAATCCCTGGAATAAACTGCGCTATTAAGCGAATGTGGTTGTGAATCGCCTAATGCCATATTCTCTGTGCTAGGAGACACAACTGTGTCGAGTGTGTTCCTCCCTGTTTGTTCAGATAATACATCGTTGCCATGTTGTCTGTTTTGACAAGAATGTGTTTGTGGCTTATTATAGGTTGAAATGCTTTCAACGCTAGAAATACTGCCAGTAGTTCTAAGTGATTTATGTGAAACTGTCTCTGCTGAGTGTCCCATTGTACTTGGATGCTGTGTTGGTTAAGGTGTGCTCCCCACCCTATCATGGAGGCATCTGTCGTTATTACGTATTGAGGCACTGGGTCTTGGAAAGGCCGCCCTTGGTTTAAATTTATATTGTTCCACCATTGAAGCGAGGTGTATGTTTGGCGGTGTATCAACACTAGATCTTGAAGTTGACCCAGTGCTTGTGACCATTGTGATGCTAGGCACTGTTGTAAGGGCAGCATGTGCAATCTTGCATTTGGGACAATGGCTATGCATGAGGACATCATGCCTACTAGTTTCATCACCATCTTCACTTGTATCTTTTGTTTTGGGTACATGGCCTGTATTACCTTGAGAAATGCTTGTACCCTTTGTGGACTTGGAGTGGCAATCCCTTTTGTTGTGTTGATTGTCGCCCCTAAATATTGCTGTGTTTGACACAGCTGAAGGTGTGACTTGTTGTAGTTGAGTGAGAAACCTAGTTTGTGGAGGGTTTCTATGACATACTTTGTGTGTTGTGAACACCGTTCTTGCGTGTTGGTTTTGATTAACCAATCGTCTAGGTACGGGAACACATGTATTTGCTGTCTTCTGATATGAGCAGCCACTGCTGCCAAGCATTTTGTAAAAACTCTTGGCGCAGTTGTTATCCCGAATGGCAACACTTTGAATTGGTAATGTACCCCTTGGAATACAAACCTTGGGTACTTTCTGTGTGAAGGATGTATCGGTATATGGAAGTATGCATCCTTTAGGTCTAGTGTTGTCATGTAGTCTTGTTGTTTGAGCAATGGGATTACGTCCTGCAGTGTCACCATGTGAAAGTGATCTGATTTGATGTAGATATTTAATGTTCTGAGATCTAATATAGGTCTTAGAGTTTTGTCTTTTTTGGGTATGAGAAAGTACAGCATGTAAACTCCTGTTCCTTTCTGATGAATTGGTACTAGTTCTATTGCATCTTTTTGTAACAACGCCTGGACCTCCAGTTGTAGAAGATCCATGTGTTGTTTTGAAATATTGTGTGTTTTCGGTGGGACATTTGGAGGGAATTTTAGAAATTCTATGCAATAACCATGCTGGATAATTGCTAGGACCCAAGTGTCTGTTGTTATTTCCTCCCATTGTTTGTAGAACTTGGTTAGTCCCTCCCCCACTGGTGTTATGTGTTGGGGATTTGTGACATCTAAGTCACTGCTTGTTTTGTGGAGTTTTGGAACTTTGGTACTTCCCTCTACTTTTTGGGAATTGTCCCCCTCTATATTGTCCCCAAAAACTTCCCCGCTGATATTGACTGATAAATGGGCCTTGTTTGTGAGATTGTGGGTTCCGTGCTTTGTCCTTGAAACCCCCCTCTAAACTGTGATTTACGAAATGTGCCTCTGCTGTGTGGGGAGTAGAGTGCGCCCATGGCTTTGGCCGTATCAGTGTCCTTTTTAAGTTTTTCGATAGCAGTGTCCACCTCCGGCCCAAACAACTGCTGTCTGTTAAATGGCATATTCAGCACGGATTGTTGTATTTCCGGCTTGAATCCTGATGTACGCAGCCATGCATGTCTCCGTATTGTCACTGCTGTGTTTACAGTCCTAGCAGCTGTATCTGCCGCATCCATTGCTGACCGTATCTGATTGTTCGAGATACTCTATCCTTCTTCCACCACTTGCTGTGCTCTTTTTTGGAACTCCTTGGGCAAATGTTCTATGAAGTGTTGCATTTCGTCCCAATGAGCCCTATCATATCTGGCCAACAAAGCCTGTGAGTTGGCAATACGCCACTGGTTTTCTGCCTGTGCCACCACTCTTTTCCCTGCCGCGTCGAACTTACGACTCTCTTTGTCTGGAGGTGGTGCATCTCCTGAAGTGTGTGAGTTCGCTCTCTTGCGAGCTGCCCCTACTACCACTGAGTCCGGTGTTAGCTGTTGTGTGATGTACACGGGGTCTGTTGGTGGCGGTTTATATTTTTTCTCCACCCTTGGAGTAATGGCCCTTCCTTTCACAGGCTCCTCAAATACTTGTTTGAGTGTTTTAGCATTCCAGGTAGCATGGGGAGGCTCTGGTACTGGCTGTGTGTGGACGACAGTGTATTAAATAGAAAGTCGTCTTCAATTGGCTCAGCATGAATGCTGACATTATGAAACGCCGCTGCCCTTGACCCCACCTGTGCGTAGGCTGTACTATCTTCTGGTGGTGACGGTCTAGCTGGATAACAGTCAGGACTGTTATCTGACACTGGCGCATCATAAAGATCCCACGCGTCAGGATCATCCTGACTCATCCCTGTATGAGTTGGGGATTGCATCATTGGTGGAGTGGCTACCGGTGATGGTTGTGGAGAGCGTTGTGGAGATGGTGGCGGGGTTACTTGTTTAGCCACCTTCGCCTGTGGCTGCTTGTCTTTCTCTTGGAAGGCAAGTTTTCGTTTCATTGGAATCGGAGGGAGAGTACTGATCTTCCCTGTTTCTTTTTGGATGTGGAGCCTTCTTTGGGTGTAGTCTGGCTCCATTGTCTCTAGTTCCTGTCCAAATCTATGTGTTTGCATTTGTGAGGACAGGCCTTGTTCCTCTGTGTAGGAACTTGATTTCGGTTCCGAGGCCGGATGTTTCGGTATCGAAACCTTTTCGGCTGCCTTTTTCGGTTCCTCCGACACTTTTTTGCTCTTCGGTGTACTGATTTCTCGGTGCCGACTTGATTCGGTGCCGCTCTCTCGGTGCCGAGATTGCTCTGACCCGGTGTCTCAGGGTCGAATCTGCTCTGACCCAGTGTCTCGGGGTCGAGTGTGCTCTGTGCCGGTATCTCGACCGGAGTCGGATGACTTCGACACATGCATGCCCTTTTTCGGTGCCGATGCTCAGTCACCTATTTTTCGGGTTAAGCCATGGCCTGTTGGCGGTGGCGTCCCCTGGGCTTTACTGGTCTTTACGTGAGTCTTGTGTATCGACGTCTTACTCACGGTTTTCGGCGTCTGTTCAGGATCGACCTCTTCCGAGTCTGAATCCTCGATGGAGAAGGTTTCCTCTTCTTCCACCATGTGTTTTTGTCCTGTCGGCACCAATGCCATCTGTAGTCTTCTTGCTCTTCGGTCCCTTAAGGTCTTTCTGGACCGAAATGCTCGACAGGCCTCACAGGTATCCTCTTTGTGTTCTGGCGACAAACACAAATTACAGACCAAATGCTGATCTGTATAAGGATACTTGTTGTGACATTTGGGGCAGAAGCGGAATGGGGTCCATTCCATTAGCCTTGAAGATGCACGCAGTCGGGCCGACCAGGCCCCGCCGGGGAATCGAAAACCCCGATGGGGCCGCCGGAGCTCTTCCAAATTCGGTGTCGATCTGTTGTAACTAACCCGATACCGAACGCAAACAATACCGTCGAATTTTCCGAGTTTTTCACTAACTTTCCGAACCGAAGCATGGAGCAAAAAGGAACATGTCCGAACCCAATGGCGGAAAGAAAACAATCTAAGATGGAGTCGACGCCCATGCGCAATGGAGCCGAAAGGGGAGGAGTCCCTCGATCTCGTGACTCGAAAAGACTTCTTTGAATAAAAACAACTTGTAACACTCCGAGCCCAACACTAGATGGCGGGATGTGCAAAGCATGTGTATCTGCAGCTACACATGCCATCGAACATATATATATATATCTCAGAACAAAACCCTTTCAGGGTTAGAGTGATGCATACATTATATTATGCTAAAGAGAAGAGAAAACTATGGGTAGTTCCCAAGTTTAGATGGAGAGCAGCTCCAGTATAGAGCACCCTACAACACCAGCGACACTAGATTTGCTCACCTCAAATGTCTGTTTTTCTAGCTACGTTTTTAAGCATAGGATTAGCACAGTGCCATCCACGCTGAGCTAGAAAATGACAGACATTGAGGTGAGCAGATCTAGAGTGTTGCTGGGGTTGTAGGGTGCTCTATACTGGAGCTGCTCTCCACCAAAACTTGGGAACAACCCTGAGTTCCCTCTTCTCTTTTGTGTGTGTGTGTGTAGATATATATATGTATATGTATATGTGTATATATATATATGTAGATATATATATATATATATGTATATGTGTATATATATATATATATATATATATATATATATATATATATATATATATATATATATATATATATATATCATTCTCACACGTCCTAGGATGTAACTGAGAACAGTCATAACATACAGCAAGAGTTAGGACACAAGACAAAAGTAAAAGACAACCATCTTCCATTGAGTTGAAAAATGTCTTTTTGGTTCCAGACCTGTGCTTTTCTAAACATGAAAAGTAGAAAAATCGTATACAATAAATAACATAAGTGTTCATTTGCCTAGAACGTTTGACCCCGTAGTGGACGAAATGTAGCACTTTACTGGCTTAGTCAGCTAAGCTTCAGCTTGTCAATTTTTGTGAGGATCAGTCCACAGGAGAATAAAGTTAAAGGGCAGGTGAAAAAAGAAATGTTTTCCAATTTTAGGTCCGATACCAAGTTTTTTCTCATCTCTACAACTGGAACCACTGAACAAATTTAAAACAAATTTGGTATGAAAGTAGAACTTTATTCAGAAATCCTACTTTCATTGATTTTGTTTACATATATCCAGTAGTTAACGAGATACTAACATTTTAAAAAGTTTCAGAGCAGGTTCCGGCAACCATTACAGTACTTGGGGCATAGTCCCCATGTTCTGCTTCCTTAAAGAAAGGAGGCGTGACAGGCATAACCCGAACCCCAGGCTACAGTTGTGGGATACCCAAAGCCCCCCCCCCCTCTTATGTTAAAATGTAAAAAAATAAAACCACATAAAGTCATGTGTTTTGCTAGTCCGGTTACTCTGACATGTGAATCCTCAACATTTAAAATAGATGTCAAGGATTGCAGTACCCCAGCCACCATTTTAGGTGTGAAGAATTTGTGAATCTGAGATCAGACTTCCAATCTGATAAGCTTCAGAGTAAGTGAAGCTGCGTGGCATTCACAAATCCTATTTAGGATAAGTGATTCTGAGAAGAACATTAAAAAAACAGAAAGGCCTGGCCAAAAGTCAAGCATTATGGGCCAAACTTTGGGCATTAGCAATAAGCCAGATCTGGCTCTCAATCCCCTCTTTGTAGGGCTAAAGGCTGTGTGCAGGGTGGCTAGGCAAGGCCACAGGCCAGATCCTGCTTTCAACCCCGCGGCCAAGTTATGTGCTTACCACTAAAGAGCATGGCCAGAGTGGGTTGTGCACCCAACTTTCTCTGCTGTACATGGCCTAGACTGTCATCAGTGGAAGATGTTAATTAAATACATCATAAAAATTAAATTGCCTGGAAAAAGCAGTTAAAAGTGAGTTATGGTTCTGGATCTAATGCGCAAACCACTGTAAATTGCCAGTTATGGTTATCAAGAAACACATCATACACACCATGTCTATCATGCTCAAAACATAAATTTGCCAATGGCACAGAAACACAAACATATCAAGTGACACAAGTTATGGCATGTACTGTATGTAGATTGATAACTATAATTGACGAAGTTCAGAGTCGTTTTATATGCTTAATCCTGAAACATAACTCTGTTTTTAACTGTTGCTACTCTGTAGTTATAGTTAGGACCTAGTTACTATAGGAAATTTATTTTTTTGTTTTCTAAAAATGTTGGCCCTGCTTGACAAATCTTCATGAAGCTTTCTCAAAAAGGATCATATGCCTCAGCTCCTTCTTGGAAAGTTCAGCAGTGATCCGTCAAGTGTGGGTTGAGAAGAAAGAAGAGTCCCAAAACATAAAATCCTCATTCATTTTTCCACAGGTAAACTGAATAGGGATACAGTGAAAATGCCTAAACAGAATTACACCAGATTTGGCAGAAAGCTAGATCTTGGTCCAGAAAGTATGCTTTTTTTTATTTGGTGTAAATCCATTCACATGTTTTTTAGGAATTAAAGTTTTTACCCTTTGTTTATCTGGACCGTTGGAATGTAGGCCTTCTAAGCGGTCAAGGGGGACTTTTTAGAGCGAGCGATCTGATTTGCTGGCCACAACATGGAAAGAAATGCTGCGGCCGTCATTACAGGACTAGGGGACTAAGTCCCACCCTGAAAAAGTTTTTAGAAAACAATATAATGTGGTATGGATACTCTGCCTCTGTGGCCAAAAGTAAAAAATAAAAAAATAAACCAACATCCCTCCCTAGTCCCCCCCCCCAACGATCTCAATAAAAAATATTTTTTTTTTTTAAAAAGTGATATTTTTCTATATACCCCCGAGATCCCATCCTCTGTGGCCTGGCACATTATTTTAAGAGGAGGGGACAATGGGCCCTCTCTCTCATCCAATTACAGCTCCGGTGACCCCATCTCTAGTGCTTTGTAATTGTAAAATGGAAGGGGGGGTGTGGAACCCCCCTCCCTGTACCTCAATGAGGCCTCAAGGATGCCACACCTTGGCCATTTTCAAATGAGGGGAGGTGGGCATGCAGGCTTCCTCCCCGAGCTGCAGAAGTGCCCGGGGACCCCGTCCCTGGGACCGGATCTAAGCAGTGTCCCAGGGACCCCATCCCTTGGGACACAGCTGTTTTCTGCCTGGGAGAGTGTGGGAGTACCCTTCTCGCACTCTCCCAGGAAGAAAACACATCTTTGTTCCTGCCGAGGCAGGGGTACCACCAAGCATTATATAAGGTAGTGAGGAGTTTCAGGGAGTGCAGAAGCCCCCTAGGAACATTAAAAAAACATTCACAGGAAGGCTTCTGGGTCAGGGAATCTATTACTCAAGGAGAGTTTACAATATTGTTTTAAAGCACCCTAAGCTAGAGCTCTATGCTAATTAGCTGAGTGCAAGGCCCTCATGTGGTTAGCTCTTTGGCTGCACTTTGTGGCCTGACAAGTGTTAAAAGAAAGACTCAGACATCTGAATATATTAATAAGGCTTTACTAATAAAAATACATGTATACCAACTTGTATTAAAGAATTCAATGTGTGAATTTAAATAATGTACATTTAATAACAATTATCGGTGACTTTTTGACAAAGAAAACAGGTCTGTTTTATGTTTGTTAATAAGCTGACCTCTTTATAAAGCCAATTGGCCCACTTTTTTAACACTGGTGGTCTGGCCCTTTGACAAATTCAGAAGGTCTGCCTTGCTTAAAAAGACACCCTTTATATTGTAACATAACATAGTCAGTCTTTGAGCCTATAGGGGTTTGGGCACAAGCGTGGGGTTGGGCCAGGGCCTGGCAAAAAGCAAAGCACTGTACCCAACACCATGCTGCATGCAGTGTCTGGTTGGCTGCAGGTGCCCTGCAACCAACCCTACGCCACGCACAGCCAAAGGCCGTGCTTGCCTGGGAACTGGCTGCTCATGGGGAGCTGGATGCAGGGCCTGGCCCCAGAATAGACCAGGCCAAATGGCCACCTCACACAGCACAGGGCCAAAGCTCATGCACAGTGTGTGGTTGGCATTACAGATGGTAATAGAATATTATGTTTAAAAAAAAATCCTTGAAAATCACTGAAAAAACAAAGGTTAAAGTGATGTTATGGTTAGCTACGGTAAGAATATCACAATTTGCATTAAAAAAAAACTTAGAAATACACTAAAACCAAATAAAGGTTAAAGGGACTTTATAGTTAAGTGAACATTTCAGTTAAAACATACCATTTTAAAAGAAAAAAACATTGAAATTAACCAGTTATAGTTATCTCAAGTAACTATATCTTGCGCCTTAAAGTAACTTGTGTCCACGCCATGCACTGCTTATGACCTCACACATTTACATCACTCATGACGTTCTATGACATCACTTATAAAAATTATTGCAACACCTAAAATGACACCATTGATGACAACCCTGGCATGGTGGGTGCACGAGCAGGGTGGATGGGTAGGTGTCCTTCAATCCAGGGTGGTCCTTAAGTCACCCTGTAGCAGCAGAGGGATGATGTCTTGTAGGATGACCATATGGAAATGCTCTGATAGAATGTACAGGTTGAGCAGCCTGAGGTTTAGATAAAGACCTCAGTGTCCATACTTTCTTGGGTATAAGGCAGTCCAGGGAGTACACGCCTTTTCCACGCTGATATAGTGGCAGGCCACTTAAAAAAAGGAGACTTAAAACTCCGCCTGAAGGAGGTGCTGGTGTTCTGCGGCGAGGGAGTGTTTGCGGGGAGGGAAGTTTGGTGGGGATGCAGTGAGCTCTAAGCAGTAATCCTGCCTAATGATTGAGAGAATGCACTGGTCAGAGATGATTCCTACCCACTGTGAGAGAAATCCATGCAGTCTTCCCCCGACAGGTGTAGTGTGATTGTGGAAAGAAAGTGTGTGTCACTCTTTTGCAGAGTGACTCTTTTAGATGCACACCCCCTCTCTGCCTCTGACCCTGGTGATATACCCTCTGTAACCCCTACTCCCCTGGAGTAACCGTGTGTAAGCTACAGCTGGTAAGTGGGAGGTGGGGGTGGCTTTGGTGCCCCCTTGAATTTGGATCTGTGGGAAGAGCCCTGGGGAGGTGTCTGGAGAGCATCCAGAATCTTGGCCATGTCAGTGTCTTTTTTAATCTTCTCCCGCATCTCATCCACCTGCAGTCCAAAGAGATATTCACCATCGAACTGTAGGTTTAGCAGTTGCTGTTGAACTTCTGGCTTGGAGCTAGAGATATGGAACCACCTATGGCATCTGAGAAGGACATTGAAGTTGATACTCCTAATACCAATATCGACTGCATCAAGAGAGCACATGATTGTGGTTTTGCTTTAAGAGACAAGCTTGTGGCCCCTCTGTCTGTATTTCTCTGGTAGGCAATGGAAAAGTTCCTCCATCTGGTCCTAGTGGACCATATCATAGCGAGAGAGCAAGACGATTTATTTAGCAATCCTCCGATTTTCTTACTTTCTTTATCTGGCAGAGGAGCATCACAGATCCTTGGGCAATGGCATGTGTGTGCACTGTGTGGACCACCATGGTGTCCGGGGAGTTGACTGTGGATGTAGGGCGAGTCAGTGGGGAAGGATTTGTATCTTATATCTACTCTTGGTGTAACCCCTCTAGCCTTAATGGGCTACTTCAAGGTGTCTGGTGAAGTTTTAAGGAAGCCAGTTGAGCACAGGCAGAAACTGCAGGGTGTGCAGAGTGGTGGATAGCATATGGACCAGGAAGTCGTATTCCGGACGGTATGCAGATCAACCTTGTGGAAGATGGCGGCCCTTTGAATCACCTCATGGTAAGATGTAGTATCATCTGGAGGGATGGGTTTGGCGGGTTAGAGATCTGGATCTGTGTCGTCCCAGTGATCGACATTGTAGTCATTCCATGGGTTGTCTCTATGGTCAGGGTCATAGGGGACCTCATAGGGGTCTACAGGGTAGAAAGGGCTGCTCCCTCCATAAGAAAAATATGGTGAGCCCTGTGGAGAAGGTAGTGGAGGTGGCCCATAAGGTGGTGGCACTGGAGGTAGAGGAGGTGCAAAAAGAGGAGGTAAAAGAAGAGGAAGAGAAGCATAAGCAGAGGGACCAGCTGGAAGTCCGCTAGTGCACCTGGCCAGATGTCTCCTGTCTTGGAAGGACTAGACAGTGCCATGGCAAGCTGTTCTTCAAAAGCCATTTTCGTTTTTTGCAAAAGAGCATCTTGCACTTTAGGAGGCTAATTTGTCTAGATCTTTTCAGTCTGTGGGGGGGATAAAGAGTCTCTTCTGACATGCAACAAGCACTTCCTGGAGATGGCTGCTTCATATCCTTCGATGCCACCAATGATGGGGGTTTTGCGACCAAACAACTTGACGTGAAGGCGTCTACAGGTTTGTTGGCACCGGGTCATGCTTCAGAGCCAAAGGGGTTTTTGATGTAGAGTTGGGTGTCAGAGTTGATGGAGCTGTCGGTGTCAAAGGAGGTCCAAGCTTGTGATGTGGCTTTGGCACCGGTGTATGACTATCAATTCTGAGCATTTTTGATGGTACCAACAATGGCCTCCAGACAGTGGTGGACCAGAGACCTATTGATGGGCCACGGGCCTTGAAGCCTGAACCCCACTGTGGTGGTACTTGGCCTGTGCATGATGGTGAGGTGCAGCCGAAGAGGGAGATGATCCTCACGGTCAAGGATGCCTCCAGATGCTGCTGCTCCTCTGTCTCCAAATCTGACTGGAAGATTGGCTCAGCCTGAAGTGCAGCGGCTGGTCTTCCAAAGGGCTGGCCTCTGGCTCCTCCTCGATATTCATTTCCCTAAAGATGTTGAGGGTGTCATCTCCTTTGCACCTCTGCATTCTGCATCAAGCAAGGTGTTGATATCATGGAGTCTTCTTGGAGCGGAAGGTGAAGATGGCCGACCATGCAGCCTCATAGTGCTCGGGGGAAAGACAGAGGTTGCAGACCTGATATCAGTATGGATAGACAATTATTTGTGTATATGTTATTTACTGATGATGTTTTTTTTTTTTTATTGTTTACTGATATGAAATAGCACCTAGCTTTTAGCCAAGCACAGGGCCCACCTCCAAAATTTTCCATGCAATCAACGACCTTTCGAGCAGGCATCGTGGACTCCCTGCGGTTCCTGGACCACAGGTTAAGAAAGGTTGGTCTATAGCTAGGTCGTAGTTAATGTCATTTATGATGTCATCTGTGACAATGTCTGAAGTCGTGACTTGTGTACTGGGGCATACTACGGTTTACACAACTAACCAGAACTGGCCAGTTGAGTGTTTTTAAAGTTTTGTTTATTACCATAATGTCACTTTAACAGTTTTCTTCAGGGAATTTCTGACATTTCATTGAACATATGTTAATGTCTTACAACCCAAACAAACTATAAGTTACCCTTAAAAGAGTTTTTCTCAGGATATATTTAAACCAACTCTCACATTTTTCATTTTCAGTACTCTCACACCCCTTCATCAACGTCAGTTCACCAAAAGGCCAAGGGTAGCGGAACTGACATCACACGCCATTTGACCTATACATTTGCTCACGCACATATGCTTACACATTCACACACACTCTCACATAAACACTCTCACCTGCATGCATGCACACAACATACATTTAAAAACAGTTCTTACTTACCTCAGGTGCTAGAGAGGGTCATATTCCAGCTAATCGTAATCCATTTTTATTAAACTAATAGTGAATAATATGTTATTATTCACTATTAGTGTAATAAAAATTGACAAAAAAGGAGATTGCAGCCCCAACCGATGTCCATTAGACCGAGCTGATCACATGTTTCTGGCACTGAATTTTCCACCTCTTAGGCCAGGGGTCGCAAATGCAGTGCTCGGGGTTGCAAGGGACAAGCCAGGGATTGCAGCTGTGACCCCTGATGATCCCTAAATGACGTCCATGCACCTTTCTACAGCAAACCTATGCTGTGCATGGCTAAACAATATATGCAGTGGGGCTTGGTCTGTGGTTAGGCCCTACACCCAGATTGCCATGCGGCCAACTCCTGCTGCAAACAGCCTTCGGCTGTACACAGCTTGAAACAGGGCCTGGTTTATGTCCAGGCATCTCTGCCCAACCTCACATCTGGCCAATAGCTGCCTCGTATAGATTGTGGCTGTTCAGGTCTGTGAGCCCCCATTGGACGATAAGAGAAAATGCTCCCACATCCAGTAGGGTGTTTACAAAAGGGTATGGTGAGAGGGGTGACGTAACAGGCAAAGGGAGGTAGAGAAAAATGAGGCAGCAACCTGTGAGGTTGGGAGAGAGGTAAGGCAAAGAAGAAAGGTGAGTTACTCTGGAATAAAGACGTAAAGGAAGGAAGAGGTAAGTAGAGAAAGAGAGGTGGAGATATAGGTACATTTTTAGCAGAGATGGCTAAAGAGGGGGAGAATAAAATGCAGAGAGGCAGACAAAGACAAGTGAGGATGTGAGAGGGCTAGAGGAAAACGCTAAGTAGAGAGAGGCAAGAAAGAAAAAGAGGCGAAATGATAAACAGCAAAGGAAGACAAGTCGGATGAAGAGAGAAGTGAGCCGGAGAGAAAAATAGAAGCATGGAAGAGGAGACAGACAATGAAGCAGCGAGAGAGACGACGTACAGAAAGAGGTGAGATCGATACAGCGGTAGAGAGAGAAGGTGAGAGGGTTGTGTGGTGGAGTTATTGGAAATGGAGGAGGTGCGAGGTAGAGAGAGAGTTCAGGCAGATAGGGAGGTAGCGGTAGGCAGAGTGGAACAGAGAGAGGTGTGTGTGTGAGAGAGAGAGAGAGTGAGGGAGAATGAGTTGGGCAGTACAGAGGTGAAAGTCAAACTGTAAGTCAGGTGGAGAGTACAGGCAGAGAGGCGGTAGGTTCGTGGGAGGTACAGCTAGACACAGAGACAGAGGTAAAATGAGAGGGGAGGGAAAGATAAAGTTTTTTTTTTTAATTT
Organism: Pleurodeles waltl; assembly: GCF_031143425.1. NCBI lineage: Eukaryota > Metazoa > Chordata > Amphibia > Caudata > Salamandridae > Pleurodeles > Pleurodeles waltl. The sequence continues at coordinate 531,246,945 of NC_090450.1, read as the reverse complement.
GTCACGGAAAGCCTGAGTGGACGAGGGTTAAGGTTGGCCATGCTGAGATGTCAAATGAAAACAATATATAGCTTGTGCACTTCATAAATTGCCTAGGGGTCCCGAGCAATTACCCACAATGCCTACTGCAGCCAGGCCTTGAAGAGGCTCTGCATAGCGCTTAACAGAAATCACAGGCACATGGCCAGGGTGCTGTGAAGAAGGGATCCCCGACGGTGCAATTGAGGAACGACGTCAGGAGGGTTATGAATTATTTAGTGCCGCTTTGGAGCTCAATTAATTTGAGCAATATTCTGATGTAATTACAATTATTCACGAGACATTCGCGTGGTAATTCTAACACGTGTATCTGCAGCTGGAAAGGCACAGCGCGAGACAACAAAAGGCGCCACTTCAAAGTAAAACAAACATTTGAATTTTCGTCTGACTGTGCTCGCTTTTGAAACACCAAACATACTAGGTACAGATTTCCAAAGGGGGAGACGAAACAGGCACCTGGCATACACTCGCGTGATAAAAGCAATGCATTAAACCGTACTTCCTTTGAACTGCCTTCCCCCATTGTGTTCAGCTGCAGGGATGGAGGGAGTGAGCGCAGAGGACCCGTGAGAAGTGCTGAGGAAAGACTTAAAAAAGACAGTCACGAGGAAGGCGGCCTTCGGGGAAAATGAACGTCGCAAGTTGGTCCCGCAAGGCCACAACGAAAAGTAGTGGCGTACCAAGGGTCCCAGCAGCCCCCGCGGTGCGTGGGGGCCACGAGCTCCATGGGGCCCCCTCCGCACAGTACACTGTGCACGGGCGGCAGGCTCCTGGCTGGGTCCAGGTGGGGTGGGGCCTCCTCCGGGTACTTTGCACCCCCCCACCTTTTTTTTTTTCTAAAAGGTCAATAGAATGTGGGCTGGCATGCATTCTATCGTATTTTCCCACAGTTTATCATTCGGTCTTAACAGAGGTTATTCATTTCATGTTTGCCTCAGTTTGACTCTCACTTCTCCAAAATGCTGAAAGCTCTGCCCTCGGATCGTTAACAGTGCGAGCTATGTACTAAACTAAAACAAGCCGGCAACGATCAGACCCCCTCGCCCCATCCATCCCTACCCCCTTCATTGTTGAAACTTTCCTGGCAGGCCTCAGACTACAACAGCGGCGACTAAATTAGTTCTTTCCTGATGGTGGGGAAAGTGGAACAGTTCCCGGGGGAGAGTTGTATGGACCATGGCTGTCGTGGGCTTTCCCCTTCTGCCAAGAGTAGCTATTTTGATTTTATTTATTGATATGCTGTTTTCTCTAGTGTGAACTCCATGCATCCAGGTTTCACAAGGCCCAGGAGGCTTTGAAATAACAAGCATAAGGCGATACAGATATAGAACATTGCACAAAGCACTGCATAATAGGAGCAGAAACAACACAAGTGACTCTCTTAGAGAGAAGACATTGGCACACAAAGAACGCTTATGGTTCGAGCAAGGATGTAAGAACATGAGACTATGGCTTTGAGGGGCAGCAGACCAGAGGGAGGTCTGTCCCCCAGGGCCATTGGGGGAATCCTGGGCAGTCTACTTTTCTGGGCTTGATTGGGATACATAGGTAAAGGATGTAGCCCAAGGCTTATATAAGCAGACACTGTAGCCCCCCCCCCCCACCATTTTATGGTAGGTGCACACGGTGGCAGCTCCATAGAGTAGAAAACCGATTTTGAGGTTTTCTTTATTAGTTCGATTTTTTCCTGTTAGCAGCTTTAGCGAAGTGAGGAAGGTGTACTAGGCAGAGGCAACAATAGCGCTAAATTCAAAGTAACTTACTTTGTGATGGCTGAGGTAAAGGTCAACAAGCACTTGCAATGCACTGGGTCTCGCGTTTGCTCGAGTTAGAGCTGTTAACGTAAATTCCAAACTGGACTTTTCTTGCCACTTAAATTAAAAATGAAAAGTAAAAACATTTGACTTAAGCGAGCCGATTCAAAGCGCTATAGCCGCCATGAGCATGAAGAAGATACACAAAAGGAAAAAGAAGTTTGCTCACGGTCAAATGTATCTGCAATTGTTCAATTATTCATGTAAGAGAGGCAAGGCAGTGACAAAACCACCCCAAGGCGGGACAAATGTAAAGCATTTACCAATGATGATAAAGGATTTTTGAAAGGCAAGCCCACAAATGAGTGAGTGATGGGCATGCAGTGGGCGTGGTTAAAAGCCCACAGATAGATTACAGCACTTCAGGGCGCTTGCGCGCTCGCCCTAAAAAGGTACTGCAACTTTGCGGGAGGCCGGGCGGATGGATTTAGTGGCCCAAAATGGCACCTCTGCCCAGCCGACTCGGCCTTCGGGGGACACAGTGGAAGGAGTTATTGAGGCAGTGCTTGTGTGCTCCCCTCCTCACATGTGAGCTGCCGGTATCCAACAGCTTCAGGTGAGTGCCAGTGGCCACCTGTGTGGTCGCGGAGCGGCTACGCATAACAAGGCGGTTTGAGGCGGGCAGGGGGAGGGACCGCGGGTGATGAGTGGCATCCTCTTCAAGGATGTGGTACTTCAGGAAGCATGTGCAAGAAGAACAGCTGGCAGCGGCCGGGCCACCATCACAAAGGGGCGGTGAGGCCTGAGCAGGCCAGCCCCTGCCATTAGAAACAGGGAGAAAGCTGGGGAAGAAGTGCTTGAGAAGCTTGATAAGGCAGATGCTTGAGAGCATACACTTGTGGTGCACCTGCCAGGCCAGGGGAAAAGAGTTAAATTGGATCTACCCCCTTTGGGCCGGGGGCCTCCTATGAGGCCAATAAGCAGCTGGGAAGGTGGGGAAGGGAATATGAAACCCTTTGACAGTGGGCCTGCAATGGATACAAAACATGATTTCAGGGAGGCCGGTGGTGCTGGGGTGCATCATGCAGTAACTGGAATGAATGTGGTTGGATAGATACAGTGCCTTTGGGGTTCAAGCCCGAAGGTGAGAGAGTAGGGGAGGGAGAGATCAGGGACCTCATTATCTGGAGAGGCATGGGGAGGACAGAGCTGCACCACCAGAAAGCAATCTGACTGCACTGGCGCAAAGGGGCCCTGCATCCTCCCTGGTTGCTGCGATGCTATAACGAAGAGAGGGCAAGGTCCCTGAAGAGGAGGTCAAGTGGCAGGTATCCAAGCAAGGGAATGTTTATGCCAAGAATAGGTCACAGGACCAGGAAACACCATTCTTTCAAGCTAGTGGGGGCATGGTTCGCTGGGTTATAGGATTAGAGAAAGTTTGGGGAAGGAGAGGTTCTCAGGCTCAAGATCCCCTGGGCGCTACCTGCCGAACGGTATTCTTTTCACAGGTCAACAATAGACGTCCGAAAGCGGACTCGGGAGAGCTTAGTACTGTTCATGTTCCCCAAGAGGAAAAGAAGGGATGGCCCAGGGCGGCCAGCTGGACAGTGTTGTGTGACTTGGCCCCATGTGATACACAAAGTTCTAGGGAGGCCTCACCAACAGGATTTGCGGTGAGACACAGTTTAAGAGAAGAAACCGTAAGGGTCACGGCAGCCCGCTGCAAGGGACAGTCTGGGAGGGTTTGATATGCCCCCCAGAAACAGGTGCATGGTGGCTCTTTGTTAGTCCAACAGGTGCCACATGGTCCAGCAGAGGTTGCCTTTGGTGAGAATGAGCAGCACAGCAGGCGGATGGTGAATTGGATTATGTTGATGACGATCTCGAGGAGGGTGAGTTAGTGGAGAATGAGTTGCCAGGTACCTTGGGATGAGGTCAGGGGCATGACATGAGGTGGACAAGGAAGGGGGGGGTCAACCTAAGCAGTTGTCTAGTACTATGTTGCGGGTGCATCGGACAGCACCGGCACAGCCTGTTGACATCCCGGACAGAGAGAGGATTCCCTACTGCCAAGGCAGCATGCTTTGGAGCGGGCACCAACCTTAACGACAGGTAAGAGTACAAAGTCATAGGCGCAAGCGGGCCCGTGTTGATGTCAACAGGGGTGGACACGGGATGCAGCCAATCACAGGGGCATATACAGCTACAGGTGGGTAAGTATGTCACAGAGACAGGAATAGGGACAGAGGAAGTAGGAAGACGGCAGGCACAGGAAGATGGTAAAGCCTTGGAGGCACAGGCAGGTACACCCAGACAGGCAGAGAAGCAGAACGGTTCACAAGGTGACACTAAGGTGAGTTAAACATCAAATAAAACTGAGGAAAAATGGAGGCTGAGGGATCAGAAGGGAAGGAGAGCAAGAAACAAAATTTTTAAAAAACTCCCGTACATGGGGGTTTACCAAACCGCTGGGGGCCCACTTGATGTTGTCCACTAAAGAAAAAATCTGGAATGGGGAATAGGTGGACATGTTCAAACTCCTCCACAGGGCATTGCGGGCTAAAGAAGGTTCCAAAGAGGGGGAATATGAGCTGGCCAAATGCCTGCAACTACTAATGAACATAGAGAATTGGACAGTGGCTTTTCTCATCTATTCAAGTGTATATTGCGGAAAATACCCAGAACAAAGCATAGCATTATTTAAATATATGGACATCATACACAAGGTGCAAATTTCTTTTGGGGGCAACAACTACTGGGCTCAGTATGTCTATGAATTTAAGGGCATAAATGGCTCTGGACCCTGAGGTTAAGTGGAGGAAAATAGACACAGATTTATGGCAGCATACTATGGGCCCAGCAACATTCTGGAAACAGTGTTCACAGCCAGCAGCTTACCCATTCTCTACTGACCTTTCAGGCCCGCCCCACCGAGGGAGGGGTGGGTAATGCATCCAAGACCCGAGGCAGCACAATTGAGGCATGTTGGGATTACAACAAAGGAGTGTGCAGAAGGGAATATTGTAAATTCTGGCATGAATGTTCCAAATGTTCAGGGAAACATGCTCTGGTTCATGGGAACTCGGGAAACGCACAGGGGACCCACAAAGGGGGCAATTCAGGACAATGGTAGCAGTCTGATGGAGGTCTGGGCCGAATGCCTCAGGGACTTATAAGGGGCAGTCGGAGGGGAGAGGGATCTAATGGGAAAGGTAGACTGGTTGACAATGTGGTCACAATTTTAACCTAACATGGATGATGCAACCATGGTCTGGGATTGTTTTCCTTGGGGCTTCAGACTAGGGTATGAGGAACCAAGGGGACGGCACTGGGCAGACAACTCACGTTCTGCTAAAGCACACCCACAGATAGTGCAAGAAAAATTGCTGAAGGAGGCCAGGGAGGGATGGGTGGCTGGCACTTTTGAGGACTGGCCTCTGAGCAACTTGATTATTCCCACCAGGGTTGGTACCGAAAAAAACATAAAGGGCAATTCAGACTATTACAACACCTGTCATGGCTGGAAGTACAGTCTGTAAATGACTATCAGTGGGGATATGTTGTCAGTCTGCTACACGTCATTTGACGTGGCAATGTCTCTAGTTAAGCAGGCAGGAGTAGGAGCCTTCATGGCAAAATGTGACATTAAGTCAGCCTTTTGACTACTACCGGTGCACCCAGAAGATTTCTAACTATTGGGTATACCATTTGAAGGCAGATGGTACATGGACAAGAAACTGCCAATGGGGTGCTCAATTTCATGTGCACCATTTGAGAAGTTCAGTTCCTTCTCGCAATGGCTGTTCATATGGTGCACAGGGCACAATAAAGTCACACTTTACTTACATGATTTTTTTCTTGGTGACGAGTTATGGTTCCGCAGACTGTCAGCGACTGCTGGTAAGTTTTCAGGAGCTCATGCAGGACGTCAGGGTTCCTTTGGCACTGGAAAAGACGGTAGGTCCAATGACAAAATTGTCATTTTTGGGCATTGAGTTGGATTTGGAGGCAATGGTGGCTCATGTCCCGCAGGCATGCAATTATTACTGTACAGTAGGAATGCAATTATTACTAGACACCATGTTGGCAAAAATGAAGGTCATGGTAAGAGAGTTGCAAATGCTCTTGGGTCACTTACACTTTGCTTGCAGAGTGGTGAGGATGGTGAGGACTTTTTGTAGGAGACTAGGGCTGGCCTTAGCAGAGCAGTCTTTGCCATATCATCATGTGAACTTGTCAGCAGGAGTAAAAGAGGATTTGAGGATGTGGCACTTCTTCCTATATTCCTATAATCAAATTCCTATCATGGTACAACAGGAGGTGGATTGGGATGTACAGATTTACTTTAATGCTTCAGGGGGCATAGGCTTTGAATTATACTGGCAGGGACGCTGCTGTGCTGAGGAATGACTAGAGCACTGGGAAAGAGGGGGTCGCTTTATGGCATTCCTAGAATTGTTCCCACAAGTGGTGGCAGTCACATTGTGGGGGGAACGGTTGAGACATAAAACAGTGGTCTTTTGGTTGGACAACATGGCTGTAGTCCAAGTAGTCAATAGGCAGTCAGCGAGGGATGAATAAACGCAAAAATTGCTGCAAGTCTTTGTATTAGAATACTTGAGAAAGGCCATTTTGTTTGAAGCAAGGCATGTGCCCGGTGTGGACAAAGACATTGCATATGCTTTGTGTCGTTCACAGTGGGAGAGGTTCTATGGATTGGCTACGAACATAGACGATGACAAAACACGCGTGCCCCAGGAATTATGGGCAGTAGGAAACAGAGAATGTTTCAGATGGTAGTAAGGTCTTAGGCACAATCCACACAGAATCAGGCTTGGGCAGAATGCTTGAGCATTGGGGCTTGCCAATGGGTCAGGCAGTGGGAGCAAGTAGAAGATGTGGTACAATTTATATTAAAGCTAAAGGAAAAGGGCCTGTCCAGGGTGACTATAGCAGGGAAATTGGTTGGGATTGCATTTATGGGCAACTGAAATTGGGTTATGTGCCATCAACAGGGGAAATTGGAAAACGGATGCTGGAAGATGGGCCAGGGAACATGGGCGCTTGGGGTGCAGGAGGAGCACGCTGACTGGGTTTTTGTTGGGCAGGGTGATTCAGGGTTTGCTGGGAGTTTGTTCATCACCTAGCGAAGTCACTTTATTTTCCACACTGATAACATGGTTGTTCTTTGGAGCATTCAGGGTGTCTGAACTGTTGGGGGTAAAAGACTGTGGGGGGGGACATCGTGAGAGGAGGTTGCTTTTATGCCAGAGGGGGTAGAAATCAGATTGCGACAATCCAAAACAGACCAAAGACAATGAGGACTAAGAGTAGGGCTGCAAGGAATACGAGTGAGGTAGTGTGTCCCACGACACGGGGTAGTAAGCTTTTGAAGCTCTAGGATCTCAAAGGAAAGGTTTTTACGCATGTGCAAGGAGACTGGGTCACAGTGGCAATGCTGCGGAAGGCACTTGCTAACTTGGGCTTAGTAACCACAGACGTTGGTACTCACTGCTTTCATACAGGGTCAGCAACAAAGGTGGGTAGGCAAGGTTGGTTCGGGGACCAAATTAAGGGACTCTGCAGATGGTCCTCAGATTGTTTTAAGAGATATGTCAGGTCTGAAAAGAGGGATGCATTTTACTTTTGCCCACACCGCTTGTTTATACTATTTTCTTCTTTTAGATTCAGTTCCAGGCCCGTTGGCTGCAAACTTGGCTATGTGTATCGTGAGCCATTGCCTTGTCAAATGGGTGGACCAGGAAGCAGGAAAGAGTTCATGGGGACGATATCTTGGTTTTGAGGTCGCAACAGTATCGGTAACGTGGCATGGTAAAGGGGGCATGCGGTGGAAGGAATTGTAGCCCAAATTGAACCAGCTAATGCGCAACAGGATTTGCACGGATATTTTGATCATACACTTGGGGAAAATTATTTGGTTGTACAGAAAGGTTTGGCGTTACTGAAAGCAATGAAGATGGATTTCACAGACCTTAAGGAGTCCTGGTCTGGATGTTTTGTGGCTTTGACCGAGTTTATTTCCCAGAGGTGTTGGAGGGGAGCCAACAAACCAGCCGCCATAGATAGGGCCTGCAGGAAAGTGAACAGGGAAATGAGGCGATTTTGCAAGAATGAAGGGTTAGGTAGAGTGGAGCACTCTGACCTAAGGTACGATGCAGTCGAATTTTTCAGGAATGATGGAGTTCATTTGTCAAAGTTCGGTATGGAGTTATACCTACTGGAGTTGAGGAAGTTTTTAAATAGCACACTGAGAACATAGGCGGTCATTATGAACACAGCGGAAAACACCGCCAACCTCCGTAGCGGCGGTGAACAGAATGCCGCCGTTGGCGGTGAATGGAAACCCACCAGATAGTGAACGAAAATCCCAATCCCGCCAAAAATCACCAGACCACCACTCCCCGCCATGACCCTGTCGGCGGGAATCCCGGACCTCCCCACCCCGCCACCACTGAGCACACCCACATCCCGCTCTCCAAATAATGATGCACATATCACCTTGGCGGACAGTGGAGGTCAAACGACCATTGGCGGCTCCGACCGCCACGGGCGGCAAGTGGACTTAACAGCAAGAAGTGCACACATTGGAATAAGCATGTAACCCACACACCTGACACACATCCATAACCCCATAAATCACCCCCAGACATACCCTACAATCCTTTGCAGCAAAACCAGGCCAAGAAGACGGAGAGCACCAGAGGCAAACATCGAATGCCAGCATACAGGAGACGCACACCGACCCACAGAAGAGCACCCTCACCACGTTCCCAGCCTCAACACCATTCACTACACTTACCATGTCACCCCGCCAAACATCCATGCTTCACCGAAAGGGAGTTAAGGACCATGGTGGATGAGATCCTGAAGGTGGAGCCACAAATATTCGGGGCCGAGGTGCAGCACACACCCATCGCAAGGAAGATGGAGCTATGGCAGACCATTGTGAACAGGGTCAATGCAGTGGGACACAATTCACGCACCAGGGACAACATCCGGAAGAGATGGAATGACCTGCGGGGGAAGGTCAGGGGCATGGCATCAAGGCACCACATCGCAGTGCAGAAGACTGGGGGAGGACTGCCACCAACACCACCAGAATACACAGACTGGGAGGAAAAGGTACTGGCCATCCTGCACCCTGAGGGACTCACTGGAGGAATGGACTCGGTAAGTCATCAAAATATACCCCATATACACCATACCTGTAATGCATGCACCACCCCACCCCACCCACACCCACCGGGACCAACACCCCACCCAGGTATCAGCCACTAAATTCACCCCCCCTGCATGCAAACCCACTAACAGGCCCACATCCCTCCCCCTGTGCACAGTCACCTACCCCTGCAAGTACCCACAATGGAACGACACCCCCCCACCACAATGCAACCCTACACTCGATGCTAAATGCAGCGTCAACCTCACTAAGGCCACTGAAAGTAACACCAGCACAAAATAGCCAGGTCCTGTTCACCTCAAACGTTCATGCAGCTGTAACAGACATGTCTATGTCCCCCAACAGGCACCACCACCCATGCAACCCTAACGGACGGGACAAGGAGTGCCACTGCCCCCCAGGGAGTTAGAGGCACCTCAAAGGACACTGGTGAAGGATCCCTGGACACTGATGAGCAGGCAGGCCCCTCACACAGTCCTGGACTTTCACCATGCAGCAGCCCCACCCAGGAAAACACTGTCACCCGTACCACCCAGTCAAGACCAGCAGCCCAGGGCAAGCGTCCCCACACCAGTGTATCCAGGCCACAGACTGGTGGCACACAGGCACAGTCTCCCACTCCCAACATGGAAGGCGAGGGCCCCAGTACAGGTGGTACTGCCAGACCTGTGCAGGGGACACAGGCACAGGGGGCTAGGGCAAGTGCAAGGGTGGCAGTGGGCCAGGGGGGAGGCCACAGGATGGATGCAGCAGCCCAGGACGTGATATCAGAGGTAGTGGGGGCCTACCAGCATACCCATGACAGGTTGGCACAGATTGTGTCCACCCTGGAGCACAGTCAGAGGATGCAGCAGGAACACCACCAACAGGCCATGGAGCAGTGGAAACAGCACAACGCCACAATGGCAACCATAGCAGGAGCACTGCTGCAGCTGGTCCAAAACCAGTCTGACACCCACACAGGACAAGAGGCCCCCACTACAACACTGGACACCCACTATGAGAATACACCATCAGCAGGAACATCCCAGGAACTACCCTCACAGGAAACCCAAGGGCCTACCATGTCATCCCCTGAAGATCAACAGCAGGCGCCCAAACGGACCCTCAGACCAAGATATGGCCCTGGAACCCCAGCAAAGAACAAGGTCCCCTTCAAGAAGTAACACAGCAACAATCTGCACAGCAACCATCCTACTCAATCAGCCACCACACATTGCTAAGAGGCAATATGAACTAATGTAAGAAAAGATGGACCCATCATTAGTACCAACAAGGCTGCCACCATGTTGGTCTTGAGGACACCCACCCCTTACGACTTGCCATCACTGTAAATAGCACTATTCACTCAATTCAACCAATAAAACACATATCACACCTGTAACACTGTCCCCTGTGTTAAATTGTGAACAAAGTGAAGTATGGATGCAACTGGCTGATAACTACTTTATTGTCAAATCTGTGCATGAAGGGGGTCCTGTGTGCCTAAATGTTGGCAATAAGTAAATGCAGAAAATTTCAATATGTACCATGCAGAAGTGGACCATGTTTCAGCTATCATTATCACCCCCCGCTATATGACTGAGCACACCGACAGTATGTGTCACAAACCCCAATGTCAGGCCCAAGTCCCACACAGTTACTGGAAGCAGAGTTGTATCAGTTGGGTCCTGGAATTTACATCTTCCCCTTCCTCATCATCACCATCAGTCTTCTCACCTCTCTGAGGTAGCTGGTCAGGACATACAGCACCCTCCACCTCCAAGTGGGGGATAGAATGTCTCACTGCCACGTTGTGCAGCATGCAGCAGGCCACCACTATTCTATACACCTTTTCAGGCCCATATGCCAGGGACCCCCCAGAGATATGTAGACAACAAAATCTAGCCTTCAGGAGGCCTATAGTTCGCTCTATCATCCTCCTAGTACGTCCATGAGCCTCATTGTAATTCCTCTCTGCATCCGTCCAGGGATTCCTCACTGGTGTCAGTAGCCAACGCAAGTTGGAATAGCCAGAATCACCTAGAAAAAGGTGCAATACAGCGTCGCCATTGTTATGCCCCTTAGTCAGACAGTCTGGCTGTCTGCTGTGTGTCAGTTAGTGACAGGCACACTTACCTATGATCCACCCTCTGTCCTCTTGGAGTTGTTCCATCCGGTGTGGCACACTACTGTTCCTCAACACAAAGGAATCATGGACTGAACCTGGGAACATGGCATTCACATGTGAGATATACTGGTCTGCAGTATTGTATTGTATTGTAATCGTATTACCAATTGGATGTTCATGGAGTGAAAGTTCTTTCTGTTTCTGTACACCTGTTCACTCACTCTTGGGGGGATGATCGGTATGTGGGTGCCATTGATGGCACCTATAACATGGGGTATGATGGCAAAGGCATAGAATTACGACATGATGGCAGGGAGGTCAGTACTTTGGGGAAACCTCACATAAGACTGCAGGTGTCATACTAATGCATTCAGAAATCTTTTCAGTACCATGCTGAACATAGGCTGTGAAAATCCAGCACCCGTGCCCACTGTCATTTGCAATGAGCCCGTGGCCAGGAAATGAGTGTGGAGAGCACCTGCAGTTCAGTAGGGATGGCATGCTTATTACGATTTCCCAGAGTTAGTGCAGGATCCAATAAAGTACAAAGTTCCTGAATTGTTGCACGTGTGAATCGGTAATTGATTATGATCTGACACTCCACCATGGTCCTCATATCCACAAGTGGTCTGTACACCGATGGTGCCCTTCCTCGCCACAAGGGTCGTTACCTACGAGGGGTTTCAAAAAGGTGTGATGAAGACACATTCATAGGCACACATTTCATAATTTGTGCACTGCAGAGTTCATTGTAGTGACTCCACATTAACTGCTTCCTGACAGATCTACATCACAATGAGGGAACAGAGTATTTCATGTGTGGTATATTACAGAATGGACACATGCTTAGGTGCTTCATGTGGCTAGTAGGGCCTGCATTGCGCAAAGTTTTATTTATAGATGCGTAGTTACTGCCAAAATGTCTGCCCACTGTAATCCAGGCCTTTCGTTGTGGAAGTGACCTCATATTGCTAGCGGTTGACGTCACAGCGTAAGGCGGTGTTTACCGCCAGTCGCACCGTCATTGGTTAACATGGATGCCAATGGGGAATCCTGGCGTATCATGATCCCCGCCGGCGATGACTGTGCACACCGCCGTGGAACGTACGTGAGTTCATCATCGATTATTCACTTGACTCCCTGATCTCGTGCGGGCAGGTACTCCACTGTGTGTACTTCTGTGGCCTGCCTCTGGCAATGGATGTGGCTCGTGTTGCAGGGAAAAAGGGCCCCGGCCTTCACCCAGGAGGAACTGGAGAGGCTAATGGACGGGGTCCTGCCCCTGTACGCAACACTGTGCGGACGGCCAGAGGTACAGGTGAGTCTGGATTTGGGGGGGGGGGGCACTGTTTGGGTGTAATGGATGGTGTTGAATGGACATATGTGTGCACCTCTGAGCCTGCATGGGCCATGGTGCATGGCATGCTGTTTGCGTATGGCCTGTAAGTCTGAGAGTACTGTCCATCCCATAGTGGACAATTAGCCAGCTGTACCTATCTTGCAAGTGCCTGACCTCTGTGTTCCATATCTGTGTCACTCTTTTAGGTCGGCGCCCACCAGAAGAGGGCACTTTGGCATGCCATCGCCAAGGAGGTGTGGACCCTGGGGGTCTACAACCGGTGGAGCACCCACTGCAGAAAGAGGTGTGAGGACCTGCGGCGCTGGGTGTGTAAGATCTGTGAAGCCCAGCTGCGGAAGTCCTCCCAACGTGGAAGGGGTGCCCGTCGGGCACTGACCCCCCTCATGCGACGTATCCTGGCAGTGGCGTACCCAGACCTGGATGGGCGCTTGAAGGCTGCACAGCAGTCACAAGGGGGTGAGTACTGATTTCACAAACTTCAGTCTGGAAGGATGTCTGTGTGTGCATTAGGGTTCATGCTGCTTAGAGGCAGGGACTCCGACTGGTGTCCATCTACTTCATGGTCCCCAAAGGGTGTAGGGGTGTCTCTCCCACAGGTCGCCTCCTTAGGTAGTCCAGTGGATGGGTGTAGAGCAGTATTCTGGTCAGTAATCAGGGGCATGGCCATGGGCATAGTGAACGGTGCTAAAACTAAAACTGTTGGCAGCGGGTCTCACTAGAAATGCACCTACCCCGATCACCTATTATAAAAATGCAAGAAAAATTACTAACAAGTTATATTTTTTTCCCTCATTCCATGTGTGCACTCATCATAGCACCTGCCGCCAAGGTACCAACCCAAAAGGGATCATAACTGGAAAATATTTAGATAGTGCAGAACAAATCCAAAAGTATCATAAAATGTCCAAAAATCATGTGCCGTCACTTTGTTCACTTTTGTTATCTTCTTTTTATTCAACTTCTCTTTGGAGCAAATTCATAGAAACATCAGCCAACGCGTTTCGTTCTTAACATAGGACTTCTTCAGGGCTGTAATATGATACAAAAAATACACTCAATCTAATAATATTTATATTTAAATAAGTACACAATGAAAACCGTGCCCTATTAAAAAAAAAAAAAAAAATTAAGAAAAGGAAAGAGATACATCCTAAACCGTGAAGACATTTAGAACATACTCTTTACTATCAATAAAATGGCAGAAGAAACATGAAAGCAAGGGACACTCACATTCAATAAAACACATTAATCGCAACCATATGTACATATTATCTCTATATCAGGGGAAATAATAATGATAACCATCCCACCCATCTGGTTATTGATATATACATAAATGTACATACAAACACAAATATGACAAACACAAAATATATAAATTTTATATATGCACTAACCATGACAAACACATGCACAGAATATAAATACATATTACATTAAAACATATACACTACATTAAAAACCAACTCCATGCCAGCCAATTAGTAAATTGGTTCACTAATCGTCAATAGACAGATACAACAAAAAAACAACACGAATATCTATTCACGCAAAAGACTGAAACCCATAAGATAGTGCCAGTTGCATGATATTCAGTAACCCAAAAGTAATAATCCATAGTTGAAGATTTAAAAAAAAATTCCTACCTTGTGTCCATATACTTTTCATATTACTCATCAAAAAAGAAATATCCAGCAAGAAGTGGTTGATGCAATAGAAACTGCATCAAGAATGACCTGTCAGAAAAGTAATTTTAAAAGAAGAAAAACAAACTAATAACAAAGCCAAGAGCTCACAAATTGTGTAATAATGACTCTAGCACAACATCCCACCATGGAAATCATATTATCCCTGCTTACCTCTTAAATTTATAATATGTCCATGTCGACATCAAACCATAACATTCCAAATTAGCAGGTAACGTACACTGTGCCACTTAGACCTAACAGAAACAATGAGACCACAGAAATAGACAGTGACCTACTCAGCCACTTGAGGACTCTCATGGTTGATGTTTCTATGAATTGCTCCAAAGAGAAGTTGTATAAAAAGCAGATAACAAAAGTGAACAAAGTGACGGCACATGATTTTTGGACATTTTATGATACTTTCGGATTTGTGGTGCACTATCTAAATATTTTCCAATAGTGAACGGCGCTGCCTGTTGGGTGTGTCTTCTTGGTGGGTGTATGTCTGGCCATTATGTACCTCCGTTCAGCTATTTACAATTGTCTCTCCTGTTATATCTCCCCATCCCTGTTCTCTTGTGTTGGTTTGGTACAGCAGCAACATCTGGCGAGGGAGCTAAGGCACCGGCAAGTGGGGAAGCAGCGACCCACGGATCCTCGGAGGCAGAGACATCCGACGCCCAGGGGACCAGTGGGTGGGAGGGCGAGGGGAGTTCTACGGGGGAGGCAACTACCACAGGAGGTAGACCTTCTCCAATGGGGCCTCCCCGGCGGTAGCGGACCGTAGTGGCCATACCACTACAGTGTCATCTTCCGCCACCCCACATTCCATCACCGCTCTCCCTTCTGCTCCCCACCGAGTTGCCCGTGCCCGCTCACCCAGAAAGGTGGGCGTCTCCTTTGCCCCAGTCAGCTCTGCTGCCCTCACAGAGGAGGCTCTTGACCTCCTGAGAACCATCTCTGTAGGGCAGACAACCATTGTCAATGCCATCCAGGGGCTAGCATCAGAGGTGCGGCAGACAAATGCCTATCTGGATGGCATTCACGGTGCCATGTCTGCCCTACAGAGATCTTTTCAGGCTCTGGCCTCCTCTTGGACGGCAGCCAGTTTCCCTGGCCATTCCGTCCCCCCTCCAAACTCCTCTACCACTTCCAGCACCCCACTCCCTTCACC
Organism: Pleurodeles waltl; assembly: GCF_031143425.1. Taxonomy (NCBI): domain Eukaryota; kingdom Metazoa; phylum Chordata; class Amphibia; order Caudata; family Salamandridae; genus Pleurodeles; species Pleurodeles waltl. The sequence continues at coordinate 531,231,619 of NC_090450.1, read as the reverse complement.
CGTCCAAGGCACACATTCAGACACGCAGTCAAGCACATCAACACACAAGAAGCACACTTCTAAACACAAGCACCACACCTCCCACCGCAAGCTTTCACACAGCTAACAGACACATGCACACACAACAACATCCACTTCCCCCAGTGTGCCCACCTCTTCCGCTTCCCTGTCTGTCCCGTCTACATCCACACCCTCATGCACTGCACCTTCAGTCACTGTTGCTGCTCCTTTTACTGCACTCACCACATTAGCAGACATCCATACATGCACCACACCTGCACTCACCACAACTACTGTAGTTGACACATGCAGCACACTCACCAGACTTGCAGACACCCACACAACATACATCCACACTAGCTGCCTGTCTTCTCCCACTTTGTCCACCCCCCCAAAAACACATAAACGCACCAAGACACCCACCCATCAGACATCCACCACACCACAGCATACTGTCCAGTTACCTGCACCCACTACACGCACCCCTGCACCACATACATCCACTGCCTCTGCCTCCACTCCCACATCAAGGACCACCCCAATTGCTCTGAAGAAACTTTTCCTCTCCCGTGCTGACCTCTTCCAACCCACTGGCCCACCCCGTCTTGACCCCCAAGCGTGCTCACCTCCTTGCCCTTTCCACTCCTTCCACTTCACAGCCCACCCCTGTCCGCCCTTCACATTCCCGTGCCCCTTCCCCTGAGGAAAAAAAGGCCCGGGCTGAGCCTAGTCCATCTGGTTCCACCCACTCAAAACACCCCCCCTTCAAAGTACAAGCCCACCCCCCCTCCACCTTCCAAACGAAAGTCCAAGGCCCACCCCCGTCGCAAACCCCCACACCTACCACCCCACTGCCCCCATTACATGAGGTGCCTGGATGCCCCTTTGTTGCCCCATTAGGTGGAGTACTGTGCACTTGTGGGAGTCAGGTTAGGTCCGTTGTGGCCGATGGCAATTGTAGCCGTATGGACTGGCCATTGGCCCTGTTTGGACTATTTGGCTCTGTGAGCTTTCATTAAAGATTTCTGTGTGGCCTGTGTTTTGGCGGCACACTGTTGAACCCTGTTCTTTTGTTTCATTGTTTATGGGTTTTGGGCATTTGTATGTACTATGGTCAAGTTGGATTTGCCTTGTGTCGGATAAGTACCTCTTGCTGTGGGGTGTATGACTTGTGCTGCTGTGAAGGGTTGGGGGGGCGTTACAGGGTGGGTGGATAGCGTGGGTATGTGACTGTGCCCTTTCCTCCCTTGTGTCATAGGTTGCGGTACTTACCGTCGTCGTCTTTGTCGGTCTCGGTCGTGGAGGTGTATGGCAAGGAGCAGGTCTGGCATGATCTGCAGCTCTCGATCCATGTCAGCTTCGGCACGTTGTGTGGGCCTCCGGTGAGTGTTTCCTTATATTTGGTTCATTTCCGCCTGGCTTTGCGTGGAGGTGGTTCCCGCCCCGGAACTGGTGGGGGACTGGTGGTTTATTATTTGATGGGTGGGTTGGGCCTTTCCGTCGGCCTGTGGGCAGACTCTGCCATTGTTGTCAGCACTCCTCTGCTGGCAGTGGGTGGTTTTCGGGATGCCTGTCTTTCGTTTGGTTCATTATTTGGCAGTCCGGCCCGCTCCTCTGTTGGCGGTTTTTACCGCCACCGCTGGCGGCGCGGAACGGACCACCATTTTCATAATGAGGGCCATAGTTGGGAAACATGCAGCATTGGCCGTTGGGAGGGGGGCTGAAAAAGCCCCGGTTGTGTCTTTTTTGGTTGCAGTCAGCCCACAAGATTGCAGAGTTTCACTAAAGTTTATGGATGTTGACATAGGCAAAATAGGCTGTAAGTATAGCGAATAAGTCTACACCGGAAGTAACAGGAAGTTATAGGTCACGTCACACAAAGATTATGTTTATTAGATGTTAATAGATTCACTTTTAAATGGGAGGGGAAGGTTTTAAGTGATGTAATTACGATGTGTACCAGATCGTGTTGTAGACTTTTGAGGGTTAGGTATGTAGTGGGGATGGGAGGGGGGATAGAAGTGTTAGTGATTGAATGTATAGTGAGGCTTTAGTTCTGTCAGTATGACTTGGTTTTGGGATGTGCACCTGTTTCAATTACCAGCCTTTTTCACACACAAGAAGGTCTAAGTGGTCTGTGATGTGCCCCATTTCACCCAAAAGGGCTTTGGGGGATAGCAGACCAGAGGGAGGTCTGTCCCCTGGTCGGCATTGGGGGAATCAGGAGCAGTCTAGATGACTGGGCTTGATTGGGCTACATCTGGTAAAGGATGTAGCCCAAGGCTTATATAGGTGGACATTTTGGGGGCTGCCACCTCCATTTTATGGTAGGTCCACATGGTGGCAGTCCCATAGTGTAGGAAAATGATTTTGCCACCTGCCCACTCCTTTTCATTATGCATTTTAAAGGGTTTATGGTCCACAGCAAAAGGTCCTGGGGTCGTTTTTGTTGAAGGCAGGTGCGCAGGAGGAGAGATAATTGTATTGGGTGTTGATTTCAGACAGGTGCTTGATGTGGCAGTTGGCCCACAAGTTTACAAAGTTTTACTTAAATTTATGGTTGTTGACATAGGCAAAATAGGCTAAATAGGTTGTATGGGTAGGTGAATAAGCCCACACCAGAAGTGACAGGAAGTTAAAGGTCACGTCACACAACAATTACGTTTATTAGATGTTAACAGATTCACTGTTAAGCAGGAGGGGAAGATTTTTAATGATGTAATGACAATGTGTAGCAGATGGTGTCGTAGAATTTGGAGGGTTAAGTAAGCTGGAGGGGTGGGGACTTACGGGGGATAGCAAGTGTTAGTGATTGAATGTATAGTGAGGTTTTAGTTCTGTAAGGCACCATGGCTATGTTTTGGGATGTGCACCTCTTTCAATAAAGTAGCATTTTTCACACACAAGAAGGTCTCAGTGGTCTGTGATGTGCCTCATTTCACCAAAGAAACATAGCTAAACTACTTCAGACTATTGTGCAACGAGTCTGCAAATAGGATGAGAGAAGCATTGAGTCTAACAATTTCGGAGTGCTGTAAAAGAGCATTTGCCTAAACAGCAATATAATGAACAATCCAATGCTGAAAGGTGTAATCTAGACATAACAAAGTGACCATGTGGGGTGACTTCATGAGTGACTGGTACAAGATACCTGTGTAAAGATAAGCAACTTGTGTAGCTATATCTGAGCATCACTAATGAACAGGGAGTTTAAGATACGCTGAGTAGAACAAATTAACAGAGGCTGCTACATATATGGGAAAGCTTATTATGAGGTTGCATAAAGATGTTTCTCAATCTTAAGAAGATATATATGGAGTCAGAGGAAGGATAAGTGGTACACATATGTACTGGAAAGGGATCCAGAGTGTAAGAGCCCTGCATGAGAAATATTTGCACCAGGCGCACTTCTTGAAAGGTGGGCACAAAACCTCTGAACAAGTAAATTGCTCCCTGAGTAGACCTAGCATTCTTCGTAGGAATCCTAAACGAGTGTTGTTCCACATTTCACAGGGAAGGCTACCTTTCTATTTTCAACAGTTAAATATAGCAGATGTGCAGCATGACACACAATACAAGACTCCAGCTTTTATATTATTGTTATGCATGGCTCTCATTTAGAGACTATTGTTTATTTCGGTTTCTGAAATTCATTACTCCTTGCTATGACATCACAACAATTGATAACACGACAGGTTATCAACTGTTGTGATGTTATAAAGACCTTCCAAGCCAGGGGACAGAGCTCTCTGACAGCCTGTCAGTGCAGCTCAGCTAGTCTTTGACTAAAAGCGAAAAGCCCAGCTGCAGGAGGGGGAAGGAATGCAGGGAAGGTAGTGGATTTTGGTTAAGGACAGCAGTTAAGGTATTTTTTTTTGCATTTGCATCACGGAGGAGAGGGCATGTTATGTATACCTCTCTCCCATTATCCTCTGCCCCTGCACAGTCGCAGAAGACAGGGGCAGATGATTTGGGGCCATAACAAAATTATAGATGGGTAAAAAGTGAATTATGTTAATGTTTTTTACCAAGGGGTTCTGAATGACATAATTTGAGCTTCAGTCTCGTTGTCTGTTTGATGTCACCCAAAACCCCTTGGTGAAAAACATCACTGTAATTTACAGTTGCCCATATATACCTCTATATATTATCACTGTTGACCTTACTAACCCTGCCCTTTTGCTAGCCACGGTCCCCTTTCTCCTCTAAGACCTGCTTGAACTATACAAACACTCAGCCTGCTCTGTCAGTAAGAGAAAGTACAACCAAAGTGCAGAGAAAGAAACCAAAACCAAAGTGCCAGTGACACACATAAGAAAGGTACTGAAGATTGGTGGAAAGTTTCAGTAGCTCGGAAAACTCAAAAAAGCAGCACTGGACATTAATAAAAAAGGGCCTCATTTAAGAGGCATGGGGATGCCCTCGAAAACACAACAGGACCTGAAGCAAGTGGTGGGACTACCATGGGCTGGATGTTGGGACTTAATATTTATACAATGAACTATGACTACTGCATAGGTGTGTGGAACTTGTCATACTGTGTGCTCTTAATATTGCTAAAATCAATACAAATTGGTTATAAAAAAAGGGTCACAACTGATGGTGAGATCCAGGGCCAGGACAACTTCCAAGTCAATACCTAGCAGCAAGATGAAAGAGCATCAAATGAGCTGCATATTGGTTCTGAATGCATCAAATATGGCCCGTTGCTGGGATCTTAGGGGAATGTTTTCAAAATGGCACTTTACCAAGGGTGACAAAAACCACTAGCCCTGGCAGAATCCCTCTGTGCCGGTTGTCATCACTAAAATGCTGGGATCAATTCCCTTTCAATGCGGCAAGCGCAACTTGACACAGCATCAGAAGCAGGAATTTCAGGGTATGTTTTTTCACCACAGAAAGACAGATGCTCATCTCATGAGCTCGTCTTAATCAAGTGTCTTCAATGTACTGAAAGGATTTCCCATGGCCCAAGATTATAAGCTGGAGCTTGAAGGAAGGTGATCCTTCCCTGAATGGATCCGTGTACGTGAGTTGTTGATGTTTTTGGTATAAGAGTTACAGCTGAGCATCTTATAACAAGTTCCTTCTGCTGCAGGAGCTGCCAAGTCATAATCAAAGTGCTCATCACGGTGCTTCAGCCCTCTTTGTTCAGTAGCAAGAGATCAATTACTCCACGAGTGATATGTCAGAAGGGAACAAGTTACTCGTATGTAAGGATGGAAGAGGGAGGCACACAATGTCTCAAGCACCAGAATGAGGTGGTCACAATATTGAAAGCACACAGCACACCACAATCAGAGGCTACAACGAGCCTCGGGAGCAGCCGTCCTAGAGTGAGGCAATGGAGCCAGGACTCAATGTCTGAAAAGTAAGTCTTATGGTCAGGCAGGCATGGAGCCAAACCAAAGGGAGCTTCTGAATAGTGACAATGGACAAAAAAACACCTTTATTAAGAGATGGGCTGCTGACAGCATTGGTAAGACAGCAGCTGAAAAGGCTAGTAAGTGTGGTGTTAAGTTTGTGGCGGCCAAATTAAAGAGATCATGTAAATACGTGGACTGCTCCTGTGTACCGCACTGCTTCTGTAATATGGATGGCTAATGCCACTGAGTGCATATCACAATTATAGCCACTTCCAGTGTAAAACGTTCTAAAAGTGAGTACAATGTTTCTCCTGGCCCTAGGAGAAATCCTACAAAACAGAGACACTTTGAAGAATTCTTCTTCCCCAGGGTGAGGCAGAAAACCACAAAGGATTCAGAGTGAAGCTCTCTGATGGCAGCTACTCTTTGAATGCAGAAGGTATTGAAAATGCTTAAGAAAAGGAAAGGAACATCGAACAGTGGTTCAGAACTGGAAAATCTAATGAAGTGGTGGTCAGACTACAGTTGTGGATGGCCGAATTAGAAGACAGGAGCGAAATAGACAAACAAGGGTCTACAATGCCGCACTAATGGCGGATTCTGTACATTACAATAATAACACTCCATGTTAGGCTCACCATGGAGAATGAAGACCTGGGATCAAAAGTTGACAATGTGGAGAAATATAACAAAGTTAGCTGCATTTGAGACCTGGGGTTCCCGAAAGAGACAGGAGCTTGAGATCTTGAGGGATTTTGTCCAAGTGTTTGAGGTCTCAGAAGGAGAAACTATGGGGAAAATAACCCAGTTCACAATGTGCAATGTTGTTGCCTACTTCTAGAACTGTAAGTAATCGATTTGGTGGAAAGGACTCAAAGATTATGATATGCTTAGAGTGTGGGACTGGACTGAATCTGAATTAAGGAAGAAGAAACTACTGTACAGTGCCTTGCAGTTATTCCTTTCTTACCTCTCAACTGAGTCGTAATTTAGAAGAGGCAAGCACTGGAACCAGTGCAGAAAGAGTTTAGGGTTGACAGCTGCAATTGATATTCCAGCAACACAAGATCCACATAAATGAAAACATACATGTTCCCAAACCTGCCAACAGTTAAAATCTTACTGTAGAGGGGACTTTGTGGTTTATTGACTTAAAGATAATTCAGGGTTTCTCCATAGCGGTGACATCTTAATGAATGAGAAAGAAGGGAATCCATGTAATGCCAGTCACATGGACAGAATTAGGAGGACCACTGGTTAGTGAGGGGTTTGATTTGTTTGAGCGGCAAAGGATCCACTCGAGGAATATGGAGGCCATGATGGGAGAGTGTGATTAGGTAATGATCAATCACAATTGCCCTACACAAAATTGTTACTTATCCTTAGGGATAGGTTTACAGCTTGAAGAATTTTCTGGATTCACATGCTGTGCGTTATTCCGCCCTCTACTGTTGACAAAACCTATGCCAGACTTCAGTATTATTTACCAGTATATAATGCTATCTGGTGTACTGGCCATTTGTAAGCATAAGATACCTTGGTGAGGTGTAATTGTTTTCGATTTGAAAATTGGTAAAATTGATTTAAAAAACTTCTGGACTGAAAATGTGGCTTAACAGAAAAGGTGGAGACTTCTATTCCTCGCTTCTCTTTGCTTCAGTATAGGCTTAGGTGCAACAAAAGACCACAAGATGATCACCTGGTCATCACGAAGGACAACAAAGCACCTGCCACATATATGCCACACTCCCAGAGCTGGCCCTCACTCAAATAACGGTCCGGGTAACACCAGATTTGGCACTGCCTCCTGCTTGTCCTCTTTTATTGCCAGTGTGTCAAAAAAATTGGGTCCAGCAGGAGGAAAATGAAGGAGCGCCATGAAAACTAAAAAAGACAAATGTGGACCTGGGCGCCGGCAAGTTTTAGAAACACTATTTAAACACGCTTCTTTGGACCCATGTTGGAGAAAGACCGCTGCAGGCAGCTCCTGCACCCTTCTGGAGTTAGCGTCCTGGACGTAGGCCCAGCTCACACAGACTAAAGGTCAGCCCTGCACACCACAATCCAACATCTTCCCAGCCAAGTGCAACTTGCAGAGAAGCCTGCTGCCCCTTCTCTAATGTGCTTCAGCATCTTTGTTTGATGCAACTGAAATACATAACAATACAGCAATTATTGAGTGGCTGTCAGAAAAGGTAGTTGAACAGGAAAATGACAGACATGTTTATTGGAAAAACTACACACGTGTCCAAAATTCCCATCACTGGACGGAAAAGCTGCTTTGTAATTCAAAAGCAGGCAATTTATAAACAACTGTCAACATTTCATATGAATTTCCCTAACTTGCTGGAAACATTTAGTTTCTGGTACATGTACATCCCTGAAATAACCAGCCCTCAAAGGCAAGTCTACCCCAAGTAGGAACCCACTTTTCAGGGCAAAATACACTCATGATCTCACTTACAGGCTGGATCCTGCACCAACACTCGTCGAGGAATTAGAAAGAGGTATGCTTTTATGGACCAAACGTTCTCTGCAGAGGCAGCAATTGAAACAAAACAAACAAGCAAAAGAGTAGGCTCAGGAAGAAAACAGTAGGCTGCTGTCTGCGCTGAATTCAAAGAAATCAATGCTGGGCAAAATGGACAGCACGGAGGAGCCCTTCAGGAATGCTAATCAAGATTGTGTTGCTATGGGAACCCGGAGAAAGAACAAGTTTGAATAGAACTGCTTCACAGAAACTCGTATAACGTGGGTTGCACAGAATGTTCTCCGGTGCATTTAAGTAATTTTTGGAAGGACATGCTAAAAAGCTGAGCACAAAAAGTGGTTTGCCGGATAGGTTGGGAAATGTGCCGAACAAATTCGTAAACTCGAGACTACGGGTCCCTGAATGTGACACCACAGTGTGACCAAAATCTAAAGCGCAGATAAATTCCATAAGCTAAAAGGTCACTCCGTCATAAACGCTCTCTTGGTTTGTTCGTAAAAAGAAACACAGTGGGTTTAAAGAGGTTTTCGGACAGCGAAGGCGCTCTTACATTCCAGCCAATCGTATTGCGCTTATGTAGTGAGGTCATCACTCATTAAGGTCCCACTCACTACAGGCCACAATCATCAAATTGAAGTTACACAGCGCAGCATATCGTTGGGCTTCTAAGCGCTGCCGATGTGGATACCGGAGTCCACATTAACAGAAACGTTTGAAAGACTTTTTGGATAGACAGAACGAATTGAGGGCGCTGTAGTTGCTCCAGAGGTGCACTACTTATGGCGCTATGTTTCGCTGGAAATTCAAGGTCTACCTCTGCTATCCACTGCATTTTATATGTCCCCAAAAACAATTTGTTGGTGGACAGTGTCATGCTACATGCGTGGAGAACTAATCTAGGTTTTCAACAGTTAAGGGCAGACCCAGACACATGGAGTACTCATCTACCAGGGTAAAAGTATTTAAATTCACAGTGGCTTGCACCGCTCATCAGTAAATGGTCCTTAAGGCTGGACGATATGACCAACTCGGAATACCTGCCACTGCTCTGGCCACCGAACTGTGTAGTACTTGGAGTCGCCAGAATTTTTTTTTTGCAGTACCTAACTAACAAGCATTTACAATGCAACTGGTCTCGCGTTTGCTCATGTTAGAGCTGATCGCGTTGTAAACTCTTAACCCGACTTTTCACCTATCGGGCAAAAGTGCATTTATGTACATAACCCGAAAAAGTGAAATCAAGTAAATAAAGCGCTCGACTTCTGCCAAGCGAGATCGCGCTCGTAAATTAGAGAAAAAAAAGTCCACGAGCCCGATGGAAAACAGCGAGCCTCGCATGTTTTCTGTACTTGGTCGCTGCGCTCGAGAAGGGCTAGCCACTGGAAAAGGCATTACATATGCGTGCCTTTGACTAATGAAAGCACGCAGATTTTATTAGGGAAGCCCACGAACCGATCAAAAACACTGACGTGAAGTGGACAGGGCTCCGAGCCCTTTTCTAAATACAAAAGAGTCTCGCTGCGATACGCATGCAACGCAGGCTCGACCCTAAAAATTACGAAGAGCGACTTTTACTCCTACAATAGTTATTGAAATTTGGACGCTATTTGGTTCCTTTAAGAATGGTTGGTCTCCGAGAAGACGTTTTGGATAATCTGAGGAACGTCTTACATCAGTGGTTATTACCTTTCGACATCCGTCGACCCCCACTAAATCATTGCGGGATCCTATTGAGTCATTATTGGTACCATGGACACCTGGCCTAAGCAATTTCTATGATTTGAACTTCAAAACAATGCATACAAATACAGAAACAAGCATACACCAAACAAATGATCATATGTTAAAATATTATGTTTAATTCACAAACACAGATTTTTGCTTTGTATTTGTATATACTTTCATAATTTTAATTAAATGTAATATTATTCAATTTTGTAAAACGGTTGCAGACCCCCATGGGGGTCCTAAGACTACAGGTAAAGAACCACTATACTACATCATTGGTCTGAATATGTAGGACCACCCTAAGTTGAACTAGCCGCCTACTGTATCTACCCTAGCTTTAAAGACAATTTCTGTCAGTACAGCGTGTCTAGTCCTTTCCCACTGTCAGTCCCTGCCAGCAGAAACCAATTTTGTCTCAGTCAGACATAGGCAAGTTAAAATCTTGTCAATTTTGCTCCGGTGTTTCAGAAATTTAGTTAGATCAAAGACCACCAGTGTGTCATCTGCATGACTCTGTAATGAAACATTGAAGAGGCAGAGGAGCACCTATAAATATTTAGAAACAGTGAGCATACAATAACGGGTAACTGTGCAATACTGTGGTTGAGGGGTTCTGGTTTCATCATAAACCACGAGGCCAAAAGCATAGTAGTTGGTAAATGTCACCAGAGCCCTGTGATGGCAATGCAGGACCATATTACACATATTACCTAATGTGTATATTTGTGTTACATACTTATTTTGGGTTCGTTAGTATGAAAATGTGCAGGTAACAATGGGCCTTACCTGGAATTTGAATACTTAGATTTGATTTGCTTTTCTTGAATATATTGCTAATACAACAATGTGCAATAGTTATGGCCAGTGGATTAATGTGATTCTGTGGCAGCAGCATTTACACATAATTAGAGATTTACCGCTTTTGACACATAATTTGCACATTTCACAAAAACAAAAACAAAATTTTAAAGCTCAAATTAATGAAAACAGCATTGCCAGAATATGCGGCTCATAATTTGCATTTTGTGCTACAAAATTTGAATAACGTTCTCACATATGTTGGTTCTCCATGCCACATAATCCTAGTTGGCCTGAAAATGGATCACAGTGCAGAGAAATTCGGCGCTGTCAATTATAAAGATGAAATCTATATTTCATGGGGAACCTTGAACTATTTTCAATATTTCAAGGTTCTCTGTGAAATGAGTTTTTATGCCACAGTGGCTTGCATTTTGTGGAATAGCATCCTGACAAGATCTATATACTTTTTTTAAATGCTGGTAATCACTTGACTGCTTACTATCAATAATCAAATTATAATTTACCCTATCTAATGACACCTCCACTGTTTCGCATGAATACCCTCCCTCCCCAGCTCTCATAACCAGTTCAATCTAACCCCATCAAATGTACTGGGGTAATGGATGGCAGGGTTATTTTTTTTCCTTTTGGGGAACACAAACCTAAACCACCCAACAAAAAAATCAATACATTAGCCACTAACCTGGAGGGGTGTGCTACTTGCCATAAAAGTGTCTGAATCCATGGTTAGGGGTTGTATGTGCTACATACATGCAATCACAACACATTATAAACAAGGTATGTATTTTGAATGGCATTTGAGACAGGGAAGTCCCCTATGGAACAGTGCATACCACGGCTTAAGGGCGCGGGGTGATGACATTCTACAAAGGCAAATTCCTGCTCCCCTTCCTTTCAAGGGCTCCAATGACCTGACACCCCTCAGTCTGTTGGGGCAAAGGCAGCTGGGAGATCTAGTAATATCAGGGGAGCTAGATCTCTTCTGTCCAAGATATTTAAATCTGTCACAGGTGCACAACAGGCTATTAATACGGTTAAAACATTTTGGACATTAAGTAGCTCAGCTCTGTGCCCACTCTTGGGCCAAGAACCAGACTGTCACCCAAAAGATCTATTGGTATTTTCAAATGATGTTGCAGTTAGATCGCCAATTGTTTTTTCAATATTAGGTACTGAGTGGTAATTCATAGGCTCTGACAGATCCAGCAAAGTTTACTTACAAAATGCAGTTGTCCATGAAGCATCTCCTTAGGAATCTTTCAGAATTTATTGGGTCAGTTGCAGCCATGTTTTCATGTCACTCATTACAACTTCAAAGACCAGATACTGCCAGACAGGAGGTAAGGATCGTGTTCTTCAAATTATCAGGTACTAGCAGGCAACCATCCAAAAGGAATTATGGTTCCTTACTCTAAACCAGCTCTTTTGATTATGATCTCTCTCTTCTTGGCCATGATTCACTCAAACATATTTGTATATCTAAAGATGTGGATTCTTTGCGAATCCGACAGATCTCATGCTGAGATCTGATTGGCTGCCAGCACTTCCATCAGAAAAAAGTGGGAAAAAAAACAAACCAAAAAAAAAAAACAGAAGGGGCAGGGTAGGTATCACCTGACCCCCTAGGCCTGGTAGTGGGGTCCCAAAGTGACCCTGCTGGGGGTCAAAAACGTTTGAATAAAAGATTTTTTTTTACATTAAATCGTAGTGGATCTGTGAATCTGTGGCAAAAAAAAAAAAATAATAATAATAATAATAACAGGCCCAGCTCTCCCCTGCTGCCTTTTCCATGCTTTTCCTTCATTCTCACTGCTTTCACCTTGCTTTTTCACCCGTTTTTGTGCGCTCCCTCTTTGATTTTCCCTCGTTTTCACTGCATTCTCCTTGCTTTTTCCCCATTTTTTGTATGCCTGCTCCTTGCTTTTCCCTTGTTTTCACTGCTTTCTCCTTGCTTTCCCCCCTATATTTTGTGTGGCCTCTCCTTGCTTTTCCCTCGTTTTCACTGCTTTCTCCTTGCTTTTTCCAACTTTTTGTGTGCCTTCTCCTTGTTTTTCCCTCATTCTCACTGCATTCGCCTTGCTTTTTCCCTGTTTTTTTTGTGTGCCTTCTTCTTCCTTTTCCCTAGTTTTCATTGCTTTTTCTGTGCTTTTTCCCCTCTTTTTTGGAATGCCTTCTCTTTGCTTTTCCTTTGTGGCCTGGGGTTGGATGCACTTTGGGGGAAGGGGGCAGCTGCAGAGCCCAGCCGCAGAGCCCAGCCGCAGAGCCCAGCCACAGGCTATGCCCTGCAGTCAACCCCATGCGGAATTAAATAAAAAGAAAAGGAAAAATCATTGGGGGCAACAGGAACCTTATAGTTAAGAATTAGCATTTAAAAAACCTTAGAAATTCACCAAAAAAAAAACCAAAGGTTACAGGGACTTTATAGCTAGGATCAGAATTTACGTGCACAAAACCACAGAAATTCAGCTATTAGAGTTAGAGTTATTTCGTGTAACTATAACTCATGCCTTAAGGTAACTATAACTCACACCCTCGCCATGTACTGCTATTTACCCCACACATTACATCAGTTATTGCATTTTCTATGACATCATTGATAAAATAATTGCTACATTTGAAGTGAAATTATTGATCTTAAAACTGCATGGTGGGGACATGAGCTATAGTTACTTGAAATAACTCCAACTAAGAAAGCTGAATTTCTATTTCAAATTCTGATCCTAAACTATATCATCCCTGTATCCTTTGTTTTTAGTGAATATGCACACACACACACACAGTGTTTGTCCTCTGTAGTTCAATTTACAAGTCCAGTAAACAAAGACACAGCAAGACTCATGATGTCCCAAGGTTTTCAAGGACAAGATCCAGGACCCTCGCACTCTAATATAATATTGTCCATTGAAATCCTCCCATGCTAATTTGAGCAGCAGTTCAACAAAGAACATGTCCAATCTCTACACTCCCACAAAATTAACAAAGTGCCTAAATTATATGGATGGACTGGTATAATTCATCCATTGCACCAACCACAAAAAGAACACAAAACACGGACCATGTAAAAAAACTCTTGCACAGCGATGAAACAAAATTATTTGGCTTGGAAATACTCTCCACTAAGCACAATTGTGAGCATACTTATCTGCAGTACTCTATTAACCACTGACCGCAACCCTGCCTAACTTAAATGACGGTCAATAGAACCTCCCATCCTCCAGGAACAATAAGTCAACTGATAACTATCTTCATTTCAGATCTCATTCAGTCAATCACAAAAAATACCTATTTATACATGAGCACTGGAAATTAACTAACATAACACAATCATCCAGTGGTCCTCTATAAAACCTAAAGGAGTACTCCTAACCCAAAGCATCACACAACAACAGAGATCGTAAACCCTTCTGGGAAATTCTAAAAACAGAAAACATCAAAATGGATACAAACCTGGACAGAATCAAGTGTTCCACTCAACCAACAGTACTACTAGACCAAACCAATGGTACATGCATGGTATATTTGTAATGGTATTATACAATAATTTAATATGCTTCTAATCTTCCTCGATCTCTCTCCAGCTTTGACACAGTGGACTAGAACATCCTTTTACCTAAGCTTCAGGCATTCAGCAAAATACATAGAGCATTACTTCACTGTTTGACATTATTTTTAGCAAGCTGAAACCCACCAGATGGCATTGGAATGTGTTTTTTTCTCAGAAACAACTAAAGTAACATATACAGCCTCATTACGACTTAGGCGGTTGGACTTTTCTGACCGCCAAAGCTACGGGAAGGTGGCTGCCATCATACCGGTGCCCCCTCCCCCAGTCGTATTACGATGTTTCCACCGGTCTAACCGATGGAAACATCATATTACGACGTTTCTGCAGGTCAGACTGGAGGAAACAGTGCCACAGCAATGACCTCGGCTCCCATAAGGGAGCTGAGGCCAATGCCGTGCAAACCAGCATCCTCGGAATGCGCGCTGTCTGCAGTGCTGTCACTGGTCCTCCTAAACTCCTGTGTGGCTTCGCCCAGAGTTTCTGGGATTTACAGTATTGGATATCACAAGCCTGCACCCACATTAGAAGCTGTGTGAAAGACTTGGTCTGTCAGACTGTCTCATCCATAGCAATCAATGGAAGTGTATCTACTGGATCTTAATCAACCGCTCAAAAGAGGGTATTTTGGTACTCAAGTCCAGATGATTCCCACATTGTTGCCACCTGAAGGCCAATTTGAATGCCCTCTGCCTCCTATGCCAGCTAATTTTGTCTTTAATCTGCAAGTCACAACCCTGAGATCATAATCAACTTACAGGTTAGCAAGATGACCAAGAATGTTGCACTTTCACCTGCGCCATCTTTGCAGAATCCGGTTAAAATTGTTGTTCCATCCTTGGATCTTCCGCACCCTGGTAGTGATCCTCCCTTGAATCAACTGTTGAAATAATGTTTACGAAGGTATCCAAACAAAATGCTTGTGAAGCGTTAAAGAGCATAACCCAATGCAGCGCATCTTATTCCGAGTTTAGAAGATCAGATGAGATCATACAAGGAATAAATTATCTCTGCCGTTTGCCAGTCAAGCAGAGTGAAATTCAAAGCTTCATTGTTAAAAACACCCTTCAAATCAAACATCACAACAACCTGAAGAAAACTAAGTTTACATATTACCCAACCGCGATTAATGTTGGTTTCCCCAAACTGCAACGTGGCAGGGTAGAAGTGGACCAAGCGTGCGGTGGCCGCTGCTGCAGACACTAGAATGCACCCTATTGAATTGTCATGCATTGCTTCTGCGTCAAGAGAAAGACTTCTGAAATATTCAGGAGACTCGAAGACCACATCTTCTACCCAGTGTAAAGACTAAATAGAGTCCACTGTACTGCAATAAACCTCTGCCCCTTGCTCCCCGAAAAGCACACTGAAACCTCTCAAAGTCAGTGTGGGTGCTTAGCAAACACAAATATACATATTTTTGCAAAAGACACTGGTCTCTTGCCAGTCCTAATTGATATCCACTGATCTCAGCAACGCGTAAATAGGCCTCGCTCGACCCTGGGAATCGACAGACAAATAACGGTTAACAGATGCATTTACCAACAAACATTTGTTGCGTTTCTGTTTGTACTGTGCCAGGAGAGATGGCTGCTCACTGCTCTGTAAACAGCGTGATGAGCCTCCACGCTACCAGGCAGCTGAGTGCAATGGATGCAGCCCTGAAGGGCATCAGCTGAAGTATGCGGTCTTGGAGTCTAATTTTACGTGAATGCCATTTATGTCCTCAGTATTCTGTTTTTAAGATTTTGATCATGGTGATACAGGGACCAGTAATTAACTCTTTCCCTCCCGACATATTTGAACCCTCCCCCGCCACCCCCACCGTGGCTGAAGTGTTTTTTCATGTAGGCACATGGCAGATCGCACCTAGAGTCCAATTACTGATGCTCTTGGAAATACCTCCATACTTCTCCATTCCTACATACAATGCGCTCTTTCACCTTTCAGCGTCTTAGTGCTGAGAAGTAAAGAGAAATGAGACCTTAGTTTCAAGAGTTAGTTCTCAAATTTCCACGTTTCATATATGTTCCTAGATTCCAGGTGCTAACACTAGGCCAGACTTGTCAAAGGCAGTGAATTCCATCTCCAAAAGTTAAGAACTAAAAGATTTTGACTCAAGCTCTTATTTTGTTTTTTAACTTGCAGCATGCCGAGTAGAACAGGGTTGGCAGGCGACAAATCTCTCATGGCAATATGTGATTACTTATGCACACACCAGAATGGTAGCCTAGGTTATCACCAGGCTCTGGAAGCCATGCACAATGACAAATTGAATGTGTAGCCCCGAAGCAAGCCATTAGCTCTCGCCGGTTCTGATTCACATAGTGGCATTATCTTAGTCCCCCCTACTAGAAACAGCAGTCTTTTTAGGTCTCGACTACAGGCAGCTTTTATCTGTCTGCTGTTGAAGACCTGTTGAGTACTATACAGTACTTCAGAGTGGTGTAGGAGTCAGCCTATTGCTTATTATTTGTTGGCCTTCTTGTTAATCATATATGCTTGCCTTTTATTCAATATTTTTACTTTTTTTCTTGTGCTCTTTCATCTGCAGGAACATTGCTTCTTTAACATCCTTTTGATTGGAGGATTTGTATCCTTCCAGTGCTTAGATTTGAGAACTATGTTTTCTTTGAGCATTACATGACAGTGCATGTGTTTTCCTGCTACCTCTCCCCGTGTACTGTTCGCCTCTCATGGCTGTTCCCTGGTACTCTCTACGTTGCTCCCACCCTCCCAACTCAACTGTGAAAGAACAGCAACAGGCATATTTTTTGCAGGTTTGAGAAAAGAGCAGACTTTATCAGGTTGGTTTTCTTTTTTGTCCTGCCTTTCACACAATTGTGGTTGTGCTGGCATTGGATGCCGCCTCCACTCTCAACTCTCTGGACTGCCCTCTGCGCAACCCAACTCATTATCCTCACTTTATCACAGCTTCTCTCTTCATCTGTGTCTCTGTCCCTGTGCCTAAGGATGTCTTTCACTCAACACCATACTACCTACTCTGGTTCTGAGCCTTCCCTTAGGTCAACATTCTCCCTGCTCCGCCCCTGCTTCATCACTTCCCATACGGAGCCCGGCTTGTATTTTTGTGTCAGTGTTTTGCAGTGCTCTGTGTTGATTACTGTCTACTCGTAAGGTGCGCGTGTGTATGAGAGTGGGTATGTAAGTGCAGTAGTGTGCAGGTGCTGCTGCAACACAGTTTGTGCATATGATGTGTCGTGAGCCATAGCGTCTGTTGTACAGCATCAATGGATCTGCAAGTGTGTGCAGAACCGTGCACCTGCAGATGCGACCGCTTCTTACTAATGTAAATGGGAAACATTCGTTCATTTAGTGGCTGTTTTGTGTGTGTGTGTTTCTGTGTATTTAAAGAGTTTTATGTGTGAGTATTAAAAGCATGCTTATGCTTAACATAAAGTGCAACTTTGTGCCCTTTTCAAAACCTCACCACATCGGGGCATGGCACCAAAGTAGCTATTTACAAATGGAATCACCACTTTGCCCTCATCTTCTGCCTCTTTCCTGGTTGAGATTCAAACCACTGCGAGGCTTGGACGACAGAGCAGGGAGGTGAAGCAGGATATTCCGTGCTACGCTCATATCATGACGAGGATGTTGAGGAGGCAAAGAGACACCCAGTCACTGGATACTTCGCGCCAAACTTCGAGTCTCACAGATGCAGGGTGAGCCTGTTATTTGTTCTGCTTAGGTATACGCCCCGGGGGCACCGAAAAGAGATTTACATGCGCACAACCACCAAATGCATTAAAGATGATAACCACTTTCTGAAACATTGCACTATTCTATAACAGATTTTAACACTGTGTAAGAAGGAAGAAAATCTCAGTAGGAGATTTAAATTGCTTTGTATCAACTCATTGCACCACTGCGAAATCTCGAAAATGTCTAATTTCACAAGTGAGAAGTTCAAATTCCATTTAGCAAGTTTACAAAATTACAGAGAGGAATTTTCATTGCCAGGGATGGGGCTTATTCTGCCAGGCATGTTAAGGTGACAGCAAAATAATACTGGCACAGTGCCAAGATTCGTCTCTGGGGCACGAACCAGAGAAGCTTACAAGCTTGACTACATTAAGTTTACGTCTGAGAATGCTTCCTATCATTCCACAAAAAGGAATCTGCATATGAAATTCCCCAACCTGTACAGTTAGGCCCGATTAGAATTCCAGGAATTTCTGCCTTCAATTGACTTCAAAATTATGTAGAGTTCCGAAGAATACTTCGATGAAAGGGCTTTGGCCATTCCAACACGCCCAAAATACATTTGTGTGCTACGCTCACCATTAAGCAGACATCTTTGGACCTTGTGCCATGGCTTGCCTGGGTCCGCCTAGGGAGAAAGTTATTTCCTCGGAGATGTAAATTAGTGCAGAGGTTCACCTTTAAGCGGTCTGAGAAGCAGGGGGCAGTGATACAAAAATCATAATAATGCAGTGTAACTGAAACCTCAAAACACAGAGCTGTCTATTGCTCAATCATAGTGCGGCATCATTAACACCGCCGGTTGTACAAATCAAGGCATTTTATATGATTTGCTGCTTTAAATTATCAAAAATCTTTGCCTGGGCTCATGGTGGCCAAAAGGGCACACAAAGAAACTGCACAATCTAGAAGAGGTATTCTGCTCAGCAGCTGAGCCCATCAAACTATGACACAAAGTAAACGTAACATAAAAGTGGGCAAAGATAAAATTGAGAATAGTGAGTTGATCGAGACTAGAATAAAAATACTACCTGCCCAAGTATTTTTAATTTTGTATGCCTCCTCGACATTAACTCAATGTATTCATTCCTCCCTTCACCAGCCCGTTTTATTCTTTCAGCCCCGGCAAATAATTATTCAATTCAATATACAACATCTGCACTGCTTACCGGTCACATAGCTCTCCAATGCCTTGGGCACAAGCGCCTGTGCAAGCCGCAGGTTATCCGTTGTGCACTTGCCCGACTCCAGCCCAAAGGACATCCCCATCCTCTTGAGAACCTCAATATCATCGTGAATCTCGAAGGCATTGTCAAAATTGAAGAGATATTCAAACCTGTGCAGGAGAGAGTAGAAACGAGGACAGATATGAAGTGTTTCTAGACTTTGAAACTTCACTCGCTTCTGACTCATAAAAAGCTGAAGAGGAACATCGGCCCTAAAACCTTATTTCAACATCATGTTCAAAGAGGCAGAATGTTCATATATCCGATCGCCCCCTTACCACAGCTTTTAACTCCCATGGCAAGGAGGGAGGTCAACTGCTGCCCCTTCCAGCTCACCACATGCAGCTAAATCTGCTTTTTCTTGGCAAAAAACTGTGGCAGTTTTGAAACAGTCAAAGCGGAAGCACCTAAAATATTTGTTAAACCCAGAAGGAAACTATCACCTGATGAACGTTTTCCGGTTTTATGAATGTAGCAAACAAAGTAAGACTAAATAGCTTTTGACTGATCAAAAGTAAGTTTTGAGTAGCCATCGTTTCAGAAGAAAGCTTGCCAATCCCGATCCATTTAATTTTATATAAGTGACTTTCGGCAAAGACCCCCTACGAGACCATCGAGAGCATGCTCCCTCTGTCTGATGTTGTTTTCACAGTACGGCCATAGTGGTTTTTTCCTTATTTGTGCACTAAGACTGATAATCACGTATGCTCTCTGCCAGTTATCCCTGTTGCTTGGACTGATTCCATGAAGCACGCTCGGGGTTCAGGTGTGCACCATGAGCAGCACCTCCTTGACGGGGTGGCTGCTGCCTTCTCTGCTATGACTGCTGTGGGACCGGTGGTGGTGGCTGGTGTTATCTGCAGCGAAGGGACACGCCTATCTCCTTCAGGTGGAGATGGCTTCCAGCCCCCACTGTTTAGAAGATTCTGACAGACTTCCTTAACTTTCGCTCTGATCTCTGCAGCTTATGACTAAAAGATATAGGCATGGGGAAGAGTGTGGATACTAGGGGCATATGTGGCTGGGGGTAGTAGTGACTCTGGGTTGGCTTCTGAGTAACTGTGGCAATAAAGAATGGCTCTGTACATGGCTACCCAAGGTTTTCTTGATGGGCAAAGTTGCACTGTTTCATTCCTTCTCTTCCCTCAGAGTTTAACTTTAAAGGGTTACACTTCCCTCTATTTTGGGTTGTGATATTCCTCACTTGTGTAAGTTACTGTTGTGAACAGTCCGTATTTTATTTCCCCCCCCCCCTACATTCTATTCTTGCTAACGGATACCTCAGTGAGTGATCTGATGGTTTCTTGGAAGACTAGAATAAACTATACATACATATAACAAAAGGTTTATTCAGCACAGTTGTTCCTGACGAGTAAAAAAGCATTGGCAAAGCCTATAGGTTTTGCCTACGCAAGACCTATTGGCGTTGTCAATATTTTTTAAAAAAGATGTTGCACAGCAGCGCAGACTTCTATGCAACATGGCTCAAAGCACTGAGCGCATCATAGTGCTTTTTTTTTGTTTACTTTAAGCCATGTTGCAGACCCTCCCGCGCTGCTGTCTCGAACCTGGTTCCCCTATTCCACAGTCGGCAGTTCTGGGTTTTTTTCTCACATCCTCCACCCCAGAATAGAGAGTTGCTTGTCATCTCCCTACAAGTCCTGCGCTGTTTTAAGATATATTGCACCGCAGCACAGACTGCTGTGCAACCAGTCTTCTAAGGGTCCAAACTACTGTAGAAGTATGTGGAGCTCTTGCAATTGACTCTTTTGCAGCTTACTCAAAAACTAGAAGTGCATGGGACAAATCGGTACTCCCATACATGTTTCTCATCACAGATATTTTGCACAACAGTTCAGCTAAAATTACCACAGATTGTTCTGAGACTCTACAGTGTTGGCTTCTAAAAACAGCTTTATTTTTTAGCATGTATGTTTTCTTAAAAAAATACTATTTCCAACAGTCTGGCTGATACACATGTAAAAGACAGGAGAACACACAATAAATGCAACGACCACAGGGGGTGGATGGAACAAGGACGAGATAAAAGTGAAGCCACAAAATATTGACAGTACTATTAGGAAAAACTATATTAATTAGTACTGAAGTTGCCAAGCCATGTATTGCACTCAGTTCATCAGAGCACCTTACGACACGGTTACTTTTGTTACTTCGTGTTTATTTGTACGGCAAAGAAATGCCTCAAAGGAACGATTCTGAGTGCATTTAGGTTAAAAGTGCATACATAGAAGGGGAATCACTGCAGATCCAGATACATGCAAATCACACAGACAAGAGGTTGCCGTGTTTTTGGAAAATGTATGTAATACAAACAAGACTTGTCAAAATGTGTATTGCTACTCCCTATCTACTTGTTTACAAACACAGTTCCTATGTGCAGCAAACCCGGATTTTAACCCAGGTGTGAGGGTTATCCGTTACCAAAAGGCTACCTAAGGCAGTGAGATCAAAAAGAATAGAATGTGTTGCACCAGTGAACACACGAGGCAAAAGCAATTGTGTGGGGTGGGGATTGGGTAGAGGGAGCAACGCAGCAGATAGGTGCATACATAACTGTAAAAAAATGGCTCTGTTGCGAATGTTTGTGGCACCTGCAGAGAATCGTATACATTTTTGGGTGTGTGCACGCGCACAGAGTACAATGTTATAAAGGTGCACAGTATTTGTGTACCTAGAGTACTATTACATTAAACAGGTCTGTGTATTTGGCACACACAAACACAGAGCCATGAGATAAAGGCACTGTATTAGTTTCACAACGGCACGTAGTATGACTTAAAAAGATGATATACGTGTACATCTACACAGAGTGAGGACCAAACTCACCATATGTGCATGTTGTGTCACCAGCGCACCTACACCATGAAGATCAACGGGCCCTGTGGATATGGGAGTGTGGAGACACGCATTGTGAGAAAGTAGCCTCTTTCTAGCCTTGTTACCCCCACTTTTGGCCTGTTTGTGAGTGAATGTCAGGGTGTTTTCACTGTCTCACTGGGATCCTGGTAGCCAGGGCCCAGTGCTCATAGTGAAAACCCTATGTTTTCAGTATGTTTGTTGTGTGTCACTGGGACCCTGCTAGCCAGGACCCCAGTGCTCATAAGTTTGTGACCTATATGTATGTGTTCCCTGTGTGATGCCTAACTGTCTCACTGAGGCTCTGCTAACCAGAACCTCAGTGGTTATGCTCTCTCTGTACAAATTGTCACTAACAGGCTAGTGACCAATTTCACCAATTCACATTGGCATACTGGAACACCCTTATAATTCCCTAGTATATGGTACTGAGGTACCCAGGGTATTGGGGTTCCAGGAGATCCCTATGGGCTGCAGCATTTCTTTTGCCACCCATAGGGAGCTCTGACAATTCTTACACAGGCCTGCCACTGCAGCCTGAGTGAAATAACGTCCACGTTATTTCACAGCCATTTACCACTGCACTTAAGTAACTTATAAGTCACCTATATGTCTAACCTTCACCTGGTGAAGGTTGGGTGCTAAGTTACTTAGTGTGTGGGCACCCTGGCACTAGCCAAGGTGCCCCCACATTGTTCAGGGCAAATTCCCCGGACTTTGTGAGTGCGGGGACACCATTACACGCGTGCACTATACATAGGTCACTACCTATGTATAGCTTCACAATGGTAACTCCGAACATGGCCATGTAACATGTCTAAGATCATGGAATTGTCACCCCAATGCCATCCTGGCATTGGGGAGACAATACCATGATCCCCCGGGTCTCTAGCACAGAACCGGGTACTGCCAAACTGCCTTTCCCGGGGTTTCACTGCAGCTGCTGCTGCCAACCCCTCAGACAGGTTTCTGCCCTCCTGGGGTCCAGCCAGGCTTGGCCCAGGAAGGCAGAACAAAGGACTTCCTCAGAGAGAAGGTGTTACACCCTCTCCCTTTGGAAAAAGGTGTCAGGGCTGGGGAGGAGTAGCCTCCCCCAGCCTCTGGAAATGCTTTGATGGGCACAGATGGTGCCCATCTCTGCATAAGCCAGTCTACACCGGTTCAGGGATCCCCCAGCCCTGCTCTGGCGCGAAACTGGACAAAGGAAAGGGGAGTGACCACTCCCCTGACCTGCACCTCCCCTGGGAGGTGCCCAGAGCTCCTCCAGTGTGCTCCAGACCTCTGCCATCTTGGAAACAGAGGTGCTGCTGGCACACTGGACTGCTCTGAGTGGCCAGGGCCAGCAGGTGACGTCAGAGACTCCTTCTGATAGGCTCTTACCTGTGTTGCTAGCCTATCCTCCTTCCTAAGTAGCCAAACCTCCTTTTCTGGCTATTTAGGGTCTCTGCTTTGGGGAATTCTTTAGATAATGAATGCAAGAGCTCATCAGAGTTCCTCTGTATCTCTCTCTTCACCTTCTGCCAAGGAATCGACTGCTGACTGCGCTGGAAGCCTGCAATGCCGCAACAAAGTAGCAAAGACGACTACTGCAACCTTGTAACGCTGATCCTGCCGCCTTCTCGACTGTTTTCCTGGTTGTGCATGCTGTGGGGGTAGTCTTCCTCCTCTCTGCACTAGAAGCTCCGAAGAAATCTCCAGTGGGTCGACGGAATCTTCCCCCTGCAACCGCAGGCACCAAAAGACTGCATCACCGGTCCTCTGGGTCCCCTCTCAGCACGACAAGCGTGGTCCCTGGAACTCAGCAACTCTGTCCAAGTGACTCCCACAGTCCAGTGACTCTTCAGTCCAAGTTTGGTGGAGGTAAGTCCTTGCCTCCCCACGGCAGACTGCATTGCTGGGTACCGCGTGATTTGCAGCTGCTCCGGCTCCTGTGCACTCTTCCAGGATTTACTTTGTGCACAGCCAAGCCTGGGTCCCCGACACTCTAACCTGCAGTGCACGACCTCCTGAGTTGTCCTCCGGCGTCGTGGGACCTCCTTTTGTGACTTTGGGTGAGCTCCGGTTCACTCTTCTTCGTAGTGCCTGTTCCGGCACTTCTGCGGGTGCTGCCCGCTTCTGAATGGGCTCCTTGACTTGCTGGGCGCCCCCTCTGTCTCCTCACGCAATTGGCGACATCTTGGTCCCTCCTGGGCCACAGCAGCATCCAAAAACCCTAACCGCGACCCTTGCAGCAAGCAAGGCTTGTTTGCAGTCTTTCTGCACGGAAACACCTCTGCAATCTTCTTCACGACGTGGGACATCCATCCTCCAAGGGGGAAGTTCCTAGTCCTCTTCGTTCTTGCAGAATCCACAGCTTCTACCATCCGGTGGCAGCTTCTTTGCACCCTCAGGTGGCATTTCTTGGGCATCTGCCCACTCACGACTTGAGTGTGACTCTTGGACTTGGTCCCCTTGTTCCACAGGTTCTCTCGTCTGGAAATCCATTGTTGTTGCATTGCTGGTGTTGGTCTTCCTTGCAGAATTCCCCTATCACGACTTCTGTGCTCTCTGGGGAACTTAGGTGCACTTTACACCTACTTTTCAGGGTCTTGGGGTGGGCAATTTTTCTAACCCTCACTGTTTTCTTAAAATCCCAGCGACCCTCTACAAGCTCACATAGGTTTGGGGTCCATACGTTATTCGCATTCCACTTTTGGAGTATATGGTTTGTGTTGCCCCTATACCTATGTGCTCCCATTGCAATCTATTGTGACTATACATTGCTTGCACTGTTTTCTATTGCTATTACTGCATAATTTTGGTATTGTGTACATATATCTTGTGTATATTTGCTATCCTCATACTGAGGGTACTCACTGAGATACTTTTGGCATATTGTCATAAAAATAAAGTACCTTTATTTTTAGTATATCTGTGTATTGTGTTTTCTTATGATATTGTGCATATGACACCAGTGGTATAGTGGGAGCTTTGCATGTCTCCTAGTTCAGCCTAAGCTGCTCTGCTAAGCTACCCTTTTCTATCAGCCTAAGCTGCTAGACACCTCTTCTACACTAATAAGGGATAACTGGACCTGGTACAAAGTGTAAGTACCCCTTGGTACCCACTACAAGCCAGGCCAGCCTCCTACACGCATGCATGAAGTAATTTGAGAGAAATGTGCACGGTGTTTGTTTCAACAGTGCACATACAACAGAATACAAGCACTGGCAAAGCCACTGCGAAGTCTATTGGCTTTGTCAATGTTTTGTGCAACATGGCTGAAAGTAAAAAACAAAATGTGCAATGGCAAGGCCAGTGAACTGCGTCATAGTGCTTTTTTTTCTTCGAACCATTTTGTATAGCATTGTGCGCTGTTGGGAAACAGGTAAAATAAAAAAACAATGCAGGGTTTTGGAGGTAGAGTGGGAGAACTGGGTGGGTAAAAAACAAAGAAGGGCAGGGGTGGTAGGGGAAACATGGGCGGGATGAAGGAGAGTTACTTTTGGATATACACTCAATAAGAGTGCATGTCCAAAAGTAACAAGAGAGTACCTGAATGAGCATGCGGTCAGTGGAAGGACACTGGCTACAGGAAGCAATTCTTGGTCTATGCTCAATGGCACCAATGAATATTTAAAGCCCAGGAGGGATCCAGAGGCAAAAAGGAGGTTCTGACCAATGGTAAGTAAAGAAACAGGATTGACTTAGGAGCCAACCAATGGTAAGCAATGGGTGGGCTCTAGCCTCTTAAGTTTTTGTTTTTTTTAAAAGCTTTTACTGACAGCGCATGTGTGCTGTAGACAAAACCTAAAAGCCTGATCAACATCAATATGTCATTTGTCAACAGGTCAGACTACTCCCATGACCATTACCATTGGGTATTTAAAACCCAATGCCACATGACTGTTTCCAAACAAGTTCAGAGTTTGCATTTTGTTTTGCTGCACTGCCCTGTGAGGGCCCAACTCCTGTCTTCAGGTTTGAGGAAAACAGTGGGAGTCTCACTGGAAAATACGTTTTTATCAGGTTTCGGCGATTGAAGGTCTTATTATCTGTAAGACCTGAAGAGCAAGTGAAATCTTTGGGAACTGTCTAAAGATCAGTCAGGATCGTTGCAAAAGATTCTGTAGCAAGATTAGTTTTGGCATCTCTGTGGTGGGGTTTTATGCCGAAGCCTAGTTTTGGTGTCAGTGGATGGGGGCTCGAAAAGCAAAACAAACCCAGAAGTAAGCACTAGTGTTTTTCGGGGAGATGTACTTCAATTGTTCCCCACAATCAGTCATAAACCACTGCAGAAGATAATTAGCTGCTCGTAGGTAAAAAAAAAAAAACTTTTGTGAGAAGAGCTGTCCTACTGATTTCCAGGTGCCAATATCTTAAATAGTGAACCTGCCTGAATCCACCCTGGTTTAAAAAGACTGTCTGATTTCTCTCATATATTTTTCTTGTCATATTTCCTGCACTGGATAATGTTAACAATTTTGTCTGACTTACTGCATATGAACATTGAATCTTCATTAACCTTCTCTTGGGTGCATGAATGGTTATTCTTCTACATATGTATACATAGGTTTTGTACTATTGCCAAAACAGTTTTCTTAAGATTTGTTGTCCGACTCCACGGTGGCTACATTGTTTTAAGGACTGGTATTTAAGGATCAAACCATCCATTTGGCGACGACGGGTAGTAAGCACATGAGTTTTTAAGTCATTCAGACATTAATTCTTCCCTTTCGGAGATGTCCTTTGGGAGAGGTTGAGTGCTGATCTTAGTATTGATATCAATTCCACTGCCTTCCCCCTTTTGTGGTCAGAATCCAGATCAACAAATAGGTCTTTTGTTTAAACATAAATGCATTTCAAAAGTCCTAGAGGGTCTTGGATGAGTTTTATTTGTAATCAAAGGAGACAGCACAGGTGTAGTGCCCTTATACTTTATGTCAAACCTTGCCACGGTAAAGTGTCTTATAGCCTTCTCTATGCAGAGGGTCAGGCTCAAGATACTCACTCTTTTTCATTGCCACTATCATGCATGTTTGTATGTATGCAGTATCTGTATAGTGCTAACTAGTCAAAGGCAGCAGAGAACTGTACATGGCCTTAGGCAAAGATACAGCCCATCGGTCACTAGAGGGGAAGCTGTATTTTGAGAACAGAAATGGACCGCAACTGTGTCGTAATGTACTGTTCTTCAAAGAGAAAGAGTCTCTTTTCTCAAGAAGAGCACAATTAAGCCAGATGGATACAGAGAAGTCAGGGATACTCTTTATCATTTCTTGTATTTTAGAAGACAGCTGGGAGGTGCGGCTCTGCTCATAAGCATGTATTTTCTACTTCCAAGAGCAACGCATGATCAAACTTCCATTTTGATTGTGTGCACTGTACAGCATCTTCTAAACAGATCAATCAGTAGTACCAAGAGAAAGAGTGAGGTTTCACCTATGAGCTTGTTGCGGCTCAAGAAAAAACTCAGACCAGGCTTGGAGGATCCTAGCAAGCAAGCTCTGAAAGCTGCAAACAAGCTTTGAGCGAGCAATACAATAAAAAAGAAATTGATCAACAACGCTGGTGAAGAAATCCCGCAACACTACTCATGCTGCATTGGTAGAGCACTGCAGCATTACATGGGACTGGCAGCAGGACCTAAGAACACATTTCAGTTACATTCTGGTACTTGAGGTAAGAGGGCACTCTTTTCTACAACTAGTAGAATGGTTTTAAATAGTCTAAGTCTGGGATCACGAAGTTGAGTTCATCCCTTTATGAACACAACAAGCTTGAGGACAGACTGTTGAAATGGCCAAAATAACTTGTGCAAGAACCAGCGATCAAACACTTGCATTTGACTCTCTTTGAAGCCTGGACTCTGCATAGTTTCAGAGGTATGTACATTGACATTGAGTTACATGGAAGCTGTAGAATGCTTTGTGTGGAGGAAGAAACACAATCTCTAAAAAAGAAATCCAGGCAGTATGGCTCAGTGGAGAATGAAACTTCAATGTGATGCACACGAAAAGATCATAGGACAATCATATGGGCCATATACATAGTTGGAAAAGGAGGGAGGTGGATAAAAGATCTTTGTTAATCTCTTCTCTGATAGTTTTTACTCTTACATACTTTAAACCTGTATTAAAAAAAGACATAGCATCCCTCAGTATTAGAAGCCTGACATTAACAGGCAGGTTTGAGCTAAGTGATGTATAGAGGACATCTATTGTATGTGCAACCCTGCAAGATAAAAACTCATCACTCGAGAGCAAAACCTTCCTGTGACACAGCAGCACAACTATCGTCAGTGCAACAAGTGCTTTGGAACTGCCCCCAGGGTTGTAAGTGATCTCAGCACTCCAGATTCGGAGGTATACTACTGTGGAAGAGACAAACCAATGTCCTTGCTTGAAATAGGCCCCTGGACCCTGGCAATGCCAGTGCTGTGGTAACTATTAAGGCACAGATCTCATGAAACGGATGTGCAGGCAAAGAACGGCATTTACTTAAGAAAACATATGATTTATAAATCCAAATAGCTACAGCATTAACAAATACCAAAAAGCAGTTTGCTTTTGCAATGCCTTTCCTCCCAGTTATTGGTTTAATCTGCGATACTCCTGCTGTGATATGGCCTACTAAACCTGTCAGAATGTATTAACGAGGGTTTAACTTGTTTCCTGATCGGTTATGTCACCTGTCGTAATGTATTTTTTCAAGTGAACCTTTTCGGAATTTTAAGAAACCAGACACAATTACGAATAAAATCACTTATTTTAACCTCTTATTCTACAATCATAGTGAAAGAACAAAACTATATAATCCGTTTCATAAATATGAGCTGTTGCTTTCGCTTTCCGATTATGTTATGGTGGTATTCCCTGGAACAGCAGAGCAACCTGTGCTAAAGCATACAGACATTACGTGATACCGCCACCAGAACCCATGATCTTGTGGCATCAGGGATATTCCTTTCATAAAGATTTCTTTCCTATGTTTGTGAGTTTACTTACCTCCATAGAATCCTACCTTTAGAGTATATTGATTTAACCAGGCATATTATGATGTGGCATACTTAAAATTAGAAACACTAAAAAAATACGATTGGAGACAGGGCATATGATGTTGATACCTCGATTCTACCTGCACGTTAAGAACATAATAACTCTCCCGTTTTTTCCGCTGCATTGTGTTGGGGACTTAGGCGGCACATGCCAGTAGGGCAGTGGTTCCCAAACTGTGCGCCGCGGCACCCTGGTGCGCCGTTAAAAGTTGCCAGGGGCGCCACGCACATTTTGGAAACATGAATTGAACATTTTAAAAAGATTTATGTGTGCAGTTTATAAATGATCTGTTTATGACAAGTTTAAAGTATTTTGCGGCTGAGTAACTCTTTAGCATTTTATGTGGGAGAGTTACATAAGCCCCACCTGTCAAGGTCTTGCCCTCTGCAGCATGGTTTCACCAAACGTGATTAGTTCTTAAATAAAAGTTATTATTATTAGGATTTCTAATCTAGGGTGAGAGAGAGGGCACCGCAGGACCGGAGATCACAGGAATGTGCAGGAAATTCTCCTAAGCAGAACCGATATAGTAATTATAGTATTATTAATAACTAATGTTCTGTTTTTAAAACAGATGGATATTTCCCAGGGGCCAGCACGAGGCCCCTGTGTAGTTTCGGGACAGAAGAAAACTGCTAACAGCTTGATTCAGCACACACACAGAGGTTGAGTTTGTTTATTTAGGTTAGAAGACATTATTAGAATTATTAGTTCCTTGTTGATGACAAGTCCAGGGGAAAATTGCAGCATTTCTGCTTTGTGAAAGATTAACCTTCCACCCTTTTCTTATTACTAAGCACACCTTTCCTTTTTTCCCCATTTGTGTTTACTAAATGCTAGTAAATTGTTAAAAATAAATTATAGGACCACAATCCTCCCTCACTTGCATGCCCAAATCAGATTACTTACTGAGTCTTACTGCCAGGGGAAGGCAATTTTCGTTGGGATGCCAGAAAAACGGCTATGGGAGGTACAGACCAAGTGGAACTTGGAAAGCACAGTTATCAAAAGCTGAAGCCTTTGAAATAATTTAAGGCAGCAGTGCCTCCTAAATTCTCAAGAAACTGCAGAGTGGGAGTGTGAACAGCAGTGCTTAATTTGTAAATAAAAACGTGCCGGTGCCCAAAGTCCTCCTTTTAACCATGTGGCTGCTGCAATTAAATGTGCGAAAATTGAATACTGAGGCAGTGTAATACTGAAGCCATCTCAGGCCTCTTCAATGATTTTAAAGCCACTCCCTGCCCCTTCAGCTCACTCTTGCAGCTGTTTTCTCCCATTGTGACACTATTTCGTTTTTCTCTTCCTTGCTTAGCACCGGTAACAACAAGCACAAATTAAGCACTGGTGAATGATCAAGTACTGTTAAGTAGTTTTAGAGGAGAAAGTGTCCAGATTGAAGGCAGAATGTGTGCACCAAAGGTGAGGTGTGATATGTGTGTGTGGTCAAGGCAATGTAATGACGTTGTAAACAGAGAAGAAAACACATGCATGGAGGACAGCAATTGTGACACAGGGGGGAGATGTGGCTACATTGATTAGACGTTTAAGAATGAGAGGTTGAATTGGAGGAGATGTGGTCTAGCAGGGAGGAGGAAAGATACAAAACATCCATGTTATGCTCGTTGATATAATTAAAGTACTCCTGAGGCTGGGCTTACATCGCCCACCCGAAGAAAAAAAAAAGTAACATAATGGGGAGCCGCGGGCAATGGCAAATATAGATGTAGGGAGCCGCGGGTCGAAAAAGTTTGGGAACCACTGCAGTAGGGGAGACACACATTGTTCTGGCTTGGATCGCTAGTTCAGCTTTTGTGGTACTACTGTGAGGCAATGGTACAGAGATAAAGGTATTATAGTGGTGACACCATCAGTTGACACACTGCAAGGGATATGACGAGACCCCCTTCAACACTCACCAGACCCCACGTTTTCATTTTATACCATTCTGTTCTGAAGCTTAACATGTCGCCATTCGCAACAAAATGGCTGAATGCAGTAGCCTCACTAACAGTGCCTTTTTTCACTTAATTTTCCAAGAGGGGGACATCCTCCTAAATACCTTTGCCAAATAATCACACATTTAAAACTTAGGAATCCCACGTTTGCTGTGATATTGAAATGCAAACAAATTCAACCTCGAACCGATCCAACCTAATCGGGCACTAAATGTTGCTCCCTTTGCAGCCACAGACTACAGACACAGATGAAACGTCCTGCCTGGTTGTACAGCACGTGTTCACTTCACTGCGTCACTGTTTAAAAATGCATTTGAAAAGCCATTAGGTCAGGCTGGAATTTTGAGTCCTCACCAAAATAAACAAATAAATAAATACATAAATAAATATATGTATTTAAAAAAAGAAGCTTCTTCAGAGTATAGAAAATATATATCTATATACAATGCATATATGAAATAAATAATTTGAAGTGTTATCTTTCAGTGTACTTTTGAGGTGTAAAATAATCCCTCGTGCACTGAAATGCAAGCACTCCGTAGAAGGTGGCTATAGATGCACCACGCTGCTTGGTGTGTCATAGTCCAGTGTACTTGGTATGTGTAAAATAGTCCCTATTGCAAAGGAATGCAACAAAAATGGAGGCGGAAACTACAACAAGCTGACAACAGAATGAGGTGAGAGAAATACGCCGGTGTGAGGAGTCAAAATCCACTCTATTTATATATTAAAAGAATTGGTAACAACAGATTTTCAAAGGCTCCACAGCCATATCCAAAACCAACTTGGTTTACCTTTGTCCACACATGCGAGTACAAGGTCTGTAGCAGACTGCCGCTGACAGCCTTAAATGCCACTTCCATACATCATC
Organism: Pleurodeles waltl; assembly: GCF_031143425.1. NCBI lineage: Eukaryota > Metazoa > Chordata > Amphibia > Caudata > Salamandridae > Pleurodeles > Pleurodeles waltl. The sequence continues at coordinate 531,199,958 of NC_090450.1, read as the reverse complement.
CAAGCCGTGCAAAACGTTTTTCAGCAATTGCATTTCGGCTACTGTGCTTGCCTGCTATCTCCCTTGTGTTCACACATCAAACTTGTCAACACTATGAGTGGATACTTAAGTCCAGCAAGGCATATGCCATCGCTGCTACTTGTTGTAGACACGTTTTCATGAGGATGCTAGCAGCTGTGCAAAAAAGCTCTACTACTCAAGACAAATAAAAAATAAACTACATTTATGAATATATTTTGTGGTCCCCAGCATCTAGGGCCACAAATACAATGAGCCAGGTTTCTCCTGACAAAAAGAGGGACTCATTCACAAAGTTTTTGGCTCACCTAAATTGGAGTTCGGTGCACAAAAAAGTCTCAAGCATTCTTCCTGACTCACGGGATCAGGATCTGCCAGCATTTGTGCCCTCCGGCAAAATGTAGCACTACACACATCTAGTAGTAAGGCATCATTTTCGCAATACTGGGTTTCGGGAGAAGGAGAGTGTAAGGAGGAAGGCCGACATACAAAATGCATGCACAACCACAAACCTGAAGATGTGCTAGTATTAAACAGCTTTGCCTGGCATCCCCGACATGCAGGTAAAAACACTCCTGCAAAATGCAATGCTAAGGTGAAAAACAAAACACCCCTATTTCAATGGGATAAAGGAAGCAGTTTCTTCCAACGAAAAATATTTTCCTGCGACGAAAATAGTAGAATGAAGTTTGTGGTGCAAATCGAGAAATCAGCCAAACCTGCTTAATGTGGACTGCCTACAGCAGTGAGCCTAGTGGTTGTGAAATATATACATATAGATACACACACGGACACTATTTTTCGGATTCACCAAAATGATGAGTAGAGATCTGAACTTTTTCCCCAAAATGTTTTACTATCCAAGTTGTCCTATTTTATGGCCATTAACATTTTGTACAGTGATGGAAGAGTGGGCTATTTATTGTTTCTGGCATTCTTTACATGATTATATCAGTCTGCTAGTCTCATGCGTTCCAAAACATTCATAATAAAAAAAAATCTGTCTGTCTGTCTGTCTATCTATCTATCTATCTATCTATCTATCTATCTATCTATCTATCTATCTATCTATCTATCTATCTAAATGCAATACAGCAGCTTTTGGTCAGCCTCATTTATCACTGGTTTGTTAAAGTCATTCACAGTTGGCTACCACCCACTTCATCATGCAGCATGGGGCTATTAGTCAGCCACCTTCATCCACTGACTGTCCTACTGCGTGAGACTAAATTTTGCCGGATCACATCTGCTCAGCTGCCTGAAAAACAGTGCACGTCAGAGCCATGGCTGGTGTGCCTGGCCTGCTAGGCCACTCATTTTTTTTGGGGCATTTTTTTAAATATTTTTGCTAAATTTGTTTTGCATGTTACATATGTTTTCAAAAAACAATAATGAATAAATGAAAGCATTGCATGTTTTCCAAGGCCAGACCTACTGTATATGCCAATGTTTGTTTCTTTTTGGAGATGTTAACTTTTGCTTTGTTTCTCTGATTCAAAACTAGGAAGACTTGATGACAGGCCATATCAAGCAGGAAAGAAGCATAAGTCTCATGCAGTGCTTCCTTAATGTTATGCAGATTAGTAGAGCACACTATCACCCGGGAGGGTATCCTGGCGCTGAGCAGATGTGAGCCCAGGCACACCTGGGCCTAGTGGGACTACTCGAAAAGCCAGGACTTCAGATTCTTGCAGAATTCAAGAAGTGAGGAGGAGTCTCTAATGTGTATTTGCGAGTATGCTGAGCCAGTGTTATGTACCGCTTGAAAGTGTGGTTGAGGAGTCTGAACTATGCTCGTTTGAGAGTGGAGAGCTAGTGGAGCTCCTCCAGGTGTAGTGTGATGTGAGTGCAGCGTGGGAGGTTGACAGTGATTCTGGCCGCCGAGCTGTGAAGGGCCTCATCCTTCTGATAAAGTTTATGAAACTTAACACTCTTCTCTGTGCCCTACAGTAATGGGGCTGCTGCTGAACGCCATGTGCAAACAAAGAGGGCCTACATAAAAAAAAAACACTTTCCTAGTCACAATTCCTACATTTCACAAAATCAAATGGCTTGCGACTAGGAAGCAGTGAACAGGGTGTCCCTCCCAATAACTAGTTGCATTGACATGTACCAACAGTTTGACCAATTTTAGTCTACAAAATTGATTGAAACAGACACCAGAGTTGGAGTGGCATCTGATTAACAAACAGTAAGCTATTCCCATTGGACAGGTTCCTCTTTGTGAATCATATCAGGACGCTTTGGGGTTGAGGAACACTTGGTGGTCCAGTGCATTCTCTCCAACTCCATTTTGTCTTTCCAAAACAGAAAGCCTTTTTTAAGCCAACAGGGCCGCTGTTGACTGTCAGCTTATAGGCTTTGTCAATGCTTGTTTTCTTATGGTTTTTGTAAAAGTTTATTTTGAGCTGCTGCCATGTCTTCGCCAATATAAAAAATGCACACATTGGCTAAAAGTCAAAATATTTTTAGGCCTCAAAGCACAATTCACCGTAGTAGTCACTGGTACTGAACTGAACTAATTTGTGTGAATGTGTTCTTTGTGAAAGTGCAGAATGCCATCACTCACCCTAAAGTAAGCTAATGGGTGAAGTGGGCTGTAGTGAGCAGATGAAAAATCTGAATAACACATTAACAGAGCAGTGGATGAGGATTACTGGCTGATACCACTATAATTAATATATGTTATATATATATGTATAATTTTGGTAAAAACAAAAGGTCTTGGCTAAAACCAAACCTATCCATTTAGCAATCCAAATCCATTGAATACCAAGTGTAGTAAACACCTACTATTCCGAATCTTCCAGTTGAAAATTAAGAATTCAATTGAGACTTTGGTGTCTTCGGCACTAGATTTTGCATGCCTTGGAATATACTGCATGTTTTTCACCTAGTAAATTTTGAAAGGTTCAGTCAGATGAAATTCACCAACAGAAAACTGCAGGGGTGCTGTAATTACAACAGTACTCTGAATGCCAATCACTGCACAAACAGGAGTCAGAGCACGGTTCGAAATGTACCAGCCCACTCAAAATCAGGGCCTAGACCACTGGAACACGCTTTGTTTCATTGAACACTCAACAGTGGGCATCTTCAATGTAGGCAGCTAGTTTGTGGAATTCTCGCCATGCCACCTTCAGGATCAGTCAATCCACCTTTTCCTTAAAATGCCGTTAGAAGATGGCTGTCACCTACGTAATTGGTTTGGATAGGTACCGGCCAACAAACCAAAAACCCACTAACCCATAAAAAATAACTTTGAAGCTTCCTATGTACGGTGGGACACAAATATTCCTCAAAACGTCTTCTATTTAATTTAATCAAAATTTCACAATGTGTTACATTTCGTTTTAATAATATATCACACCAATAAGACACTATACATAATCTGATAAACAGTATACCCCACTGTATATGTTGGATAGGTTCTGGCTCAGTTGCTACTCTTTGTTCTAGTACAGTAGAAGAAACTGCGCTACATAAAATAATTTTACATCATAACAATTTGTTTTTAACTAATTCCTAATTCATCAATCACTGCACTGAATTGGATTTTCATGTTTGGGGTTTGGTTTTGCAATTTTAATGAATCTGTTTCTTGATGCAGATCTCAAACTACAATATATTTTCTTTGAAAAGCCCATGCCCTCATAACAAGTATAGTACTTCTGTACATCTAATACTGGCGGGTTGTCAGCCCCCAGAGCAACATATTTATCACAAGATACTTTACAATTAGATACACTGTTACTCTCATATTTTATATCTAAATTGTCATAATAATTAGTGATCTACTTATGGACATTTACAATTGGATTCATGGAATATGGGTTTGCGGATTCCAAAAAGGGCTTTGATTAACAAAGTAGATAGGGAAGGGAGGGAATCAGGGAGCAAGAGTGTTAGGGTAACAAGTAGGTGTTCCATTATTTTCTGAAGCAGATAAGGTTGAGTGAATTTCGCAGACTGGCAGGAAAGTGCCAAAAGATTGGGACTAGAAGAGAGAAGCTTTGACTGCCCTCTCATTGCCAGAAGTGTCTTGTCTTTGCCTGAAGAACTGAAAGGCTTGGGAAGCCTGTAGTTAGTGATCACATTATAGTGATGGGAAAGGTTGATGTCGTCATCAAGAGCTTGGTGGTTTCTGCAAAGAGATTTGAACCTAATGAATGGCAGGTTTGACAAAGCACACAGAATTTGCATTGTCAAGACCATTTGGAATGATTATTCTAACTGAAGACGATTTAAAGGAAAAAGTTAGAAAAGGCAAGAGAATTTGGAGAAGGAAGAATTTGTGCCAACCTTTAATTAGTGGATTTTCCTGTATTTTGAAGGGTACATTTGTCATCAAACCATACATCTCCGTTTCAGATAGCTAATACTGAATGGAATTCACAGCCAAGAGAATCTGGCCAGAAAAATGGAAGGTCAGCTGGTTGATGCGTGCCCAGGAATAGTTCAGTCTTGCCCGCAAAAGGCACAATTATTTTGCTGTCATTCACCCTTGAGATGTTTTTAGTCACATGGTGATCGATGAGGAAGGCAGACTGGAGTTTAATGAATGATCACATATCTTTACCGGCCCAATGCACAGAAGCAATCGGTGGTCTTTGGAGGCAGGCATTGCCTCAATTAACCTATTTATGCCAACAAAGAGTGTTAACATACGCCATTCCATTTCTCCTACTTCAATCAACATTGTTAAAATGACACAGGGCCCCAATTTCAGGGCGGGAAGCTACCAGAAATAACTTGCAAAAGTCCTGGTCTCAACTGTTTACCATAAAGCATAGCATCTCATTCTTCCAGAGACCCCCATTTTTAATGAAGTTAACATGCTTAAGTGCCCACTTACTGCTTCTGACCAGTTGCAAAGGAACACTGATATTGTGTGAAATTAAGAAGTTCACTTGCATAGACTGGGCACTGTTCATAAGTCCATCTTTGTAAAAGACTAAAGTGATAATTCACACTATCATTAACTACATTTCATATAAAGATTGAAAACAGCCTGTTAAAGACCAAGAACAGTAGGACAGGTTCCAGGCATTATCCCACTACCACTATCTTTTATGTTTTGACATGCATTAATATTATATATAGATATGTACATAAGCGTTGACTGTGGATGCCATTTTGAGCACCTCATACTCACTTATCACTGGAGATGCTGCAGTCTATCACAGTCCGCTTGCTGGTATTAACTATTATGAATGGCAGCTGGATTGTAGAATTTAACGCAGGCGTACCTTGGGACTGCTGTTCGTTTCGTTGGTTCCTTTGCACAAGATTTTTAAAAGCTATTTGCTGTAATAATAAGACAAAAAGAGTAATCAGCAGAAATATTAAATACATGTTCATTATTCGTGCACTTTGATTTCAGATCCACGAGGTCATGTGGCCTTTCATGCCGGAGACTTTATTATGGTAAGAATGATCAGGTTATGTCACCCAGAATTACCCAAACTGTGGGGTGTAGTAAATAAGGTTTGTGGTATTGCAGCATATTACGGGTTTCTAGAAATGAGGAATAACCACAAACCTATTTCTGCAAGTTTACCATCATTTTGGGCACTTTTTAAGGAGATATATTCCATCTGCTTTTCATTTTCAATATGTCCAGGAAAGTCCCAGAGGAGCTGGTTTTTTCCCACCTTGTAATCTTCATTTAGCCTGAAACTCATGTGTCTACTTGCAAAGAGATTTCCAGTGCACTTGTAGTAAAGCCCTATTTATGTTGTGTGAGCATTTCCCACTCCATGTCACTCAAAATTGCATAGCATAGGTGCCCAAATGCCCAAATGTAAACAAGTATTAATTTTACTTCAAAACATTCATTGATTGAGCTACATTAAAAGAATACTCGTTCTTTTAATCATAAACAATTTGGTTTATTGATTAAATAATGATTTCTGGGACAAAGGACATATCTGTGATAAATATTAACCATTGCTTACCTTTTCAGAAAAAGCTGTTTAGCTTTATTGGTAAATATGTTTTTAGATCTGGCGGACTGCGAAGCTGTAAGCAGGCCTTACATGAGTGCCGGACGACGAGTTTTAAGAAGCAGTACAGAAGCAAGAGTTTACGTTATGTCTACATGAAGATCATCATCCTCTGTACAATCTTTTCATTGGACAGGTAGTGTGTGCTGCCACTGAAATACAGAGGGGACTAATTCAGAGTTTTGTAGATGGGGTTACTCTGTTACAAATGTGGTGGATATCCGGTCCGCGGTATTATGATCCCAATATATCTTATGGGAATCATAATACGGCAGATGGGATATCCGTCACGTTTGTAACAGTGTAAAACTAGCCACCAAACTCTAAATCAGGCCCAGAGTTTGGCATTGCACTTTTGCCCTGTAATAGCATTAGCTCACAACAGTAGATCTAAGTCGATTATAGAGAAAAAAAAACAACAAAAAAGCTATAGGCTTAACTAGGTCACTGGGAAAAGTTATGTCTGATGCCACACCTCTGGTCTGTTTATTTTGTAAAGTTACAATAAAAGTCAGTAAGTCTGACATATATTTTGTGAAATCCATATCTTAAATGCAAGAGGCATTTATGGGTGGGTTGCTATTAAACTGTTTAAACCTGAAGAGCTATATTTTGTTACATGGACATTCACAGTTTACTAAGGTAGGCAAAGTCTTCAATTAGTGTTGGTTATCCCCCTCACACGGCGGTGGTAGAAGTCTAGCACTGGGAGAATCATTTTTAGGTCATCCTAGGAGTGATGTGTATATTGTTTTGCCAACAGTAATTTTGTACATATTTGTAATCGTATGACTGTATTCCCGAAGGGGGAGTTGTGGGAAAGCTTTTGGTCAGTACAGTAGGTCTGTACTAATTATGGTAACAAGCCAACGACAAAGACTTTCAGCCTGAATGGTTCATTAGTAAAAGTAATGTCAGACACCCTTGGTCTGATCGGTTTATTATGAAACATTATGAAAAATCAGAAGGCGTAAATCATTTAAAAAACAATTGGTACAGCCTGTAGGTAGGTATTTGAGGGTAGATTGTTACTATACTGCATTAAAGAGAGTAGATGGTATTTCTGGTACATGGAATCCCACAGCTCACCATATCAGGCAAAAACGTCAGTGTTAGCTTCTGGCCCTGAAAAGCCAAGGGGTAGAATTTTGGCACAATGATAATCCTTGTTACCATTTTCAAGAGGTTTGGCTATTGCTTTCTTTCAAAATGAAAATTAGCACATACTTGTAACAGTTTGACTGTATGACTGATGGTTGCCTTCAGCTGAACAGAGTTGCCCCGAGTTGGTTACGACAGAGAATAAATATGTTTACAAATGTAAACTGAAATTTTGTAATTCGAAGCTCTGGTTTATACTTGCACCGTCAGGTATATGCACAACTAAAATGCAAGTGAGTAATTTTTAGCAATCTCTGTTCTAAACTATACTACTACAGCTGTTGTATACCATTGCTGAAAGGGTGTTACAAGCATGATATGCCTAGGAACTGCAAAACATGTTTAAGTATTTGGCACTCTCTGCGCTGTTGGGCTTTTTTTGCTAGGGGTAGCAGCAGCCTACTTGAAAACAGTCACATCACTACATTTGCATTAAAAAAAATGCTTATATCTTTTCAAAACAATACTAGTGCCTGTGGTATTCCTTACTGACCGTGAACCAGATTATGACTGAGTGATTATGGCAGATGGATCTGAATGGGTTTATTCAGGCTAAAAACAACCTAAGCCATCGGACACTGCACATTCATGCAAGTGGAAGAGATTCTACAAAAATAAGCAATGTGCCTGGGAAGAATGTTAAGTAATTTGAAGGCTTTTCAATGATTGAAAAAATGAATATTAAAACACACACTCAACAGAGAGTGAAGGCAAACTTGATAGTTCATCAGTATTGAGTAAATATTGCTAGTTGTTGTACAGTCTGTACAATGTGAGAAATTGCATGCCAACTTTGTTTTGTCATTAGAGAATTTCTTTTTCCCCGCTAAATATTTTATTTCTTTATAAAACCATAACATTATTTAAGTCACTGGTGTCAAATACAGTTCAATTTTATTAAAACTCATTTAAGGATTTTTTAATGATAAACTGTGGAACAGTCTCGATGGGGTTTTCATCACTACAAAGGGATCACATTTAAAAAGAGGAAAGGTTATAATTTCATGCTTTAACAGGGAACCCGTGATCAATTCTTGATCAACAGTAAGTCAGTAAAGCATGTCTGTTAGGGGATCACAAGATGCATGCACTGCAATAAGAATCACTAGGAAGATGATGGATGGGTCTGGTGATGGTGGTGAGATAGGCAACATCTGTCAAAGAAAAGACCTCGAGTGAACAAATAAGAATGAAAATGTCACTTACCCAGTGTACATCTGTTCATGGCATCAGTCGCAGTAGATTCGCATGTTTTGCAATAGCTCGCCATCTGGTGTTGGGCCGGAGTGTTACAAGTTGTTTTTCTTCGAAGAAGTCTTTCGAGTCACGGGACCGAGTGACTCCTCCTTTTGTCTCCATTGCGCATGGGCGTCGACTCCATCTTCGATTGTTTTTCCCCGCAGAGGGTGAGGTAGGAGTTGAATTGTAGTAATAGTGCCCATGCAATGAAGTGACTAAGTATGCACCTATTTAAGGTTGAGATGATACATATACAAATAGTTGAAGGTAACTTCCAAACTGCTACAGGCTCCCGGGGAGGCGGGTGGGCACATGCGAATCTACTTCGACTGATGCCACGAACAGATGTACACTGGGTAAGTGACATTTTCAGTTCGATGGCATCTGTCGCTGTAGATACGCATGTTTTGCATAGACTAGTAAGCAGTTATCTCCCCAAAAGCGGTGGATCAGCCTGTAGGAGTGGAAGTAGTCTGAAATAATGTTCTTAATACGGCTTGACCTACTGTGGCTTGTTGTGCGGATAACACGTCTACACAGTAGTGCTTGGTGAATGTGTGAGGCGTAGACCATGTGGCTGCCTTACATATTTCTTGCATTGGGATGTTTCCTAGAAAGGCCATGGTAGCACCTTTCTTTCTGGTTGAGTGTGCCCTTGGTGTAATGGGCAGCTGTCGTTTAGCTTTAAGGTAGCAGATTTGGATGCATTTAACTATCCATCTGGCTATACCTTGTTTTGATATTGGGTTTCCTGCATGAGGTTTTTGAAATGCAATAAATAGTTGTTTAGTCTTTCTGATGTTTTTTGTTCTGTCAATGTAATACATCAATGCTCTTTTGACATCTAATGTATGTAGTGCCCTTTCAGCTACGGTATCTGGCTGTGGAAAGAACACTGGAAGTTCCACTGTTTGATTTAGATGGAACAGTGAAATAACCTTTGGCAAAAATTTAGGATTGGTCCTTAGGACGACCTTATTCTTGTGTAGTTGTATAAAAGGTTCCTGTATTGTAAACGCCTGAATCTCGCTTACTCTTCTTAGGGAAGTAATGGCGATGAGAAATGCCACCTTCCAGGTTAGGAACTGTATTTCGCAGGAGTGCATGGGTTCAAAAGGTGGACCCATAAGTCTAGTTAGGACAACATTTAGGTTCCATGAAGGAACAGGTGGTGTTCTTGGTGGTATAATTCTCCTAAGGCCCTCCATGAATGCTTTAATGACTGGTATCTTATATAGGGAAGTTGAATAGGTAGTCTGCAGGTATGCAGATATTGCTGCAAGGTGTATTTTAATGGAAGAGAAAGCCAGGTTAGATTTTTGTAAGTGAAGCAAGTAACCCACTACATGTTCTGGAGTTGTGTGTAATGGTTGTATTTGATTAATATGGCAGTAGCAAACAAACCTCTTCCATTTACTTGCATAGCAGTGCCTGGTGGATGGCCTTCTGGCTTGTTTTATGACTTCCATACATTCTTGGGTAAGTTCTAAGTGCCCGAATTCTAGGATTTCAGGAGCCAGATTGCTAGATTCAGCGATGCTGGATCTGGGTGTCTGATCTTTTGGTTGTGTTGTGTCAACAGATCTGGCCTGTTGGGCAATTTGATGCAGGGTACTACTGATAGGTCTAGCAGCGTTGTGTACCAGGGTTGCCTTGCCCAAGTTGGTGCTATTAATATGAGTTTGAGTTTGTTTTGACTGAGTTTGTTTACCAGGTAAGGAAGGAGAGGGAGAGGAGGAAAAGCGTAAGCAAATATCCCTGACCAGTTCATCCATAGGGCATTGCCTTGGGACTGTTTGTGTGGGTATCTGGATGCGAAGTTTTGGCATTTTGCGTTCTCCTTTGTCGCAAACAAGTCTATCTGAGGTGTTCCCCAGAGTTTGAAATAAGTGTTCAGAATTTGGGGGTGAATTTCCCATTCGTGGACCTGTTGGTGATCTCGAGAGAGATTGTCTGCGAGTTGATTTTGGATCCCTGGTATAAATTGTGCTATTAGGCGAATTTGGTTGTGAATTGCCCAACGCCAAATCTTTTGTGCTAGCAGGCTTAACTGCGTGGAGTGCGTCCCCCCTTGCTTGTTTAGATAATACATTGTTGTCATGTTGTCTGTTTTGACGAGAATGTATTTGTGAACTATTATTGGTTGGAAAGCTTTTAGTGCTTGAAAAACTGCTAGAAGTTCTAGGTGGTTTATATGCAGTTTTGTTTGATGTACGTTCCATTGTCCTTGTATGCTGTGTTGATCGAGGTGTGCTCCCCACCCTGTCATGGAAGCATCTGTTGTTATTACGTATTGTGGCACTGGGTCTTGGAAAGGCCGCCCTTTGTTTAAATTTATGTTGTTCCACCACAGAAGCGAGAGGTAAGTTTGGCGGTCTATTAACACCAGATCTAGAAGGTGACCCTGTGCTTGTGACCATTGTGACGCTAGGCACTGTTGTAAGGGCCTCATGTGCAGTCTTGCGTTTGGGACAATAGCTATGCATGAAGACATCATGCCTAGGAGTTGTAGTACCATCTTTGCTTGTATCCTTTGTGTTGGATACATGCGTTGTATGATGGTGTTGAAATTTTGAATTCTTTGGGGACTTGGAGTGGCTACTCCTTTTGATGTGTCTATTATGGCTCCTAGGTATTGTTGTACCTTGCGCGGCAGAATTTTGGATTTTGTGAAGTTGACGGTGAACCCTAGTTTGAAGAGGGTTTGTATGATATGATTTGTGTGGTGTGAGCACTTTATTAACGAATGGGCCTTGATTAGCCAGTCGTCTAGATATGGGAACACATGTATTTGCTGCCTTCTTATGTGTGCAGCGACTACCGCTAGACATTTGGTAAAGACTCTTGGTGCGGTTGTTAATCCGAAAGGCAGTACCTTGAATTGGTAATGTATTCCCTTGAATACAAACCTTAGGTATTTCCTGTGCGATGGGTGTATTGGTATATGGAAATAAGCATCCTTGAGGTCTAAAGTTGCCATGTAGTCGTGTAGTTTTAGCAATGGCAATACTTCTTGTAGTGTGACCATGTGAAAGGGGTCTGATTTGATGAAAGTGTTCACTATTCTGAGGTCTAGGATTGGTCTCAGCGTTTTGTCCTTCTTTGGTATCAGAAAGTACAGTGAGTAAACTCCTGTGTTTATTTGTGTGTTTGGCACTAATTCGATTGCATTCTTTTGCAATAGTGCCTGCACTTCTATCTCCAGGAGATTGGAATGATGTTTTGTCAAATTTTGTGCTTTTGGTGGTATGTTTGGAGGGAATTGTAGAAATTCTATGCAATAACCATGTTGGATAATTGCTAGAACCCAAGTGTCTGTAGTGATTTCCTCCCATGCTTTGTAATAATGACTTATTCTTCCCCCCACTGGTGTTGTGTGGAGGGGGTGAGTGACATGTGAGTCACTGTTTAGTAGTAGGGGTTTTGGGGCTCTGAAATCTTCCTCTATTCCTAGGGAATTGCCCTCCTCTATATTGTCCCCGAAAACCTCCTCTATACTGTCCCTGGTAACTGGACGGTGTTGCTTGTGAGGTGCTGGCTTGTGTGCTCTGACCCCGAAACCCCCCTCTAAAGGGTGTTTTACGGAATGTGCTGTAATCCCTCTGCTCTGCGGGGAGTAGAGTGCGCCCATGGCTTTGGCAGTGTCCGTATCTTTTTTGAGTTTCTCAATCGCTGTGTCCACTTCTGGACCGAACAGTTCTTTTTCGTTAAAAGGCATATTGAGAACTGCTTGTTGAATCTCTGGTTTAAATCCAGACGTTCGGAGCCATGCATGCCTTCTGATAGTTACAGATGTATTAACTGTCCGTGCAGCTGTATCTGCAGCGTCCATGGAGGAGCGGATCTGGTTGTTGGAAATGGTCTGTCCCTCCTCAACCACTTGTTTTGCCCTATTTTGTAAGTCCTTGGGCAGATGTTCAATGAGATGTTGCATCTCGTCCCAATGGGCTCTGTCATAGCGCGCAAGTAGTGCCTGGGAGTTCGCGATGCGCCACTGGTTTGCAGCTTGTGCTGCGACTCTCTTACCAGCTGCATCGAACTTGCGGCTTTCTTTATCTGGGGGTGGTGCATCTCCAGATGTGTGGGAGTTGGCCCTTTTCCTAGCTGCTCCTACAACGACAGAGTCTGGTGGCAGCTGTGTAGTGATGAAAACCGGGTCTGTAGGAGGCGCCTTATACTTTTTTTCCACCCTTGGTGTGATTGCCCTACTTTTGACCGGCTCCTTAAAGATTTCTTTTGCGTGCCGGAGCATAACAGGGAGCATAGGCAGGCTTTGGTATGAGCTGTGGGTGGAGGAGAGTGTGTTGAATAAAAAATCATCCTCGACCTGTTCTGAGTGGAGGCTTACGTTGTGAAATTGTGCTGCTCTAGCCACCACTTGAGAATACGCGGTGCTGTCCTCTGGTAGAGATGGCTTCGTAGGGTATGCCTCCGGACTGTTATCTGACACTGTGGCGTCGAATAGGTCCCATGCGTCTTGATCTTGGTCACCCTGGCTTATGGTGGTGTGAGCTGGGGAGTGTGATGGAGTTTGTGCTGGTGAGACGTTAATCACGGGCGGAGGAGAGGGTGGTGGGGTAACTCTTTTCACCACTTTTGGTTGTGGTGTCTGTTCAGTTTGGAACTCCAACCTTCTCTTTCTTCTAATAGGGGGAAGGGTGCTTATTTTTCCTGTCCCCTGCTGTATGAAAATACGCTTTTGCGTATGGTCCACATCAGTTGATTGTAGCTCTTCCTCAAACCTATGCTTTTGCATTTGTGAGGTTAGCGAGTGCTCTTCTGTATAAGAGCCTGAAGCTGGGTCGGTTGCAGTTTGTTTCGGGACCGAAACCCTGTCTGCGTCCTTTTTCGGCTCCGAGGTGACTTTTTTCATTTTCGGGGCCGAAACCTGTCGGCGCCGATCTTCTTCGGGGCCGCTGTCTCGGCGTCGAGCCGTGTCTACGCCGGCATCTCGGTGTCGATGTTTGTCTCCAGCACTTTCTCGGTCCCGAGAAGGCTGCGTGCCGGTGTCTCGACCGGAGTCGGACGATCTCGGCACTGTTTGGGCCTTTTTCGGTGCCGACGGTCGGTCACCGAATTTATGGGTGGAGCCATGGCCTGGTGGCAGTGGCGTCCCCTGGGCCTTGTAAATCTTCCTCTGAGTGGTTTTCGACGTCTTACTCACGGTTTGTGTATCGTCGAATCCTTCTGAGTCTGAGTCTTGGATCGAGAAGGTACCTTCCTCTTCTTGTTCCTCGAACTCTCGGTGGGCTGTCGGCGCGGACGCCATCTGAAGTCTTCTGGCTCGACGGTCTCGGAGTGTTTTTCGGGACCGGAACGCACGACAGGCCTCGCAGGTGTCTTCACTGTGCTCAGGTGACAGGCACAGGTTACAGACCAAGTGTTGGTCTGTATAGGGGTATTTATTGTGGCATTTGGGGCAGAAACGGAACGGGGTCCGTTCCATCGGCGTTCTTCAGCACGCGGTCGGGCCGACCAGGCCCCGGAGGGGGGATCGAAAAAACTACCCCCGAAGGGCACCGGAGCTCTTCGATCCTTCGACGCGGTGTTGAATCTAACTACGCCGATCCCGAACGCAACAATACCGACGAAAATCTTCCGAAATTAGCTATCTTTCCGTTCCGAAACTCGGAGCGACAGGAACACGTCCGAACCCGATGGCGGAAAAAAAACAATCGAAGATGGAGTCGACGCCCATGCGCAATGGAGACAAAAGGAGGAGTCACTCGGTCCCGTGACTCGAAAGACTTCTTCGAAGAAAAACAACTTGTAACACTCCGGCCCAACACCAGATGGCGAGCTATTGCAAAACATGCGTATCTACAGCGACAGATGCCATCGAACATGTGGTTACTGTTAGACCTGTCAGCTGTTACCATGGTTTCCCCTGTCTTTTTGCTTCTGACCTCCTGTTTTTGATCCTATGTTGAATTTCGTTTTCCCAGACTTTAGGACTCTGGGCACTTTATCAATTCTAACATGCAAGTGCACTCTGTTTAAATTGATTAAGTGATTAGTTTAACCATGATTGGCATATTTGGTTTACTAGTAAGTCCCTAGTATAGTGTGCCATGTGTGCACAGGGCCTGTGAATCAAATGCTACTATTGGGTCTGCAGCACTGATTGTGCCATCCACATGAGTAGCCCTGTAAACATGTCTCAGACCTGCCACTGCAGTGTCTGTGTGGGTAGTTTTAAAAACCTTCCCTTTTATTACATGTAAGTCCCCCCTAAAATAGGCCCAAGGCAGCCGCATGGGTAGGGTGCAGTGTATTTAAAAGGTTGGACATGTATTGGTGTGTTTTACATGTCCTGATAGTTAAACACTGCTAAATTCGGGTTTCACTACTGCAAGGCCTATCTCTCTCATAGAGTAACATGGGGATTGCCTTGAAATAGCTTTTACATATAATTTCCCATTGGAAGCAGATAGAGATATGGGGTCTCTGCACCCACAATTTAAAAAGACATCTCTAGAGTGGGCATTTTCTTGCCTAACCATTCTGTGTCTCTGCCTGTCTGTGGAATACACATCTGGGTCAGGGTGACAGTTGGGCTGTTTGAGCATTCACTCTCGACAGTCACACAAAGGGAGCTTAGGTGTGCCCTGCATATCCTGATGGCCCATCACCAGATTGATGGGTCTTCCTGAGCTAGAGTGGTGGGAGAGCTGACACTTGCACCTGAATAGGGCTGTGCCCGTCTCTACACAAAGTAGTCTCCAACCCCCTGGAGTGTGTCTGGGGCCAGGGCAGGAAAGGGCAGGGCCATATGCACTACAAAGACCTCTCTTTGAAGTCTGCCTACTTCAAACAAAGGAATGTGTATAAGTACTGGGGCCTCTGATACCACAGTTAGAACACTTCTGTACTTAGGCCATTCTGCCAAGAAGATGAGCTGGATGCTGTAGGAGGGACTGCCACTCTGCCTGTTGCTTTGTTGTGCTGGTGTGCTGCTTGCTGCTTCTGTACTGGGAGTGAAAGGACTGGACTTTGTTTTCTACATTCTAATTTCCAAGGTTCTCCAAGGGCTTGAACTAAACTTGCCTCCTATTAAGAAGTCTCAGGGCCATCAAAGTCTTCACCTGCTAGCGCCTGGGCCCTCTTGCTGACAGACCTAACTTCCCAAGTGGTGGCAAATCCAGCTCCTGGGCTCTTGGAAGTGAGCACTGATGCAACCAAGAAAAAACTAAGCAAATCGACTCCAGAGTGACTTCAGAACCGGGGCTGCTCTCTGAGTCCGCCCCGCTGCCTGCACCGGAGATATGAGTCCCGCTGAGTGCAACAACCATGACCTGCCACACAGGCCTGATGCTGCCGCAGTGCCTCCGATGCCCCACCACAGTGTGAGTACCGAATGCTGTGTACCCGATGTCTGGGACACCTGACTCCGATGCAGTACCTGTGGCCCAGTGGTGTGATTGCGACAGCGCAAAATGGACGTCTCGCATCTTGACCTGCTGGGTTCATAGACCCCACCGGGTTGTAAAGAACCAATGCCTTGCCACAGAAGCTGCATTACCACCCTTGCAACCGTAAGGAACCAACACCTCACCTACCCTGCCTACTAGTAAGGAATCTCCCCGGTAGCAGTAAGGAACAAACCCCAAATCCATGCAGCTTGTTTGTTTCCTCATCATTTTCAAAGGTACTGTAGCTGGGGTCAATGCGACCACCCCAGGTGAGCAGCATCGGACGGTTGGGAATGACTCTTATCAAGATGCCGTGATAGCCCTAGTTGGAGCTATGTTTCTAAGATTTACTCTTTGAAAATGCATTATCTTTACTTGTTATATTGGATTTGTTCATTTTGGTCTTGTTTTACTCCGATAAATATTGGCTTTTTTCCTAAATTGGTATGGAGTACTTTTGTGGTGTTGGCACTGTGTTACTGTGTGTGGGTACAAATACTTTACACATTGCCTCTGAGATAAGCCTAACTGCTTGAGCTACCAAGAGGGAGAGCAGGGTTATCTTAGCTGTGTGACTCTTACCCTGACTAGAGTGAGGGTCCCTACTTGAACAGAATGCAACCCACTGCAAACTAGAGAGCCCATTTCTAACAGTTATAAAGCTAACGCCTGCAGAATTTGTGCTGGTGGTTACAGATGGTGGGAACCAGCACCCTTTTTGGGGACTGGGGCTTACTTGTTATCATCTGACTTTCACTCCGAGTAAGAGAGGGAATGGCAGCAAAGGGAGAACGTTGGAGGAGAGAAAGATATGAAAACAGTGGCAGATGGAGAAAGCAGGGATGAAGAACCACTGGCATGGTCAATTGGTCTGGTTTAATGTGCCAAACACAGGCATTCATAAATGCTATTTACATGTGTTGTGGGCATCACATCAAAGCCTGCACTACTGGCTTTGGCAATGCTGGGGAAAAGCAGCCAAAAATGATTTCTGTTTAGAAATCATAACGAGATTTGAAGTACTGCATGTGACAGAGTGACGACTAAGTGTAGGTTTCAGAGGTAAACTATTCTAATAGAAGCACTTACTGGAGGTGAAATAAATACAGTAGATAACCAATAGCACCGGGTGAGCAAGTGATGCTTCTCTGGGAGAATCCAAAGCCCATTCTATAACTAAATTATATTAAAGAACCAGTAACCATACATCCAGCACACAGACGCACTGTGAAGTTAGATATAAAAACAGTCTGCAAACATGAGATAAAGGTGGGGGATGAGCAGGGTGGTGGAAGAAAGAGAGTGAAGGTGTAATCAAGGCTAGCCAGGTTTGGTATCCAGTGACCACAGCATTCAGAAGGCTCCTAAAAAGGCTTTGGGCCCCTGCACATATTACTATTTAACGATAATTATTATTTTTATTCTATTTCTCAGTTTATATTTTTGTGTTTTTTCACAAATTAAGTACTGGGTTGTGGAACCATCCTCACTGAACTAGCCTAGATCCATGAATAACTGCAGAACTCATTAGCAGTTTTATGCCTCCCTGGCGTTATGGTCCAGATGAAAACTTCAAAAATTATCAATAGCACTGGCTAGATCAAGAGAATGTGAGTACGTTACAAAAAAACACATAGGTAACAAACAGCTGCATTTTATGCAAATTAACACACTGACATCTGTCACACGCACTTCCGATGCCATCAATGGTTAACGTCTATTGTGACTACCTTTACGCAGTAAAGGGGAGAATGAGTGTAGCGGTGATTGCAAACTTAAGAGATGGGACTCCAGGAGCAGGTGGGTGGGAGAGTGGGGTGGGGGAAGGGGAGGCAGCAGTGAATCACAACACTGTGAAAGGGGAAATCCTAGCATACGTTATTCCATCTACAAGAGACTGCATGCAATGTGGCCATCATAACAATAGCATTTCTTGACTAAACACTTGTCTAAAATACGTTTTACTAGATCAGTTCTGTCTCCATGTCAAACTCCAACTGGGTAACATATGACCACAGATCTCCAGCAGAGTCTGGGCTAAGTACTTTTAGCTATCAGTCACCACATCATTTCTCACAAAGCAAAATACCGGATAAAACAAATCTTTCTTTTGTGAGGAACCAAAGGGTGTGTGAAGAAAGAATAGAACAGTAACTAAAAAAAAAAAAAAAAGGGTTTAACATTAAGAGGCGGCCACCCTAAAGAAATTTCATAACTGAACGCTTGCATTCTTCATTGAGGGGCTTCGCTCACATTGCAAGAGGGGCTTGTGTTATCCTGAAAGGACTGCTGGCAGATGAACCAATGGGGCCCATCTGTTCAGTTGCCTTTCAGGTTCATCTGAATGGAAAACCCAACGTCCCAACTGTGTGGCTCAAGATACGTTTCTGTAAAAACATTTGTCAAGTCGATCGCCTACAACTGCAGGTTGTCGAACTGGGAAAGTAATTCTCCAGTTGCCCCGACAACGGTGCAGCCTACACTGCTGTTTTTTCAAAAGTGCAGTCACGGAGGAGTAACAAGAGAAATAAACTAGAAGGGTTGCCCAAACATATCAAAGTGTTCAAACAGTCATCGTGTAATAAGGATGTTAAGTTGGCCTGAATCATGGTCATAATTGCAATAGGGAGAGATTAATAAAACACAAACAATTATCATTTAAACCCATTAAAAACCTTTATCCGAAAAAAATGTTTGGCATTAGACTGTAATGCTCAGAACAGCCCTTGGTGGACAACACAAAGAAAATAGCATTTGTAATAAACATGGCAATGTAACCAAATAGTTAGCCCCAAGAGGGCATAACCACATGAAAAGTAAATGTCACAAAGTAATGCATTGTAACCATATATTTAACCCCTAGAGGGCATAGCACATAACACATTTTAGTGTTAGCAGGCCTATTGCAGTGAAATTACAAATAAGGCCCTTAAAACAAAATTTCTGCCAGCTGCAAAACAAAAGTTCCATCAATGAAAGAACTTAAAAAGACACTGAATGGTGGGAGGGGTTATTAATTTGTGGTCCCCACTTACCTAGTGTGAGGACCCAGAGATGATGTAGACAGAAAGAGCTTGATGCGGTGAATGTTTTGAAGGTGGTCCCATTGTCCTAGGACCACCACAGGCTGAGTTATGTGCAAAAAGGTTTTGTGAAAGTAATGCTGCGAATATTGTACTATGTTGATATGTTGACTGTAATGCTAAGAACAGCCCCTATAGGACACCACAATGAAAATAGCATTTGTAAGAAACAAGGTCATGTAACCATATAGATAGTCCCTATAGGGCATAACCACATGAAACAAAATGGCAGAAAGTAATGCAATGTAACCATATATGTAGCCCCTAGAGGGTGCAGTGCCTTGCACATTTTCTGAGCTAACAGGCCTACTGCAATGATATTACAAACAGGGCCCTTAAAACACAAACTACCCCCAGCTGTAAAACAAATGTTCCAGCCATGAGAGGGCTTAAAAAGACACAATGGTGGGTGGGGTTATTATTTTGTGGTTCCCAGTAACCTAGTGTGAGGATGCAGAGATGATATAGACAGAAAGAGCATGTTGTCTTTAACGTTTTGGTGGTGGGCCCGCTGTCCTAGGGCCACCACAGGCTAAGCTTCCATTTACTTGCATAGCAGTGCCTGGTGGATGGCCTTCTGGCTTGCTTTATGACTTCCATACACTCTTGTGTAAGTTGTAAGTGTCCGAATTCTAGGATTTCAGGAGCCAGATTGCTAGATTCAGCGATGCTGGATCTGGGTGCCTGATCTGTTGGTTGTGTTGAGTTAACAGATCCGGTCTGTTGGGCAGTTTGATGTGTGGTACTACTGATAGGTCTAGCAGCGTTGTGTACCAGGGTTGCCTTGCCCAAGTTGGTGCTATTAATATGAGTTTGAGTTTGTTTTGACTGAGTTTGTTTACCAGATAAGGAAGGAGAGGGAGAGGAGGAAAAGCGTAGGCAAATATCCATGACCAGTTCATCCATAGGGCATTGCCCTGGGACTGCCTGTGTGGGTATCTGGATGCGAAGTTTTGGCATTTTGCGTTCTCTTTTGTCGCAAACAAGTCTATCTGAGGTGTTCCCCAGATCTTGAAGTAAGTGTTCAGAGTTTGGGGGTGAATTTCCCATTCGTGGACCTGTTGGTGATCTCGAGAGAGATTGTCTGCGAGTTGATTCTGAATCCCTGGGATAAACTGTGCTATTAGGCGAATTTGGTTGTGAATTGCCCAATGCCATATCTTTTGTGCCAACCGGCTCAACTGCGTTGAGTGTGTCCCCCCTTGCTTGTTTAGATAATACATTGTTGTCATGTTGTCTGTTTTGACGAGAATGTATTTGTGAACTATTATTGGTTGGAAAGCCTTTAGTGCTTGAAAAACTGCTAGCAGTTCTAGGTGATTTATATGCAGTTTTGTTTGATGTACGTTCCATTGTCCTTGTATGCTGTGTTGATCGAGGTGTGCTCCCCACCCTGTCATGGAAGCATCTGTTGTTATTACGTATTGTGGCACTGGGTCTTGGAAAGGCCACCCTTTGTTTAAATTTATATTGTCCCACCATAGAAGCGAGAGGTAAGTTTGGCGGTCTATTAACACCAGATCTAGAAGGTGACCCTGTGCTTGTGACCATTGTGATGCTAGGCACTGTTGTAAGGGCCTCATGTGCAGTCTTGCGTTCGGGACAATGGCTATGCATGAAGACATCATGCCTAGGAGTTGTAATATCATCTTTGCTTGTATCTTTTGTGTTGGATACATGCGTTGTATGATGTTGTTGAAGTTTTGAATTCTTTGTGGACTTGGAGTGGCTACTCCTTTTGTTGTGTTTATTATGGCTCCTAGGTACTGTTGTACTTTGCACGGCAGGATGTTTGATTTTGCGAAGTTGACGGTGAACCCCAGTTTGTAGAGGGTTTGTATGATTTGATTTGTGTGGTGTGAGCACTTTGATAACGAATGGGTCTTGATTAGCCAGTCGTCTAGATACGGGAATACATGTATTTGCTGCCTTCTGATGTGTGCAGCGACTACTGCTAGACATTTTGTAAAGACTCTTGGTGCTGTTGTTAAACCGAAAGGCAATACTTTGAATTGGTAATGTATTCCTTTGAATACAAACCTTAGGTATTTCCTGTGCGATGGATGTATTGGTATATGGAAATACGCGTCTTTGAGGTCTAAGGTTGTCATGTAGTCGTGTAGTTTGAGCAATGGTAGCACTTCTTGTAGTGTGACCATGTGAAAGTGGTCTGATTTGATGTATGTGTTTACTATCCTGAGGTCTAGGATTGGTCTTAGCGTCTTGTCCTTCTTTGGTATTAAGAAGTACAGTGAATAAACTCCTGTGTTTATTTGTGTGTTTGGTACTAATTCGATTGCATTCTTTTGCAATAGTGCTTGAACTTCTGTCTCCAGGAGCTCGGAATGATGTTGTGATAAATTTTGTGCTCTTGGTGGTATGTTTGGAGGGAATTGTAGAAATTCTATGCAATAACCATGTTGGATAATTGCTAGAACCCAAGTGTCTGTAGTGATTTCCTGCCATGCTTTGTAATAATGACCTATTCTTCCCCCCACTGGTGTTGTGTGGAGGGGATGAGTGACATGTGAGTCACTGCTTAGTTGCAGGGGTTTTGGGGCTTTGAAATTTTCCCCTATTCCTAGGGAATTGCCCTCCTCTGTATTGGCCCCGAAAGCCTCCCCTGTACTGTCCCTGGTAACTGGACGGTGTTGCCTGTGAGGTGCTGGCTTGTGTGGCCTGACCCCGAAACCCCCCTCTAAAGGGTGTCTTGCGGAAGGTGCCGTAGTTTCCTCTGCTCTGCGGGGAGTAGAGTGCGCCCATTGCTTTAGCAGTGTCCGTGTCCTTTTTAAGTTTTTCTATCGCTGTGTCCACTTCTGGACCGAACAGTTCTTTTTCATTGAAAGGCATATTGAGAACTGCCTGCTGTATCTCTGGTTTAAACCCAGACGTTCGGAGCCATGCATGCCTTCTGATGGTCACGGATGTATTAATTGTCCTTGCAGCTGTGTCTGCTGCGTCCATGGAGGAGCGTATCTGGTTGTTTGAAATGTTTTGACCTTCCTCAACCACTTGCTTTGCCCTTTTTTGTAGGTCTTTGGGTAGATGTTCAATGAGGTGTTGCATCTCATCCCAATGGGCTCTGTCATAGCGCGCAAGTAGTGCTTGAGAGTTGGCGATGCACCACTGGTTTGCAGCCTGTGCTGCGACTCTCTTTCCAGCTGCATCGAACTTGCGGCTTTCCTTATCCGGGGGTGGTGCATCCCCAGATGTGTGGGAGTTGGCCCTTTTCCTAGCTGCTCCTACAACGACGGAATCTGTTGGCAGCTGTGCAGTGATGAAAACAGGGTCTGTAGGGGGCGCCTTATACTTTTTTTCCACTCTTGGTGTGATTGCCCTACTTTTGACCGGCTCCTTAAAAATTTATTTTGCGTGCCGGAGCATACCAGGGAGCATAGGCAGGCTTTGGTAGGAGCTGTGGGTGGAGGAGAGGGTGTTGAATAAAAAGTCATCCTCGACCTGTTCTGAGTGGAGGCCTACATTGTGAAATTGTGCTGCTCTAGCCACCACTTGAGAATACGCAGTGCTGTCTTCTGGTGGAGATGGCTTCGTAGGGCATGCCTCCGGGCTGTTATCTGACACTGGGGCGTCGTATAAGTCCCATGCGTCCTGATCATGGTCACCCTGGCTCATGGTGGTGTGAGCTGGGGAATGTGATGGAGTTTGTGCTGGTGAGACGTGAATTACAGGTGGAGGAGAGGGTGGTGGAGTAACCTTTTTCACCACCTTTGTTTGTGGTGTTTGTTCAGTTTGGAACTCCAGTCTTCTCTTTCTTCTAATAGGGGGAAGGGTGCTTATTTTCCCTGTTCCCTCCTGTATGAAGATAAGCTTTTGCGTATGGTCTACATCTGTAGATTGCAGCTCTTCCTCGAACCTATGCTTTCGCATTTGGGAGGTTAGTGAATGCTCCTCTGTATAAGAGCCTGAAACTGGGTCGGTTGCAGGTTGTTTTGGCACCGAAACCCTGTCTGCATCTTTTTTCGGCTCCGATCTGACTTTTCTTTTTTTCGGGGCCGAAACCTCTCGGCGTCGATCTTCGTCGGTGCCGCTGTCTCGGCGTCGAGCCGTGTCTACACCGCTATCTCGGTGTCGATGCTTGTCTCCAGCACTTTCTCGGTCCCGAGAAGGCTGCGTACCGGTGTCTCGACCGGAGTCGGACTGTCTCAGCACTGTTTGGGCCTTTTTCGGTGCCGACGGTCGGTCACCGAATTTATGGGTCGAGCCATGGCCTGGTGGCAGTGGCGTCCCCTGGGCCTTGTCAATCTTCTTATGTGTTGTTTTCGACGTCTTACTCACAGTTTGTGGGTCATCGAATTCCTCGGAGTCCGATTCGTGGATCGAGAAGGTACCTTCCTCTTCTTGTTCCTCGAACTCTCGGTGGGCTGTCGGCGCGGACGCCATTTGAAGTCTTCTGGCTCGACGGTCTCGGAGTGTTTTTCGGTACCGGAACGCACGACAGGCCTCGCAGGTGTCTTCACTGTGCTCAGGTGACAGGCACAGGTTACAGACCAAGTGTTGGTCTGTATAGGGGTACTTGTTGTGGCATTTGGGACAGAAACGGAACTGGGTCCGTTCCATCGGCGTTCTTCAGCACGCGGTCGGGCCGACCAGGCCCCGATGGGGGATCGAAAAACTACCCCGAAGGGCACCGGAGCTCTTCGATCTTCGATGCGGTGTTGAATCTAACTACGCCGATCCCGAACGCAACAATACCGACGAAAATCTTCAGAATTTAGCTATCTTTCCGTTCCGAAACTCGGAGCGACAGGAACACGTCCGAACCCGATGGCGGAAAAAAAACAATCGAGGATAGAGTCGACGCCCATGCGCAATGGACACAAAAGGAGGAGTCACTCGGTCCCGTGACTCGAAAGACTTCTTCGAAGAAAAACAACTTGTAACACTCCGGCCCAACACCAGATGGCGAGCTATTGCAAAACATGCGTATCTACAGCGACAGATGCCATCGAACACGTTTACTAAAAGTAATGGACTGCAAAGCATTATTCGACGAGTTTCCCAAGTGCAGTGAATATTGTATGCTTTCAGGCAATAATGGTACACCACAAAACACATTCTCAGTGAAAGAACAAATTCTTTCAACAGTACTTTCTTACTGATATTCGATTCCAGGGACCCGTGCAGGAATGAAAAATAGAATACTTGTCCGTCAAACACACTTGGTTTTTAAGACTGTGTGTTCATGGACACGTTCGTCTATGTCATTTTCCAACAAGGGACATAGTTTTATAATACTTAGAAGTCTGCAAAATTGTTCTTTACACTTTACTTTCATTTTCTTATTGCAACAAACCTATTGGAACATCACTAGTCACTACCGTAATCAATTATCAAAGTGGAGTTGTGACTTGATAATGAATTCTGCCAACATAAAGCGTAAATGATAGGTCAGTCACAAAGTGGCATTTGCTGTTTAAACAAGCCTGACAATGATTATAGTCTAGCTTTTCTGTGTTAAATCATGCAAACACATGCATGCACAAATAAGCACAATCTGAATGTGCAGTGTTACTGTGTATCTTCTGTATGGAACCACAAACTTAGTGAATAAAAAGGGAATATACCTAAAAGACACAGTAAGAAGCAGGTTGCATACAGAAAATGCACAAAAACTTTGCATATTTGTTCAAGCCCGTGGCCAAGCTTAGTTTACTTTGTACTTTTAATTTTTCTCAGTGAGGCACCAAAGTGCAAAAGCTGTGACGAGAAATTGTTGTTACCCATGTCACTGGTGCGGATTTGATAGAGATGTTGGGACACAGAGGTCCATGCTGTCATGACAGCTTTTGATACTGCTTTGATCTCTTCTATGGTGGTAGATGGGGTTGCCGCTGAGGTTTCTGCTGTTGCTAAAGCTGGGATTGTTATTGTGGTTCCCACTGCTGTGGTTGCTGTTCTACACTCCATTTTGGCAGCTGCAGTCTTTGTTGTAGTTAAAGCTATGGTCACTGCCATTGTGTCTGTTGTGGTGGCGGCTGTGGTTGGATCTTTAATCACTGCTGTAGTCCCTGTTGAGGTGACAGCCGTGGTTGTTGCCTTGGTGGCTACTCTCCCATGTCTCCGTTGTGGTGGCAGCTTCTTTGCTGCTGTTGTCTCTGCCATCATGGTAGCTATAGTCACTGCTGTGGTCCCTTCTGCGGTTACTGGTGTGTCAATAGATGTGGTTGCTGCTGTGGTCTTGCTGTTGTTGTGAGTATGGTCACTGATCTGCAGGCAGTGGTTGCTGATTGTGTAGTCCATGATGAAGTAGCAGATGTGTTGCTGCGGTCTCTGTGGTGGTTACAAGTGGATCACTGCGAATGTTTTTGTCATGGTGGTAGCTGTGGCTGCTACTATGGATCATATGGGGTTGGCAGTTGTAGTTGCTGCTGTGGTGAAATAATTTGTTGTGAACTCTGTTGAATCTGTAGTTGCCACTATTGTCTATGTCATGGTGGTAGCAGAGGTGAATACGGTGGCCCATGTTGTGGTTACCACTGCAGCAGAATCATCAGTCCTGTGGTGTTCCTAGAATGTTTGCAACTACTGTTGCAGTTGTGTTCCTGCCTTTGGGCTGGCTGTAGGAAGCATCAGCTGTGGTCACTGTTGGGGTTGCTATTGCTCCTTTTGTGTTCCCTTATGTGTAAGAAGCGCTTGTCAGTGTTGTTGTTCCTGACATGGTGGCAGCTGTGTTAATGCCAATACTCCTGCTAAGGTTGCAATCTGTAGTAAGGTCTGTGGTCTCCAGTGTGGTGGAAATTGTGTTCACGAGCTGTTGTTCCTCCTGTGTGGGTAGCAGCGTTCTCTGTTGTGGTTAATGCTGTTATGGTCATTGCTCGAGCCCATGTTGTACAAACAGATGTTGTTAGAGCTGTGCTTGCAGCTGTTGTTGCTGTTGTGATTGCTAAAGGGGCTGATCCAAAGACAAACTGCATATTTATTTTTATTCATCACTTGACCTTTGTGGAATAGAAATTATTGCATTAACATAATCTTAACTTGCTACTGCCATGTTTCTTGGTAATGCTAATATTACTCACAAGGTAAGAAGTGTCCAGCTCAGCTGGTAAAGTGTTTCTAACTCTGAGCTGTTCAAACAAGAAAACTTGAAGCTCCAGAAGATATATGCAACTGACTGGTGTGCTAGCCTTGAGCAGCCTGTCTTCAAGGTACTGGGACATGTATATCTGACCTCCAAAGGTGAGCAGCAACCACTGTCATTCATTTCATGAACACCTGATTGGGGGAGGGAGGCCAAGGTAAGATGAAAGAGAGGAGAGCAACCTGAAAGTGCTCCAACCCCCACCATGAATTGCGGAAAGCTCCTGTGAGACTGCAGGATGGGTATATGAAGAACAAGTTACTTAGCTTCAGGAACGTCTTATTTGGTAGAGACTATATCTAGCTGCAGATCCCTCACCTCCAAATTTCCCAGGCGTCAGCCTGGATCTGGAAGAATTTTCATGAGCATTATCTCAGTGCATCAATAGGTGGTATCAATCAGCTTCCCGTGCGTCATCAGCACCGCTGAGCCAGAAGTGATGTCGCAGTACCTACATAGGTGCCACCTAGGTACGCCAACGTTCGTTTCTTTTCACAACTTTCCATGCCAGAAGTGCAGAGCCATGAAGATCACAACCACTGGTGTGAATAATTAGGGCCCTGAAAAGGGGTCATCCTTGTCCCTACAAATCCGTCCGCAGAACGGCGAGGATGGATGGGTTGGTAAGGAATCTCCAGCCAGATAAAGTCTCTATCGGATAAGTGTTATTGAAGGTAAGTAACTTGTTAATCTGATAAGGACTTCTAACTGAAGCTTCCTCACCTTTGAATAGATACCCTAGCAATACCACCCCAGAGGTGCGTGTGCGGTCCAAATTCAAACAAGAAAGTCCTGTAAGACCGAACAAAGTGCCCATCCCTACAGACCTGACTGTCCAGATGGAAGTGCTTGGTAAACATGTGCAAGGATGCCCACGTTGCTGTCTGACAGATGTCGAGAACTGGAACTCTGCGTGCTAATGCAGAGGTTCCAGCTTTACCTCTGGAAGAATGAGCTTGTAAGCCTTCAGGAGGCTGCTTCTTGGCCAATGCGTAGCAGAGTTTTATGCAGAGCACAACCCATCTAGAGATGATCCGCTTCTGTACCGCCCAACATTTTGTCACATCAACATACCCCATGAAGAGTTAGTCGTCCACCTGGAACACTTGTGTGCGGTCAAAGTAGAACAGCAACACTCGTTTTGGGTCCAGACGGAGTTGCTCCTCTTCTTTAGAGGGATGTGGCAGAGTGAAAAACGTTGGGAAAGAGATTGATTGGCCTACATGAAACGGTGTAACAACTTTCAGTAGAAAGGAGGCCCTTGTGCAAAGCACCAGTTTGCCAGGGTAGACAGAGAGGTAAGGCGGCTTAGATGATAATGCCTGCAACCCACTCACTTTCAGATGTGACTGACACTAGGAAGGCTTTTTTTCAATGTTAGAGGCCTGAGGGTACCATTATGGAAGAACTCGAAAGGAGCACACCTTAAGAATGTCAAAACTAGATTGAGATCCCACTGAGGAATAATGAAGGGTGAGGGAGGGTAAAGATGAACAAAACCTTTCGAAAACCTATGTACAATAGGGGATATGAACAAGGAGGATTGATAAGGCAGCCGCAGGAAGGCAGAAAGAGCAGACAGATAGCCCTTAAGAGTGTCCAGAGCAGAGCCCTGCTAGGCAAGAAAAGTCTAAAAAGTAGGACTTCAGAAAGGGGGGCAGAAGGAGGGTCAACATGTTTCTCTGTAAAGCATGCCACAAACTTAGTTCAAATCGTCTTGGTGCAGGGATGCCTGCCCACCAAGATGTCAACTGGCGCCGTTCAATTTCCACGCAAGAAGGCGGAGAGTGGACAGGTTCGAGTGAAGAATCCTCCCCTGCTGCTGAAACAGAAGATCCTCCCAAGGGGCAGCCTGATCGGAGGATCAATGGCCATGCTCAGTAGCTCGGGATACCAGACTCTCCATGCCCAATATGGAGCCACAAGAATTACTTGTGACCGATTCCTGATCTTCTTGAGCACTCCGGGCAGAGTGGTACGTGCAGAAAGGCATACAGGAGGCATGTGCTCCACTAGAAATGAAAAGCGTTTCTGAGAAAGAGCTGTCTTGGAAACTCTAGTGTGCAAAACTGCCTACATTCTGCTTTATCGATGGAGGCCAACAGATCTAACCAAGGCTCTCCCCACTGTTGAAAGAGACATTGCCCCACCTCTGGGTGGAGGTACCAATTGTGATCTGCTAGACAGTGATGCCTTAGTTTGTCTGCCCTGGCATTCAGAGCACCCGCTAGGTGTTGAACCACCAGGGATATATGCCCTGCTGTTCCAGCCTGGTACAGAGGTGCATGGCCGCTTGACAAAGTGTCCATGACACCACCCAGCCTTGTTTGTTGCAATATCACATGGTGGTGGTGTTGTCCATGCACATCTACACTAGTCTTCCCTTGATGAATGTTAGAAAGGCTTTCAAAGCCCGTTGGATTTCTAGGAACTCCAGCATGTTGATATAGAGTCTGGATTGTGTCAGAGACTAGAGTCCTCTGATCTCCCCCCTTTCCAGATGGCCGTCCCATCTGAGGAATGATGCATCTGTCACTGCTGTCAGATCTGGTTGGGGAAGGGAGAAGGGTCTGCTTCTGATCCAGTTGCGGTTCATTATACACCACTGCAGCTCTTCTGCAGTTCCCTTCAAGATCTGGACCATGTTGGAGAGATTCCTCTGAGGCTGCACCCAGTGGAACGTGAGGTGCCACTGCAGAGCCCACATATGCCAGCGGGCAATAGGTCACTAGCAGGATGCAGAAGGCCAGAAGGCCCAGCAGCCTCAGGGTTTGTCTCAGCAAAACCCAGAATAGAGGCTGAAACATCGGTATCATATCCTGGCCTCACCGTTCAGGAGCATATGCCTGAAACTGAACTGTGTCCAGAACAGCTCCGGTGAAAGTGAGCGTCTGAGAGGGAGTCAGGTGTGACTTTGGCATGTTTATATTTAACCCCTGTGAGTGCAGAAGGTCCACCGTAGTCTGGAGGTGGGAGACAACAGCCTGGGGTGAGCCTGCCTTCAAAATCAGTCACCAGAATAGGGCAAGACTGGCACCCCTGATCTCCGCAAATGAGCTGAAACCACTGCCATTACCACGGTGAACACCCAAGGGGTGCTGGTAAGGCCAAAGGGAAGCAGGATGAACTGAAAAGGCTTGTGGTCTACCGTAAACTGCAGATAGCACTAGTGGGCAGGCAGAAAGGGAATTTGGAAATAGGCATACTGCAAGTCCAGCGCTACCATCCAGTCTCCTGGGTACAGGGCAGACAAGACCTGCGTGAGCATTTTGAATTTCTCCTTCTTGAGGAAGCAGTTGAGGGCTCAGAGATCTACAATAGTACAAAGGCCTTTGGCCTTTTTGAGAACCAAAAAGTAGCGGGAATAGCAACCATATTCCACTTCTGGCACCACAACCCTCTCTACGACTCCCTTGGCCAAGACAGCCAAAACTTTCTCGCGGAGAAGGGACAGATGATCCTCCCTCAGCCGGTCGTGGAATGGTGGCATGGGAGGAGGTGTAATCTCGAAGGGGAGGTAGTAGCCCCTGCAAGACCCACCTGTACGATGATAAAGGGTAGATTAGGAAGGCTTGCAGGTTGCAGCTGATGGGAGGTGGGAAGGGGTGGACTAACCAGACCGCTGGCTGTATGACCCACGAGGCCTGTGGGTACCACACCCTCTACCACGCAGAGGCTGGGAAGTATGCTCACCACGGTGACTGGACTGGAATTGGCGTGACTGGAAGCCCCTTCTGTAGCTACAAAAGGAGCGAAAGGCAGATTGTGGGTGACATGGGCAGCAGAGAAGCCCAGGTTTCTGATGTAGCACAAGAGTCCTTGAAGTGCTCTAGTTCTGAATCGGCCTTGTCTCGAAGGAGACAGGTGCCATCGTAGGGCATCACCTAAGGTAAGCTAAGACAATCAACCAAAAAGCCAGTTGTCTTGAACCTGGCATGGAGCCTCGGGCCACAAACGATGAAAACACTCTGACCACAGAGTCAGTTGAATCGAGTCCACAGTGTATTGAACTTGCTGTATCTCTCCCATCAGCCTGGTAGAGCATGGCCCAGGCCTCCTCTGGGACCTGTGGGAACACTTGTGCAACCGGGTCCCACAAAGTGTGGGCTAACCACCCAAAATGCAATGCAGTGTTCGCAGAAGGAAGAAAACAACTTCTTACCCAAACAAACCAGCCTCTTGGACTCCCTATCCACAGGTGGCCCTTTTGGATGTCGAAACCTGGACCACCAATCTCTCTGGGCTGCTATGTTGTTGGGTGAGGAAGTTTAGGTCCCCTGGGGCAAGGCGGGAGGTGGCAGCAAGCAATAGTCCTATTCACAGGACTGCTGGGTTTGGACCAGGTACCCAAAAGGACGTCAGTGAGGGCATCATTGAATTGGAGTAGGAGTTTGGACGAGGAAACTCCCGGTTGTAATACCTCTGTGAAGATGTTACTCTTGACTGCCACCAAGGGAACCTGAAGGTCAATAAACTCTGCCGCCCTCCACACCACAATAACATATGAAGCTCCATCCTCTATAGCCACAGTAGGGGAAGAAAGCAGACCAGCATCTGCATCTATTCCACTGGCTTTGCCCAATTCCTCACACCAGTCCATATTTGGCTCTTCTTTGTATGACTGGTTTTCTACAGGATCCAGCGACCCATCCGATTCCTCCCCGAGACCTACGGCGATCTCGGAGCTAGGGATCACAATGGATTTGGTGCCACCAGCGGGCACTGGCACCACCGGGATGGTTGGCATCAGGGTCTGTGCCAGGGAAGGTCAAGATGGCATGACCGGCGTCGGTTCAGATCCAGGAATGGATACATAAAGGGCCACTGGAGCTTGGGCCGGAGCCACCAGCGCAGAACTAGATGGGGCCCGAAGGCTGGTTGGAGGGGTTAGGCCGATCAAATATGAGGCTCATGGCCTCATGGACCTCTGTAAGTTAGGCGGGGTTGCTCTGGCTCCTGGAAAGTTGGGGAGGCAGGGACTGAGCCCAGGTGCAGGCTCCGAAGAACCAGGCCTTGAAAGCTGAGGCACCCTCGTCTTGTTGGCTGATGGACGAGGAGAAGTCAAAGACCGCTTCAACTTCTTGCCCTTCTTCTTGTGCCTTGGCTTACTCAGCTGTCCCGAGGACTTGGAGTGGGACGATTATGAATTTGGACCCTGTGACTGGTCACGGGATCTTCCTCCCACCAGGACCTCAATTAGCACAAAGTCGTGTGCCTGGCCGCAATGAGCTTTAGGGGCTGCTTCCTTAAAGCCTTTGGATGCATGGTGGGGGCAGTCGAAGCATGACTTTGGGCCGTGGTCGCATTCCAGACACCACAGGCAGACAAGGTGCAGATCAGTCACTGAC
Source organism: Pleurodeles waltl (assembly GCF_031143425.1). NCBI lineage: Eukaryota > Metazoa > Chordata > Amphibia > Caudata > Salamandridae > Pleurodeles > Pleurodeles waltl. The sequence goes on along the minus strand of NC_090450.1, from coordinate 531,168,590 downwards.
ATCAGCCGATGACAGACTCCACAGGGCTTGAATCTTGTCTTCCTAGATGCCACCCAAACACATCAGGAGGAAACCTCAAAACTGCCAACAAAATGTCGAAAAAATCCAGTCAAAAGGAGACTGAGGGGTAGCTCTTCTCTAGATCAGCACTGGTTGGTGCGGAAGGAAAAGAACTGAAGACGGTGCGCCTACAGGTACCACAACAAAACTTCCAGCGCGGACAATGGTGATGATGCACAAATGTGTAGCCGAACTAAGTCACCTATCGCCACGCAGAGGTATTGCTCATGAAAAAATTTCGGGATCCAGTCTGAAGCCTAGGAAATTTAAATGTGAGGAATGTGTAGCTAGAATTCTCTATTGGATAATGTGTCCTGCAAGTATAGACACATGATCAGTCTCCTCAGTCCTTCTTAGGTACGAGGAAGCAGCATCTTTCTCTGCACTGTCTGGGTCCGGCACCCACTCAATGCCACCATTTGACAGCAGAAGGTTGACTTCTAGCATCAAGACTGAGTGACCCTCCGAGAGTCGCTCTGATGTGGGGGGGGGGGAGGCAGGTGGGGCTGGGAGGAAATGAAAGACAGGATATAACCCCTTTGAATCATTTGCCACATCTGTCTGATGGGATGGCTCAGCAGCCAAGGAGGAAATGTTGTAGCCTTCCTCCTACTGGCTGGATATAGGCCTGTAAGGGGAAACTGAAGCACTTGGCAGCTACTGCAGCAGAATAGGAAGAGCTAGAAGAGAGTTGTCCCTGCTGGTTCAAACCCCGTCAGCCGCTGCCACATTCTCTACTCCAAAGGAAGTGGATCTGCTGCTGTTGTACAGGTTGGAATTTCTAGCCTTGACTAAACTAGCCCCTACAAACAGCCATTACATTTTCTCTAGTGCTGATAGAACTGCTTGGCTGGAGGCATGACTCTCCAGAATCGTCCTGTTGGGCAGTTGTCCATAAATTGTTTGAGCACTGAATCAGCTCTATCTCTGAAGAATCTTGAGCCGTCAAGGGGCATGCCTATCAAGGGCACCTGGACATCTCTTGTGAACACAGTTGATTTCATCCAGGCATGCCTTCTAAGTACAACATTGGCATCAAAATATATGCCTACACAGTATGTGGTGTCTAAGACAGCAGGCAATATCCCATAAAGCATGGGTGTACCTGTCCAGAAGGCACATTGCATCAAAGGAACCTAAGGCTAAGCTAGTTGAGGACACTATTTTCTTTCCAAAGGCATCAATATGTTTTAACTCTCTGTGTGAAAGGTATTAGGATTAAATATACTTGTCGGCAACTGTATTACCTGGCTTTCAGGCGCAGGATGCTTTGTCAGAAAATCTGGATCATAGGGAACTTGTCTATGGCACCTGGTTACAGGTCAACTGACTGGAGGACTTGGCTTAGACCAAATGGCCATGAGCTTGTATGTAAGAGCAACAGTGAATGGCAATAGCTGCTAAGAAGAATTTGTAATTTGTTTGAAGGATCTCAGTTAATAAATTTGCCTTACTTTCAAAAGTAGGTAACTGTAAGTCTACCACGTCTGCTGCCCTTCACATTACTACTGTGAAAGTGGCACTTTCTTTAGTTGATGGTTCAGGTGGTGAGGCCAAATTACATCTTATAAATCCAGATACAGTCCTTCATCAGTAGAATGAGGAGGGAGAAGGTTGGCCACCTCTTTATTATCAAAGGTGTCGCAGGGAACATTTGGATACCTTGTACTGCATTAGAGGCAGAACTGAATGAAGCGTCCAGCTCCTGATAGTACTGGCATCAACGTAGAGGCCAAGGATCAGAATCTGGCTGAATAATGATTGGCTACGCTTTAATTTTGCAGCACGACACAGACCTTGAGGAAGTAACACTGATTCGAGGGCATGCAGACCAGCATTATGTTTTGGTCCAGGGCTGGACCTAGCGAAGTCAGCATCTGTGCTGGCACAGGAGTGAAGTCTAGACTGGTGCTGATATGCGCTCAGAAATGGGTCCAAAGGGGTCAGTTGGTGTCAGGGGAGGGTCTGTTGTCAGAAGTCCAACTCTGTACCACTATAACTCTCTGGGGCATGAAGATGTACCTGAGGGAGCCACAAGAGTTGCAGCACAGCCTTCTTGAAGGCCACTATTTGCTGCTGGGTTGGGATTCGGAGACCACTGGGACCAGTTGCAAAAAAAGGACAGAGTGAGAAAAAGCTTTTGGGGTATGAACTTTTGATTAATGCCCTTGCGCCTTCTTGACTGATTTTGGGTGGCAGGATGGGGTTGAGTCCCCCTTAGCTTTCTTGCATAGCATGTTTTCTATTTTTACTTATTGGAAGAAATCAAGTGGGAACAGTGCTTTGCATGATCTCAAGATCATAAACTAGATCTCAATTGGCCCTGTGACTTTAAGTGGGAGTGGAAATTATGTTTTGACTGTTTCGTCAACGTGGAGTTTTGTCTCTTGCTCCTGAATCACCTTCACATGTATGGTGCCACATTTATCACACAACTTCAAGTTGTGACAGAAGCCTAACTATCAGAGACACCCACATGCACATTCAGCACAGCTTGAATCCCATTGTTTTCATGGGAGACATGTTAGCTAGCACACTACACTAGAAAGAATGTGGAGCTCTGGATCCATGATGAAGTGCACAGAAAGAAGGAAACAGAGATCAAAAAGCAGGAGTGGCTCTTACATGCACCTTTCCTCTGTCACTACCAGGTGGTACGGGGCCACTTCTGAGCTACACTGCTACCTGTTAACGCACAGGAGCATTGCTGAAAAATTCTACCAGTCCACTCTGGTGCCTTGAGATATTCTAACAGTGAGGAATCTGCATTAGAAGCATTCATCAGAAAGAAATCCATGTATAACACAGCCACAGTTACACCATCAACTCATCATAAACAAAGCACAGTGTTAAGTTCTTCTTCAAAGCATGACAATAAGTGCTTGTCTGATTAGATTAAACCCTCTGTGCTCAGAGGATCTCAAAGGAATTGGCTCAATTAGGTGGGACAGCAAAGTGACATGATTGATAACAGCACCAGCTCTTGTGCTACGGACACAGCTGAGTAGATAGGGGGATGGGCACTGAACCCATTCTTGAATGTTGGCTAGAGCAAAGGAAATTGGAGGGGAAGATGATAGCAAATAAAAATATTTTTTTAACCATGAATGGTTTACCTGTAGTAGTAACTCCTGTAGTTGAGCTCGTTTCTGTTTTATTCGCTCCATTCGTTTTTGTTTCTCCACCTTTAAAGAAAAAATACAAAAGCAATCACTGAAATATAAAAACAGTGCATTGATCAAACAATGAAGTGCTAGTCTGACCTGTATATCTGCTTAGCACTCACAACCCTTTCAGTGATGGCTATTACTCTGACTGATGTAGCTTATGTACTTGATGATGAGCTATACATTCTGTGGCATTTCACAAATGTTTGGGACTATTACCAATCTGATTTTTATTAGTCACTTTAAAACAGACCAGTTCAATTTACCTGGGATTGCCTCTAAAAAACATGGGCTTATAGTCTGGGCAGATTTCCACTGCCATTTCACAATCAAAAACATTTAAAATTATATTATTAGGCCCATGATAAACAGCCACGTCACACAATGGAAGCAGACAGTTTAGATGGGCAGACATTTTGAAGATGAACAACAATTATATTAAGTGGGTTTAGCTAGCCACATATATAGAAAAGCACACTTTACTTAATAACCAAAGGAGGATGTTGGAAATATGAGCAGGCACTCTACATCTTGAGTGATGGATGAAAATACATACGAACACTTATGCTACACAAATTTAATAGTTCAACTAGTCCAGTGTTAAATGCAAAAGTTTGAGTTAGATTGTTCCAAGATGAAAAAGGCTATTTGTCAGTTACGCCAATGGTAGGAACAATTCAAACGAATGCAAAAGATTTTAATTTTGGTGAAAATCAGAAGCTTTAATGACTGTAGAAAAATGTATCGTTAAAATAAGTGTGTTTTGAACATGTAGGCCGCAGGCTGGAATAAATGATAGAAGAGAAAAGGCTGGCAGAGGAAAAAGTGCTGAGTGGTATATTGGAGTTACATGAATGGGTGGACATCCCTTCAAGTATCTGTGTATGTTTTCTATGGAGCTCACATATCGCCTGGGGCTGCGGTTCCTAACCTTTTGCCTTCTGTGGACCCCAAGAGAATCACTACTGGAAGGTGGCTACCCCAGCATAAATAATTTATACTATGTGAACCTAAAAATACGCAAAATTAAGGAAATGAGTATATCAAAAAAATTCACAAAAATATTAAATCTTTTCTTTCATTCACAAACCAAAAATGATACAAAGACTGAAATTGTAATGTCACTGGGACAGTTGAAGCTTTTCAAAACGTGGTTTTATTTCTAAAAAAAAAAAAAAAAACAATATCCCAACTCTGGCATAGCACATAGGGCCAGATTACAAAGAAATCTGTTTGAGATTTCCTAATTGCGAATATTTGGAATTAGGAAATTGCAAACAGCGATATACTAATGTATCTCTGACACATTTAGTGATTCCCAGTGGGTCGCAAATGGACCTACCTCATCAATATTCATGAGGTAGTTTGAAATTTACGACCCACTATGAATGGCTGAAATCAAAGGCGATGGCGGCCTGCTGGGGTCAGCAGACCACCATGTCTGTGATTACTTTTTTTTTAAATAAAGCATTTTTTTATGCAGCCCGTTTTGCTTAAAAGAAAACGGGATACGTTTCATAAAGAAAACTAAAAGGTTTTCTTTACATTGTTTAAGAGTAGCCAGTGGTCCGTGGGACCACTGCCTGCTCTTAAAAACTATTTCCCCCCGCATTCACAAAGGGGAACAGGGCCCTTGGGGACCCCTTCTCATTTGTGAGTGGGTTACCACCTCCTTCAAGGAGTCGGTAAAATGTGAATGTTTTGCAACCGCATTTCGGTTTCAAAACATTCACACATACCATTGCGAGTCCCTATTAGGAAGGCATGCCCTTAACACACCCCTTTCTAATACCGAATTGCAAACCCATTTTACATGCTTTACATGTTTGTACATGCAAAAAGGCTTTTTTTTGCGGTTGCAAACTGCCTAATTCTGCAAGTCGAGCCATTTGTGACCTAAAAAAAACCTACATACATCTGGCCCCAGTAATTTTGCTCCTAACACATAGTGTTTCTGTGATAGCATGCAACTGCTTCAACTGAGACGGCCAAACATCCATTCTAGTATACGCTGTACTTGTCCTTTTCCCACTAATCAAGCTAAGGATGGCAAGTTAATTGTTGGCTTCCATTTTCAAATTCCTTCACATTTACAGAGAATTTTAAATATTTAACTTTGACATTTTATTTTGTTATGTGTATGTATATACTTTTTTAATCTGCTAACATTGTTTAGTTTTCTACGCAGTTGAGGACCCACTGAGTAGGCTTTGCGGGCCAGCAGTCCACAGTTATGAACAACTGGGCTAAGCCATTTCAGAATGCTGAGTGTGGGAGTTTGACTACCTACTTAAAGGCTTCTGAAGGCTGCAATGCCCAGAACCCAAGGATTTTTTTAATTCAATTAAATCCCAGGACCAGACATTTGGTGTGTTAGGGACATGACATCACTGAGATACCATCAGAAAAGACAACATTCTTTGACAGTCTTGTTTGTAAAGAGCTAATTTGCTTCCTACGCAATGTCCTTCCACTGATAATATACAACTGGATATAGACCATTGAAGAAACAAAGGAGGGGATCCATTAGGATTCAAAATTGTGACAAGACATTAATCACATGTACCTGCAGGTGATGTACCAGACCAATGAGACGCAAGACAAACCAACTAACCAAGCACAAGGCTCTTGCACTAAACTATCTAGTGCTTCTAAGGTGTTAGCATTTAACCTCTTTCAGTGACATCTAAAGGAACCCAAAACAAAGTGCTCACGTCAGGGTCACACTTACCGAATATGGGTATCAGTGTCTAAGTTATGTTTTGCAAATGTAAGCGCGTAGCTACCCGGGGGCTTCCCAGCACTAGGTAAGACGAGTGTACATCCTTAATCACCTGAAGCTCTAACTTTAAAAGACTAATGAGGTTAAAGCCACGTCTTGGTATTTTTCTAAATTTAATCTCATTAGGTTCCTTTCTTAGTTCCATTGGCATAGAATTCCATAGTTTGGGGGACAGATAGGAGAACGATCTTTTGCCCCATCTTGATCTTTAAATATGTGGACCCCTCAGAAGACCTGTATTATAAGACCTTAAACTCCTATTTAGGACGTTAGATGACAGGAGAAAGCTGATCAAAGGGTGTCCCCTATGGTTGATACCCCTGTGGGCCATACAGAGTACCTTACATTTTGTTGTTTCCTCCACTGGCAGCCAATGGAAGGAGGGTAAAGCATTTTTCAGAGAGGTTTATTTAGGTAACTTAAAGATAGTCCTTGCAGCAGCATTTTGGACCACCTGGAGTCTTTTAATGACCAATTTGGGAGAGTGCAAGTACAAGGAGTTCCCGTAGTCCAGGCAGGAAAAAATAGGTGTCTGGAGGACAATCCTCCTAGAGTGTGGAGGAAGTAGATCTCAGACTCTATGTAAGGTTCTCAACAAGCTGAAGTAGGATGTGGTCAGCTTTTTTGCTTGTGCTTCCATCGATAAGGAATTCTCCAACCACACACCCAGACTTTTTATAGCAGAAGACGCCGTCGAGGGGTTCCTAGGTTTCCTAAGCACTCCGGCCAACCTAGCATTGTGGGTGGGGTTAAATTATTTTCCACAAACATCAGCTCAGTTTTGTCTCAATTTAATAAAAAAAAAAACAGTTTGCCATCCACCATGCTACTGTCTCCAGGCAGAGGGGCAGCCTGATGTTGAAAACCTGTCTTAGGGGCCAGAGGGACCTCCAGTTGCGTGTCATTAGCATACGAGACCAATGACACTCCAAGTTCCCTAAAAATGGCTGCAAGCAGTCGTACATATATGTTTAAAAGTGTGGGGCTCAATGTAGATAGATCCCTGTTGGACCCAACATTTCAATGGGACACCCTCCGAATGACAAGGGGGTTCCCAAATCTGAAATGACCTTTCTTCTAGAGAAGAGAAGAGCCGCTTTAGCACATAGTTTTTTATTCCTATTTTCCTCAACCTGAGTGCAAGCGTCTCATGATTAACTATGTTGAACGCTGCACTCAGGTTGAGGAGTGTGAAGGCTGAAGAGTTCCCCCCCCCGTCCAGTAGGTGTCCCCCCCGTCCCCGTGCTGCAAGTAGTGCGAATTCCATACTATGTTTTGGGCAGATGCCAGTCTGAGAGGAATCAAGGAGGAGGTTTTCTTCTAGAAATAGTGAAAGATCCTGATTGATTTGTTTTTCAGGGACTTTCCCTATAGCTGTGAGCAAGAATATGGGTTGATAGTTCCCTGGACAGGAGTGGTCAAGACTATTAATATTATTAATGTTTTTTTCAAATCAACAGCTTGGACCACAGCGTGCTTCCAGTCTCGAGGGACAATGCCAGTGGAGATTGACAAATTAAGAAGATCTAGGATAAGAGGGAACATTTCCTGTTCCCCTTGTAAGAGAATATACGTTGGAGCCATATCTAAAGAAGATCCCGAGTTTACTTTCCCAAATAGCACTGGAAGTGCATTTTTGGTGATCAGGGGAAAATTAGAACAAAATGGATCCTTCCTCACGCCTGATGTATACCTGTGGTGCGGTGTTGCAAGACGTACTTTGTAGATGAGTATAAACAGTGGATATTTTATCCTGAAAGTATTGGGCCATTTCATTACAGTGAGCCACAGACGGGTAGAGACGTTTCTGCTTTAGGGGTGATCAGGGTTTTTATAATTTGAAATACCTCCCTGGGGGCATAAGATGCCTTAACCATTGAGGTTTTCCCAATGTAAAGCTTGTGCCTTCTTAACTTCCTGGTGATACTGTCTCGTGGCTATCTGGTATGCATTTTTTAAATTTTCGTTGTGCTTTTGTCTCCCACTTTCGTTCCAATTTTTCGAAGCCTTTTTTAAGGGAGATGGGGTGAGCATTAAACCATGGTGCCAATTTTTATTTCTTTCCCTTTTTAGGTTGGGCTTAGCAGTGCGCAAGCGCTGCTCTTCGACTTGCTGTAATCTACTCTGTGCGTTTTAACCACACCCATCTCGTTTATTCGTTCCTGGGCCCGCCTTTCAAAATTCCCTTGATTTCCTAGGTAAATGCTTTACCTTTGTCCCACCTTGAGGCTGCTTTGTTACGCCTGGCAGACTGACTCTGTTACATGGATTAATGCATGACTGGCCAGATACCTTAGTGTGGCGCACTATTTTTTTCTTTTGCCTTGCTGCTTCGCGCTGCATGGCTGTACGTTGTTGTTTCCCCTTCCTTGGTGTTTGGCATGCTGCTGTTTCTTTGTGGTGTCTGCGCACAAAGGCTGCAAGCTGGAGGGGTGTTCTTTTTAATTTATTTAATAATTGTTTCATAAAAGGTTCATATAGCGCAAACTCAATCGGAGGAGCGCTGAAGTTTCACGTAGCGTGAACTCAATCGGAAGAGCGCTTTACATGACTACATGAAGTTTCAAACAGTGCAACCTTGGTCAGAGGAGCGTTCAAACGAGGACCACTTTACAAGTTTAGCAGTTTAAAAATATGCAAAACTGGAGCATTAACAAAATAAATAAACACAAAAATCCTCAAAGCGGCTCTCCCAGCACAGTGGGAAAGCCGATACTACAATATTCACTGCACTCTGGAAACTCACCCCATAATGCTTTGGGGGGCATTTCTTTTTCAAAACATTTTTGCCCCATCCTAGGTTGGGGAGACCCCAAAATAATAACCCCTCCCACCATTCAGTATATTTTTAAGCTCTCTCATGGCTGGAATTTTTGTTTTACAGCTGAGAGTAGATTGTGTTTTAAGGGTCTTGTTTTTAATAGCATTGCAGTAGGCCTGAAAATGTTTAAGGACCTACGCCCTCAAGGGGCTTCATACATGGTTACACTGCATTACTTTCTGCCATTCTGTTTTCATGCCTTATGCCCTCTAGGGGCTGACTATATCGTTACATGATCATGTTTCTTTACAAATGCTATTTTTATTATGGTGTCCTCTACGGGCTGTTGTGAGCATTACAATCAAGACACCACAATATTCGCTGCAATCAGAAAATTGCCCCATAATGCTTTGCGGGCGCTCCTTTTACAAAACATTTTTTACCATAATTCACCCTGTGGTCCTAGGGCAATAGGACCATCATCAAAATGTTCAGCACAACAAGCTTTTTCTGTCTAGGTCATCTCTGGGTCCCTACCCTAGGTTGGAATGGACAGCAAAATAGTAACCTGTCCCACCATTCAGTGTCTTTTTAAGCTCTATCATAGCTGGAACGTTTGTTTTACAGCTGGGAGTAGTTTGTGTTTTAAGGGCCTTGTCTGTAATAGTATTGCAGTAGGCCTGCTAAGCTTACAATGTATAAGGCATTATGCCCTCTAGGGGCTACATATATGGTTACACTGAATTATCTTCTGCCATTCTGATTTCATGTCATTATGCCCTGTAGGGGCTGACTGTATGGTTACATGACCATGTTCCTTACAAATGTTATTTTTATATTGATGTCCTCTATGGGCTTTTCCAAGCATTACAGTCAAGATACAACAATATTCACAGCACTCTGTTTGTGGGGCATTCCTTTCACAAAACATTTTTGCCCATAACTCACCACACAACCTGCTCTTTCTCTCTAGCCATCTCTGAGTCCCGACACTAGGTTGGGGGGAGAGGGGGGGCAAAATAATATATAAAAAACAATAATGGCAATATTTTCATTTTTAGTTGCAGATAGAGTAAGGAGGTAAATTGAAGTTCTTTAGTTATATGCAGGGCCACTGGAATTAGGTGGCAGAGATGACCAAATTATTCAGAAGGGTTGACCAATTTCCCTTTGTCCCTTTAAATTTTCTCATCCATCGCCCTATGCTACTTGACTTCTCCTGGCGGTGTGTCTGCACAGCTGGAACCGTGGTCACGTGGCTGCAGTCTCGCTAGCGGGGAATGAAATGGAGGCCTGTCTGCTGTTTGGGAGCCCGAGGTACGGGCCGAGTGCTACCTGCTGCTTTCCGCTGACCGGTATATGCAGAGGGACGGTGTTTGGCAACATTGGCCCTCCACTGCCTCCCAGGCACCACATTAAGACATGCGATTGGCAAGTAACCAGAAGGGGCTGAAAGAGCTGCTCGGAGGTGATGGCTGAATGTGCCTGGTCATAGAGACCCCTTTAGCTCCAACACAGGTGCAATGCTGTGCCACAGCGCATCGCTGGAGGACTGACCCCCACAGGCTGCAACTGCCCGAAACAGGTGAGTGGTACTGTTCTACTGCGGCGACATACCAGCTTCCCCCCTCACATCCTGGGGCATCAGAGTCACTGTGAGCCCGGAGTTCGTGATGGGCCTAGACTCCGGCGCACAAGGCCTGGCCTGGGCTGGGCTGGGCTGAGCTGAGCGGCCGTTCTGTGGCAAGACTTCTCAGGGTACTGCAGGTGCCCACTTAAGTTGATCCCTGGAGGCAACTGGGAACTGTGTGCCACTTGGGCTCAGTGCTGCAGCAGCACTTGCGCTCCCACACGTGGGGGGCAGCCTGGGAGCCGGAACAGGATAAGGCCCTCTCCGCTGCGACCAGGCAGGACAAGTGGCATGAATTCCTGTGGAACTGGAGACGCTGTGAGCCCCGAGGTCATCAGGCCTAGGCTCCAGCGCACACACAGCCTAAGCTTGCACTGGACTGGGCGGCTGTTCTGAGGTGTGGCCTCACAGGATACTACCAGCGCCCACTCATGCTGACCCCTAGAGGTGACTGGCACCTGTACCGCTTGAGCGTAGGGGGGCATCAGTGCTTGAGCACCTGCACGCGGTTGGGTGGGGAGGTGTTTGGCCTGGGGCCGTTTCTGGACCAGGCCCTTCCCACTGCGAACAGGTGACACAAGTGCATTATTCTGCACACTGTTGTGGAGACATCGCTTCACATATGAGGCTGGACTTAGTTCTCTGCGGGGACTGTGGCACCAGGTGCCTCCTTTGGACCTGACCCTTGCTGTTCCTCCTAACCTCAGGGATCCTTATCGGGATCCACATACTTCAAACTCCTAGTTTTCTGAGGTTTTACCTAGGTGGCACCTGCCGTGCGTACACACAATTAGCAGGCTGTTGTACTATGAATATGTCTACCACTCTACAAATACTTGCCTTCTCGATTCCATCACTGTACTGATACACTATGCTCCTAGGAGTGCCTCCGGCAACTGACTTTTCACCTACCGGGCCCCACCTGCTACTGTGACTCTGCACAGAGAGCGACACACCAGTAACAGCCTCGCCATCTCTCCTTCAATCAAACAGGAGACTAGCCCCACAGCTGAGACTGATGCTATATAACCCCCAGGGTACTGGCGGCCATGTGTCGTGACTTGCCTCCCACCACTGCTCCAAAGAGAGAGCTGGCAGACTTGGAAAGCTGAAGAACCCCTAGACATATCTATCCAAAACAATAGGGCAGCACTGCACAGCTGGCCAAAGCACACCATCATGTCAGTCGCCGGCATCTACCACAGGTATTGAGGAGGTTCCGAAGTCTGGCCAACCTGCCCCACCCAAGGCAGTACAAGACAAACTGGACACTGTATTAGCAGCTACTGAACGCACACAGATGTCTTTAGAGACTAAAATAGATCATGTGACAGCAGACCTAACGTTGCTACACACAGACCATCGTAAACTCGTAGACAGGATAGGGCTGGTGGAACAATCCCTTATGGACTTACAACTGCAAACCGGATGCATGGACTCATCCATACAAACAATACTGGGACGTATCAGCATCCTAGAGTGGCGGGCAGAGGATGCAGAGGGCTGCTCTAGGTGGAACAACGTAGGCATTGTGGAACTCCCGGAAGGAAATGAAGGACACGACGCAGTGCAATATGTTGAACGCTCCTTACAAGCGCTGCTCCCTCAACATGCACTCTCGCAACAGTTCTCTGTTGAATGAGCGCATTGGGTCCCAGCGAGACAGCCCCTGTCTCCCTCATCTCCTGTTGCTCAGACTGCTACACTACCGGGAAAGGGATGCAATCCTGCGTGAAACCAGGAAACGTCCGGAGATCACAGTAGACAACGCGCACATCATGTTCTTTCCTGATTACACCATTACAGTCCAGGAGATGCGGAATTCCTTCTTGGTGGTGAAAAGATGCCTCTCTGAGCTACACCTGAAATATTCACTACTTTCCCTGGTGCGTCTTGGTGTGGTGGCCAAGGACAACACACTTCTTTGACTGCCCAGACAACGCTCGGAGCAGGCTGGAGAACTATGGCACCCATGCTTCCGAGGCACCACACTCTGATGCCCCATCGACCCTACACAAGGTGTCGTCGGCGCCATGTTCGATCGCCAAGGCAAAAGCTCCAAGGTCTACGCGGACTTAGAGCAGATAATAACAGAACGTCATCAGATACTACAACATGCTGCTGCACTCACTGAAAAGAAGTCTAATTCCAGTCCGGATGAACGCCTTGTCCATTCTTCTTGCGACATGAGCTCTGTCGCCACCTGGCCCTCTCGCACAGACTCTGGGGCCCCTCCCGAGGAGACTCCACAGCCTGCAGAAGACAATTTTCTGACTGCCTAATCTTCCCTTCTGTTGCTTTCTGTGCTGCCATATCTAGGACCCCTGCATATACACTTTGCTCTTTCCGCCTTGAAGGCCATCCTTGCATCACGTCTATTGGGGATTCAGACCTTATCTTCCATTAAATGATTGGTGTTGCGACATGGATGGAGCACACTACACTGCTTATCTATTGATGCTTATCTTACCTGTGAACTGGGGTACATCACCTCCGACACCCCTGTCCCCCATTGCGTAGGGAGCTTGTTTGCTTCCTGTCATTAACTAGCTGGTTTGGGTGGCCGCTTGGTTTTTGTGACCATTCATATGGTATTCATTGTTACTGTTTTCATTCCTATGTTACGTAGTTATGAGTTTTACATACCATACAGCCCGCTCTGTTTCACTCCAACTCTGCATCACCCTACACGTCTGCGTGCCAATGGCCATTCAATGACTGACCCCAACCGCCACCCTCTCTACTCCGATTCTTATGTTGCCTGTTATACTATTAGCATGCAATGTCCGCGGCATTCACACTTCAAAATGATGCTATGCCAGCTACCCTTAAACGACAAGCCATCAGCATAGCACTACTACAGGAGTCCCATTCAACACACCAGGAAACAATTAAGCTACAGCAGCTTTGGCAGGGGCAATCATTTGCCACTGGTTATTCCTCATATGCATGCAGTGCTCTAATGAGGTTTAAGCCAGGGACCCCATTTGTGTAGGAGGATATGGTCGTGGACCAGGAGGGGCGTTACGTCCTTCTCAAAGGCAAAATAGATGGACAGCATGTCCTAATGGGTAGCAAATACACTCCCAACACTGAACAAATGCTCTTTTGGCACACACTCTCTGCAGTTCTGGTGCGCTAGAGTGGCATCCCATGGCTCTTGGGTGAAATTTCAATAGCATGCTTGATACTACACTGGAAGGATCATTCCCTCGATGGCCCGCACAGCGGCCACTCCCAAAGCCCAAGCACTTACTGAATGGCTATAAAACAGGGGACTAGTCGATATAAGGTGCAGTTGTAATGCCAATATTAAAGTGTGCTTCTTTAACTCTGCACCCCACTCCTTACATGTTAGGATTGATAGAATTGTGGGTCCAGCCGGTACGCTCATGGCATGGTTAATCGGGCGAGACCGCCCCAGCAGCCCATTAGTTGCACTGTGCTTCTTAGCAGGCCCAATACTTTATACCCAGCATGGCATCGGAGACGAACGAACATAACATTATACCTCTCTTCAAAAATCCATCATCATAGCAACTGCCAGCAATATTGCCTCTTTTTTCACTGACACACCCCTTCCCCATATAATGGGGGACCAAGTAACAGAACTTGATGAGCCTATCACGCCATTCGAAATACAAGAGGTGAGCATGCGCTAGCAACCTGTAAGTCTCTAGGCCAGGAGTTTTACAAAGCATATGCCTCGCTACTGAGACTCCACCTGCAATCGCTCTATGCAGAGGCACTAGAAGCAGATTGCCCCCTTCCCTCCGTGAAGCAGTTCTCATTTTGTTTCCAAAACAGGGGAAAGATAATGCAGAGATGCACTTGTACCATCCATTAGAACTTCCGATCACGTTATAAAATCCTGACAAAAATCCTAGCTGACTGACTAGCTCCATTAGTCGCCCAACCGGGTGCACCCCGACTAGAAGGGGTTTTTAATCGGCCCGCGCTACATCATTTAGCCTACAGAGGTTCTTCTGTGTCTTGGAGTACGCCCCCAGCCTGTGGCCCAATGGAGGAGGGTGCTTAGTCTTTGAAATGGAAAGGGCATTTGACGCTTTAGAAAGGCTCTTTTTATTTGCAGTGCTCCCTCGTTATGGATTCGGAGACAGATACTTAAGACTTATCTGGTTACTCTATACTCTACCGTCGGCCAGAGTCAAAATTGGCTCCCTCATTTCCAATCTAATCTTCTTAGGTAGAGGTGCGCGCCAGGGATGTCTGCTTTCCCTCGCTCCTCTTTTCTTTAGCAGTAGAACCCCTGGCTGCCCATTTACGCCTGCTTAGTGATGAATGGGATATACCCCTGGGCCATGATGTTCACTCTGTCTCCTTATACACCGATGATCTGCTTATATAGCTGAAAGACGTCACCTCTATCCCAGAAGGGGACATAAACACTCTCTCCAACTTCGCAGCCCTCTCTGGCCTTAAAGTCAATTGGGCTAAATCCTGTAGTTTCCTGTACTCTAAGACCACCTTACACCTGGGAACTGATTTACTTCCCACCCCACTTATTTGGCACCTTCAAATACCAGGGAATCCAAATATACCACTTACCTACAGACCTACTAGATGGCAATTTAACGTGTGCTGTCACATCGATTTATACTCAGATGACCTTCTGAAAAACGTCGCCATTGTCTGCGGCGGGCAAAGTGGCGCTCCTCAAAATGGTCGTCCTCCCAAGCTTTCTGTATTACTTTGCAAACTTACCCATCTTCATCCGTACCTCCTTTTTTCGCTCATTCGAAACAGTGGTGAGGAATTTCATCTAGCATACTTCCAGATGCAGGGTGAGCACTTAGCAAACTCTACATTCCTACAGCCGGGGAGGATTGGCAGTACCCAGCACGGAACAGTATTATTTAGCCTCCCAACTAAAGTGGGTGGCGAACTGGATTACCGCCTCACACCTGACTGACACCGCAACACTACCCCCGGCCTGGACTGTGGCCTCGCCCATAACTGCTTTTGGTGTAGCCTATACCTAACAAGACAAATCACGCCATATGCACCGGCGCTGGCACTTCTAGGCACTCGGCGGGAACACCAATTTGCCACGGCAGTGGAATTAACTTCCTGGACCAAAGCGGGTATCCAATTGATGGGAGACCGATACAAGGATGGTGAGCTCCTCACTTATGGATGAAACTGGCCTTCCACCTGGACAGTTTGTCCTATATGCATCCCTCATCGAAACACTAAGATGCCGATGGGGTGATATGGTGAATGAAACCCACATGCATCTCACCAGACAATATTTGCGTGTATTAGGTGGGGGTAGACACTTAGAGCGATGGCTGGCCGGATCACTAAGAATCCACACAGCACCAACACTGTAACCCTTCGTGAGCGATGGAACACATGCTGATATTATATACATGCTCTGAAATTCCTGGGTGAAGTCGCTGACTACCTTGGCATAGGCAGAGAGCACTGCTCTTCATAGGGATGGCACATTAAGACTCTGAAAAACTCCAATAGCTAGTACTTGGGATGCGATTATGGCTGACCTTCATACTGATGCTCAGGGCACCTGCAAACCTAGAGATGGTAAAATGTGCGACTCAACACATGTAATACAATTTACCGATATGCCCCGAACCGCATGCACAACAACACCTTTCACCCCCGTGGACCATTGAGTGCAATATTGCAAGATGGCCTCAATGTCACCAGCCATATGCAACCCAACCGTAGGCCAAGTGCTCAGAGCTGCAAGTGATGGGAGGGATGATGATAATGGAACTAATGGGCTAGTTAGCTTCATTATTACGTTTTGTTTAGTTCTCTAGTTACCACACAGCTGGGAAATTCCACAGTTTATGCCTGGACTTGTGCATTTTGACTTGTGCACACAATATGCGCTCTTGTTTACTCACAATGGTGATCACGATTACGTGTGGCTCTATTGCATAGCTTTACTTAGTTGACCTCACTATTGCTTGATACTATGTATGATGACTATCCATTATCCTTAGAAATGTGACCTACTGTTTATGCACAGGAAATTTGGGTTGCATGTAACCGCCACCATACATAACATTGTTATCACGCTATGCCTGGATAAATTGTAAGGTGAAAACAGCAATAAAGAGATTTAAAACAAAATAATGTGTAGAGAATTTGTGTAGCCATGTTTCTAGTAGGAACAGGGCATCAAAAGTCTCTGCCAAGGTAATGCAATTGAGCCCAGATTAGACTTGTAGTGCAGAGTATTTAAATCAACAAGCAAGACAAAGGTTTGTCTTGAGAACCCTCCCAACTATCACTCGAGGTGTCTTGAGTCTTCTGGAAGAGTATACAGGAGAATGTCTTTCCACTGAACTATTGTCTCATGTTGTAGTAAACTCAGTGCCTCAACCACAAAAGAATGAGCTCAATGTGTTTTGGATGCTGAGATATGGACACTAAACTCTTTCCCCGAGACAGGGCCAGCAACATACTCAGTGGGCTGAAGACGCATCATGTGCAAAGAGTTAACCTTGACACGAGTCTGAGGCCTCTTACATTACATAATTTAAAGGTACACTGGGTCAATGTTCTGTGATTCATAGGAAATCTCAGGCATGAACAGGTTGGTGGTGTGGAAACTGCACTCTTCCAACATTGCTCTACCAGTCTCAACGAGAACTGTAGTATTGTAATCAGTATGAAGTTGACTGCATATAATAAAGGCAGGCCAACATTAAAACAAAATGTAAGTGCTTAGGCTTCCTGGAGGACAAAGTTGTAGGTAGAACAGTTAACAAGTATACACACTGTGGAGTTCCATTCCAGTACAGTGACATTACAAACAGTATTCTTCATTGTCCTGTGTCAGTTGTAAAGAAGGATTTTATTGAAACAAAAAAAAAACAATCATGCAAAAACTAAAGCGAGACATCCTCAGAGAGATCACGACCAGTTAAAACTTTTCAGGAAGAAGTCCATTCCAGGAATAGCCATGCATGTAGAAAGTATGTATGCTAGGAGGGGTGTGTGGTAGATAAACACAAGAATGCAGTTGCAAAGGAAGAGGGGCATCTGCTGTGCTTTACTTGATCTAATGTCTTGCGTTTCTCGCCCACTTCTGGACACTTCAGATCCCCAAAAAGAAAAGAATATGAACAAGTGTGTAATGTACTGTTCACTTGTGTCAAACAATATAAAAGCACAAATGAAAAAGGAAAGGAAATCGAAAGAATGCAATTATAGACAACAGACCCTAGGCCAAATCAAAGATGGATGTCGGTGGATGGAGTCCAATACTATTTATAGAGAGGTGGCCCCGTCCCCTTAGGTGTGAGGCCACGAGAGGAGGGACTGTGCCCACTAGAATGTGAGATGCGCAGCAGTGTGACCTTGTGTCCCACCCCACACATTTCACAAGTGTAACACACACACTTAATATGAAGCTGCTGTTGCATCAGCATTCTTACATTTGAAAATGGCACCGAAGGGCTCGTATACGGACCTGACCATCATCTAACCTTCCTTGCACCACTGCTCTGGCGTTCGTGCCTTGCAAAGGTGATAACATATCTTCTGTTCCCCATCTCAAAGATCTGTGCCGGATCCTGGTTGATTATTACTGGTTAGAAGGAGATGCTTTAATGTATCCAATTAGAGTTATAAAAATGCCAGCAAGAGACACAAAAACATTAGGTTTAGATAATGGTTCATTCAACCGTTATTTTCCAAAGCACTTAGAATAGCCCAGTTTCTGAATGCACACCTACAGTCAAGTGACCACATGTCGCGCTGTCCTGCAGAAAGTCCTTTCTTCTCAACCAACATCACTTTGAATTCTGGGACTTAAGATACAATTTTTTAATATTAAATGCAATTGTAATTGTATTTATATAGCGCTTAATACCCCTGACGAGGCGTCATAGTGCTTTTCGGCGAGTAGTGCGCTACTCCGGAACCCAAGAAGAATTAGTGGTGGATTAGTATAAGGAAATATGAGAAAAGTATTAGTATGAGTTAATTTGAGCAGAGAATATGTGAGTTTGTTAGTTGGATTGACTAGACAAGTGGAGGGATAGAGGAGGGAGGAATCCAGAAGTGTTAATTGGGAGTTTATAGTAATAGGATGAGGCTTGGGATGAGTAAAGGAGAGACAGAGGAAGGAAGAGTCTGTGGAAAGGTGTTAGAGAGATCACAGTAGCATTAGGGGTTTTGGATGAGTCAAAGGTGAGATAAGTGAGGAGAATTTATTTAGGGTTTTTTGGGAGATCACAGTAGTAAACTGAGGTTTGGGGGGAGAGCTAGATGCAGTAGAGGAGAGAAGATCTTAGGCAGGGTTATTTTGGAGATGAAAGTAGTAGAATGGGTTTGGGATGAGTCAGTAGGGATGGAGGATAGATTGATAGAGACTTAGGGGGTCATTACAACCCTGGCGGTCAAAGACCGCCAGGGCTGTTGTGGCGATTGCACCGCCAACAGGCTGGCGGTACAATAGGTCACCACATTTGCCCCGGCGGTGATAATCCGCCTGGGCACCGCTGCCCAGGGGATTACGAGTCCCCGACCGCCAGCCTTTTCCTGGTGGTTTGGACCACCAGGAAAAGGCTGGCGGTACGGGGAGTCGCGGGGCCCCTGGCATGGGCAGTGCAACCAGGTTTCCGCCCGCCGGCCCAGCGGGGATCTCATAATGACCACGGCGGGAGTGCGGCCGCATTGGCGGCCGCCTGGCGGTCAGATCTTGGCGGGTGGCTGAAGCCGCCCGTCAGGGTCATAATGAGGGCCATAGGGTGATGGGGAGTAAAGCTTACAAGAGAGTAAAATGTATTTTTATTTATTTATTAATTATATTATTTATATATATTTTTAAATTATTTATCTTTTGAATTTTATTCATAGATTTAATTTTATTTATTTTTTCTTCAGTACAGTAGGACTAGAGTAATGAATAAATAGATATGTAAATACATAATAAGGGAATATATGTGCAAGGAATATAATATTGAGAAGTAAAGTACTTTTGTATAAACGCATACTTTCAAGATTTCTAATATTTGATGTTAACTAATGAACAAGCTACTTATCTTCAGTAACACATTATCTGGTAGAGACTCTATCTAGCTGCAGATTCCAACTTTCTAGTATGTAAAGTGCTTTTGAATTTAAAGCCAAGGCTGTCAAATGATTTCAGCGAAGTGATGTCCAATTTGGGGCTGCTGGACGTTTGGAGGGCTTGCAAGTCAATGGACAAAGTCATCACCTACTATTCGCCTATGCACCAGGAGTTCAGTAGACTTGATAGGGTGTTAGTTGTGGGCTTGTCAGTTGATGGTAACACGCTTGGCCCGTTTCCAAAGTGTTTACTTGCCGGTAGTCTGCGAGATGTCTTGGGATGGGCTTGGGGCGCCAAAGCCTAACTGGTGCTTCCCAGTTGATATCCTGGTGGATGCTGTGGGTAGGGATGTGCTATTGCAGGCCTTGACTGAACATATGCTGGCTAATTAGGGCTCTGTGGGTACCCATGCTATCCAATGGGAATGCCATGAAGGCTTTGATGAGGGAGCAATGTATGGATCTGACCTACCTACATAGGTAGCTGCAACTGGAGCTGCAAATAGAGGAAGGGGCACCAGTTGAATTCCAAACACTAGATTTGACTAGACTAGAATATAGCAAGGAGGAATTGAGGAGTCACTGGAAATAGCTGAAAAATGGGATAGGCTTGCTGCATACACAACACAGGCAGCGCCTACCCCGGGAAGATGACAAATCAGACATATTGCTGGCCTGGTTGCTTCGGAGGGAGAGTGGCTCACCTCTTGTAATTCACTTGATGAAACCAGATGGTGCGGTGGCGTCCTCGCAGGGGGAGATTGTGGGGGACTTTAAGTTTCATTTGGAAGGGGCGTGTGGGGGGGCTCTCGTATCTCCATGACCCAGCTTCGAACTTTGTTAGCATCCTTGGATATGCCCCAATCGGGAACTGGGGCAGTGGTAGAACTTAATGTTCTGGATAAGGGAAGTTGATAGGTTGGGTCAGGCTACAGCATTTACCTGTGCACTCACACTGCAGTTTTGTCTGTTGGGCCACCTGCTTTGCACTAAGAGGTGCAAAATGACTTATCGGTTCCTGCAGTTGGCCCTGGTTTTGGCAAGAAGGTGGGTAGCCATCAAATGGATGGGCGTTCTAGCTCCTGCAGAGGTGCTATGGGTCGAAGATGTCTGAGTGGTCAGTGGCTGAGGAAACTCGGATGCGACGCAACCGCTCAGATGCTAAACTTCTAGCCAATTTGGAAACTTGGGGCGTACCATGTACTAAATGTCTGGATCGGGGAACCACGTAGGATTACTCCAAGGATAGTGAGAGGTAGCTATAGAGTGGTAGTGGGTACGCAGGCACAAGTGGTAGGATATGACTACTTAAACTACGTTTTGTGCTAAGATAAAACTCTTGCCCCCGTTTATGCTCAGCAACTGTATTCGTCTTGATGATACAAACCATGCTTAGCACTGCTGGGTTTTCAATTTTAAGACTTTAAATAAAAAGAGGAAAAAAGGCCAGCGGACGAGATGTAAAAACATTTTCATGTCCTGCTAAAAGGACAGAATGCTGCCTAGGCTAAAAAAAAAAAACATATTACTGTAATAAACTGGAAAATCGACCCTACTGCAATAACAATCTGTTATGAGTTGTGTTGTCACTTTCTTTCACATCACGTACTGCAATGAGTCCCACATTTAATTTGATAATTAGTCAGCCTCAATTCTTATTTTTTTTACTTTTTTTGGCATTGTTCCCTAATCAAAACATTATAAGCATGTTCACTAAAACTGGGTACAAACTTTTCATCTTGGAATTTTTGCTGCCAAATAAATTAGAGTTCTCTGTCTTTTCACTAGTAAACAAGGCCCTCTCAGACTCTGGGTACATTTTGCTGTGAAAAAAAACTATGGTAATAATACATGCAGTGTTTGAATTCAATTATCTCACAACAGCATTGCTTCCTGGAAGATTTGTACACACACCACCATTATTCCAGGTAATAGGGACAAGAAGCTTCATGTGAACAACGCAGGGATGCTCGCCAGGAGGGGGTAAACTGGACTGCCAAAACCGCTCTCCTATTTGAGCCATTTTTAGGTTTCAAAGCTGGCAGGATAAAAATGCAATTAGCAAGCAGACTGAGTACATGGCAAGGGTGGTTGGTTGGAAGGAGGGTTTGGGGGAGCAGGGTTAAAGACAAACGTGAAATTGAGTGAGAGAATGGGCACTGTTGCAAGAGCTGTATTTTTTTATGTAGCACTGCAATGTAGTATATACAAGGACAAAGCGCATCAAAACTCTTTACGAAAAGTGGAAGTTATGTACTACCCATAACACAGCAAGGTCAGAGGTATGACTGTACTGAAATGGACATATATCAATCAGAAAGATAAAAATAGGAGAATTTAGGTCTAAAAAATGGAGGTCTTGGGGGCCAAAACACTAAGGGCCTGACAGATCTTGGAGGACAAGTTACTCCATCACAACGGTGATGGACATTCCGTCCACCAAAATATAAATCCAAATATATCCTATGGGATTTATATTTCAGCAGATGAGATATCCATCACCGATGTGATGGATTAACTTGTCCCTATTGGGTACTAGGCCATTATGCGGTCACAACTTCTGTGACTCACAAAATTAAAAAGTCTAGACTGCAAATTTTATTTTATTTTTAATCGAGTACTAAGTCCATTTTGCGAGTCAGAAAAGTATTTCTGACATGCTAAATGGATTAATTGACCCATTCTGAAATGCAATTAGGAAGCGGAGTGGAAAGAGACATTACTTCCTAATTCGAAAACAGTATTGAATGTATGAATGGCTAGCAACAGCAATTACGATCTCAAACCACAGAAAGGAGGTGTTAACTGATTCACAAAGGGGAGTCTTCCTCTTTATGAATGGTGTTGTTAGCCTTGAGGGAAGTAGAAAATGGTCCAGGTCACCACTGCTTTCTTCCATCAGTGTAGCCAGTGGTGCATTTTGGTGTACACTGTCAAAATGTTATTACTAAAGCCTGGTGTGGTAGTGTACGGTCATTTAGTCATTTACAGACAGCACATTTACCATTGAAATGACCACAATATTTGGATAGAGATGCAGCTTTGCTGATAAATCTATATAGCACACAATGTCTTCAATTTGTGTTTTAGCAAGTGTTTATCATTTGGAAATCATCATGCCAAGTTTTTGATCCTATTAATGTGCTTCACTTTTGTTCTCCTAACTGCTGTTATATTTTTAAATATTGTGCAGTTCATTTGCAAGTATTTAAATGTTGTTGTTTGTTACGAAAAAATTGTATCCTACAATTTTTCCTTTCAATTCAGAAAGATTGTCACTTGGTTCACTTAAAAAAATCCTCTCACTTTGCAGTCAGAGAAAGAAAGTAAACACCAGTCTCCATGATTAAAGAGAATCAGCAATTTGTCACAAGGGATAGCCTGACATTTGACCTCTGTTTTTGAACACAAAGCAAATGTAGCAAGAGAAAAACAAACTTTGCCGGCATCTTTATTACTCACTCACCTTCTGAACTCGAGCATGGTTACTTTGGGGGTACTGCAGCAACCGTACTTCCAGTGCCTATTGAATCGTGCCTGGTTCATCCAGTCCAGGTGTTTTTTCTTGCAATCCTGATTTTATATTGGAATCAACAGTGCTACAAATTTTAGAATGCAAGGAAAAAAACTTGATGAGCAGCTCATGAATGTCACTGGCTCTGTCATGCTCCATTTAGGAACAGAGACAAACACAATACTCTTGACAGTCAAACCCTGCTTCACAAACAATGGAACTCGTTTCTGGTTGCCGGCATTTCCACAGGAAACATCCCATCCCTGACTGAAGACCTAGGCCAACAATGATACAAAACAATGAACTAAAAATAAACTATTGTTTCATAAGGATTCCCTTCAGCCCTGTGTGGCGATTATTTTTTCCTCTATAGCAGAGAGTCAATGCAGACAGTATGCTGCAAAGGCTCAGTACAGAGTCTACTAGTGGAAAGCAACTGAAATTGAAAAAAAATCTACACAATTTATTTACTGTAAAATTACAACCCATTACAGAGAGCTTTACCGGTCATTTACCACCAGTATTAGAGACCGAGTCCACACATGAGGGCCTAAAACATGGGATAACCCAACCTCTTTGAGGACACAATATTCTTATTAACTCCTTGGGTGCGCGGGTGAGCTGGTCTCGTCCAGACACACGGTTCCTGTGTGCCTGGGACAAGACCAGCTCGTCCTGCACCCGGCGCAATGGGGGAGTGCTAGCCCTCCCCCTGTGGTCCTCCCTCCCACACCCCCAGTCGGGGATGGAAGAGGAATCGCTTCACCTTCCACCCCTGCCCCCCCCGCCCCCCCACTGACGTCTGATGATGTCAGCACGCAAATCGTGCGCTGACCCCATCAGAGGTCACCTCAGATTGCGCCAGAAGCATGCTTCCAGCACGATCCCGGAAGAGAAATGCTTTTGCATTTCTCTTCCGACCAGGAGGAGGGGTGGGAGGGACGAGAAAGGAAAGGAAAGATCTTTCATTTCCTTTCTGGTCTCTCACAGCATTTCTGCTGCATCGCGATCAGGCAGCAGAAATGCCCACTACACACCAGGGATTTTTTTTTTTTTAGGGATTATCAATAAAGGGAGCGGCCCCTTGGGCAAAGTAGGCTCCCTAGGGGGCCATATTATTTTTAGGCCATTTCTGCCCCCGCTGGGAGCAGATCGGCCTAGTATAATTAGGCCGATCTGCCCCCAGGGGGTCAGAAAACCCCTACACACCAGGGATAATTTTTATTTTTTATTTTTCTTTTATGTGTAGGAAGCGACCCCTTAGGCAAGGTTCGCTCCCTGGGGGGCCAAATTGTGTTTAGGCTATTTCTGCCCCCCCTTGGGGGCCGATCTGCCCTGGGGGGCAGAAAGCACTAGACAACAGGGAGTTTAAAACAAAAAAAATGTATTATACTGACACATAAGGGGAGTGGCCCCTTGGACAAGGGCTGCTCCTCGGGGGGCCAAACTATTTTTAGGCCATTTCTGCCCCCTCTGGGGGCAGATCGGCCTAATATAATTAGGCCGATCTGCCCTCAAAGGGAGGGGGGGGGGCAGAAACCACTAGACACCATGGATTTTTTTTTATATATATACTTACGCATAAGGGGAACGGCCCGTTGGGCAAGGGCCGCTCCCGGGGGAGGGGCCAAAATATTTTTGGGCCATTTCTGCCCCCCCCCCGGGGCAGATCGGCCTAATATATTTAGGTCGATCTGCCCCCAGGGTGGGGCAGAGAACCCCTAGACATCAGGGATTCATTTTTTTTTTGTTTATTTTTTTTTTATATATGTGGGGAGGGACCTCTTAGGCAAAGGTCGCTTCCCAGGGGACCAAATTATTTTTAGGCCATTTCTGCCCCCCCGGGGGCAGATCGGCCTAATATAATTAGGCCAATCTGCTCCCAGGAGGGACAGAAGCCACTAGACACCAGAGATTTTTTTATTATTAACACATAAGGGGAGCGGCCCCTTGGGCATAGGTGGCTTCCAGAGGGGGCAAAATATTTTGAGGCCTTTTCGACCCTCGCTGGAGGCAGATTGGCCTAATATAATTAGGCTGATCTGCCTCCATGGGGGGCAGAAACCTCTAGACACCAGAGATATATATAAATATTTTATTTACTTTATGTTTTTAGGCAAGGGTCACTCCTCGGGGGGGCAAATTGTATTTAGGCCATTTCTGCCTCCTTTGGGGGCAGAACGGCCTATTTTTGTTAGGCCAATCTGCCCGCAAGGGGGGCAGAAACCACTAGGCACCAATTATTGGTGTGTGTGTTTTGTTTGGGGGGGGGGGGGGGGGGGCAGCCCCTTGGGCAAAGGTCGCTATTACTGTTGGCCACATCTGCCCCCCTTGGGGGCAGATCGCCCTATTTTTGGAAGGCCCATCTGCCCCTAAGGGGGGCGGAAAGCTCACCAGAGAAGATTTTTTTTTCAAAATAAGGGGGTGGAGGTATGGCCATACCCCCACCCCAAATAAATGAGGCCAAAGTTGTTCTGCCCACCAGTGGGCAGATGGGGCAATTACCCCCGATCCACATCCCAGGGGGGGGCAGAAAGTCTACTAGATGCCATGGAATAATATAAATATATATATATATATGGAAAATGTCACTTACCCAGTGTACATCTGTTCGTGGCATGAGACGCTGCAGATTCACATGCTGTGCACATCCCGCCATCTAGTGTTGGGCTCGGAGTGTTACAAGTTGTTTTTCTTCGAGTCACGAGATCGAGGGACTCTTCCCCTTTCGGCTCCTTTGCGCATGGGCGTCGACTCCATCTTAGATTGTTTTCCCCGCAGAGGGTGAGGTAGGAGTTGTGTATATAGTAATAGTGCCCATGCAATGGAGTAAATATGTATGTACATAATGTGTTTAAAAATAATATATTTACAAAGTTACAAATATACAAGTCTAATATTTTCTCAACTTAAAACGGCTACAGGCTCCCGGGGAGGTGGGAGGGCACATGTGAATCTGCAGCGTCTCATGCCACGAACAGATGTACACTGGGTAAGTGACATTTTCCGTTCGATGGCATGTGTAGCTGCAGATACACATGCTGTGCATAGACTAGTAAGCATTTATCTCCCCCAAAGCGGTGGTTCAGCCTGTAGGAGTTGAAGTTGTTTGAAATAAAGTCCGTAATACTGCTTGTCCTACTGTGACTTGCTGTGTTGTTAACACATCCACGCAGTAATGTTTGGTAAATGTATGAGGTGTAGACCATGTGGCTGCCTTACATATTTCAGTCATTGGTATGTTTCCGAGAAAGGCCATGGTAGCACCTTTCTTTCTAGTTGACTGTGCCTTTGGTGTAATAGGCAGTTCTCTTTTTGCTTTTATAGAGCAGGTTTGAATACATTTAACTATCCATCTGGCAATGCCTTGTTTGGATATTGGATTCCCTGTACAAGGTTTTTGGAATGCAACGAACAATTGTTTTGTTTTGCGAATTTGTTTTGTTCTATCTATGTAGTACATTAGTGCCCTTTTAATGTCTAATGTATGTAATGCTCTCTCTGCTACCGAATCTGGTTGTGGAAAGAATACTGGGAGTTCCACTGTTTGATTTAAGTGGAACGGTGATATGACTTTAGGTAAGAATTTAGGATTTGTTTGTAGAACTACTTTATGCTTATGTATCTGAATAAAGGGTTCTTGTATAGTAAATGCTTGTATTTCACTTACTCTTCTGAGAGATGTGATAGCTATCAGAAAAGCTACTTTCCATGTTAAGTACTGTATGTCACATGAGTGCATGGGTTTAAAAGGTGGACCCATAAGTCCTGTCAAGACAATGTTGAGATTCCACAAAGGAACTGGTGGTGTTCTTGGTGGGATAATTCTTTTCAGACCCTCCATAAATGCTTTTATGACTGGTACCCTGAATAATGAAGTTGAGTGCGTAATTTGCAGATAAGCTGAAATTGCGGTGAGATGTATTTTAAAGGATGAAAAGGCTAACTTTGACTTTTGTAAGTGCAGTAGGTAGCTGACAATGTGTTTAGCAGATGCGTGTAATGGTTGAATTTGATTATTATGGCAGTAATAAACAAATCTTTTCCACTTATTTGCAAAGCAATGTCTTGTGGTTGGTTTCCTAGCTTGTTTTATGACCTCCATACATTCCTGTGTAAGGTCTAGGTGCCCGAATTCTAAGACTTCAGGAGCCAAATTGCTAGATTCAGCGATGCTGGATTTGGGTGTCTGATCTGTTGTTTGTGTTGAGTTAACAGATCTGGTCTGTTTGGTAGCTTGATATGGGGCACTACTGAGAGGTCTAGTAGTGTTGTGTACCAAGGTTGTCTTGCCCTAGTTGGTGTTATTAGTATGAGTTTGAGTTTGTTTTGACTCAATTTGTTTACTAGATAGGGAACGAGTGGGAGAGGGGGGAAAGCGTATGCAAATATCCCTGACCAACTCATCCATAACGCATTGCCCTGAGAGTGAGCTTGTGGGTACCTGAATGCGAAGTTTTGGCATTTTGCATTTTCTTTTGTTGCAAATAGGTCTATTTGCGGTGTTCCCCACCTTTGGAAGTATGTTTTTAGTATTTGGGGATGAATTTCCCATTCGTGGATCTGTTGATGATCCCGAGAGAGATTGTCTGCTAACTGGTTTTGAATTCCAGGTATGAACTGCGCTATTAGGTGAATGTGGTTGTGAATCGACCAATGCCATATTTTCTGTGCCAGGAGACACAACTGTGTCGAGTGTGTTCCTCCCTGTTTGTTCAGATAATACATTGTTGTCATGTGGTCTGTTTTGACAAGAATGTGTTTGTGGGTTATTATAGGTTGAAATGCTTTCAGCGCTAGAAATACTGCTAGTAGTTCTAAGTGATTTATCTGAAACTGTCTCTGCTGGGTGTCCCATTGTCCTTAGATGCTGTGTTGGTTGAGGTGTGCTCCCCACCCTATCATGGAGGCATCCGTTGTCACTACGTATTGAGGCACTGGGTCTAGAAAAGGCCGCCCTTTGTTTACATTTATAGTGTTCCACCATTGAAGGGAGGTGTATGTTTTGCGGTCTATCAAACCTAGATCTTGAATTTGACCCTGTGCTTGTGACCATTGTGATGCTAGGCACTGTTGTAAGGGCCGCATGTGCAATCTTGCGTTTGGGACAATGGCTATGCATGAGGACACGATGCCTAGTAGTTTCATCACAAATTTTACCTGTATCTTTTGTTTTGGGTGCATGGCTTGTATTACGTTTTGAAAGGCCTGTACACTTTGTGGACTTGGAGTGGCAATCCCTTTTGTTGTGTTGATTGTTGCTCCTAAGTATTGTTGTATTTGACACGGTTGTAGGTGTGACTTGTTGTAGTTGAGTGAGAAACCTAGTTTGTGAAGGGTTTCTATGACATACTTTGTGTGTTGTAAACACTGTTGTTGCGTATTGGTTTTGATTAACCAATCGTCTAGGTACGGGAACACATGTATTTGCTGCCTTCTGATATGAGCAGCCACTACTGCCAGACATTTTGTAAAAACTCTTGGCGCTGTTGTTATCCCGAATGGCAACACTTTGAACTGGTAATGTACTCCTTGGAATACAAACCTTAAGTACTTTCTGTGGGAAGGATGTATAGGTATATGGAAATATGCATCCTTTAGGTCTAGTGTTGTCATGTAGTCTTGTTGTTTGAGCAGTGGGGTCACGTCTTGCAGTGTCACCATGTGAAAGTGATCTGATTTGATGTAGATGTTTAGTGTTCTGAGATCCAATATAGGTCTTAGAGTTTTGTCTTTTTTGGGAATGAGAAAGTACAGGGAGTAAACTCCTGTTCCTCTTTGATGAATTGGTACTATCTCTATAGCATCTTTTAGTAACAACGCTTGGACCTCCAGTTGTAAGAGTTCCATGTGTTGTTTGGACATGTTGTGTGTTTTCGGTGGGACATTTGGAGGGAATTGTAGAAATTCTATGCAATAACCATGCTGGATAATGGCTAGGACCCACGTGTCTGTTGTTATTTCCTCCCAGTGTTTGTAGAACTTGGTTAGTCTCCCCCCCACTGGTGTTATGTGTTGGGGATTTGTGATGTTGAAGTCACAGTTTATTTTGTGGAGTTTTGGGACTCTGGAACTTCCCTCTACTCTTTGGGAACTGCCCCCTCTATATTGTCCCCAAAAACTTCCCCGCTGATTTTGACTCTGGTAAGTGGGCCTTGTTTGTGAGGTTGAGGGTTCTGTGCTCTGTCCCAGAAACCCCCCTCGAAACTGTGATTTCCAAAAAGTGCCTCTGCTCTGTGGGGAGTAGAGTGCGCCCATGGCTTTGGCCGTATCTGTGTCTTTTTTGAGTTTTTCGATAGCAGTGTCCACCTCCGGCCCAAACAACTGCTGTCCATTAAATGGCATATTCAGCATGGCTTGTTGTATTTCCGGCTTGAATCCTGATGTACGCAGCTATGCGTGTCTCCGTATGGTCACTGCTGTATTTACAGTCCTAGCAGCTGTGTCCGCTGCATCCATTGCTGACCGTATCTGATTGTTTGAGATACTCTGGCCTTCCTCCACCACTTGTTGTGCTCTTTTTTGGAACTCTTTGGGCAGGTGTTCTATGAAATGTTGCATTTCGTCCCAATGAGCCCTATCATATCTAGCCAGCAAGGCCTGTGAGTTGGCAATGCGCCATTGGTTGGCTGCTTGTGCCGTGACCCTTTTCACGCAGCGTCGAACTTGCGACTCTACTTATCTGGAGGTGGTGCGTCTCCTGAGGTGTGTGAGTTCGCTCTCTTGCGAGCTGCCCCTACTACCACTGAGTCTGGTGTTAATTGCTGCGTGATGTACACAGGGTCTGTTGGTGGCGGTTTGTACTTCTTCTCCACCCTTGGAGTAATGGCCCTGCCCTTCACAGGCTTCTGAAACAATTGTTTGGAGTGTTTCAGCATTCCCGGTAGCAAAGGGAGACTTTGGCACTGGCTATGTGTGGACGATAGCGTGTTAAATAAAAAGTCATCCTCGATAGGTTCCGCATGCAGGGTGACATTATGAAATGCCGCTGCTCTTGACACCACCTATGTGTAGGCTGTACTGTCCTCAGGTGGTGACGGTCTGGCTGGATAACAGTCGGGACTGTTATCTGATACCGGCGCATCATAAAGATCCCATGCGTCGGGATCATCCTCACTCATTCCAGTATGAGTTGGGGACTGCATCATTGGTGGAGTGGCTACCGGTGATGGTTGTGGTGAGCGTTGTGGAGATGGTGACGGGGTTACTTGTCTTGCCACCTTTGCCTGTGGCTGCTTGTCTTTCTCTTGGAAGGCAAGTTTTCTTTTCATTCGAATTGGGGGAAGAGTACTGATCTTCCCTGTGTCTTTTTGAATGTGGAGCCTTCTTTGAGTGTAATCTGGCTCTATTGTCTCTAGTTCTTGTCCGAATCTGTGTCCTTGCATTTGTGAACACAGGCCCTGTTCCTCTGTGTAGGAACTTGATTTCGGTTCCGAGGCCCGATGTTTCGGTATGGAAACTTTTTCGGCTGTCTTTTTCGGTTCCGACGACACTTTCTTGAGCTTCGGCGTACTGATCTCTCGGTGCCGCCTCGTTTCGGTGCCGCCCTCTCGGTGCCGAGATTGCTCTGACCCGGGGTCGAGTCTGCTCTGTGCCGGTATCTCGACCGGAGTCGGATGACTTCGACACATGCGTGCCCTTTTTCGGTGCCGATGGTCGGTCACCTATTTTTCGGGTTAAGCCATGGCCTGCTGGCGGTGGCGTCCCCTGGGCTTTCGTGGTTTTTCCGTGAGTTTTGTGTATCGACGTCTTACTCACGGTTTTCGGCGTCTGTTCGGGATCGACCTCGTCAGAGTCCGAATCCTCGATGGAGAAGGTTTCTTCTTCCTCCTCCAAGTGTTTTGTCCTGTCGGCGCCGACGCCATTTGTAGTCTTCTTGCTCTTCGGTCTCTTAACGTCTTCCTCGACTGAAACGCTCGACAGGCCTCACAGGTATCCCCTTTGTGTTCTGGAGACAAACACAAATTACAGACCAGATGCTGATCTGTATAAGGATACTTGTTGTGACATTCGGGGCAGAAGCGGAATGGGGTCCGTTCCATTAGCCTTGAAAACACACGTGGTCGGGCCGACCAGGCCCCGCCGGGGAATCGAAAACCCCGAAGGGCCACCGGAGCTCTTCAAAATACGGTGTTGATCTGTTGTAACTAACCCAATGCCGAACGCAAACAATACCGTCGAATTTTCAGAGATTTTAACTAACTTTCTGAACCGAAACGCGGAGCGAAAAGGAACACGTCAGAACCCGATGGCGGAAAGAAAACAATCTAAGATGGAGTCGACGCCCATGCACAATGGAGCCGAAAGGGGAGGCGTCCCTCGATCTCGTGACTCGAAAAAGACTTCTTCGAAGAAAAACAACTTGTAACACTCCGAGCCCACCACTAGATGGCGGGATGTGCACAGCATGTGTATCTGCAGCTAGACATGCCATCAAATGTATATATATATATATATATATAGGAGTGGTGGCTACCAACCAGTATGGGCCTGGTTATGCCCCTACCCCACCTGAAGGGGGTAACAGTCTTTCAGCTCCCCCCCCCTCACAGCAAGCAAGAGGACATTTGATTATTTTGGGTTTTGGTTATACATTTGGGCCATGAGAGCTTGGTAACTCTCAAAATCGTCCGACTAGGAATGGTGAGAGCTGCACTTTTTTGGCTTTGGGACGCTGCCATGTAGAAAAATCCACAAGACCTAGACACATCTGAAAACTAAACATCTGGTTGATTCTAGGGTGGTGTGTTTCACATGCACCCCGCACCATTTTCTTACCCACAATGCCCTGCAAACCTCCATCTTGGCTGGAAATCACACATTTTTCCCACATTTTTGTGATGGAACCTTCCGGAATCTGCAGGAATCCACAAAATTCCTACCACCCAACATTGTCTCATCTATACCAATAAAAATTCTGCTGCACTTGTCAGCCTAAAACTTTTTTTTTTTCTTCAAACTGGCCTTTTGGACCCGCTTTGGTTCCCCCTCAATTTTGACATGTTTTGGCTCTTCCCTGTCACAGGCACTTTGCCCACCTACACAAATGAGGTATCATTTTTACCCAGAGACTGAGGGGAGCATTAGTCCCGGTGCAGTGATCCCACACAGAAATGTGGGAAAAAAGTTGTTTTTTAGCTAAATTTGAGGTTTGCTGAGGATTCTGGGTAAGAAAAAGAAAACATTGGGGGGATCCACGCAAGTCACACCTCCCTGGACTCCCCTGGCTGTCTAGTTTTCAGAAATGTCTGGGTAGGTTACCCTAGATTGCTGCAGAGCCCAGGACCAAAAACGCAGGTGCCCCCCCCCCCCCCCCCTGCAAAAACAGATAGTTTTCTATTTGATAATTTTGATGTGTCCAGATAGTGTTTTGGGTCATTTCCATTTGCGAGCACTAGGCCTAACCACACAAGTGGTGTACCATTTTTATCGGGAGACTTGAGGGAACACTGGGTGGAAGGAAATTTGTGGCTCCTCTCAGATTCCAGAACTTTCTGTCACTGAAATGAGGAAAAAGTATTTTTTGGCCAAATTCTGAGGTTTGCAAAGGATTCTAGGTAACAGAACCTGGTCAGAGCCCCACAAGTCACCCCATCTTGGATTCCCCTAGGTGCCTAGTTTTCAAAAATATGCAGGTTTGGTAGGTTTCCCTAGGTGCCGGTTGAGCTAGAAGCCAAAATCTACAGTTAGGCACTTTGCAAAAAACATGTCAGATTTCAATGTAAAAATGTGATGCGTTCATGTTGTGTTTCCTGTCGCGAACATTAGGCCTACCCCCCAAATGAGGTACCGTTTTTATCGGGAGACTTGGGGGAACACAGAATAGCAAACCAAGTGTTTTTGACCCTTGTCTTGCTCTACTTTTTTTTCCTTCCAAATGTAATACAGTGTGTAAAAAAAATGTCTATTTGAGAAATGCCCTGTATTTCACATGCTAGTATGGGCACCCCGGAATTCGGAGATGTGCAAATAACCACTGCTTCTCAACACCTTATCTTGTGGCCATTTTGGAAATACAAAGGTTTTCTTGATACCTATTTTTCACTCTTTATATTTCAGCAAATTAATTGCTGTATACCCGGTAAAAAATGAAAACCCACTGCAAGGTGCTGCTCATTTATTGGCTCTGGGTACCTAGGGTTCTTGATGAACCTACAAGCCCTATATATCTCCGCAACCAGAAGAGCCCAGCAGACGTAACGGTAAATTGCTTTTAAAAATCTGACATCGCAGGAAAAAGTTACAGAGTAAAACATGGAGAAAAATGGCTGTTTTTTTCACCTCAATATCAATATTTTTTTATTTCAGCTGTTATTTTCTGTAGATAACCCTTGTATGATCTACATAAATTACCCCTTGCTGAATTCAGAATTTTGTCTACTTTTCAGAAATGTTTAGCTTTCTGGGATCCAGCATTGGTTTCACACCCATTTCGGTCACTAACTAAGAGGCTGAAAGCACAAAAATCGTAAAAATGGGGTATGTCCCAGTAAAATACCAAAATTGGGTTGAAAAATTGTGTTTTCTGATTCAAGTCTGCCTGTTCCTGAAAGCTGGGAAGATGGTGATTTTAGCACCGCAAACCCTTTGTTGATGCCATTTTCAGGGAAAAAACACAAACCTTCTTCTGCAGCCCTTTTTTTTTTTTTAAACCAAAATTTTTGCTGTATTTTGGCTAATTTCTTAGTCTCCTTCAGGGGAACCCACAAACTCTGGGTACCTCTAGACTCCCTAGGATGTTGGAAAAAAAGGACGCAAATTTGGCATGGGTAGCTTATGTAGACAAAAAGTTATGAGGGGCTTAGCGCAAGCTGCCAAAAAAAGGCCTGCCACCTGAGCGGGAAAAGACCTGGCAGTGAAGGGGTTAAAATAGAGAGAAACTAAATTACAACATTAGACTATTGTAGTAGAAACTTCTGCCAGCCATTTTTGGACATTTGCCACTACATGGTCTTCAATGTAGTTCTAAAAATTCCAATGTTGTAATAAAGCTGAAATAAAGGAGAGAGTTAATGTCCGCCGAGCTCATCACACTGACGTGTGGCACGTGATACCACGTCACAAGCGCGCCCCGCTCAGCACTATGGAGGCACTGGAGCGACGGAGGTTGAAGACATAGGCCTCCAGGGCACCGCCAGATCTGGAATGAATCTCAGTGTTCATTTGAGCTTCATTGGCAACACAGCAGTTTGCTGATTTATCCTGGACATTGCAGTGGGCCACCAGGGATTGCTACGAATAAATCACAGCCAAACGCTTTTATGCACAGAAGAGACTCAGTGCTCCTAGCAGGGGCGGTGCCACTGGCGGCGCTCGCAGGGCAGCCCCTGCAGACCTTGTTCGAGGCAGGCTGAATCCTATTGCAGAGGAAGCCACTCCACCAATGTCCCTACAAACTCCCCTTGAGAAGAGGGGCTCCGGCACAATTTTTTTGCTTTGTGCTTCTTTGGAAGCATCCAGCTGCTGGTGTTGTTCTGGTAAATAATATATTTTTCAAAATGCCGATTTTCCACTGATTACTGATGTTAGACCATTAGCAGAGATACACTCATATCTGCTTTTGAAATGCCACTGCTGCCCTCTCGCCCGCAAGACTGTTTAACCTGTGATTGCCTAGGAGGAAAGAACGGGGTGTAGGTGTATATCTATGTCTAATTTTGAGTTCGCCAAGCAGCACTACGAAATATGATACCTTCTTTCATTCTTGGCTTTTCAGCCACAGTTGCATTATGGGGCTTGTCATTTTGCTTTTTAAAATGTGCACTGTAGCCTCGAAATTCCAGCAGGCAACATGCTGTTGGCAAAAATGCCAGAATTGACAGAAGTAGTTATACATCAAAGGGGGCACAGTGAAGAAAAGTAATCCATCAGTCACACAGTGTAGTCAAGCTGGGAAGCCGGAATTAACACCAAGGTCTCTGGGTCAAGCCCCGTAGCTAATTTTAGCCCCAAAGTGTCATTAAAGCTTCTGACTGGCCTGAGCATTTTATGCAAGTGCATTTAAAATATCCCTCATTTTTCATAAGATGTGGCAACAGCGGAGGAGACACCCTATCTTTATAGAAATTGTATCTTTTGGGCAGAAGCAGTGCAAGCTTCCCTCCTTCAGATGAAAGATCAAACTTGTGAAGCAGCAATACAAGCGCCCCTGTTTCACAGAGGGCAGCAAGTGCAATCTTCTATTCGCTGCAGAATAAATCCAGCAGGGCAGACTAGTACAAGCTTTCAACGCTCGCAGAGCATGTACCGGAAAGTATAGCTGGATGCGAGAGGGAATATTTGAGTTCTGGCAGCATTCTTACTTTTTAATAATTCACATCAGAGTCTGCTGCCCATTTTGAATCTTTGGTTTTCTACATATTTAGAAATAGCCCTAACCTAGAAGGCTATTGTTATTTGGTGCTGCCTGGTCACACGCTGCTCATCTCGGTGTTTTATCCAATGTGCAATGCATGAGACTTGGCACATGTACAGAATAAAACTTTGAAGCAGAAAATGTCTTATATTAAATACAAAACCCTCAACTTTAAGGGCAAATTGTGAAAGCAGTAGAGTAAAAGAAGTAAAAAAAAAATGTTAGTGGCCTCACGACTCTGCCTTTATTCTTCCTCCATTGACATGTGGTAATAGTCATCTCTTTACCTTGAAGTGTAAATTACTAAACTATCAAAACAATAAACCGGTGCTCTGTTGTATGTCCATCTCTGCTTAAAGAGGCATGAAAAAGAAGCTGCGATGTTCCCTCAACCTTCTGGTACTTCACTGCCTTTGTATAGTGTGCAGTTCAAGTACACCTCTTTTCTTCTCATCCTAAAATCCATCGGACAGTGGCGTAACAAAACGTCAGCCCTCCCCCACCTGCAAGATAAGCTGAAGGGCCTCCCGACTCACATCAGTAGAGGCTGAGGGGGCCTCCTCCAGTATGGCTACGGCTCAGGGTTAACTGCACCGCCAAGGCTGCAGGGGCCTCTGTTACACCCCTGCCAGGGATGGATGCCATATCAATTGTATTTTACTTGATGCTGAGTTAAAGTATTGCATTGATTCATTTTGGATGACGTGACGTTCTCTCTTTACCCGGATGTAAGTTCTTGGGTGCCTACACACCTATTAGCCGCGACAAAGTCGTACACTTTTGACTGAAACATGTGTTTGCTC
The DNA here is from genome assembly GCF_031143425.1 of Pleurodeles waltl. Lineage (NCBI taxonomy): Eukaryota > Metazoa > Chordata > Amphibia > Caudata > Salamandridae > Pleurodeles > Pleurodeles waltl. The sequence goes on along the minus strand of NC_090450.1, from coordinate 531,132,446 downwards.
CTGCTGCATAAAATAAAGTCTATCTGTCTTATTGATTAATAACTTCATCCGTTCAAGACCTGAATTTGGTCTGAACATGCACACTCGCAAAGTCCGTTGGTCTGGTTTTGGCAAGTGTACAATGGTCCATTTTCTTTTTACCTTTTGCAAACACATGAAGCGTGCACACACAGTAGGTAAAACATTAAATTAAAGGAGTTTTCCAGCAAAGCAGGTATGCCAGGCCTGGCATAGAAGTGCTCCACTTTTCTGGTAGTGTGCACGTGTGACCAGGGATAATCCTGTCAGGGCGCAAGAGTGTCAACGGATGACGTGGGGCGGACCCCAGCCAATGGACGAAGAGGCTTGGAAGAAGGCTCTGTATGTATGTGAAGATGTACCTGTTTTGTCATGATATTCTGAGAAGAGCAGGACCGGCTTTATGGGGGTGCGACTGCTGCGGCCGCACTGGGCGCTGACCTGAAGGAGGGGGGGCGCTGTTTTTAGCAATAGGTTACAATTTCAAAGCACCGGAAGCAAAGTTCCACGTGTACCAGCTGTCAGACAACAATAAAAATGTCAAGATAACTTGTGATTAATGTGACAGAGAGAGATCGGAGTTTTCTCCAGTGGCAGTTTTGACTCGTCATAATGTAGCGCAGAGGGTTACTGTGCCTGCTGGAAAGAACAGATCTGTATGTAAGTGGATAGCCGAGTGGGAGTAGTAAAGCTAGCCTTTACCAGCGTTTTAAAACAAATGGAATGTATGTGAGAGAGGGGCTATGGAGACATGAGGAGCACATTCGCCGGGTAGTAGTACGGGAATCCGAAGAGGAGGGGTGGGGGGCAAAAAGGACTGTCGCGCAGGGCGTCACCAGTGCTGAAGCCAGCCCTGGAAAACATTAAGCCTCTAGGTCAACTCTAATAAATAAAATAAGTTCCTTGAGTCACAAATATGGTCTTGGTTTCTTTCTTTCAACTTACTAATACATCTGTGGTTGTAGATAAAACAGTTTTATGTGTATTGTCCTAGTTTTGAGTTAATCGGGGATCAGAAAGTGCCCAGTCTGTTTTTGTTTTTTAATTTTCAGGATCCATCAAGCCGTTCAAAACACTAATCCCACATTGTCAGTATCACGCCAATGGAGTTAGACTGCTGACTGCATGCTTGGCAGAGTGTCACTAAGATAAGCACAACAGAGGCACGTGTCATTTGTCCCAGTTTGAGTAAGTAACAGAGATTCAAGGAATCCATAAAAAGCCTGGATGATCTATTTTATTAAGAGAGGAGTGAGGAGATTTCTACTCCTCAAAGGGATAATTACAGCTGGAGTCAGTAAATGTGAGATCTGATGTGATGGGTGAATGTTGCTTGAAATTAACATTCAATCAATTCTGAAATTAACACTTTCTGGAGTAGAAACCATACTTAGTTTGAGAGAGACCGCCAACCCCAAAAAGGCGCTGAGACTCTGTAAGGCAGAAGTTGTGGAGAGACAAAAGAAAACAAGCATTTTCAATGCAACGGGTCTCGCATTAGCTTGAGTTTGCGCTATTAGCGTGGTAAAGAAAAAAAAACGCAGCGCGATCGCACTATGTAAAATGCTGTGCAGTAAATAAACAGATAAAGTAGTCTGGACACCATGCTGAAAACATCGAGTCTTGTATGTTTTTAGTAGTTTACCGGTGCTGTGTAGGTAGGCTAAACACCGGAAAAGGCATGACGTACACATGCCTTTCACAAATGAAAGCAAGTGGATTTTAAAAGGCAAGCCAACGAACCAGTGTAAGTGACTGACGTGACATGGGTGTGGTTTGAAGCCCAAAGAGAGATTACAGAATGGGACGAAGCGCTCTGCGTTCGCCCATAAAAAAATCAACCAGTAGAGTTGCATGGCACCAATGCTCCTGAGAAGCAACTAGTGCTGGTGTGGTCAACTTCACTGTCACCCATATCACTGTGGTCTCTACATGGTCTGCCATCTTAGTAAGGCACGTGCAACCAACAATTCACCCATTGGCTGCTACTCTGCCTTTCTTGATTGAACTATATTATCATTTATACAGTACATTAGATCCCTCATCCGAGGCCTAAATGCCTTCATTAGTATCATTGTACCAGTTAATTTTGTTTATCCAATTGATGTATACTTTACAAAAATCTTGCACTTTCTTTGAAAGGTTCTAGCGACTGTTGTGGGGCTTTTGCTTTCAGTTCTTGCCCTCCTTAACCAATAACCTTTCTAAGGCAGGCTCTAAGATAATGTTTCAAGCACAACCTTGGAAGTGTCAGTTATTCCAACCTTGTACCAAGAAGTAATCTTGTTTCATGTATCGCCTTGTTTCTGAGTGCAAGTCAAAGTACAGAGTATAATCCTGGGAGCGTTGGTAACTCCAAACTTGTGACAAGAACAATCCTGTTTTGTGTGTATTTGAATAATCGAGTTTAACCTGTGTATTGAGCACAACCTTAGGAGAGTCAGTAATTTCAACCTTCTACCATATCTATTCTTTTTCTGAGTTCAAGTAATTCTGTATGTTATCCATTTCTGAGAGTAACATGGTCTCAAACACCCCTTGAACGTTGTTTAACTTCCAACCTAGGTGCTCAGAGTAACCTGGTTGTCTATTTCCCTGTGAGTGTTTTTGATTCTAATATAGGTACAGAGTGCAGACTTTGGAGTGTCATTAACTCCAATCTATGTTTCGAGTTTACTGTGGAGTGCCTTGACGCTACCTAGTACTTCAAGATCTTCTTCAAGAATTACAGAAGATTTCATTTGATTATCTGGTTGGGTTGTTCTGCTCCCATGCAATGATTATTTAAGAAACCTGTAAGTGTGAAATATCAAAAGCAAGAGTACTCTGACATATCAATAAAAGCCATTTTTCTACCTCCCTATGTGTAGAGATTCATCAAATTTGGCAATAGGGATAGGGTGGCTGTGCAGGGGGCAGGTTTGAGTCCTCACCCCTGGTTTTGCTCACTGCTGTTGCCTAGGCACCTCCTGAGGTGAAGCGCGACGTTGCTTGGCTCAAACAATTATTCACTCACTAAGGTATGGCTTTATGTTGCTGAAAAGACTAACTGAAATATATTGTTTGGCTCATCGTGTGAAGGAGCGCTGTTAGCTGTGGTTCCTGTTGTGAAGCCTTATGGGTGTCCAGCTGTCCTCTGGCCATCGAGCAGAGAAGTGCGGGATGGAGAAGCAGTGCATCTTTATGCCGCAGTTATATTATTAGCTGAGGTTAAACTTCATCGCCCCTCACGATTCTCCATTGCTCTGCTAGCCATACTGTCAATTTCCAGGCTCGTTAGAAGACTCTGTGGTCGTGTCCTGACACATCCTAAGGTAGGAAGTTGAACGGAGTAGTTCCGGGGAAGCGCACCATGTGTATGGTTCCCAAACTTTTGGCATCTGTGAATCCCACTGCAGGTACCTACCAAATTTAGGGTGCACGGGAGTTCAGTAGCATTAAAAGTCCCAAAAACTGAAGGCACTGTTAAGCTAGCAAGGGAGAATTACATGGAGTCCTCCAAAAAGTGTCAGAAGACCAACACGTTATAGGGACTGTTAAGACGGCAAAGACATTATGTGAAGTCTGCTCAAGAGTGACAGAAGTCCATGCAATGGAGATGCTATTTAGCAGCCGAGGAAGTAACATATTGAGTTCATTCAGGAGAGATTAAGTATCGACTCACTGAATGCACAGTTGAACCATCAATAAACCGCTATAGGGAATCAACCGAGGGGCCATCCAAAAGCAACATCAGCCCAACCCTAGAGGCACTGCTTAATCTGCGATTACTCTATAGAGTATGATTAGAATAAGAGTCACTATGTGGCTAGCTATCATATAGGTGCTGAGGAGATCATCTGGGCTCTGACAGGCAGTATATATATTCTAGACTGTAACAAGGACTGTGAGGTCTAGTAAGGAGGGTGGTTAATCTAACCTGATAAAAAGTGTGGGTTAAGACAGCCACATAGAGAGGCTGCAGTTAGTGATTTCTATGGAAGAAGTGGACTTAGTTCATCAAAGATGGAAGAAAGGTAGTGCAGCAAGGCTGGGGTGCAGGCCGTAGTCTGGGATCCAGGCCCAACCAGACCAGAAGACGCACTTAACCTTTCTGCCCTACATTTGGACCAGGCACTCCAGGAGGAGATGTTACATAGGATATGGCAATCAAAGGTGAGGAGGCAGGAGGGTCACATCGCAGCCTCTGTTTTCGATTGTACTGCAATATCTATACAGTGCTGTCTACCCCTATATGGGGTGCTGAAGGCCTTGCCTACATGGACAGTATGCTACACTGTGTAGGGCAAGTGGTGGGAAGGGTGGTGTTTTTGTTCTCGAGCTTGTGTGGTAAGTGCTTCCATGTCATGTGTGAACACCACCTAGCTGTGGCCATCATATTATGGGATGATATGACCTAGAGGTCGAAGTGGGCAGGATCAGAGGGGCACAACATGGCCATACTTTTTTGATTTATAAAAAAACTTTCCCCTATTTCTCATAAAAAGACAACTGCTCCCGGAATGGTTAATTCCAATAGTTTAAATGCTTAAGTTGAAGTGTCATTCAGTGCTGTGAAACAGAAGTCGGGAAGAACCCAAAGCCAGGACGAAGCCAAAGCTGTGAAGACAGCTAAACAAGCCTTTCTGCCAGGGCGCCTGCTTGCCTAGGGGAATGCAAATGTGTAAAATGAGTTAATCTGCAAAGGTAAAGGGTAATCTGCAAATGTAAACAACGCTTGGGAGCCAGCCGGTATTAGCTATTGATTGAATCACTCGAAGCTTTGTGATGGCAAAGATTTATTTTTTGGAGTGGTAGTGCCAAGAGTTAACAACTGAGCTATTTGGGAACAAGTCGAAGCCGGGACAAAGCCGAAGCCAAGAAGATAGCTAAATAAGCCTTCCTGCCAGGGTGCCTTCTTGCCTAGGGGAATGCAGATGTACTCATTGAGTTACTCTGCAAAGGTAAAGGGCAACCTGCACTTGTAAGGGATGCTTGGGATCCGGTATTAGCTATTCATCAAATCACTTTAAGCTTTCTGATGATAAAGATGTATTCTTTTTTAGTAGTAGAGCAAAGAGTTAACTGAGCAGCTTGAAGTGCATGCTTTTAATTGTATTTATATAGCGCTTACTACTCCGGGAGGTGTTGAAGGGACAGTAATGTAAAAAAAAAAAAAAACAACAAAAAAAAAAATGCATTATATATAGTCTGGATATTACTAAAATCTACATTTTGGAAGCACCATTTGATCTTAAAACGTTTTGTACATTTTTTAGCAGTCTATCTGATACTGTGTGAAATGCAAACTAAAAATAATGATTTACATATTCAATGTGCTTTCGGTCACAGGCCGTGACCTCGTGGCACTAAAAATACACTAGTCACTCACTACTCTCCACTGCACCAACCAGAATTTAATTCTGTGGGTTTCTGGTTACACACAGATCTCTGTAGTGCATTTACTAAGAGATGTTTCATAATGTGCTATAATGCATTTCCCACTGAGTAACAACCTTTTTTTAAATGTATTTTTCATTTAAACTCTGCATTTGTTTTTCCATAAGTAGCTACCTGACAGTAAAAGACAAAAAACGTACAGAATATTTTATTTTTTTAACTACACCTTTGACCCTGCACCCACGCTGACTGTGCCCCCCCCCCCACACACACACACACACATTGCATGCATCATAACAGTTCCCTTACATTTTTTCTATGTACTTCGAACGCTGTGTGATGGATGAAGATTTGCCAGATGGTGTATGGTGTTCATTCGGAAAGTGCCAATTTAGAACCCACAACCTAGACTCTCAAGAATTGGCTTTCTGCGCAAACCATCGCTGCACCAGCCCCAGCAGGGCAAAAATGTACGTCAGCACCACGGATCTGTGGGGTCTGCGCAGCCCAGCCTCGTTTCCAGCCGAAGCACAGCTGGAAGTTCGCAGCTGGCCTACGGGGAGGGATCTGCGCGTGCTCCAACCACGCGCTTCTCGGACTCTGCTCCGAGGGTTTGAATCCGGACAAAAATAGAAGAAGGTCGGGAGGTTAATTTGATGCAGTGAACGTTCCCATCGCAAATACATCCAGTCAAATGGGAGCTCGACTTGTCGCACACGCCGGCTCTCTCCCACAGCCGGAAATTGGCGTCTGTTCTCGCAAAGGGACATTTTATTTAAAATGTATCAGCATACTGCATGTTTTTTTTTTTAAACGCATTAACTCGTTAGACGTCCTGCACGCGACTACAGTTTTTGCGCATAACAGACACACATACAGAAAAAACAGGGCCAAAAGCTTGGGGTGATATACAAATTCATGAACACATATTATTTTCTGTTTTAAAAGTAAAGAACCACCAGACTGGCACGTAGGTACTTCTAAATGGACGAGCCCCACCACGTGTGGTGGATTCACAAATCTATAGAGTGTCAACTATCAGGGCTAAATCGAGCTTTACCTACGAGCGCCGCCCCTCTGAAAACGTCAACAAGAAAACTGACTGTGACAAACCCCCTTAGAAACCAGACTGCGCCAAGGACGACCTTCAGTCTTAACTACTGACCTCCTGGGGTCCAGCATTACTTGAAAACCCTTTAAAATCTCCAATGCTGCTCCATCACATACGTTAACAGATACTCTGATTTAAAATGACTGAAATTAAAAACACGTTTTGAAAAAAGCCAAAAACTTAAAATTAGCTTTATTACAAGAGAAAAGTTTAAGTAAGCTGAGTATGAGGATGAGTTTTATCTTTATAATTAACTGTGGGGAGGCACAGGGAAGGTTGCTGCGGGGTGTAGTGTGGTGCCGCTGGGGTGGACTGCAGTTTGGTGGGGATGGGAGGTGCAGGAGTGGTAGTGCAGTGTTGGCAGGGGGTAGTGCAGTGCTGGCATGGAAGCGTTAGTGCAGTAGGAACAAGCAATGTCAAAGCCAGTAGGTCTCATCTTTGTAAGTGAAAAGCTGTTGCCTTTGTCAATGTTTGTAAAGTATTGTAAGTGCATGGTGTGGTGTGATGAGGGTTCAAGCTGTACACATGTATGAATGGCATTACTAACACAGGGCTAATCATGTTAAATAATGGAAAAAAAACTACTTGCATCTCCCAAAGCAATCCTTCGATTCACAAATGCACCAACAGAGCTGCAGATCGCGGGCCTATAACGCCCCAACGATCAATCTAAAACAAACAGGGCACCTCGGACTGCTAAAATGATGGACGGTACCTGGAAATGAATCTATCACACGCATTGCTTGCTGGATTTCCCGCTGCGTGTTAGACAAGCCCTCATATCTGTTGTTTTATCTCTAATAATAAACAAAAAGGACGGATAAGGAAAGCCCGGCACCAAGCGTGGTAAATAACCCCCTCCTCTGAAAATGAAGGCAGAAGGCTGGAGGGACCGGTTTACAGGAAGGAGAAACCAAACACCACATTATTTTTCTACCTGCACCAATTGCCGTTTGGTGCAGCGAGCAACACATTTTTCTGGCTCTCAATATTCCTCTCGGGTTTCAAAGAGGGTTTTCACTTCAGGCAGTCTGTTCCTTCTACAGATGCAAGCACAATAGAACAAAAACTCAACACGATCTTTAAGGGTGGCAATTCAAAACGCCTGCATGATAACACATCTAATTGTTGTAAGAAAGAGGCTTGGCAGTATAGGCAGACGTTTCTGAAAAGCAAAGGAGCACATTCCGAATGTATACTGAAAATCTGCATTACAAGTCCTATGGACTGTGTCCAAAAGGGTCAAATCCAAGGTCAGCACAGGTATTTACCTTCCTCAAGCAGACCTCCACACAATTGTCATATAAATCCTCCCACTTTGAAGTCAGAGAAAGAAAAATAAACACTAAGTTCCCTCAAAGACACAGCTTGTATTTGACCTCTGACTCTGATTGCACATCAAATGTGACAAGGTAAGAACACAATTTAAAGGCCTGATTACAGAAAGTGAGTTTATGGAAGAATACAGTAAACACAGTTTAGGCAACAGGAGAGATGAAATGAACCTGGAGGGCCTAAAAGCCAGCAAATAGAAAGCCAGAAAATGTGAGTTACAAACCACAAAGCCAATAGCAATCAAGTGGCGGAATGCATTCCTAGGTCAACTTTTTGAAAGTCCCAAAGATGTCTTTAGCAAACTGGACAGCTGCACTGTCTGGTAGCCTGTAACCTAAAAAGTGCCAGAGCGGGTATTATATTGGAGTGCTGGGAGTAAGTGGGGTGTTACGCAGTGGCAGTGCAGTGCTGTAAAGTAGTAATGCAGTGATAACTGTTAGCAACGCAACAGTGGTATTGTAGCTGTGCCAGTATGGTGGCTGCAGTATACTACTATGCATTGATAGCTGTGGTGAGGATCACTGCAGTTGTGTGAATAGTAATGCAGTGGTGGGGGGCGGAAGTCAAATCTTCTGGGAGGAGGCATTCAGGTCTGAAGACGGATGCTGTGGGTGGACTGAAGTGCTGTGGAGGTAGTGTGCTGCTGCAGGGTGATCATGCAGTAGCATGCTATAAAAGTGCAGTGGTGGTATGGATAGTCCAGCACTGCTGTGTGGTTGTGCTGTGCTAGAGGTTGATAATGCTGTGGAGTGTGAGCCAAAGAACAATACTGTGGGGTTAAAGTGAGGTGCTGATGGCAGTAATGTGTGGTGTTTGGACTTTTAGTGAGATTCTGGGGGTAGTAGTGAAATATTGCAAGGCAGCAGGGTACACTGGATTTCTTATTGTGTTGCTGATAGTGTCACATTAGCTACAATTATCAGTGCACTGGTGTGAAGTGGCATTGTGGGGAAAGTAGACAAGTGGTGGTGCGCATAGTGTGATGTACGTATGGCAGTGTGATGGTGATTCTGTGTTGCTGTGCTGGGTTTGAGGGAGCACAGTGCTTGAAGGTGTTAGCGCAATGCAGGTTTGGTATTAATGTGACGCTAGCCGTACAGGAAGTGGCAGTGTGGCATACTAGTAGTGTTGTGGTGGTATTGCTATGTTATGATGCAGCCCTTCAATGTCCATAATTTCCAAAGGCCTATGGGCATTGCTCAGATGACAGTAACTTAGTGATGGTTTCACTACAAGGAGGCTACATTAGGATGGGGTGGGGGTGTTGTATGACCCTCGAACTTCAAAATTCCTGTCTTCGTGTTTCTTTCCCTAATTAGATTTGCCCAGAAGGCAGGGATCTCTAATGCTTTCTAACCAGTTACTTACATCTCTTGCAGAGGTGCCATGGGTCTTCTTGTATTCTTATTTTCAATTTCAATGTGCTCTTTGCACCACTGACCGCTAATACTTGCTTGTGGGTTGTACGCACAAAAAACCTCCAAGTGAGGGGGTGTTTCTATGACTTACAGGCTTACCTGTGGTGGTGAGGGATCTGTGGTGTGGCTATTTTATCACAAGTACAGTAATTCAGGGTACTTTTCCAAGGGAAACATGAACACAAATGTAATATATTGCCTGAGCGCGTAGTTTTTTTCCTAACAGTAAATCATGTTAATAACACAGCAGCGACTGGAATCAAGCTAGCCTGGCTGATGAAGGGTGATACTCTGAAACCAGTCCCAGGTCGTTTGTTTCCGGTCCAGAGAGGAGCTGGCCTGGCAATTCGGGCTGGACTCTTCCCATGGGGAACAGGATCAAGACTGATTTGCATATGGCTGGGTCTAAACTGGGGTGGCAACGTTAAAATACAGTACAGGATTGCAGGGTGCATAAGAGGGGCTTACAGGACAGCGGAAAGAGAGAAGAACGCAGATTGACACGGTTAGTAAGTGAGAGAGGAAGCAGATTATTTTGTGGAATAACCAACATTTTTTAAGTCTTTCCAAACAGAGAGGGGGATAGCGCATTCGTTTTTCCCGGTGAAACACCTGCACCCAAATATTTATCACAAAATACATTTATTAGGGGGGTGTACCCCTCTCCAAAGTTACTCCCCTGAGTACAAGATCCGCTAGGGCAAGACGTGCACTGGCACAAGAAGGGAAAACACAGAGAAAACTAAACGAAAATAAAGCCCTCCACTCTTCTACTCTGCATAGGTGGTAGGCTACAAGGCAGAAACTGCGGACAGCTCTCCAGACAGCCTCAGCCCGCAGGCCAGCAAACCATATGCAGTGTGTAAGGATCCAAGGCCTTGTCTTCCTTCTCATTCTCTTTCTCCGCCTTCCAAGTGCAGAGCTTCCATATGTGGTGACCAGTGTACGTGTAAGAAATGCCTGACCCCCCCCAACACTATTTTCCAACAGAGAGTAGGCTCTGTCAATTTTATTTTCATCCTAAAACGTGACCGAGCAGTATGTCACATTTGTCAAACTCTTAACAACGATACAGTGCATTACAAATCTTACTGCGTAGAAAATACACTGTATTTTAATGTATATAGCACTTTCCATACCACTTGAAAACTTCATAAATATCATTACATCAATGATTACTGCTTATATATATATTTTTTTTTAACTGTGCAAAAATGTTGCACTTTCCTTTATGTGAAAGGCTGCTACTCAGACCTTAAAGAAAATCACAAATTCAAGACAGCTGTTCAGGTCAAGGAAGGGAAGCAGCCAGTCACAGGAGCACAACATCAATGTGCGTCCAGGAGCTTGAGAACGCCACGCGCGCGCCACAGGCGCAGCGTGATGCACTCTTTACAGGTAGGCGCACAGTGCACCGAATCCTCCCTCTGGATGCTCTGAGTACTTGTGTTAAAATACCAACACCACAGTTTTCCCCTGAGCGACATTTACGTTGCGCTGAATTCAATCATCAAAAAATGGTTGGTGACTGAAGGTGCAGTCGCTGTTTAACGGCTTCCACCACTGCACCCTCAGACAGGATTTAACACAATTCTGGCCTTCATACACTTCCCCACAGGCCACAAAGCAACTGAGCACTTGTCCAACCGAAGCACTTCCTACGGTGCAACAGTTTACCCATGCACTTAACGTGCTTTTGCACCTCGCAATGGGTAAGAAGCGCTATGTAGAGTCCAACACATGCAAGCGCCACCCTGCACTCACCTCGAGGTTCTGGCATTCTTGAGCCGAGTTTGTTGGAAGCCCAATCCATTTGATTTCTTTCTTTTCTTTGGAAATAATGTTCATGGCCATTAGTACATTCAGGGCATCATAGACTCGACGTCTGATATTCTTCTGATCATAAGCCTGGAAAAGCAGACATGTGATTACATGCAGTATATCTGACAGTATAAATAAAAGTACCAATAACTTTTTTTAAATGAACCCTATTCCACTTGTCTCTAGAACAGTGTTCAACCTAGCCAAGAAAATGGGTAGCCAAAGGAGGCTTAAATTAGAAATAGTTACTCTTTCTGCGCCTACAAAGATTCAGCATCCACATTTATTAGGTCTGTGATGTGCATGTTCGATGGTCCACAGGTGTGGTGGCCAAGGAGTCTAGACTCCACTTCTATGGGGGGGGGGGGGGGGGGGGTACTGAGCTCTATGGCACTGAGGGTAAGGACAAACAAGCATGGGCTGTGATAGGAGATAGAGAGACAGCCCCCACCTTCTGTCCCCACAGAAGTACCCTCCAGAGAGGCAACCTATCTGAGGGCTCTCTGAATGACCAATTGGAGATGGTGGCAAACTGTGGTAAATGATTTGAATGAGAAACGCATAGGAGCAAATATTAGGATTTGCATTTCAGATTCTCATTAGCAGAACGAAGAAGTGCTGAGTAGCTTTGGCGACAAGACGTGCACTATGGATAATCAATACACTTTTATTGCATTATCCACAGCCGCCTGCGCACGCTGTTGAGATCACCCACTCTTACTTCTGCTCATACTACATCTGACCCCCTGCCCCATTCTCCAGGCCCTATTCCTCACAACTCTTTAGCTGAGCCAATCCTTCTGACATGTCCCTGAACCCCTCTGTTGCACAGAGCTAATGGCAACTCCAGCTAGAGACAGAGAAGGGAAGTACACTAGTCATATTTATTACATATTATTTATTTGTTTTAAAAGCAAAGCGTACTTCAAAAGCATCATTGTGCTAGGTAAGAAAACCAATCAAATAGACAAAACGGGCAAAAGAGCAAGGAAAAGAACAGACCTGAAGATTAACACGAGTGCCAGGTTTTTAGCTTTTCGAAACAAAATGAATATTGGTGCCTAGTAACATATATAGAGGCAATGCACAAAGGTAGGTTCAAGCACGTTTATTGAACTAAACCTCAGCCACTGTCATCCACACAGTCTAACCAACATTTGTGGAATTCCCTCTCTCCTTAGCGTTATACATGCAACCGCACTGTAACATATGTGCACAAAGAAAACAACTTTTCAGCTTATTTGAGCTGAAATATGATGTATTATTACCTGGCAAGTGTCATAAATTTAGATTTTTTCAGAAAAAGCAGATTCTGCAGATTTATAGTGCCCTTGCCTTATGGTATTCAATTATGTATTGCTTTAAGGTCTGGCTTGACAACACAGCTGTCTGTAAGATGTATGGTTACCAATTTCTTAAAATATACATAAATAGCTGTGCTCAGAAGACTCCGACTCTCACATCATGCAAAGGGGTATTTGGTTTATCACTCTGCTTTCAAGGAAGTGTTTCCTTTGGAATGCAGGAGGAGGAGCTTTATATCTGAAAAGAACATTCAAACGTCAACCTGTCCATCACATTCAATTCTTCAGCTCCTATGCACATAATAAACCAAAAACATTCCTCGTTGCTACATTTTCCAGGCAATGACAAAGCCAGCAAGCCAGGCTTTAGTGTTAGTAGCAACATTGGCCACCGAAAGCAGGTCGTGTTTACTTTCGTTGCACAATAAAGTCAGACCTACTGGAATTACTAATGCTTGTTTTATAAACCATTGTCTATCCACATGTAATTAAATTATGTTTTTTTTCCAGTTGCATGTAAGCTCTGAATTCGCCTAAAAAGGGTGTGGTCGCTTTCTCAGGCGAGCCAACATCTCCCCTGAAGTGAAAACGACTCCTAAACGGAAGCCGGATGTTTACCAGTGAGAAAAGACGCAGTGCATGTAAATACATTTGCGTGTCATGTGAAACATCAACCATTTAAAGGAATAATGACCATCAGAGAACACCCCTCCCCCAACCACCCCGACGTCCTGGTCCACGCAAAGGAAACACTGTTCGCAGCCGGTGACTGCGTGAGTCGCACACAATTGTTTTTCCGTGGCTTTCATCTAGCTTTCCTGTACGAAGGCAAACAGATCCCCTCCGGTGTCCAAGGACTTGTTATTCTGTGCTTTACCATGCCAAAAGCTCAGGGCGGGCATTGTGCGGGGGCTCTTATGGGCCGCGCCTCTTCCTTAAATTGCAATGTTGCCTGCGCTCTCTAACGCCCCTAGGACGGTGGGAGTCAGTGTAAGAATTAGGCTTTTCCTACCCTGGGGAGCATCTAGAAGCGAACTGGCTACACGATTATTTTTTTATAGCGCCGCGTTAGCTATTTGCATAGACTAATGGCACTTTTAGGTGATGGTTTGGGTTACTGATTTCCATATAAAATTATAGATAGGTAACTGAATTACAGGGATTTTTTCGCTGGGCGGTTCTGAGTGACATCAAATGGATAATGAGAGCGAAGCTCGAGTGGTCCGTGACGTCACTCAGATCCCCGAAGTGAAAAACATCCCCGTAACTCACCTTTTATCCATCTATAACTTCATGCTACACATGGCCTCAAAAACCATCTGGCCCTGCTTTTAAAACTGCTATGTAAATGCAGAGGAGTAATGGGGTACCCATACATAACATGGCCTCTCCTCCTGACACAAATGTGAACAAGCTTTGGCAAAGCCAATAGGTTTCACCTATGTGAGATCTATTGGCTTCGTCAATGTTTTTTTTTTTTTTAGACAGGTTGCACAGCAGCATGGGCTGCCATGCATCACAACTGAATAACCCATAAACGATAAAAGAAGACCTGGAGTTCCCCTCTTGGCTTTATACTGCACAGAAGCGAGGACCAAGAACCATTCCTGCCGTCCCTTGCTGCAACGGCTTTAAGCAGGTCAAAAGCAGGTACGTCTCCAGTAGCTTACGACAGAAAGTGGCAAGCATTGCCACCACAGCTTTTATGTTTGAACTGTAACACTAGTGGGGACGGAAAGTTCACACATGGACCTTGATTCCTGTTTGTGCCGAGCAGCTCGAGCTAACCCTCAAATGAAACTGAGGCACCATCACAATTAATATGGGTCCTCTCCATGAAGTTCCTGGATCGACCTCCCAGGCCCCTTTTCAAATCCTCTGAGTTGGGGGTGTGCTGAATGCTTGGATTTATGGCCATAACTTGGGACTGATGAGAGCCTAAACACATAGGGGGCACGATCCTCTAATCCTCAACCACCCGGATGAAACTATCTTGTGTTTTCAGGCTTTGTTAGTATCCTGAGGAACAAAGGTTCATAGAGCTATGAGCATCTTTCCCATGCCTACCTTCATACTGGACCTTGAACCTACTGGAAATAGAAACAGCAGACACCAGATGTGGCCTCACACAGCCCTCCCATGAACAGTGCAAGGGGAAGCTTCAGAAAGGAGTGCAAACTCATATCATCACTCAGCGTGCCAACAGCAGTCGTAAGTGATAGCCAGCTGTCTTCTGTCTCCTGGTCATGGGAAGGGCCTGCACGAGCCACACAAACAAAGCTGGTGCCATTTAGAGCTGCAGTGCCCACCTGAACAGAAACAGTGGGTGCCAAGAAAGTGCATGATCCGGTGGGTATGGACCTTCTGCATCTGTTACCCACTAGATTTGTTCCCCAGGTTGCAGCCTTTCTCTGCCCCATGAGGCTCAACGAGTGGCACAGCTGCCACTGGATGTGGGGCATGCAACACCTCTTAAACCAGAGGCAAAGAATGTGGAACGTCTGTCCCCAGAAGAGCAAGCATCATGCTGATCACCATAGGTCAAACAAATGATACCAAGTGCAGGAGAGGCTGAGCAATGGCGAAGGAGCGTCGCACGCAGGCTAAGACAGAAACTGAAAGATAAAACAATATTTCCTTTACTGTTATATCTTTCAGGTGCTTGTTCAGCCAGCAACATGTGAAGGGAGGGGTGGGGCTGTACCACGGAAGTGGGGAGGAGGAGAGAGTGCACTTTAGTGTGCATGTGTGTTTGTCCAACTGTCTCAGGCCGGCCAAACACACATGCACACTTAGGTTTCTCCAGCCCAGCTGTGCTACACAGCCAGGCTGGAGAAGCTGCACAAACTCCCATGCATTACCTTAGTGGCAGTCCAAACTGCTCAGACCAATCCTGATGCTGCTTTCCTGCTAGGTTTAGCCTGTACACTGGGACATCAGAAGAAGAGCAGAGGAGCAACAAGGCAGGAGGCAGCGGTGGTGGCGGTGGGAAAATGTACTCTATCCCCCTCCCTTTGAGATTTGCAGCGGTGGCTGGTGGAGAAAGCCAACACACCTACAACACAAGGTGAAGCATGCTACAAATGCGCCAACAGATGCAAAGCTTGTGGTATGCCTTCTGCCAGAGTCAGACCCAGCTGCACATTTTCCAGTTGAGACAAAGCAAGCTTCTCAAGTGCCCAAAGAAAACAGAACGATGAACATCTGCTACACGCGGCAGAGCAATGTTCACATAGGTCACTAGCATCGGCGCTAATTCTATGACTGGCACTAGCGGGAAAGAAGATATTTACTTAGAAAGACTGAGTACGCATCCTTTAATTGCCGGTGACGTGAGTAAGTCGCTTGTTGACATGCAATGGCATGACAAGATATTCACATTCTGGTAGATGGAGCAAGATGCACAAATATCAAACGGCCATCTTTGCAGAGACAGCAAGCACCCATTTCATACACTTGCCATCAGCTTCTTAGGTTTACCCTGTATCCACTTGTAAAGAGCTAGCTGTTTGTCAGCCAGAAGTGAAGGAAGCTGCACCACCTTTGTGGCTCCAGGAACTTCCATCACATCTTGGGTCTAAATAACACTTATTTAGATGCCTCAGCAATTGACACCATTTTCTCTTTACATCTAGCAAACCAAGAGGAGGTGCTCCCTCACACCTTCTAACAAATAGTTTAAAAAAAATAGTTAACATCTGTTTTGACAGTGAACACCAATTAACATAATAAACAAGCCTTACCCAACAAACAACCTACCACAAACACTGCGTTAATAATGGACGCCAGTTACGTTTGTACTTACAGAATCCGCAGCTATGTGGCTCTCGCCACTTGTGAATTCGTTCACCAGCTCATCGGCCACTTCGTTGTATGAGGTTGTTCCCTTTCGTTGAACCTTTTCACACACCTTCATGGAGAAATGCCTCAGTCCCTTTCCATTTTTATCTCCTTTCTTGCTTCTTTTACTACAATGAAAAAATAAAAAAGGCGTTAATTATATATGCTGTTCATTATGCACGAATTCGCTAAATTACAACTTGCCTCTGCTGTCTGGGCATCGCAGCCTCCTGTGATGTTAGGATTCCTAGTATTTAGGTAATACTTTCAGCAATGCCTTTCATAAAAGCAGGGAATATATGGGTCTTACGGGTACATAGTTTACTGGACCACTGTATCTCAGATGCTCCTGCTAACAGGCAGGGAGCGATTGACCACTTTTCAGAACTTCCAATGTTTTCAACTGATCTCTCAGGTTTGGAAGAGGCACACAGAGGAGAGCAAGCCTATCTTGGTATTTTCAACAGTGCAGGGTGGTAGTCTGAACTTTGAAATTCACCCCTGTGCTTCATCCTACAGTTACTCGTGTCAAGTTTTCTCTTTCCCACCTGCACCATCCACTCACGTCCAACACATTTCTGATATGCCTTACACTACTTAATTCACACACCCCACATCTTCTACCCATGAACCCTAACTAAGCTAAAACAAACTCCGTGCTCATGAGCACAATACTGCATAATAGATTTTACATACCTATCAAAACTGTCTAGAAATCAACCTGCAGTCCTTTCGCACAATAAGGCAGTACATCTTTAGCAGTATCAAACTTATTTTACTTTAACCAAAAAGAAACATGACTAAACATTTACCAATTTTTGCTAATCATACATACCCAAACACAACCAAAATGAGGGACCAACGGTTGTGGGCAGCACTCTGGGCCTCGCTCATATGACTTTTTTGGCTCTACAGCCCCAACCTCGAAAGGACAGGCCAGACTGCTCGACTGGATATGGTTGGTATTGCCAACCCCAAGGTTACCTACCCCTTCCACATCGTGGTAAGGGTGAAAGGGCTGCTCCTGCAGTTGGATTGAGGGGGAAAGTCCAAGAAATATGGCAGTGACCTTGCTCTTGCAAAAGCGTTTTAGTGCCGCATCAGCCTTTTCAACAAATAGGCGGGAGCCATCAAAGGGCTTGTCATTCAATAATGGCTGGACATCCTCCCAAGAACCTAGTGGACTGTAATCAGGTGTGGCATCAGAGCACCATCGCAGAAGCCATGGCTCTACCTAGAGAGTCCGTGGTGTCCAGTCTGCAGCGGATGGCGTACTTCACCGCATCCCTGCCATCCACCAAAGCTTGGCTGAGAATGACGTTACCTTCCTTAGGCAGCGTGGTTGGCAGCTGCACAATCAAATCCCATATGCATGGGAATATTCGCTCAAGAGGCATACAGTGTTCCCTGACTGCAGAGCAAAGCTGGTGGAAGAAAATATGTGCTTCCTAAAGGTGTCCAGCCTTTTGGATTACCGATCCGGTGGTGTGGTAGAGAATGTGATTGGGGTGACCTTTGCCTTTGAAACCTGCACCACCAGGTTTTCAGGGGAGGGGGGCTGGGAGAGAAAAGCTGGATCTTCTGGAACGGGAAGATGGCATCTGCAATTATGCAGTATACAGGAGCCCGTGTGTAAGGGTTGGTCCAGCTCCCTAGGAGAATTTAGGAGAGGGCTATCTTGAAGGGGAGCATATAGCATCTGCCCCAGTGTAGTGCACCTGTCTTTTGGCTAGGTAAGAGTCAGGTCTGTAAACTTACTATAAGTGGTGGGCATGAGCATCACCCACCCCAAAAGTGTCAGCTTAGGTTACGATTCACCAGGTGTATCAATCACTATAGGGATAAAGTGACCCCCCTCCAGCATATATTGATGTATCTGGGGGCACCTCCAGTCTAGGTGTAGACATGCCAAACTCCTGGGCACCACACCTATGGAATTCTGAGAAAGAAAGGGTCTGAGACCAAAGCTCCATAGGCTTCATGTGGTGCGATGAACAAGTGAATAATGCTGTGTCTGCTGAAGGGTGAGAGGGTTTCCGTTTGTGAGCCGCAGTGTTGCTACTCCTTTCCAGACAGCGGAGCTTTCAGCTCTCATTCCATTTGGTTCTCGAGTTTGGTGAACGAACAAGAGCCTCCATCTAAAGACAGCTACCGCTTGAGCGTTGCAGCAGAAATTAAAAGTTCAGTGTGAATAGATTTTGTCTGTAATTATATCAATAGATAGAAAGTTAGCATATTTATATAGTTCCCCCACCTTGTAACATTAAGAGCTGGGTCATAGCCTTACCTTCGCTGGCCAGTGGTAGGTCAGGATGTCG
The DNA here is from genome assembly GCF_031143425.1 of Pleurodeles waltl. Classification (NCBI taxonomy): domain Eukaryota; kingdom Metazoa; phylum Chordata; class Amphibia; order Caudata; family Salamandridae; genus Pleurodeles; species Pleurodeles waltl. The sequence goes on along the minus strand of NC_090450.1, from coordinate 531,113,902 downwards.
TTGTATTAAGTGAATAACAGGGGAATACAATCTACTGTGACAGGCTCTACTTTCAAATTTATACCAATCTGCCTCTGTGCAGTCCCTAGTGGTTACCCTGGTCAGATGGGTATGAGGATGTTACCAAAAGTATTCAACCGCTAAAAGCAGCACATAGAGTTGGTGGCAACACCAGTAGTAAGCAAAGTGAAACTGTGCGCACAAATAGTATAGCACAAAGTCTAGTGTCGCAAACCCATTCTGTCAATATGGAAGCATTGATATCAGCTGCAAACATATTGCATGTCAGCAGCAACCTTCAGTATGACATATTTAATATATGTATATGTGTTTCTTCTATAGCTCCCTTATTTAAAATGACTATGCTGCGTGGCCCTGAATATAAGAGCATCTGTTAAAATACAATAATTTAACATGGATTTGAATGAGAATAAGTGATTTCTGTGGAAGCACTACATTACATTTTTATCAGAACAGCTGTACTGGGAAAATAACTTGTATGATGAATACTGCAATTTACTTATAGTTTTGATGTGCATAAAGCTTTTGAATTACATAGAGAGGGTAGAGGGCCTTTCCTGCTCATTGCCACTCACACATAGGAATATATATATATTTATGCATTATGGTTGGCAAAAGTGTAGTGCATCAGACAACATATGAAAAGTCTGCATATTGGTACACTGAGCGAAACTGGTTAAAAATTCTACACTAGTTAACTGCTTTGAGGGTCTCATTTTAAGGTCTGGTGTTAGCCAAAACCTTTTTACTACACTAAACGTATGTGTATCACAAACTTAACATAAAGGGGCATTCTAACCAGACATCTTCATCCAACGGTCTGTTGCTGTGTCATTCTCATATTTCTTCTGACCACGACAGCATACACCATGGGTGGATAGATCAGTCCATTTCAGCCATTGGCAAATTAACTGTGAGTGACAGCATTCTGCTCTTTCACAAAAAAAAAAAAAAAAATCCACACAACGCAGCTCCCCTCTGGGCCAGGTACCAATGTGGCAAAGCACACTTTATTTTTGCTTTTAACCATTAACACTGGCAAGAACCACGTAGCTCACCTACACCATAAAGTTTTAGATAAGGCACGACAAAAACGAAGCAAGTACTGACTAAGCCAAAATGCTGACAACTAACAGACGCATTAGCTTTGCCAATCCTTGTTTAATTTGATGCCTTCTTGTGAATCTCTTTTAATAACGCAACTGTACCAGAGAAAGGAAAACAGAGAACACTGAGTACACCACAAGAACATCAGTCAACTGTAAAATACGTTTGCAGGCAGCAGCTGTGTGATTTTTTTAAATGCAGTAAATTGTAAGCTCTCGGCTGTCAATGATGAGAAGTTGAGATACAAAGCATCCTCTGTTTGACATAAGCGAAGATACAACAAAACAAGAAGTTCTAAGACTGAAGCCAATGAGGTCGTGGGATTTTCAGTTATGTATGGATCCCTTCACTTAAGTGATGGGAGTGACAGACGAAGAGTTATAATACCCTTAGACCCACTGAGCGGAAAGCTTATTATTCAGTTGCTTATGGCAGTTAGGTTAACAATAGCCCAATTTAGGAGGTCCCTATGCCTATCCCCAATACAAATATGGTGGTCCAAAACAGGGTCAAAATATGCAATGGAAAAACTCACAGCACCGTTGCGAGACTGAGTTTAGAAATTTAAAAAAAACATACGGGCTACGATCCAAAACATATTTACAACCAGAAGATAGAGTTAGGTGGGCCCATGACGTATGACTTAAGTTCTACATGAATCTAGACTGTGATCCAAGCTGGACCGCAAGCTCTCCTTCATGCATTTTTAACAGCTCTGAGTGACGTGACTGGGCCAGGGTTTAACCAACTTGACTCTCATCCTCGAGACTAATAACAGAATATTGAAATGATCATTAATATTAGATTGATGGATGTTTTCTGGACCCTTGGATGGATGGGGGATATAGTTTTAAAGTCTATATATTGCTTTGGTGTTCTGTATTTTTATTTCTTTTTATGTTGATAATTGTATAACTTATTTCTAGTTTGTGCACAGAACGATTATCTTGGGGTGATTAATCAGTGACAGCAGAGTTCATGTTTCACACAGCTATTTGTAAGTTGTACCTATTTCAGTACTGCTAGTGATGCTGTCTCAGATGATGTGCTCGAAATATGTAATACGTACAATATCCAATAAAAACGTATTGAAAACAAAAGACAAACCATCACTACAACACATCACTGGTAACCGGTGATAGTCAGTGGCCTCTTGGCCCATGGGTTTCTGACAGTTCAATTGCCCTCACTCCAATGGCAACACATTTGCTGTTTCGGGCCGAACAGGAGTTTGCCCCCAAAACTGGATTCAAACCCAGGAATTAATTAAGCAGCCCAAAGGTTTTTTGCTCTCACACTTCTCACCAAGTCAAATCTGGCACAAGACCTTTGGGCAAATAGAGCACATTTCCAGATTCTGCACATCAGAGCAGGGGGAAAACATGCGCAGTTAGCCTATCACCGGTTCTGAAACACAAAACAGTGCAGTAGTAGCGCCACCTCAAAGTACTGCACTTCTGCGGCATTGCAAATTGTGGGTGTGCCATTATAGCCTTAGAACCCGCCGTAGCGGGCTCTACCGGCTATTAAAGGCCCGCTCCCCGCATTAAATGCCCGAGCCGAAGGCGAGGGCATTTAACAAGGGAGAGGGACTTTAATAGCCGGTAGAGCCCGCTACGCCGGGTTCTAAGGCTATTAGAACATTCTGCCACTCAGGGCAGAATGTTCTATTAAAAAAAAAAAAATTTCACGGAGCCGGAGGGGATTAAAATCCCCTCGGGCTCCGTGAGGCTTTGTTCACAGCTGTTGCTGTGAACAAAGCGAACATTGGAATGTTGGCGCTGCGGGCTTTTACCGGCCAGTAAAAGCCCGCACCACTCTATTGTTTTCAATGGAGCCCCCAGCATTCCAATGTTCTAATACTGCACCTGTGTTTGCGCAGGACTCTAAATGAGCCTCTATGGATCTGGGACTTAACTGCTTGCCAGCTTATCAAATGCAAGGACTTTTCCAGGGGACCGCTGCCAACTCTTCCTGAAGCTTTTCAAAGTGGAAAAACATATTTTTTATTTTTTTTTAAAAGCCCCGTTTCCTTTGAGAAACTGTGACTGCTTAAAAACAAATACATTTTGTAATACATTCAAAAGGATGGAAGCATGCTGTCCCTTGCAGGCCACCATCCTCACGAGGATAACCAATAGGTAAGAGTTCCAATTTGTGATCTGCCTAAGGAATGCTCCATTTTGGGATTCCTTCAAAAATGTTATTCTATGAACACCCATAGGTCATTTAGCAAATGAATATACTGGTCAAAACAAATTGGTGCGCAAATTGTGATTGCTTTTTGCAACAAGCATTAGCAATGCCAAAAGATCTGGCTTTCATTGAATATTGTATGTTAATGTGAAGTATCTCAAGTAAATAGCATAAGAATAGATCTGTAATTGAGTGGAAGGCAAGAACTGCAGAATAATGTTGAAGGTAAGGTCAGGTGACAGTTGCACTGTCAAGCAAGACTTAAAAAAATCTATGAAGGGTAATTTCTACTCTCCTACAATTTGTGCTGCTGCCAAATTATCTAGATATCTAAGGATGTTTATTAGCATTCCAATGTCATGTGTGTGCCCCTCAAAGTTCAAGCTTAGACAGCTGGATAAATACAGTGATCACGACTGCGTGGAGAGCAAGTACTTTACTGTGAAAGCACTCAACGTCTGCCTAATCAAATCGTGTACTTCTGGCTCACAATATATGGGAGGAGCCAAAGCTCCTCTCTAGTAATACTCACATAACTGTCTAGCTACAGCACACTGTCAAGCCAGACCGTAACCAGTACCGTCCTCCATCTGGCCCGATTTATTGCACCATGCGCGTTCCCTAGTTCACCCCCTTACTCTCCAACTAAGCCATTCTTGTTGCTCCCCAACAGCGGCAGTTTACCTTATGCTTAATTTGCGCTGGTGGTCGCAGGTAGTGGGCACCAGCATTAACTTGGGAACCAAAACTTATTTTTCATCATTAGATTTTGCCCCAAACCACGGAAGAAAAAAGGCAGAAAAGGGAGAAAGAAGTTGGAGAAATATAGGATACCAAGGGCAAAGGAGGAAAACAGTGCTGAAAGAAAACCTGCACGATAGACAGGAAGTGAGAGAAGTGGAAGAAAGACTCATGAAGTGTACTCAAGGGAAGCACTGTGCTACAGCAACCTTAGCATTCAGAAGCCGACTCTGAGAAAATTTGGAAGCGTACATTTTTGCATGTTAAGGACTGGTTCCTCTGCTTGTTCTGTTCACAGGCAAAATGGGTTCGAGATACACACGTCGCAGACATCACAAGCTACAGCCACGTCTCATACAGATTACAGAACAAAAAGCTGGCAAAGGTACATCCTAGCTAACGGTCCGCCAACTGCGTTCGATCTGTTCAGAATAAATATAGTACACTGTGAAAATAACTCCACCCCTTCCTTCATCGTTGTGCAAGCAGACGGTCTCCATTGCAAGACCAGCAATATCTCCTTTCTGACCTTTTTAAAAACGAGCTCTGCACATGTACCTCGAGGTGTCGTAAAATATTTCCCGCTTTATGAAATAAAATGTCACCCCTCTGAAGCCCAATCGTTGTACGCTGAGGTTGCGTTAGAACGCACGTCTTTCCACTGATTCCTTTCCTCCCGCAGGCACGTCAGACGGCAATTTGTGCGATATAGGAAAACTGCAATGATACGGTGGATTATACTTGTCTGCGGTTCCAGCTGATGTTGTGTGCTACAGTACTGAAATGTGACTGCAGAGTTTGTGAAACGCCATTGTGCCGCAGCATGTCAAACGAATTACTGTTTTCATCAGATTTTTCAGGCCATTCCTTGCCCCAGCATCCCAAATTCAATTAAGAAATATGCCAAGATTACGCTGCACTTACAGACAGTGCACAATATATCAGCTTTACATTGACTTTAGCTAGAAAGAATTCTTAAGATTCAGTTAAGTTGGACAAATGGGTTGTATTGGCTGTAACTGTTTTATACGTTTATGATGTGTCAGGTAAAGGTGTGATACCGTTTGCAAGCGGGCTAACCGCTGCATATTACTCCCAGGCTATCCTATACATCAGGGGTGTCCAACACAGCTCCAGGAAGGCCGCATTCACTCCAGATTGTCAGGTCAACCACGGGTTATGTAAATAAGCAACTGACACTTATTACCTACACATTTATCTTTTGTCAATATAATAAAAAGCAGGCATGCACCCGGCCTTCTGGCTCTTCTGTGGACTCTGGAGGTCCAAAGTGAATGGTGAGTGGAAAGGGAAACTGCAGAGTCTCAATATATTTGATCAATCAGCACCAGTATCTGGTTAAAATATCAGATACCCTAATAGAGGAGCATCCAGCACTGTTCACAACACCCAGCTCCATGCCAAATTTTCATAAATCATTTAGATTTTGTAAACAAATGTTCCTTATCTGGGTATCTTCCAATTCTGTATGTGGTCCACTAGCAAACATTTGATGTGGGGAAGATGCACGTGCCTGGGAGAGGTAGTATGAGGGAGAAAGTTCGAAACACTTTTCCACAAAACTGTGAACTAGAGAAAATAAAAGATCCAAGGGTCTATCCACAAACTGGAGTTTGTAGTGCATTCATTACAACAGTAGTATTACCCATCAACGACAAAATGCTATTCTCAAACTTACTTGCAGAGACCTCTGCATCTCCAATCATTCCTATGTTGAAATGTCAGCCAAAGTGGATGAGACCTCTGCGCAGGCAAGCCTATGATTTAACTGAAAATACGGGAGAGGTAATGGGAAGTGGAAAATGGGTTATACGTACTAAGTGGTTTAGGGAGGGGTAAGGAGAGATTTACTCTTCCCTAAATACAAACACTCACCCACAAACTAGGAAAATTGTTATGTTATTCACACACTATAACTTTAAAGTTACTACAGCCCAAAAGAACACAAAACAGGAGTACATGTACTTTTCTGAAAAGCAGACAAAAATTTGAAATCAGCAAGGGGTCATTTGTGTACATCCCTCTCAAAGTTTTCCCAAAGAAACTAACGGTTGAATAAAAAAGTTTTGAAAATGAGCAGGAAAAACAGCTATTTGTGACAACAGTTTCATCTGTAACGTCTTTTTGTCACAATGGGCAACTCACAAAAGCAGGGATATATAGGGTTTGTAGGTTCTACAAGAACCTGAGGCACCCAGAGCCAAAAACTGAGGTGTGCCTTCCAATGGTCTTCATATTGTACTGAGTGTAGAGCAATTCATATGGCAAAATATAAAGAGTGAAAAATGGGCATGAAGGAAACCTATGTATTTCTGAAACCTACAACAGATGCCGAGTTTAGCAGCATTAGTTTTTTGTACATCACTGAGTTTCTGGGTACCCAGACCACCATGTGATTCAGAGGGTATTTACAAAACATCTTCTTTCTTACACACTGGACTGCAGTTGGAAGGCACAAATGCAAAGAAATCCCAATTTGTAGCAACAACTGTTCTACTATTCTCTGTTCCCACATGTCTCCCAGTAGATATGGTACCCCACTCGGGTGGCAGGGCGTAGCACCTAAGAAACAGTGCACCCCAAAACACGACCTGGAGGTATCATATTTTACCCAGTAGAATTCATGCTTTTTAGGTTTCGTCTAAGCTACTGTTACACAAAAAAGCTTAAAAACTTGTTTAGAGTACACCCCTTACATCCCAATACTTACCATTAGTTAGCATTCACTTCACTCTTGTTTCCTTGCTTCTTATTGACTACACTTCGAGTTTCTTGCTGGATGCTCACCTCCTCCTGCAGTCTTTTCTGGGCTTCTGTCCATGCCATGAAGCATGGTACAAGAACAGCTACCTTTTTGCAGCCAGTGTTATTCCACTGCCTGCGCTCTCCATTAGATACCATTTATTTCTTTATTAGTTTTGGCCAAGCACTCTATAAAGGTGCATGGCACTGTACAGTCTCCCAGCCCCCTGCTGCCTGTTTTCACCCACTCGCCTCACATCTATTTAAAATGGTAGCTCACTTGTGTGGGTGGGCTTAGCACCTTAACACAATATGAACACAACTATTTTCAACGAACAACCAACACTTATTATGCTAAATGGTTAGCTGTGGATTGTGGGTCTTTGTTCAGCCCTGCACATTTTTGAAAAACAGACGTCTGGGAGAGTCCAGGGTGGCGTGACTTGTGTGTCTCTCACCAGGTTATTTTAGTCAGAAGCCCTTGCAAACCTCAAATGTTGGCTAATAATACACATATGTACTCATATCTCTGTGCGGGAAAGTTTTAGAATTTGTGGGAATCCACTAATTCCCTACCACCCAGAGTTCTCCTATGTCTCCCGATAATAACGGTACTTCACTTGATTGGGTGGGCCAAAAGACCATGACAAAAAAGGACCCTAAAGTACTACATGGAGAGACCAGTAATAGGGGGTATCTGCAGTATCTGGGGCCATGGAAACCTACCAAACACAGACATTTTGAAAACTAGAGAGCCAGGGCATTTCAGAGTGGTGTCTCTTGCATATATACACCATGATGTTTTCTTACCCACAATGCCCTGCAAATCTTAAACTTTGCTTAAAATCGTGGATTTTCCTTACATTTCTAAGATGGAAACTTCCAGAATCAGCAGTTATTCACAACATTTCTACCACCCAGCGTTCTCCCACTTGTCCTGATAAAAACGCTGCCCCACTTGTGCAGCTGGGCTTAGTGCCTTCAACAGGAACAGATCACACCAAGGTCAATGGTAAAGGACTCCCACTGACCTTGATTTAATCCGTTCCCATAATGGGAATTTGGCCCAGCCACACAAGTGGGACAGCTTTTTACTTGGACAAGTGGGGGAATGCTGGGTGATAGGAATTTTGTGGAGCCCTGCAGATTTAGGATATTTATGTCATAAAAATGAAAGGAAAAATGTGTGATTTTAGGCAAAGTTTGAGGTTTGCTGGGCTTTTTGGGTAAGAAACGATTTTGGGCTCCACGCGAGGCACAACATCCTGAACATCTGGGTTGTGTTCTGAGATGGGGCAACCTCCTCATGCCTTCTTTTTATACATCATATTTTCCTTTGAGGTTTAGTGGGCTTTCTGCCTCCTCGTGGGTGACAGAACAGGGGTGAACACCCCCATTCACACCCGAGAGGGGCAGAAAGACTAATGGGGGATGATGGGGGTGGGAGCACAAGTCCATGCCCGGAGGTGGGGGTACTCCCAAACCCCCAAAAAATACTAGCAAGTAAAATAAGTTTAATATTATATTGCAGAGGAAATAATACGGAATACATTATATCTATTTTTAAAATAAATAATTATAATACATTTTAGTGTAAAAAAGTTAGATTCAGTTAACTATTTTATAATTTTAATATTAATAATTACCTTAGTTTTACAACATAAATGAAATTAAACTTAATACAAGTTTACAATTATTTTAAATTAATACAAAACACCTAACCTCATTAAATGTACTGAATAATAATTAAATATTACAAAGCTATTGAGGTTTGTTTTTTAAATATCGATTAGAAAATACTTATATGTTTAATTACTTAATACACATTTAGTGTGATTAGTTAATGTGCTTTAATATTTTGTTTGATTAGTTCAATGCTTATAATAATTATTTTAAATTAAATTACATTTTTATTTTACATCCAAATATTTAACTTTTTTTAAGGCTATATAAACTTTATTAAATCTCCCAATCCTTTACCACTGGGAGGTCTTCGCCTACGTGAGAAAGTTACTAGCGGTAACTTTACACTTATAAATTCAGGCTTCGATGCCTCCTCCCAATGACCTGAGGGGGTGAAGGCATGTAAGTCTACACTTAGGTGCAAATCTACACTAAAAAATGGTGAATAGCAAAAAAGTGTAGACGTGCAAATAGATGCAGCAGAATGTTTGCACACGAATAGGTCTACATATGTAAATTTATCTTTGTGAATACATCCTCCACTTTTTCACAGATGACATCTAATTAAAAAAGAAAGTATATATAGTTTTCCATGAATCTGTGTACATGACAGTACTTCTTAATAAATCTCAAATGTAGCCTATTACGTTCGAGTGCTATATTTTTTTAAGTTTATATAGCGCAAACTCGATCTGATGGTATTGGAGCGCTTTAATGAGCACCAGTTACACTACACAAGAACACAATCATATTTCGTTTAGGAACGGGGAGATTATGCAACTAGCGCAGAATCACAGGATGTTGAGCTGACACAGACTCGAACCTGGTTCCCCAGTTCTATGGTTTGCAGCTCAGGCCGTTACGCCACATCCTATTTCGGTCAGATGTGACTGCATTGGATACTCTGTGCTACTGAGCTATCAAAAGCAGCATTTGCCAGCATAGTATTTCATGCTGATACAGTATTATGTAAGTTAATGTTCCAGTGAAAGCAGCAACTTCAGTAGGAGAACATACAATGCCTTTTGCATTAGATGAGTAGAGGGTGTGGAGAATGACTGACAGAGTCCAGCTAGGAAAAGAGAGGGAGAAGCAGTATACAAATAATGTGGGGCTGTAATGGTAGGCATCTGTGTATGATGCCCTGGTGTCAAATCAACATAGAGCAAAGATTTGAGAACTTTGCTTAAGATTACAAAGACACCACCACAAGGTGCAGGGTGTGTGACACGAGGGTTCAACGGTATTGCCCACAAAACAAAGAGTGACTCATTAGTTTGAGTATATTTGAGTAAGGCTCCCTCAAGGCGCAGTTATCCATAACCTTTTATATATTACATTTGCATTCTCTTTACTGCTGTTTCTCAGCGATACTGGGTTGTAGTATGTTAAGTACTATGTGAAGTACATGTTCCGCTACACACTCTATAGTTTTGTTAAAGTTTAAATTAATTATTTTGTAATATTGTCCGATCACTCCATGTCTGCCCCAGATCCGATTACTATAAATCCATATACTGAGTGAGGATAGAGATTGCTCCAATCTCCTCCTCAAGACACTCTGGATTAAACAAGTTATTGGTTGTTTTAAAAACTTCACTAACACTTCAGTTAAACATGAGCTTCTTTTCTTTTCTCAATGTTATGCAGTTAGTCGTGTCAATCATGTTACATTTCAAATACTATCATTTTCCAAAAACAACCAATGTTCAGATATAGGGCTTTTAGGTACATCCAATACAAGTCAAAACTGATACCCCCAATTACATGAGATTTAAAGAGGGAATGTATATAAACGAAACTTAAGGGCAGAGCTGACAAAACCAATCATTTAAGATGTTCAAATTGGCAGTGAACAAGCAATTAAGCTGGTACTCATTTTTGGGATATACTGAACATTTCAGGAAAATAAATCATAGCTTGATGCCCATTAATTCATATAAGCAACTGCAGTCCCAAAAATATCTAGATGAAAGCTTCAATTACTATTTTAAAATAAGTCTAACGCAACTTCGATTTGGCACATTCGTTTCACTAGATCTGTTGCCAAAACAGGTGGGTGCACCATCTGAGAATATCTGCAGACCATGCCCGCTTCACCAAGAGACTGTTTTGCCTCTACTGTGTATCTGCCCTTATGTCCTACCTGAACGGAGATATAGGTTACATCTGGTATTTCTTCAGTTTGGAATAAGAACGTGTTGACACGAAATTATTTTCTGCTTAAGAGGTGACTTTCCTGTGGTGTCAATTCGTTTTATTAAATTAATGGACAAGACAGAGCACTTTTTAATTAACAGTAGCCCGCCTCAAGAAGTAAAGAAGTAGCTGGCTTTGCTTATCAGCCCTTGAGAAGAATACAGAGCTAGCCAGGTCAGTTAGAAACAATCACTGCTTTGATTGCATTTTACAACATATTATACACTACAATTCTGTGACATGTAATTTGTACCTAACCAGCTGTACTGCTCATGAAATGTACCGGTTCAATGGATTTCAGGACAGCGAGCACAGGAAGGAAAAGCCATTTAGTGAATAGGTCTAATTTTATGTTATGTATTCCATCGGATTATATGAACCTTTCAATGTTTGCAAAGGGATGCAGTGTTTTATGCATTTACTACAAAAGTAAAGTGGGTTTTAACAGCATCCTCTTACTATGCTTTTTAATACATATCCTCAAATGACCGTGATTATCTGTCACTTTAACGATGCCGGCCTAATTTGCTGAGCCTTCGTTTTGTTATTCCTTTAGAATTTTAAATGTATATTTGACATTGATGCAATGGACATTGTTTACGTGATAAGCATGCCAGAAGCAGGGATAGCATGTCATTGGATGCTCAGTGGATGGCTATGTCCGCAAAGATAATTGCACAGCACTTTGCACTGCTGGTGTGTTGCGGGCACGTTTGTGAGTACATTAATTCTGTAGTTGTATATGGTTTTTATTAACTGTAACAAAAATATACTTTCTTAAAACGTATTGAAAGATACTAGCCAACAATCAATAATAGTACTACATTGGATCTGATGGAACACAGCAAATTGGGCGAATTTCGATATATCAATTTGACATCCAAATATTACTGACTGAACTATAAAGACAATGAGTGAGCAATAGAGAGAATAACACAAACGGAAATCTTGAATTCAAAATTGAGGTTAAGCGTGGTGCCTGAGTACTAAGGAAAACTTCTGACTATGAAGAAGTGCACAGACAGTTGACCTGAATGTGCTGACACTCATATAGAATTAATCCAAATTCCAAAATAATAGTGAATTAGAGTTACAGAAAATATATTAGAGATAGTAGACAAAAAATGTATTACAAAAAAATACCCTTTTTGACGGAAACTCTACTGAAAACATCAGTATTTTATGGTGTATCAGAAATACAGAATAGACTTTACATACCTTAAGGCAGCTCAAAAAAGGTAGGGATCAAGCCATTGGCAATGTATGTGCACAAGTTCGTAAACCCATTGGTACAAAAAAAACTTTGAATGGCAACAGTGACTTTTAATTGCCTGATTGAGAATGTGAAGTTAGGAATAGAGGAAATTCTATTATTTACACTTACATACCTTCATCCAACAGGGGGAAATATTAGAAGCAATATTATTAGAACGTGAGACTGTAGGAGGAATGTACATTTTTTGCAAAACTTGATATACATTGTACTGTTTAATAGCATCTTACGATTTGGTGACTTATAGTGTTCAACGCCCATTCGAAAATGGTGCAATTGTACGTAAACAATGTATGTCTGAGAGAGAAAATATATGTTCGACAAGCTAACCAAGAGACTCATCTGATACATACAACAAACTTGGAATACTTGCAAAAATCAATGGGAGAAATTCATATTTACAGTTCACCGTCAACACTAAAAACGTTTTATTAATTGCCTGGATAGGAAAATCAAAACAAAAGGAGATGAAAATCGTATCTTACATCTATAAAACAGCCCTACTGAAGGAAATAATTTCTGGGACACAACTAGCCTCCACCCAAGAGGAATGATCACTGTCAGAGAGTCATTACGAAAGGTATAATTCGATGAAGAAGGCTTTGAAAATAAACAAGAACTATTATAAATCCGACTGCTCAACAACACTAAAATGCAGCATGTTGGTTGGCTCCTAGATAGTCGATATCTATTAAGGAGAATGGATAACTAGCAGCTGAGACAAGTCTGAATATAATATTACCTGCAGTTCACTACGTTTTCTTCCCCTAACAGCTGCCTGTGACTGTCACAGGGTTCTAATAAAGAGGTAGAGTGCTTACTTAGCTCACAGAATGCACCTGCACTGGAAGACATGCATCTGGATAAGACACTTTAGAATCACCCACTGTCCTGTGCAAAAGATTGACTACGTAAATTAAAATAGTTGCCTCTCTGCTGCTGGAAGCTCCAGAACTGAATAACTGAAAATCACCCAATATATAATATATAATATATGGAAAATGTCACTTACCCAGTGTACATCTGTTCGTGGCATTAGTCGCTGCAGATTCACATGCTGTGCACATCCCGCCATCTAGTGTTGGGCTCGGAGTGTTACAAGTTGTTTTTCTTTGAAGAAGTCTTTTCGAGTCACGAGATCGAGGGACTCCTCCCATTTCGGCTCCATTGCGCATGGGCGTCGACTCCATCTTAGATTGTTTTCCCCGCAGAGGGTGAGGTAGGAGTTGTGTATGCTAGAAATAGTGCCCATGCAATGGAGTGAATACGTATGTACATAATCTAGTTTAAAGTAATATATTTACAAATTTACAAATGTTCAAGATCAACTTCTAAACGGCTACAGGCTCCCGGGGAGGCAGGTGGGCGCATGTGAATTTGCAGCGACTAATGCCACGAACAGATGTACACTGGGTAAGTGACATTTTCCGTTCAATGGCATGTGTAGCTGCAGATACACATGCTGTGCATAGACTAGTAAGCAGTTATCTCCCCAAAAGCGGTGGTTCAGCCTGTAGGAGTTGAAGTTGTTTGAAACAATGTTCGTAGTACTGCTTGACCTACTGTGGCTTGTTGTGCCGTTAACACATCTACACAGTAGTGTTTGGTAAATGTATGAGGCGTAGACCATGTAGCTGCCTTACATATTTCGGTCATTGGAATATTTCCTAGAAAGGCCATGGTAGCACCTTTCTTTCTAGTTGAGTGTGCCCTTGGTGTAATAGGCAGTTCTCTTTTTGCTTTAAGATAACATGTTTGAATGCACTTAACTATCCATCTAGCAATGCCTTGTTTAGAAATTGGATTTCCTGGATGAGGTTTTTGGAAAGCAATAAATAATTGTTTTGTTTTTCAAATTAGTTTTGTTCTGTCAATGTAGTACATTAACGCTCTTTTGATGTCTAATGTATGTAATGCTCTTTCAGCTACAGAATCTGGCTGTGGAAAGAACACTGGTAGTTTGACTGTTTGGTACAAGTGGAACAGTGATATGACTTTTGGTAAGAATTTAGGATTTGTTCGTAAGACTACTTTATGCCTGTGTATCTGAATAAATGGTTCTTGTATGGTAAATGCTTGTATCTCACTTACTCTTCTTAGGGATGTGATAGCAATTAGGAATGCAACCTTCCATGTTAAGTATTGCATTTCACATGAGTGCATAGGCTCGAAGGGTGGACCCATGAGGCGAGTTAAGACAATGTTGAGGTTCCACGAAGGAACTGGTGGTGTTCTTGGTGGTATAATTCTCTTTAGGCCTTTCATAAATGCTTTAATGACTGGTATCCTAAATAATGAAGTTGAGTGTGTAATTTGCAGATAAGCTGAAATTGCGGTAAGATGTATTTTAATGGATGAAAAAGCTAGCTTTGACTTTTGCAAATGTAGTAAGTAGCTTACAATGTCTTTAGCAGATGCGTGTAATGGCTGGATTTGATTATTGTGACAATAATAAACACATCTTTTCCACTTATTTGCATAGCAATGTCTAGTGGTTGGTTTCCTAGCTTGTTTTATGACCTCCATACATTCTTGTGTAAGGTCCAAGTGTCCGAATTCTAAGATTTCAGGAGCCAAATTGCTAGATTCAGCGATGCTGGATTTGGCTGTCTGATCTGTTGTTTGTGTTGAGTTAACAGATCTGGTTTGTTTGGTAGTTTGACATGAGGCACTACTGAGAGGTCTAGTAGTAGTGTGTACCAAGGTTGTCTTGCCCAAGTTGGTGCTATTAGTATGAGTTTGAGTTTGTTTTGACTCAATTTGTTTACTAGATATGGAAGGAGTGGGAGAGGGGGAAAAGCGTATGCAAATATCCCTGACCAACTCATCCATAACGCATTGCCCTGAGACTGATCTTGTGGGTATCTGGATGCGAAGTTTTGGCATTTTGCGTTTTCTTTTGTTGCAAATAGGTCTATTTGTGGTGTTCCCCATCTTTGGAAGTAAATGTTTAGTATTTCGGGGTGAATCTCCCATTCGTGGATCTGTTGATGATCCCGAGAAAGATTGTCTGCTAACTGGTTCTGAATCCCTGGAATAAACTGTGCTATTAGGCGAATGTGGTTGTGAATCGCCCAATACCATATTTTTTGTGCTAGAAGACACAACTGAGTTGAGTGTGTTCCTCCTTGTTTGTTTAGATAATACATCGTTGTCTTGTTGTCTGTTTTGACAAGGATGTGTTTTTGGCTTATTATGGGTTGAAATGCTTTTAGCGCTAGAAATACTGCCAGTAGTTCTAAGTGATTTATGTGAAATTGTCTTTGCTGAGTGTCCCATTGTCCCTGGATGCTGTGTTGATTGAGATGAGCTCCCCATCCTATCATGGAGGCATCCGTAGTTATTACGTATTGAGGCACAGGGTCTTGGAAAGGTTGCCCTTGGTTTAAGTTTATGTTATTCCACCATAGAAGGGAGGTGTATGTTTGGCGGTCTATCAACACTAGATCTAGAAGTTGACCCTGTGCCTGTGACCATTGTGATGCTAGGCACTGTTGTAAGGGCCGCATGTACAATCTGGCGTTTGGGACAATGGCTATGCATGAGGACATCATGCCTAGTAGTTTCATTACCATCTTGACCTGTATTTTTTGTTCTGGATACATGACCTGTATTACCTTGTGAAAAGCTTGTACCCTTTGTGAACTTGGAGTGGCAACCCCTTATGTTGTGTCGATTGTCGCCCCTAAGTATTGCTGTGTTTGGCACGGCTGAATGTGCGACTTTGTGTGGTTGATTGAGAAACCTAGTTTGTGGAGTGTGTCGATAACATACTTTGTGTGTTGTAAACACCTTTTTTGCGTGTTGGTTTTGATTAGCCAATCGTCTAGGTATGGGAACACGTGTATTTGCTGTCTTCTGATATGCGCAGCTACCACTGCCAGGCATTTTGTAAAAACTCTTGGCGCAGTTGTTATCCCAAATGGCAACACCTTCAATTGGTAATGTACCCCTTGGAATACAATCCTTAGGTACTTTCTGTGTGAAGGATGTATCGGTATATGGAAGTATGCATCCTTTAGGTCTAGTGTTGCCACGTAGTCTTGCTGTTTGAGCAATGGGATTACGTCCTGTAATGTCACCATGTGAAAGTGATCTGATTTGATGTAGGTGTTTAACGTTCTGAGATCTAATATAGGTCTTAGAGTTTTGTCCTTTTTGGGTATGAGAAAGTACAGAGAGTAAACTCCTGTTCTTTTCTGATGAACTGGTACTAATTATATTGCTTCTTTTTGTAACAACGCTTGTACTTCCAGTTGTAGAAGGTCTATGTGTTGTTTTGACATATTGTGTGTTTTTGGTGGGACATTTGGAGGGAATTTAAGAAATTCTATGCAATAACCATGCTGGATAATTGCTAATACCCAAGTATCTGTTGTTATTTCCTCCCATTGTTTGTAGAACTTGGTTAGTCTCCCCCCCACAGGTGTAACGTGTTGGGGATTTGTGACGTGTAAGTCACTGTTTGTTTTGTGGAGTTTTGGGACTTTGGAACTTCCCTCTACTTTTTTGGAACTGTCCCCCTCTATATTGTCCCCGAAAACTTCCCCGCAGATATTGGCTCTGATAAGTGGGCCTTGTTTGTGAGGTAGTGGGTTCTGTGCTTTGCCCTCGAAACCCCCCTTGAAACTGTGTTTTTCGAAATGTGCCTCTGCTCTGTGGGTAGTAGAGTGCGCCCATGGCTTTGGCTGTATCAGTGTTTTTCTTACGTTTTTCGATAGCAGTGTCCACCTCCGGCCAAAACAACTGCTGTCCGTTAAATGGCATATTCAGCACAGCTTGCTGGATTTCTGGTTTAAATCCTGATGTACGCAGCCATGCATGTCTCCTTATTGTCACTGCTGTGTTGACAGTTCTAGCAGCTGTGTCTGCTGCATCCATTGCTGACCGTATCTGATTGTTGGAGATACTCTGTCCTTCTTCTACTACTTGCTGTGCTCTCTTCTGGAACTCCTTGGGCAAATATTCTATAAAGTGTTGCATTTCGTCCCAATGAGCCCTATCGTATCTGGCCAACAAAGCCTGTGAGTTTGCAATACGCCACTGGTTTGCTGCCTGTGCCGCTGCCCTTTTGCCTGCTGCGTCGCATTTTCGACTTTCCTTATCTGGAGGTGGTGCATCTCCTGAAGTATGTGAGTTCGCTCTCTTGCGAGCTGCCCCTACTACAACTGAGTCCGGTGTTCGCTGTTGTGTGATGTACACAGGGTCTGTTGGTGGCGGTTTATATTTTTTCTCCACTCTTGGAGTGATGGCCCTTCCTTTTACAGGCTCCTCAAACACTTGTTTGGAGTGTTTTAGCATTCCAGGTAGCATGGGGAGACTGTGGTACTGGCTGTGTGTGGACGACAGTGTATTAAATAGAAAGTCGTCTTCAATGGGCTCTGCATGCAGGCTGACATTATGAAATGCCGCTGCCCTCGACACCACCTGTGCGTAGGCTGTACTATCTTCTGATGGCGACGGTCTAGGTGGATAACAGTCAGGACTATTATCTGACACTGGCGCATCATAAAGATCCCACGTGTCAGGGTCATCTTGACTCATCCCTGTATGAGTCGGGGATTGCATCATAGGTGGAGTGGCTACCGGTGATGGTTGCGGCGAACGTTGTGGAGACGGTGGCGGGCTTACTTATTTAGCCACCTTTGCCTGTGGCTGCTTGTCTTTCTCCTGGAAGGCAAGTTTGCGTTTCATTCTAATAGGAGGGAGAGTGCTAATCTTCCCCGTTTCTTTTTGGATATGGAGCCTTCTTTGGGTGTAGTCTGGCTCCATTGTCTCCAATTCCTGTCCAAATCTATGTATTTTCATTTGTGAGGACAGTCCTTGTTCCTCTGTGTAGGAACTTGATTTCGATTCCGAGCCCGGATGTTTCTGTATCAAAACCTTTTCGGCTACTTTTTTCGGTACCGACAAAACCCTTTTTATTTTCGGCGTCGTCGTCTCTCGGTGCTGACTCATTTCGGTGCCGAACTTGCTCGGAGCCGCTATCTCGGGCCCGAGATTGCTGTGTGGCGGTATCTCGACCGGAGTCGGATGACTTCGACACCAGCGTGCCCTTTTTAGGTCACCTATTTTTTGGGTTAAGCCATGGCCTGTTGGCGGTGCCGTTCCCTGAGCTTTTGTGGTCTTCTCGTGAGTTTTATGTTTCGACGTCTTACTCACGGTTTTCGCCGTTTCTTCGGGATCGAGCTCCTCCGAGTCCGATTCCTGGATGGAGAAGGTTTCTTCTTCCTCCTCGAAACGCCCTTGTCCTGTCGGCGCCGACGCCATCTGCAGTCTTCTTGCTCTTCGGTCTCTTAGTGTCTTCCTGGACCGAAACGCTCGACAGGCTTCACAAGTATCTTCCTTGTGTTCTGGCGACAAACACAAGTTACAGACCAGATGCTGATCTGTATATGGATACTTGTTATGGCATTTTGGGCAGAAGCGGAATGGGGTCTGTTCCATCAGCCTTGAAGAGACACGTGGCCGGGCCGACCAGGCCCTGACGGGTGATCGAAAAAACCCCGAAGGGCCACCGGAGCTCTTCAAAAGTCGGTGTCGATCTGTTATAACTAACCCAATACCGAACGCAAACAATACCGACAATTTTTCCGAGATTCTAACTAACTTTCTGACCCGAAACCCGGAGCGAAAAGGAACACGTCCGAACCCGATGGCGGAAAAAAAACAATCTAAGATGGAGTCGACGCCCATGCGCAATGGAGCCGAAATGGGAGGAGTCCCTCGATCTCGTGACTCGAAAAGACTTCTTCGAAGAAAAACAACTTGTAACACTCCGAGCCCAACACTAGATGGCGGGATGTGCACAGCATGTGTATCTGCAGCTACACATGCCATTGAACATATAATCACACAATGCGGTCACTTACATTGCGCTTTCTCCAGGCTGGTGCTAGCGTCAGGGACGGACCTTCCCTTGTTTTATTTTTTCCCATAGAAACTGACGATGCGCTGCACTCCAGGAAGGTGTCTATACAAGTTTATTTCAACACCTTAACCACCACCTACGCGTTTCGACTCCCAAGTCTTGCTCAAGGAGAGCAACACTTGGAAGTCGAAAGGCGTCTGTTCCTAAAAAAACAAGGCTCTTTAGCCTTTAGCTTCCTTTGAGCTGCGTGCACATTCCTCTATGTCAAAAGTACCACGAGACACTTTTTGGCTGTAAGTTTAAGGCTAGAAACAAATTTAATATTAGTGGACTGGCAAAGATAGTATCGCCACATGGACCAGAACAGACGTGTGGCCGTGCAGCACAGCACAGTTTAAAGAAAAACTAATGTGCAGCTGGCAGTTTACATAAAACCACAGACAGAGACTAAATCAACTTGTAGATATGGGTGCGAGAAAATTGCACATTAGAGTTTTAATTAGAGGACTAAAGTGCTACTCGAGTTTTCATCAATTAGCAGTGAGAGCAGCATCCCTTGTAAATCCTTGTGCTATCCTGAGTTATTCAAGGATCAAAATGTTGGTTATTTGCATTAAAGTGGACTGGCAATCAACAGTTTGAAAAGCTGGTTGCCAGATCCAATTACATCCTCTCAATGTCTACCAATTAGTAAGTAAGTGGTTCATCTTGAGTCTGTCATTATAGCTTGGCACTCCTTATGAACCAAATGGAATCCCACCATTTATGATATTAAATCTAGGGGGTATATCATATGCTGTACAAGTTGAGCAACACGGTCTGCCAAATCACAAAGAGAAAAGTGTATATGGTTGGGGCTCCTCAAAATGTCTATATCTAGTCATGATTCAGAGTAGTCTTAAAGGACTGGTTTGTGTAAAGTGAACATCTTTTCACATAGTGACAGGATCTTGAACCTGAGCAGAACAAATGAGTCCGAGTAACCGGGGGTACTCTGCTGGCATTCTTGACAGAACAGGTCATGTCTAAATATCCCACTACATTAAGTGAGACTAGTTGTCTGCAAGCGCTCGCGATAATCATGTACTTCCAGTCTTGCATTCAAGGGCAATGGGCGACCATTCTTAGCATTCCTCATATTTTGGTCTATTAACAATTGGTAAAAAAAAAAAAAAAAAAAAAGGCTGCTTAGGACCCCAGTGCATTTTGCTTTCAAGAAGGTACAAGCCAGATTGGATGGGTGCTGTCACTAAGGCTGACAAACACAACTTGGTACTCCCGAATTATCTGGGGGAATAACTATTTCCCAATTGTACTGTACGATTTAAACATGTTCGAGACAATCTGGCAAGAGTAGTGTCCCAGAACAAAGTCCCGAGCTACCACCAAGGATAGGATAGATGTTTTGAAAAGAGAAAAAAATCAGAACATCTATCCTAGCCTTGATAGCAGCTCCGGACATTGTTCTCGCTGAGTTTAAGAGATACTATTTCTCTAACCCATGGAGCTTGTTGAAATACATTAAGTTTGGATCTTGTTTTCCACCTTAAATTGCAGAAGGGTGTGACTGGTTTTCGCACCACAGAGTGGTTTTCTTGTACGCAACTCTAAGAAATATATGAGCCACTGGCATATGAGATCTTCCAAACTAGTGGGTATCTCCTACAATATGTATTGTTCTGATAATAACCCCAGAGTAAAAGCTATATAGGTGTTGAAACGTCAACACATACATTTGAATGGCTATTCCTCAAAGAATTACCAAATGACTCCAATGTTCATTTCTTTGGATGCTGTTGACTTCATGGTGACAAGTTATTTCCATTCATGTCTGTTTTGTATGCACTATTTCACTTAATCACTTGCACTGCTTCTTACACACACTTAGGATCACCTATTTTTACTATGCTACTTGACATTAACAAAGTACGTGTTTTATGACTATTGTTTGGTGTCAATAAACGTGTTAATATTTTGGAATTCGATACATTTGGGTTAATGTAAAGTGTCCTCTGTGGAAGTCTAGGGTGTACTTCCCACTTCAGGACGATCTGAGTAGTATATAACATGTACCGTACCCAGGTCCTAGGGTGACGGGTAGCCCCTTATACTTTTATAATTAGAATACTACTCTGCAGAGATGCTACAAACCGTACCTAGAACATCCTCACCTGAAGAGAGGCTGTTCTTTAACCTCTGCCTCCCATGAGGACCTAGACTGTGGAGGACAAGGGGGGAGAGAGAGAGAGCGAGAATATATATATTGTAGACGGGCCTGTGCAGTTCCTTTCCTTAGCTGCCCACGTTGTGCGTGTATTTATGAAGCTCTCGGAAATATTTCCCCAATATACAAAAGCTCAAACTATTTGCTTTGCCAAGCGTGCTTCCTTTTGAATTTAGAATGACATGTACAAGTCCCCAGTGATTAAACAGGCCGGGCAAAACGGCTCGCAAATGTCATCTTTCTGAAATAAAAAAAGTAAAAATCTAGATTTTTAAACCAAAGCAGTGGTCCAATCTAGCTCCGTTTCCTGGAAGGCCTTTCACGCATCCCAACCCTTAACCCGCACACGTTGAGAACAAGAAATTAGGATAACGCGTGTTTTTTCTCAACATACGAGCACTCCCCGCAAGGCCACTTCTTGTAGAGTGCCCGGATATAGGCAGGCGATTCCAGCCGCTGCCAGCGCTCTCCAAAGGCGCGCCGCAGACGCTTTCAGACCAGGAAAAGAAAGAAACAACACAACTCTCTCCTCTTAACCCCAGGAATTGTTTTTGAGACAAAGCCTCCACCTTCCTCTATCCTGTTGTTGGGTAGTAACGGAGCAGCTAATGATACATGCATTAAAAAGTGCGCGAAAGTAGTTTTTTCGCGGCATCTCAGCCCCAGGACCCAAACAACCGCGTCTGTCACCCTGACGGTCTGGAGAACGCGCCATTTCTCACTGGAAAAGCCTCTCAAACAACCCTCCTTAATATTCGTAGCGTGCAGCAAACAGAGCGCCCTTCCGGAGGGAACACAGCGAAGCAGGCCCGGTAATGCAGGGCTTTCTTCAGCTCATTCCACGGCACTCAGCCCGATCTCTATAGTGATGTATTGTATTACAGCTGGGACATACTGCTTGCTACCACTATATGGGGCGTTTTCCCCTCTCTGACATGTAAACTTCAGACTGGCGACTATTAGCCCCGCGCAGATTTAACTGGTATTATCAGGCAATTTTCCAATTGGAAAAATTGTGGGTGTATGTAGAATTTGCACTGGACTCAGAATATCAAATCTGTCGCAAATACTATTTCTATTAAACAAGCCCACTGCTGCCTTCTATGAAGTATATCTTACGCAGAACCATTTTGTCACCAATAAATAAAGGTACGTGCAACAAACTATCATAAACGTCACTTTGTCTTGTGAAAGAGGCAAAACAAAATACCCTGCAATTTTGCTTAAATTACCATATTTTCAGATACTTTAAAACTTCACAAATTCTAAAGTTCTACATTATGCTGATCAAACACTCCCATTGCAGGCCTAACTCCACAGGCCTAACACCACTGCATCTCCTTAGACCTCAACATATGGCATTCACTATGCTGCTGCTTACAATCTGCTGCAAGAACATTATGGAGGGCCAGGTCCTGGTTCATCACTCAATCCTCCTCCAATGGGTAACCTACAGCCTAAACAACTACCTTTTGAGGATCCCGTGTTAAAGAAAGACAGAAAAATTTAACTGTGGGAACATTTCCTACTAATCTCATATCTCAGTGCTGTAATGAGGCTCACAGCCTAGTGTATGCTCTGAGGCACTGCTTAAATAAATATCATTTTCAGGCTGGACAGTCCCGTAACCCTAAACTAATGTATACCTATTTTTGACCCCAGTGAGATGCTACCACTATAAAGAACCCTGTGGAAGTATTATCATTAATTTGAGGGGGGGTTCTTTGGGATTCTGATTTGAATGTTGCATGAGTATCACTGCAGCAGGTGATAAGCTCAATGAGCTATATGACTGGGATATGGGAAAATACTGAATTGTACTATCAATGAATGGTGGTACATGGAATGCATAGTCCTTTATTACAAAATATTCTTCAAAAGGATTTTAGGAGCTCAATGTACAAGCCAAGAGTATGACAGCAATTCATTGCTAACACTACTCAGGCCAAAATATTAAACAGACTATAACCTCACTGCTGATCTTGAGAAACTTCGGTTTATATACAAATCACCCAGAACCTTGGAAAGCTACAGAACAATTCTAATAAGTAAAGAAAAGCTCAACACTGTGAACTCAGAACTGTCCTTTCCTGTCTAAAACAGCAGAAATTCAACAAGAAGTGAAACAAGACTGATAAAATTACAGCACAGATCTTAAATTTAACACGTGCAACCCCACCGTTCGAGATTTAATGGAAAAAAGGAAGGACAAAAAGGAAGCAAAATTGCTGACTTGCTACTAAACCCCACATAAACTCAAAGTAATGAAAAAAATATAAATCATGAACTTTAGGTAACAAACGGGACAGCGGAGGAAATAATCCCAACCATTACAACTCTAAACCAATTCCTTTTCATAGGAGGATGTGATGAATACTCCCAAAATTTGTTACTTTAACTGTTACCCCCAGTGTTTAACGTCTTTATGAAATCTGGGCACTGACTCAATGGCAGAAATCACTACATTCTAAATACAGTGAGGACACCAAGATGCCACCTGGTGTAAATAGATTACACTAATAAACACTGAGGGTTTAACAGGCATTAAAGATGAAGCAATGTAAATAAAAACGTCTTTATTTAAAACTCACAAAATGTTAGCAGACCTACCTAAAGATATCTTATGGTTTCAAAGGGCAAAAACATGATTTTGATACCTCGGGATCTTTGAAACCTCGGAATCCTCATTGCTTACTCTATCCGCACACTTTTAGAGATTATTCTTTTTTAAATGAGATAACAAAGGGACACCTGCGTGGGTGACTACTCCTGTATAACTCATGGCTGGGAAGAATCACAACACTAAAGATGAATGTCCTCCCATACCCTGCCCAATTTTCAAACACATCCGAGTACACACTTGTACAGCCAAGTTAAAGGGGCTGCAAGTAACCCAAAGAATACATTTGTGACTGGAAAAAAGCCTGAATCTTGACTAAATGCTGATGGCCCCAAAGACAAGAGAGGTACTACCTTTCTCAACAGTATGCATTATTTTATTCTGTAGGTTTAGTTATCTCAAACAGTATGTCCAGGATAAAGACAACTAACGTTGGACAAGAATAGATTTAATTCATTTTGAGAGGTTTGGTGACAGAAACTCAAATAAGAGTGCTCCACAGATCCTGTAGGTATAAAAGCCCCAGTTGAAATCATTCAAATTGCAAAAAAGCAATGCACCTCTGAAGGCACCTAGGAGGTCGGCTGTCTCTGTCAACTTTGAACTGGGTGATCCTCTTGGACTTCCTACACGGACTAACACAATACCTAATTTTAGTCACTTTTGGACATTTCTACTAGAAGAAAATGCCAAAAAATGCCTGAAAATGTCAAGAAGTCAAAGATTTCCATAGCTAGATGTGTATTTCAAATATTACTTCCAGGTGTGAAACAGCAGTATGATTTTGCAATCCCTCCCACCTAGGTCAGTGCTTTTCGAACTTTTTTTTTTATGCCTAACTCCCACTCTTCATCAGGAGGACACTTAAATCACACATTTTCGCACAATGTTCAATATGGCAAAGAAGCTTAAACTTTGTAGTGCTGTGTAAGGGCATTATATCCAAGAAACAAAGATACGCTGATACTCAGTAATGTCTTTCAGTCATAATAAACGTATGTTACCCTGCCCAGCATTTCAAGTGAGATTGAAATGTGCTTGGGGGGTACTTTGTAAGGCAAAGTATACACCTTTTTTGTTACTACAATCCAATACTTGAAATAACAAATAGGTTGTAAGCAAGGGAGCCAAGACGTCTAAGAGTCTTCGGGAGAGAGTGAGTGGAGGTTTTGTATGGTCAAAGAAATATCTTAGAAAAACAATTTTACTTTCTATTCTCTCGCATTGACAAGTTTAAAACATCGATAGTCTTCCGGTTTCCCTTTTAAATCCATATTTTGCTGAACACCTGGCTAAAATGATATGAGTACACGGAGGCACTTGTGAGGTGGCCGGGGAACCCTAAGTCATGCCCCTCACAGCATTGTGACAGCCCCCTACCCAAACAATCCCCGTGGGTCCACAGTGGTGGTGCACTCTGCTCAATTATTGGTACTCCTGCAAATCCACATTACTATTTTGAGATCACGGTTCGTCCTCAAACGTTTACAAGTAGAAGGAACTTATATACATCCCAGTACCTAGACTGACTATTGACATCCACTGTCCTAACATGTATTCCAAAAATCTGAAGTGCAGATATAGTCACACTCCAACAAAATAGGAAGATTTCCAAAAATCTGGAGTGGGTGAGCCAGCCTGAGGTGCAGAGACTTCTCCACCTTCAGAATTACACACAGACTAACTGCTGGTCTGGGCAGGACAGGGCCAGGGCCAAGAGACACTAGTCACAACATCTGGGTTCCTCCAAAAACATCAACTTCAGTTTTTCATTCATGTGATTTTGAGACCATTGTAAACAGTATTGAGAGTAAAACACTCCAGACACTTAATTATAAGCATAAAATATATTTAGTATGCAGCAGTTAATACCACAGTTTATGTTACTAAGCAATCTACACACACTATAATATATAAAAGATAGCAATAAATGACCTGAGGGAAAGGACTCTTATTACTCAATTTCGTTTGGGGATTATTAGAAATAATCTCTGTTTTCCGTTAGGTCAGTATGGTGAAAAATCTATCAGACCGTGTCCCTGTGACAGGGTGTCCCTGCAGACCTTGTCCCATTTTACATTATTCTGTGTTTTTTATGCACCTTTTAGAAGTCGTTTTTTATTACCCCTGCTGAGGCCAAAGGGTTTTGTGCAATTTCGTCCTGCTTTCATGTGGATGCAAATGGCCTCAGATGCATTGGTATGGAGGGGTTTGGGATTGTTTTTGAGGGGAGCCATTACATTGCGTAGTAACGTAGAGTTTTTGTAAAGGTTTTTTTTTAGACTATTATCCTTGGTAACAAGGTTTTATCTGTTTTTAAAATTATGATTATTGTTATTTTACTGTTTTATTGATATTATGGTCTATTTAATGTTGTTTATGTAATTTAAGGGTTGAATTATTTCATACTGAATAAAGTTTTTCTTTCTTTCTATAAAAGATATGTATGAAGTAGCTACTTGTGGACAACCTAGAAGCCTTGAATAGGGTAGGAAAATGTCATCCAAGCCCCAGTACACTAAAACACCCCTGCGGCAAGGGTGTGGCTAAAGCAACCAAGATGGCGAACGCAAGTTATTCCGACTCCTGGACCTACGCACACATCCTGCATCATCCTTCATCGGAGATTCTCTCTCAATTCTCGGTACTCCTGCACTGGCTTCTGGAGGATCAGGGCGGAAGAACCCCAGTTTCGCATCCAAAACTGCATGGCCGAAGACACATGCCTGGCGCTGTTACAGTAAGTGAGACACACACGCAATAAAGAAATCCGACACCAATTTATAAAAATAACACAAACATTTATAAAAACTCTGATGCCAAGATCACCGGAATCAGGTGAGCACTTTGAGTTAGGAATTTTTATAGTTTGCAAAAGTTAATACTTCGTGCATTTTTCAGATATGCTAATGTTATCCTACAGAGGAGGAATAAGCACTGCATACATGTATAGTACAGTGACTTACAAGACTAAACTCGTCAGCAGAATTAGGCTGCAGACACTGTCGGGAAGTCCACAGAGGGCAAGCTAGAAGCAGGCTTAAGTCTCTGGAGGGCCTGGGACCACGCGGACACCACTGGCCCACTTCAACCTGGTCTAGTCAGCTCGGGTGCAGTGGTGATGTCAGGCGTTGGGGTTTTGTCTGTCCCAGTCCTCCCAATTCTTTCTTGGGTGTCTAAAGATGCAGGGGAGCAGGTCCTATACGCCAAGGGAGTTCTTCTTGGCGATTTGCGAAGCACTGGCAGCTCCCCCAGTTTCTTACAGGCTGTAGCCCCAGGACAGGTCAGTTGCTCCTCAAGGTTTGGGTGCAGCAGGCAGGCAGGCCAGCAGGGTTGGCGCCAAGTCAGTTGAGCTTCTCAGTTTTCCAGTTCAGCAGGTTTCTTGTCCACTCCTCTTTTTGTGACCAGCGAAGATCTGAGGATTTAGTATCAGGGGGCATCCTAAATACTCAATTTAGTGGGTGTTAAGGGGAGTGAAGAGCAGTAGCAATAGGCTATTTACCCTTGGGGTCATTACACCCCCTAAATGACCACTTCGTTTGGGGTGGTGGGCATCACCCGGTCCCAGAATTCCTAAATTCCACGACGCACAAGATGGCGGAATTTCTAAAGCTGTGTGCATTTCATACTGGCCACCCCAGTGGTGTGTCCAGCATAGAAAGGCAATAGGCCTCCTGCATTGCTAACTTTTCTACCTGTCCAGGTGCCAGATGGGCCCTGGGTCAGGGAGGGGGGGCATCACCTCCCTCTGAGAGAAGCCAGCTCCACGTACAAAAGGTGGTGGGCTTTTTTGAAGTTTCCTGCCTTGGAATACAGACCATCCTGTGGAGAGAGGTGTGCGACACCTCAGCCCAAGCAGGCTTTGTTTCTGACCTCCAGAGAGCAAAGGCTCACTCACCCCTGGAGGTCAGATTCTCGTCTGTTGGTGGCAAACTGGATAGAAAAGGTCGGTGAGCTCACCAGCAGTTGGTAGGTTTTCAGAGGGGAACCTCTAAGGTGCCCCCTCAGTGAATGTATTAATAAATAAATCACTGGAATCAGTGAGGATTTTTTAATATGAGATGTTTGACACCAAACATCCCTATTTTCAGTGCCCCATCATAAAACTGGACAACTCGTATTGGCCAGTTCCCAGCACATGTATTTAAAATGGCTTCACTCTTCACACACTATTTCTAAAAATCGACAAAACATAGCAGGGGCATATCTGCTCTTGTAGTTATGCCCACACAAGTAATATCATGCACCCTGCTTTAAGGGTGACTTGCAAATAGTACACGCCGTGTTTAGGGAACATGGCACACATACTGTGTGTCATGTCATGTTTTCACCTTTAGGGAGCACCTTGTCATGCAACCTGCAACGGCAGTCTGCTTAAACCTGGTGCTGGTCCCTTAGAGTGGCACAAGGTGTGCTGCAGCTATTAGGGCCCTCTTCAGTACCCATGCCCTAGGTACTAGGGGTACCTTTTACTACAGACTTAGAGGTACTAAAGGGCCTGGCTACTTGGGGATCGAGTGACCAGGTGTCTTCTTTCAGGGAAGGAGAACTGGGGACCTGGTTAGCAGGAACCCAGTGCACTTCAGTCAAAGTTGCATCAAAAACCAGGCAAAAAAGGGGGGTACTACAACTAGAACCCAGCTTCTTACACATGGGGTGTGCCACCCGGAGACAAGCAGGTGGACTTGGCCTATACCATAGCCTTGAATACCAATCCCTGATGCTGTCAGCGCTGTGGGAAGATGTTCGAATACCAGGCCGAGCCAATTCTGCAGAGGCCGAAGTGGCCATCGAAGACAACGGCCAAAGTAAAACCACCTGCAAGTTAGAGCTGAGAAGCATCACAGCTGCTGCGTGGATCAGAACCATCCCAAGGACATGCATCACAGTCCGTTGCCACACCGAAACAGTCACTGCACGCACATCCTCGATGCAGGTCCTCTCATCCCATATTGACTGCAGCCTCGTCAGTGACTCTGGACTCCACACTGCAGCCTCGCAGCTCTTCGGAACCAACTAATTGGCCGAATGTGTGACGCATTCTTGACGCATGACTTTGCATCACAAGCCCTAATCAATGGGGTCCTCAATGACAACGCAGGACCTCGCACCTCGGATGCACAATGTAATCTCAACATGGATCCTCGCAACACTCTGCAAACCAGGATTTAATGTACTTACTGGGTGGCTGTAGTCGGCCCACGCTGCATTATGGTCAGCCTGAACTTGTGACATTGTCCTGGTCTAGCGCGACCATGCATCCACAGTTGGCTCTTTTCACCTTTTAGTGCTATTTTTCTAAAATCTTTAAAAGTGACTATCTCTAGTTCTACTGATTGGATTTTGCCACTGTGGTCTTGTTTTAGTTCTTAAAAATTACCCATTTGTTCTAAATCTGGTGTGGGCTCACTTTATGGTGTGTTTTTACTGTGTTACTGTTTGAAGAATTACACAAACACTTTACACATTGCCTCGGAGTTAAACCCGACTGTTCTGTGCCAAGCTACCCGAGGGTTGAGCACAGGTTAATTAGGGCTTGCTTGTGACTTTATCCTGAGAAAAATTGTTGTTGCTGCTGGAAGGGTTTCACCACGCTGAACCAGTAATGCCAGTTTCTTACACTTACACTCACACACTCACTGACCTATGCACATATCAGCATAAGAAAGACAGCAGACAATGCTGGCTGCTCGTGCTGCCCCCCCTCAATTTCTCAGGAATGCACTCACCTGATATCACCGGGCAGAAATAGGACAGCATGGCACAGACTATTTGGTATCTGAGTAAGTCTAACCCCACCGATAGCAGAGGAACTGTATCACAACCGCTCTGGGCAAATAAAAAAAGACACTTACCCCAAGCTACCCCATGGGGAAGGACAAAGGTCCGACAGCACTGGCTCTTACCATGATGGACCAATTCACAAGCCCTCCACCAAGTGCACTTAATCCTATACTGAATAATGTCTCAAATCAATGCTTGTCAGACTCCTCCTACTCCAACCCATATTTTATAGGCTATCCAAGCATTACAGGAGGTGAAGCGAAGGGGGGAAAGGTCAAGATAGAT
This sequence comes from Pleurodeles waltl, assembly GCF_031143425.1. NCBI lineage: Eukaryota > Metazoa > Chordata > Amphibia > Caudata > Salamandridae > Pleurodeles > Pleurodeles waltl. Next base: position 531,084,135 of record NC_090450.1, on the reverse strand, counting down.
AGGAACCTGCTTTGCCAAGATTTGCCAAGATCTCAGCATTATAGCTGGCCAGGTCTTTGAAGCCGAGAGGCAAATATCAGCACTGGAAGATGAGGTGAACTCCCTTAAATTCACTGTCTCAAAACTCCTTTTCATCTACGAAACATATGGAATCCAGAGCTGAAGATGCTGAAAACCGCTCGTCATAATCTCAGACTGCTGAGCTTCCTAGAAGGAGCAGAGGCCGCCAACATAGATAAGTTCCTAGAAACCTGTCTGCTTTCATGGATACTGAAAGAGGCATTGCCCCTGTGCTTTATGATTGAGTGGGCCCATAGGTCACTGGTCCGAGGCTTCCTCCTGGAGAGAAAGATAACTCTTCGAGGAGGCTCTCACATCAAACAACCTCCCGAAAGCAAAGGAACCAACAACTGCTGGAGTCACTGTGTCTCAAATTGCAGTGGAGGCAGAAATCTTGCAGGGGCAGAGACCGCCTACATCAATCCCCTGAATTCTCTGGCACAGCTGGAGATTGAACCAGACCACTATCGAAGCATTCCCTTAGCCCTTCATCCCACGAAGACCCATCAGAACCTGACACTGGTACTCTAAACAGCCCACAGATGACTGATCCCTGACCCCCAAACCCTTCTCTAATCATTTTCTGCTTAGGTTTGCAATTGAAGGACTCTGGCACACTCTGCCTGAAGTAGAGGTGACCTTGTCCACTGACGCACACATTGTCAACACAACATTCATCTTCTGACTCGGAGGTCTGCTGCCACTAATGCCCTAATGATCAGTTGATCTTCATAAGTTTTGAGGGACATTTGGGGTTACATATGCTTCTGTGGGGGGAAGTATGGGGTGGGAGAATTCCAGGGTGGGGGGGGGGGGGGGAGGGGGGGGGGGTAAAGGGTTTATTTTGCTGTTTCACATCACATAAATCATCGTTCCTAAAACCACACACACCTCTAAACTCTATGCCAATCTTGCAGTGAAGCACATTACCTGGTCCTGTCCCACTATGGCATCATAAACACGAGTTTCCTAGGTGTAAGCACCAGGGAAGAGACTCCCTTTTGCCAGATATTGATCATGGCTAATTACACAGTTCTCTCCTGAAATGTCTTAATCGGACAGTTGTCCTCCGTCTGACAAGCAGACATTACAGGCGGTGCTACTGCTCTACGAAACTCAGTTACTAGGTACTAAATGCCTGGTATTGAGCCAATATGGTTATGACCGAGTCTTCCACGTCAGCTTCTCCAGAGGTTTGAGAAGAGTTACCATTCTTCTTCAAATGAATTTCCCCTTGGTAGTTACTTCATCTAACTCTGATGTTCAGGGTCAGTATGTGGGGGTCGTGGGGACCCTGGAAGTTACCTAACACAGCTTCAAGAGCATGTATGTCCTACTCCAAACCATCAAACAAACCCTAGAGAAGTGTTATTCTGCCTTACTTTTCTTTCTGCAAGGAGTAACGACTGTCGTGGCAACTTCAATGCCGTACCTGACCCAACCAAAGCCACCCCTACAGTATACAGAAGGAGAAATGCAAAACTCCTGACATCCTGGATGTCACCTCTGGGTCTCTGTAACACCTTGAGAATATAGCACCCTCATGCCACTACTTACAACACACATTTCGGAGCACTAACTTGCTCTTTCTTCCAGCGCCAAACGTCTTACAGACCACCACAGTGGAAATCCCTCAACGTGTGATTTCAAACCATTCCCTCTTTCTCAGCTTAGGGAACGAGACAGGGACTTCCCATCCAACCTGGCATTTGACAAATCCCAAATGTATGGACTTTCTAGCTACAAAACTTCAAGTCTATCTCCTCCGCAGCCACACTATGGGCAGCCGGAAAGGCCAAGATCAGAGGGGTTGCCAAAGCCTTTATCCATAAGAAAGAGCAATAGAAATGAGCTCAAATGACCAATCTGGAAATACGGATGATGGCGTACGAGAGAAAATGGCAGATAACAGTATATGTGACACTTCAACACCAGCCGATTCTAGATAGGGAATGGGTATGCCATCTAGCCCTATAGAAAACTCACCAGTGTTGGAGGGCATGCTCGTTCAAAGCTTACAAATACAGCAATAAGTCAAGTAAGGTACTTTATTGATTTGTCACCCGGGACATAACCTCACAGATCGTACCCAACATTCTTGACAGCCTGGGACAGAGACTTTAAAACAGTACAGACATCACTGAGAGGTTTGCACCTATTATAGCAATTTCTACTCCTGCTGTCCAAACCCCAATTGTGATGGCAAAAGGTCAGTCCTCATGGACATCATGCTGCCGTCTCTTACAGCCAGTAAGAAGCTAGGTTTACCCCTTGAAGTTGAGGAAATTGGTAAAGGCCTCTCTGAAATGAAATCAGGTCAGACTAATTTCGAGACATACTAGCCACCTCCACCCCTTTGTACTCCACAAAGAAGCCAAGGAAACTGGGCATTTTTCTACCGAGCTGGATCAAGTCACCATAGTGGTTCTCCACAAACCAGGCCACCCGCAGGACTGATTCTCCAACCATAGGCAAATTTCACTGATCAAGTAGAGTTGAACATTTTCACAAAATGCTCACTCTTCGACTGCTCAAAGTGGTCCCTGACTTGGTCCACCCAGACCAACGTGGGTTTATCTCTGGGCAAAGTACCAGACATTGCATTAGGTAATTCCGTTTGGTGCTGGCTCACCCCCATGCCGCTCAGGACCCACTGGCCCTTCTTATTTTGGATTTTGAAAAGGCCTTTGATTCAGTAGGCTGGTCCTTCCTTGATAGCATACTGAAACACATGGGCTTCGGTCCAAGAGTTCCCCAACATTTGAGTCTACTATGCGTACGGCCTTCCTCAGAAGTGCGCATTAACAGAGAACTCTCAGACACCTTCTCCATTTGCAGGGATACCAGGCAGGTGTGCCCTCTGTTACCCTTTCTTTTCCCCCTAGCAACTGATCCCTTAGCTAGATTAATCAGATATGATGCTCAAATCAGAGCTGGAATTGGGGCGGGGATGAGAAGGATAGAATTGCTCTGCCTGGAAACTACATTGTCATATATTTATCTAACTCCTCACGAATCAGTTCTATGCATACTACGTATCCTGGCCCTCTTAGGAGAAGCATAAGGCCTCCATGCAAATTGGACCAAATAATTGCTAACCCCAATCAGAGGGGATGCAACTGTGACTAACTGGCAAACACAGATTCCCATACACTGAGTTTCTGTTATTTGGGCATCCACATTGTACTAGAACTCGACCTCACTCAAAGTAGTAATCTTTCTCCCCTCATGGCTGGAATAAAGCAGTATTTTCGAAATCTGAGCCGACTCCCTTTGCAAGTGCTTGGAAGAGTGGCTCTCCTCTGGTTCTCCCAAGACTCTTCTCTGTCCTGAAGAACTTCCCTAAACCTATCCCAGCATCATGGTTTTGCGATCTCACTATGGGGATACAAACATTCCTCCCCCCCATGCACTACCTTAGACAAATGCTGTCAAACCACATTTGATGTGGGTGTGGGCATAACCGATATACGGCTGTACTATTGGGTATCACAACTCCTTGTGTTCGACTGGCTGGTTGACAAATAGACAGACCCGACCTAGAGAATGGGGCTGTCATTGTTGGCTTTGAGAACATACTACACATTCTGCATGGTGGACTCATTCCTCAATACCTTCCCAAACCCACTAGAATAGTATTCCTGACCTGGTGCACTGCATTACGTATGAATGGCTGGAACAAAAAACGAATGCAGCCCACCTCACTGTGGCAGCGGTAGTGGCTGCGACACACAGTCCTCTTGAAGGGTTACAGAAAATGTGACAGAATAGGTATCACTTACCTGGGGGATGTCTAGTGTCCTCCCCAGCTTGGGTACCAGTCACTGAATACACCACACACAGAGGTATGTATTACACGTCTTTATTCTTCAGCGTATAACCACAAACCCAACATTCTAACCCTGCATCCATTTCAAAAACGTTCTAACGCCTGCGGCATCATGATAAAGAGTCCTTCAGGATCCAAAAAGGTTCCATCATACATACTCACAATACACAACATCTCCCACTCTGTTAAATAAAAACATTTTTTATTTTTTTACAACATATACACATTATAATTCTTCAATGGGTCTTCTTGCCGCTTTTATGACTCGTCCGGATTGTGTCTTTGGAAACTGAGAATCAAAAATCAGAGGGTCCATGATCTGCTTTGGTGATGTAGGAGTAATGGCAATCTGGGATTCTCCAAGGGTTCTCTCTGATCTAGTCTCTACATTGACATTAACGTCCGACAAGCATTGAGCCACCTACTTGAAGGCCGAGGACTCTCACATGAAAGGTTTTCCTGGACACTGGTCTATCACCATGTGCCCTGTGCTAGTTACAACTGGAAAGGGCTCGGCATCAAAAGGAGTATCAGATTTATGTTGTTGTGATGTATGTGATGTATGATGTGTGCCAAGGGGCCTCGAAATATATCCAAGGGTCGCAATCTCAATGTGTCCTTTCCTCCACCCAATCTCATAAATATTTACAATTATGCTGCACGTTAGCATGTCATCAAATTAGATCATGTTACCACCAGAGTTAAGCTTCCTAGAAGCCAAGCTTCTCATGGGAGAACTCTGGAGAAAAGGGATATCCCACCTTCACAAATCTCTTGTGATTAACATGCCAGGATAGGTTTACTCCACTTAAACAGAAATAGGAAACATTGGTGAGATAATTAGACAAAGACTGGGGAGATGCAGGACTGTCTTCCCGTACCCTGGCCATTTCATCCTGGCTAAAACTTATCCAACTCAACTACCTGAACATTACCTACCATGCACCTCATAGACTCTGGAGAGTGAAAAAACAAACCTTGCCAAATAGCTTCTAATAATCCGATGTTCAGGCAGATTTTTATCACATAATGTGGATATGTCCTGTCATTAGGAGATACAGGACTATGTCCTGCTATTAAGAGGACTGTGTGTTACAACGAACTGTGGTGCTGTCATTGAAGATTGCTCTACTGGGTTTCCTGGAAGAGTTTGGAGCACCAACAGAAGTGCACGCTTCAATAGATTTAGTAACCTTGTTGGCCACGAGAGACATAGCTGTTATTGCACCTTTGAACACTCTCCCAAACTCTCTACATTAGAAAGCAGTGATGGACTGGTACTCAAAACTGAAAGAACCTATTTATCGTGCCAGTGGCTGCCAACGTAAACATACTAGAATACGGGGTTGATGGTCGGATTACTTTGGATTGGTCAGGACATGAATGTATGATTGAGAAGTCTGTTGATTTCGAGTTTATATGCTGTAATACAACTGCAAATATCGGGACATTAGGACAATTTAATTAGAAAGTCATGGCACTGACGTGTTGCATTTTATATAGGATAAAATGGATATAATTTGGTACTGAAAAAAACACTACCTACTGTAATGGTCCTTTAGGTGTCAGACCTCCGAAAAATAAATAAGCATTGGCAAAGCCAATAGGCCTCGCTTTAGGGATATATTAGCTTCGCCAATAATGTTTTAGCCATGAAACACAACATCCCGATGCTATGCTGCACGGCTAAAGAATTTAAAAAAAAGAAAAAAACCTTTGATGTTTTCAGCTGCGTTGTTTTTTCCTTTTTAGTTACTGATACAAGTTGTATTGGTAACTAAAAATGAAATATATATACATATTTTTTTAAGAGAGTGAGGTGTGGGGGAAGCAACATGGAGGGCACAGGTGGGGGTGGAAGCTACATGGGGTGAAAAAGACACTGGGGCACGGGTGGTAGGTAAGCAATTGGTGGGGGTGAAAGTGGCAGAAGCAACTGGGAGAGTGCGGGAGGGGGAAGCAACTGGTAAGGTTTGGTGAGGTGAAGCAACACAGGAGGTGGGGGTAGAAGCAACATTGGGACAAGTAGTAGAAGTAACATCAGATGAGGGTGGGGGAAGCAACAAGGGTTCATCGGAAGGGGCATCAAAAGAGCAAAAGACGGCAACATGTAGCAGATGTGGAGAAAGCACATGGAGGGGAAGGCATGGAGAGTGGTGGAGAACCACATGGGCAAGAGAGAAGAACACAGAAGTGCGGGTGAGGGAGAGAAATACTTGAGGATGACAGCAGATGCACAGATAGGGCATGAAACAAGCAAAAAAGTGCAACATATAGATAGTGTGAAGAAAGTGCACGAGGAAGACAGCAAGAAAACATGTGCACTCTTGAAGTGCTTAAACAAATGAAAAAAGTAGAACTTGAAAAAGCCAATAGTGGAAGGATACAGTAAAGTATCCATACTCCATGGGTGGGACAAACAGTAGGAGGAGGAATAAAAGTGAGCAGAAAGCCAACTAATGGTAAGCAATGGGCAGCAACATAGGTATTAGCACACTATAAGCTAATAATATGTCTTGCAACATACAGCACATCCGCTGTCTAAGGCAAGACCTAAAGGCTGAGTTGTTCCTTACAGACCTGGAGCTCATTGCCTACAGGCTACATAGCAAGATATAATGTGTGCAGAAGTATCTGAAATCATCAACATCATTGTAATCATCTTTATTGGGCTGTAAAAGGCCCTAAAAGCAAAGTAAAACACACGCCAAGTACAACAATAAAACAGCAATTCATTCAAATGAAAAAAGCAATAAAATCAAGCCATCAAGTAAATACCCTCAGAATGAGGCCCGTATCTCTTCCTGATTGCCAGGGATCATCTTATAAAAACAATTCCAGCATGGCATACATGAATAGAACCAAGCTGTGCAAGAAAGCAAAGGTTGGCTTATAATGTCGAATTTTAGCTTTTTGAAGTATGGAAAGTAAGAAACAAGTCTGTATAAAGCATACAGCACACTGTGCATTCTTTAGAAGCATTATCAGACGGACAATTTGGTAATAGTGGAAGACATGATGCCCATTTTGGAAAGGCCACTAAAAAGTGAATAATATTCAAACTATTATCTGGTCAGGTGTAATCTGTACTCTGTGTTCGTGAAAATACACAAATAGGACTCATGACCGGCGGCTGATTTTAATGAAGTAAAAGCTGCACAGGACCGCAGAGTTTGAAAATCTCTGAGATGTGATTTCAGCTCACCAGCTAGAAAATAAAGCTATGACTACTCTTTTGGAGTCTGCACTGACCCGGTCAGGGTTAAAAAAATAGTTCTAGAATACCCAAGGTATTAAAATGAAATTGTTACTTACCCAGTAAGCATCTTTTTGTGGCATGTAGTGTTGTAGAATCACAAGGCCTGCATACTTCAGACATCCAGTGTTGGGTCCGGAAGGTTGCAAGTTGTTTTTCTTGGAAAAGCCTTTTGAGTCCTCCTTTTGCTGGCAATGTGCATGGGCATCAACTCCCTGTTAGGCTGTTTTCCCATAGGTGGGTGAGAATGAAGTTTAGTGTAAGAGAAAAGAAAATGACGACCATGCAAATGAAGGTATGAACACTGTGAAAGAAAACTGCAATGACCACGGGTGTCCAGGGAGGGGGATGGGTGCATGTGAATCTATAGCACTACATGCCACAAACAGATGCCTACTGGGTAAGTAACATTTTCCGTTTGATGGCATGTGAGTCTGTAGATACACATGATCTGCTTAGACTGTAAAGCAGTGGCTCCACAAAGTGGTGGCCAACCTGTGGGTGTTGCAGTGGTCTGTGTAGGTTGCACTGCCTGTCCTACATAAGCTTTCTGGCAAGCTAAGACATCCACACAATAATGCTTAGTGAAGATGTGTGGTGTAGACCATGTACTGTCTCACACATGTCAGCTACTGGAATGTTACCTAAAAAGGCCCTAGTTGCTCCTTTTTTCTGAGGGTAGTGTGCTCTAGGAGGGATAAGTATTGGTCCTTTGGCTTTAGCATAACCGGTCTGGATACATTTAACAATCCACCTAGCTATGCCAGATTTAGATATAGGATTGCCTTTGTGTGGTGGTGATAAGGCAACAAAAAGCTGTTTAGTTTTTCTAAATGTTTTAGTTCTATCAATGTGGAACATAAGCACTCTTCGCATCTAGTATGTGGAGAGCTCTTTCAGCAACAGAATCTGGGGGTGGACTAACAACTGGCAATTCAATAGTTTAATTTAGATGAACTTCAAATACCACTTTTGGTAAGAATTTTGGATTGGTGCGGAGAACTACTTTATCCTTGTGTATTTGGATGAAAAGTTCTTGCAGGGTTAAGGCCTGGAGCTCACTTACACACCAGAGTGAAGTGATAGCATCTAAGAATGCCACCTTCCACAACAGAAATTGAAAAGGACTTGAATATAGATGTTCAAATGGTGGACCCATGAGTCTATTGAGTACAATTATAAGATTCCAAGAAGGCACTGGAGGTCACCTTGGCAGAATCACTCTCTTGAGTCCTTCCATAAAAACTCTAAAGGCAGGAAGCATGAAAAGAGAAGAATGCTCTCTATTCTGAAGGTAAGAAGCTATAACCGTTAGATGTAATCTTATGGAAGTGTATGCTGGGTTTGCTTTCTGCAAATGAAGAAGGTACAAAAAAATACACTGCACTGATACTCTGAAGGTGTCCTATTGTTTAAATAAACAGTAGCAGACAGAGTATTTCCATTTGCTGTATAACATGCTCTAGTAGTGGGTTTACGTGCCTCCTTTAGACTATCCATGCATTCTTGAAATAGGCTAAGTTATCCAAACTCTAGGACTTCAGGAGCCATATCATAAGATTTAATTCTGTGGGACTTGAGTACCTGATTTGGCCATGGTTCAGAGTGAAAAGGTATGGGTTGAGGGGAAGCTTCTCATGAGCAACCACTGACAGTTCTAGAAGAGTGGTGAACCACAGTTGTCTGTCTCACATAGGGGCCACCAGTATCAACATGAGGGATGTTTGTCTGAGCTTCCAAACCAGAAATGGAAAAAGAGGGAGAGGCGGAAACTCGTAGAAAAATATCCCTGACCAATTAATCCATAGAACATTGACCTTGGACTGAAGGTGTGGGAACCTGGAAGTAAAGATTGGGCATTTTGTGTTTTCTTTTGTTGCGAACAGGTCTATGTCTGGGTACCCACGTTTGAAATTAGGGAAGCAAGACTTGACTTGTGAGTGGAGTTCCCATACGTGGATGTGTTGCCACAACCTCCTGAGGAGGTGGCAAAGTTGTTGTATGTCTCTGGGAGATGTTCCACTAGCAGGTGAATGTTGTGCTGAATGGCCCAATGCCAGACTGACTGCGATATGCGAGACAGCTGTAGGGAGTGTGTCCCCCCATTTCTGCACATAGTGCATTGCTGTCATGTTGTCTGTACGTATCAGGACAACTTTGTTGGTGAGGTGAACTGTGAACACTCTGAACACTAGTTGAACAGCTATAAGCTCTAGGTATTTGATGTGCATAGTGCGTTGTTTGGGACTCCAGAGACCTTGGACTGTGAGATCCTGAAGGTGAGCACCCACCCCATCTGAGATGCGTCCATTGTCAGAATGATCTGTGGAACAGGGACCTAAAAAGGTTGCTCCTTTAATCAGATTGGTTTTGTTCCACCACTGCAGAGAGCGATGGGTGCTGCTGTCTACCAACACCAGATCCTCTAGATGACCCTTTGCCTGACACCACTGATGTGCTAGACATTCCTGTAATGGGCACATGTGAAGACGGGAATTTGGCACTATGGAAGTGGAAGAGGCCATAATGCCTAAAAGATTCAAAACACATTTGACCGTGACTTGGTGATTAGGGCGAAAATGCTAAACTTGTGTTTGAAAGTTTTGTACACCTGCTGCGCTTGGATAAGCTCATTCCAGTTGTGTGTTCAGAATGGCCTCCAGATAGGGTTGGATCTGAAGAGGATGCAGGTGAGATTTTTGGAAACTGACAGTGAAACCCAGTTGAGGGTGCAAATCTATGGTGACTTGAGTGTGATATTGGCATAGTTTGTGAGTGCTGGCTTTAATAAGCCAGTCGTCCAGATATGGAAAGATGTGAATATTTTGTCTGCATAAGTGAGCTGCAACCACAGTTAGACCCTCTGAACACTCGTCCGGCAGTTACTCTGAATGGGAGAACTTTAAACTGGTAGTGTCTGCCTACTATCACAAATTTTAGGTATTTGTGATGCGCTGGGTATACAGGGATGTGAAAGTAGGTGTGCTTTAGCTCTAGTGCTGTGAGGAGATCACCCTGTTGAAGAAGTAGGATCATGTCCTGAAGTGTGACCATGTGAAAATGCTCTGACAGGATGTAGTGATTCAAAGACCTGAGATCTAGAATAGGCATTAACGACATGTCCTTCTTGGGGAATAGAAAATACAGAGAGTATACCCCTGTTCCCTGATGTCGTTGAGGCACAGGATCTATAGCTCCTTTCCTTAGTAAAGCCTGCACTTCCTGTTTGAGCAGAATGATATGTTCTGGTGAAAGTTTGTGAGTGTAAGAGGGAATCTTTGGAGGTGTTGAATGAGCTCCTGACAGTAACCATGTTGGACAATATCCAACACCCATTGATTTGTTGTTATATTTTGCCATGTCTGAAAATATTGTTGAAGGCATTCCCGACAGATGATAAGTTGTTGGGGGGAAGGCGAAGAGAGTCTCTTTTTGGAGGCAGAGGAGGAGCCTCTAGGGCAGGGTGTCTTACCTCACTCTCTGTTATTGTTTCCCCTGTAGGGAACTTTGTAAAATCCTCTATTGGAGGATAAATGAGGTTGGCCCTTTTGGTAAGAAGTCGAAGTGTCTGTGGCTGTTGTTGTAGAGGTTGATTTACATAATGGCCTACGAAAAACACCACAAGAGCAGGACCCCAATGGACTTAGTCAACTCATTGTCTTTCTTCATTTGTTCGAGTGCCTGATCAACCTGTGGGCCAAGAGATGCTCCTTCTCAAATGGTACGTTGACTATAGTTTGCTGTACCTTAGGTTTAAATCCAGAAATGCATAGTGATGAATGCTGGCGCAAGAGGACGCTGGTAATGATGCTCCTTGGGGCTGTCTCAGCAGAGTCCAAGGCACAGTGAATAGAATTGTTAGAAATAAGCTGTCTTTCGCTGATAATTTCTTGGACCCTCTCTCTGTGCTCCTCTGGTTGATGGCTTGCATCAATTAACTTGCTCTCCTTATCAGGAGATAGAGAATCGCCAACTGCTTGCAAATTCACTCTTTTCATTGCATTAGACACCACCAGGGAATCCGTAGGAATTTGACCTCTAATAAAAACGGGGTCCAAAGGAAAGGCTTTGTATTCTTTCTTTACATGGGGTGTGATGATACGTGCCCTGACAAGATCCCCAAAAACTTCCTCTGCGTGTCTCATCATTCCCCTAAGCATGGAAAGGTGTGGTGTGGCCCAGTGGGATGTAGAGATTGTTTCAAAGAGGAAATCATCCTCAGTGGGCTCTTTGTCTAGGGGCACCTGCTGATAAGTAGCTGCCCTCCCAATGAGCTCCTGAAAGTAGGTAGTGTCATCTGGTGGAGAAGGTCTGGCCGGATAGACATCTGGGTCTGTGTCTGTGTAAGGGTCAACATCATATTGTGACCTAGGGTTTGTCTCTTGTGAGAAAGACACAGTATTGTCCCCTGCTCACTGATCATCATGAAAAGAGTGGGGGGAACCCTGAGGTGTAATGTCAAGGGGGTCACCCTGTGAATGAGGTGGTGAAGAGGAGGGTGGTGGTGAAGAAGAGGGCAAAGGAGGGTGTATGTCACCAGAGTCTCTATCCATCCTCTTGTGTTTGGCAAGAGGCAAAGGAATATTAATAGCCTCTTCAAAGGTAAGCTGTTTCTTAGAAGGCGTTGAAACAACAGCTTTAATCAGAACACGTCCAGTATGTGGTTGGATTTGAAGCTGTGTCTGCTTAGTATTTAGTTGCTGCTTCATTTTTTGGAGGATAAACTCTATTGATGCCCCCTGTCTCCCTTACTGTTTGCTCTCACACTGGAGCCTCTAGCGTGCATGGTTTGCACATAAACCCAGGTTTTCGTATAAGAGAAGGGGAAGGGAAAGATGAGAGGATTTCACTATATGCCGATGACATCCTACTATACAGGGAGTGCAGAATTATTAGGCAAGTTGTATTTTTGAGGATTAATTTTATTATTGAACAACAACCATGTTCTCAATGAACCCAAAAAACTCATTAATATCAAAGCTGAATATTTTTGGAAGTAGTTTTTAGTTTGTTTTTAGTTTTAGCTATGTTAGGGGGATATCTGTGTGTGCAGGTGACTATTACTGTGCATAATTATTAGGCAACTTAACAAAAAAATATATATACCCATTTCAATTATTTATTATTACCAGTGAAACCAATATAACATCTCAACATTCACAAATATACATTTCTGACATTCAAAAACAAAACAAAAACAAATCAGTGACCAATATAGCCACCTTTCTTTGCAAGGACACTCAAAAGCCTGCCATCCATGGATTCTGTCAGTGTTTTGATCTGTTCACCATCAACATTGCGTGCAGCAGCAACCACAGCCTCCCAGACACTGTTCAGAGAGGTGTACGGTTTTCCCTCCTTGTAAATCTCACATTTGATGATGGACCACAGGTTCTCAATGGGGTTCAGATCAGGTGAACAAGGAGGCCATGTCATTAGATTTCCTTCTTTTATACCCTTTCTTGCCAGCCACGCTGTGGAGTACTTGGACGCGTGTGATGGAGCATTGTCCTGCATGAAAATCATGTTTTTCTTGAAGGATGCAGACTTCTTCCTGTACCACTGCTTGAAGAAGGTGACTTCCAGGAACTGGCAGTAGGACTGGGAGTTGAGCTTGACTCCATCCTCAACCCGAAAAGGCCCCACAAGCTCATCTTTGATGATACCAGCCCAAACCAGTACTCCACCTCCACCTTGCTGGCGTCTGAGTCGGACTGGAGCTCTCTGCCCTTTACCAATCCAGCCACGGGCCCATCCATCTGGCCCATCAAGACTCACTCTCATTTCATCAGTCCATAAAACCTTAGAAAAATCAGTCTTGAGATATTTCTTGGCCCAGTCTTGACGTTTCAGCTTGTGTGTCTTGTTCAGTGGTGGTCGTCTTTCAGCCTTTCTTACCTTGGCCATGTCTCTGAGTATTGCACACCTTGTGCTTTTGGGCACTCCAGTGATGTTGCAGCTCTGAAATATGGCCAAACTGGTGGCAAGTGGCATCGTGGCAGCTGCACGCTTGACTTTTCTCAGTTCATGGGCAGTTATTTTGCGCCTTGGTTTTTCCACACGCTTCTTGCGACCCTGTTGACTATTTTGAATGAAACGCTTGATTGTTCGATGATCACGCTTCAGAAGCTTTGCAATTTTAAGAGTGCTGCATCCCTCTGCAAGATATCTCACTATTTTTGACTTTTCTGAGCCTGTCAAGTCCTTCTTTTGACCCATTTTGCCAAAGGAAAGGAAGTTGCCTAATAATTATGCACACCTGATATAGGGTGTTGATGTCATTAGACCACACCCCTTCTCATTACAGAGATGCACATCACCTAATATGCTTAATTGGTAGTAGGCTTTCGAGCCTATACAGCTTGGAGTAAGACAACATGCATAAAGAGGATGATGTGGTCAAAATACTCATTTGCCTAATAATTCTGCACTCCCTGTACGTCACTCGCCCACACGTAACACTGCCCGAAGTGTTCAGGCTTTTCAAGAGATATGGAACCCCGGCTACAAAATAAACTAGGACAAGTCAAGCTTGTACCTGGGGGTGGAGGGGTGATCACTGCTCCGTTAGAGCTCCCAGGCCAGCTATGAATAGACAAGGAGGGGTTCAAATATCTGGGGATATATGTGACTCAGGACTGGGAGCACAGCAGTGACAAAACATCAGGAAGGCCATGGTGGTCTTCCATGGAGACGTAGCGGATTTTACCACTAACACTGTTGGGAAGGGCTTCCATGTTTAAGATGGTCACCCTGCCAAAGCTATTATATGTTTTTCAAAATACATTTCCGGAATAAACCTTCACCGCAATAGAGAGTGATGTCCACAAGCTATTGCGGAACGAGAGAGACCCACACATGGCATTGCGGACACTCCAGTGCAATGTGGGGGATAGCACTCCCGGACATACTACTGGGCAGCACACCTAATAGTGATTAACGACTGGGGACAGGCACCCGGAGATCATCCCACATACCTACTGGAGAGGACCCAATTTCAGCATAAATCATACTTACACTTTCTATATGGTGGGAAAGGGGCGAAGAAATTATTGACAGCGACACAGATGACAATGGAGGCCTGGATGAAGCAGAGAAACGCATGGGTCTGAGTAAAACAACTTACAAGTGAAACTCCCATTTGGTAGGCAAGACGCCCACCAGAATTTAGGAAACTACAGGCTATGGGGCATGGGACGCAACAGGCATTTCTAAATTGGGAGACCTGATAGAGGAAGGAGTGTTCAAATCATTGATTCCTTGCAACGGGAATACCAACCTGGCCCACACACAACAGTAAAAATACATGGAACTCAGAAATGCGTGCAGATGGAGAGGCTAGACCCCACAGAAATTCCCGGCTTTGCACCACTCAAAGGCAGACTGCTTCACTGGGAAACAGAAAAGAAAGCAGTCTCCTGGACATCCATAACACTCAATAATAACATGCCCGTCTCACTAAAGAAACTATGGGAGAGATGGGAAAGGGACTTGGGAGAGACGGTTACTTAGGTAAAATTCTGTTTCTGACTATTACAATAATAGTTAATTACCATAATATCAAAAGAAAAAGGTAACTTAGAAAGCACCATTTGATAAAAGGGGGTAACATGATATTCGTTCACAACAAGCTTAGTTAGTTTGACGAGACTAAAGTTGCTAAGCCACCTTGAGTCCACCTGCCCTTGGCGAGGTATCTGGGCTATGAATTGAATGAAAACCATTTACACTGCAATCATCCGGTGACCAGAATTCATGCACATAGATTATGTCAAACATTTGAACTGCTAGCCAGTCAGGGTTAGAGGGCTCTGTTCAAATGCCCACAACATTCCAAGAGAACACCAGCACATTTGTATTTATTTGTAAGGAATCATGGGATGGCACCCTATGGGCGTCCTTGTAACAATTGGATTAAGTGAAGCCTCCTCCCTTGCCACTGGGCAGAGCCCCTCAAACAGCATGGAGATAATAGTAATAACAATTCAATAATCATTTCTGTCCAGTTTATGGAAGAAGGAGGTAATGCACATAACGAGAACCACTCCTGTATGCCAACACTGCAGACTGCCCTGATGTGCTATGTAACAACAATTGTGTAACCTTCTGGCTCCCATTTCTGCAAATTAGTTCGGAGTCAAATATGATGGAACTAAAAAAAATTTTTTAAATGTTCCTCAAATCAGTCTAAAGCACATTACTCTTGGGATTACAACAAACTTTAGTTTAATCAGACATCTGTAAAGAGTTGAACGTTTTTTAACATCTTTATTTCTAAGTTTAATACATCAATAAAGGAAGAGCAAGCGTCATAGTTTGTTAACATACCAAATTACAATCATTTTACAAGGATATATGTACATGTGCCAGGTGAGAAAAACTCAGTTTTACCATAAAACCGATTTGATGGATTGGCTTGAGGATGGGACCACGTATCCTGATCACAGATACAATGGTGCTAACTATCGCTAGCTACACCCCCCCCACCCCCCCCCCCTGTGGTCTGTCCTGTGCCCTTGTGTCATGTGTGTTTAGCTAAGCATGTAACATATCTGCCAAATCTTCAACAGCTCTTTTGTCTCTTCTGACCACCCTCAAAGTGAATTCACTCTTCTCTTTTCCAAGCGTTTTCTGTGGGACCGCAGGGGCATTGCTAGCCGAATAATTGCTGTGCAAGCACCAATCTAATGATGCAAACCTGTGCTGAGTTTTACCCTTCCTTGGTTTAGTGATGACACCCAACAAACGCTATAGGGGAAGCCTTCGATCGGGCATTTGATACCCTAAGTAATTTTGTTAACACTCCTCCCTTACCTCTTCATTTTATCACAATGCCATGAAAGGAGGATATACAAGGCTTCAGATGCTCCATACAAAGGCGAAACTGAGGACCTTTCTGGGTATACCTATTTAATTTCAATGGAGTCAGAGGTGTAAGGTGTAGGAAACTAGAGTGAACGAGTTTGCACCTCACACTGCAGGACATCTCTTTTACCTGGGCGCAGGCCCGTTCTCCAACCATGATTTGTTCCTGAATTTATCCTAGTTCCAGAGCTATACAGCTTTTAATGGTGTCTTTCCTGTCTAACTTCAAATCTTAATAGATTTTTATACCTGGTAACCATCTAGTTCAGTTGTAGTATTGACTCAAATGTGCATGTG
This sequence comes from Pleurodeles waltl, assembly GCF_031143425.1. Taxonomy (NCBI): domain Eukaryota; kingdom Metazoa; phylum Chordata; class Amphibia; order Caudata; family Salamandridae; genus Pleurodeles; species Pleurodeles waltl. The sequence goes on along the minus strand of NC_090450.1, from coordinate 531,067,828 downwards.
GTGTTTCTGGCATGTGGGTAATCAGTCCAGATCGCTCTTTAATTAACTTGGTGTATTGCAAAAACTGCCCTACACAATTGTTACAGGTCTCCTGTGCAGAAGGGGTGAAAAGTAATGATAGTACTAGGTAGCGATCTTGTATAGTGTTACCTTCTCCTCCCCCAAGTTTGCCACAGACGTGCCTCAAGGATATTTTCAAACAGCAGTAGTAGATACACCAGGTCTCTCAAGAACAGGCGACTTTATGATTCTCTATCTGACAGATTCCCAGGATCTTTGTGTCTGCCTCTCAATGTAAGTGTATTGGCTGGGTATGCCCACTCCCCTCGTGAGTAATTCTATTAGTGACTCACCCTCAAGGGATATCTACAGCAAATTTTCCCCATTTGGGAAGGGATATAGTACAGTTCTAACGCTGGAAGCCCCAGAGCTCCATCTTCATGATGCAGTTTCAGTGCATTCAGGGCAACTCTAGTCCTCTTTCTGGCCCAAAGGTAAGATATCATTATTAGAATGTATAACTCTCTGAATATGGATGTCCGTATGGGGCACGTGGAATTTTGTTTTGTATTCAGGCAGCAGGCACGAGGATCATTTTAACTATGGCGATATTGCCCATAATAGAGGGTGTTACGGAGTGAACTAATGATTTTAACCCTTGAATCACTCTACCCATGTTGCATGCATATTGTTTCTCCGAGGTGTGCAGTAATGTTACACCCATATGTCTGAACTTCTCCCTTTCCCAGTACAGACAAGAACATTTTAGTTTCAAATGTAAATACTTTTATTGCAAGACTAGCTGTCATGAGATTTATAGTTAGTTTTCACCCACTGGAACAAGAACAAAATTACAAAGTGTATAGAGGCAAATATTTGCCTATTTTGCATAGTTCTGCAAAGAAAGTGGTCCCTGCAGTTCCCATGAATTACTGCCCTCCTCTGCATAGGAAAACAACAAAAAAGTGATGGATGGAATGCTTGAATTAATCTCAGCCCCTGGCAATTACCCAGGCTGCATCCAAGACCATTGTTCTTTTGTCTACCACACCACCCCAGAATATACCTAGCCATATGCAAATCATCCTTGGTACTCCTTCAATAGGAATGTCGAGCATGAACTGCCAAGCCAGGTCCTCTTTGAACCAGAACACAAGCAACCCAAAACTGGTATCAGCTTTGTTGGGTGTATTCAGTCAGGTGGAGCTTGGTTCTAGTGGCTGAGACTCACTGAAGTATTCCATCAATCACCTTGTTCGATGCAGTTGACTCTTTTGCATAGGAGCATGCTCGGCAATTACTGAACTGATCATTGATTTCACTTATATGTTTCAAGATCCATTAAACCAAGCAAATTACTTATTGATTTTTGTCAAAAATTAAACAAATGAGGCACACAGGAGAATAGCATTGTGTCAGGCCCTGACCAAATATCAATAAAGAGTGATGTGCTTGTCTAATCACCCCCTGTTCACCCATTAAGCTACGGGTTATCAAATATATCCAGTATAGAAATATAATTTTCTCTAAATTGCTACCTCTTTGTGTCACATCTCAGGTCTCACATTTTGGGCCTACATGAATCCTATCTGCATGCATTTACAAACTTTCAGGCAAATAAAATGAACGAGCTTTTTTTGCTGCTGATGAAGTAGCTCTTCAGGTCATAACCATAGGTTGGGGACGAAAAAATGTACATCTCCCCTTTAAACACTTCTATTATTGAGTTTGTTAAAGTGGCATTCATTTACCATTGCACAAAGAGCGGACAACACTTACAGGGGAGCACACAGTATAGGCTTAAGCAGGAGATACATAACAGGGTAATTTGAACCTAAAGAAAATCTTTTATTGACATATATGCTCTTGATAACCACCCCACACGTATAATACCATCCGGAGATGTAATTTCCCACACAGGAGTGAACCTAAGAATGAAGTAATCCACTGCAGTGTTGGCAAGGGTATGATTTTTTTTTTAGCAATAAAAAAGCCACAATGCTTACTACAGAGGGATAGGATATCCTCAGGGCTCTCAGGTATAGGTGTAGTCAAAGTGAGAAGCATCTTCTGTATGTCTAGATATTATATCAGGGAGGGTGTAGTACTTTTTAAAATATATATCCAATGCACCTCCTTTTCAACTGTAACTATGGGGCTCAACTGTCTTTGATCAATAAACCGATCAAAGTAAAAAATGCCTCAGTTGCTTTAAAAATCTTCACTTTTTTACAGCTTAGTTGACAATGGAGGAGTTTATCAGCTCACACAAATTGTATAATCTATTGGCAGACTTAACATTACACAGTTTTAATATAATCTCAGTAAAAATAAGGCTCAAATCCAGGCACCTCCATTACCGCAGCATAGCTGCAAGCCACACGCTTGGTTAAGTGTTTGTCTCTCCAACCACACATCCATGTTTTCTCACGAACCTCCGATCCACCCATCCTGAAGAAATTAACTCAAGTCTACAACACCAGACTACACATAACTGGCATCAAAACCACATAATGGACACAAATGTCATGAAACATAACAACCACCAGACGCTGACCAATGAACAGTTGTACAACCCTGTAGAACAAAACAAATGGCAGTGTCCTTCGGTGCAAACATCCATGCACATAATCCTCCAGACAGGATCCAGCCGGGCACTGCCCAATGTAAGCTACCATTAACAGTATATTAGTATACTTCGTTACGAGCCACTGTTCAATATAATTCCCTTCTGAGCAATACAATATCAACAGGCCGCTTCAGCTCTGGTCAACAACAATCTGTGGCACGCAAATTCTTAATGCACTTTGAGATCAGTACTTAATTTGTGGTACTGTTTTTGGGGGGGGTTTAAACACAAGGCACAGCTCAGAGCCACATAAGTGGTGAGGGGGTAAACAATATAAAAGTGCTTAATGTAACAAAACAAAGGACATACCTTACAACAATGAAACTCTAAATGCTTGCACTAAAAATCCGCTGAATATGTAGGATATTTAGGTGCTTCCAGCCTATAAAGATATATTGTGTGGGATTGCTTGTTGAGTGGTATATCTAGGTAACATGTTTGCAAGGAGGTTGCAGATTTCACAGTCAAAAACTTCTCTCTACTTTTAAGAGATCAGCATTGCCAATCAATAGCAAACAATCCGGGGAAGGCAGCTGGTGAGTCTAAACAGCCAACGTTTGTCCTAGAAAGAAAATCTAGGAGTAAGATGGGCAGAGAACAGTGTTCGTCTGCCAAAATTCTAACTCCCAGTGTGCCCAACAACTGTGTAAGTGCTGCAAAAGCAGGGTCCTAACCTAATGTTTTTGGATCGCAAAAGACTAGACACTGACAAAGTTGGCTCGCAAGGAGGTGCGGATGACTGAGTGGACCAAGAGTCAAAAACCAACGAGACAAGAGTTGAAATGAGACGTTTGAGAAGTGGACAAAGATGGGAAACAGATGGGAAGCAGATGAAACCAAAAATGACAGCACTAGTATGAGCATAAGCTTATGGAGTTGAGTGGCCATTTGCAGTGCAAGGCACGTAGCACGTTTATCTGAATTTTATAAGATGTTAATTTCTATCTTTAGTCCTGATTCTATGATCCCACTCCAGGTATAAAGGTATGTGTAAAATTATATGAACAAGTACTTGCTGTCAAATATGTATGTTGAAAACGGAAAAATAAATAAAGTAAAAAAGAAAGCAACATGCACCACAGCTTTATACATCATTCCCCAAAATCACAGAAGTGGCCGTGCAAGTTACGGGCTCTCAGAATGGCCCTCACTATACGGATGCTTGGATAGAAAGCACAATTCACCAGCCTGCAAGTAAGCAATCTGCTTGGTTTAATTAAAAAAAAAAAAATTGTCGAGTGTCTCAGTGTTGCTTTTACGCAAGAGGTCTTTTCCACTAGGCAGGCAAGAGTATGAGGAGGAGGAGGAGGTGGTGGTGGTGGTGGTGGTGGTGGTGGGAAGCTATCGAGTGGCAGAGTGTTCTCCAAAGTGGGGGTTAGTGCCTCACAAAATAAAGGGGTGATCTGCCCTATTACCTGCTCCCTGCGTAGCTCTGCTCGGAACTTTACCCAAAGTACCAATCAGCCTGGTGCAGAGGATGCCAGGTGACGAGAGGCGTGCCTGTTGCTGGCTGGACCATGAAGCAAACATTCTAACCAACTTCCCGGGGCCTATGCGCCGTTAAAGGAAGCCAGAGACCAGCTTCCTTGCAGAGGTCCCCTGGATAGGCCTCACCGCACTCTCAAATGAAACAAAACGGGGTTAGACTCTCAGTAAACCAGACGCTTTTAATAAATGTGTTTAAAAAAAGAGAGCCAGTGTTTCAAAGTAGGCGATGGTTACCAGCAGATTCGAGTCCCTGGTATCCAGGCCAGCTGGCAGTTTTTCAGTGTCATTCCGTACCTGACGAGCCGCGGCCATTGCGTCGCTCATTGGGTTCAGTTCCTGCAGGCTCCCTGCCAAGAGACACTTAAAGGAGCAGATTCAGCAGCCTAGCTCGGTGCAGATGGAGGTTTTCGAGATGAATGGCAGTGCCCAGGACACACACCAAATACCCTTGCATACTTTGGGCGAAGCTGGCATGCTCCCCTATGAGTGGGAATGAGGCCGGGCTTGTTACTGAAGCCAGCTTGGCTCGAGGATCGCTCGTTTAGGACATAACTGAGGAGGCCACGTCTACTGCCTAGCAACGCTCAGGTCACAAGAAAAGAAGAAAGACGGGTTGGTTTCTTTGGATAGCTGTGACCGGTAGCGCTTTGGACTGTGGCCTACTAATCACGGAGCCTGCCAAGGAACCCACGGCCCCTGGAGCCGCACAGACCCATCCGATGCCGCACACAACTGCGGCGTGAGGCGAACCCGGCCTGTGGGGCACAACAGCCGCCCATGCCAGGCCGCACATTAATGTCTCCCCGTGGTGGCCACTGTGACTGGGTAAAGGGGTTGCAACGCTCTGCGCGCTGGTCGCGGGCACAGCGGTAACCCGGGCACTGCACGTCGCCCGCTGACTGCAATGCCAACAAGAAGGAGCCACAGAGGCTTTCAAGTGCCCGCTTCGTGTGATGAGCGGCCTCCTTGGCTCCAGCACAGCTGACGAGAGGGAACCTGCCGGCGGAATCCCAATGAGCCGCAGCCCTCCAAGAGCAACCGATGCAGCGACTTCCCCTGCGGAAGAATGTAACTGTTTAGCGACCCGGAGGGTGCAAGGCGGCCAGAAAACGAAGCCTACACCATTGCGTTGTACATCTGCCCAACGATAATTAAGACATTTCACACTTAACTCGGCAGCAAACGCAGCTGCTGCTAAAACGGGAAAATGTAATTGTTCACTGCGGCTGTGAAAGGAGCATTTCTCCCAGCAACCTGAGGGGCACTGCCTTCACATCACGTCAGGTGCACTCGCTAGGTTCCTCGTGATGTCTAGAAATCTGGTGATTTAACTTTCATTTTAGATTTTGCAAGAAAGGAGTAAGAGAAGCTGGGGCCAGTCCCAGAGGTCTAGAGGGTACGTACCGCGGACACTATCTGGTATTTATCTAAAGAGAGACGTTAACGGGTTGATTGTTTATTTTAGCTATTTTCATTAACTCGTTTTAAATCGTAAACAATGTTCATTAAACATATTAGCAACTTTGACAGAGTGGTGTAAAAGCGGAATAATGTGCCAGCCTGATGCCTGACAAAATGGAGGCACCCTGGTGACATCCTGTCATAGTCAACAGCGACGTGCAACTGCACATCTGCTAATGCGCTGTGACAAGGGCAATCTCATCTCCCCCCACACATTTCTTTAAAATCCTCATTGCCATTCAATATCTCGACTCTGGCAACTTAATTTCCCACAAATCTTACACTGGTCTCTCTATTCTCTAATCAGCACAAGATACTGAGCGAAAGAGAGAGACCCAGAGAGGGCGAATGAGGGTGAGCACAAGGGTCCTCTTCTGCGCGTGCCTAGCAAGCTGGCCCTCTCTGCCCTCGGAGTCAGGATTCTCATAAAACTGATCTGTGTCAATGAAGTTTTCCCTTAGGGCAAGGGGCATAAATGGCTAGTGCTTTGGCAAAAAGGACTCAAGGTACTGAAGGTGATGGGGCCGCCGTGATCCTCCTACATCCCTACAGCACACCGCACACCGTGGCCGATACTCTCCTGCTTCATCGTCTGTGGGTGTCCGTGGTTTGAATCTTTGCCAGAAGGCCATACACAAGTGGGAAAGCTGTCCTACCACAAATCCAAGTGTATCCTCACGCTGCCTCTTGAGTACTCAGGGATCCCCCTGATCACAACTGACTTTCAATGTGTATGAACACTCTTTGTCTAACATCCTTCAATAAGTGGGTGTAAGCACAATCTTAAGAGGACAATGCTCAACTCACTGTCCATCTGGTCAAGTAATAGCCTAGTTTCTGCCCATCAGCAATACAGCAATGGATGAGACATAATTTTATAAAAGTAAATGCGAAAAAGACAAAGCTTTTGATTTGGGGGAAGCATATTGAGTGTTCACTGTGGCCTACAAGCATGGAGATGCACCAATGCAACTTCTTAAAGTCAGATCATGGGGTATTACCATCAATATGCCGTATAATCAATGCCCAGGTCAACATGCCTCGCAGTCCATGTTTCTCTGAACAGCAGCTCCTAAGACAATAATGATATTTGCTCACAAAAGAGCTCTACAATCACATTTGTGACCGTGGGCACTTTTCTAGCTTAGATTATAGTAATTCCACTTATGTAAAGCCTGGGGGGCCTGCAGAAGGCTGAACTGTCACACTTGTAGGGTGTGAGGGTTAATAGTTGTGCTGTGCAGGGGCACTGTGTGGTGCAAGCTGCAGGGGCCTCCAGATGAGGGCCCTCGCACTTACATTTTTACAAAGTAAGCACTGCCGTCACCTCATATCAAATCAAAGAATGGCGGCTCACTCACCGAAGGACCAAGCCCATCGGTTGCCTTTACCCAGGCCAGTGTTTTTTTCTCCTCTATTCTGTTCTTTTTTGAAAGGCAAATGGTCTTTGAGGAAGCCCTGCCAGGTCCTATCCTGCCAACCAGAGTTTGGATTGCAGGGGTTACGTTGGCATGTTTGTGTAAGCCTCTCACCTCTTTAAGGGGCTGTCCAGGATGTCAGTGGTTGTTAAGTGGCTCTAATTCTCTGCACTGAGTAAGACAAGTGACCTGAAGTGGTGAATGAATCTCCAGATCCTGACTTCACACCCTGTAACAATAAACATCGATCAAGAAAACAATCACACGATTATCACAGTATAAAATAATGAAACAAATGCCACATAAGGCAGAAAGGGACCATACAAATTGATTGGGTTATGAAGTTTATGCAGACAGCCTGTGATGGACTTCCAACTGCCCTATAGACTGGAGAAGAGAACACCCTATAAGTATTCTTAGAAGAAAGAAAATCACCATTACCATTTTTTACGCCATAACCTCTCACAACTCAAATCTGCATTTTGATTTGATAAGTCTGTCGGACACTCCCTTCTTAAACTTTGAAAAACATAGGCCTGTTTTTGTGCTCTTCTTTCATAGAAATACATTGCTTGCAGGTTTTTTTTGTTTTTAATGGTTTACATACCACACTGGAAATAAGGTAATTAATACATTTCCTAAGTTGTGCGTGTTTGTTATTCTTCATTGTTATATATTGATTTTCTTTAGCAAAGGCCAGCATACGGGGGAGAACGTTTGGCTTACTTACAGGTCGTTTTCATTGCTCTAAATTTTCCTTCGCCATCCTATTCCATACTAAATGAGATCTAGACACCTGCTTAACTCCTGCACTCTCGTAAGTACTCAAACGCTTATCCCAAGGACAACCTGCTTTGGTACAACACAACGAAATTCAACTCATTCTCCTGAACCATATTCCATTTGTGATGAGAAATGAAAGCCAAAGGTGAAGTCTAAGCCACTGTCCTACACATGCCAGTCAATGATGTATCAGCAGATTCACCCAGAAAACAGACTTGCCTTCAGCAGACCGAGCCTGAGCTGTCTGGAAAAAAACGCCCCCAAGTTTTGGTGAGCTGAGGAAATCACCACATTAACCCAGCGAGCCAGCATGTATTGGGATGACTTGCACTGCCCTCTTGTCATGCCAACATTTACAAACTATCACCGGATCAGTGAAGGTATAGCTTGACTGCTATTACCACAGCAAAAGCTGCATTCTAGATTCTGCCGCATTGTCTGGGTTGAGAGTGGGGAGCACAATCCCTTCATCCCTGTGCAAATAAGAATTAATATTGGTAATGAGATATGGATGTCATATTAGAAAAAAATCTGCCTAAAAAATCTTTAATGAAGATATTGTCAGAGAATAGATTAGCATTCACTTATTCTCCTGGACTTGGTTGATTTCTACCAAAAAGAAAACGTTTATAGCCACCTATTCCATGGGTTCAATAAGGTGGTTCCTGAATACAAGCATTAAATAAAGGGAAAAACCAAGGAGAAAATGACTTATTTGCTCCAGGTCTCAACAAATGAAAACCCTTAACATGACACAAGGACTACATAGCAGATGAATTACCCCCTGGATATCTAAAAGCTGAAGGTATCTACTGAAAGGTTTCTTTCAAATCCCTCCTGCGAAAACTGCAAAATGGGACCCAGAGCAGAGGTGACACAGGAAAGGGTATTCAGTCGACAGCATCTGCTAAATAAAGAGCAATAATGGTTATATGGTTTCCCTTCTAAATGACTGCATGGAAAGATAAACAGCCAAAGACAAACCAAGGTTTATAAGCCGTGATCTCTTAACGTCTAGACTGCAAACTGAGAAAACGGAAGGGTGGACTCCGAGGCTGTTGTAGAGGGAAATGAGTCAAGGGAATTAATCAATCCTTCTCTATATCCATCAGACAAAGGAGGGGAACCTAGATCTCTTTCGCAAATGGCAGAGAACCAAAACTACCTCTGCCCTGTCTCTCTAAATCTTGGCTAACCCCTGGGAATGAGGGGGAATGTAGAAAAGGTGTATAACAGAGTTTTGTGCCAAGGGCAGAGTACAGTACTTGTCCCTAATGCGTGAGGATATAGCAACCTTGAGAAGAATTGGACACAAGTGTATTCTGGCGATTTGCAAATGGTTCCACTTGGAACCCAAAGTAAACAACATGCCTGTTGGTACACAGGTAGATTGAGAGAATATCTCCGAGATGAAGGGAATATGCAGCTTTGACAATCTGTTAGAACATGGTCTATCCCCTGACTGTGATTTTTGTTTGATTGACAGGAGAGTTGCTTCTGTCCAAGAGAGTGTATGAGATATTTGAAGATTCAACGTCCTTGGCACAGCCCAGAACTGACAGTTCAGAAAAGACTTGGTCACCACACTGCTCACTCAGACCACCAAAGACAAAATCTTTACATTGTTTGCAAAGTATTGATGAGCTAATTAAACATCAATTGATATTTTTTCAGTTGGCGAAATGAGGAGCTTCTTCCAGGAACCAGCACCACAGAACTTGTGGCATCTGTTAGGACTACTAGACCTGGAATGGAAAACCCTGTGTTGATGGAATCTACAACACATGTAGACAGTGTCTAATGTCCACAGAGCCAGGAATCTATTTCTTATAGTTCATTGAAAGAGGAGATCAATGCTACAGAAGGTGAGGCACCATTTACCCCACTGACCAGGTCTCCCCTGGATCTGAAGCCTCTCCCTGACCATGCACTGGTCTTTACCAGCACTCAGTGGAGATGAAGTAATAGTACGACTCTCACGTCATGTGGGAGAAAGACTTCACCTACATTGGTCCTACACAAGACTCCACTATATTCCTCGCTTTGTGTGGGCTAGAGATGAGACTTAGAATAGTGGATTAAAAGGTCCAGATCTAGGAGAGTTTGCTTTATATTTTTCAATTCTCTTAAACCATGGGGAGGTGAAGATGGCTCAATCAAAAGGTCGTCCTGGTAAGGATGAATCCTGAAAAAACTGTTATGAAGAAAGGTTGTAACTGGAGCAAAAGCATTCATGAATACTCTTACAGACATCCTCAGTTAAAATGCCCCCTGAATTGCCAATGGTCTGCACACGGCAAATCTGAGAAACCTCTGATACAAGTCTTTGATAGGGACATGAAAACATGTATTCCGTAGATCTATCTATGGCAAGAAGCCTCTTTTCCAGATAATAAATTAGATGTGGTAGCTGCATATTCATTGTGAAATGTGATGTTACAAATAACTTATTCCCCAATCTAACATCATTGTGAATTTCCCCAAACAGTTAATCTCTAGGAAGACTATTGAATACCAGCCAATACCTCTCTCCTGGGGTGGCATCGGGAGAATGGTCTTCTTTAGTACCAGAAAAGAAATGTTCTCCTCCAAAGTCCTCTTCTCAGTGAATCCCTGGGCCAGACACAGTGGGTGAAATGAGAACCTGGATATATTGAACCAAAGTCTATCACACAGCCCCTTCAAAAAATCTCTAGGACTTACTTGTCAGAAACTAGGTTGGTCCATTATCAGAAACTAGGTTGGTCCATTATCAGAAACTAGGTTGCTCCATTGGTCATAAAACAAGGGTCAACAACATCCAACTGGTTACGAAGGAACCATTATCCCAGCAGACAGGAACAAGACTTCCAATTCACTTTATTTGTAGGACCTGAGTAAGAGGCATCACACCACTTGGAGGATTTATTTTTCTTTCTTTCCTTCTTTCTTTCTTTCTCTCTCTCTCTTTCTTCTCTCTCTTGAAAATGTCACTTGTGTTTTTGCTTTGTGAATGACTAATTTAAAATCTTCTCAAAAAAAGCTGCTGCATGAAAAAGGCTGTTCTCCTACGAGACATCCACCTTCCATCCGCTGAGATGAAATTGCATATGGGCTGCACCTACATCACTTTAAGACATATCTGAGGCTCTCACACCGTTGAAAGCAATGTCAGACAAAAATTGCCTAGATCTCCATGCAATACAGCAGCTGAAAGTAATCCCCTGCTAAGTGGATACCAGCACCCAAGAATTGAAAGAGTTTGACCAAGGACGAGAGGCATACATAGAATAAATGTACAATCTCATTAAAGAATTAACACCACATATGCTATATTTAACCACATTCTGCCTTCTAAATCACAGGATCTAAAATGACAATGCCCTCTGTCATCAGAGCAGCCTGTCCTGTTAACTTTGCTACAAGAGGTTAACTGACCAAGACTGATGAAGCTCCAGGTCTCCCTTAGTCAAAGGTATAGAGAGAGCCTTCCCATAAAATTAGAAATTGTGGACCTTTCGGATGGCTCGGGTTCATTTTGAAAAAGGCCTTGAATTGCTGCTATAACAGAAGCCTTGGAATCAGTGGTCTATGGAAATGTCGAAATCTGTCTTCACTGGTACTCAGATGTTCTTCCTCTTGAGGGAACTGCAAGTTGGAGGATACATTGGAAAGTCACAGCCTGCAGCTCCCCTTGGTCCCCTAGCAGAAAGTGTAACCCCAGGAAACGCAGATAATCGCCATTATCCAGGGATGACCAAGAGGAAAACACGAAAGGAGAAGAAATGAGAATGATCCAAATTATCAGGGGAATCACTGTGATTGGAAGAAGAAAAATATCCACGCTTGTCATATGCATCTGATAGCGATTCAACTGTGGCTTGAAAGATCACTTGATATCAAAGTCGAGTGAACAAACCTATGGAGGCATCTCCTGAACCCATACTCCTACTTCTTCATGGAAGAAGAGTCAGGGTATGAATAACACTTTTCTGTAAATTCTTCCTCGTGTATCGCGCTAATGACCAAGAGCAAAAGGAGGAAGGAGCAAAAACAGCCTGTCTAAATAGAACAGAAGGGTTCTACAGAGGAAAGACCACAGAAGTGTTAGCTCTCGCTAAAAAAACAAAATCTAATTAAACCACATGAGTAAAAACCCACTAGCAGACAGATTTACCGTTAAGGAACTCCTGCTTTTGATAGCTTTTTCCATATTTCCCTGAAGAAACATTGGCAATACAGATTGAGGCCAAAACAAACAAACTATGCAATGCTCCCAATGGACAGTCAGCAAGCCCATGCTTCAAGCGGCCCGATGCACTGCTCACAAAAGACCGACAAGGTCAAAAATATAAGTTAGTCAAAAAGCTACTCGATACCTGAATGCATTTGTTCTACCCACAGTAATCCATTATGATGGAAGTAGGCTGACAGCACTGCTGTCCTGATCACCCAGGCAATGCACCATTTTTAAATAAATGAGCCAATGTAGCACTGCAGCATTGCACAAATAGATTGAAAGAAGACCAAAGAACATGGGCACCAAAAGAAAACAGGAAGGGAGAAGGGTGGGGATATTTTTTAGAGTGGAAGAGTGTTTCCTCTATAAAGGAAGCAAACAAAGAAAGAGGTTTGGATGAATGTGTGCTGAGAGGTCAACGGGAGCCGTCAATTCATTTTAGTATGTATGGGACGAGGAAGAAGATGAAGAGGTGATGACAAAGACCCATTTTCCAGATGGGATTTTGTGCAGTCATAGTGATGGACAGGGAGTAGGAGGCAAGCAATGTAAGTATGAGGGGAGAATAGAGCAGAGGATAATGGAGTGGAGAATAGAGCAGAAGATAATGGAGATGATGAGGCCCACATAATCATGGGGAGAGTGCACTGCTTTGGAGGAACACACATTATGGTTGGAGAATACACTGGGAAACCAGGGAGATGAAGCAATGAAGACATTTTCCAGACCCTCAGTTACGTTATCTGTTCATCTTTTGGGGCCACCAGAAATTCACAACAATGCCAGAGTCGCTGTAAAAGCAGTTCTCCACCTCCTAGACTCTCGGGAAAGCTAATTCAGAAAAAACAGTCGCATGATTTGCCAAACATGCAAGAGGGTGCTTCAGGGGTGTTTGCACTGCAGAGCGCTGAAGTTGGGCACAGCACATCACTCATATTCCAATGCAGCCTCTCAAAGGCATTCAATGTCCCTGAAATTAAAACACTGTGAGGTCATGCTTATAAAGTAATGTCAGCAACAGTGGTGTCCAGTACCCCTCAAACAGAACTAACAAAATCAATGCCTCTTCCATACAATAAAGAGAGGCTAGTGCCGGCAGCTATGGCCCTGGGTCACAGCTCTAGATCACCACTAGACTTATGAGAGCGTCAGAAAGAGACAGCCAACAAGAGCTACCTGAGATGGAAAAATAGAAGTGCAGGTACTCTCTAATTACAAGTATCACGTTTTTCCCAAGAAGTGCAGGTACTGTCCCTCTCAAAATAAAAAAGTGCCTGTACCGGCCCATTTAAAGCACTGAACAACTTAAAGAACAGAAGGACCAGTGGGTGCACAACTGAAAATCCAGCAACACATCATTAGAACGGATGGCCTAAAACATGCATCTCAAAGACATGTAACAGAAACACCTTGCAATTCATTCATAGCCCCAGGACACAGAGGTAGAACTATCTAGCTAAATTTCACAAAACACATGCAAAGTCATACATACAAACATGCTTCCCATGTACTCGGTCATAAGTCACAGAAATGGCTGGCAGAGCACCCACATTCCCAAGCCACAGAGATGAACCAGCCTGTTAACACTTATCAGACATAATCACATAAATACAACCAGTGTGGCAGTCCCGCATAACATGGCCGAAACGTAAAGCACAATTGTGCAAGCGGTCAGAAGAATCCACTGATACTATCTCCATATACAGATCCAAGTCATGAAAAGGTAGCTTTACACTGAAATCTCAGTTTCTCAATTGTATTATTAATCACTTTATCTTTGATTGTATGAATAGTTACAATGCAGAAATAGAAATTCCTACACATCACAAAATGCCTCTAATGTAGCTTCAGTGCGCTTATAATCAGATGACAAAAGCAAGCAAAGAACAAAAGATCTGGAGAGACCGGGGCAGATGCTACGGTACCAATGTAATGTTTAGCAGAAATGCCGGGTCTTGAAGCACCCGCAGCACCAAGGGGCAGGATGCCCTGTCACTGGCTGAAATAACCATCCTCGGCATGCACAGGTTACTTTTTAAAGATCAACTTTTGGCGCATGTTCACTTAAGAACTACAAACACCACCCCATGCTTCACTGGCAGCGTCTGGGGACTTCAGTGTGTTTCCATACACCACTCCATTGCTGCATCCGGCTAGACAGGCCCTGCTGACTTTGATTAACTCCTAAACTTAGCCAGGTACACTTTTCATTTAAATTTAGCGTCCCGGATTTATGACTCAAGGGTCGATCACTCTACTACCTTCTGGGCTTTACGGGAACTGGAGGTGCCTATACTGAACACTCAGTGGCGGTTGCTATTTAATTATTGCCTTGATAAAGCCTCGTTAGACAACACATGAGTCATAATAATGGCTGACGTTACACGTTTTATTGTGATTACAGTTCGTGTGTTATAACTGAAATCAGGGACCTTGGCCTGGTTGAGAGTTTGGAACCACACTCCAAATTCAGAGATGTCCGCCAGCCCCGGAGACACCTCTAACCGCTGACAGGGACTGCTGTCACGCAGATTCCTCTCAAAGACTTACAGATGTAACAGGCAGCACCATCCAAATGACGGGAACCTTCGTCAAACGTTTACATTTGTTCCCCGAAAACAAACCCCCAAAGTGGGATTTTGTTTTTCAGTAATGAAAACAAACTAAGGGCTCCCACACCATGGGAGTTTCTCCTATGGTGTAGGGGTCATTTAAACATTGTCACCGGCCCTTGCAGTCAGGTTTTTCACAGTGGTTTGAAGAGCAAAATCCAGCAATTCGACCATCCACACTAAATCTGGCAGTGGCTAAATGGCCAAAATCCCTTCGGCCCTTACTCAATTGGGCCGTCGGAGCAGTATATCAGTGACAGAGATTGTGTATTCTCCATCGCTGACATATTTAAATCAGGTGGGTGGACTTTTAGGTTGAAAAATTCCTTTGCGACGGAGTATCCTCTCCGCTAAACTATAAATCAGCCCCTCCAGAAAGATTTGTGATCCTTCTGGGCCTGCCAGAACATAGGAACTTATGAGAATCCTCTCTGTGGCACGGTTTCTTGTACAACTCTAGCATTTCAGTTAAAAACAAGTGAGGATGGGTGCACAGAAAATGTTTTTATGGCTGCTTTTTACTGTAATAGTGTTTACTTACTATTGTTGCTGTCATTCAATACACTTTACGTCACTATTTGTGGTGCTGTGTTCTGGTTCATCAATATTTTGGGTGGCAACATTTAATTCAATGAAATGTGGGTGTATGATTTTGGAGCGAGTTAGATGTGGCTGGAGGTCTTTGGTAGCTGCTTAGATATCTCATATTTAGCAAGGGGGAAGAAGAGAGCCTGGAGATAACATACAATTCTGAATCTGCTTTGCAGCATATGGAATCCATTTCAGCTAGGTGGATTGCATGACCTCATGAATAGCTCAATGACTGCATAAATTATCTATGCCACATCTGAACATTCTTCAGTTGTAAACTCACCACTCTGGAAATCAACAGATCCAGACTTCATATGTCTGTCTCAGACATGTTATGTGCCATACACATGCACACGTTTTTACGCCAGCATCTGGTTTGTGTGGTACACATATGCATTGAAAAGCACAAAGAGGATGTGCTCTTGCATGATGTCCCTAAGGATCCAGCAAACACAGCCCGTCTGATAGGATATCCCTAGCTCTAAAAGCACAGAAGAGAGATGGGGCTACACACTACAGCATACCACCCTGCATTTGATGTGGTCATCCTCATTTTATTCACGAGACTCAAGACTCTCAGCATTTTTTCTCTAGAAGGAAACAGCAGTTAAGTACACCTCTAAACGGATTTCCCATAATGAACAGTGTCTTTTAATGATACCTTGTAAATCCTGCCTTTTTCAGAAGATTCAGCATTGCGCAGGCCTTTCTGCTTTGTGTCACTGTTCACGCTGTAACTTCGCTATGCAGTCAGCTGCAGTAGAAACCACTAACAACAGGTTACCTGCCTTGGCCAAGATTCAGATGCTTTTTTAAAAATGTCAGTGAACTTAAGCAGACAGAGTCTGCATATCTGTAGAAAAAGTGATGTTCGGTGGGTCGCAGGTAACGAATATTCGAAGTTTTTCAACTTGATGGAGAAGACAGAACTTATTATGTTATAGTGAGAGATCAACATGAACATATTTTGCAAATTCGTTGGCCAACATCAATACTAACTTAGGGCCATATGTACAAACACGTTTTCCCGTAGACACAGAATGGGTAAAAACCTTTGCTACATCTGGCCCTTAATGTCTTGCTGTCACTTGCAGCCTTATGTAATACAGGGATCATTTCAAACTGGTAATTATATCTACTGAGGATAACATATCTTAAGCCTGTGGCCTTTTTATGGTCGAGCGCAAGCACTCTGGCCTGTTGTAATCTATCTGTGGGCTTTTAACCATGCCCACCACACACCTACCTCTATCACTCGTTCATGGGATTGCCTTTCAAAAATCCTTTATCATCGCTAAATGCTTCATGTTTGTTCCTCCTTCAAGCAGTTTTGTTACCGCCTTTGCCACGGGCCCCATTACATGGATAATTGCATATTTGCCAATACTTTTGACTGCGAGCAAGCGTCTTTTTTTCTTTTGTGTCTCACCTTCGCGCTCAAAGTCTTGGTGGCCGTGGCACTTTGAATCAGCTCGTTTATGTCAACTGTTTTACTTTTCACTTTTAATTTATATGGCAAGAAAAGTCCAGTTAGGAATTTACTATACTAATAGCTCTAACTCGAGCAAACGCAAGACCCATTGCATTGTAAATGCTTGTTAATCTTACAGTACACTTTACTGGCTTCAGGAGGGAATCATCACATCACACCTGTGGTCCTTTAAACATCATTACATAAAACTCATAGAAATCTCTTTTCTCAATCTCACCTTCCAAGATCCCCATGCCTTCAAATGTTCAGTACTGTTTAGGAGAGACATTTTTGAAGATGGGAAACACATTCTGCCACCACTGGCTCACTTGAAGAATTTCCCATTCCACAAACAAAAGTGCATTTAACATGTGTAATCTGGATTAGTGAGTTCTATCACTATTGTAAGCATCTGTTGGGAGGATTTTTAGATGTTAACAAAGTGTAACCATATTTAAATGAGGGTTATGCAAACAATCTTTATGAAAGGACAAACGTCAGGGAGTTTGTGTGGTAACCCCACACTACATTGCTTGTGTGATAATGCACAAAAACTTATTGCATCCAATCGATCAAGCTAACCAGTACTCCGCATAGTAGCTTGAGAAAAGAAGATTGTGGTAAAGATAACTATTTATTTGCCTTGAGGATGCAGTGGTATGCGATGCAGTGGATGTAATAAGTTTGTAGGTCGACATTCTCAACTTCAATATTGAATCAAAGATTTATAACTGAAAAAGGCCTGACAGCGTGCTTTTAAAAGTTTAAAAAAAGTTTCCAATTTAAGTTGTTTCTTTAAATGCCCTAGTACACACATAAATATATGTGATGATATAGTTAGGTATGATAGTGACTTTGCATTAAAAATAAATGTACTGTAAAAGCAAAGGTTAAAGTAAAGTTACAGTTTGGTGAGAATTTCAGTGACAACATAACTTTTTAATGTACAAAACCACTGAAATTCACCAGTTTTAGTTAGCTCTATTAACTAGAACTTGCGCCCTAAGGTAACTATAACCTACACTGCACCACGCACAGTTTTCTTATCAATAATTTCAGTGCAAACGTTGCAGTGATATTATCAATGATGTCATAGAAAATATCATAGGTGATGAAAAATGTGGGGTAATTAGCAGTGCATAGCAAGGGCTTAAGTTATAGTGACCTTACTACTTGTGTCATTACCAACCACAGTGATGTCACCTAGGATGTTATTTCAATTGTCATCACTGATGTTATCAATTATGTCATAAAAATGTTCTGGATGTTATGATATGTGAGATTATAAACAGGGCATGGCAAGGGTGCAAGTTATAATTCCTTGAGTTAACCATAACTGGTGAATTTCAGTGTTTTTTTTTTTTTTGCTTAAAATTTTACATTTTAACTGACATTTTCACCAAACTATAATGCTATTTTAATCTTTGTTTTTTTCCAGTGAATTTGATTTAAAAAAAAAAAAAAAAAAATGAAAAGTAAGATTTTATTACAATACCCAACTATGAATATTTCCAGCCGCACACAACTTTTGGCCATGCACTTTTGGGTTTAGGTCTAAGGGTCTGGCCTGTGTCCAGGCCCTGCGCCCAACCCCGCATGTGGCCAACCCCCACTGGAAATCACCTTTGGCCACGACGGGATGTTAGTGCCACACACACACAAGCCCACAAGCAGTCAACCCCTAGCATAACCAGCCAATGAAAGCGCTCATCACAATATAAAAGGGGTGTTATTTTAAATAATGCAAGTCTACTGGCTTACTCAAGGGGTCACCACATCAATATATAAATGGCAATCCTATTAGCTTTGTCAAAAGGTGACCAGATTAATATACAAGGCAAAACTATTGGCTTTGCCAAGTGGTCATCATTATATGAAAACAAGCCTACTGGCTTTGTCAAGGGATCATCTCATCATTATACAAATAACCCTATTGGCTTTGTTAAAGGTTGACCACACAAGGCAAGCCTACTGTTTTTTTCAAGGGGTCACCACATCAATATATGTAGGTAAGCTCATTGTTTACATCAACAACCATAAATACTGCTCAGGCCACAAAATACAGTGATAAGATCAGCCACAAGTGTCCCTGAAATCCTTAGCTGAAGAGCAAAAGCTCCAGCTCAGGGAAAGCTTAAAATATTTACATAATGTTATTAACTTTTCCTGGGGTCACCGTCTATAGACCTTGGAAATTAAGGTTACTTTAAAAAAAGTTTTCTACTTGCAGCCGCCTCAGTCACTACACTTTTCTTGAAAGTTGGTGACACACTGGAAAGATTGGGACATCACAAACCACAAAAATATGTAAATTTCCACATGATGGACATTATGGTGGATCTTTGGCCAGGACTTTGGCCGCTCATTTATTATTCTTTTTTATTTTTCTCCCTTACATTTTGGGGTGCCCCGTCCCACCAGAGAAACCCACTTTTTATTTCAATATTTGGGCCTCTGGGGATAGCCCTATGTCCTCAGCTCCCCACTGTCTCCCCCACATACAGCCACAGTGTCATCGGCTGTAGGGAGCGGGCACCAAACACTCACTGCTCCTTCTGGGCAGCGTTTTCTGTGGCTCCCTCTGGCTGGAGCAAAGGAAAGTTTCCCTGACTCATTTCCGGGGAATGGAGCCCCTGGGATAGCAATCCATTGGGCACTAGGGGGTGCTCAGGGAGAGGGACTCGCAGGCACAGTCCCCTCTCTCCCTTCATTTATTAATGAATTCATTAGTTAACTGTGCTTATCTCCAGGTTCTGACTCATCAGTGGGTTCCAAAATATAAAATGTGATGTCTCATTTAAAAAAAACAAAAACAATTGTCGGTCAGTCCTTTGGGACTTCCATGACATTTTAAAAAATATATATAATTTTAAGACCAAGGGGAGTACCTCTGGAATGACATCCCCCCCAAACCCCCACTCCCTCCCCCCACCCGCACCATGGCCTATGGGGTCAGTGTATACCCACCTTGCCCCCTTGTCACCTTTTCCCCAAAATCTTTTCAGGGTATGGACTAAGTGCTCATGTTCTGTAATGCCCACCACAACATTTCTTTCCATGTTGTGGCCAGCCAGTTAGAGCACTTGCCCCCTCAGTTAATCAGAAGGATTGAATTTCTGAATTTCAGCCCAATTGTCCATAATATTAAACAAATATATACCAAATCACAGAAAACAAACTTTCTGTGTAAAGAGCTAACTTTCAGCCAAATTTGGTGTAATTCTGTTCAGCTGTTTTGGGGGTGGAGGTCTCTAAAATTCTCTGCTGAAATTGCATGGAGAATTTGCATTTCTGGGACCCCCACTCCCTTTTTCTCGACCTCCACTTGACTGATTACCCCGAAACATTACAGGAAGAGGCTGTGGTGAATAAATGTTAGTTTGGAAAATGTTGTCAAATGATGCTAAACTTAGTGGCAAACCAAAAACTCAATTTTCTATGGTGACTAAGTCCTAACTATAAATTACATATTGGCAATCTGTTTCCCTGCCCGCATCAGTGCGGGTAGGGAAAGAGATCTCAAGGCTGCTCTAGGCCAACAGGAGGATTTTAAAAGCTTGTGCTCGCTGGGAGCAACCACAAGTTTTCCAGCCACTGCAGGCAGTGAAAATGCTGTGTCCTGGGGATGGGCTCCCCTGGACACAGCAAGTGAATGGACCCCAGGGTATGGGGTCGCCTGTGCCAAAACAGCTCAGGCATGGGGGCCTCTTGGCTCCCTTCCTTTTTTCAAAAAGTGATGTCCCTGATGGATGGGGTTCCCAGGGCCCTTGAAAGCCTAGGGGAGGGCTCCTGCAGCTGCCATCCCCTTAACAAACAATTGGGCCCCAGGGGATGGGGTCCCCGGGCCGAATCTGGCTCTGAGAGGGAGGCTGCACTGCCACTTTCCCATATTTATTAAATCAGGCCCCATGGGATGGGGTTCCTGAAGCCAAATACAGCTCAGGTTAGGGGCCATGCAACTCTACCCTTAACTAAACAATAGGGCCCTGGGCTGCCATTTTTTTTTTCTGCTGGTTTTTTTATTTGGCCCTAGGAGGGGTCTCTCAGGTCATGGGGGGAAAGGTATCTCTACCCTGTGTATGTGTGTATGTATGTATGTATGTATGTATATATATATATATATTATTTCTTTAAAGTTCAGGACAGGGGACTAAGTCCCTAAGTCCTGCAATGGCTGCCAGAAAAATTGTTCTCATGCTGCTGGCAGCCAATCATGGTGATGACTTACATGGGAACCTGACTACCACAAGAGCGGGAAGGCCCAAGAGAAAAAAGCTCCCTGAGCCAATTGGAACGCTCTATTTTTTAAAATTTGGGTTCAAGGGTCTCCAGTGAGTCTCTCTCTAACTCAACTACCAGATATTCACATTTTTTAACCTTCATTTCTCAAAAATGACTTAATGGATTTACACCAGATCACAAAAAGCACAATCTGTGGACCAAGATCTAGTATCCTGCCAAATTTGATGTAATTCTGTTCAGCAGTTTTTGCTGTAGCCCTGCCTAAAGAAATCTATAGAAAATGCATGGGGATTTCATGTTTTGGGAACCTCCCTTTCTTCCTGGCCTCTGCTTGACAGACCACTCTGAAATTTACCATGCACAAACTGGGCAAAAAAGAGCACTTCTTTAACGTTTCATGGAGATTCGTCAAACGGGTATAAAGATATATATATATATATATATAGATATATATATATTTATATATATATATTTGGCCCCGTTTGACAAATCACCATGACACTTTCTATTTAAAAAAAGTGCTCTTTTTTGCCTAACTAGTGTGTGTGTGTGTGTGTGTGTGTATGTATATATATATTTATATATATCAACCTATATATATAAATATATATATATATATACACACACACACACACACACACACATATATGGAAAATGTTACTTACCCAATAGACATCTGTTCGTGGCATGTTGTGCTGTAGATTCACATGTTTTGCATAAGTCTGCCATCTATAGTTATATTTACAATATATTGTACTACAATGGCTACAGGCTCCTGGGGAGGAGGGAGGGCGCATGTGAATCTATAGCACAACATGCCACAAACAGATGTCTACTGGGTAAGTAACATTTGCAGTTCGATAACATGTGTAACTGTAGATACACATGCTTTGCATAAACTGTAAAGAAGTCCCCTCCCAAAATTATCGGTGGTTAGCCTGTATGAGTTGGAGTAGTTTGAAATAGTGTTGTAAGCACTGCCTGTCCAACATTTGCATGTTGGCGAGATAATACATCCACACAGTAATGTTTAGTAAATGAATGCGGTGTAGACCATGTGGCAGCTTTACATATGTCTGCCATTGGTAAATTCCCATTGGGTTCGCGCACTCGCGGCACCGCTTCTCTGTTGGATTGTGCGTACTCTGCGATTCTATAAGAAAATGATCTGATAGTGTGTTATACAATCACACACTTAATATTCATCATTTTGTAGTCGATTGCGTGTGGGATACGAAATACATTAACTACTAGGATTTGGACTCGGAACAAAAGGAGTTCGGTCTACAAAATGCTTACGAGACTATTTCAATGAATAATCTAGATGACTTAAAAAGATGGTTAATCCTACTAGTCGGGAGCCCTGAAGAAGTCGTTCGGGATTTGAACAAGAATTTCCCATGACGAAACACGTGTTGGCTTGTGTTATACTTTCTTGAAGATGTTTTGGAATATTTGAAGAAAAAATTCTTCGATCTGTGAATTGAACTGGATGTTTCAACACACGTAATAAAAAATAATGGACATTTTGATTTTCTCTAGGCTACTCATGTAGTTCTTTGATACAATCAATGTTGTTGTTAGGTGTGCCGCACATTGTATTCACATTGGTAAATTCCCGAAGAATGCCATTGAAGCACCTTTTTTCCTAGTGGAATGTGTTTTAGGAGTCTTTTAGCTTTAAGATAGCAAGTTTGAATACATTTCACTATCCATCTAGCTAATCCATTTTCTGAAATAGGATTACCTTTGTGAGGTTTTGAAAATGCCACAAAGAGTTTTTGGGATTTTCTGAAATGTTTTGTTCTGTCTATATAGTACATGAGAGCTCTTTTAACATTAAGTATGTGAAGAACTCTTTCAGCAACTGAATCTGGCTGTGGAAAGAAGACTGGCAATTCCACTGACTAATTAATGTGAAGAGGTGAAAGTAACTTTGGTAGGAATTTTGGATTTGTTTTAAGAACTAATTTATCTTTATGGATTTGAAAGAAAGGTTCTTCTAAAGTGAACACTTGAATTTCGCTAACTCTTCTTAAAGAAGTAATTGCTACTAAGAAAGCAACCTTCCATGATAGAAACTGCAGAGTACATGAATGCATGGGTTCAAATGGTGGAGCCATAAGTCTTGAGAGTACAATGTTAACATTCCACACAGGGGCTGGAGAAACTCTAGGTGGAATAACTCTTTTAAGACCTCCTTCCCTAAAGGCCTTTAAAACTGGAATCCTAAACATGGAAATATGTTGTCTATTTTGAAAGTAAGCAACTATAGCTGTTAAATGAAACCTAATAGATGAATATGCCAAATATGCTTTTTTGTAAGTGTAGCAGATAGCAGATGATATCCTGTACTGAAGCTTTAAGAGGATCAATATTTTTGGGTTGACAATAGTAGACAAAACGTTTCCATTGAGCTGCATGACATTGTCTAGTTGTGGGTTTGCGTGCTTCTTTTAGAATATCCATACATTCAGATGGAAGTTGTAGATAGCCAAACTCTATGACTTCAGGAGCCAAATCGCCAGGTGGAGTGTGCTGGGATTTGGGTGTCTGATTTAGCCTCCCATTTGAGTCAACAAATCTGGTCTGTTTGGCAGCTTGTGATATGGTACCACTGACAGGTCCAATGTGCCAATGTTGACGTGCCCATGTGGGAGCTATGAGTATCATAGTAATTGAGGTTTGTTTCATCTTTACTATCAGAGATGGAATTGGTGAGAGAGGTGGAAAAGCATAAGCAAATATCCCTGACCAATTCATCCATAGATCATTGCCTTTGGATTGGTTGTGTGGGTACCTGGATGTGAAGCTTTGGCATTTTGTGTTTTCTTTTGTGGCGAAAAGGTCTATGTCTGGGGTTCTTCACATTTGGAAGTTTTGTTGGATCACTTGTGGGTGAAATTACCATTTGTAGACTTGTTGCTGCGTCCTGCTTAAAAGGTCCGCTAGTTGATTGTGTATCCCTGGAAGATACCCTACCACTAATTTAATGAGATTGTGAATCGCCCACTTCCAAACGGTCTGTGCTAAAAGGGACAACTGAGGCGAGTGTGACCCCCCCGTTATTGCAGATAATACATTGTGGTCATACTGTCTGTCTGTGTTAACACTATCTTGTGTGTAATTTGTGTCTTAAAAGTGCTAGGAATAATGCTAGGAATTCCAAGTAGTTTATATGATAAGTCTGTTGGATTGAGTCCCATTCCCCTTGTATAGTAAGGTTGTTGAGATGAGCTTCCCAACCTATCAGTGATACATCTGTTGTGATTGTAGTCTGAGGCACAGGGTCCTGAAAGGGCCGCCCCTTTGATAGGTTGGTGTAATTCCACCACTGCAGAAAGCGTTGAGTCTGGCGGTCCAACAACACTTGATCCTGAATTTGACCCTGTGACTGAGACCATTGTTGGGAGAGGCACTGCTGTAGTGGTGTCATGTGCAGTATTGCATTGGGAACTATGGCTATACATGAAGCCACCATTCCCAATAGTTTAATTACTAGCTTTACTGTATGAGTGTGGTTGTACTGTAGTTGAGATATGAGATTGTGAAATGCTTGAATCCTTATTGGGTTTGGATATGCTAATCCTGAATGAGTGTTCAGAATTGCTCCTAGATACGGTTGTATCTGTGATGGTTGAAGGTGAAATTTGTGGTAATTGATTGTGAATCCTAGACTATGTAGGATATCTATGGTATATTGAGTATGTTGTTGACAAATTTGAATAGTACCGGCCTTTATGAGACAGTCGTCTAGATATGGGAAGACGTGTATGTGTTGTCTTCTGAGGAATGCTGCAACCACTGCTAAGCATTTGGTGAATACCCTTGTGCTATTGTTACTACAAATGGTAGCACTTTGAATTGGTAGTGCTTTCCGGCGATGACAAATCTTAGATATTTTTGATGTGCTAGATGTATGGGAATGTGGAAATAAGCATCTTTGCGGTCTAATGCTGTCATGTAATCCTGTTTTTGTAATAGGGGGATGACATCTTGTATAGTGACCATATGAAAGTGTTCTGAAAGCATTTATAGATTGAGGGGTATGAGATCTAAAATTGGTCTTAGAGTACCCTCTTTCTTTGGTATCAGGAAGTATAGTGAATATACTCCGGAACCCTGTTGGAATATAGATACTACCTCCATGGCTCCTTTGAGTAATAGTGATTGTACCCTCCTGTTTTAATAGAGTGAGATGCTCCTGAGTAAGTGTGTGTGAATGAGGGGCAATGTTTGGTAGAGTAGAGATGCGTTCTAGACAAAAGTTATGTTGGATAATTGATAGAACCCATTGATCTGTGGTGAGGTTGTATTATTGTGGCCCAAAATTTACCACTCTTCTTCCCACAGGGGCTGTATGAGCTGTGAAGATTTGGAAGAAGTCAATGTTTTGTTGAGGAACCCCTGGGAGCAGATGATTTACCTCTTCCTCTATAACTAGATCCTTTGTAAGAGCCTCTGAATAAACCTCTGTTATAGAAGTGTGGCCCTTGTTTTTGTTGTGAAGTGGATGGCTCTTTGGTTGATGGTCTGAAACCACTCCTATATTGTGGCCTACAAAAAGTGCCCCTAGTGGGTGTGGTATATAATGCATCCATAGCTTTAGCTGTCTCTGAGTCCTTTTTAAGCTTGTCTATGGTGTTATGAACCTCTGGCCCGAATAAATGTTCCTTATCGAAGGGCATGTTTAATACAACCTGCTGTATCTTGGGCTTAAATCCTGAAGCTCTTAGCCATACATGTCTCCTGATAATTATGCCTGTGTTGACTCCCCTTGCTGGGGGGAATAAACATTAAAATAAATTAAATAAAAAAATTAAAAAAACACTTACCTTGCCACTACTCTCCATCTCGCTGCAGGCACAGGCTCCCAAGCCTGCCCTGCGTCAATCCTGACGCTGCTCAAAGCAGTGTCAGGATTGGCTGGGAGAGCCCACCCAGGGCGCTCCCAGGCAGACTGGGATCCTGTGCAGGCTCTCTCCAGGAGAGAGCACACTGCGCATGTATGTTCGGCCGGCCCGAGACAGACGGCCAAACATACATGCACAGTGAGGGGGGGTGCTGTGCACTCCCCCTCACTGCTCGTCACCCCGTGCCCCTGCCCCTTTAAAAGAAAAGGATAATAAATGAAGTTTATTATCCTTTTCTTTTTTAGGTTTTGCAGCTGTCGCTGCTAGCACAGGGGGCAACGCTCCTCCGCCCTCCTGGAGGAGCCGCCCCTGATCTGATCCCAATGGGCCATATCATACCTTGCTAGGGGTGCCTGGGAATATGCAATCCTCCAGCTGTTGGCAGCTTGAGGAGCCACTCATTTACCTGCTGCGTCAAGTTTTCTACTTTCTTGATATGGGGGAGAAGCACCTCCTGTAGACTTTTACTGGTTCTTTTAAAATGTCTTCAGCATGTCTAAGCATGCCTGGAAGCATACGGAGGCACTGGTACTCTTTATGTGTAGATGTGAAAGTATTAAATAGAAAATCGCCCTCAATGGGATCTGTATGTAATTGTACCTTATGATACACATCTACCCTGGTTATTACTTGATTATAGGCAGTGGTATCTTCAAGGGGAGATGGCATTGCTGGGTATAAATCTGGTAATTAGGGAGAATGGGATCAGGGTTATATATATCCCATGGGTCTACCTCTTCTTGAGGATCACTTAAAGCATCCCTATGTGGTGATGTGGATGATGCCTGTGAAGAGAACTGTGCTGAATGTGTAGGTGAAGGTGGTGGTGGGCTAGAATGAAGGAAGGGAAGGAGAATGTGGTGGTGAAGGCTGAGGTTGTTGCGTAGCCTTTTGTTTCAAGAGTTTGATAGGTGGAGGCCCAGCATCCAAAGTCTCTTGAAATGTAAGTTTTTTTGTTTTTTTTTAATTGTTGGAAGAGGAGAGGCTATGATCCTTCCTGTTTCCTTCTGTATGTGAAGTTTGCGCTGTTTAGCGTCCATAACCTTTAATATGGGTTGTATTTCAGATGATTCCTCAGTAGTTGCAGAATGTTTACTACTGGCAGTTTTCAATCCAGAAGGTTTCAATACGGAATGCTTGACTCCGACAGAAAATGTTGGCTTCGAAAATGCTATTATTTTTTGTTTTGGGCTCCGAGATGGAAAAGTTTGATTTTCGACTTGGTACCGAAACAGATGTAGCAGGCTGTTTGGTATATGCCGAATGCACCTTGGGCTTTTGTTTCAGTGCCGAACCCGAAGGTTGGTCATCCAAAGGTTTTTTTCGGTTCCGACCATGGCCGAAGGCAGTGGAGGACCAAAGAACAATGCAGAAGTCTTTTTAATTGTCTTTGTTTGGTGTGATGGGGCTGATGTACTCACGTACTGCGCCAGTGGGATAGATTGACTGTCCGCATCAGAAACTCGATCCAAATCTGAATCTTCAATGGAGAGGGCTTCTTGCTGTCCAACCTCTTCTTGCGCATGCTCTTCTTCAAAGATGTCGGGTGTGTGTTCTGACAAATTGGATGCCATTCCATTCCACGCGCTCTTCGGTCCCAGAGAGTCTTTTTGGGTCAAAACGATTTACAAGCGTCGCAGGTCTTGTTTCTGTGTTCCGGAGACAGGCACAGTTTGCACACCAAATGCTGATTGGTGCAGGGAAATTTGGCGTGACACTGAGGACAGTACTGAAATGGAGTCCATTCCTTCAGCCTATCATTGTTCAGCTACAATGTGTCAAAGTGGGCCCAAGAAGAGCGAGGTCGCCCCTACGGACTTGAAAACGATCCTGACTATAGAAACTGGATTGACAACTTGGATGCCATTCCATTCCACACGCTCTTCGGTCCCAGAGAGTCTTTTTGGGTCAAAACCATTTACAAGCATCGCAGGTCTCGTTTCTGTGTTCCGGAGACAGGCACAGTTTGCACACCAAATGATGATTGGTGCAGGGAAATTTGGCGTGACACTGAGGACAGAACTGAAATGGAGTCCATTCCTTCAGCCTATCATTGTTCAGCTACAATGTGTCAAAGTGGGCCCAAGAAGAGCGAGGTCACCCCTACGGACTTGAAAACGATCCTGACTATAGAAACTGGATTGAATATAAGAGTGGAAAAGCGATCGAAACTATAACGACGTTTTATAAAAAGTTAGAATAAAGTTCAGAAGCTACTGAACCGAGATGTACCGCAGTGAGAGGAAACACGTCCGAACCCGACGGCGGAAAAGACAACAATCTAACAAAGGGCTCGATGCCCATGGGCAGTATTACCAAGAGGAGGAGTCAATCAATCCCGTGACTCGAAAACTTTCTTCGAAGAAAAACAACTTTTAACACTCTGAGCCCAACACAAAGAATGTGTATCTACAGCTACACATGCCATCAAACATTATATATATATATATATATATATATATATATATATATATATATATATATACACACACACACACACACACACACACACACACACACACACATATACATATACACACACACGCACACACACACAAACATTGCTGATGCACCTAAGCTCAATACAGCATGGGTCCTGCAACCCATCCAACATAAACCAACATAAACGCATAGTATCAGATTCACATAGATACGCCTGGTCACAGCAGAGGCTGCTCAACGTAATTTAATGGATGCTTCTCCCCAATGTTTTTTGGCTCAGCCGGGCCTTGATCACGGGTAAAATAGCGATTCGCCCACCACCTTATAAATATGTAAACAGCATAAAACATGGATGAGGGACAAGCATGAAAAATCTATAAACATAAATAAAGGACAAATAAAATCACCACCTGGAGATATGCAAACATGGGTGCCATCTTATAAATGCATATACATAATTCATTGATACTAATAAATATGGAAATCATCCCGCACCTTAATACTTCATATGATTGCACCTGATTCTAAAACAGTTTTAGCGAGTTGACTGCATCATATACATAATTAATCAACAGCGCATCACTCATGAGTGTCACCACATATACTCAAGGTGTCTGACAATGTCCAAACAATATAACAGCAATAAATACTACTTAAAATAATGTTATACTGAGGCCATGACTAACAATAAGAAAGTTAGTAAATCATCATATCCGTTTGCGATATGCATGAGGTAATACCATCATAAAATTAAATTAATCTGATAAATAAAGTAAGGTCTTGCCCATGTGGGTCATTTGCTAAAAAGGTGGCAATGTAGACATACAGTCAAAGAACAGTACTTGAATGAGGGCAAACGCCATATGGCAGTTAATTGCTGCTATGAGATTTCTAGTAGGGCTGTTTGCAGAAGAGCGGAGTCAACATATTTTGAGATGCTCATAGATTGGAGAGATAAGGGCATGATCGAATAGGAGGAATATTCATTTCTAAAATGTGATAAACCTAGGATTGACATTTGATATCTGCTCCCCAAGTTACACAAGGATACCAAGAACCCAGCAGGGAGACCTATTGTTTCTGCCAAGGGTTCTCTGTTGGAGAATTCCTTGAGACACACTGACTATTTTTTTAAGCTCTTATATGTCAGCATGAAGTATTTATATGCATTATAAGATGGCACCCATGTTTGCAGATCTCCAAGTGGTAATTGTTCTTTATCTATGCTTAGGGACTTTTCGTGTTTGTCTCTCTTCCATGTTTCATGCTGTTTACACATTTATGGGGTGGTGGGCGAAACACCATTTTACCCGTGATCAAGGCCCGGCTGGGAAACTCATTGGAGAGAACCCTAGAACCCTCCATTAAAGCACGTTGAGCAACTTCTGTTGTGTCCAGGCGTATTTGTGTGAATCGGATACTGTGCGTATATATATATATATATATATATATATATAGTCAGTGAGAAAAGTTACAGGGACATTATAGTTAGGTTGGCATTTTACCCATACAAAATTGTAGAAATTCAGCAGTTATAGTTAGACTTATAGTTATACCAATGTTAAAAAACTAACTTGTGGCGCAACAGTCCTTCCAGGTTGCAGCCAGCGAGGGGATTGGCATCCCTAGATATCTATATTTGATTTCCTTTAATTACTCCAAAACTAATGAACAGATTTACACCAAATAACAAAAAGAGATCATCCAGACCAAGATCTATTTTTCTGCTAAATTTGGTGTAAATTTGTTAAGCGGTTCAGGCTGTAGTCGAGTTCGAAAACTGGAAAATCCCCCTAGACATAACACGGGGCAAAAGTATTTTGGGACCCCTCTTTTTCTCAGCCCCGCTTGATGAATCACCCCAAAACTTCCCAGACAGCAGCTAAACTAATTAGCGTACAAGTTTTGAAAATTTTGTGAAGATTCATCAAACAGCACCAAAGTTATTAGCAACAAAAAAACGCTTCTTCTATGGGAAGAGTTACAGACTATAACTACCTATCCCCAGTAGGTAATATATATATATATATATATCCCATTTTCACGCTATTAGAAAAACTCTCACTCAGATGGAAAGGAAAAAAGGGTTTTACTTAAAAAATAATGCATTTCGGCCAACTATGCGGCCTTGATCACATGACTTTTGCACTTTATCCATAGTGTCATATATACTTCTTAAACATAAAAGAAGGACAAAACACCCTGTGCAAAATGCTGCCATATCAGAATGATAAAGAATGCATACACTAGAACATGTTAACCCACTAATCTCTCAAAACAATCGCCATCTCAAATGCTTTTCAATTCATTAATGCATGTTATCAACAGCTAGAGACCACCTTTGTAGGCTGTCACTCCACACTTGTAAATCTATAATTATCTCCCCAATTGGAACCGTACCCTTAATTCACTTGCCTTTCTCGGACCTAACTGTTCACGCAAGGGTGAAAATAAACATTGCTTTAGAGAATGTACAACCTGTAAAGTCGTCCACTCCATTATATTTTGTCATTCCTATCTACATATTTACATTTATATATTTTTGTGTTTTCTCTGTCAATTTCTGATTGCTGTTAAAAGTTTTATCAATCAAGCCCAAGTGGGCTGGTCCTGTACACTGTAATCTATGTAGATTTCTAAACTGGACAACACAAATACTTGCATTATGCATGTTATCTTCTAAGTTCTTAGATGTCTCTAAAAATCCCAAGTGGCCCAGTCCTATACAGTGTAATTCCTATAGATCACTATGTTAGACAATATACACAAGTGGATCTCATGCCTTTCTCTAAACTCCTTAGATATAGAAAAGCTAATGCCTTTGCTGGCTTAACATATACTGTAAAAAATTTATTGGTGATAGTCCCATAAACAACAGGACATTAAAATACTTACAACACAACACATTTCTCATAAAATGACTTCATACACGAAAATAAAATCAAAACGGGTGTATGGATCTAGCCGCTTTGTTATTGTTTTTCAGCTGATAAACTAGTGAATGGTTTGAGCCGATGTGATATTGCTTAGAAATAAATGTCATACAGGCGTGAAAAACAAAGCCTTGACTTCAGAACCCGTAAAAGATGCAGATCTTTTCGGCAAGACAAAAAACATACATCCCATTCCCGTTTGATGCAGAGTACGTTTGTATTTAACTCGACGTGTCATTTCAGCCCCTGCTAGGACAAAAGGGACTGAATGAGGCCCTGGTAGGCGAGGTCATGACCTTCTGACCAGAGGTCATGCACGTGCAGGGGGAGACTAGGGAGTTGAAAGCCCATCTAATAATGGCTGCAGGAGGACAGGGGCGCCGCAGACTCGGCTGAGCTCATTTTGTACAGGGCGGCATTCTCAGAATTAGGATATAAAAAATGAGACAGGCTCACCTTTCCGAAAAATCAGCATCGATAAACTCACGGGGTCGTTTTCTATCCCTGGGGATTGAAGAGAGGGAGAAGGTGTCAAACAACGGTACGCAGAACATTTTAAATAGAACTTTAATAAACACGGCGGGCGAAGGCATTTACAATTTCACCCCAGAATCCAGGGAAATTTAAGCTATGAGAACGTAAATTTGCAGTATACAACGCAGTCCTACCCCTTCCTTATCAGTGGCCCAGAAATATGCAGCATCTAAGAAAACGTACGGAGGTGGCAACTATATTTTGCCGGAGTTTGCCGCTCTCGGTAATTACCAGGTGTGATAAAGTCAGTTTTACAGACTAGAGTTCTACAGGTAAAACTGCCAAAGGGAACATATGAAAAATGCCCCAAAAATACAAATGCAAAAGTATTTTAGGGGAGTAAGCGCAAAAACCACAAAACAAATCATAATATTGTGCTCATTTTGTAGGGCTGAGCACGGATAATGCTATAATTATCACACGCGGTGTATCGTCAGCTCAGGGGTATCAGATTTTAACATGTGCAATAACTATCACCTCACCAACTGGTAAAAGTGCCTTAATGGGTTAAATTGTTCAGAACAAAAGTCCAGCTTGTGGCATACTTGGTTACACTGTAGTCACAAAAAAGTCCAGCCTGTGACGTGCTAGGTTACAATGTAGTCACAAAAAAGTCTAGCCAGCGGAGTGCTTGATTACAATGTAGTCACAAAAGAAATCCAGCTTGTGGCGTGCTTGATTACAATGTAGTCACAAAAAAAAACAACCTGTGGTGTGTGTAGTCACAAAAAAGTCCAGCCAGTGGAGTGCTTGATTACAGTGTAGTCACAAAAAAGTCCAGCCTGTGGCGTGCTTGATTACAGTGTAGTCACAAAAAAGTCCAGCCTGTGGCGTGCTAGGTTACAATGTACTCACAAAAAAAAGTCCAGCCTCTGGCGTGCTTGATTATAATGTAGTCATAAAAAACTCTAACCTGTGGCATGCTTGATTACAATGTAGTCACAAAAAATCCAGCCTGTGGCGTGCTTGATTACAATGTAGTCACAAAAAAGGTCCAGCCTCTGCCGTGCTCGGTTACAATGTAGTCACAAAAAAAAGTCCATCATGTGGCATGCTTGGTTACAATGTTATCATAACAGTAGCATTAGTATGGCACACATGCTTTTAACCAAGACTGAAGCAGTTAAAAAAGTAGCTGCCTTCCCAATCAATGTATTTTGAAGGCACCTCTGAAAAAAGATTAATTTTACGAAGTTACAGGCTTAACTGTAGACAAGGATGAATAAAGGCACATTCTCTCTTTTGTTTCACATAGATTTTCATACACTTATTTAAACGAATGTTACAGGTGAAGTAGCCGGTCCAGGACATCACTAGCCAAGAGGGATGGCTATTTACCTGGAAGGACCAAATATATAAGGGATTCAGCTGCCTCCTGCAAGACACTGGATTGTGCCTTATTTTCTTCCACTGCGGAATCGAGTTGCCAAAATATCCTCCAAACGGTTTATAGGTGATTGTATTGATCAATCTGTTTTGTCAAAACAACAGCCTATGAAGCATATGCAGAACATTCCAGACACTCAAATTGCACAATGCACACAATAGTCTTAGGGCAGTTTATGCTCAATTGTGGTATGTGAGGAGATAACCCTTAAGGGTGGAGAAGAAATGTTCCATCAGAATGGAGGCTTTCTACCCACATCTAATTCCCTTGATTGAATGTCTGAAGAAAGGAACTCCTTTTAAAAAATAAGCACTGACAAAGCCAACAGATCTGGGAATAATATGCCAATGCAGGCAGTTTTGGTATACCAGAGCTAGACACAGAGGTGTAAGCCAATAGGTGTATACATTGTCCTACAACTGTAAGACAGACCCTCCTGCAGTGTTTAGTGCAACAACTTGAGCGAAGGCAGAAGGATAGACCAAAACAGCCAACAGCACTGAGTCATGGATACTTCAGTGGGCACAGCCAAGATGTCACTGGCAGAAAGAGGCCGGCCAAAGAAAGCCAAGGGTTGAAAGGAATGGATCCAAAGTCTACACTTTGTATATTGTTCACAAAAGGTCAATTTAACATCAGCGCTAAAACGAGGAGCGAAATGAGTAAAGAAATTGCTATTTTGTATCATATGGCCAGAGAACAATAAACTGAAACAGGTGCACAGAGAAGAAGTGTATTTTAACATAATTCTGACGGATTTTAAAGGATATTTTACTTATCCAGTACTGAAAATTCCCTTAATGAATTGTTCTCATCGTGAATTCAAAAGTCCACAATTAAACCACCCAAGGTGAGAACTCTGCTAACTATATTCAACAACTTCTCAAGTGCACAGCTTCTTAAGTCATGGCCCAGTTCTCATTCAGAGCTTGGTTTCGTGGTTTCTTGCCCAGGTGACTCAGTCACAGTCGGAGAGGGAGAGCACTTGAGGACTGCAGTAGGTTCATCAAATAACCAGAGATTTGACGAGGGGTAACATACGGTGTTGTTCTATCTCTCATAGAGCTCCTTCCTTTGTGAATCCACATGACCAGAAATGAATGCACAGCTACACCAACCCAGATAGTGGGGAAATCAGGTACAATTAGTGAGTTCATGGACAGCTAACGGGCTAAAAGACCTAGATCATGCTTAATTTGTGCTTGTTGTTTCTGGTGCTGAGCACCAGCACTTATTTTTGAGGGCCGGGGCTTATTCTTCCTTCTCAAGCATTTGCTGCGAACAAAAGACACATATGGGAAAGACAGAGGAAGGAAAGAACGAAAAAGCGTCACAAAGGGAGAATTTAGAAAGCTGCAAGAGTGAGCTTATGGGGCAGGGAGTGGCTTTATATGGGTTGAAGAGCCCCGAGATGGCTTCAGGATTACGCTGCCTCAGTATTCCGTGTTCACACATTTAATTGCAGCAGCCGCATGTTTAAGAGGAAGGCTTTGGGCACTGGCACCTATTATTTACAAATTAAGCACTGACCTAGATGGCATCCAGACCACGGACAAACACTGTCATCTCGCTGATAGCATTCTTTGATGGGAAAAAGCCTGGCAGCGGCTGCATCCATAATAGAGATACTCAAGGGAATCCAAATCCATTAACCTTTCATGACCTATGGATGTAAACTTTTCAGGTTTTACTGAATCTATATATGACAGGCGCCGGCCTGTCCTTTAGGGCGGAGGGGCCACGCCCCCCCACCTTTTGCCCCTCATGAAGAGTGTCTGTCAGGCTGAACAAAGGTCAGCCTGACAGACACTCTTAATGTTCAGGTCAGGCAGCCAGGAGCAGACATGCGCAACAGACTCCTGGCTGCTTGAGCTGAACTTTGCTGGGCTGAGGAGGTCACAGCAACTATGGGCGTGACCTCCTCGGCTCAGCAAAGGTGCCTCAAGGCCCTCCTCTGGGTAACAAGGAAAGCATCACCCATTGACTTCGACCTGGGTGCTGGGTCTCACTGACCCCATCCCACTCTGTGACAAGGCTGAGACTGCTGCCTTCCCTCATTGGCTGGAGGGAAGGCAGCAGTCCCAACCCTCCTGGGACCTCCGAGGCTGAAAGGGAGGGAGGGGAGGGGGGGGAGGGTGTGTGTGTGTGTGTGTGTGTGTGTGTGTGTGTGTGTTTTCTTTTAAAAGGAATGTTTGGTGCGTGCATGTTTGAATGTTATGAATGTTGTTAATGAATGTGTGTGTGTGAAAGAATGAGTGTGTGTGATCTTTTAAAATGAATGTTTGGTGCGTGCGTGCATGTTTGAATGTTAAAAGTGTTGTTAATGGATGTGGGTGCGTGCGTGTGTGAGAAAGAATGAGTGTTTGTGTGCTTCCCACCCGCCCCCTCCCTCCCTCCCTCCTAAAGCTGCCGGCCGCCACTGATATATGGCCACAAGGCTAGGATGGACGGACCCCCTCATATGACACCCATTTTAAAAACAAAACCTGGCACTAGGGTATGTTGCACCAGAGGGCAAAAGGTTAAATCCTTTAACACTTTACAGACTTGAGAGCACATCTGACATTGCATGTAGGGCACAAGGTGTAACAGGAGATAAATTCTGTAAGTGGCCCCTTCTCATCAGACCGAA
Organism: Pleurodeles waltl; assembly: GCF_031143425.1. NCBI lineage: Eukaryota > Metazoa > Chordata > Amphibia > Caudata > Salamandridae > Pleurodeles > Pleurodeles waltl. The sequence goes on along the minus strand of NC_090450.1, from coordinate 531,032,073 downwards.
GTGGAGTTCGGCTTCCTGGTAGGCTTCCAAGAAGCGGACCTGAGTTACAGTGTCTTTCACTAGCAGCCAGACTACAACATGGACTCAGATATAGCCGAGCAGGATTAGGGCTGCCCTTAGAGTAAGGCTAACTACAAAGGAGGAGGAACTGCAAATCAGAAGTGACTGGATTGTATCTGCATATACAGAACTGGTCATGTAAGTTGTGCCTGTGGCCCTTAGGTATCAATGCATTGCCCCCAAGACACAGAACAAGCAGATCCAACTGATAACCAAGCCCCTAGGCCTTGTAATAAGTGCCTCCACTCTAAATTATGGAAAAACAAAAAGACCCACACAATGTCCTCACTTTCCCCACCAGCATGATGTTTATGTATGGCTTTTTCAAATAACATGTTTCCTCAGGACTCCTTCCTGCTTTGGTCCACTGAGAGTGGCAGTGCAGGTAGGTCAGCAGGATCAATACACCATTACTGACAACACAGAAACCATCAGCCCACTTATATGTCATTATGGTTTAAAAAGAGATCCAGCTGGAAGGAAAGGCTCTTATCTGGGAAGATTAGGCTGGTAATCCTAATTCTCCCCTGAGCTTTGCAGAGAAGCGGAACACATTTAGACTCTGAAGTCCAGGCTTTTAGAAATTCCTAAATCTCATGGTTTTAATCTCTGAAACGGACTGAATGTCTGCCCCATATCTACCCACGGTCACCAGGAAATTATCTGTATAACAGCAGTTAGAATGTAATGTATATAAATTACTTTCCCTTACAAGTTTGAAAGTTGTTCTCCCCGAGCAGGAAAAAAAAAGAATGATTGACCTGTTGCTGCAAATAGGTCTGCTCTGAGAAATTCTCATTGGACTGGGTTTAGAATTTCTCTTCGATACCCTAAGGCCATTCCAGCACAATGCAGATCTTTATCAAGCAACAGAGCCTACTGCATCAGTGTCCGATTATTTAAACTAGGACTAATACCTTCAGACACCAGACGGATACTGAAAAGACGACAGAGGAGGTATATGAGCCGTGATTATTGCATGCTAATTAGTTCCCCCTATGGAAAGACGTTAGCAGGAATATAGATTAAACACTACAAGTCCATTTGAACAGTGCTTATGTGACAACCATTTTAGGTGTCTTTGCAGCAGAGGTCTCTTGACGAAAAGTGGAACCCACATAGCTGGCAATGGGTATCAATCAAAACAGTCTAAGCTCAATTCAAATACATAAAGCGTATTTTATACCTTTATCTGCTTCATACCGAGGTGAACAATGCCTTGGAAAGCAAATCACACCGAGCCAGCACAAGAATAAACCGGATCTATACTAGCAGCAGCTCAATTTTTCTGTACTCCAAAGCCTTCTGGCGTGGAGCCTACGTAGGCTCTACCAAATGAAGAATTATACTTGTGTCTCATCCCACCAGAGTGTAGTATGTTGAACTTTGTGTTTGTTGCAGCCGGTTATGCTTAAACCTACCCAACAGAATGTTATTTTTTTCAGTGTTTCAATGTCGGAGGCAGTTCCCACTACCACGATAAAAGGAGCACAATCCACCGGAAATTACCAATAATAATTTGTATTCTTTTGATCAAATCTTCGTTAAATTATTCATCAAATAATTCCATCATTGCCAACACTTGTTTTCAGGTTTCATGCAATATGTTTCAACGCATGTGATGCACTTCGATCATCTGATGTGTTTCGTGGGCCTCTCTTGTTTAGAATAAGCCCTCCAAAATTCAATTAGTACTAATATGTCATGATGTTATGATAGGCGTAATCATTTAAATAAATAAATATGTATATATAAAATCAGTGATGCCCTATTATCCTAGGCAAAGCTCTATACCGACTAACAAAATGAGGTAATATATACAGAAACGTGTGTTGCTGTTACGGATTCATGCAATGAATAATTAAATGAAGAAGGATGAAAAGAAAAATCAGTACTGATAATTTAATAATTCTTATAGTCTGGGCACTATGCTTTTCCCGAGTAATGTGTTTAAACTGAGAGCCTCCAGCATTAACTCAGTGTATTCTAATAGGTTATCAAGTACCACTCTGTACAACGATATACTGGGCCCAATTCATTAAGCCATGTGTGCACCTAAATTGAATTTAGATGCACAAACACCAAAATGTATAAGTGTAGTCAAGAAATGTCAATTTATATTCATAAATTATTTTTGTCACAATGAATATAACATGGCCATAGTGCAATAATATCACCTGTGAGCAAACTTGCTCCCATGGATTGGATGTGTGCATTTCAGGGGAGGCATAACTGCCTCAGCAGGTGAACACCCATAAAACCACTAGTGTACGTACTACCCGTCGCTAGGGACATTTTCAACATGACTTTGTTGGAGATCTAATAAGGCGAATGACTTATGTAAATGTGCAGCAAGGGTTAGAAGGGAAGGAAACATCCCCTAAATTGGTTTTGTACAGGGGAAGGAGTTTTCCATAGGGAATAAAAATGTTCTCCCCCGCCAGAGAATAAATAAAAAGTTAGCAAGTACAAATGTACTTGAACAGCATGTTTATAGAGGCTTGAATGGAAATAAGCGCCATCTACACAAGTGAAAACGCCTTCACGTTGAATTACCGTTTAATTCTGTAATTGTTTCTGGGAAACACTTACATTTGTAGCTCACCAAGAAAATGCATGAAATCGAAAAATGTCAGAGAATGTACTACAAAATGAGGCATAACCCTATATGAGTATATTTCATTTTTTTGAGAATCAGGAGCATTATTTTTGGCCTTTACCAGTGGCGGTTCGCGGGACACAGAAGGTTTGGGACGGCACGCAGAGGAGGAGGAATACAAATTAAATTAAGAAAGAAAAAAACGTACCTCCTCTGTCGCGTTGCTCCTCTGCTGCACACAGGCACAGGCTCCCAGCCTGCCCTGTGGCCAATCCTGACACTGTTCAGAGCAGCATCAGGATTGGCTGGGAGCGCCCAGCAAGGGTGCTCCCAGGCAGACTGAGAGCCTGTGCAGTCTCTCTCCAGCCGGCAACTCTGTTGCTGGGCTGGAGAAAGCCCTAGGCGCATGTGTATTTGGCCGACCCGAGTCGGCCAGCCAAACATACACGCACAGTGAGTGCACGTCACCCCCATGGCCCTGCCGCTTTCAAAGAAACAGTAATAAACATAGTTTATTATTGTTTTCTTTGAAAGGTTTTGCAGCTGCTGGCGGGGGGCGACGCTCCTCTGCCCTAATGGAGGAGCCGCCCCTGGCCTTTACATAGAAAACACAGTTTGTCCTCTTAAGAATGAAGGAGAGAATGGAGAAGAAGCATGACAAGGAAATGGAGTCGGAAAAGATCCACATCGGAAATATGAATAAAGAAATATGCTGCCTTAATTTCCAAGACTGAAATGCACCAAGGGGACAACAGCACAACATGTAGCAAGAAGAGAGTGTGGTTGTGACGCTCATGGAAGGGGATTATTTTCAAAGATGGCAACTACCTTTCTATCTTACTTTCTATAACGTTAGGGCTCTGGGGATAAGAAGTTAAGTGATTTTTTTATTTAATGCATCACTGATTGATAGATGTCATGCTCTTTGGAGAGGTGTATTTAATGCAGGATGAAACCATTTAGTTGAGAACAAATGAAATTTTTTCCCAAATATTTTGAGGAATGACTTTTAATTAAAGCAAAGTATCATTGTAGGAAATTAGGTTATTGGCTGAAGGGGTGAAACCCTACTCTAGCAGCAATCACAAGTCTCTTCAGGGTGAAACAGAAGGAAACCCATCTTAGGGAAGATATGAGCAGCCAATCCCTCACCTACATTTGGTTGCAGACCAACATACCATATGTGCATACTACAATGTACGTGCTAGGAGCATCCCAATGATTTCTGACAGACCCCTCTTGGGGGTCCGGCATCAGGAGGGTCAGTCAGGGTGTGTGTCATGGCTCCCCAGGAGATCAGATCATCGGCCAATTTCTCATCACATCTCACAATTCTCATATGTACCTCCTCTGCCCCCGCCCATTCCAGTAAATCACATTGCCAGTCTAATATCAGGAGGAGCACTGGACTCAGCCATCTGATGACATTAAGGCCCTCATTACAACCTTGGCGGGCGGGCGGCCAAGGTTGAACCGCCGAGCGGCCGCCTATGCGGGCGCAAACCCGCCGGCCGCATTACAACATCCCCGCTGGGCCGGCGGGGATGTCGGCCGTTACATTGCAGCCGATTCCTGATGGAGCCGGCGGTGTTGCGGCTGTGCAATGGGTGCAGCTGCACCCGTCGCGCTTTGCACTGTCTGCTGTGCAGACAGCGAAAAGCAGCGTGGGGCTGTGCCCGGGTCCCCAGCGATCCCCATTCCTGCCAGCCTTTCCATGGCGGTCTCTACCGCCATGGAAAGGCTGGAGGGAAGGGGAGTCATAATCCCCAGGGCAGCGCTGGGACAACAATGGCGGGAAACTGCCGGTCCCGGCAGTGTGACCGCAGTGCTACCACCGCGGTCAAAATATGACGATTTGTGCCGCCAGCCTGTTGGCGGTACGATCGCCAAAACAACCGTGGCGATCTTTGACCGCCAGGGTTGTAATGAGGGCCTAAGTCTTGAAGCTATGACCAAGCCAAGCATCATTAATTTTCTACCCAATGGGCAGCAATGTAGACTTGCGCCGAGGTTGCGTCTGCTTCAATGGGGAGCTGCAAGGTCCACATCGAAGAGGCGTCATGCAGTAATGGTTCTGATGAGCTATGAGGGATGCAATGAAGGCTTCCATGGAGGCTGCTGGGTGCTGCATCAGTTCTGACAGAAACCACATCTGGGCTTGTAGAGCACATTTAGTCCCACTTCCAAGGGTCCAGGAGGGTTAGGACTTACAACAGGCGCAGTCCAGGTGCAGGGGTCAAGATGGTAGGAGCCTTGTCTGCCCATGAGGCTCCAATCAGGAATCCAACCAATTAGCGCTTGGAGTCACTCTGGTAGTCCTGGGTTTAACATGCAGGTCTAGTCCTCCTCACTCACAAAGCAGGGCAGTAGTGCAAGCAGGCCTTCTTATGAGTCTTCCACAAGTCCAGAAGTGTACTCAAGAGTTGAGTCTTAGGGTCCACTACTTATAGTTGGTTCCCACTTCGAAGTGTGACAAGATTGGAGACTCCTCTACCCAACAGAAGTGCCTGGAATTCCCTTTCTCCCTGCCACATCCCAAGCTGTGAGGGGGCACACAAGACTAATGTGAAACTGCTTGTTAGTGTGCTGAGTCAGAACATCTCCCCTGCCTTGAAGGCACTATGTGGATTACTGGCTGCCAGAAGGTTCACCTTCAAGCTGCTCTGTATCACCCACTAAGCAATACATGGAACAGGACGACTTTTCACCAGGAATAAAATCACCAAATACATACAACAAAGAAACCTCAGCTCAAGAATGACACCCCATCTTAAAACACCACCATACAAGAAAGACTATAGGTGGTACATCCTTCTCTGTTTAAGCAGCCAAACTATGGAATTCATTACCCCAAATATAACATCCATGGATAACAATATTGTTTTCAGAAGACTACTCAAGAGTTGGCTCTTTCCTTCAAAACCACCATATCCAAACAGCAATGGACTGCATATGCCAGTGTGGGTAAACATTTATAATCTGATTATGTGTATACATCTAGATGTGTATTTCTTCAGGAAATATGTATAATTACTGTTTCATATTAAGAAAATATGTGCATAGCCTTTAAGCCTGTTTAACAAATGTATATTTACTCACTGTTAAAAGTATGTATGTGTGTGCATATAGGTATATACAAGTATGTATACAATGTTTGTGTATATATACATATATATGTGTATGTTATTCTATGCTTAACATGTTCATAGGTCATCGCATAGTTCCAAGATAAATTGTTAGATTAAATACTTATGCGTCCCTGCTTTAATTTTATCTATCACAATGAGCAGATGTTATCTTACCTAATTTATCAGCAAGCATTTTGCTATTGAAAAATGCGGAAAGATAAAATAGTGTTAAAAAAGTACACAAATAAATTAACCTCAAATATTGCTAATCTTAAAAGTCTGTGTTTATAGAACACAACTTTAAATCTAGAAAAATATACCCGTTGTTATATTCCTCATACATATATTCCCTTACTATGTATTTACGTATCTATTTATTACTTTAGTCCTACTGTACAAGAGGAAAAACAAAATAAGAAATTTTAAAAAAATCTCTCTCGTAAGCTTTACTCTATCTCCCAGTCATCCTATACCTCTATCAACCTATCCTCCATCTCCACTCTCTGACTCATACCAAACTTATTCTACTACTATGATCTCCAAAATAACCCTGCCTAAGCTCTTCCCTCATCTACACCTCCTGGCTCACCCTGAACCTCAGTTTACTAATATGATCTCCCAAACAACCCTACTAAATTCTCCCTCACTTATCTCCCCTTTCCCTCATCCAAGACCCCTTCTACAACTATGATCTCCCTAACCCTTTCCACAGACTCTTCCCCTCCTCCACCCCCTCTTTACTCATCCCAAGCCCCATCCTATTACTATAAACTCCCAAATAACACTTCTGGATTCTTCTCTCTTCTGTTCCTCAATTAATCTAGTCAAACCTACTAACAAACTCACATATTCTCTGCTCAAATCAAGTCATACTAATACTTTACTCATATTTCCCTTTACTAATCTTCCACTGATCCTTTTGGGTTCCGGAGTAGCGTGCTACTCGCAGAAAAGCATTTCAATGCCTCACCAGGGGTAGTAAACGCTATTTAACTAAATGGTTACTTACCAGTAGGAGTAGTTTTGCAGCCTGAAGAGTTTTCTGGATTCACATACTGTGCATCACTCCGCCATCTAGTGGTTGGGTCCGGAATTCTCCATCTTTTTTTTTCTCTCTTGGGCATCGATCACCATTTGATGTTATGTCTGTCCCCCGCATGATGTCAGACAGCGCCCCAGAGGTTCCTGTGCGTGGTAGCCATCTTCGGATTCTTTTTAGGGTCGAGCATGCAACCGCTCTGGCCTGTTGTAATCTCTCTGTGGGATTTTAAACACGCCCACACTTGCTATTGATTCTTTGTTGGTCTTGTTTTAAATGCGTTATTTTTATTAGTGCATTTTGTGAAATGTCTCTCTTTTGTGTGCTGGGTTTCCTCCCCAGCGATTTCAGAGAGTGAAAACTTTTGTTGCCCATCACACTCTGTCATGCTTCCTCCTGTTACAGAGTGATGGCCCCTCCTCTGGTTACGGTTTGCCTTTCATTCCAGCCACGATCCTTTCTAGACATTCATGCAGGAAGCCAATACCTCTTGCGCTCACACTCATTGCGGCCGTGGCACTTTGAATTGATTTGCTTATGTCAACTGTTTTACTTTTCATTTTCAATTTATGTGCAAGAAAAGTCCAGTTAGGAATTTACAATGTTAATAGCTCTAACTCGAGCAAACGCGAGACCCATTGCATTGTAAATGCTCGTTTCTTATTGTGTTTTAGTTTTCTCCTTTTTAGTTTTTCTTTCTTCGATCTCTTCCCCACCTGTTTGTCCTGCTCTCATTTCTGGGGAGGTGAGTGGGTCGCATGTGACTTCAGAAAACTCTTCAGGCTGCAAAACTACTCCTACTGGTAAGAACCATTTCATTTTGCAGCATGAATCCTTTTCTGGATTCACATGCTGTGCATCAGATTGTATAGCGATTTTTGCCCTTCAGTTGGGTTGGCTAGGTTAAAATGATGAGCTTGCAAACAGGTGCTGTAGTACTTTTTGTCCCACTTGGGCTTCTTTATGCATCTGGATGTCCACACAATAGTGTTTTGTGAATGTGTGTGTGGATGCTCATGTTGCTGCTGTGCAGATAGTGTCTATGGGCATGTTTGCTATGATTGCCAAGGGTTGCACCCTTTTTCCTTGTTGAGTGTGTGCCTTTGGGCGGTGCAGCAGTTGTTTGCTGCTGTGCAGCATGTTTGAATTGTTTCCACGATGCATCACGCTATAATCCCCTTTGTGATGGGGGGTCCCCATTTGGATTTAGCATATGCTGCTAATAGTTGGTTCCCCTGGCAGAGTCGCTTGGTCTCCTTCAAGTACTATATTAGTGCCCTTCTTACGTCCAATGTATGTAGTTTTTTCTCCATTTCTGTATGTGTGTTTTAAGAAAACTGGTAAGTGTATGGTCTGATTGGTGTGGAATTTGGTGACCACCTTGTGTAAGAATTGTGGGTTTATTCAGAGAACTACCCTGTCTTTGTGGAATTGAATGTACGGTTCTTGTATTGTTAGAGCTTGAATCTTGCATACTTTCCGCACAGAGGTGAACACTATTAGGAAGGCGGTTTTTAATGTGATAAACCACAGTTCAGTCTTGTGCATGGGTTCCAATGGTTTTGTCATGAGTTGTGTTAGCACTGTTTTAAGCCCCTTTTACATATTGCCCCTCTGGTGTAGGCCACGGTTACTGCCAAGTGTACCTTGAAGGAAGAGTAGTTGATTCCGCTATCTAGCAGGTGTGTGAGATAGGTTATTATTGTCTCCTGTCTGGATTTTACTTCTAGGATATTGTTTCCTGTTCACCACAGAAGGTATCATTTCCATTCTGATGTCCTTTCATTATCTACTTGCTGTTGGCTTCCTAGCTTCCTTTAGTATCTCCATGGTTGTGTGTGGTAGGTTTAGGTGTCCAAATTCTATGTATTAAAGCGCATGCTGTTAGATTGAGTGTTGCTGGTTCTGGGTGGAACCCTTGGCACCTTTGTATTGTGAGTAGGTCTCGTTCCATTTTGATCTTTATACTCTGTCCCTTGGACAGTTCGAGTAGGTCAGAGTTCCATGCTGGCCCAATGAGGGGCTATAAGGATGAAGTTCGTTCCTGGGCTCCTGGCCTTCTCCAGTACCTTTGGTATTACGAGAATTGGTGGAAAAGCGTAAGCAAATATCCCTGTCAGTTTAGTGACAGGGCATTCCCTTCTGACTGGTGGTGTGGAAACCTGGAGGCCAAGTGTTGGCATGTTTTGTTTTCTGCTGATGCGAACAGGTCGACTGTTGGTGTGCCCCAAATCCTGAAATTGTTTTCTAGGCTCCTTTGTTTTATCTCCAACTCATGTGTGCTGTTTTCTTGTCTGCTTAGTTTGTCCCCCTCTATGTTGTCCTTTCCTGGTTGGTGTATTGTTTGTAGTTTGATCCCCTGAGGTATCATCGCCCACATTCCATATTTCTTGGGCTAATTTGCTTAGGGTGAACGATTTTGCACCCAGTTGCTTGTTCAGGTAGAACATTGTTGTTGTATTGTTTGTTTGTATTAGTACAATTTTCCCTGATACTTGCCTTTGGAATTCTTTCAGGCCCAGCAACACTGTTTTTAGTTCTAGAAAACTTGATGTGCTTTATCGTATCAGTTTTGTTCCACTGGCCTCGGATTCTTAGATCGTCCGTGTGTGCTCCCCAACCCTTGTGGGATGCATCCATCATGATGGTCACAGAGGAGATTGTTGTCTTGAAATGTCTTCCCTTGGTTATGTGTTTGGATGCCCACCATCGTATCCCCTTTTGTACTTTTCTGTTACAACCACTAGATCCTCCCAACCCCCAGTGGTTTGTGACCAATTGTTAGTTAGCCATTCTTGGAATGGTTGCATGTGTAGTCTTGCATGTGGTATGAGAGGGTTGCAAGATGCGATCATGCCCATCAGTTTCATGACTGTCCTCACTGTCAGGCAGTGCCCCTTTTGGTAAGGGTGAGCTTGCTCTGTGATTGCTTGTATCTTTTTTTGGGTAGGGTAAGCATCTACTCTCCTTGCATTGAGTCTGGCTGCCAGAAATATGTTTTCTTGTTGTAGTTGTGGTTTATACTGAACCCAGGCTCTTGTAAGGTTGTGATAAATGTTTTGGTGTCTCTTTGACATTTCTTCTTTGTGTGTGCCCTTATAAACCAGATGTCTAGGTTGGGGTACTCATGAACTACCATTTTTCTTAGGAATGCCACGACTGTCGCCAGACATTTTGTGAAAACCCTTAGTGCTGATTTTATTCCAAACTGTAAGACCTTGAATTGATAGTGCACTCCTTCAAGTACGAATCTGAAGTATTTCTTGTGTGCCTGATATGTGTAGATAGGCGTCCTGAAGGTCTATGGTTGCCATACATGCCTTGTGAGGTGCAAGTGTGGTATGTGACAGCTCCGCCCACCTATCAAGTCAGAGAAGGCCTATCCTGCCAACATTTATTGCCCCCCCGACTCACTGTCTGGTAGTAATATACAAAGATCCACTGCCAACTATACCTAGTTGTGTGACCCAGGATACAGGCTGCAGGCACCAAATGGCTGGTACAAGTAAATGGCAACTTTCTAAAAGTGCCATTTTCAGAACTGTGACTTAAAATACAACTTTGCCATTAAAGAATGTTATAAACTACAATTGATTAGATACCAAACTCAACATTCCCACCTGCTCCCAAGTGAAAGTAATCAATCATTAAATGAAATGCGATAGCTCAATGTTATCCTATGGAAGTGGCAGGCCTTGCAGTAGTGGAGGACGGATTTATGAGTTTATCAGTACCAGTAAATGAAAAGGTTAAAAGTACATTTCAAACTTTTTATTTACACAGTGCCATGCCTCATGGGCTGTTTAGGGCCATAGTAAGGGTGACAAGTGTTAAAAAGGAGGGCTTAGGCCTAGCAAAAGGTTTATTTTGCCAGGTTGAAATGGCAGTTTAAAAGAAAAAACGTTTCAAACAGGCTGCAATGGCAGGCCAGGTACATGTTTAAAGGGCTACTTAAGTGGGTGGCACAATGAGTGCTCCACACCCACTGGTAACATTTAATTGCAGGCACTGGGTACAGACGTTATCACTTTATTAGGAATTTACAATTAAACTAAAGGCACCAATTGGGTGGAAATCAATGTAACCATGTTTTGGGAAGAGAGCACAAACACTTAGGTACAGCAGTGGTAAAGTGCACAGAGTCCAAAAAGGCAACAAAAACAGAAGTCAGGAGGGGTGAAGGCAAAACGTTTGGAGGTGACACGTCTGAGAGGGTCAGGTCCAACATTAATCAACACCTTATAGGCTCGATCTATACTGAACAAATGTAAGCAATGAACAACTATGCACCAAACACAAACTTAAAAAACTCTATTGAAGAACTAGCCAAGTAGTATAAGAGATTACAGTAACATACTTGAAAAAATGACCAATGATAGCCATGAAGTTTAAAAATGTTTATCTATTCGAGATAATAGAACACAGCCATTTACAATACAGGATTAATGCAATAATAATCTATGGGATACTCGTGTATTTTGGAGGGCAACATATCATTGTATTTGCCTCTACTACCACTGTCCAAATTCAGTGAAAATTGGGTAAAATGAGCTCATAAATATTCGATACAGGCTTATTCACTGCTATTGGAAGAAATCATTGATAAATACTCAAGAACTTTTTTCAGTGAGTGTAATTTCCCCACAAAATAGATGGCTTTATCTAGGATGCCTATGCCTATCATCAAGGCATCAAAGGGCATAAAAAGCACCAATTCGTCTGTCTTGCATTTTGATTAAAACACTGTGCAGTGAAAGACACAACAAAAATGACGACTTTATGTTTACAATGCATTTATGGCATAAGAAATGTAATGTGTTATCCTTCAGTGTACTGTTCGAAGTAAAACTGTTCCTCATTCGTTTCAAAGGAGGAGAGTGATACACAATGCAGCCAATAGAGCGAGGTGATGCAAAAACACTACCCTGAGTGAAGCCAAAGCCCAGCCTATCTACATTCAGTTGTCCTGATAGCAAGAAGTCTGCAGACAGCTGCGTTGTGAAGCCAAACATGAAAACGTTGACTGTTCTTTTACTACAGAAACGTCTATACGGAGGTGTGGGAAGGGGTTATAAAGAACGACCTTAACTTCTGTTATTTTCAGACATTGGTTACAGTCGCACAACCTTAAAAAGACCCAAAATACACGGGAGGCTACAGCAGGTGGACACTGTAAATAACTTGCGGGGTATTATTTCCCAAAGAAGTCTAAATAGACCTAAACGTCAAGATGGCATTGTTAAAGATGGGCAATGGCTGCTACTACACTCATCTAAATTAAGTTGTGTTTCCTGACATCCAACCTTTCAAAATGCCTGGGAGATAATGGGGTACTAACACATATGCTGCCAAAGTGGCAAACTTGATTAGATTCTGGCAGGAGGTATAAATATAAAATGGATTGAATGAGGAAATGTAAATGGACCTCAGAAAGTACGTTCTACATCAACCGTATAACTTAGGATTTTTTTCAAACTCCTTTGAATTTCAATCATAAGCTTTTCATGGATGCTTCAAAAAAAGACCTTTAAGGATGCACCTCAATCACAGAGCTAACAAATGGTTCAATTCAATGTGCCCAATCTGAGTCAAAACCAAAAAGAAAAAAAGTTAAATGGCAAAAGGGACCAGTTACACAAACGTCTACGGGTTTGCTGTATCTAAAGTTTTTCAGAGCATCAGCCCTACCTTTCGTTCGCCTGATTGAATGGATGTTTCAGTGTTCGTATACAGTATGAATGTAGCAATGAATGGTCAGCGGGTCTAAATCGGGAAAAAAAAGACAAGACGTGGAAAGAAAGAGGGAATTTATTAGGTCATCTTATTGTGCTTCTTTGCTGAATTTTTGAAATAACATGCAAGTAATTATAAAGAGAATGTCACTGTACTATTTCCTGTGTTCTTGTGTTTACATCTAATGGCCTTTGAATTTATTTTATTTTTGATTCATGAACATTATTATTGTGGTGCTGAATTATGATGATTATTCTGCATGGAAACAGATAGTTAAGTAAAAAGATAGCTCTGTCTGTGCCAACAATAACATTTCAGTGCAGTGTGGGAGCTCAGCTACATAACCTCCTGAGACAGCTCTTACTATACTGTCCTCTTGCAACTCTCTTGTACGTCTCTTCTCAAACTGATTCTGCCAGCAGCCAGCTTCTGATGTCATTTACCGATCGGCCTGAACTGGACTCAACAAAAAATCCTTCTAAAGGACAAAATAGCCAACACCATCCAAATCCAAAACGGAGGCCTGTACCTAAGCATTAGAATCCATTACAGTTCATGCTGTAAATCGTACATAACTAAACAAACATGTTCTTTACTTAGTAAGCTAGCTGACATATTTAGCGATTACTGACAAAGTTATTGAGGAGTCTTCCTGAAAGAAAGTCATGCATGACAGTAAATGTCCATCTTAGGGGTAACTGACCCTTATAGGGAAAAAACGCATTCTGTCTACCAACAACTCAAATGGGTCAGCACAGAAACTCCAGTTGAATTCAGCTTTATTTCGACAAGACAATGCCCTTAAAGCACACTTAACATACAAACTTCAATAGAAAACTCAGTATGATAAAAAAAATAAAACTACTGAATTCTAAAAACAGGTCAGCACAGAAACTCCAAAGGATGGATGGATATACATATATATATATACATATATATATATATATATATATATATATATATAGAGAGAGAGAGAGAGATACATAGATGTAGATATATATATATATATATGCATATAGATATATGTAGATATATACATACTTACATATATCTATATATACATACATATACATAGATATACAGATAGATTATCTCAATCATTCCTTTGGTGTTTTTGGTGTTCTTTGCCCCTGTTCATCAAAGACCTGAATGAGTGTACAGTATGTCTCAGCAACTTTATAGTAATTTGGAGAAGTGCCTACAGACCACAAATAATAATTCTTAAATAGACCAATACAAGCAAGGAAGAGGAAAGGGGACACGGTAAAGTACATAAGGGAGATTTAAAAGAAAATAAAAAAAAGGTTTTGGAAGAATGCAGGCGCTGGGAGAGGGACTTCAAGTAGAAGCACAACTTCACTTCAACCCCTCTATGGAAAGCGTCTTCCCTCTCGGCCCAAAACACAACGGTGTATGATCAAAAGGTGATCTGAAGCAGTAAGACCAGAGTTTTGCCATGTTGTATGAAAGCACAAGATTTGGGGTACAGCAAAATCCTTTCATTTGTGGGGCAAATTTGCATCGCTGATCTGGCTGGTATCCCGATGATATGGATCACCTAGCCCCACTAAGACCGTCCCTTTCCCTGTTTCCTAGTGGGTGCTCTACATCATGATGGAAGCCTGTATTTTCTCCTTTCCTCATGCTTGGGGTTCTTGGTCCGTTAGGGCAAGGTGTGCTCCGTGAAAAACACCTGTGTCTGCTCCATGAATAATCACCTGCCACTGATCCATTCTACTCTTCACTGCGAGCAACCTTTGTCCTGCAGGGAGTGATGTGTAAATAAAAGAATCCTTGCATTTCTTTTGCTGTTTCACCTCCATTTCCGGACTCTGTAGCGGTGTTACACTTCCACACTGTGGCATGGCCCTCTCTGGAGCAAGAAGAGGGGTGCAGCTCTCTACCTATGGCCTCCTGGTGCTGATGCTTCTTCCTGCAGCAGACTGCACTGGCCCCAAGGGCAGCACTGGTAGCAGTTTAACCAGCAATCTTCAACGCAATGGAAGAGGTCTTACCAAACTTCATAAATGTGCAGGGCATCCACTCCTGGGAGACTTTGAAGGACACACTCTCGCTCCCGGCTTCTCTCTCAATAGGGCTTCACTCACCCCACCAGCAGCCATTTTGTTTTCCCTCCATAGTGCTAGCGAACGTTCCACTCTCAGTAGCTGCAAGAAGTTTGAATGTCTAGACAGAACACATTCCTTCCCTCTACTTGTTCAATCAATCAATCAATCGGAGAATTTGTAAAGCACACTACTCACCCGTGAGGGTCTCAAGGCGCTGACTCTGTGTCAGTCAGCTGAAGCCTCAGGAGCCCTGGGTGTGGCATAAATAACAGAGTCAGGTCTGGCACCCAAGAATTCTGTGGAGATGTAAGACACGGCGTCTAGAATCCCTGCCCCACTAACTGTTATTATTCATCAGCAAAATATCTGGGCAGTCTTATGAGAAAAAGTACCAACACTCTAACACACCTTTCGCCTCTTTTACAAGTAACATCTCTCAAGGGTGCTGCACAGGCTCCTACTCCTCAAGACTAGTTCAAGCACAAACTCACCTTTTGGTGGTGTGTACCTAGACATTCCTATTTGAAGAAAAACACCTAATCTATTAGAGATTAATATAACTCCTGTTGTAAGCGGCAAGGCTTGATGATGCTCCTTCAGCTGTAAAAAAGATTAAACCAAGTATTGGCGATGCTGGAGGAACTCACAGCCTTTTTACCAAGCTGTGTAAAAATGTGGGGAGTGGGGCGATATTGGTTATATCCATTTTGAATGTCATGGCACACTCCAAGTATACTGAGGATAAACGTGGAACAAAAGGCACACATTAGATCTTCTTGTCTATGGTGTACTTTCCATTGTGTCAATCCCGTGAGCATCTGTGCATTCACATACAATGATATGATACCCACAAAGTCATGGACTGCACAACAAAAAGCCATAAAAATAAATAAATCAATAGGTTTCTGATAGACAACCCCGACAGCAGAAAGTATCTGCTATGGGGTTTGACCAGCAGCAATAAGCACTTTTAATCACAAAGCATAAAGTAACCTATAAACGAAAATTATTTGCATATCAACTAGGAAACAAATATCTCATACAAGTAGGAAAAGATATCTTACCCTGGGATCCAGTTGGTGGCTTCTGTTATGTGACTGTGTGTGACCATTGCGGATTGGTTCGGGGTGTATGGACTTCCAATCAGAACACTCCCTGAATTGGCGAATCGTTGAGGTGTGCTTATGAGCTGAAAAGTAAAACAATATATGTATATAATTTTTTTTATTTCACTGTGCTTGTATAACATGAAAAGTACTGGTGCATTTTGCTGAGTAAATGAGGGCGAACAAACTTTAATTTGAGAGGTCTGTTTAATAAAATAACAGCAATCAGTTTCGCTCAATGTATACATGAGTCCGTCTTATTAAAGTACCTTATTAAAAATTAGAGTGAATGCCATGTTTAGACAGGATTCACCCTTTCTTGTTTTTTTACCTGAAACTGCAACATCATAAGAGTGAACTCGAAGGAAGCACTAATGGGTGTAAAATGCAATTTAAAAAATAATTAATATGAACTTCGCTGTGCCATACAGACCCCTCTGAGGGATGGTAGTCAGTCACTGAAGCCAGCCCAAGGATATGTAAAGGTGGGACTTGAAGCAGCTTACTGCGCAGTAGAAGAGTGCAGGGATTTTGCACTGCGGCTCCCAGCGCTGACTGGGGAAGAGGCTGCTGCATCAGTTTGGCATCTCCATGCAGAGAAACAATTTTCCCCTCTTCCGTTCACAGGCCCAGCACCACTGCGACAAAGGACTGTATAATAGTGCGCCTCCACGAAGATAAGGAATGACAATGTATAAGTAAAAGGTCGATGAAGAGGGGACTGGTGGAGACCGGCATTGCTCCCCTCGAGCCATCTTGCTCTTCAATGTGTCTATCAAACCTTTACATGATCTGCTCCAAGCACGATAAGGGTGTCATATCTATACCCATGCGTACAAAAAATTGACAGATGGAATGCTTGAATTATTCTCAGCCACTGGTAATTACTCGGCCGCATCCCAGTCCATCATTATTTTGTACAACATGCCACCTCTATTTGGATCCAACCATACACAAATCAGTCTTGACCCTGCTCCAAGAGGAACAGTCCAACCTGAAATGCCAAGGCATCAATACCCATGACACAAGGTTTCTAATCTACTGAGCAGTATAATATTTGCTGCTGACTCCATGGCCCTGGTTCATCTGCTACAGTATAGTCAAATCTGGTTGTAAGACATTGGATTCACTTGTAACACCTATAAAATGGAACTGATGCTGTTGGGCCCTCTCACAGTCAATGGAGCCTCAGTGGCTTCCTTATAAATGCCTCTTGTAACTTAAAACCCAGGGGAAAATGTTGATGTCTCTACAGACCTGGAGAATAGGTTAACAAGGTGATGCAATTCTCTCCATATTACATCCAGGTTTGTCACACTGGCAGGTACAGCTGTCGGAAGACAAGTAGGCAATGAACGCTAATGGCTGGAATATCGTTGCACAATTCTACTGGTCAGTGTCATTTTAAAACTTTTGGGGGCCCCAGGCAAGAAATATTTAGGGGGGCCCTGCTTAAGATAACATTGAATTTTATAACCAATGTTTTGCTTATTCAAACACTATGTTGCCCAACAATATTGAATTATACAATAAAGATACACTGAAATGAGCTAGAGAGAAAGTTCACTTTCCCAGGGGGC
Source organism: Pleurodeles waltl (assembly GCF_031143425.1). Taxonomy (NCBI): domain Eukaryota; kingdom Metazoa; phylum Chordata; class Amphibia; order Caudata; family Salamandridae; genus Pleurodeles; species Pleurodeles waltl. The sequence goes on along the minus strand of NC_090450.1, from coordinate 531,014,759 downwards.
CTTTTGGAAGGTGGGGGCCATCAACAATTGCCCACTTTACCCATGCCCTAACGCATCTCTGCTACTGGTTAGAAGAAGTTTGGAAACTTTAAACATTCCATCAGCAGAAGGTCTGCAGCAGTGGTATTTCCTTGACTCTGTTAGATAGGGTTGGCATCAGCACACCCATGCAGACTATGAAGAGACAATGTATTCACCAGCTCCACGTGGCACAAAACATACATCTTGATTCATTCACTAAGAGATGATACACCCACGTTTGCACTAGAAGTTGGCGGTAACTTAGAATAAGCTCAAGGAATAAGACCTGATTTTCAAATCGCTCAATAGCTTACATTCCCCATTCTTCGAGATAACCAGTGGGAAGGAGGAAACTGTGTGAAAACTCGGCAGCTAAAGTGGAGGTGGAGAGAGTATCCGAAGCAAAGTCTGAGGACAAAAAAAAATGTCAAGCACCCAGCAAATGCAATCCAAATTCTCTCTCGAAATAAAATGCAAATTCTGATTTCAATAATCAAAAGTAGACAACAGAACAGTAGAGCAATGTTCATTACAGCTATTCCGGGAAACGCTGCAGGGATGGAATGAGCAGATATCATTATGTAATGAAGAAAAAACTAAAATGTGAAAGCTGTAAGAAACGCGCAATTGCTCACCTTAAAAATCATCCTCCCCTACCCCAGGACTGTTATAAAACGTCTTCTATTCATTATTATATACTACGTATATTTAATTTCCCTTTCTGATAAATACTGATTTTTGCGGTCTTCACAATAATATTTGCCCTAAGGTTTTGACTCTTAGCCGGATCTCCATTCGACATAAACAGTATTAGCAAATAGGACAACAAAACACTCCAGGCAAAAATATGCCAGTGACATTCTCTGAACGAGGCGGCCTTCTCACAGCAGAATAATATATTTGAGCAAAGCACAGGAGCACAAAGAAAAAAAATGCAAGGGGGTCCTTCTGACCCACTTACCCACAAGAAATAGACGTTAAATAAGTGGCCTTTATTTAACACGTATCACCATGTAAGCGTTTGTGACACGTGTCATCCAAGTAACAAGTGAGAAATGGCCGCCTGGAACCTTTGGTGTTTCTAGTCTATAAAGACAGAATGCTGGCTCGCGACCCGAGTCACGTGACCAATTCGCCTGAAGGTTCCATTTGTGGCAGTTGAGCCCGGACTTTGATTGAGAGGAGTTGGACGTGAGCTGCTCCTCACAAAGAGCCAAGAAACCTAAGCTGAATGGTGTGATCTTTAAAGAAACTGTTAAGTGTTCAAAGAACTGGCCAATTAATATTGCTATTAAAACAACGTGGTTCATTTCTTTATTGCAGGTTGCTAATAACGGGTATGTATTACTTTGAAAATCTATACGTAACTGCAAAGTGGCCTCACGTTATGAAATACACCGTCAGCCAATACGAGCTCTGCGGTCAAGAGATAGGCAAAAAACCTTAATGTCTTTACTCATACACACTGGAAGTGAATACATCAAAATCGGGCACAAAACAATCATCAAAACACTTAAAACAAAACAAAAAAAAGTCAGTGGTCCAACGACCAGGAGCAAAACGCCTGAGGGCTACGAGAAATAACTGTGTTAATCTTTGCCGAGTCAGGAATCGCCATTAAAGTACATTTCTGGAAGGTATATAATTAAGTACCTAGAATGAATCCCAAACAATTCGACAATCCAAGCAGTTCCAATTTACTTACCAACTACTGACCCAGTAATAAGCACACACGGCTGTCACGTGGCCCTGTGTAAAGGATGACACTCTCAGCTAGTCTTAGCGTTGTAGCCTGGCATGCTGAAAGTTTTTAATCCATACTCCAAGTACAATAAGCACCAGCAAAGCCAACACGTCTCGTCTATGCCAGATCTATCGGCCTTGTCAATATTTTTTAACCATGTTGTACAGCAGCATAACTGCTTTGCAACATACAATGATGCGGTCAACACTGGTCACGTCATAGAGTTTCTTTCTTTCTTTTTTTTTTAAGACTTTCAACCGATGTACAAGATGACTTTAAAAACATTTAGAAAGGCAAAGCAAAAAACAGAGCTATTTAGCTTTGTCAATGATTTGTGTTCAGCCATATTGTACAGCAGTGTGGCTGCTGTGCAACATGGTTGAAAATAAAATTTAAAAATAGCGCTATGACATGGTCAATGGTGGTGGCGTATCAGCATTTTGGTGTTTTTTTTGTTGTTTTTTTTAAACTTAAAACCATGCAGCTGCACTTCTGTACAATATGGGTAAAAAACAGTGCAAAGCCAATAGATCGAGTGTGTGAGAGTCTGTGTGTGAGAGAGAAAGATCGAAAGAGCGTACAACTACAATATTTCCAAAGCCACCTGGGGCGAGACCAGCAAGCCTGTCACCACTGGCCAATGAAAAAAAAAAAAAAATAACGAGTAAGCCAACCAGTGGTGGGATCCAAGCCCTTTTAAAACACATTTTTAAGGAACAATAGATCATGCGAGCAACAGTGCATATGCTATCATAGCAAGACCTAAAAAGTGAACCTGGGAATCCCAGAATGTATAGCAATGCTGTCGCCCATGCACCTGTTCAGAATGGTCTCTCCACGCTAACCTCAATGCAGTTGTTTTTCATATTGCATAAACTTGGCCCAAGGGCATGAGAGCATTTTACATGAGCATTCGATTACATACACAAAGTCTGCTAGGCTATAACCTCAAGTGCCTGGTTTGAATTTCGTTGAGTGACTCCGAGGCTAATGAAGTGCTTCTGAAGTAAGGCAAAGATTAATGCTCACAGTTTTCCGCTATTACTTATTTTTGTATATAAATTATGAACATTCTTTAAGAAAATGTGTCCTTACTGGTTAAAATCACACAAAAACTATGCAGGACTTCGGACTTCCTCCACATGCTGTGACTCCAGCCTTTTCGGTGACATGACTAGGTGGATTCAAATCGTGGTTTATGTAAAAAGTCGATATCCCACTAAAAATGTGGAAAGAAAATGCTAGATATGGAGCACATTGCGCTGTGTATCATTTGCCCACCACGTTCCATTATAGAACTTTGTCCTAATGTTCTGTTTTAGGCAGTGCTTGGTTTGTGAAAATGTTAGTGCCAGAGCTCTAGTTAGGAGGCCATTGGAGCTTGCACCACCCATTGCCTCTACCAGTGCTGCCAATGACGGCACCAATACAACTACTAATCATCACATCCTACTAATGTACAAATTCAGACATTTCCGGGCCCCAAAAGCTACAAGAATGCGGTGGGCAGCATGTATTAGTAATTTTCAATATATTGAATTAATAAACAACTGTTGTTGGACTTACCTCTAATAAGACAGACAGCACCACCATATGGCAGACCGTCGTAAGTGCAAGTGTTCACAGTTAAGTGCCAGAGCTAAGCACCGGAAACGACTGGCTCAAATTAGACACTGGTTTTAGGAAATGGTGCCAAAAAAGACACCCACAGAAATTAAGTTTGGAATGACTTCTTGAAGCAGGAATGTCCAAACAAGCAATGCTTAGCGGATTTTCGAGTACCAAAATAAGCCATTTAGACAAAAGATGTTTGCCTCACATGTTACGTACCCTCTTGGTTGCTAAAACCATGTAATTGATTTGAGTGCATCTTTTTGAAGTACATGCTATTAAGCTGATTTGTTATTAGGTCCTGGGCTTCACATTTCCCAAACTCCCGAAGAAGCACTACTGATGCGCAGACTTTCTCTTTAAAGACAAAAAAACATGTCAAATATCATTTATTTTCAAAATCGACAGCCACAATGCTTTAAGTATTGCACAGAGTCCACTGCCTCCTACAAAACATTTAGTTTTAACTATTTCATATTTGAAAAGAGGAGTTTGAATAAATGGTTTGGAAGAGCTAATTTCCATTGAAATGGTCTGTGGTTCAAATCATTGGGTTTGAACCTACAGTTGATTACATTTTTCTCTTTTAAATTAGGGAGTAGCCACTGTTACTCTAGCTTCAGTCCTGTCTTATCCAACTCGTTTCCTTCAATCCCACTTCTCTTTTCCTTTCTTCCTTTGCTAGTTCCTTCCTCTCTGTAGGATTTCTCTGCAGCTCCTCCTAAACTCTATAGTCACCTCTACAGCCCATGTGCACCTCATCGTTTCTTTCCTTTCCCACATTTTATTTCCCTTTTGTTCATTTGTTTATCTGACTCCTATTTTGTGTACTTTTCCATAGACGTCTCCCTTCCTTCTTTCTCTTTCACTTAGCCATAGAAACTTCCATTCTCTAATTAGGGTTTGTCAGCAGACAGCTTTAGCTGTGGTAGTCTGTCGCGACCTGCTGTGAACAATACAGTACACAGATCAGGCTCTGGGTAGACTTACTCATGATTGGATGGCTTTCTTGTGTAACTTACTTTCCTGCTCTTGATTTGACAGCTTTCTCCCTATTCCTATGTTTGCTCCACCCAGAAGCATTTTTGTGACATATAATTTGCATGATGGCATGTATCCTTCCATGGCTGGCGCCAGAACTGCGTTACAGTTATATGCATATTACTGTCAATTTTCCCTCTCCCTAAATTTTTTCCTGCTTTCCGCTATTCCTTTCCAGACCCTGTCTTTATTTACACCCTTCCCTCCGCACTACATCTACTTCTTTCGTCCCAGCCCTTTCGGTGCGTCATGCATTAAACACCACCATCCACGCTATCAACAGGGGCGATCCTAAATTTGTTTATCAACCACTGCAAGACAGCTTCCTGCATGTCAACATGTGCATATGTTATTGTATTTTGTTATGTTTTAAGATATCCTACTCAAAGACGGCCATCGTAGGTGGCTACCTGTGAATGACGTTTCTTGAAGTACAATAAAATGCATTTATAGATGGCTGCCACAGACGAGCGCACATTCGCCCTGGTCATCAAGACAATAGGTTTCATGGACATAATGCCTTCACCAATGCTGGTTTGCTTCGTTTTTCCTATCTAGTTTCTATTTTTCAGTTTTATTCCCCTTTCTGAACTTCTTCTTTCAGATTAGCCGCATTTTCAAATAAATTGGTTCTTAATGCCTGTACTTCAAGAAACAAATTCTCAAAGCCTACTTATCACAGCTAAATGCAAAAAAAATTGCCAATTTATAGAAACAGTCACTAATTTGTCTTTTCGCTGGCAGGCTTTTTTTAGTCGAGAAATCTTCAGACGTGGTCAGCAGACTGGCTCACCAAGGGTTCCAGGTAGGTAGATTCTGATGTGAGAGAATTTTACTCTCATTTCGATGGGCCAAACTTGGAGGGCAGAACATGGCCTCCGCTGTGTGCGTACTGTTTGCTCCACTCCACAGCACATTCTGTGCTACATTGCACAGCCTTTACAGCTCCACACGGCAGTCACTATGCGGGTGTCCTACCCCGACATGACACTCCCATCTCTGCGGAGATGGCGAGATCAACACTGGAGGAGGCTGAAGAGTGCACAGAAGTGAGTGAATAATTCATGACCAGGCTCAAACAAGGTGCATACAAGCACAACAACTTAAAATACAGGGCCTGAGCTTGGTACTCCATGGCGTCAATGGCTGTGTGCTCAGCACAGAAACACCCAGCGTGCAGACTATCTGGAGGGCTCAATCAGTACTCTTCGGGCTGATATGTGGGTACTTGTTTAGCTGATCTGGTTTAAGGAATGTGAAGTGGATAAACAGGACTATCTAATAACCAGGACATATACAAAGTCAGACACCCAAGTCAACTGCGCATTGTACAGAAAATAAACAACGCTCCCATCATGCTTCACTGCAGCCTCTGCTTCCCAAATCCAGCTAGTGTGGCGTACGCAGGGGAGCGCATTTGCAGGAGCTTGAGATTTTTGCACTTCAAGCAGTAGCAGTTTAGGTAAACTTGGGATGAAAGTATTAGAACCCTGACCCAGCTTCTCCAACAATGAAGATGACAACATCACTTCATGCAGACACCACCCAGGCACCATCTCACGGGAGAGTCGAACACCGGGCAGTGGCGGCCATAGTAAAGTCCTCATAGCGGTCCTCCTCCCAGGACTCACTGGTAAACACATGACTACGCCTGAGTTACTTATGGTGTCTTTGTCCATTCCCTCACAATTACTTGCTCCTCTACTTCTGCAGGAGCTCATCTCCACCCTACTTTCTCCCCTCTTCTCTGTGCGGCAACATTCCCACTCTTCCTGTCGAGTCTCCGGGGCAGGAAGCGGGTCCGTCCAGTTCTTGGCTGTTGACCACAGAGGAATCTGCCCAACAGGGTCCTAGCTCCTCCTCACAACAACACAGTCACATGTTCACTCTTCCACTCAGTTCTGCGACGTCTAGGTTGGAGGAGGGCTACTTTACCTGTAGAAATGAGGAACCCTGAGAAAAATATTAGCAGACATCTTACTGCATGGTTTACAACTTACACACAGCTGGTGACCTAAAGAAGTTGAGAGACTCCTCTACAGCGACATCAAAACAAAACAAAAAATAATTTTACTATCTACTGTCCGAAACTATGACTGATTCGAGTTTCTGTTCTTTTGTTCCTATTAGATCATCCTCTACTAATTTGACTGGCTTTGTTTAGAGTATGGATACGGATAAACATTATTCAAGCTGTACAAAAGAACCCCAACGCCGGTCCGGAGACCATGCTCAATATGGAAAATATTGTTTTTAGGCCCAGCAAACCCACGAACACTGCATCTCCTGCGGGCATGTCATTGAAAACATCCCGCTGTGCAGCAGGAGGACGCACCGTCGAGCAGATGTCTGTTCTGGGCTGTGACAGGACTCGTCCTTGGACTTCCTTTAAACGCCGCAGGGTTCAAAATCAAACGCCGGGGCGACCAAAGCGGCCCTGTGCCGCAACCGGGGCACATTCCCGCCAAAGGTCGAGGTTACAGGGGATGGAATGTCCCTTCGCGAGCACAACACCGCAGCTGGCTGCCTCTCCGGAAACACATTACGATGTTTGCTTACCCTAAAACAACGCTGACGCGTACCAGGGAACACGTTCCTGCAGCTAGTTTGTTAGACTAATTATTTTCACATGTTCAGTCAGTCAGTCAGTCACTCGACTGGGTACCTTGAAGCACCAAGGGGGACTTCAGATGCTGTAGCACAGTCATTATAAGAGAAAATAGATGCATTCCGAAAAGGGACACGAAGAGATGCGTGCGAGGAGGTGGGAATTGCTTTTTGGCACACAAGTAAATCTTTATTAATTCATTTTAATAATTCCAAGGAGCACAGTGGCCAAATTCCTTCTTTACCCACTGGCACTGCTACTGCCTCAGTTCCTCACAGGTTGTCGCCTTCATGAGCCAAGTCACATACGACTCATTTTTACGAAGTGAGGAATACCATTTTGGTTTTCATTCAGTTGCGCATTGTGTCCACCAAGAATCTTCTCTTATCAGTCCAGTGATTCCCCTGGCTGCAAATGGTTTCTGTCTTGGTTGGTTTTGGCCTACTATGATTGGATTTCATGAGAGTGGAGTTCAAGGGTGAGAAGACGTTTTACCTATCTCACATCAATTGCCAACCTCACACCTACCATTCCCCATATTTTCATCCATCTCAATGGTTGGTTTCATGGAATATTTTTGTTTTCACCATCAAACTACTCTACCACACCGAACCTCTTGAACACGAACAAAGTTGCTTGCAAATCCCAGGTTTAACAAACGTTGGTGAGATAAAGATGAACAAAACATGCTTCTTGTCTGGCACACCATTTTGTGCAGGCCCAGAGCTTTGTCTAGTCAATTAAATGTTTTTTTATTTTTATTGGACAGAACATATTTGGTATTTTGCTGGGCTCTTATCAGCAAATGCAACTATTAATTTGTTGTAGATTCTCTGAACCAGGTCCAAGTGGAGTCACAATGCTTTATACTGGTAAAGGCACAAAATACACACTCTTCACCTGGTCATCCGGTGAAGACGAGAAATCACAAGGTGAGCACAGGGTGATCTGGAAGTGCCAACACAGTAGGTTTCCAGCTTATGTTTTAGATGTTCTGCCCCCCTTAAAGTGTAGTCAGTGTTTTGCACCCTCTTCAGGACGTGTGAGACGGGATCACAAGCCGTTGCTGCAGTAGATTATAGAGGGTAAGAGAGGACGCTTACACCACCTTTCTTGTCCAGCCCCTCGCATTGGCCCTCCACAGTCCTTTACGCAGCGACAGGGTGAACGCCCACCCTCCTCCATGCCTCGCCCCACTCTCACACAGTGAAGACACTCTCAAGGGTGGCAGGTCTGAGTAGGACATTCAACAGCACACAGATGATCCCGGGGAAGCATGTGGAGCTCAGGAACAATGTACCTACAGTCCTGTGCAGGAAATGGACATTAGTAGTGAGGAGGGAAGTTCAGTGAGCTACTGCAGCCAAGAAAGCAAGTGTCAACAAACCTTTCATTAGAAGGATGAACCAGTTGGTAGGATGTCGGAGTGTAATGTTCTTGGCAGTTGTTTCAATATCATACCTAATCCTTTTATTTGACTTCAAAGTAAACTGACTAAAGCTTTGTGATGATTCTTCACCTACCGCTAGGCTCGAAAATACTGAAAATGACTTTGAATAAGAACTCAAGATCACAGCACTTCCAACACAGTCCAAATAACAAAAAGTCATCACTGCAGCATCTGAAAAGCAAAGATATTCCACATAGCTACGAAATAAACTATAAGGGATGATATAACTCAAAAATGATTGACCTGACGCAGTCACAATATGAAAAAATAACATTACAAATGGCAGACCCCATCAATGAACCTACTGTTGATAATACTTTGGTCAGTAGGTATTAACAGCGTCATTTCTGTGAAATGTTCCTAACAGATCCCAGTAAGAGATACTCTTGGTGCCAACCAACCTCACAAAGACACACTGCTGTCACGGGTGGGATTGCAGAAGAAATAGGCACTGACTAAGCCAATCGGCCAGCACTTGTTTGCTGCTGGTGCCGACTTTGCCAGTCCTTGTAAAATGTAGGTACAAGAATTAGCAAGGCCAGGTAGTGGTGGGAGCCATGCTGGAAAATTATTTTATACAGAAATATTATTTTATATACTTCCAAGACAGATGTCACATTGCATCCTGATGCAGCACGACGTCCATCATGGAACATATAAAAATAGCATTGTTATACCTTTCCAAGATGGTCATCACCCTGATTTAGAAGCATATTATACAAAATAATATTCCAAGATGGCAGCCCGCCGCTTTTGGTTTTGTCAATGCTTGTGCTGCAATTCTAAAAGCACTGGCAACGCATTGATGTGCTGGAGAGCACTGGCAGAGGAGCAGTAGGGAACAAGGGAGGAGGGAGACAGAGGGGTTAGAAAGGGCAATGGGCAGGGTTGAAGGGGAACTGAGCAAGAAGAGAAGTTTAGCAGGGGGAGGGCGACGGTGGGAGAGAGTGGGTGGGTGCTGGAGCCAAGGGAACTCAGAGGAAGGGTGACAACAGTGGGAGAGACCACTGGAAAAGCAAGGAAATCCATGCGTTCCCAATAAATATTTTAAGTCAAAATGCCATACAAACAAGAGGAAAAAAAGTTATGTGATGTCATCAGAGGAAGGAAACATTCGACCAATCAAAAACAGTATGTTCCATGGTGGGATAAGGACAAGAAGGGGGACAAAAGCCAACAAATCCGGAACAGAAAGACCTAAATATCAATGAATCTATTACTCAAGGTAGAGTCGGTTAAATAACCGGCACAGTGTTTTCCAACAATACATGGCATTGCCGAAGAGCTTATACACAGTAATGACCCAAGCAAACTCCAGGACTTTTCAGTTTTTCTCTCCCATCTTGTAGCTGCTAAACTCAGAGAGTAAGAGGCGTTTAAACCACTGCCCAGATAGAGATACTGGGTGCTGAGTTATGGTGTTTCAGCCTTCCTGCCTCGCTTCCGGCAAAATAAAAGACATTTTAACTAAAATTCCACCAACTGGTTCTTGTAGAGTTTACATGAATAACCGGAGATCGGGTAGTTGTTAGACAGACTTAGATGTGAACCTTTACTCTTTAGTTTATGAGTGAAAGAGAAATCTAGCCTGATTAGACCTTTCCTTCTTTACATCCACTTTTCGGGAGGCGGCTCTCAAAATTCTCATGGAAAATGAACCAACTAATAAACACCCAGCTTTTGTGTCCATAGGATATATGCAGAGGAAAACTTGTTGTTCAAGTAAGAGTAAGGCACGAATGCACTTATGCAATGTCAAAGTATATTTTCCAACAGAATCAAATAATGAGAAAAAAACATTACCTTGCATTATCATTAAAAGTCCTCCTTTGCACCACTTACTGACTTTATCACATTTCAACTATTTGTTTTTGCACTTGCGATCTTCATATTTGAATGAATCAATATAGTGATATTATTGCATGAAAGCATAATTGCACTCTCTCTTTTTAGGTCGTGCCTACCAGAGAGACATCTTGTGGGCTTACCAAGAACATAGAGGAGCTGGCAGCTAGCCCACTGCTTACCACTCGGTGACTTTACTTTTAACTCTTGTTAGCCTGCTTCTTTTTCAATGGCTTGCTTTGTCCATATTGTATCTGTTTGTAGCCTGGAACACAGGCAATTTACTTTTGTTCTTCCACTGCTCCCTTTTAGGGAACTACTTTTTTGTCTCAAGAATCCTACAAGAGTTTATGTTTTCCACCAGCCTCCCCCGTTGTTTTTCTCTCCTCACCTCTGTGCTCTATGTTTCTCTCACTCGCATGCTTTTTCCTTGGCCCCCTCCATGATAAGCTCACCCTTGTATGGATCTCGACACCTGCATTGCTTTCTTGACCATGTGCTTCTCTCACCCAGCTGCACGCTGCTCTGGCCTGTTTTATTGTCTCAACCTGCGAGTTCAATCAATCATCAACCAGTATTTGTAAAGCGCAGCACTGTCACCCTGAGGGTATCTGGGCAATGAGGTCGATACCTCCTTCGAAAAGGCAGGTCTTGAGTTTCTTTTTGAAACCCGCAAGGGAGGGTGTTATTCGAAGGTGGAGGGGGAGATCATTCCAGGGCTTGGACATGATATCGGAGAAGGCACAGCTCCTGCTGAGGCTGCGACAGATGCAGAGGGGGCGTCTGTGAGGGCCAGTGAGGAGGAGCACAGGTTCTGGTGGACTGATGGAAGTTCAGTCGGTGGTTGATGTAAGCCGTCCTTCATGGTGTGAGGGTCATGAACTGGCATCTCTTCTGGATGGGGAGCCACTGAAGGTTTTTGAGGTGGGAGGTGGTGTTGGGCCATTTGGAGAAGTCCAGGATGAGTCTGGCTGCAGTGTTCTGTATGGTCTGGAGTCTCTTGAGGAGGTTGGGGGAGTGACTAGGGCCTGGGTGGCGGTCTTCCTGGTGCTTACTGGGATCCATCTGATGAATCTGTGGTGCATGTGGAGGGTGTGGAAGCAGGAGGAGGCAACTGTGCTGATCTGCTGCTTCATGGTCAGTTCGCTGTTGAGGATGATGCAGAGGTTATGTGCATAGTCTGTGGGTGGGTGTCCAGGTTCAGCTGGCCACCAGCTGTGGTCCCATATGGATGTGTTTCTCTCAAAAGTCAGTATTTCCATCTTGTCAGAGTTGAGTTTAAGGCAATTGGCTCTCATCCAGTTGGCTATGTTGGTCATGGCATTGCAGAAGTTTGTTCTTGTTGTTGTGGGAGGTCTTCAGTGAGCGACAGGATGAGTTGTGTGTTGTCTGCGTAGGAAATGATGCGGAGACCATGGGATCTGACTATGTCTATGAGGGGTGGGGGTCAGGTAGATGTTGAACATCGTAGGGTTGAGGGATGATCCTTCAGGTAAGCCGCAGATACTCTTGGGTTCAGAGGTGAAAGGAGGCAGCCTGATGCTTTGTGTACGTCCTGTGAGGAAAGAGGCGATCAACTTGAGGGCTTTCTCCTATATGCCATTGCTGTGGAGTCTATTGATGAGGGTGTGGTGGGATACAGTGCTGAAGGCAGCTGAGAGGTCGAGGAAAAAGCTGCAGTCTTCCCATGGTTGAGGGGGGTTCTGATGTAATTTGTGGCTACGATCAGAGCGGTCCCCATGCTGTAATAGGCTCGGAATCCTGATTGGGAGACAACAAGTAGATTGTTTTGTTCCTGGTATTTAGTGAGATGTTGGTTAATGGCCTTCTCGAGTACGTTGGCAAGGTAGGGGGCGGAGAGATTGGTCAATAATGTTTGAGTTCACTGGGACTGGAGGAGGGTTTTGTTTTAGGAGAGGTCTGATCTGTGTGTGTTTCCAACGGTCCGGAAAGGATGCCGTAGTGATGGAGGTATGGAGGATGCTGGTGAGTTCTGAGCTGATATGGTTGGCTCTGAGGTTGAAGAGATGGTGGAGGCATGGATCGGTGGGTGCCCCAGAGTGAATGGATGACATGATGGTCATGGTGGTCTGTGTGGTGAGTGGGGTCCATTCGGTGATCGTGCAAGCTGGTGTGCGTTGGTTGTCTAAGGTTGTCGAGGTCAAACGCTGTGGGTCGATGTTGTTGTGGATGGTGGCAATCTTGCTGCGGAACTAGTATGAGAGGGTGTTGCAGAGTTCTTGGGCTGGGTGGATTGTGTACTCCGTGCCAGCAGGGTTGGAGTATTCTTTGACTATTTTGAAAAGTTATTTTGTTTGGTTGGCTGCTGTGCCGATGTGGGCTGTGATGACAGCTGTTTTGCCTTTCTTGATGAGCAGGTGGTAAACAGTAAAAAAAAAAAAACTGTAAACTGTAAAACTGGTAGTTGCTGAGTGCTAATTTGTGAGCAGCTCTGACAGAGGGATTTTTGGTGGAGCACTGTTGTTTCTCGCGTCGGTAGCAGTTGAGCTTGGTGGATCTGAGCTCTTGCGATGTCTTGATGTTTTGTTGGATCTTGCTGGCTTTAACAGGGCGACTGTCGGCGTATTCGGTGATCCAGGTGGAGGAGTTCTGGAGAGCCTGTTCTAACTCTGATGAGGCTTTGGGTTGGGTAGTGCTGAGGGGCCTGAGTCCATGGTGTTTCTGTTACTTTATTCCAGCTGTGGTGGGAGGTGTTGTGGTGCTGGGTGAAGGTGTGTTGTCCGTCGAGGATGGTGAAGTGAGCAATGCTGTGGTTGGACCAGGTGAATTTTGTGATGTGGCTGAGTTTGACTCTGTCACTGGAGGTAAAGACGGGCTCGAGTGTGTGTCCAGCTTTGTGCATGGGTTGGGTGACCGGTTGGGTGACCAGTTGGGTGATGTTGAGCATGTTCTCCAGTAGGGTGGTAGAATTGGCATTGTTGGGCTTGTTGAGGTGGAAGTTGAGGTCGCCAATTACGATGTAGTGATTGCAGTTGTGACTACAGGGGCAATGAGGCTGGCAATGGCACTGCAAAAAGTCAGTGGAGGTCCTCGGGGTCTGTATATGAATGTGCCTCAATGTTTTCTTGACATTGGTCTACAGCTGGACATTGAATGTGCTCCAGGAGGGGTGTGGAGTTGTCGTCGGTGGCGATGCATCGAATGATTTCCTTGGAGATGATGGTGATGCCTCTACCGTGTATGTTGGTGCGATCTTGGTGTAACATCTTGTAACCAAATGCTGTTGCTGTGACGATGTCGGTGTTTGAGGAGGGGCTGAGCCAGGTTTGGCTGATGAAGGCTACTTTGGGGGTGAGGGTGGTGATGGTGTCCCAGATTTCCGTGCCATGTTTGCAGAGGGATTGGGCATTGATCAGGATGCACTGGAGAAGTTACTGGTTGTTTGAGGTCTTCCAGTCGAGTGATGCATTGTCCAGCGAGTAATGTCGGGCTGTACTGCAGGAGAATTGGTAGTGTTGGTAGCTGAAAGGACCTTTGATTGCTTGGGGGAGGAGGTACAGCAATTGCTGTTGCAGTGTCCAGGGTCAGGAGCTATTCGGCTGTGCAGCGGTAGGTGGTGGGAGGGCCAGGGTTCCTGGCACGGTCTGGGCATAGATGGGCTTGCCTTTGGCCCACCAGTGGTGTGCCGCTGTGGCCCCCATTAAGTAGGGCCTGGGGTGGGAGGGGCTCTGAGTGGCAGGAGGTGGGAGCAAGAATACGGCAGAAGCAAGGAGATGACGAGAAGCAGCCAGACGGGGAGCGGGTGAGAGTGTCTAAAAAGAGGGAAAACAGTAAAGAGGAAAAAACAGAGGTTAAAGTGGAAAAACACAATCAAAGAGGCAGAAACAGAGGACAAAGCGGGGCAAAGAGGCAAAAGAGACGAGGTAAGGAAGAGCGGAAAACATGGATAAAGGGCAAAAACAGAGGTCAACGCGGAAAAAAGGGCCAAACGAGGCAACAAGACAAAAAAGAGCGGGGAACACAGGTACAGGCAGAAACGGGAAAAAGCAGGAAAACGAGGCAGAAGAGGCAAGGAGGAGTGGAGAACACTGGTAAAGGGCAGAAACAGAGGTCAAAGCAGGAAAAAGAGATTGGTAGAAGAGGCAACAAAGCAAGAAAGAGCGGAAGACGGGGAAGAGGAGACGGAGGGTGGATGGCAGCAGAGATGTGTGCGGAGGTGGCAGTGTTGGAGACCTGTTGCAGGGGACAGCTGGTGCGAGTTCTGTGTTGTTTTCTGTCCCGCTTGTTTACTGTTCTCCATCCCTTACCCACACCCTCCGTATTGCATTACCTCACTCAGTGATGCTGTCCTGCATTGCTAAAAATCACTGGCACAGGAAGTAGGTCCCTAAGGCAAGACACTTTGCTAAGGCTTGTTTCTCCTCTTTTTTTATCAAGCTATTTCCAACACGTGTCCATCACCAGTTCTAGGGGGACAGGACATTTTTGCAAAGCAGACCATCATATTTTTATGATGTGCTATGATGATTTAATATGCTACTTCTCAGAAGCAAAGGTTTTTGAACCAAGCTCTTCAATAAATTCACGAGTGACCATCAGAACAACTTAAGAGGTGGTTGTGCAATTAGGTGATCAATTTTATTCAAGTTAGATTTTTCTGATGCATTCATTTGTGAAGTGATTTTCAATTCTAACTTTATTACTGAACTTTTGATAAAGGGTATCTGAATGTAATCTTCACTGGAGTTGTTTTTTTTTTTTAATATAAAAAAGTTTTTTTTTTGTTTTTTTTAACTAATTGATATAAATATTCGGGATATCTGCCAGAAGGGAGGGGGGCTTTGAGACGTTCCCTGTTTTAGGCATAAGTTCATTTAGGAAGTAGTTCCAGTGCTCAGCTGCAACAAAAGTGTTGTTTTAACCCAAAGCATTAATAAATAGACTTCAGATTCAAAATTTCACTTGCAAGAAGCTTAAAATGCCTCGTCGAATGATTTCAGGCTAACACCGCAGGTGTTGGGAAACCTATTGTTGTCTAATACCATTAGGAAGACATCAATGCCTTGACTCTGCCGAAAACCTACTAAATGGTCTACTCCTTGGGTGTAAATGGTGTGTCTGTGCTTCTGAATAGATGGCGTATTTTTCCTAAAGGCCTGAAAATTTATCAATTCACACCATTCCAAATAACAACCTCAACTCCCCACGTCTTGGGAAGGTTTTCAACCATAATAAATTGATTTTTTGAGGCAGAGTCAGTGATACTTGATAAACGGCCCTGAATATCTTCCTGTAGTATAATTGGTTACAGACAATGCATAACTGGGTCCCAGCGCCTCGCAATTCTCTTTAGGTGGTGGCTCACTCTAGTACAAACTGGTACAAGCTTGCTCTTAGATCTGTCATAAGCATTTAATACATTGAACCAGTGTATTCTAGACACCTGGAAATAAATGTAGCCTGGTATCTCAGTTGCGGGCCCTGGAACATGGAAACCTGGGCTCAAACCCTAGCTTTAACCCTTGATTAATCATTGTGTGACTTGGGGCAAATCACTTAATTTACCTGCGCTTAAAATAGTAAATACTTATTAACTGCAGTGTAAAAGAACACTGGGACCTGTATTATACGCAACCAGCTATCACTGTATGTGTCCTATTTGACGCTACCACTGATCTTGGTAACCATTCTGTGGTATATGATCTAAAGCAGGGCACTGCTAGTAAATTGACTCCCCTTACAAATACATACAAACGTAAACGTCAGGAGCAGCATGAGTAGTGGGGGTAAGGTCAATGCTTAATTTGAGGTGGTGGTTGCAGTCGAGGCCTACTGGCACTCTTATCTATATATTGACTCATTTTTAATCATCTGACTTTGACTCAGAACAAGAGAGAGAAAGGCAGCAAAGGGTGAAAGAAGGAAGAGAACAGAGACAAAGGAAGTAAACATTGATGAAAGGCAACCTAAAAGAATGATGTAGAGGAGGAGAGAGACTACGCTGGAGGATGAAAGTTTCATGAGGTGAAATAAAGACTGGACAGATTCGCCATTCGACACCCTGACATTCAGCAGGGATGCTGGCAGGCTTCAGAGAAAAATGTAAGCCTCAGCACTTACTCTTGCAAAAATTAATCAGTGGGTAAGGTGTATAAGTGGGATTCCTAATTTCAGTCCAAACATTCTCCAAACGGAGGATTGCATATGATCCCATGGGCCATGCTGGGTTTTGCAACTGTTAATCTGCTCCCACATGCTTTTCAATCGATAAATGGAGCCACTTGGAGTTCTACCAATCATATCGGGCATCTTAGTCCACCAGCATGCTGACAAAATGGACTCCACTTCAATGTATTATTGTCAATTATGCACGCCAGAAAGGGGGGGCGGTGTCTCTCCATCACCCAGGACTGCATGGTGGGCCACCAACTAAACCTAGACACTCAAAAGGACAAGTTTTACTTTTTACATCTTCGTGTCAGCTGAGTTGCTAACGGCAATATTTGGCCAATGTTGCTCTACCAGATTTCACAACAAGGGCTTTTTTTCCTGGACTCTAGACGGAAGCTGCACTAGCACTGTAAATAGCTTACAGCATCCAAACAATCTTTTTTTCATAGTTCATTTTATGAATTGTCATCAATAACATCTAGCAGCACAGTTGGAGTATTAATTAAACACCAGTAACAGAGCGTCTTTATATCGAACATGCAAAGCCCTTTGCCTTAACATCTCCAACACAATTCAATTCCTGCCAAGACCATCAGGATATGATAGTCAACAATGTGCCATTACAGCTTTTTCCGCCCTATGTATTTACACAGTCGAAGTGGTATCCAATTTTTCTTAATTTTTTCTTGTTTGAAAAAATACAAATGTTCTCCAACTAAAGGTTTTGACAGTGTAGTCGGGCCTCAACTTTTAAATTTAGCCGGAGAGGCCACTGTCTATGACGGTATTGCAAAGACTGCTCCATCGCCTTCATAAGCTGTTCCCTTGGGATTCTGGGAAGAGTGGGCAGGCTAGACCTAAGACCACGTGCACAATTATCACGATTGCCTCTTGTAATGTAACGCTTGTTTTTGTAACAGGCTCACTTGTAATTATTCTCCTCTTGTATCTTTACTTTGCCTATTGTGAAGCGCTCTGACACCTTCGGGTAAAGTCCGCGCTATATAAAAACGCATTAAATAAAATAAATAAATAAAATAAAAACAAGGCTGTGTCCTCCTCGAGCCTTAACAATTTAGGGAACCCTGTGTTCCAGGAGGAAAACAGAGTATACAGAAGGAGCAAACCAATGCCCACTCCAGAATGGCTAAAGAACTGACCGCCTCTATCGATTTAAAAAAAAAAACATTCAGGCGTTCTAAGCACAGCATCTGAGGCAACGAATACATTAAGGAAGTGAATGGGGGAATCAATAACAAGAAAACGCCTGCAGTGAAACTGAACCGTCACCTGATTCCAATCCTTTGCATACAGATTCACACTGAATACATATAGTGATCTGAATGGTGTTAAACTGAAAATATACTAAAGAGCAGGCGGCGATGAGGATCTGGTCTTTGTAGTCCAATGCTGAACACCGCCGATATAAAAGGGAAAGTGCGATATTTTTTATTTATTTTTCTCTTCCAACACTATCACACAGATATAGCACCAAAGCGCAGCTAGGCGCTTTGCATAGATCATTTATCTTGTTGCCCAAGGTTCGGACAGAGAACAGTATCCGGTTTGAAATTCTCGGCTGAAAATAAACTAGAGAAATAAATATGAATTTGGAAGACTACGGGAATATGCAAGAGGGGCAACTGTAAGGGGCAGTCTACAGTTCCTATTTACATTACGCACATTTGCATAACATATTTAGAAAATGTGGCAGATTAAGAGATGTGCCCAGAATCACACATTTATGTGTTGGTCGAGCAGCGAGGCCGGAATTAGAACTGCGGTCCCCGGGCCCCAACACCAGCAATTTAGCCACTGGACTGCGACTCTGCCATAATTACAAAACCGTGGACAGGCACACGGAGCCCTTCGGGGTGCCCGCGGTCAGGGGTGGGATCTGCTCTATTTGTGGATCGGACACAGACCCGCACAGTTCTGCCTTCGGGCCGCTAACAGGACGCTGCTTTCCAGGTCTGGGCATGAGAGCACTGAGTTTGAAGTGTGAGGGGATAAACAGGGGAAAGGGAGCTCATCTGTGTAATTAATGCCTCCTTAAGGGTGTCCGCGGCATGTTAAATATCACATGAACGGATGAGGGAGGAATTACACTTTGTGGAGGAAATATTCACGGTATTCAGGACCAGAAAGAGTAGAGCCACCCTGCAAATGAATCCACTCGCTCACAAGCCTGGAAGAATTTCAAGTGGGCTGGCTGCAAAGTTCTACCTTCACTAGAAGAAATGACCACTGCCTGATGGAGTCGGCTTGAGATGCGAACAGTGGGTCACAGGCCTAGACTCTTGATGCCACCAGCAGCCCAAAGGCTGTGAAGAGTTAGGGGCTCTTCCCTGCAGTTATGTGGGGTGTGCATGTCATGTACGGGAAGCGCAGCAGGTGCCTTATCTGCTGAGCACCAGGAAACCCACTCGCTTGGGCACCAACAGGCAGCAAAAAGGCAGAATTCCTCTCCCAAAGGCAGGCAGATGCAGCAAACGGCGGGGTGATGCTGCTGTAGGACTGCCTCGCCGCATATGCGTGAACAGAGGTGGCGTAGCGCGCTACCCGCTGTCAACACTTTCTTATCAGTGGTAGTAAGTGGGACAGATACCATATAACAATGTGCTAGAGGACATTTGAGTGGTTCTGTCACGGGTAGCTCCCTGAGGAAAGTGGAGTGATGCAAAAGCAACCCTTTGTGGCATCTGCCATGCCCGGTACGAGTTGTAGGGAACGAGCGCCACCTGGAAAAGGGGAAAACATCAGTCCAAGCTCCTAACTTGAAGGAAAGGACAGAGCCCCTTCGGGACCAAGACCTGGTCAGGCAAGCACTAGGCCTCATCCAGTCCCCGGGGGCATATTTCCTCCTACCTACATCACGAAACCGGACCTTACCGTGCACAGACCTGCCTAAGACGGAGAGGAGTTTAACTGCAGTTTCATGGTGGGCAGTAGGTCTGCTAAGAGCAGCAAACAGTTACTAAACACTACCAGACGGAAGGGGGGGCTTCTGGTACCAGGGAAGCATGCATAGCCAGACTGGTGGGCGGGGGTCCTTCTCACAGAGCAAGCCCCACAGCCGTAGCCCAACACCATGGTTTTTCCAGACAAGTGGAGGCAAGCATACAGGTGGGCCTGGGACAGACATAAGGGTGAGACCCCCTATATCCCATAGCGTGAAGAGTGTGTCTTGCTGTGTACGGCCTCTCTGAGGGGAGGAGTCGGAAGGCGCTTCTGGACAGACCCACACGGAGCGAGGGGAGAGGGCTTCATGCCCAAAATGCAGCGGAGAGGGGGTGCAGTGTAGCTGAGCTTAGCTGCCCATTGCAGAGGATGTAACTGGAGCTGGGGTTATTAATAACACTCCCTGGAGAGACAAGGTGTATTATAAACCTCCGCTTGTGGCTCGCAGCCATCTTGTGAGGGAGATTCGTTTGGCAACGCGGGAAGGGGCCACCCCGGGCTCTTACACCAACGAGAGGCACAGGCAGCGCCCCTCATGCCCACACAGACCAGTGCTTCCAGGGCTCTGTAAGGTGCTCGAATAGCCTGTTTTGATCACAATAATATTGATGCTACAACCTACCCCACCAACTAGTGGTCATGAATCTACCTCAGAGGTATGAGAGGACGAGTTTCTCCTGTCAGGATTCAAACTAATCAACTATAGATTCTCGCAGATATCAGCCGGAAGTGTTTAACTCACTGCCCCATTTTGGTTCACATTGTTATGACAAGTTGCAGTGTGACCGAGAGAGACATACTGATTTGTGAGTGAAAGTAATTTAAATGAAAGTAGAAAATCAATGAAGAAACAAAATTCTAACATAACTGACCAAGAAAGTAATCATCTGAGGAAGGAAGAGGCATGGCAAACTAATCACCCGAGGAAGGAAGAAGCAAACAACGCGCCTTAACACTGGCAGACTAGAAGTGAGGAGGCACAAGACGGGGGTTAAAAAAGCAGGTCTTCAGCATCGGCACACCCTGATCTGAAACAACCCTCAGAACTGTCACAGCCCTCCGGCAATTCAAGAAGACGCTACAGGAGCATCTTTCAAGGAGCAACCTTCCTCTCCGCAGACACACAGATCTTCTGACTCGGTGTTTGAGCTCCCTCACAGTTTAGTGTCTCCTAGCTAGGTCTGTGCTACCTAAAGTGCTCTCTCAATCTCTGAGAATCGCTCTCGGTGGCTGAGGTTTCTGATCCATTTTCAGTTGAAACAATTCTCCACACAATCAGACACAAAGAAACTGACTTACCGATCACATATGACTTCCAAACTGTCACAAAACTAAATCAGAACGCAAAAGGTTCCAGCTCGGAGGCCATAGAAAATCTGGAGACAGCTGCGCGTAAACTGATCTCTCGGCCTTAAGACAATTTGCAGGAATTTCCAACTGGAATTGTATATTCTTCCAACTTATTTAATGAACGTGTGTATTGTGACAGCCCCTTACAGTTTTAGCTTGTAGATTGCTTGATGTTTGTGTTTAAGTGCGAGGGAGATGAATTTGTTTTTCTATATTTTGCAATCTATTTATTTGCATATTGTTCTATAAAACCATGTTTGTCTCCATTCTGTCACTTCAGAAATTTTTGTTACAAGTACACAGTCCCAACCTATCCCGATATTGATTCTCACAAGCAGTGTTGAGAAGCTAGGAGGGCGCGATATTATTCCAAAAGGTCTTCGGCAACTGCAGGTTTAAACGCTCTTTACGTTGAAAGCTGTTTTGTTAATTTTTTTAATTATAGTTTTGCGGGAAACAGTAGATTTGACAAATCTGGATATTGGTTTTATGCATCCTGAGGAGGGGTGTGCGTAGCTGGACTCTATTTTTTTTAAACAAATAACTCACAAAGCTGATACTTTCCCCCAAACCATTAATTGGGCCTTTTTCTAAATATTACATGGAAAATCCCACAAGTCGGTTTTGAACGGAAACATTCTCGGAAAACAATTTTTTTCTGAGAAAAAACTCCAGTAAAAAGTTTTTTTGGTGGGTAAAATCTACCGTGAAGGATATTTTTGCAAGAATTTTTACACCTAACGAGTGTTTGATAAAGGGGAAATACTTTACAATTGTGTGATGTTTGTTGCTTTCGCCGGCAGAATAGTTCATTTCGCACAATACTAATCATGAGCAGCAGGAATCTGACTATCCAACTTCTTTTTCATTTTCTCCACTTCAAAGGTCATTTTAAATAATAAGGTGACTTGAAAAGTTTGTTTTTCATGGGTTGATTTATATGCTGGTAAACAGGGTGCTGGATGCAGGCCACTGACAAATGCAAATGTTCGGGAGATCCTAAGTTCGTCCTTCCATCATTCAGAAGTCAGTAAACTGAGTACCAACAGCAGGCAGAATTTATGTACAGCCGTAAAAAAGTATTATTGCTACTACTAAGAGCATCAATTCAAAAGAGGTTTTGGGCAAAAAAAGTGTGCTGATAGTAACTCACGTGGAAACACCGTTTTATTTAACCTGCTACGAAATGTCAGCACTAGGTAAAAAATACATGGGCACTTTCCTTGGTCTTCCAAACCCAACAAGTTTAGGCCAAAGTTAAGGGCCGAAAGGCCTATTGAAAAACTGACATCAGAATTCGAAAACAATTCCATTCCGCACACTCAGGGTCTGACTGGGGCAGAAAGTGGTCCCCATGAGCCAATCAGATAGCTAAAAAAGTGGCCCACTTTTTGCAAATCAGGGCAGTTTTGAACTTGTAAAGAAATGCTCTTTGTGTGTTTTGCAAGACATGAAAGACTGTGCAAGTGTGGGTGCTGAAGGCAAAGTGGGTGGTAATATCACGGAACTCATCAGTTAAAAACACACACACACATAAGCCCCACAAACAGTTAAAAACAAAGCCTGTCAGATCAGCCCTTCTGGCACCACCAGATTGCCCTCTAGGCAGTGCTTTAAATGGGCCGGTACTCTCCGGTACTGAGTACCGGGACTTTTTTATTTTAAAAGGGAGAGTACCGGCACATCTCAAGAAAAACGTAATACTTTTAATTGGAGAGTACCGGCACTTCTCAGAAACAAGCAGGTACTCTAGTACAGAGTACCTGCACTTCTATTTTTCCATTTAAAGCACTGCCTCTAGGGTAGTCTGACCCTGCCTGAATTTGCAAAGTAAATTTATTTTTTGAGAAGGGAAGAGGTCTAATAGATTTATTGCCACAAGGGACGATGAAATGCTTTCAGAATCGGAGGACTCGCGGCCTTCTGAAGAATGAGAGGGGTTAGGACTACCAGGGTCACCTCAATTTAACTCATCCGTGAAGAGCCCGGTTAAAGGTCAAGGGTCGAAAGGCCTCGGACTCAGTTCACGTCTAAGACTCTCTGAATAATACTATCCTGCTGTGGATAAAAAGCATAAAAAAAAGTCAGGGCTATCGGTGGATCTCGCGGGCTGTCCTTTGCTGACGTTTTATTCCTGTCACTGATTCAAATTCCTTCTAAATAACGGCATTTGACCGGAGGCATTGAAAATATAGAATGCGGCCAATCTCGGCATGTGCACTGACATGAAAGGCAACTGTAATGTTAGCATTTAGCTAATATGAGAAACAAAGGGCAAGCAGTCTATGTATGGAGCGAGCTGTCGAATGGATTAGGTAACAACACTGCATGCCTTCGGTTAGCAAACCGTGTGTGCCGACTGTAGCATGCTACTGCCACCTTCTGGACAAATGGTAGAACACATTCCAATGAGAATACATCGAAACCATGCTAGGATGAGCAATGTATTTTACAAATTAACTCTTTCACAAACTTTCTCAGCATGCACTTCACTGCAAATAACATTTATAACTAGGATGACCATCTGACATGGAGGCAAATTCTGGACAGGACTGTAAAAAATATAGGACAAACATTCAGAACAAAAATTCAGAGCAAAATGTTGAAATTCAGGACAAAAACTCAGTACAAAAGGTCGATTTAACGGATACATTCAAGAAGAGTCCATACCCCGCTACTTTATAAGTGCATCTATTTACTATTCTCTACATAGCATTATTTATTCACTTTGGTCTTTTTATGTGACTGCCTCTAGGTATGCTACATTAAGGTGGCACATTATGTTCTTGTTCAAAAGTGAATTAAAGCCCTTGAGATCACCCTATTCCAGATTTACCCAAACTTCTCTGGACAGAAAGCAACAGCAACATTTTGATTAGGTTCCTAAACATATTATGACCTATGGCAAACAGTTTGGAAAAAAACAAGTCAAATGAAATCTGCTAGTTTAGACAAGCTGAACAGAAACACCTGGCTCACCTTAACCTCCAGTCAACATTAAACCTAAAAATAAATAATTGAAGCAGAGCAGATGGTGTGGGCAACAGTGTCAAACCTAAGGTCAAGATGTGAGGTTCCCACAACTTGTCTGTTGTCTCACAGCACTAGAGTGTGCTTCCGGACCTCTACATGTATCACAGAACTGGGAGCCCAGAATACCAGACAAATATAATTAAAGAGCAGGATTGAATCAAGGTCAGATGGAAGATCCATAACAACTGATTCAAAGGGTTGTTGTTAAGAAATTGACAAACAAGGATGAGAAGAACAAGATGGGACAATATCTGACAAGATTGGCCCGCCATGAGTATCGGAAAGTATTGTGTACCTGGGAATATGTCTCAGCAGAGAGGAGAGAAACAGAAGAAACACTGTCAAGTGGTTGAACAGGTAGTACCCACCCACCCTATCAAATTCTGCTGGTGCAATGGTCCGCTGGTCATGCTTGTGAAGGGTGAGCAGGTGCCAGACCCATTGGAAGGTTGTGCTAGGCAACTGCCCACTCTGTCTATGTATTAGAAATGGTTCCGCAGGCCAGCCAGGGCTAAACCAATAATCAGATTCATAACTAAGTGCCAAAGTACATGCAGGAACTTCAAAATATTTGGGATGTAAAGTACACAAAGAAAATGTGCGGACCTGATAAAAAATGTATAATATAAGAAGTGTTTCTTCAACATATGGGAGTATTTCTCCCTTTATATACAATTAGACCCCAGATTGAACTCAGAATCAGTTACCTTTTGATACCAAGTTATTAATATCTATTATTCCCCCACTGATTTGCAGGATGAAAATCTAGGCACAGCATCATGGTCCCTCCTAGCCTCTCTTGATTCTTGTTCTTCTCTTCCTCTTTCAGTAATGGTTCGCCTGGGTTTAGTGAAGATGGCGGTGCTACCCCAGCTATTGCATTATTTTGCAAACCTTCCCCTGCTCATCCCTCGTTCCTTCTTCAATACCACAACATGTCTCACATCTGATTTTGGGACTGGGGAGCCACGGGTAACTCTTTTTACCCTAAAGCTACCTGTGACTGCTGGTGTATTAGCTTGCATGGACTTAGAACACCATTATTTAGCTGTGCAGCTCCAAAATGATGTCTCACTGGCTGTCTGTGCCACCCAGGGTTATTCTGCCTGTCTTTCAATTACCTTACTAAAACCTGTAAACTCACTAACATGAAGAAACACAATGCTTTTGAAATACCTTTGCTAGGCCTCCCCACTCACACGTGAGGGCTTTGTTCAGGGCATGCTAGTTAGTGGCATGCTACAGACCTCTCAAAATAATGAAAGTAAGGGAGGACAGGACACCATATGCTAATAATATTGGCACTTTAGACATTATATAGCTATTCTAGAAGTGGGCGAGCCACTGAAGGCTTGAGCCAGACTTGAGCCTGAAGCCTCGCTCTGGCTCACCTCGAGGTCCTGTTGGAATCTTGAGCCATAATGACTTGAGCTTTCATGTGGCTTCTGACTGCCTACTTCCCTTTACCCACAATGTGCCATTAGGGCCAGGGTTGCTGACTTTTGAAGTGGGGAACCAGGTTCGAGTCTCGCCTGTGGCTAAACACCCTGTGATTCTGGGCAAACTACATAAATCTCTCCATGCCTATAAACAATGAAAGTGACCTTGTGAAATGTAAGTGGTGCTCAAGTAAAGTGCTCCAATACCTTTGGGTCAAGTTTACGCTAAAACAAAACTGCAGAAAAATGCACAAAGAAGTAAAAACATAGCCTTAACATAAGGAAAGACAAATACCCATTTCCTGAGTGAGTTGTACAAAGTTAAATTAGAAAATCAGGGACAATTGAGGCTTTCCTGCTTAAATTTTGTGATCTTAGGCAAATATTTTACTTCACCAAAATTTTTTTTCTTCATTATTGCGTATGAACACACTTTCAAATCTATGAGTTCTGAATACCAGTAGTACACAAACCTATTGTATTAGGGTAGCCTTCAATGTGACATATTAACACCAATGCTTCACATTCAATTTTACATGACGACTTACTTAAAAAACATATTAGGGATTGGCTTGTGTACTGGCTCTAAGATCTGAGCCAGACCCTTAGCTTGGCTCTCCTTATTAATTTGTTGGCTCACCACCTCAAACCTATTTAATGCAGCAGTTGAAGTGCATTAAGAAAAAAGTATGGATACTGTCATGGGGACGGTGTCAGTGAGCGCGGAGGCAGAATCAAAGGCGTGGCTAAAAAGAGCAAAATACTTTTTAACTATTTGATAGTTACTGTCAGGTAACATCATAAAATAATGCACAGCTTAACTGAAAAATAAATAAAAGTTAAACTAATCAGTGGGAAGTGCACTATTTTATGTTATGAAATCTCTATCAGTTAATGTATTCACCACATATGTGTATGTGTGGAACCGGAGGTCGACAGAATTGAATCCTGTTTGGCACAGCAGGGAAAGGTGACCTGAGTATTTTTAGTGGTAGGAGGTCACTGAAAGCTCTGTGAATGTTTAAGTCATAATTTTAAACATACATTATACACAGTATAATATAGGCTGTCACTAAATGTACATATAAATGTAGGTCAAAGATAAAAGTGTTTTTAAAGTATAGATTTCAGAGATATGCAGAATATATCTAGTGCAAACATATTTTTATAGCCGTCCATTAAAAGCACACACTTCATAGTTCCACTTGGAAGACCCTTAGAGTGCCCTCTCCAAAAGAAACTATCTTGTCATCAGGAAGCTTCAAGTGACTCCACCAATTAATACCTCCCAAGTAGCCTTTACATTTGCCTACTGACCAACTGCACACATTTGCATTTCTTTGGGGAAGCAGATACCCTGACAAGGAAGCTTTTTTTTTTTAGCTGCCTGCCCCTTACTCCTGAATGCAGCACAGGAGACTTCCCCCCCGTCCACTTCAGCTGGAGAATCTTGTGGGAATTAACTTGTGCCATTTAGCTGAGAGGCTAAAATTACAGACAAATGCAGTCTTTGAAGACTTCAATCACAGACAAAGGACATTGGGGAAAATTTACCGACACTCCGTGAAAATTGTGGATGGGTATAATGTATTTCCTATACAGTGCTTGTGGCAAAAATTTGCTCATTTCATAGAGCTGGAACCAACAATTACTGCCACAAAAGTTTTCAGTTTTCAATTTATCAACCTAAAGAAATTGAAAGTTTAACTCTGCAACGCCGAGATTCAAACCATACCCCTGGAAAGTTTAAAAGGATCGCAGTGATGCATGCTTAACGGAGCTACTGTACGGGAAGGCGGAATGAACATAGTCTCCGAAGAATAGGGGTACCGGCACTGTCAGTGGAAACACAACTCGAGATATTCTTACAGCCAATTACAATTGAACTTAACACATTCCAAGAAATTAGTATGTGAATATTTACCACTGTTGAGAAGGTAATGTACCCTGCGTGGTATATGTGTCTTTTCCCCCGCCATGAGTGCTCAACTGCATATCTGGTATCCTGACTTTTTATTTTGGCTGTATCGTCAAGGTAGTCTAAGCATGTATGCAGAGTACTAGGACTGTCCCTGACTAATCGAGATACCGGACTTGTCATACGACCTGGAAAGTCAAACAAAGCATACCTTCAGTGCAGACAGAGGACTACTATCCCTGTGTGTAGCATAGAAATCTCTGGTGGCAGCATACTGTGTTTTTAGAGATTGATAGCTTGCCCATAAAATTTTAACTGTGTCAGTGGCCACAGGCCCCATTTGGGTAAAGTTCTACTGTTATGTATATGCTCAGAACCCTGTAGTGGCATCCTGTTTGTATGCCTAGTATGTGTGTAGCATAGATACAGCAGTAGGGCTATTTGTCTGAGTGAGCCTGAATTCTAAGGCCATTGTGATCCATTTGGATGCCCTTGACTTGGCATTGCACAAGACGGGAGATGAGGACAGGTTGTTTGCACTGGAGGGTGGAGAGCCAGACAATGAAGTGAGAAAGATGGACACTGGGCTACCTTGAGTAATTCCATGAGGACGTTTAGCAAGAGACTGCTGATTAGTTCTTCCTGTACACTGCCAGTTGGTTAACAGTAGGGGTGATGGGTGGGACTGCAGTTTCTGTTGTTTCTAAGGCAGGCCTGCTTTTAGTCTAACCTTGTCTATCCATGATTACTGCTTCAGAGAGGCTGACGACAACCAGGTGCAGAAAACGGACTATTCATTGTGCCTGTGTTGTGGGTGCTCCAGTCTGGAGACACTACCAGCGCCACCTTAAGTGTGAAGCAGCACTTTCAGACTGTAGGAAACTGGCCCTTGTTGCAGTTACCCCCCACCTTTTGCCTGATATTGATGCTGACTTAAGTGAGTGTGTGCTGGGGTCCTGTTATCCAGGCCCCAGCACCACTGTACTTTCACTAAAAATTTACCATGGTCTCCACAATTGGCACACCTCTTATACACAGATAAGTCCCTTGTAAAAAGGTACCAGTGGTACCAAGAGCCCTGTGACCAGAGAGGGTCCATAAGGGCTGCAGCATGTGTTGTGCCACCCTAATTGACCCCTCACCAAACCCATGCACACTGCTGCTGCAGATTGTGTGTATTGGTGGGGAGAAAAAGGCAAATTCGACATGACATCCCTCTCAGGGTGCTATGCCCACAAAACACTGCCTGTGGCATAAGTAAGTCACCCCTCTAGCAGGCCTTACAACCCTAAGGCAGGGTGCACTATACCACAGGTGAGGGCATACCTTCATGAGCAATATGCCCCTACAGTGTCTCAGTCCATTCTTAGACACTGTAAGTGCAATGTGGCCATATTAAGTATATGGTCTTGGAGTGTGTCATTACGAACTCCACAGTTCCATAATGGCTTCAACGAATACTGAGGTTTGGAATCAAACTTCTCAGCACAATAAACCCACACTGATGCCAGTGTTGGATTTATTATAAAAAGCACACAGAGGGCATCTTAGAGAAGCCCCCTGCCTTTTACCCAATCCTCTAGTGTAGGACTGACTGGTCTGTGCCAGCCTGCCACTAGCAGACAAGTTTCTGACCCCATGGAGTGGGGGCCTTTCTGCTCTCTGAGGCCAGAAACAAAGCCTGCTCTGGGTGGAGGTGCTTCACACCTCCTCTCTGCAGGAACTGTAACACCTGGTGGTGTGCCTCAAGGGCTCAGGCCTCATGTTACAGTGCCCCAGGGCACTCCCCGCTAGTGGGGATGCCCGCCCCCAGAACAAAGCCCCACTTTTGGCAGCAAGTTCGATTGGAAACTTAGGAAAAACAAGGAGGATTGACCACTTCAGCTGGGACCACCCCTAAGATGTCAGGAGCTGAAGTGACCCCCTCCCTGCTAGAACCTCCATCTTGGGTTGGAGGACAGGGACTAACAGGGTTAGGAATGTGCTCCCCCTCCCCAAATGAAGTGGACACAGGAGGGTTGTAGCCACCCTCAGGGACAGTAGCCATTGGCTACTGCCCTCTGACCTCGGTAACACCCTTAAATCTTGTATTTAAGGGATTCCCTGAACCCCGTAACAAGGAAAAGAAGGACTGTATAGCCGAAACCCCAGCAGCGAAGAAAGAAGATGACATCTGACTTGGCCCCAGCCCTACTGGCCTGTCTCCTGCTTCAAAGAACCTGCACAAGAACAGTAACACATCCAGCGGGACCAGCAACCTCTGCCAAGGTCCAGAGGACTGCCCTGCACCCAAAAGGACCAAGAACTTCCGTGGACAATATCACTGTCCAAGAAGAAACAACAACCAAGGATTCCAGCCTCACTCTGAATGCTTGAGTCCTGACCACTCTGCACCCGACGTCCATGGCCTGTGTTCAGGTGGCCTAACCAGCTAGAGAGGATCCCCAGGCGATTCTGAGCAAGTACCCACCCTGGGTTGACTTCTCCACCCCTCCACGGCAAAGCCTGCAGAGGGAATCCTGAGGACCCCACTGACTGCGAAATCTCCGGACGAAGATATTCGACGCCTAAAGACACACTGCACCCGCAGCCCCCAGGCCTTGGAGAACCCGACCTCTGGTGCAGCAGTATTCAGCAGGCGGCCCTCCTTCCTGTCCAGCCTGTGGTTTGCCCGAGACGACCTCCTGGACCTCACCTGCAGCATCTGAGTGACTCCCTGGGGTCCCCTCATAGAGAATCATTGGAAACCCGACGCCTTGTTTGCACCCTGCACTGAGGGTGTATGTTTGGTGCCTACTTGAGGCCCCCCAGTGCTCCTCTAAACCCTGCAGGTCTGCCCTCCGAAGACGCCGGTACTTACCTGCCTGCAGATCTGACACCGAGTGCCCCCAGTCTCCATAGGATCCCATGTTAATTTTGCCTCCACTTTGACCTGTGCACGCGGCCGGCTCCGTGTTGCTGGTGGTGGGTGTTTGGGGCTAACTTGAACCCCGGCCTGTGGACTTCCTAATCCCCAGAGACTGAAACTGTAAGTGTTGTACTTACCTGCAAATCGATCTAACTTTTCTTCCCCCCAGGAATTGTTTCTGAAAATTGCACTGTCAACTTTTAAAACAGATAATTGCCAATATTTCAAAAACGGTATGACTTAATGATTTCAAACAAATAACTATTGATATATATGTGTGAAATACGAATCTATTGAAGTACTTACCTGCAACTTGAATCTTGTGGTTCTAGAAATAAATTAAGAAAATATATTTTTGTTAAATAAAAAACATTGGTCTGGAGTTAACTCATTGAGTGTGTGCTTCTTCTATTATCTGTGTGTGTGTACAACAAATGCTTTGCATTACCCTCTGATAAGCCTAACTGCTCGACCACACTACCACAAAAGAGAGAATCAGTATTATCTACTTTAACCTCTGTTAAGCCTCTGGGGAACCCATGGACTATGTGCACACTAGATCTCATTTTGATATAGTATATACAGAGCCAGCTTCCTACAAAGGCTGTATCTGGAGAAAAGTCTGAGATGAACACCTGAAACAGAACCATCCCAAACTGGTTCTGAAGTCTGAGACAGCCCCTGTTTGTTCCTGTTCCAAGCCCTTAAAGATCAAATAAGTAAATGCTCTGCAGAGTACTTAAAAGACTGTTGTGTGACCAGGGCTGGTATGTGCCTTGAAAACAGTATCCAAAGGTGAAGGGACAACACCTGCTGTCTGCACTTTAAACTGGAGGGATGAAGGGTACTTATAAGCCTGTCCACCTGCTGAGAGAGGGAAGGAGTATGCCTGACCTTGCAGAATGAGAGCCTGTCTAGAAGGAGAAGCTCAGCATGTCCCCAGAGCTGTGGGACACCCACAGAAAGATGACTGCCTGATAGGAAGCAAGAGGAGACCTGAGCTTCAGAAGGTCACCATGGTCTCTCGACCTTGGATCCTGGCAGGGTCCATTTAAAACAACTGCCAGGGCTGGATCTGCCACATTGACATCGGCACAAATGGGACTACAACCTCATCTTATGGCTTGTCCGGGGCTGCATCTCCTGTGTTGACAAAATTAGCCCAATCAGGGGTACAGCTGCCTGAATCAGCCCAATTAGGGTTGCACCTGCAATGATTATATTTCTCTGATCAGGGCTGCAACTACCTCTACCGGCATGATTAGGGCTGCATCTGCCGGGTGGGCAACATCAGCCCAAATGGGGCTGCATCCGTCATAGTGACTTGCACAGATTAATCAGGGACCCAGACCTGCTTAAGGTTACCTGGAAGCAGAGCAGAATGGGCTGCATTGCGCTACTAATGTCAGAGCCACTACAACATGGAGTTAGAGCAAGGAAGCTGTGCACTAGAGGCGTGGACACACCTGGCATACATGGCAGCTCCCGAGGCTGTCCTTGCTTGCCCATGGGAAGAAATACGAACCTGCCGGATACACTCTGGAGGGGGAAGAGCACAATGCACTACCACCTTACACACTACACCACCAGGGGTGGCAGACGAGGAACAGAGTTAACTACGTGCACATTTGACTTGTGGGAAGACATTCAAGACTCCAGTTGTGCCTAATTCATAGTTTTATCATAACTACTGAGAGTGACCGGTATCTAGGGGTCGCTCATGGCAGGTTTAGCACGAGGGGGGCTGTGTGGGTGTAGCTTCACAAGGAAGTAGTGCCCAAGTTGAAATGTGTAGTATTTAAAATTACTTTGTGATTTAAAAGTACTTTCTTTTTCTAAAATACCAGTACTGGCCAAGACGTTGAAGTTATTGTGTCCGGTGAATAAAGGCTGAGCTCATGGACCCTGCACTTCTGCCTTGTGACTGCACACCCTCACTACCCTGAGAGTCAAGTGCGAAAAGAGTTAGACTTGGCCTAGTTTACAGAGCCATTGCAAGGTGAACCCCAAGACACCAGTGACTAACGACTTCAACCACCATGGGTGGGCACAGCAGCCATTGTCTGCCCTGTAGCAAGGGTGACCAGATTTTGAAAAGAAAAAAAACCGGGACAGGTCTGACATAAAAGTAGAACTAAAGCATTTAGTATCACTTTTATATCTGGCCTTCCCTGTAAATGTGCCTGAGACACGCGCTCACGAGTAGGCAGCAGCAGACGGGAAGAAACTCAAACTACTTCTTCAATTATTTAAGATTCTAGAGCTGCATATGAAAGGAGTGCATACCTTTTACTTCTTACTCGCAGGTTGACCTGACCTTTGTCTCAAAAACCGGGACATTTATTTAAAATTAACAAAAGGTTTACAGGTTGACCTGACCTGTGCCCCAAAAAACGGGACATTTCTTTAAAATTAACAAGAGCGCCGGGACACCGGAACAGTCCTCTAAAAACCGGGACTGTCCGGGGAAATCCGGGACGTCTGGCCACCCTACCTGTAGCCCTTTGACAGGCAGGATGCACATGGGGATGATGCTAAATGCTATGAGGTTCCAGCAAAAGAGAAACAGCACAGAGCAGAGGCGTGAAGCGAAACCAACAAAACTTAGTGAGGGATGACCAAAATAGTAAGTATGGACACATGTGATTTGAATCACGCACGGTGTAACTTCCCATCAAGTAGCTTAGATAAAGTTCTTCTGGGCAGTAGCCAATGGTGCCACCTTTCAAAGGGGAATAAGTGGCAACATGGCACTTTGCATGGAATGGCAGAATTGCTTGCACTATTAGACAGAAACGCCACCTCCTGCCCCCACACCGCAGCTGGGATGCCACCCTGTCTTGCAAGACACATCCATATTACTGGGTGATAATTTATCCTACACCACCGAAAAACGGAGTCTTGCAATTGAAAACCAGGGCATTCAGAACATTAGAAAGGAACATGGAAATCTGCATGGCGTATTATCAGCTTCTCGATTTTTAATAGCAGAGCCAGTTTTTGACAGGCAGTGGAACTGAGGCATAGGAAGCACCGCTATTTGCCCGTGAGAGCAAGAGCACAATGGTGGAAGCCAGGAATGAATTTCACCTAGTTCATCTGTAATCCATATGTGCACTCACATGTATTTTAGCCTTGCCACCCTTCACTTACACAGAAATTATAAGGAAATGACAATGAAAAACGTTAAGGCAACGTCCAAAGCTTGCATACCCTTGCTGCCCCGGAAGTGCTCTTAGCGTTTGTTGCGCTGCGTCGTTGCTGGTGGACCGGAGCCAGGAACTAGGAGCAGGGGTGAGAGAAGCCGGAGAACTTAGCGCGATTGTGGTGGGACTGCGAGCACAGCCGTGTTAACCTGAGGTCTAGAGCACGGAGCTCCAAGAGAGTGGGTGAGAGGCCACGTCTGCCCGTGGTGTGGCGTCCGGCCCCGCGTCTGGAGCTGCGCCGGGGCAGTGAGTGGACAGGGCTGGGAGCGAGGAGTGCCGGCGAGGTCGGCCACTGCCAGGAATCCACCCCGCCTTTTCTACTTTCTTCCCTTAGGCCGCGCGCCTCGCCTGCTTGGCCACCTGTTGCCCTGCGGCTTTCTGGTTCCACTGCCCTCCGTCAGCTGCCACCCTACCCCCTGTCATATCCGGCCTGCTGGAGGGGAAGGCAGCACGGGCGGCTCCACTACCACTCGCCAGGTGCCGTCATCGTCCCAAGACTAGGACCCCTGGCACCCAGACCGCACGTGAGGCCAGAAGGCCCACTGAAAAACACTAGTGCATCAGTGTGTGCTCGTGCCCCTACCCCGTTGATGCAAGCAAGAATCGTACAGTAAAGGGGAGGAGCGGAAGCGACAAAAAGAAAAAAACTGTGTGAAAACACGTCCTGAAAACATCCAGAAAGAAATCAGCAAGGAATCAAGAGGGAACCAGGAGGCAATTTGGGAATAACCTTGGTAAAATAAACTAAACACTAACAACTTGGCAATAACCTAATAATAAACTTAAAAAGCAAACCGGTCGTCCTACTGCACACTGGCGATACCTCTAGAGCTCACCAAGGGACCTCCGACTGCATCTCAATCGCAGGTCCACCCCACATAGGCAAGCCAGCTAAAGCCTTTGGCAATCTCAATCCGAGAAAACCAAGAGTTTAATGATTCTCCACTTTTATTGCCTTTGCTGTAACTCTTCTCATAGCTCTCACAGCTCTGCAGCAAGGCTACTACAGTTGCCTAAGACCCTGCAAGCTCATGCCACCCACCCTCCCAGCAGATCCAAGTGCAAACTCGCCTACAGGGAGGGGAGTGGCGGCTCAGGCCAGGGGCCTTAAAGAGCGAAGAGGCAACCTACAATGATGACGATATCACAGCCCCAAGCCAATCAGAGACATCCAGCATAAAAGGGATCAATACCGTAAATCCAGAAAAAAACATGAGAACACAAAATGCGGTGCTAGCCCAGGTGCAAGTGCACCAACGCCCCCACAAGATGGCGGAAAGGCAGAAGGACAAAATGTTCTATCCAAACAAGTGGGGAGAGGAAAGCACCGGGCGTTATTAAACATCGACTTTGATGAGGAAGAGATAGATCACAATGCCTGATACCTCGCTCCAAATACATGCCAGTACACCAGTAATAAAGAAAAAAAGACATCAGATGCTACTCGACACCGGCAACTAAAGAGGATCAAGTGGCCACATCCCCGAAACTCACAAGCCAAGATAAGCGCTCCCCTCGAGATGGCTGGTATGAGCGCACTGCAGAGTCCCCAGAAGACTCACATAGCTATATGCGGCCCACAAGGTGCCACTCAGCCTGCAAATAATACTAATAGGGATGGGCCTAGCAGGCAAAATTGGCACCCAGAGGAGCTCACGGAGCCACCAGCCGAGTTATTACAAGAAAGAGGAAAGAAACCAGAATGGAATTGCACAACAACTCCCTCACCAGAACAAATAGCCGAACTACTAATAAAACCAAGCACAGGGACAATCATTAAGGACAGCTTATCTGTACAGGAAACCCCAGAGATGTGGGCAACTGGAATGACAACATCTCCTGTATTATCAGGGGAGGGAGTGGGAAGCACCACAAGGGTCAAAACAAAGAGGGCACAAGCTGGGGCCGGAGGCTCCGCGTAGGACAGCCAAGACCACCTGCGCACAGGGCAACCTTGATACGAAGAGATCTTAATTCAGGAGCAGATGTAGGCTGACACAGAAGTAGGCCAAGCCTCCCCGCTGGCTCCACCCTTTCCCACAGACTGCACAGAGGAAAATATGGCCACTATCATAGCACAAAGTGGGGAACAGGGTGGAAGATGCTCCCTGGCTGGCTGAGGTTCCAGCTCATGCCTCTTCCACGTAATAGCGAAGACCCCAAAATCCCCACAAATGAGGAGGAAGAGTGCCCCCGCAACCCCCATGGTCTAACACGTTAACTGACATAAACAGGGCGTTAAACTTAATGGCCAATGCAGCAGTCCTCCACTCTGACAAACTTGACGTCCAAATAAATATACTCCAAGCAGTAGCGTCTCTAATTACGAAAATTGATAGCAAACTCAACCGTTTAAATGGTCTTATAATCAGAGCGCAGGCAATCAGCCCAGATGACCCAAGCCTAGGACTCATGTCACTGTAACCCAGTCATAAGAAAACTAGAATCGCTCCCGGATGTAATGAGTTCTCTGATAGAGGACTTAAAAAAGGAAGCAAAGGGTGCAGCAATCAAGAATGACTTCCCCTGACATCAGCATTCAAACAATCAACCCACTGAAAATAGGTGTGCCCCACAAAACCCAACCTGGGAGCACTCTGGGCCGATGTTCACCAGCCCAATCAATGATCCAGAAACACAGGAGCAAACAAATTGCCTGCCGAGCACTGCAGCCGTCAGCGCAGAACAGTTAGAGCAGCCGCAGTAGTATAAACTAGGTCAGGACCAGAACACCAAGGGCAGGAGCCCGCTCCGAGTAGTGTCGTCAAGGCCCAGATCCCTGGAAGCAGGCCCATTTCAAGGAAACAAAAGAAGGAATTGAAAAAGTTGAATAAATGAAGCAGAGTAAAGAACACAAACCTCCTACACTGGCTCCACCCCGTTAGCAAGGCTTCAACTGGAAACTAAGCCTGCAACACAACAACCCCAACTAGCCACTCCAAGCCAGACCCCACACAATACAAGGAGGAGGATGTAGAGTCTCTAGCTGCGGAGGCTGTTAACACTAAACAATCTGGAACATTGGAACACCCCCAAGAGATAAGAAGCATACCTGAAACTACCAGCCCCGCTACAAAGAGTATCTCGGAGTCTTAATATGGTCACCATGCCAGGCGATTCCACAGTGTGGACACAAACAGATGAAACTTCAGTCGGCCCAAGCCACATAAAATCACCCAGTCCTCAACACACGGGCCACATGAGGTGGTGGGAACAGTCTGGCAAGCAGACACCACCTAGGTCCACACTTACATCTGTGACCTCACAGTTTTCTCCCACCAACCCACTCTCACAGAACGCCGATATGCCGAGCGCCCCAGAGCAGGACCACAGCGAGGATAATTCAACCCAGCTTCCCAACACAGCTCAATCGCAGGACAAGGTGCAGTGCTTCAAGCTGACAACAACAATCACCTGCGACCATAAGGTCATCCTATACCCTGAGTACATATCGCAAGGAACATGGGACACTCTCAATAGAGGGAATATAATGAAGCTGTGTTCCCACATACCAAACTTAGCAAACAATTCATCTGCTGACATAGCTGGAATGGCATTTCTCCTTCCAGACACAGGGGACAAAAATGAGCATACGGAAATAACTTTTACCAACCGTGCGCCAGTAAATGCAATAAAAATAAATAAAAAGCTCGTAGAAAATTGGGGAATACAAGTCAGAGATGCGACTCCACCAAAATATCCAACTTGTTTCATTGAGAAGCAGGACGACGAGTCCTGGTGGCAAGGGAAAGTAAAAAACAACAAATTAAAGCATAGGACCAACTCAGTGCTAAGGGGCACCACAGAGGGCCTTAGACCTCCGCCGATCATAGAAGGAAGGGTCTTTATCAGTAACAGCAAACAAAGGTGGGACCACCTGCCACTGCACCCTGCAAATACTGAGATCTGTGAATGGGGCTTCGCGTCCAAAAGCCCTCAATTCTAGGTCTTAGCAAACAGCCCCTGCTCAGCCTCCACCAAGTAATAAATCCTAACCTGAAATTTAGCTCTTGGAATATCCCAGGATTACAAGACTGTGACTCCAAGACAGCAGCCACAAACAAAATTAAGAACTGTTACCTGGTAGCCCTGCAGGAGATGTGGGTGCTCCACTTTGTCCCTTGGACAGACTTCACAGCCTATGAGTCACCAGCAGTAGCCTCACAGGCTCGGGGGCGCGCCTCTGGAGGAGTGGCAATCTACGTAAAGAAAAACCTGGCAGTAACTGTAGTCACACTATGTAAAGGAAATCGGGACTATATCTCCGTCAGACTACCGAATCAACAGAAAACACAAAAACCCAATGTTTAACCATCATAGCTGGATGCATTTATCCCTACTTAGCAAATGCAAGAAGAGATATAATGCTGACCACATTACTACCCATCTTGAAAGATCTTTCGGCCACCCACCTGGATGTCGTGGGTAGTCATGGGTGTTTTTAATGCAAACCTCATTGCCCACATTACCAGGCTCCCCGTTTATGACACTGGACGATGAACTTTGGGCATACCCCTGATCACCAGGCAAGCAAAAAGAACCAACAAACATGGTTTGCTTCCTAAACCATCTTGGGCTGCACCCATTAAACGGGAGCCTCAGCACGGACTTACCCTCTGCCTATACACGTCTACAGCTTCAGAATGACCAGCCTGGATTACATCTGGGTGCACGTGGCACACTTCTGGGACTTTGACAAGTTCAGTGTGATCTCCACCTTGGCCAGTGACCACGCCATCCTGAGCTGCAAAGCCAGGGCCGTACGACCAACAAGGCAAATAATAAGTCATCTCTGCAGCCAGGATCAGCTTGAGTCCGTCAAGAAATTAAAGTGGTCTATGGTAAATCAAGAGAGGCAAGGAGAAATTGTGAACCTCTTCATGGGTACAGTTCAGCAAACCGCCAGCGCAACTCTTATGGCAAGTAGCTGGGACTCACTGGTGGATTATTTAAGCAAAACCTTAAACCGCCAATGAGGAGCAATAAGGGCAAGCCAGCTGCCCCGCTAGCCAGGTAATAGACAGAAAACACCAAATAATGGCCCTGAACCGTAATTTAAATAATGCCCTGCAGAAGCTGAGCAAAGACACGGGGGAAAATAAAGCCCTGAGAACCCGGATCGTCACCACCCACCTAGAATACAGAAAAGCCCTCTATGCCCAAGGAGGGAAGAGGAAGCTAAGAAGTCGGTCCACGCATGTGAGGTGATAAAATCAAAGGTCCAGAGGAAATTCTGTTCATGAGTCAACAAGTGTTCCAAGCAGATGCAACGGTTAACCAACACCAACATTGCGCCAGAGCCAATAGGAGGCACAATAATGTTTCTCTATATGGAGCCGGCAACACCCTATACTTTGCCCAATATAAGCCACCCACTGGACCTTAAGAAGCAACTGAAATCAGACTATGCAGAACCCGGACAAATGGCTCGTGAGATCACGCCAACCCAAGTAGCGCTCAGCATCAAATCTCTGCGGGCAGGAGGCCTCCTGGGCCCCAGCAGCATTCCAGCCGTGGTATACAGGTGGGGTCCTACTCGATGGGCTATTGTGATGGCTCCACTATTCCAGGAGTGTCAACTTGGATTTAGCATTCCAGAAACAGGAAGGGGGTACTCCTGGTGCCAATCCATAAAAAAGGCTCCTAGGCATGCCCAGCCAACTACCGACTGATTGCACTACTAGATGTTGAAGGGAAGTGCTACGCCAGTATACTGAGCTGAGAACTGCTAGCCTGGACCGAAGCAGGGAAGTTAATAACCCATCACGAACAGGATTCAAAAGGGTTGCCATATAGAGGATAGCTTAATTTGTGTCGCTCACTTGATTGAAAGCGAAATGTCAGCCAAGGGAAAGGCCCTTTACGCAGGGCTCATTGACTTCCAGACCATATTTGACAGCGTATGTTGGGGAAAACACTGGTCAAAATTCAGAAACTAGAGCATCCCGCAGAATCTGCTAAAAGCAATTATTGCCCTCTATTCAGACACCTGGGTTAAGGTAAGGGTCAGCACCGGCTGGGCCATAACAAGAAAAATTAGGGCAAACAGGGGCCTGAAGCAAGGCTGCACACTGGCACCAATTCTATTCAACCTATACCTGGCAGACCTCCCAGACCATCTGGCATTAACAAGTGCATTTCCACCCAAACTCGCTGGTCTTGAAAGTCAATCACTTCAAAGCAAGGATGACATGGTTCTGCTAGACAAGACTCTAATTGGCTTCCAGAGACTCTTTACAGCACTGGCAGGCCACTGCAAAGCTAATTTCCTGACAGTGAACATCACCAAAACAAAGGTGATGATAATCTCATGGAAATTGATAAAAAAGGGGGCATGGTTTATTGAGGGAAAGGCCATTGAGGTGGTGACTGCCTACAAATACTTGAGTTTGGCTGGACCACAGGGGCCGCATTGCAGCTCACATCACTGCCTAACAGGGGACTGCCAGTCCCTTAAAAGGGGCCTTCTGTATAGTAAGAAAATCAATGAACAAGCTGGACCTATCTCCACTCTTGAGGGTAATAGAATGCAAATTCCTCCCCACAGTGGCCTATGTGGCTTTGACCTTTAGAAACAAAGTGGCCAACTGGTTAGACAGAGCACAGTCAACATGCTACAGAAGAGTATTCAGGCTACCAAAGTGCACCTCTCATGGACAAACCCAGTTAGAGTTCGGTCTCACTTCGCAATAGTGGATGATAACAGCTAAGTTTTTAGCCTACAGCTTGAAAGTCAAGCTTGCAAGGAAGGGCACCATTAAAGGCTTCATTTGTAAACTAATAAACAAACCAGAAACCCAATGGCATAAGTATTTCATCTAGGCTTTGTAGGACCTAGAAGTACATATAGTCTAGACAAGAGGTCTTCCAGCATCAGTGGCCCCCAAAATATTGATGAAGCAAGACAGGCAAATCTCCGCAGAGCAGGACGCGCTTGTAGTGGGAAAACTGGGCCATGGCAGCTGGCTTCATTGCTGTACGAACAAGGGTTTCGGCCCTCTATCCATCTCTCCTGATCAACCCAAGGAAAAAACGGCAGCTAATTGGCTGGCGCCCTGACCTAGTCTCCGTGAAGGTCTATTGGTACGGGAGGGGGAGCGTGGAAGAAGTGGACAAGCGATGCCACCTCCCAGCCAAGAGTGAAGAGTCTTTGACCCATGTCCTATGCATTTGCAAGGAACTTACTTCTTTAAGAAAGGTCTGGCTTATGCCCCTCTGGTGGACCTTAAACATCCAGACCTATAAAAGAGCATTAGAGACCTGCTTGAGGGGGAATCAGCACAAGTAGCAGCCCGCTTCGCAAAAAGCGCAGACAGCACTGCTGTCTTTGCAGTAATCACCAAGGGAGGCAGGGAGCAGTCAGAACTCTTGCAAGGAGTGTCCGTCAAGCTATGACTTTGCACTCGCGGTATCTGTTTTTAAAGTCAAAATTAAGCTCATGCTGGTTTTCTCTGAACGTTTTGTTATGTCCGTTTTTTATCTTTAGCACAGTGTTCTTTATCAGTAGATAAAGTTTCTAATGATCTTAAATAATCGTGCAAACAAATAAATAAATCTGAAACTGAAATCCAAAGCTTTCATTCTGCCCTGTGGCCCTGCAGTTCATACAAAATATCACTATTAAGTTGCACATTTGCATGCATGCTAAAAATGTCTGAACAGCAAGTAGGATAAGCACACAGACCTACTTTAGATGCTACACAAATCCGTGGAAAGTGTGACTATAAAAAAAAAGTCTTGGAACAACTAACTCTGCATAGAATACCTGAAAAGCTATGCAAATGTTTATTTTTTTAACTTGCTTTTATTGAGTTTTTAAACATTAAGGAACCCACATAGACATAAAAAACATCAGATGTGTTGCCAAACCGTTATACAGTCAGTGGTTAACAAACCATTCTTTAGAGAAGTGGTCTCCTGAAATCTGAATACAAATCCCGGGCCCATCACCATCCCAAAATTACAGTAACCCACTTTAAGGGGATCAGTTGTTGGAGGTGCGGATCCTACTTTTGTTTTTAAGTGCATCACCCCTCCATTCAGTCCTCTGCGATTTTGTCGCCCCAGTAATGTGCTGTCCGTCCGCTACCACCTGGTGAAAATGTTTATTAATATTTCTGAGTTCCATACCAAAAATAACCAAACTACATTGAACCGCATTTAATGCAATATGTATTTGTCAGAATTCCTAAGTATTTAGAGGGGACCTAGCTTGAAATACTTAGGATCTCAGTGGCACAAAGTACATATACACACACACAGACATACACATACTTCTGTCCCCTACCCATGTGGAGCATGGCTGGCAGTCGCAGCTGGCCAGGGTTACAGGAGAAGGCGCGTGGGGGTGGGGGGGGGGGAGGTGTGTGGAGAGTTTTAATAAACTTTAAAAAAATAATAAACTTACCTCTGCCCGGTTTCTCCCGTGCCGCTGCTCCTCATTCATGCAGGACAGGCACAGGCTCCCAGCCTGCCCTGCGGCCAATACTGGTGCTGCTCAGAGCAGCGTCAGGATTGGCTGGGAGCACCCTGGCTGGGCACTCCCAGGCAGACTGGGAACCTGTGCAGGCTCTCTCCAGCATGGCAACACAGTGCCGGGCTGGAGAGAGCACACTGCGCATGTGTGTTGGGCCGGCCCGAGACAGCCGGCCAAACACACATGCTCTTAGAGGGGACTGCACTCCCCTTGGTGCTTGTCACCCCATGGCCCTGCCCCTTTCACAACAAAGGGATAATAAACAGTTTATTATCTCTTCGTTGTGAACATTTTGCAGCTTCTGGTGCTGGTGGTGGTGGTGGGGGGGGAGGTGATGCTCCTCCACCATAGCGGAGGAGCCACCACAGATGCCTAGTGCTTTCACGTTAAATGTAGGCATGCAGACCCACGGGGTGTGCATGAGCGTGGTGTGGGTTGGTTGGGCCTAACAAAGTGGGCCATGGTATTTGGGTGACTGCAGGAGAGGTCCACCGGCTGCACTGAAGAGAATGTTGCAGTATATCGTGGCTTAGGGGTGTAGTGAACCACCCGCCCTTGCAGCAACATAGTGTGTTAGAGAATTTCCTCTGGACCACTGTTGTTTTATCATATTAAATGATTTACTTACTACTGATGTCATTCTTGACTTATTGCACAGACATTCATAAGTAACTTGAAAGTTCATGTTATGACAAGAATAAAGGGTGGGGCTTATTGAATCCAAAGAGGCAAACACAGTGACCAAGAAGGAGAGTGAAAAAATAATGTAAATTGGAAATAAAAGAAAAGAGGTGAGAAAGAGATGAGGAGAAGGAAATATAGAAGCAGAGAACACAGGGTGAAGCAAACAAGGGACAAGTATGAGGACCATGCAATGGGAGAGAAAAAAGGCAGAGAAAGAAGGACAAAGTAGAGGAAATGTGGTTGAAAGAAGATGGGCAGAAACAAAAAATTATACCCTAGTAGGAAAGTTTGGGGTCACGTGTTTTGTACACTTGCTACGTTCACTCTCAACATTTTTCTGGAAACAGATCAAAGTTGAGGCTACTGCCTTCTCGTGGCTAACACATGCAGTCGAAAGCGAGCAGAGAAGTGTTGGGTAGACAACATTAGAGCAGCAGTGAGGAGACTGCAAATCCACTAGTGCAACGCTGGGGGGTGCTGTTCCCATGGCAAACCCGAGGGAAAATGTGCTCAACCCTGCGCTCGTCTAAAGTGGTCACTCGGGTGTATGATCAACGTTGGGAGTGCCTCCTGCCATGCTGATGTGTGCCCGCGCCATCTGCCTGGCTCCAGTCATTCCTCCATCTCCTCTCGCTTCCAGCCGCTTCACTGCTAAAGACTCCGTGCGCGCTTGGCGCACAAGTACAGGCAGAGAAAGAAGCTCGGTCAGCAATCAGAGTTTGAGTCATTTACAAAACCTGACAATTAAGAAACCTGTTTCCCAAAATAAAAAACACTTGGGGCGTCCCTAGACCTACGGAGAATGCTGTATTGACATTCTCTGGCACAATGTCTTGTCTCACTGCACCAGGAGACCTTGTGCTATAATGTCACTGCAAACAGTTTTATAGATCAGAAATCTACGTAATCCCTACTCCCTCTGTAGCTGCTTCTCTGTGCAATAGTGCAGTGAGCTTCTGCTTTGGATAACGTGCCACAATAATGCACTTGTCACATCTAAAGAAAGAATACAGTATATCATATAAATTTTTTCATTGGGTGAGGGGGATGCAGGCGTGTGGTTAACGCAGACCGTGGTGCAGCACTTTAGTTTTATTGCATTGCAGCACTTCTAGAGGACTTCCTGCTTAGTAAATAAGTAGTCTTTGTGGAGTGTTTTTGAGTTGTGCGTAAAGCCGGAAGTGTGCGCTCCAGATCTGGGCAAGTGTTGTGAATAAGGTGTGGAATGTGAATGGAATGGGGGGCACAGTGTCGCAGGCGGCATGTACAACCAGTACGAATTTCGCTTGCAACCCGCATTTCGCAGCGTTAAGAGCCAACACCAACCTCTTATGGAAAAAAAAAATAGAGTTAGCCGACTAGCAGAAATTAACACACTCAAGATAATCAATCTGTTTTCCAGAATGTGCAGTGAAAATTGCACGAACCAAACATTTGGGTTAACGAATCGTCAGGTCTCCTTCTAAGTCAGGGGTGACCAACATTGGTCCCTGAGAGCGCGATCCATGCATGTTTTTCGGGATATCCACCTGGGCCGGTATTAGGAACAGGGTGCACTTTCCATGTTTGCGCCACCGTGCTCCTTAAAGAAGGCAGAATCAGGAAGTGTGCTCCGCCCCCCACGGCAGCCGCAAACTTGCTCTGCCCCCACGGCAGCCGCAAATTCACTCCGCCCCCACGGCAGCCGCAAACTCGCTCCGCCCCCACAGCATCCGCAAACTCACTCCGCCCCCACAGCATCCGCAAACTCACTCCGCCCCCACGGCAGCCGCAAACTCGCTCCGCCCCCACAGCATCCGCAAACTCACTCCGCCCCCACAGCATCCGCAAACTCACTCCGCCCCCACGGCAGCCGCAAACTCGCTCTGCCCCCACGGCTGCGCATGCAAGAGAAATACAGAGCAGCTTTTTGAAAGCTGCTCCATGGTTCTCTGGCAGGCAGCAACCTGGCAGCACTTTTAAAAGGGATAAGAGATCCCCCTGCAAGTGGGTGCAGTGAGTGACTGCAGCCGCTTGCAAGCTGATGTCGGGGGGTGTCCCGGGGACCCTTTGGAGGGCTGCATTTAGAAGGCGCAGTGAAAGTGCACCCCCTTCTTGTGGCACACTTTCAATGTGCCTTTTAAAGGCAGGATCGCCTCTTCGCCCACATCAGTAATACGGTGCAGGCGCTGACGCAATATTGTTACCTAATTTGCACAGAGACGCATCACATGCAAATGAAGGAACGCCGCCTAATGATAGCGCGGGCGCTATATGAGCACCAGCCCTATCCATACTACAGAAGGGGCCGCACCAAGCGACTGTGGCCTCTTCTGTA
Source organism: Pleurodeles waltl (assembly GCF_031143425.1). Lineage (NCBI taxonomy): Eukaryota > Metazoa > Chordata > Amphibia > Caudata > Salamandridae > Pleurodeles > Pleurodeles waltl. Next base: position 530,970,015 of record NC_090450.1, on the reverse strand, counting down.
ATACCAAAGTGCCCCTGGGGCAAATGCCTGTTTCGCCCCCAGGGCACTAGTGTAAAACGCCCCTGGAATACCATCACAGTTAATAACCCTAAACGGAAGTAATTTGCATCGGTGCGGTTATCTTAAAATTCCGGTGTGGATAAGCCCTTCTGGATCACTGTTAGACATCATTGATCTAGACCGTGGCTTCCTCATCATTTGAGCAGGTCTATTCCTTTAGTCTTTCCGCATATGAACCATACAGAAGAACCTACAGACATTAAGAGGTGTCTTCCCTCTACTTATGTCCTGCAATCCTTGCTTATCTCCATCCTTCTATGAGGGTTTGTTCCCCTCCCTCTAGGTGACCAAGATGCAGGCTCAAAGATGCCTGGCCCAGGAGAAGATCTTTTCAGGACAAGTGCTGAGTGTGGTTAAGTGAAGAAGGGGTGCTATTTTTCTTAAAACCATGCTTTCTTATGGGTGTGCCAGTTCGTCAGTCAGAGTCCAAAGTTCTGCGAGCACTTCTGTACTCAGTTTGTACGCAGGAGGCTTGGCCACGGCTGGTGCCCTACTAGTGACGACGTGGGGTTTCTGCCCGCTGTACGTTAAGCTCCTGGCCAAGTTTAGCAGGCGTTTCGGCCTCTGTACTCCAAATGACTCAATGGCCGAATAACGCCCGTTAGGCTATGCTCCTGCCCTGCAAAAAGCCAAGACTCTTGGAGCCGCTTCCTGAACAACTCGGGGTGAGGGGACTGCCCAGATGGAGCATGGCCCGTCACCCGGGGAAATCACACTTCCCAGGCCTTGACTCAGCCATCCTAGGATGTGCCTTCATTACAAACGCAATGTCCGTATTCTCTCAGAACCTCTCAGAAGTTAAGTGAGTGTTAGAGTGTCCCAGGGCACCATTACCCACTCCCCTATTCAGGTATAATTTTCAACTAGACGTTTTAGACAGAATAAGATCACTTATTAAGCAAGAGGGAGCACCAGAGGCCAGATTAGAAACAAGCATATCACTCACATTCCCGATGTACAGCGTCCCCACTGACTGACAGGGCAGCCCTTGTCACGCTCTTTGTGTGTGTCTGCGGGGCGACAGTGGCCATCTTTGGAGAAGAGACTAAACTCTCACTCCAACAAAAGGGGGCACAGAGGGAGGGATAAAGGGGAGCTTTGTGGTCTGTGTTTAAGTTTTTTTTTATTGGTGGGGTGTTCCTGGAATGATCCTAGAGATCAAATTGCACATGTGTTTGGAGCTGGCATTAGCTGTGAGCCCCCTCGAAGGCTGCCCCTTAGCCAATAGCACTGAACCTTCTACTGTGGAAGTACTGGACCAAGTCCAATGAGAGGTCCATGTGCAGCGCAGAGGGCATATAACAAGGTTTGTCTGGCCACCAGCAGCCAAGAGCTTACTTGGGCTAGCGCAAAGGATATGGCACCCCGTGGATGCACATGGAGTCTTACAATTGAACCCTTGACAGCCCGCACAACAAGATGTTCAGGTCTGCAGAGATACAGTCAGCTGGTGCAATTCAGATGAAAGTTCAACAGAATGAGGCTTGTGACACAATTCCATTTCCAGATAAAATGTTAACACAAGGTAGAAGGTTCACTGGAAAGGTGCCTGCAGTTAGCATTCCTTTCCGAACCTTGGCCTGGCAGCCAGATGAAACGGTGTAATCGGTAGAAGAGATGCAACCTAGTGTGAATCAGCAACAAAATTCATTTAAGGTACAATCCCAAAGTGGAAACAAGATGTTGGTTTGCAGGAGCAGCAAAAAGATGGTAATGTGCCAGAACCTGATGAAGACTAAATTGCTGCATCTCACTAGGATTTTTTAGCTCAACAACTCTTGACACAATGATGCTTAACATGGACTGTGAACAGTCATTTTCAAATGGTCAAGTTGTCCTACAGCCAAATCAAGGTTGCCATCTTACTCCATGTTGTCGGGAGACGATCTTTCCAGCGCTGTCGTTTCATACGACAATTTTAATCATTCTGGAAACTGCAGTCTTGGTTTGCTTCCACAGAACCAGTTCTGATAACAACTATGTCATCAAAAGTCCAACACTGGAAGCATGGTTTCCTGAAATCATTAAGTGATGGGGTAACCGCCACAGCCGAGGGCCGCCTTAGAAGAGACATATCCATTGTCTATCTTTGAAAGGCCATCATTTTGCTCTACATAAGCAAAGGAAAGTGCTGTAACCTGACCGACAGAGAAAATGACATACCGCGTGATCACCATCCATAAGTATTCATTTCTGATATTTTCCTTGCCGAACGTCACTAAATGTCAGAACAGTCCTGTTGGTGCTAAAAGGCTCTGGCGCAGCCATGAATGCGTTGCTTCCAGAGAGAAGAGGTTTGAAGGAGAATCACAAGTATGAAAAAAGAAAAAAATGCAAAGGCAATTAGAGAAATTCCACCAGTGATTCAAGAATATACCTTAAAAATAGCAAAGGGCGGGGGAAAACACAATTAACCAGTGGTGCAAAAGTGAATTAAAGATATATGTTTTACTTACGTCTTCACAGATAAACCTCAAATAGCCATAAACAAAGAAGGAACCAGAAGAATAAATCAATGGCATACAATGAACTGACTACATGTCAAATAACGTGGGAGGATCTGCATTTACAAAGTGAATTTTAAAGTACGCACTGGAGCCTGGGCTGTGTCTTTTAGCACATATGAACTACAATTATTTCACACCCACATCGTGCTAAATATGGATGCAATCAATTTCTAATTGCTATACTTCACGAGAAGGCATCACACATCGAGGAGCAAATGACTCCGAGGCAATGTGCTAAAAGGGTTTTATTTCCACTGGAGCCAAAGTCCTAGGTTTGGAAAACAGTTGAATACATTTGCAGTGCCTTTTGTAGAAGGTAATGAACTAGCGATACATAGCTATATTTTGACTTCTACCTATTCCACCTCACCAGGCTACCAACGGTGGCTTGTTGGAGGTTATGCAAATGGCAACAGCTCGGATTAGACCTGAAACTTACATAGACCACCCCTCCTTACCCCACAGTTCAGCTCGGTGTCCTGTGCTCTGACAATATCCAAAACATTCCTATCCAATATCCAAAACAAAATATCCCATTTGCAGTGGACTAGGCACTTGGGTCCTTCTGCCCCAGAGTTACACAGTGTACAGAAGCATTCAAACTCCAGAGCCAAGAACTTTAATCCTTGCATTTGAAACTTAGTTTGTGTGGGCAGTGTGCTTGAGAACATTATAGGTGTCTAGACCACCAATAGTGTACTGAACATATCCTAGAGGAAGAAAATGCCATAATTAGGTAATTCTTTGCTTCATAGGTGCCAGTGAATCCAACAATGAATTCTTTAAATTCTTTCTCTTTTGAAGACAACTTGATAGTTCCACACATTCCACTTGGAAAGGTGAGTCTGCTACCGATGGCGCAAGTATGGCAACTCCAACATAATGATTTTTTTGCTTTGTTCAGACTTGAGTGCAGGCTAGTAGGTCCCACAAACCATAGGCAAATGGCTCTGGAGAGCAGCTGCACATTTAGTGAAGAAATACTATTGAGGGCGAATTTACAATGAAACTGTAAATACTAGTCCTGCAACACTAAAGTGGAAATACTGCAGATGGAACCACTTTAACAACCCCACCCTCCAGGATCTCCATGCAAAGTTTGATCAGGAGATGGGGATACATGTTTAAGGGCCCGGAAGGATTTGCTCAGACACAGGTTAATGCCAGGGGCCATCAATGTTGGACTGGGAAAATTGCTGGGATCAGTGCTTAATTTAGTTAGGTGTTTGTAGGTCATTTCTGGGGAGCAGAACCTATTTTTAGTCATTCGATTTTGTCCCACACCAAGAGAGAGAAAGGCAGAAAAGGTTAAAAAAACGAGGAAGAAAAAGATAAGAAAATAGTGGTAGCAACAAAGACCAGGGATGAGAAAGAACTTGCAAAGGCGAGATAAAGGAACAGTAAATGTAGAGTGGTGGAGGAAAAAGGCCTGTAGTGGAATCAAGACCAGGCAGCCTTGGTATTTGACAACTCTGGCATTCAGTGTGAGGAACTGCAGTAAAGGGGTACTAAGAAAAACTTTGGGCCTTGTCAATAATTACTGTAATCAGAGCTAGTAGTAGTCGTAGTAGTAGGATCAATCAGTAGATTTATAAACCACTGCTAATCACCGAGGAAGATATCCAGGTGTTGATTGTTTTGCAGTTTCAGGTAGAGCCAGTTGAACAACCAGGTACTGAGTGCCTTCCAGAATTTTAGAAGAAAGGTAGAGGTCCAGACATGCAGAGGGAGGTCATTCCAAGTTTTCACAAATGCAGGGGGTGCCAGCAATGGAGAAGGAAGCGGAGTGCAGGAGCCTGGAGAGTTGGAGGAAGTTCAGGTGGTGGTTTATGTATGCTGGTCCTTGGTTGTGCAGGGCCTTGTATGTATGGACCACCAACTTGAATGTGCCTCTCTTCTGTATGGGAAGCCAGTATCATTAGTATTACAAATTAAGCATTGTCTGCAATTATGTTGCAGTCCTGTTTTTTGCTCAAATAGAAAGACAGATCATCTCTAACAACATTCCTAATGGCAGAATGGGCAGTGAAACTCAGGACATTGTCCATTTCCTGGTTTAGGATAGAATGTTCATATGGCAACAATATAACTTGCGTAGCCATGGCCAACCTACATTGTCTGAGAAGCACTAGGCGGCCAGACCTCAAGAGCTTGAAGCAGCAATTTCAGTCTGAACTGAAATTAAGGATGTCCCACAGTGAAGGTCCCCTTAGCAAAATGAAAGATCTTCTTTTAATTTTTTTGTGTAAAATTCTTGGTACTGTTCATTTACTATTCAAAAGTAGTATTCATTTAGTATATGTGAATATTATGTATTATGCCCAGAAGACAAAATTAGGAACACTAAATCTACTCAAGTAGTATTTGAAAGTGAAGAAAGATGATCAGTAGCATTCATTTTGGTAATACGAAGACCACTAATCTATATTCTGAATAGTAGTTGAAGGCCAGAGACAAACAGTAAATTAAGGCTAGTAAATATGATTGTGAATATTAAATGAAGATTATTAGCATTCATCCTGAGCAGTAAACGAAGACTGGGGTTATTAAATGTGAACAATAAAGGAAGTCTAGTAGCACTGATTATGATCACTAACAGCCAATTATAAATTGTTTTGTGCTCATAAACCCTCTGGTTCTCACCATCACAGGCTTTGCGATTGCAAAATACATACAACGTACAAAATGGCTTTTGCAAGCCTATCCGAACCGCAAATAGGAGGCAGTGTGAAAGAGGTGTCCCACTTCTACTTGCAAGTTGAGAGATACACATAAGTAAGTGGTTTGAGTCTGCAATTATGGTTGCAAACCACTGATTAGTTACTTACCCCAGAGTTGGGGGGCTACTTGCTTTGACAGTGAAAGGTATCTCAAAAGGATAGCTTCTCTTATGGGAAACACCGTGGTTGGCCTCAGGGAAAACAGATAGGGTCCAGAGGACCACCAATGCATTCCTGTCTGTTTTTCCCTCAAAAGAAGCACCTTTGTGAGGGACAAATGCTGTTTTTTTTTTTAAACCTGTTTTCAGGCAATAAGGGTGAACGCACTGATGGAGGTCTGCTCACGGTTGCAGGCCGGCCTCCCTGTGCTCTCAGTCACTCACAGGGGGTCGCTTAATCCCTCCTACTTCATTAATGTACAAGAGACAGGAGGTTTTGCGACCTCTTGTAAATATACATTTTGCGATGCAACTGATTATTACATCAGTTTCCTCTAAAAAGTGCATCACTGGTCACAAATCAGTCAGTGTGCAATTTGTGTCTTCTGATTTGGGAACAGGGCTCTACTCACTAGGGTCCTAGAAGAAGACTAACAGTGTTCAATGAAAGCACTAATTAAAGACCAGTATTCATTTTAGGCTACATTAAGGTGAGTATTATTCATTTGAATGATCAATTTACTGTTTTAAAGTTTGATCAATAACAAAATAACATAGTTGATTAACAAAACAATTTCTGGTAAGGTGAACAGGCAATCCTTGTCCTTACCATGTGTGTAAACAAGAAGTATTCTTCTGCAAGCATTGGCAAAGTGGAGCAAGTCCATCACCTGAATTTAGAGAGGAACTCCTCTTGGTCTTCAGTATTACAGCCTCCAGTCGGGTTGTTCATGGCAGTGAATGGGGAAGGCCAAACATGCAATGTGCCCCACAGGGCCTGCAGCCTGGTGCCTATCAAACTCAGACCTTTACCACTCTCAAACAGCCCTTCAGAGTTGGTGCCCAAGGCCTGAGCCCTGCCCAGGAGTGTTGTGACAGGATCATGTTTGTAAGGCAGCTTCTGAACGACTCTTAACCTCATTCTGTTGCTCCCAAGTGCCTTGCTGCTGTTGTTGGTGGGACCGTGGCTTCACTGTATCGGTCACCGTCTAATGTAGTTCCTCCAGCTACCCTGTCAGATTGGCTTCTTCCCAAAGTTGATCCAGAGGTGCAACAATAAGGGTGACCTGCTTTCATCTACCCCAACAAATGACAGTAACTGCTGTATGTTGTCAGAGGAGGGCAGCGAGTGAGGAAAATGTCGGGTTACAAACTAGAGGAAGCTTGGTCGGAAGGGTGGAACTCATGTTTCCTTTTATAATAAATGTATGGGTGCTAGTTGGTGCGACTTACCTTTTCGGGCAACAATGCTGAATTATAAGTTGAGGTTGTTGAATGGTGCCTTCACAAACTGCTGAAGTCACCCTAAAAAGTTGCTTTGAACTATGTATTACTCTTGATTTGTCATTGAAAAACTCAAACAAAATATTTGCAAAAACAATGGCACAATATTGGTTAACAGTGACAGCTGTAAATGAAAGACCATGTTATTTTTTTACTGTCAGTGTAGAGGGTTACTCAATAGAATAACACATTGAAGTTAAAAAACTGTTCCAGTTGTAGAAGCTTGTTATTGTTTGTGTTGACACACCTGATCTTCAGTGAGGTGGTTGTGTCAAGAATGGATTAAATGGTGCAGCGGCAATCCTTGTGCTTTTTACATACCATAGAGCTATCCAAGTCCAGCTGACCTTCACAGGGCCTTTCTAAAAGGTTTGTTGTCCCCGGAGGAAGAAAACAACTTTAAGGATAGTGAAAATCTGTTCTAGATTGCTACCATCCAACCCCCAAAAATCCTTCATTTATTAATCCTTTTAGCCACCTAGTGTTAAAGGTAAGTGAGAGTGATGGAGGCATGGGGAACAATCAGTGATACCACTGGAAAGTCATTCCCTGCCACTCACAGATGTGTGGCTGGGTGACAGGAGCTGTGGTGTTCAAGATTATTCTACTATAACTCATTGAAAAGAAGAGGGCTGCAGGAGAACCTTCAAGGTAGTAATAAGAGGTCCATGAGTATCATTTTAAAAGGTAGGTTTCTTCTTCCAGGGACTACAAACTTTCATGAAGGACCAAGGAAGGCCTGAGGTGTTGAACATAATTATGGTAGAAAAAAATGGTCGCTGATACTTTGGGTTTTAGGCAAAATGGTCATGAAAAATATTAGGATGTTTTCCAGATCAGCCTAGAGCAGTAGTTGCTGTGAAGTCACATACCATTTTTTAGATGACAGGGACAACGGTGATTTAAACCAATTATCCTTTGCAATGCTGAACTTCGGATATAATTTACAACCATGAGCAATGAGGGTTGCAGCAAGGAGGTAAGATCTCTGTGGTAGCATAATGTTTTGAATCACATATTCAGTAAGTAAGTGAGTGTGTCAGTAGAACAGCAATGCCGAATGGGAGTTGCCGTTTATCTATTATTACCTGATGAACAATAGTGCTCAAGTGTCTGATGGGGTCATTAATCTTATTGTTATTACCGAGTGCTAATAAGCTTTGCTATGATATCAGATGGGGTTAATGTTGTTATTTTGAGTAATGATTCGTTCTGAAGTGCCTGTTTGAGGCTATTATTACCACAGGGCCCAACAGGGTCATAACCATCTGATTTTTGCTACAGTCTATTGTGGGCATCATGTTGGCTGTAGTGTTTGAGCAGTGTCAGCCAAGTTCTCATCAGTAGTTAAAAAGTATTACCACTGTCCTTGCAAACACAGGCACCAGATACTGCCATGAGGTCCCTTACATGCCAAGTACAACCTTTTCAGGCACTGAATTTCAGGGTGAACATTAAAGGTTTACTCATAGAGGTGCAGTGGGACAGATGTCTAGTTCAAGCTGCAAATGCTTCAGTAGTCACTTGGTATGGAAATACTATTCACATTTTCTTTGGATGGTCTGATATTTGCATACTAAATTAACACTACGGCCATACTACATAGCTACATCTCGAATAGTCCTTTAGTACTCATCATATTCCAGTAGTATGCAAACTGTAACTGATAGGTGTGCATTCTATAGATTGTCTGCATTGTAAATGAAGACTACAACTGTAGTTATTAGTATTTTTAAAGGGTTCAAGGAGTATCCACCACATTTCAGTGGTCTTCATATACTAGTCTCCATTAAAGGAATACTACTAAATACTAAAAATGTCAAGATGTAGTCTTTGAATACAATAAAAACACAATGTAAATACAAAACGAGGTATTCAGATTTGGTAAGGGTATTGGGTTCAGAGGACCAGAGGGTGGATGCAAGAGTGCTCCTCTACTGTAACCAGGGAGCAAACAACAGAAACAGGTGCCAACAGAGTACAGAGGGCAATGTTTCTGATGGCAGGAAAATATGTGGCCTTTGGGACCCCAGAGGAGAAGAGGAACCTGTTAAACAAAAGGAGTGGGGGTGGTTTTCAAGCCTCCTAATGCATTTCCTACTATTGATAACTCAAAACTTAAGTACTGATAGTGGTGCGAAGGCAGTGCCACAGTGACTTATATTAATTACAAGTGGGATCTGGATCTCACTCTTAAGAGTCATTTGCCTTCAGGATTGGCCTCTGAATACCTGAAAACACTTGGACCGTGAATACAGTTTACACAAGGGGTGTACAGAACACAACTTTAGCAAGTGCTGGCAGAAGATGATGAACATAGTATTTCAGCATGATCTGTATGAAAAGAATCACTGATGTCCACTGCAGCTTTAGTGGTTGGTGATGTTTCTGAATCTGTGTAATACTCGGTACAATTCGCTGGAAATTACAAAGATGATCAAGACGTGAGGGTAATGCATTGATTACAGTAATCTTAAGGACTCGCAGAATACTCTTCCTACTCACATTCCACCTTACCTCCTTAGTCTACCTCAGGGCTCCAGGGCCAAAGCTTTGCCATTAACACAAAGAGGAAGCAGATATTCTACTTTCGGAAACAGTGAGACACTCTAAAACTGTATTGTTTTCGCAACAGGAAACAGCAGGTCTTGCTGTCAAAGAGATGTTGATTCCTCCAAGGTAAGAAACAGGATGAGGAGTAGGACTAGAAGCAATTAATTTTATCAGTACGTAATCAAAGCATCACTGATTTGAGCTGCTCTGAGAATTAAATTCATTGCTTCCTGTTACTGTGATGCAGCTTTAGCAAGGAGGGTTGATTGTTTTACAGTGAAACTATAAAAAATGTAATTACATTGATGGAGAAACAATCTTCTCCTCCCTCGCACTCCACTTTGTTTACCACATTAGCGAAATTATTTAGATGTCGGGTTAAAATGATGCTAAATGTAGCAATATTGGTGCCACAGAGCATATCACTCATCTGTTAAGAATCACTATGAAGAGCAGAGCAAGCTTCCGGGCAGCTTTGCTCTAGAGCAGGAGTCAAACTTTTTCTGTAATAAGAGCTACTTATGTTCTGTAAAATTCCCCCCGAGCTACTAATATTATTCGAGATGTTATAGTGACCACATAAAACAAGAATGCATTAGTAGCCACAAGATTCAAGATTACCAGCAATGATCACCTCAGTGCATCCGGCATGGTTGCTAGCAGTAATGTAAATTTTCTTTTTGGTGCATCGGAATGTCTCTACATGGGTAAAGCATAACAGCCATAGCTACAATGCCCCCTGCATCAAGCTAATAATATTAGTAATAAGTCTCCCCGAAATGTTTCGTTTTTATCACTCAAATACCACCTTTAAATATATTTTGGAAGTTAAAACTTTTTACCCAAACACCAATTTATGAATTTTGAAAATACACACATTTACATCTTTAATACACGCTTTTCAATTCTGGTACACCTATATTAGCCTAACCAAGCAAAAGCTTCTAATGCAGTTTACCAGGCTGCACGCAGAAGAGCTACTTACAGGTAGCTGGAGAGCTACCAGTAGCTGGTAAGCTACTTGCTGGAGAAGCCTGCTCTAGAATATCTTTGTGTAACTGTTGCAAAAGAAAGTCGTTAAACACAATGCATTGGCTTAAAAAACAAAAATAACCACATTTATCCACCTTAAAGGGTCAAGTCCAGGCAATAATTTGAGGTATTCCAGTTATAGCTATACACCATAATGCATAGATGTGGAGTAACACTACATCAGCCAGCTATTGAACCTTTAGTACCAGTGGGAGAGAAGCAGCACCCCTATAATGTAAATCTCTTGACAACCTGTAGTGGCAGATGGAAACCAAAACTGTCTAATTCTTTTATGTTATAAGCAGTAATGATGGTGTCCCCTCAGAGCTCTGACTACAATTATAAACTACTAAATTATAATGCCAGTTCCTTCAGTTTTGGTTCTGGTCATTACCAAGGAAGTCCATGAATAGCTTGTAAGACTCTTACATAGAAATGATGCATACATTTGAAGAGAAGCATTGTTTTCTGAACTCATACAATTTTAAATGTACAATACAGTTCTTAGTAAGATAGTAAGTGGGAAACAGGCCAGAAGAGCTCAGGGTGTGAGGTATCCTACACGTGATGCCACTCGGAGCTTTCCTACATTAAATCTTTGAGCTAGGAATCTTGGGTCATGAGCATGACCCCCTAATCCGCATCTGGACTAGACAGAAGATCCATCTGATGACAAAGGAACATCCTTCAATAGAAAACCATACTTTGGATAAAGGAATTAACACTAAAAAAATAAAAAAAAGCTGGGATACAGCCTAATCAATGTTTGGACTTCGCTATTAAATAGGAGTCAACAATATGTTCATACTTTGGTTTTAGAGCCCAGAATTTCTGTCAAAGCAAAATTCATATCAGAATGAATAACCATCCTCTGTGGGGTTTAATGAACCATCTCACTCCCAACAATGATTCAAAAATACAAATCTCTACACTCATCAAGCCAAATCAAGTCTGAAAAGTGAAGGGGTCAGGGGTGTTCTGCGAAGAAGTTAGCATTACAGACATTCTCTCCACAATGTTACTGGAGGGTTGCCCAACGGTACACAAATCAGAAATTTCTCAATTGGAAACAAGTCTAAGTGAAATACTTTTGTAATGCCAGGCATCCTCACACAACCTCCAGTCCACGGTACCCAAGGTGTATTATCTAAAAATGATCTTGAACTCCAGCCTCTCGTCCACCCACAAATCAACACACTTGCTTCTTTCAAGAAGAAACCAGAATATAAAGATGCCTAAGATATACATGCGATCACCAAGAGAACATACTGTTGAGGAAAATCATGGAAGTTTTCTCTATGGATCAAAATGCAAAACTAGCATGTTAACGGAATTAGTTTCCATTTCCATATTCACACTTAACAAGCGCCAGGGCATGCCTATATAACATTGCAGTGACAACACTCGTTTGCACAGGTGCTGGAAGTAGGGGAGCGGGGAGTGCTGAAGCACTACGAAAATAACTATGCTGGAGTTCCGAAGGTGAATGAACCATAAATGTGCCTTACATTTTGTTTTCATTTTGTTACATTTGTTATGCATTCAACAACAGAGCCCAATCAACTTCTGCCAAATTGAGGCTTATTATTTTAAAATAGGGAATGCTGTTTATTTACTTTTCTTTCTCTAACTGCAAAGTTAACTTTGTGACAATCATTCTGGGGGTTACGGAGTTTGGAAAGAGAGGCTGAAGGACATGTATCAACAAAATTTAAATACCTGTAAATGAACTGTACAAGGTATTCAATTATAACAGACATTAGGAAAGTACAAATGGAGCATAATTTTTGTGCAAATGTTAAACCACAATTCAGGGTACGGAAATAGTGCCCAGTGCCTTCATCTCCTGCACTTAACCACCATGGTGTACTTTAAATCCATACATTCCTACTGGAGGTCTTTCAAATGATTACTTACCATACCACGAGTAATACATTCCACTCTAATCTCATGTAGTGTTCACCAAAAGGTGAATCCCTTTATTGAAGTGTGTGTGTATATACAGCAGCAGTACAAAAAAAGTTGTATAAAAGCCAGCTTGTGTTTTGAGGAACACTCCTATTTGTTAAGGGATAGGTTTTCTAGTAGGTAGTGCATCAGTCCCAGAAATTTAAAGATTGTGAAGATTAGGTGTCCGATTTCCCCACTTTAGAGGTATTGAGATCTTCACAAACTATCAACTATTTAACTGTAGCTCTTTGCGTTAGCATATGGTGCACTTTTGGATCCATATTAAAAAGCCGACCAAAATTACTGCAGCTCTCCCCCACTTAAGAGGTATACTGCAGCCCATTACATTAAATACCACATCCGTACCATTCTCCTACTGAATGTCATGGTGCATTTGCTACACTTTTTTTTAGTGTGAAGCCTGGATTTTTCACGATCCCTATGAATTCAGTGAAGTAACTTTGAGGAAAGTAACCTTACTCTGCAAAGTCTTCCAGCACCTCTGCTCTTTTGTAAGAGGGTGGGAACTGGTGGCGATTTGCTGTAGGAACAGGTATGACATCATTATTCAAGCTCACCTTCTTCATCTTAGTGTATCCCACAATCTGTGCCATTAAGTGACACAGAAGATGTGCCCATTATAGGTTTTGTTAGCCTTTTACCAGATATACAAACACTTGACAAAACTTTTCAATCTAATGATTTTATCAAACTATTAGTCATGCCACACAGTACAAATATGAAGTATTCTCTTTAATACAAAAAGGCTCCCTGATTTTTATATAAAAATCCGCGTGGATTTAAGCTAACACAAGGTCAAGTGTTTGAAGATGTCTTCAGGGGTACATTGCAAAACCTTGTTATGTGGGTTTGGGTTTGAAGTTCCCCTGTACCAGCACGCATGTCATGCAATACAAAATTTAAAAACAGAATGTACCCAGTCTACCCAAAGGCTGTGTGGAAGTAAAGGATTAATCCTGAGCACTAATCTGCACTGCTCTGAAAGTTTTGGAATCGTCTGCATGCCATTGTGGCAGATTCAGATCTAGATTAAGACTGGGAAGCACAGTATATCGTATAAAATTTGCATGAATATGTTCAAGTTGGAAAACAAGAGAGATGGGTGAAGATGAGAAGCCCTTATACACTGGAGATGTTTTAGCATTTTGTTCTTTTTTCTTTAACTGTTCTGTTGCCCTTCACAGTACCGGCTTTTGCTGTTTTACGAAGTGAAGATTTTATGCACTGGGCTATTTCAGTCTAATACTCTTGATAAAGCAAGATAACTAACCTGGTGAAAAATCATTCTGGGCAATTATTGATGAGCATTAATTGAGTTTTCTTTTGGTTTACTAACAAGGCAGTTCAAGTAATTCACCGATTAGGAATTTGAGATTATTCTGACATTTTCAATAAATATTTTCGGAATAAATACAGCTGTATAAAAAATACTTGACTTCTGTAATTAACCTTAGGGATTTAGGCATTTCCATGATCAGTGAGGAGTTTTATCAAGATACAATATTAATAATTTATGAATTTTCTTAAACATAGAATAGATTTAAGTTATTAACAATTCAGGAGCACCCAAAAAGCAACTGAGGACAACAAACACATTTTTAGACAATGTTGTGATAGCACTAAGAAGTTTATATAGAAAAACATATTAGTTAATATATACACCCTTTATCAGAAAAAACATAGTAGAAATACAGAACATGTAATGTCTCCTTTTTAACAAGCCATATTCACTGGTATGGTCCTTGTGTATCAGGAAATACAGTCCATGCAGTCCATTAAAGTCCAAGTCAAATTGGAATATGGAACAGACAGTATAAAATAGATTTGAATTTGAGACAAACATGCTACAGATTTAAATATATTAAAATAATCATACATTTTTATGCCCTGCCTTATATTTTAGACTATGAAGCACATGTTGTTAGTAGTTGATAATATTTTCATTTGATGTTTATGAATTAGGATGTGAGCCAACCAACTGATGTCTGACAAAGAAGAGATGCACCTTGACAAAATTCTTTAATAAAAAAAAAAAAAAAACAATTACTTCTTATAAGTATTTTTGGGGATTTGTACCACAAAATAAATAAATTCACTTTTTAAATACTTGGTGCCTCCTATATTTTATTTTTTTGTATATGACGCACTAACATTTTTTCTTTGTTATGTGAGCATATCCTTTCTATTAAGGTCTGAATCAATATTTTAATGACTGCAAATGATTAATAAGTTTCCCAGGAAGTAGCCAAGAATGCTTCAAAAGGTAGCAACTCACACTGTACACCTACAATCACCAAATAAACAGCACACTCGCACACTGACAAATAGACAAAGGAAGTTCAAATGGCAAAAACAAGGAGAAAGCACCCTAGTGGCACTGCACTCCAGACTCTGGAGCTCCTCTGGTTCCTGAGCCTGGGGTGATGTGCCCCCTCAATTCTGTACCAGAACTTAAGTTCGTGTGAATTTTACACTAAAAAAGTTAACTATCCCCTACTAACCAGTCTCTTACTTCGCAACACGAGCAAAACACTGCCTGCAGCTTCTTCATTCCCGTTGTCCAGACGATGCCTTCAGGATTACCATGTTATCAATATTGCTTACCTACTGTAGACTGCACTTAGCTAACTAGTTTTGATTTACTGCAGAAGGGACTAAAAATGTAAGTCTGTATCAAAATATTCTCAGGTGGGGATATGGAAAAATGTTTGCCACTATAGGAAACACTGAAACATTTACATTGTTTACATCAAGTATTTTAATGATACAATTAAACGTGATTAGTGCAGAATAAGTATCAATGTAAGAGGTGCTCTGTTTCTGGTTTCCTTACTATACTTCGTTGTATTAACCGAAAAGAAGGGGCCATCAGATCACTTTAAAATTTGTCAAGGAAGCCTTCCAGTTGGACGGATTCTTGTAGGGAGTTCAACAACCAAATGAACAAGTTACGTACCTTAGGTAATGCCTTGTCTGGTAAAGACGTATTCTAGGTGCAGATCCCTTACCTTGGAATTTTCCCCAGGCGTCAGTCTGGATCCGGAGATTTTTTCAAGCAGTACCCCTGCGATCAGTTAGGTTGCGTCAGTTGACTCCGCATCTGTCGTCGTGCACACCAGCTCTGATGTCATGGGATGTGTGTAGGTGCCACCCCGCGCGCTGACGCCAGTTTCTTTTCAATACTTTCCACGACAGAAGTGCGGAGCCATGAAGAACACTAACCACTGAACCCTAAAAGGGAAGTCCCTGTCCCTAGAAGGAAAATGTCACTTACCCAGTGTACCACTGTTCGTGGCATGAGTCGCTGCAGATTCACATGCTGTGCACAGTCCGCCGTCTGGTGTTGGGCTCGGAGTGTTACAAGTTGTTTTTCTTCGAAGAAGTCTTTTCGAGTCACGAGACCGAGGGACTCCTCCCATTTCGATTCCATTGCGCATGGGCGTCGACTCCATCTTAGATTGTTTTCCCCGCAGAGGGTGAGGTAGGAGTTGTGTATGTTAGTAATAGTGCCCATGCAATGGAATGAATACGTATGTACATAATAAAGGTTAAAGTAATATATTTACAAATGTACAAATGTTCAAGATCTACTTCTAAACGGCTACAGGCTCCCGGGGAGGCGGGTGGGCGCATGTGAATCTGCAGCGAATCATGCCACGAACAGATGTACACTGGGTAAGTGACATTTTCCGTTCAATGGCATGTGTAGCTGCAGATACACATGCTGTGCATAGACTAGTAAGCAGTTATCTCCCCAAAAGCGGTGGTTCAGCCTGTAGGAGTTGAAGTAGTTTGAAATAATGTTCTTAGTACAGCCTGACCTACTGTGGCTTGTTGTGCAGTTAACACATCTACACAGTAGTGCTTGGTAAATGTATGAGGCGTAGACCATGTTGCTGCCTTACATATTTCGTTCATTGGAATATTTCCTAGAAAGGCCATGGTAGCCCCTTTCTTTCTGGTTGAGTGTGCCTTTGGTGTAATAGGCAGCTCTCTCTTTGCTTTAAGATAGCAGGTTTGAATACACTTAACTATCCACCTAGCAATGCCTTGTTTTGAAATTGGATTTCCTGTATGAGGTTTTTGAAAGGCAATAAATAGTTGTTTTGTTTTTGTAATTAGTTTCGTTCTGTCAATGTAGTACATTAGTGCTCTTTTGATGTCTAATGTATGTAGTACTCTTTCAGCTACAGAATCTGGTTGTGGGAAGAACACTGGTAATTCTACTGTTTGATTTAAGTGGAACGGTGAGATAACCTTTGGTAAAAATTTAGGATTTGTTCTTAGAACTACTTTATTTTTATGTATCTGAATAAATGGTTCTTGTATGGTAAATGCTTGAATCTCGCTCACTCTTCTTAGAGATGTGATGGCAATCAAAAATGCAACTTTCCACGTTAAGTATTGCATTTCACAAGAATACATGGGCTCGAAAGGTGGACCCATGAGTCTTGTTAAGACAATGTTGAGGTTCCATGAAGGAACAGGTGGTGTTCTTGGTGGTATGATTCTCTTTAAGCCTTCCATAAACGCTTTAATGACTGGTATTCTAAATAGTGAAGTTGAATGAGTAATTTGTAGGTAAGCTGATATTGCGGTGAGATGTATCTTTATGGAAGAGAAAGCTAGATTTGATTTTTGCAAATGTAGTAAATATCCTACTATATCTTTTGGAGATGCGTGTAATGGCTGAATTTGATTATTCTGGCAGTAATACACAAATCTTTTCCACTTGTTTGCGTAGCAGTGTCTAGTGGTAGGTTTCCTAGCTTGTTTTATGACCTCCATACATTCTTGTGTGAGGTGCAAGTGTCTGAATTCTAGGATTTCAGGAGCCAAATTGCTAGATTCAACGATGCTGGATTTGGATGTCTGATCTGTTGTTTGTGTTGTGTTAACAGATCTGGTTTGTTGGGTAGTTTGACATGAGGTACTACTGACAGGTCTAGTAGTGTCGTGTACCAAGGTTGCCTTGCCCACGTTGGTGCTATTAGTATGAGTTTGAGTTTGTTTTGACTCAACTTGTTTACTACATATGGAAGGAGAGGGAGAGGGGGAAAAGCGTATGCAAAGATCCCTGACCAGTTCATCCATAGAGCATTGCCTTGGGATTGATCTTGTGGGTACCTGGATGCGAAGTTTTGGCATTTTGAGTTTTCCTTTGTTGCAAATAGATCTATTTGAGGTGTCCCCCAAATTTGAAAGTAATTGTTTAGTATTTGGGGGTGAATTTCCCATTCGTGGGTTTGTTGGTGATCTCGAGAGAGATTGTCTGCCAACTGGTTCTGAATCCCTGGAATAAATTGTGTTATTAGGCGAATGTGGTTGTGAATCGCCCAATGCCATATTTTCTGTGTTAGGAGGCACAACTGTGTCGAGTGTGTCCCTCCTTGTTTGTTTAGATAATACATTGTTGTCATGTTGTCTGTTTTGACAAGAATGTATTTTTGGGTTATTATGGGTTGAAATGCTTTCAGCGCTAGAAATACTGCTAACATTTCCAAGTGATTTATGTGAAACTGTCTCTGATGTATGTCCCATTGTCCTTGGATGCTGTGTTGATTGAGGTGTGCTCCCCACCCTGTCATGGAAGCATCTGTTGTTATGACGTATTGTGGCACTGGGTCTTGGAAAGGCCGCCCTCGGTTTAAATTTGTACTGTTCCACCATAGAAGCGAGATGTATGTTTGGCGGTCTATCAACACCAGATCTAGAAGTTGACCCTGTGCTTTTGACCATTGTGATGCTAGGCACTGTTGTAAGGGCCGCATGTGCAATCTTGCGTTTGGGACAATGGCTATGCATGAAGACATCATGCCTAGTAGTTTCATTACCATTCTGACTTGTATCTTTTGTGTTGGATACATGGCCTGTATTACTTTGTGAAATGTTTGAACCCGTTGTGGACTTGGAGTGGCAATCCCTTTTGCTGTGTTGATTGTCGCTCCTAAGAATTGCTGCGTTTGACACGGCAAAAGGTGTGACTTCGCATAGTTGATGGAGAAACCTAGCCTGTGAAGGGTTTGTATGACATATTTTGTGTGCTGTGAACACTGTTTTAGCGTGTTGGTTTTGATTAACCAGTCGTCTAAGTACGGGAACACATGTATTTGCTGCCTTCTGATATGTGCAGCTACTACTGCCAGGCATTTTGTAGAAACTCTTGGCGCAGTTGTTATTCCGAATGGCAACACTTTGAATTGGTAATGTATTCCTTGGAATACGAACCTTAGGTATTTCCTGTGTGAAGGATGTATTGGTATATGGAAATACGCATCTTTTAGATCTAATGTTGTCATGTAGTCTTGCTGTTTGAGCAGTGGGATTACGTCTTGTAACGTGACCATGTGAAAGTGGTCTGATTTTATGTAGGTATTTAGTGTTCTGAGATCTAGTATTGGTCTCAGAGTTTTGTCCTTTTTGGGTATTAGAAAGTACAGTGAGTAAACTCCTGTGTTTTTTTGTTGAATTGGTACTAATTCTATTGCGTCCTTTTGTAGCAATGCTTGAACTTCTAGTCCTAGAAGATCTATATGTTGTTTTGACATATTGTGTGTTTTCGGTGGGACGTTTGGAGGGAATTGGTGAAATTCTATGCAATAACCATGCTGGATAATTGCTAAGACCCAAGTGTCTGTTGTTATTTCCTCCCAAAGTTTGTAAAATTGGCTTAGTCTTCCCCCCACAGGTGTTATGTGATGGGGGTGTGTGACTTGTGAGTCACTGCTTATTTTGAGGGGTTTTGGGGCCTTGGAATTTTCCTCGATTTTTTGGGAATTGGCCCCCTCTAAATTGCCCCCGAAAACCTCCCCTCTGATATTGACCCTGGTAGGTAGGCCTTGTTTGTGAGGTTGTGGTTTCTGTGGGTTGACCTCGAAACCCTCCCCTAAAAGGTGTTTTCCGAAATGTGCCTCTGCTCTGCGGGGAGTAGAGTGCGCCCATGGCTTTGGCTGTATCGGTGTCCTTCTTGAGTTTTTCGATGGCAGTGTCTACCTCCGGCCCAAACAATTGCTGTTCATTAAACGGCATATTGAGCACAGCCTGCTGGATTTCCGGTTTGAACCCAGAAGTGCGCAGCCATGCGTGCCTTCGTATTGTGACTGCAGTGTTTATTGTCCTTGCAGCGGTATCTGCTGCATCCATGGAAGACCGTATCTGATTATTTGAGATACTTTGTCCCTCTTCCACCACCTGTTGCGCTCTTTTTTGGAACTCCTTGGGTAAGTGTTCGATGAAATGTTGCATTTCATCCCAATGAGCCCTGTCGTATCTTGCCAAAAGTGCTTGTGAATTGGTAATACGCCACTGATTTGCTGCTTGTGCTGCAACTCTTTTTCCCGCAGCATCAAATTTGCGGCTCTCCTTGTCTGGAGGTGGTGCGTCGCCTGAGGTATGAGAGTTGGCTCTCTTACGAGCTGCCCCCACAACTACTGAGTCTGGTGTTAGTTGTGTTGTAATATATATTGGATCCGTGGGCGGTGGCTTATATTTTTTCTCCACCCTTGGAGTTATGGCTCTGCCTTTAACTGGATCCTGAAATATTTGCTTTGAATGTCTTAGCATTCCTGGGAGCATGGGAAGGCTTTGATACTGGCTATGGGTGGAGGATAGGGTGTTAAAGAGAAAGTCATCCTCAATTGGTTCCGAATGTAAGGAGACATTGTGAAACTCGGCTGCCCTTGCGACCACCTGTGTATAGGATGTACTGTCCTCAGGTGGTGACGGTTTTGTAGGATAAGAGTCTGGGCTATTGTCAGACACTGGAGCATCGTAGAGGTCCCATGCATCGGGATCATCCTGACTCATTGTGGTATGAGCTGGTGAGTGCATTAGTGGTGGAGTTGTCGCTGGTGATGCATGTGTTGATGGTGGTGGAGAAGGTGGTGGGGTTGTTTTCTTTGCCACCTTTGCCTGTGGTTGCTTGTCCCCTTGTTGAAAGGCAAGTTTCCTTTTAATCTTGATTGGGGGAAGAGTGGTTATCTTCCCTGTGTCTTCATGAATATGAAGCCTTCTCTGCGTGTAGTCAGGCTCTACAGCTTGAAGCTCCTCTCCAAATCTATGTAATTGGGTGGTTAACCCTGGTTCCTCTGTATAGGAACTAGTTTTCGGCTCCGAGGCTGGATGTTTCGGGACCGAAACCTTTTCGGAAGTCTTTTTCGGCTCCGAAGAAATTTTCTTTGGTTTCGGCGCGGTGTCTCGGTGCCGAATCTCTTCGGTGCCGCTGTCTCTGTGCCGAAGTTTCTCGGAGCCGCTGTCTCGGCTCCGAGGTTGCTGTGTGGCGGTATCACGACCGGAGTCGGATGACTTCGACATCAGCATGCCCTTTTTTGGTGCCTTGGGTCGGTCACCTAGTTTTTGGGTTAAGCCATGGCCTGTTGGCGGTGGCGTCCCCTGGGCTTTTGTGGACTTTTCGTGAGTCCTTATTTTCGACGTCTTACTCACGGTTGTTGTTTCTCCGGCGTCGAGTTCTTCTGAATCCGACTCGTGGATGGAGAAAGCTTCTTCTTCCTCCTCGAACCGTTGTTGACCTGTCGGCGTGGATGCCATCTGTAACCTCCTGGCTCTTCGGTCTCTCAGCGTCTTCCTCGACCGAAACGCTCGACAGGCTTCACACGTATCCTCCTTGTGCTCGGGGGACAAGCACAAGTTACAGACCAGATGCTGATCCATATACGGATATTTGTTATGGCATTTTGGACAGAAGCGGAACGGGGTCCGTTCCATCAGTCTTGAAGTCGCACGCGGTCAGGCCGACCAGGCCCCGACGGGGGATCGAAATTACCCCGAAGGGCCACCGGAGCTCTTCAAAATTCGATGTCGATTTGTTCTAACTAACCCGATACCGAACGCAACAATACCGACGTTTTTTTCCGAGATTCTAACTAACTTTCCGACCCGAAACACAGAGCGAAAAGGAACACGTCCGAACCCGATGGCGGAAAAAAAACAATCTAAGATGGAGTCGACGCCCATGCGCAATGGAATCGAAATGGGAGGAGTCCCTCAGTCTCGTGACTCGAAAAGACTTCTTCGAAGAAAAACAACTTGTAACACTCCGAGCCCAACACCAGACGGCGGACTGTGCACAGCATGTGTATCTGCAGCTACACATGCCATCGAACATCAGTTTGCAGAGTGGAGAGAATGGGTGGGTCGGTGAGGAATCTGTAACTAGAATATATCTCTACCAGATAAGAGGTTACCAAAGGTAATTAACTTGTTCATCTGATAGAGACTTCTAGTTGCAGGATCCTTACCTAAGAACAGATACCCAAGCAATACCATCCCCGGAGGAGGGTCTGCGAACCAAGAAAAAAGATAATTTGAGGAGAAAAAATATCTATCAAAGAAACTAGAAGCCCACCTCTCTCCACTGGCAACCAAGATCAGTATTCTCGCAACCTAGATTTGAGCCCACCTTTCAAGACCATTTGCCAGCCTGACTCCAGAATATAGTGCTGCTTGAAACTGACACAGACCTTCATCCGTTGTGCCCAAGTAATATGAGTTGGCATATCCAGTGCACTCTACAGTTCCTAACCCTGCAGCTGCAGAGACATAGTACATTTATGTCTAGTTGCACTGGTGGGAAATTCAACATGATTTACAATGGACTAACAATGCAGAAGTGGAATCATTGACATAGTGAGGCATGATACTTTCACCACCATCTCTTTAACATTTCTGATGCAGGACACAAGCTCTATCAAATGCAGGGAAGGCTTAATGACACTAAAGCTATTCTTCAACTTTGTTGATGCAGGATCAGAGGCATATTCATCACTGCATTTTAGAAATCATTTTAATTCTATAATCAGAATGTTCAAAACCTCAAGAATAGCACTGATCCGAGATACAGCTCTTTGATCATTACTTAACACTCAATAAGGTTAACCCCTTCTGTGCTGAGGACGTAATGGTTACGTCCTGCGGCACAGTGCTGCTGTGCCCAGGACATAACTATTACGTCCTGGGCATCCAGCCCAGAGGGAGCGCTAGCGCTCCCTCTGTGGGGTTCCCCCCCAAGTCAGAGATGGAAGGAGAAGCCCTTCCCCTTCCACCCCCGACCCCCCCAACCCTCCCTGTGATGTCAGCGCGCTGTTTGTCACAGGGCCTCCTCCCATCGTGCTGGAAGCTCAGCTTCCAGCGCAATGATCGTAAGAGAAATGCAAAGCATTTCTCTTCCGATCACGGGGAGGAGGCAGAGAGGCTTCAAAGGGAAGGAAATGTATTTCCTTCCCTTTGAAGTCTCTCTATGCGTTTTGGCAGCCGGATTGTAAAGCAATCCGGCTGTCAAAACACCCACTAGACACCAGGGATGTCTTTTTACATTATGAAATTGACAAAAGGGAGCGACCCCTTGGGCAAGGGTCGCTCCCAGGGGGGGCATTTTTTTTAAGGCCTTTTCTGCCCCCCCTTGGTGCAGAAACCTCTAGGCACCAGGGATAAAAAAAAAATTAAAAAAAAATTTTAGTTTTTGTTTTTTGAGGTGGGGAGCGACCCCTTAGGCAAGGGTCGCTCCCCTAGGGGGCAAATTATATTTAGGCCATTTCTGCCCCCCTTGGGGGCCGATTGGCCTATTTTTATGAGGCCAATCTGCCCCCAAGGGGGGCAGAAACCACTAGACACCAAGGAGTTTTTTTTGTTTGTTTGTTTTTCACGTAAGGGGAGCGACCCCTTAGGCAAGGGTCGTTCCCCTGGGGGGCAAATTTATTTTAGGCGATTTCTGCACCCCATGGGGGCAGATCAGTGTATTTTTATTAGGCCGATCTGCCCCCACGGGGGCAGAAACCACTAGGCACCAGGGATTTTTGTTGTTGTTGTGTTTTACAGATAGGGAGCGTCCCCTTAGGCAAGGGTCGCTCCCCTGGAGGGGCAAATTGTATTTAGGCCATTTCTGCCCGCTTTGGGGGCAGATCAGCCGATTTTAGGTCAATCTGCCCCCAAGGGGGGCAGAAACCACTAGGCACCAGGGATCTTTTTTTTGCGCCGTCACGAAAGGGGAGCGACCTTGTAAGCAAGGGTCACTCCCCGTAGGGGGTTGGGGAACAAATTTATTTTAGGCCATTTCTGCCCCCCGTGGGGCCGGCTGAGCTAGAGGCCAAAATCCACAGGTAGGCACTGTTTTCTATGAAAAAAAGTGATGTGTCCACGTTGTGTTTTGGGCCATTTCCTGTCGCAGGCACTAGGCCTACCCACACAAGTGAGGTATCATTTTTATCGGGAGACTTGGGGGAACGCTGGGTGGAAGTAAATTTGTGGCTCTCTTCAGATTCCAGAACTTTCTGTCACCGAAATGTGAGGAAAACGTGCTTTTTTAGCCACATTTTGAGGTTTGCAAAGGATTCTGGGTAACAGAACCTGGTCAGAGCCCCACAAGTCACCCCATCTTGGATTCCCCTGGGTTTCTAGTTTTCAAAAATGCGCTGGTTTGCTAGGTTTCCCCAGGTGCCGACTGAGCTAGAGGCCAAAATCCACAGGTAGGCACTGTTTTCTATGAAAAAATGTGATGTGTCCATGTTGTGTTTTGGGCCATTTCCTGTCGCGGGCGCTAGGCCTACCCACACAAGTGAGGTATCATTTTTATCGGGAGACTTGGGGGAGCGCTGGGTGGAAGGAAATTTGTGGCTCCTCTCAGATTCCAGAACTTTCTGTCACCGAAATGAGAGGAAAATGTGTTTTTGTAGCCAAATTTTGAGGTTTGCAAAGGATTCTGGGTAACAGAACCTGGTCAGAGCCCCACAAGTCACCCCATCTCGGATTCCCCTAGGTCTCTAGTTTAAAAAAATGCACAGGTTTGGTAGGTTTCCCTAGGTGCCGGCTGAGCTAGAGGCCAAAATCTACAGGTAGGCACTTTGCAAAAAACACCTCTGTTTTCTTTCAAAAAATGTGATGTTTCCACGTTGTGTTTTGGGGCGTTTCCTGTCACGGGCACTAGGCCTACCCACACAAGTGAGGTATCATTTTTATCGGGAAACTTGGGGGAACGCTGGGTGGAAGGAAATTTGTGGCTCCTCTCAGATTCCAGACCCTTCTGTCACCAAAATTTGAGGAAAATTTGTTTTTTTAGCCAAAGTTTGAGGTTTGCAAAGGATTCTGGGTAACAGAACCTGGTCAGAGCCCCACAAGTCACCCCATCTTGGATTCCCCTAGGTCTCTAGTTTTAAAAAATGCACAGGTTTGGTAGGTTTCCCTAGGTGCCGGCTGAGCTAGAGGCCAAAATCTACAGGTAGGCACTTTGCAAAAAACAGCTCTGTTTTCTTTCAAAAAATGTGATGTGTCCACGTTGCGTTTTGGGGCGTTTCCTGTCGCGGGCGCTAGGCCTACCCACACAAGTGAGGTATCATTTTTATCGGGAGACTTGGGGGAACATAGATTAGCAAAACAAGTGTTATTGCCCCTTGTCTTTCTCTACATTTTTTTCTTCCAAATATAAGAGTGTGTGTAAAAAAGACATCTATTTGAGAAATGCCCTGTAATTCACATGCTAGTATGGTCACCCCGGAATTCAGAGATGTGAAAAATAACCACTGCTCCTCAACACCTTATCTTCTGCCCTTTTTGGAAATACAAAGGTTTTCTTGATAGCTATTTTTCACTCTTTATATTACAGCAAATGAATTGCTGTATACCCGGTATAGAATGAAAACGCACTGCAGGGTGCAGCTCTTTTATTGGCTCTGGGTACCTAGGGTTCTTGATGAACCTACAAGCCCTATATATCCCCGCAACCAGAGGACGTAACGGTATATTGCTTTCGAAAATCTGACATTGCAGGAAAAAGTTACAGAGTAAAACGTAGAGAAAAATTGATGTTTCTTTCACCTCAATTTCAATATTTTTCTTTTTCAGTTGGTATTTTCTGTAGGAAACCCTTGTAGGATCTACACAAATTACCCCTTGCTGAATTCAGAATCTTGTCTACTTTTCAGAAATGTTGCGGTTTCTGGGATCCAGCATTGGTTTCATGCCCATTTCTGTCACTGACTGGAAGGAGGCTGAAAGCACAAAAAATCGAAAAAAATGGGGTATGTCACAGTAAAATGCCAAAATTGTGTTGAAAAATTGGGTTTTCGGATTCAAGTCTGCCTGTTCCTGAAAGCTGGGAAGCTGGTGATCTTAGCACCACAAACCCTTTGTTGGTGCCATTTTCAGGGAAAAAAACACAAGCATTCTTCTGCAGCCCCTTTTTCAATTTTTTTTAAAAAAAAACGAAATTGTCACTGTATTTTGGCTAATTTCTTGGCCTCCTTCTGGGGAACCCAAAAAGTCTGGGTACCTCTAGAATCCCTAGAATGTTGGAAAAAAAGGACGCAAATTTGGCGTGGGTAGCTTATGTGAACAAAAAGTTATGAGGGCCTAAGCGCGAACTGCACCAAATAGCCAAAAAAAGGCTCGGCCCAGGAGGGGGAAAAGGCCTGGCAGCGAAAGGGTTAAAGATTAAGCTTATCAGAAATAACTGTATTACATAACATTTTAAAAATATATATAGATTACACATATTTGCTGAAGAATTGCCCCGTCAGCAACTCAATTTCGAGCACAGCGCAGTCCGGTGTTGTTGAGAGGCCCTCTTGAAACAAGCATTGGCAAAGCCAATATGTTTGGGTAAGTCAAAGGGAATATTCATACTGGTAAAACAGGCTCATATAAAAAGCATACGTATTAGCCCACATGCTATCATGGGACATCACATAGGATTCAAGCAGTCTTGCACAACCAAACAACATAAAGGTACACATGACCACATTGACAATATCGCTAAATAATTACTTATTGTAAAGAAATGGCTCCCTGTTGCAGTTAACCCCCACTTTTTGCCTGATACTGATGCTGACTTGACTGAGAAGTGTGCTGGGACCCTGCTAACCAGCCCCCAGCACCAGTGTTCTTTCACCTAAAATGTACCATTGTTTCCACAATGGCACACCCATGGCACACAGATAAGCCCCTTGTAAAAGGTACCAGTGGTACCAAGTGCCCTGTGAACAGGGAAGGTCCCTAAGGGCTGCAGCGTATGTTGTGCCACCCTAAGGGACCCCTCACCTAACAGATGCACACTGCCATTGCAGATTGTGTGTGCTGGTGGGGAGAAAAAGGCAAAGTCGACATGGCATCCCCCTCAGGATGCTATGCACACAAAATACTGCCTGTGGCATAGGTAAGTCACCCCTCTAGCAGGCCTTACATACCTAAGGCAGGGTGCACTATACCACAGGTGAGGGCATAGCTGCATGAGCAATATGCCCCTACAGTGTCTAAATCTATTCTTAGCCATTGTAAGTACAGTTGTGGCCATATTAAGTATATGGTCTGGGAGTTTGTCAAAAATGAACTCCACAGCTCCATAATGGATACACTGAATACTGGGAAGTTTGGTATCAAACTTCTCAGAATAATAAACCCATACTGATGCCAGTGTTGGATTTATTAAAAAATGAACACAGAGGGCATCTTAGAGATGCCCCCCTGTATTTTACCCAATTGTTCAGTGCAGGACTGACTGGTCTGTGCCAGCCTGATGCTGAGAGACGAGTTTCTGACCCCATGTGGTGAGGGCCTTTGTGCTCTCTGAGGACAGAAACAAAAGCCTGCTCTGGGTGGAGGTGCTTCACACCTCCCCCCTGCAGGAACTGTAACACCTAGCAGTGATCCTCAAAGGCTCAGGCATCGTGTTACAATGCCCCAGGGCACTCCAGCTAGTGGAGATGCCCGCCCCCTGTACACAGCCCCCACTTTTGGCGGCAAGTCCAGGGGAGATAATGAGAAAAACAAGGAGGAGTCACCCACCAGTCAGGACAGCCCCTAAGGTGTCCTGGGCTGAGGTGACCCCTGCCTTTAGAAATCCTCCATCTTGATTGTGGAGGATTCCCCCAATAGGAATAGGGATGTGCCCCCCTCCCCTCAGGGAGGAGGCACAAAGAGGGTGTAGCCACCCTCAAGGACAGTAGCCATTGGCTACTGCCCTCCCAGAATAAACACACCCCTAAATTCAGTATTTAGAGGCTTCCCAGAACCTAGGAAACTAGATTCCTGCAACCTAAGACGAAGAAGGACTGCTGACCTGAAGCCCTGCAGAGAAGACGGAGACACCAACTGCTTTGGAATCTATTGCAAACCCGACGCCTGTTTGCACTCTGCACCCGGCCGCCCCCGTGCCGCTGAGGGTGTACTTTTTGCCTGACTTGTGTCCCCCTCGGTGCCACACAAAACCCTCCTGGTCTGCCCCCCTAAGACGCGGGTACTTCCCTGCTGGCAGACTGGAACCGGGGCATCCCCTTCTCCATTGAAGCCTATGTGTTTTGGGCACCACTTTGACCTCTGCACCTGACTGGCCCTGAACTGCTGGTGTGGTAACTTTGGGGTTGCCCTGAACCCCCAATGGTGGCCTACTTTGGACCCAACTTTGAACCCTGTAGGTGGTTTACTTACCTGCAAAACTAACAAATACTTACCTCCCCCAGGAACTGTTGAAATGTGCACTGTCTAGTTTTAAAATAGCTTATTGCCATTTTTGCCAAAACTGTACATGCTATTTTGCTGATTCAAAGTTCCTATGATACCTGAGTGAAATACCTTTCATTTAAAGTATTGATTGTAAATCTTGAACCTGTGGATCTTAAAATAAACTAAGAAAATATATTTTTCTATATAAAAACCTATTGGTCTGGAATTGTCTTTGAGTGTGTGTTCCTCATTTATTGCCTGTGTGTGTGTGTACAACAAATGCTTAACATTACCCTCTGATAAGCCTACTGCTCGACCACACTACCACAAAATAGAGCATTAGAATGATCTCTTTTTGCCACTATCTTACCTCTAACGGGAACCCTTGGACTCTGTGCATGCTATTTCTTACTTTGAAATAGTACATACAGAGTCAACTTCCTACACTTATTAAGTGGTGTATTCTCATAAATTAATGAAACAAAGTAAACTAAATTAAACATCATATGTCATTCTTTAGCTACATTATTACCAATAGTTCAGCCTTATGAGGAAAGGGAAAAAGATTGATCATTTAAGGTATGCCACACAGTCTGCTGTCTCTGAAAACTAAAAAAAGATAAATGACCCTGAATAAAAAAAAAACATGTTGGTTTGTAATATTTACATTTTTCAGAAGTAATAAAATGTCCAACTTAAAACCACTCTCGTAATTTTACTTAGTGATGGATATTTGGCAGCCGAAATAGCAATGACTAAATGTGTGTAGTACTGAATTATCTGTGTTAGTGCATTTTTATTAAATAAAAAATGTTTGATTTAAATATGTTTTTGATAGCATAACCAGCCTTCAGTTAGCATGACCAGGCAAAGGTTAGCCTGCACTAAAAGAGCTGACAGAGACATTTTTGTAGTGACAGAGAAATGTGGCTTTTAAAATAACACAAACTAGTTTCCTATGTGCATGTTTATCTTCTGTTTTTTTTCTTTTTCACAAAATAAGAGAAATATATTTAATTTCGTGGTTGGGTTTATTATGCCGAGCTAAAATGTATCAAGTTGTGTTCCTCAAGACGGAAGCCATGTGCAGAATGTTCCTGTAATTGCAAAATATTCAAGGATCTTTGCCTGGGTTTTTTTCTAAGAAGTTGCACTGTGTATTGTTTTCACTTGTTGAACAAATGTCACGTTATTCCCATAATTTTCTAATGACACCTTTTTATAGTTATACATGAAAGTAGGTGTTCCTAAATGTTTCTTATTAGATGTATCATATTTTCTTTATTTTCTTTTGGGTTACGTGAATGCAACTTCATTAGTACAGCCCTGTGATGTAAGATTTCACCATGTCAACAGTGTGCATTTTTTTTGTTGCCTGAAACCTCTAAAATATACCCTTTTTTAGGGATGTGTGCCAAATCTTGCTAACACAAGAGTAACCCCCTCCAAAACTCAGCTGACGCCACAAAGACTGTAACAACTCTAAGTGCACAGCAATCTCATTCACTTGTGTCTTGAATACATTTATTCCAACGCGTTTGAAGGTGTGAGGCATCATTTCCAAACCCAGAGTGTTGTAAGGTGAGTGTGTGCGCTGTGATGTGATGTGTTGTGTTGTGTTAGTGGAAATAGGCAAGATTTAGTAATATTTTTTTTTAACCTTAAAGTGGCTCAGATTATCTCCATCTTCTGAAATACCACAGGCCATCCACTGCGCACATCCTATACCTATAGAAAGACATCATCTAAATATAATGAGACCATGTGAGCCTGAATTATATATTATCAACCCAAGGTAGCCCCCCACCCCCATCTTATGCATGTGCAAGCCAGGGGCTTCATGGTAAGGGAAGGGAAAAGAAAAGGGGAAAAGAGGGCAGTCCTGCCTTGTGCCTCTCAGTATGGACACTTAAGGAAATATCACTTTGCCAATTTTAATCTTTGCAGTGGGACTTGTATATAGAATTCATACCCAAGCTCGGAACCTGTTATGTTATTAATTGTGTTCGACCAATGACTTTGTGTTTCACCACTGCTCATATTAGTTGCTCAATGTTCACCAGTAGCACATTACATGTTGCATTCAGTTTACTTGCCTATTGGCTTTAACGTGGCATTAGTCATTACATTATGTATTCAGTTTAGCTGCCTATTGGCTTTAACATGGCATCAGACATTACATTCTTTATTCAGTTTAGCTGTCTATTGGCTTTAATGCGGCATTAGACATTACATTTTGTATTCAGTTTAGCTGCCTTTTGGCTTTAACCTGGAGTTAGACATTGCAGTTGAGACATTGCAGATGAGCTGTGTTTTTCCAAGCTGTTTTCTTTCCACATGGTAGACCAAGCTGTGTTTTTCAAATTTAATTCACATGAACCCTAACATGATAAGAGAGCGGATATTGGGTGTTTTCCTTTCTGCTCAACCTTGGGAAGAGGAGAGGCTTAGGAGATCTGGCCAATCTCCAATGGCTTGTTTTATTTCCCGAGTCTGAGAGGAAGGGGCAGGCTTTTTTTCACGGTGACCCTGGGCAGCAGCAGGGAGAGATTCTCCAGGACTTCAGTCAGGAGTGGACGTTAGCTGCCTGGCTCCCGTTTGGGTGGAAGGTCTCTTTCTCGCAGTTGAACAGGAGTCATCAACTTGAAGATAGGAGAAAGATGGCAAGCAGTGATAGGCCCTACAGTGATGCAATTTTGACTTTTATTCTTTGCTTTGAAGTTATGCTATAATATAATTACATGTATTTGCTGTGTACATTGCAATTGAGAAGTACTTTGCTATGTTTTGCTTTCATTGCTGTGACTACTTTTAAACGTGTGCTTCCAACCTACTAATCTCGTCTTTCAGGAACCTCGTGGTGAAGTAATAATAATAATAAATGTCTTCTTTAAACTAAGAAGTGCATTCCAGAGAAGTTTTGTAAGCTCGGTCATAAGATAAGAGAAGGAAAGCAAAACAGAACCCAATACCAAATCCCAAATATTTAAGGACATGATACAAATGTGGCCAATTAAGGGCATCAAATGCTTTCTCTATGTCAATGGAAGCCATTCCACCATTCCCATACTATACTGATAGGTTGTCCATCCCATGGAAATGCACATCTGTTAGAGGCTGTACTCCTTCCCAGAAAGAATCCACCCTGCTCTGCATGCACCAGATGAGGAAGGGTCCTTTGCATCCTACTTGCCAACACCTTTCTGAGCATTTTATAATCGAAGTTTAAGATCCAAACAGGTTGGTAGGAACCCGTGGATGGAGGCCGGCTTTTAGTAATATTTTATTGATTGCTTCCTTAGTCGTAAGAGCAGAATACAAATTTAACAAGCGCTGCCCTAACTTACTCCTAAACGTTTTGTAGGACCTTAGGGGAAGGCCATCGCTACCTGGTATTTTGCCAGTAGCTAGGTGAGCTACAGATAGGTTGAGCTCACCTATGCTTAGAGGGGAGTCCAGATCAAGCTTTTGTTCCAGTGTTAGTTGCGGTAAGGTCACTGATCACACATAACCATCCTGCAGTGAAGTGTCAGCAACCAGTCTTAGCACATAGAACCATCTGTGATAAGATGTGAAGAACTCATTAAATATGACTGAGCATAGCGGGCATGTCCCTCGGGATGGCATATGGCAGCATTGGGTGTATATTGAACGTCCGCTCCTAGAGGCCTAGCTAGAGGGTGACTGGACTTTTTTCCTTCAGAGTGCTTCAATGCAGCACACTCTATGTAGTCATGCCAGCTCAGCTTGTTATGGAGCCCTGTGTGCTTTTATCGCATGAAAATAAGGTTTGCTGAAGGCCTCAGGAATCGCGTGCCCTCTCTGTGCTGCGCATGTCCTTCACTAATGTGTTGATTAGCCTGCATAATGTCATTCTAACCTGAACAGAAATTATATATATGGAAAATGTCACTTACCCAGTGTACATCTGTTCGTGGCATGAGTCGCTGCAGATTCACATGCTGTGCACAGTCCGCCGTCTGGTGTTGGGCTCGGAGTGTTACAAGTTGTTTTTCTTCGAAGAAGTCTTTTCGAGTCACGAGACCGAGGGACTCCTCCCATTTCGATTCCATTGCGCATGGGCGTCGACTCCATCTTAGATTGTTTTCCCCGCAGAGGGTGAGGTAGGAGTTGTGTATGTTAGTAATAGTGCCCATGCAATGGAATGAATACGTATGTACATAATAAAGGTTAAAGTAATATATTTACAAATGTACAAATGTTCAAGATCTACTTCTAAACGGCTACAGGCTCCCGGGGAGGCGCATGTGAATCTGCAGCGACTCATGCCACGAACAGATGTACACTGGGTAAGTGACATTTTCCGTCCGATGGCATGTGTAGCTGCAGAAACACATGCTGTGCATAGACTAGTAAGCAGTTATCTCCCCAAAAGCGGTGGTTCAGCCTGTAGGAGTTGAAGTAGTTTGAAATAATGTTCTTAGTACAGCCTGACCTACTGTGGCTTGTTGTGCAGTTAACACATCTACACAGTAGTGCTTGGTAAATGTATGAGGCGTAGACCATGTTGCTGCCTTACATATTTCGTTCATTGGAATATTTCCTAGAAAGGCCATGGTAGCCCCTTTCTTTCTGGTTGAGTGTGCCTTTGGTGTAATAGGCAGCTCTCTCTTTGCTTTAAGATAGCAGGTTTGAATACACTTAACTATCCACCTAGCAATGCCTTGTTTTGAAATTGGATTTCCTGTATGAGGTTTTTGAAAGGCAATAAATAGTTGTTTTGTTTTTCTAATTAGTTTCGTTCTGTCAATGTAGTACATTAGTGCTCTTTTGATGTCTAATGTATGTAGTGCTCTTTCAGCTACAGAATCTGGTTGTGGGAAGAACACTGGTAATTCTACTGTTTGATTTAAGTGGAACGGTGAGATAACCTTTGGTAAAAATTTAGGATTTGTTCTTAGAACTACTTTATTTTTATGTATCTGAATAAATGGTTCTTGTATGGTAAATGCTTGAATCTCGCTCACTCTTTTAGAGATGTGATGGCAATCAAAAATGCAACTTTCCACGTTAAGTATTGCATTTCACAAGAATGCATGGGCTCGAAAGGTGGACCCATGAGTCTTGTTAAGACAATGTTGAGGTTCCATGAAGGAACAGGTGGTGTTCTTGGTGGTATGATTCTCTTTAAGCCTTCCATAAACGCTTTAATGACTGGTATTCTAAATAGTGAAGTTGAATGAGTAATTTGTAGGTAAGCTGATATTGCGGTGAGATGTATCTTTATGGAAGAGAAAGCTAGATTTGATTTTTGCAAATGTAGTAAATATCCTACTATGGGCCTGATTCTAACTTTGGAGGACGGTGTTAAACCGTCCCAAAAGTGGCGGATATACCACCTACCGTATTACGAGTCCATTATATCCTATGGAACTCGTAATACGGTAGGTGGTATATCCGCCACTTTTGGGACGGTTTAACACCGTCCTCCAAAGTTAGAATCAGGCCCTATATCTTTTGGAGATGCATGTAATGGCTGAATTTGATTATTCTGGCAGTAATAAACGAATCTTTTCCACTTGTTTGCGTAGCAGTGTCTAGTGGTAGGTTTCCTAGCTTGTTTTATGACCTCCATACATTCTTGTGTGAGGTGCAAGTGTCTGAATTCTAGGATTTCAGGAGCCAAATTGCTAGATTCAACGATGCTAGATTTGGATGTCTGATCTGTTGTTTGTGTTGTGTTAACAGATCTGGTTTGTTGGGTAGTTTGACATGAGGTACTACTGACAGGTCTAGTAGTGTCGTGTACCAAGGTTGCCTTGCCCACGTTGGTGCTATTAGTATGAGATTGAGTTTGTTTTGACTCAACTTGTTTACTACATATGGAAGGAGAGGGAGAGGGGGAAAAGCATATGCAAAGATCCCTGACCAGTTCATCCATAGAGCATTGCCTTGGGATTGATCTTGTGGGTACCTGGATGCGAAGTTTTGGCATTTTGAGTTTTCCTTTGTTGCAAATAGATCTATTTGAGGTGTCCCCCAAATTTGAAAGTAATTGTTTAGTATTTGGGGGTGAATTTCCCATTCGTGGGTTTGTTGGTGATCTCGAGAGAGATTGTCTGCCAACTGGTTCTGAATCCCTGGAATAAATTGTGCTATTAGGCGAATGTGGTTGTGAATCGCCCAATGCCATATTTTCTGTGTTAGGAGGCACAACTGTGTCGAGTGTGTCCCTCCTTGTTTGTTTAGATAATACATTGTTGTCATGTTGTCTGTTTTGACAAGAATGTATTTTGGGGTTATTATGGGTTGAAATGCTTTCAGCGCTAGAAATACTGCTAACATTTCCAAGTGATTTATGTGAAACTGTCTCTGATGTATGTCCCATTGTCCTTGGATGCTGTGTTGATTGAGGTGTGCTCCCCACCCTGTCATGGAAGCATCTGTTGTTATGACGTATTGTGGCACTGGGTCTTGGAAAGGCCGCCCTCGGTTTAAATTTGTACTGTTCCACCATAGAAGCGAGATGTATGTTTGGCGGTCTATCAACACCAGATCTAGAAGTTGAGCCTGTGCTTGTGACCATTGTGATGCTAGGCACTGTTGTAAGGGCCGCATGTGCAATCTTGCGTTTGGGACAATGGCTATGCATGAAGACATCATGCCTAGTAGTTTCATTACCATTCTGACTTGTATCTTTTGTGTTGGATACATGGCCTGTATTACTTTGTGAAATGTTTGAACCCGTTGTGGACTTGGAGTGGCAATCCCTTTTGCTGTGTTGATTGTCGCTCCTAAGTATTGCTGCGTTTGACACGGCAAAAGGTGTGACTTCGTGTAGTTGATGGAGAAACCTAGCCTGTGAAGGGTTTGTATGACATATTTTGTGTGCTGTGAACACTGTTTTAGCGTGTTGGTTTTGATTAACCAGTCGTCTAAGTACGGGAACACATGTATTTGCTGCCTTCTGATATGTGCAGCTACTACTGCCAGGCATTTTGTAAAAACTCTTGGCGCAGTTGTTATTCCGAATGGCAACACTTTGAATTGGTAATGTATTCCTTGGAATACGAACCTTAGATATTTCCTGTGTGAAGGATGTATTGGTATATGGAAATACGCATCTTTTAGATATAATGTTGTCATGTAGTCTTGCTGTTTGAGCAGTGGGATTACGTCTTGTAACGTGACCATGTGAAAGTGGTCTGATTTTATGTAGGTATTTAGTGTTCTGAGATCTAGTATTGGTCTCAGAGTTTTGTCCTTTTTGGGTATTAGAAAGTACAGTGAGTAAACGCCTGTGTTTTTTTGTTGAATTGGTACTAATTCTATTGCGTCCTTTTGTAGCAATGCTTGAACTTCTAGTCCTAGAAGATCTATATGTTGTTTTGACATATTGTGTGTTTTCGGTGGGACGTTTGGAGGGAATTGGCGAAATTCTATGCAATAACCATGCTGGATAATTGCTAAGACCCAAGTGTCTGTTGTTATTTCCTCCCAAAGTTTGTAAAATTGGCTTAGTCTTCCCCCCACAGGTGTTATGTGATGGGGGTGTGTGACTTGTGAGTCACTGCTTATTTTGAGGGGTTTTGGGGCCTTGGAATTTTCCTCGATTTTTTGGGAATTGGCCCCCTCTAAATTGCCCCCGAAAACCTCCCCTCTGATATTGACCCTGGTAGGTAGGCCTTGTTTGTGAGGTTGTGGTTTCTGTGGGTTGACCTCGAAACCCTCCCCTAAAAGGTGTTTTCCGAAATGTGCCTCTGCTCTGCGGGGAGTAGAGTGCGCCCATGGCTTTGG
Source organism: Pleurodeles waltl (assembly GCF_031143425.1). Taxonomy (NCBI): domain Eukaryota; kingdom Metazoa; phylum Chordata; class Amphibia; order Caudata; family Salamandridae; genus Pleurodeles; species Pleurodeles waltl. The sequence goes on along the minus strand of NC_090450.1, from coordinate 530,934,525 downwards.
CTGTATCGGTGTCCTTCTTGAGTTTTTCGATGGCAGTGTCTACCTCCGGCCCAAACAATTGCTGTTCATTAAACGGCATATTGAGCACAGCCTGCTGGATTTCCGGTTTGAACCCAGAAGTGCGCAGCCATGCGTGCCTTTGTATTGTGACTGCAGTGTTTATTGTCCTTGCAGCTGTATCTGCTGCATCCATGGAAGACCGTATCTGATTATTTGAGATACTTTGTCCCTCTTCCACCACCTGTTGCGCTCTTTTTTGGAACTCCTTGGGTAAGTGTTCGATGAAATGTTGCATTTCATCCCAATGAGCCCTGTCGTATCTTGCCAAAAGTGCTTGTGAATTGGCAATACGCCACTGATTTGCTGCTTGTGCTGCAACTCTTTTTCCCGCAGCATCAAATTTGCGGCTCTCCTTGTCTGGAGGTGGTGCGTCGCCTGAGGTATGAGAGTTGGCTCTCTTACGAGCTGCCCCCACAACTACTGAGTCTGGTGTTAGTTGTGTTGTAATATATATTGGATCCGTGGGCGGTGGCTTATATTTTTTCTCCACCCTTGGAGTTATGGCTCTGCCTTTAACTGGATCCTGAAATATTTGCTTTGAATGACTTAGCATTCCTGGGAGCATGGGAAGGCTTTGATACTGGCTATGGGTGTAGGATAGGGTGTTAAAGAGAAAGTCATCCTCAATTGGTTCCGAATGTAAGGAGACATTGTGAAACTCGGCTGCCCTTGCGACCACCTGTGTATAGGATGTACTGTCCTCAGGTGGTGATGGTTTTGTAGGATAAGAGTCTGGGCTATTGTCAGACACTGGAGCATCGTAGAGGTCCCATGCATCGGGATCATCCTGACTCATTGTGGTATGAGCTGGTGAGTGCATTAGTGGTGGAGTTGTCGCTGGTGATGCATGTGTTGATGGTGGTGGAGAAGGTGGTGGGGTTGATTTCTTTGCCACCTTTGCCTGTGGTTGCTTGTCCCCTTGTTGAAAGGCAAGTTTCCTTTTAATCTTAATTGGGGGAAGAGTGGTTATCTTCCCTGTGTCTTCATGAATATGAAGCCTTCTCTGCGTGTAGTCAGGCTCTACAGCTTGAAGCTCCTCTCCAAATCTATGTAATTGGGTGGTTAACCCTTGTTCCTCTGTATAGGAACTAGTTTTCGGCTCCGAGGCTGGATGTTTCGGGACCGAAACCTTTTTGGAAGTCTTTTTCGGCTCCGAAGAAATTTTCTTTGGTTTCGGCACGGTGTCTCGGTGCCGAATCTCTTCGGTGCCGCTGTCTCTGTGCCGAAGTTTCTCGGAGCCGCTGTCTCGGCTCCGAGGTTGCTGTGTGGCGGTATCACGACCGGAGTCGGATGACTTCGACACCAGCATGCCCTTTTTTGGTGCCTTGGGTCGGTCACCTAGTTTTTGGGTTAAGCCATGGCCTGTTGGCGGTGGCGTCCCCTGGGCTTTTGTGGACTTTTCGTGAGTCCTTATTTTCGACGTCTTACTCACGGTTGTTGTTTCTTCGGCGTCGAGTTCTTCTGAATCACTCGTGGATGGAGAAAGCTTCTTCTTCCTCCTCGAACCGTTGTTGACCTGTCGGCGTGGATGCCATCTGTAATCTCCTGGCTCTTCGGTCTCTCAGCGTCTTCCTCGACCGAAACGCTCGACAGGCTTCACACGTATCCTCCTTGTGCTCGGGGGACAAGCACAAGTTACAGACCAGATGCTGATCCGTATACGGATATTTGTTATGGCATTTTGGACAGAAGCGGAACGGGGTTCGTTCCATCAGTCTTGAAGTCGCACGCGGTCGGGCCGACCAGGCCCCGACGGGGGATCGAAATTACCCCGAAGGGCCACCGGAGCTCTTCAAAATTCGATGTCGATTTGTTCTAACTAACCCGATACCAAACGCAACAATACCGACGTTTTTTTCCGAGATTCTAACTAACTTTCCGACCCGAAACACGGAGCGAAAAGGAACACGTCCGAACCCAATGGCGGAAAAAAAACAATCTAAGATGGAGTCGACGCCCATGCGCAATGGAATCGAAATGGGAGGAGTCCCTCGGTCTCGTGACTCGAAAAGACTTCTTCGAAGAAAAACAACTTGCAACACTCCGAGCCCAACACCAGACGGCGGACTGTGCACAGCATGTGTATCTGCAGCTACACATGCCATCGAACATATATATATATATATATCTTGAAAGCAGGCTTTTAAACGTTCCCATTCGTGTGTCCCCAGTGGAGTCTGCATTTATGTAAAAGAAATGTGTGGTTTTCTCGGACAAGGTGCAGTTGCCTAGTAGATGTTATTGCTGATATATTACCCCCTTTGCAGAGTCAATTTCAATGGATTGGGATCCAGTAGGGTCTTTACTAAGTATACAATCCCTAAAATCGAATCAAAGAGTTGCACAGTGGTAAATATCAGTATGGGTGTATAATGCCTGGAGTGCAGAATAAAAAGACTATCCTTAGTGCTGGGTGTACATTCCTTTATTAGAAAATGCGCTAAGTAAGTGGGCATGTTCGACCATCTATCTCGCTACTCGTGACACAGTTGAAGTCACCTGCTATCCGGATCATAGTGGAGCACTGCCAACGGTGTGGAGGCACTGTCAAGAAATGCTGCCTGTCCTGCGTTGGGTGACTATAAACCTTGTAACTGGATTCTGCCATCCAGTTGGCCCTTTGCATATACATTAAGACTTTCCAGGTCTATCTATTGTGTCATGACAAAGTAATTAATTAGGCAATAAATCTAACAAAGACTAAGGGACACTGGGACTAATCTATGGCCAAACACCTCCAGCTTATGCAGGGTTACTGCCCTCATCTTTGCTTTTCTGGAACTTTTTCCGTCTTTTCGCCCAACCGAAGTGGATTTCAGATCTTCATGCAGAAATTGCTGCTGTGTATGCCTTCTGTATTGTTCAGGATGTCAATGTTGTCACAGCCCTGAGACACTAAAAGAGATATCAGAGGACCTCGGCTCCATCTGCCATTCCATCCTTCTTTAGCACTGGACTGGCTTTAAGGCTAAAATAACACACAATAAACAGAACCCCTTCTTCCTTTGTTTGAGCCGCCCTTTAGACCTCGCCTTTTCAGAGATCCATAGGGGTCATCCTTCTATCCTTATGTTGCGTCCCAGGTTTGCCGCTCAATATTGCCTAAATGGATAACACTGATATAATCACAGGGCTTGTAGTTGGTGCAGAGATCTTACTCTTGTGTGGCTGGGGTTACCAGAGCCAAGAGCCTTAAAAAACAAGAATCATGCAAAGACCACACTGACTTCATATGGTCACAGGTTTAATTCATTCTAGCATTGAGGAACAGGTCTACCCAGACAAGAGCCATACAATTTTTATTAAGAGCACTATGAGATTGCTGGGTAATATGAATTTAATGCATCCCCCGAGATGCTGGTACTTTTCCTCATAGAAATGTAAGGAATGTTAATGATGTTTGCCAAAGTTTAACGTTAACAGGACATTCTGTGTAACAAAATGTAGTGGTATCCATGGAAGTCACACCACGCTGGACTCTCCTGGGTGTCTAGTTTTCAGAAATGTCTGGGTTTAGTAGGTTTTTCAGGGTGGCGGCCGGGCCCAAGTACCACAGCTACCCACATCTCCAAAATAGGCCTATATTCAAGGTGAAAATTGGATGCCTCCACTTTGTGTTTTGGGACCCTTTCTGAAGCAGACGACAGGGCAACCCACACAGGTGAGGTACAGTTTGTATTTCTTTTTAGCTAAGTGTGGGAACACTGAGTAGCAGAATTGATGTACAGCCCCACAGAGTCTGGGGCATTTCCTCACATAAATGTGAGGGAAATGCGTGATTGTAGCCAAGTTTGCAATCTGCAGGGCATTCTTGGTACGAAAACAATAATATACAAATAAGCAACACTGCCCTTGATTCACCTACATTCCAAGATTTCAGAAATGAGCATTGCTGGTAGAGTTCCCTGGTTGTCAGCTGACCCACACCGCAGCTACTCACCATGTAGAGTGAGAGAAATTGGGATTTACCCTTTCTCTGCTGGCCCATTGTCAAAACTACTCACAAAACCACCCAAATCTCCTCTCGCTAACCAACAGGGTGAGGATGATCTAGGCCCCGGGGTCAGCAAAGATTGTTGGGGCTTTATGGGTGATCATGAGGCCTGATGTCAGGCTAGCTCAACCTGTATCTCTTCTTTATAGAAAAAAAAAAGAAGAAAAAAAATCCTGGTATCTAGTGGGTTTTCTTCCTCCTCCGCCTCCAATCTGCCCCTCAGGAGGGGCAGAAAGACTTTTGGGCTTGTTATGGGGTAGGGGAAGTGCCTCTTGATTTTTTTTTCATTTTTAAGTAATATTCCTGTGTCTAGTGGATCTTCTGGCACCACCTCTGGAAAGCAGATAAGGGTAACCCCCACCCAATCTGCTCCCACTGAGGAGGAGGGCAGAAAGACTGTTGGGGCAGTTCTTGGGTGGGGGCACTGCCGATACCTAAACAGTCTGCTCCCATCCCTTTTATTTTTTAACCATTTTCCCTGGTGAGCTTTTCGTCCCTCTAGGGGCATATTCAGGGTAAACACCCCACACTGCCCCTTTTTGGGTAGGAGCTAAAGATCAGTCCAAAGTCCTGGGCAGGCCACCCCACTCCTCATTATTTTTTTTTATTGTTCCCATTGGCATCTAGGTTTTCTGCCCCCTAAGAGTCTGGTTTGGGGTAGGGGGGGGCTAAACATCACTGGAAGGCAGAATGACTGTGGTACCTTCGGGGAGTCAGGGGGCATGACCGGATAATAGAGTGGGCAGCGCCCACCCTATTTTTTTCTGCAATTATCTCTGGCATTTTTTGGTCTTTCCGCCACTCAGGTGGGGAGTCAAAAAGACTTGTTTCCTTTGTGGGTGGGTTGTGTTCCATTGCCAAGGGGAGCCATCGCACCCCCTCCCCAAATAAATCCCTGGTGACCAATGGGTGGATCCCTGCACCAATCAAAGGGAAACAACTCAGCAATAATGGGGCAAGTAATTTCACTTTTAATCAGTGTGATTTCTGTATGCTGTGCATCACGCTCATTAAAAAACTTAATGTGTCGAAACTTGCACCAGAAGAATTTTCTACTTCAGTATAACTGACGAAATGTTCACGCACTGACATCATTTTATTATCATACTGGGGTAGCGGAAGTGACATCACTCGCCATTTGACCTTTACTTTCATTCACACACACGCTTACACATACACACATTATCTCTTAAGTAAGCACACTCTCGTCCGCAAGCAAACACACAACATACATTTAAAAGCATTTTTTAACTCACCTCAGCTGCCCGATAGGGTCATAATCCAGCTAGCTTTATTCTATTTGTATTACACTAATAAGGAATAATATGATATTATTCACTATTAGAGTAATAAAAATAATGACTGAAAACAAGAAGGGTCGAGCTGCAACCGACGTCCATAGGACGAGCTGCCCCTGTGTTCCTGGCAATAATTTTGCCAACTCTGAGGCCAGAGGTCGCAAAAGCAGTGTCAGGGGTCGCAGGCCTGATTGAGTTTTTTAGCGCTGCATTTGCGTCATTTTTTGGCGCAAACGTACAAAATATAATTGAGTTTTGTAAGTTTGCGCCGCTTTTGCGTCAAAAAATGACGCAAATGCGTCGCTAAAAAAGTAACAATCAGGCCCTTTGTTTATCCATGTGAAAACAGCATACAGCACATCGGGATCTCATGTCGGACGCTATGGGATGGGCAACTTCAAGAGCGCCTGATCTCCCTAAAAGTGAAAACGCTCAGTGTCCCTTGCAATCAGCGCCTACAAGAAGTTATCCAAAGCCTCTTTGACTAATTGGTAGATATGTGTGAGCAGTTCAAGGCTTGCCATGGGGGCTGTACGGGGCGAGTCTAGGTGCAGGACCATACGGTTGTCAGTGGTGCAATAAAGTATGAATATGAGCCCAACAAAGGACACAGGAAATCGTCGGTGGAAATAGTAATGTCATGAACACATCAGTCTGAAAATAAAAGAGTTATCTGCTGCAGCAACGAAATGAGGGCTCTAGCTAAACACCTTATTGTAATGCCAGACAAAATATATATTTTTTAAAGTTTCGGACACGTTCATACTCTTATTCAATCAGCCTAGGGCATGGATACTCTCCTCAGAGAGGAGTCAGAATTCGGTCAGCTTCACACAATAGAGCGCACTGCCCAAAAGAGTGTCAAGGAAGAAGTGGCGGAGGGTGGGGGGTGCTCTGTGGTCATCAGCCGTCCTCCTTCTTCCCCAGTGACAGGTAGACCAATAAAGTCTGCAAAGCCTCAATCATACTCATATATTTTAATGTCCATTAAGGGTTATGTCAGTGATGCTTAAGCATAATATTTGTGAACGTTACATTTAATTAAAAATAAAATGAACATCAGATTTTAATGTCCATTAAGGGTTATGTCAGTGATGCTTAAGCATAATATTTGTGAACGTTACATTTAATTAAAAATAAAATGAACATCAGATCGGTAGGTAACTCCCTTCGGTGGGCCCAGGCACGATACCAACGATAATCAGCTGCCACCAGCTAAAGACTCATGCAAAGGGGATGAGAGAGCTGGCCACTCATTCTCAGGGCACAGCAAGGGTGCCCCTTGAGAAGCATGATCCCTGCAGTTTGAGGGGTCATTAGGGATTAGTGACCTACAATCTATCAAAAAGAAAAGCTCTCGGTAAACGGCCTCAAAGAACAAGCATTGGCAAAGCCAATAGGTCTCGCCAATGAGAGAGCTATTGGCTTTGGCAATATGTTTAAGCGCTTATGTACACGAGTGTGGATGCTTTTCAGCAACAGCAAAAGTAAGTGGTCTGGAGTGGGGTAGATTGGAGTGGGGCAGACTGGGGTAGAGTTGAATGGGTTATGTTTGGGTAGAGTGGAGTGGGGTAGATGGGCGTAGAGTAGAGTGTGGCTAGAATGGAGGGGGGTAGATTGAATTAGGGTGGAGTGGAGTAGATTGGAGTGGATTAGAGTGGGGAAGATTTGAGTGGGGTAGATAGGAGCATGGTAGATCGGGGTATATTGGGGTAAAGTGGAGTCGGATATATTGGGGTAAATGGGAGTGGAGTAAATTGGGGAGAAATGTAGTGGGGCAGATTGCAATGGAGTCTGGTATACTGGAGAGGAATGGAGTGGCGTAGATTAGGTGGATTATACTAGGGTAGAATAGTGTAGGGTAGATTGGAGTGGTTTGGAGTAGGGTAGAATGAGGAAGTGTGGAGTAGATTGGGGAGTGGGGTAGATTGGAGTGGTGTGGTATAGAGGGGGGTAATTTGTGTAGAGTGAAGTACAGTGGAGTAGACTGCAGTGGAGTAGATTGGCGTAGATTAGAGTGGGGAAGATTAGAGTGGGGAAGATTAGAGTGGGTGAATGGGGAAGAGTGTAGCACAGTGGGTTAGGGTAGACTGCAGTGGAGTGAAGTAGACTGGAATGGAGTTGGCTAGAGTGGTGTGCTGTAGAGACTGGAGTGAAGTGGAGTGGGGTACAGTTGGTTGGAGTGTGGTAGAGTGGGGTAGATTGTGGAAGGTTGGAGAGGGGTAGAGTGGGGTAGATTCGAGTGTCGTAGGGTAGACTGGAGTGGGGTAGACAGTGGTAGATTGGAGTGGGGTAGATTGTGGAAGGCTGGAGAGGGGTAGAGTGGAGAAGGGTTGGATAGATTACAATGCAGTTTGGAGTAGAGTGGGGGTAAATTAGAATAGAGTGGTGTAAATTGGAGGGGGGTCGGGTAGACTGGAGTGAAGTCTGATAGAGTGGAGTGGGTTGGCTTGGGATAGAGTGGAGTGGGTTGGCTTGGGGTAGACTGGAGTAGGGTGGATTACATGGATATTCAGCAGGATTGTCACATAGATTCTCTCACTTTGAAGTTGGATAAAGAAAAGTAAATACCAAGCTGTCTTTAAATGTGTATCAAATGTGACAGAATAAGAACATTTAAAGACCTATTAACAGAAAGTGAGTTTGTGGAAGAATACAGTATACAAGGTCTGGGCAATCAGAGGCACAAACTCAAGCTGGACAGCCTAAAGTAAATAAAGCCAGCAAATTAGAAAGGTAGAAAATGTGAGTTTCAAACCACAAAGCCAATGGTAATCAAGTGGTGGAATGCATTCCTACGCAGTGCTTAATTTGTAAATTAGGAGGTGCAAGCACTGAATACTGAGGCAGCGTAATCCTGAAGCCATCCCGGGCCTCTTCAATCCATTTACGGGCACCCCTGCCCCTTCAGCTCATCCTGCAACGTTCTACATTCTCCCTTCATGACACTTTTTAGTTTTTCCTTCTTCCGTCTTTCACATATGTGTCTTTTGCTCGCAGCAAATGCTTGAGGTATAAGAATAAGCCCCGGCCCTCACAAATAAGTGCCGGTGCTCAGCACCGGAAACAACAAGCACAAATTAAGCACTGTTCCTACGTCGGCTTTCTAAATGTCCCCAAGATGTCTTTAGCAAACCAGACAGCAGCACTGCCTGGTAGGCTTCAACCTAAAGAATTGTGGGATGGCACAGTCGCTAGGTTGGTGATTTATGTTTATTGCTAGGACGACATATGTGAAAATCCCAAGATTGCTCATATCCCATTCCTATTTTTATAATGCCATTACCAAACCTGCAAAAGCAAATTCTATTAAGTTGGGACTTCACTATTTTAAATAAGGGGTCCATGTAAAATCTAAAAAAAAAAAAAGAAAGATCATACACAAAACGCAGCCTTATTAATTAACAGTGTTCAAAGTTTATCCATTTTTTAAAACTCAAAAATAAGTATATTTTGGCAGATGAATGTTGCTCTGGAAATGTAGAAATCATTTCACAGTACTTAAGTTTCAAATGGAAGCCAGCAGAGACAAAGACACGTATTAACAGAAACAAACACACATCTGACAATGATAGGAGCAGTCTGAATTTGTATATTAAAAGTAGTTGTGCCACATTCAAAAAAATAACAAAAAAATATTAAACGTTCAAGTTTGTAGGAGAAGTATATGAACATTTGCAGAAGTAATTTTATATTTCGGTGGAGGGGAAATCGCTTCAAAAAAGTGCACAAAGACATTTCCATATAAAACACGCACAAACTGCAGCATACCTCACTTATTGGAAAGTCAGAAAGCAACCAAACAAACATGTAGGGCACTGGTCCCTCCTGTGTTGCACATCTCTTCCTATTGGCAAGGGTTCGGTCTCTGTCACATGTCTCTTAGCAGCCTCACTGGGCCACCATCACAGATTAATTTTGGATGTGTACCGATGAAGGCTTCCATCTACGTTTTGAGTACATTTCTGACGTTCGTAGACTTCACAAACTCAGGTCAAATTCTAAGGAGTACTCAGAATCATAACATTTACTCTCAGGAAACACAAAACATTTCAACACTACATAAGACAATAGGGTAACAAGACAGCGCCTAGACGGTCCTTCTAAACTTTAATGGATTGTTTCACAGTAAGCTACAATCTGCTGGTAAAGTAACAACAACCACTATCCTACATGATGCTTATAGCGTCTTGCAATTTCCTACATGTTTAAATGTTGCATTGTGAAAGAGGCATTTACACAAGATGGCTATTATACAATACCTAGAAGGAAATTAATTTTTTTTATCTGCAAGCTGAAAACCACAAATGGGAATTTAAGTTCTATGGTATAATATTTTCCTGTTTTCAGTGATAAGCTCAGTTAGCATGGCACCACTAATCCTCACCTAAAGAAACAATAGACGTTGCCGTACTCACCATTTGGTGGCCAACATTCACGTTGATGGATGATAATGAGTTTGGCAAAATCTTGGCCGGTAGGTTGGTGTTGGGTGCAGGAAAGCGCTTTACTTGTTACCTGAAAAAATTAACCAAGACAGCATACTAAGCAGCAATTCAAAGGTAAATATATATATTTTAAAATATTTTAACATGTTTTATGTCTATGACAGTTTTGCTGACTTGCCAGTTTATTATATGGTGTGGTTGTGCGATCACAGTGTGTAATAAACTCACAAACCTATCTTGGGTCCAGCAGGCTCGTTTAAAAAACCTTAGCTCAAACCAGGGGTAGTTGTGGCTTTGAGGTGTCAGGCTTTGTCAAAGGAAGAAATGCAAAGGATGTAGAAGTAAAAACACATTCGAATAAGAAAGACACAACACAAAGTAAATCTAACACCAATTTATAAATATAGCTCTTATTTTTATTCATTTTTAGACACCAAAAGAAACAAAATCCACCAGATGGTCCTGGAGATATAACTTACTATGCAAATGATAAATCAATGCTTTTCATTCAACTCACAAATAAGCACTGGCAACTACAGCGGTTAGTGGTTATTTGGAAAGCTTTTGAAAATGTTTGTAAAGTTGAATACGAGTACTCCAGCCCAGTCTGGGTGACCAGCTGCAGTTGGGAGCAAGTCACAGGGGCCAATGAGGCTTTGCAGGACAGTCACCTTGCATTCACAGCAGTCCCCAGTCCAGTTCCAGGTTCTTCAGGAAAACCGCCATAGACATCAATGGACTGGTCCTGATGCAAGGGATACAGGATGCTGATCCAGTGATGGAGGTTTCCAGGGCCACAACTCTGTCCACAAACACGGTATGTGGACTTTGGCCACTGGGGTCGATGTCCTTCAAAGTCGAGGTGAATTCTTCGGTTACAGCAAAACCAGTGGTTGCCTTTAACCGATGCCAGTGTCCATCTTGGGGGACCAAACTGCACTCCGACAATTCTCCCGTGTCCAGCAGACTCAGGTGGAACTTTTGAATGTTGAGACACTACAGTAGTGAGTCTCCCAGGCTGTCCTTGGCATTCACCAGTAGTCAGGCAATCTTTGCTATCAAATCGCCAATACGGCTTCTTCCGCTTTTGTGACCTTGTAGATGTAATATCGAGCCATCCAACTGACACTTCTTTTATTTGTGGCTCAGGGTGACTTTTCCTTGAGCAGGGCACAGCAGGGAGTGTCCTCTCTTTGCTAGCCCAAGGATCAGCAGGTGCAGTCCAGTCTTTGATACACCCTCTCTTTGCTGGTCTAGGGAACAGCAGGGCAGTCCTTCTTCAGTCCTCTCTCCAGTGCAGAGGTGATATGTGGTCTGGGTGCCAGAGGTGTCCCTTTTAAGCCCAGAATTTGCCATCGGGATGCAGCAACTACTAGCCAATGGGCTACAAGGTCTCCTCCAGCCTGTGACGACTTCCTGCATTTAGTCACATTTAATATCCCAGAATGCAATATTCTGCCCGCATCCAAGAATGGCAGGCCCCCTCTCTCAGTGTTTTGAGCTCGCCATCCTAACCTACAAGTGAGGCTACCAATGAGCTACACATGCACTAGAAAACTGGTTTGGCAAATGTATCGCCCTCCCTGCCCCAGATGTCAAACTGTTAACTAGAACACAACAGCAGCCCCTCTCGTCTGTGTCCACCATTTGCCCTTCAAAGGCAGCTTCCCCTTTGGAGCCCACCTTTTTGACGCACACACAGCTTGGCCATCCTGCCAGGGAAAAGTGTCACCTTTTCTAAAGCAGGCCCTTTGTGTTCCTTCCTGAAAGATAGTCGCACCTCTCCAGAGGAGGGCAAAATGCAGTGTGGCTAGCAACTCTCAATGGTCCCTGGAAATCTTTGGGCAAAAGAGTGGCAATTTTCTAAAGTTTACATTCACATAAAAGTTACATTAAATTCGACTTGGGTGTCTAGTCGGTTTTAATGCTATGGTTATTTTGATACCTTTAAGTACCAACTTTAGTAGGCCCATTAAGAAGTTAGCACAGCTGAGTTGTAAATTTATATCCCTATACTCACCAATTGGGCCACTAGCCTTTCTACAGCAAAAACAACAATATGGGGTTTTTACTGTTAGGACAGGTAAACACAAACGTCCCAGGTTTTATTTTATTGCCCTCTGTCTTAGGGCTTGATATACCTGCCTTAGTGGTGACATATAATTTATAAATAAAGAAGGTCTGGACTTTGTCATAAGCTCTAATGGCAGTCAAGTTAGCAGTTCAAGAACTGGCTAACCAGCCAGCAATGGTAGTCTAGCTTTGCTTTGTCAGACTTATGCCAAATATGGGCGAACCAACCAGACATATACCTTTTAAGAGTGAGAGCGGTGGTGGCACGGAGGTCCATTTAGCAGTCCTCAGTGCACCTTTGGAGACCAAAAACCAGCAGCGTCAGTCCAAAATTCTGGGGTTGATCATTCAAAGAGAGGCACGTCCTCATACTGACACTACGGAACACATTAATTGTCCAACGGGGAGCTCTGCACATGTTGCAAGTTTTAGTGAAATGAAAATCTGCAATAAGCAGCCATAGTGAACACTGCAGGCATTCATTAGCTCTCAAATACATTGAGTTGTACTTAATATTTGTTGTCTCCGGAAGTGTCGCTTCCACGTTAAGATTTCAGACTAGTCAAAGCTACAGTAGTGAGTAGCGCGGGTAACTTAAAGTGCCTTAGGTTTGCCTCTATTTGTAACCTGGCTTAATTTGAGGCAGAGGATGCCGGTGGGAGACACCAGCACTTATTTTTGTGAACCGGCATTTATTGTTCCTCTTCCGACATTTCCTGAGAGCAAAAGAGGGAAAAATACACAAAATAGAAAGATGGATGAAGAGAAAGATAGAAAATGCGTTAACAAAAGAGAAAGTAGTACAAACATGTATGAGTGAGATAACTGGGAAGGAAGCATTTGGCAGTACATTACGGAACCCTGAAGTGGATGCAGGATTAAGCACCCTTGATATTCAGCACGCTGATGTATTATAGCACCGTATGCAGGTGTTTAAACATCATTTTGGGCACCAGCACTTACTATTATACAAATAAAGCACTGACGGAGTGCTTTACACTACATTTCTCATTCATCTTTGTTCATTCTGTGAATTTCTTGCTCAGACCCACTAAGGGGGAATGGCGCAGTAGGTGGAAAGGTCATGCAAGCTCTTGTCTTCAGTCTGGGATTTTCTAAGAGTGATTGGAGAGAGGAATCTGTTTTGAGGGGAACCAGTGTAGGCTTACAATGCTCTCTGAATCTCATTTCTTGATTCTTTGTTGATACCAGGTGCACCCCAAGAGGCACGGACGGCATAACCGTGGCTGAGATTATATCCTCTATTCAGGCCCTATGCTTACATGCCCTTGTTGGGGCCCTGTATTGAACAGGGGCTTACTTACATATCTGGGTCCTATCTATTATGTAAAGCGAGGGCTGAAAGAGGGTTGTACAAAAAACAAAAGGGTATACTGACTCTGTTATCAGACATTCAACATCCTTCAAGGTACAGCAGTTGCCTTTGGCCCCAACCGACCTATCCTCTTGCAGAAAATGCTTTAAGGCACACCATAAATAAGCAGACAAATGACTCAATGATGGATAGATTCTGCAGCTTACACAAACACCTACAATGCAACTCAGAGAGGAGCGAGGACAGTGAGAGGTTAAAAAATGTATAAGTATTGGAAAGGGTGTGGAAAAGTAGTGGCATTGTTGAAAAAAATCAAGAGTGCAGTAATAAGGACAAAATGGATGGCATGCATGGGCCCTAATTTCCCTTTGCAGTTTCAAATCACTCAAGAGATGATTTGGTTTGAGGGATTTTAAGTCCTTAGCATGATGCAGCTTTAGAAATGGAGCAAGTAAAGTGGAAAAGGTGTGGGGCAAGAACAAGATGATAAATAGATGATAAACAGCATATACTGAGCCTGAGTAAAATCTGCTGTTACGCGCCTGTCATTACAAAAATACATATCAGCAAGAACGTCAGACATTAAGAAATTAAGGATAAGGCACATAGTAAAAACAATAGGCAGATTTCAATAAGTGTCAGCACCACTGAAATTTACCTTTAAGTAAATAGGTCATTGTTATGATAGTAAAACCTACTCATAGAAATGACTAGACAAGTCCAGGAAGTCACCTCACAACCATCACACTGCAAAATGATTTTTAGATTGCGGTCTCAGAGTTCAATTTCACACATGGATGAATTCTGACCTCTGTATTCTAGTTAAAAAGCAATGTTCCTCTGCACTGTTCAGTATAAGATTTTAAAATATATCTCTAGGACAATTTAAATAACCAACAAATTGAAAGGAACATGGTTACGGCCACTATGACAATGCCTACATTACATCCCAGCTACCCCAAAAATAATAGCACTGTGGCAAATCTGTTGGAAAAAGCTGGCATTATCAGTACCCAGTATGTGGAATACTAGAACTGAGAATGGGATACCATACAACCTTCAATCAGAATTCCTCCTTGCCCATTACTCAAAGAGCACTCTTGGCAACAAACGAAGTGAGGCAGCAGGTGTTATGGTGTGGGTATGCTGGTTGCTTTTGTAGGATTTCTAAGCAAATACACTTATATTCAAATTGACTTATTCAGAGACATGTAATAAATCAGGGATCGGTGGTAAACAATATTTGCATTAGACTCCAGATTCCAAGTAATGTACCTAGAATTCAATAGAAGATAGGTCCCACAGAACATGTATGCAATTTGATCCAAAGAAATGTGTTTCTGCTCACAAGAAAGGACTAGCCAAACCAGAACTGTTAAGTAGAAATCTAGACTTTGCGGGCGCTGAAAACCCTTCAAATGTTACACCCCGGACATCACCTCAATACCATGTCCACAGGTGGATGGATCGTGGACGGTGTTAAACAGCCATTTAGGGAAGGACAGACTCAATAAGTGAGTTCTAGAGTGAAAGTTGAAAACTTAGAAAGATTTATAACAAACATTCAAAAGGTACAATACAGAATTTGTAAGAACAGATGCATAAAGTCATTGCCATGGAAGTACTCAGTAATAGGGAAATACAGAATTATATGCAAAATCAAGAATATTCCAAGTCCTAAATGAGAATCAACATTGGTAAGGAATCTGACAGTATCCCCAGTAGCATCAGAAAGGCATCACGCTCCCCCCCCACCCCCCCAAATATGAGGACTTATGTAGAACATCTTCTCATAGAACATAATCAAAACTGCAAATTCATCATTGTGAGAGTGAAAGAACACAATTTTGGCAAATCAGGATATTGAAAATTAGAGTTTCAAACTATTTTACATCCTTTGCACTATCCTACTCAATGGCATAGTAAAGCACCCCGTTATACCAGCTGAAATTGGGGTCATAGGCACTTTAAATAGATTTTATGGCTGTTCTTAACTTTGAACTGTGATTTCCCAGCCAAAAGACAGAAGCTGAAACTAATAAATAATACAGCAAGAAAGATAACATGACACAGTTAAGATGTGGGGACCAAGGTGTGGCAACGGAACCAAACGTGGGTACACAGAGAAAGCGAAAAAAATGGAAGCCATTGAGAAAATCCAAGGGGCAAATGACAGCATGAAAGATAGGAGAAAAGAAAAATGCAAGAAGGAAGAAATAAAAAAAGCAGGAGCATAATAACATTCTACGGAATGAAAGAAGGAAAGAAACATGGAAAGGAAAAAGAGAAAGAAAGGACAAAGGAAGGAAACATCCCTGAGGCGGGGGACAACTCTTGGGGACCTTCATTGAAATGTCCGGGATCCCTCACTTTACTCATTCTTTGACAGCCATAAAGTTAAAAAGTGAGGGTTATTTTATTTTTCTGGGCTACTTCCTTGATTCTACTAAATGAATACTGATTCAGTCCCCTCTATTCTAATGTCACCCGGCGATGGCAGAACAAACTAGTTACAAATGAACAGTGAACTATCGTGAAGGCAATACAGAGAGCAAGCAGGCAGGAGAAACCTTGAAAGTAGAAACATCACTGACCCCATGTTAAAGAGACTTTTCTGAGAACATTATTCAGAAATAAACAGACATGACATGCATGAATACGTGCAACAGAAATAATTAACAGTGAATGTGCAGGATAAGTCGTCCATTTTGAATACGATGGTGTTGAGTAGATAAGGCCTAGTTGGCATTACCCAACAAAAAGGTACTTTAAAAGGTCACAGCAAAATCGCTTCAAAGGCAACAGCATCATATAAGTGTACACATGTAAATTCGACTGCATATCTATATTAAGCTCATTGTTAATAATGCACACATTTTATAAATGCATAAAAACTTCTACAACCCTGTACTGGAAGTGCCACTCTAATTTCAATCTTCTATCTATTAAAAAATCGAGTTTCCTGCTGTGGCACTACCAAATTTATAGGCAACTCATGAACTGAATTTAAAATTTTAACTGTTGCAACATACCGATCAGTGTCCCTCGTTATAACCTTTTCAATTCATATTATGAAACGTCTGCAACTAGATTATTTTAAGAAAAAGAAACATTCCTTGGCGTGCCAGAGTCACATTATTTTACACATTATGTTCTTGTGCTTTTAAAAATGTCATCCGGCACTCTTCACTCTGCCTTCGGGCAAAACATGTGCAAGGGTCTGCTTGTATCAACGTTCGGAATTCCTTGAAATAAGGTTGAGGATGTACTTATCACAACCACTCACTGTAAGAGTGCAAAAAGAGGCAAAGAAAAAGGCAGACACAAATGTTTTCACTTTACATTTTTCACAAATTACATTGAGTCAAGGGTCTGTTGAACACAATAAACCAAACAAAAATGTTGTTTAGCCTTTTCACTTGAAATAAGAAAGGAGTTCACTAAAATGCAGTCCCCGCATGGCTGCACTTCACTCACTAGGGTTTATCATCTGGCCGTGCGTGCACTCAGGCCGCGGCGGGATACGAAGGGACACTGCTAAAGGATGGTTTCGTTATTCCGCGCCTCGCCAGCCATTGGCGCTCGAAAGCGCGCGAAGACTGGGCGCTCGGAGTACCTACGGTGAACGCCCGGTTGCGGCGGAGAGGCGCCCCTGCTATCTCAGCCCTGCAGCCACCGGTTGCAGCTGAAGCCCTCCTCAGAAGTGTGGAGTCACGGCTGTCAGCACAGCCGCACGCGAACAGCACTTTCATTTTCACTCGAGGCGGGGGAGCTCGTGCAGGCCCCGAGAGGGGGGGTGGGGTGAAGGGGGACGCCATCTCGAAGTTCAAGGGCGACTCCTGGGTGTTACAAGGCATGGAAGGGCTGGTTTCGTTTTTATCAAGATGATGCGGGCAGTGGCATCGCACAGACCTCGACACCGGTGGCATCGCAGGGCGCGACATCCTGTGACTTTTGACCCCGTTCAGCACACAGGAAACGAATGCAAAACAATTGGCGTTACGTGTAAAATAAACAAAATGAAACGTAAAAATCTAAAAGAGCATACTCAAAAGTAGGCACAGTCAGCAGGGCCAGCTGCTGGGGCACTGGTCACACACATATCACAGGTCATTCCGTCATCAGTGACTATCCGCGGGGGAGTGAGGGGGGCGTTAAGGTGGGGAACACCTGTGACCTGGGCAGGCCGTATTTTGGCAGCGCGTAATCTGTTGAGGGGCGTAAGGAGCTGTGCACAGAGGTCACGTAGGGTTCCCGTCACCTGGCTCCAGTGGTTTAAGTGCTGTTTTTAACGCACCGTCAGACTGCTTTCTTGCCCTTCGTTCTCCCTCTCACTCACTGCTGACACACACTATTACCCACTTAACCTTGGTACCAGCCTGAGGTTGTAATCTGAAGGATTCAGTTGAGTTAGGGGAAGTGCAGAGATATTTGTGTTCAGAGGACAGTCACAACTCTGATGTAATCAGCCAGGTACTGACCTCTGAACACAAAATGGGCCCCCTGCTGCCTCATTTAGCGAGGGTGCCGAATTTCTTTCCGCCCAGGGTGCCACCTTAACAAAGACCAACTCTGCCTGTAACACCTGTCCCAGCGCATCCTTTTTTTCTTGCTGGTGCCTGCAGGTCCATTGTGGAAGAAAAAAGCTCCCATCGCTCTTCTCATGCGAGAGCTAGTGAAGCACCTTGACACTGCGCAGAATAAATACAATGAGTCAAGGTTACATCTCAGAGAGATCATATTTTATTAATAAATTGGTGGGACAGAAGTGAGCATATGGTGATGAATTAATCTACACTTAAAGGCCTAACAGAGAAAATTACATGAGTTGTAAAATGAGCACGTTTGGATTATGATGAACCATTTGGCCACAATTCGTAGTATGCACCACGTTTTAACATGAGAGTTTTGCATTCATATTAAATGACAGTACTAAACGGGGCTAACGTTAACATTTTTTGTTAAAATGTAGACTTATAATTTAAGTGTTAAAATGAATATCAATTAAACGTACTTATATTTAATTAAATTAATTTTATTATGAGTTACATGTGTGCAAAAAAATAAATGCACCTTTCCTTTCAGTTCTAACATGTTATGAAAGTGTTTGCAATTAAATAATTTGCTTTGCATATATGAATTGTAAGGCGCGCACTAGGTTTACTAATGTACTAAATGTATTAATGTGTATTAAGACTTTTTAGTTTGATTAGGCCTGAGATTTCTTTTGTAACAGTAATGGAAAATCACTTGTTTATCCTGTCCCTCTTGACCTGAATTCTTTCCCTAGGTTGTTAATGTGAATGCTGAATGTCCTATTGTATTGTAGGCAAGATACATGTTTTAGGTGCAACAATTTTATATTATTTGTTCTAGTTGTCGAACAGGACAGAAAACTTGTAATTCTCATGTGCAATGTATTGGTTTAGTTTGTTGTGTGCCGTGAGAAAGGATCTTAAGTAACACATAATTAGAGAATGTAGTATTTTGTTAGTAAAATGTAAACCATCCAATGACAATTCATTTTTGTTGAGAAGTTTTGGTATAGTTGCAGATTCAATGGTGCCATCTGCAGTGATTGAATGCTAAAACTGATGTCCAAAATGCAACTTCCTGAAGGACCAATGAATGGATAATGCATTTTTGCTAATTCGTGAACAATTTGGAAACGAAGAGTCAGTCCCATGTTTGCTTCGATGCTGTTTAGAACCCTGTCAGATTCTAAGTCTGTTGTCACACTCCTACTTTCTAATTCCCCTGAGGAGTTTCCTCATCGTAGTCTTAACTGCCCTATTCTGTTATGTGGTTCAGTACTAGTAAGGCCAAATGATTCTGAACTGCTGATCTGTCTTATGTGCAGCCCGTGTTCTGCACTGACTGTCCTGATGCTGCTGTCAACTGACGCCAGAAGAAGGTGGCAATCCTGCCTGATGAACTGTCGTTGTCTGCTGTCCCCTGAGGAGAGATATAATTAAAAGTGGTTTCTCGTTTCCCTTTCAGTTAATTATTTACATCAGCATATTTTTATAGTGAGTTATCCTAGTTCTATGTTTTTCCAAATGAACTTTATCCTTCTTTTATCTTGTGGTTTTGCCCACATGTTAGCCCATTCCCACGTATGCAAGTCCAAATTCGAGTTAGTGTTAGGAATGGCCCAGCTCTGAAACCTGAAATTGAATGTTAAACTATATTTTGATGATTTACTGATGTCACCATCATCGGCTTTAAATTCTAACAATAATGTCCATATTGTGCTGTTGCTCATCTACATTATTCTTTTGTTGGGTCTCGCAGTACTGATGTTTAGCAGACTAAATATGTTCAGACGTTTCGGTCAACCTATGGTTTTCATGTATGTTTATAACTTAGTTTTGCGCATCAGTTATGTGACATTGATTTTGAAATTGTAATAAAGCTTTGAAACTTTATTCAGTGTGGAGTTTGATTTAGTGTTAAATTGTTCATGGTGTTTAGAATTGTTTATGTTGTAATGTCACAGATTGGTGATTGAATGATTCTGACTACTACACTCTTCGCCAAGTCCAAAGATTCAGTCAACCTCCATAGGTGAGAATAGTGATGGTATCTCACCCGTGCACTGGTGGTTGTGGAACCCAGAACTGGGAAGAAGAAATCCCTTTATGGGGCCCCAGACGGTATGTCAGCACATCTATGAAAATTACTTGTGTTGCTACTGATTCGTGAAGTATAACACAGAAGTTCCAACATTGTACAATTTACATTATCAGCTTTTCAACGAAAATTGCCAGTGAAAGTTATCTATGTATAACCAACATTCAACAGGTTGAAATCCCAGCAGCTCCAACTTGGCCTTTACAACTTCTGAATAGCACTCAGCTAAGTATTAGCATCACCCTTTTCATTCCTGATAATGATGATCAGCAATCAACCATTATATAAAATGACTCAGTGGATTGATGGGCCACCTGTGTGAGATGTTAGGGTCACAGGTTGAGCTCCCGAGAAAACAGGCTCATCCTTTCAGTCTCCTGAGGTTAACAAATGAATTGTAAATCTGTTTTATAATAATAATTCTGCATTTTTTTTTTTTAAACTTTGGGACACAGACAAAAAATTAACAAACCACAGGCTACATAGCCCTTTTCGGGTTTTGAATGCAAACACACCTCTTTGGTTACACCAATCTTGAGGGTTGAGGCATCAGACTGAGTAGTGGGGATTAAAAAAAAAAAAATTGCTAGATCAGTTAAGATGATGCAGTGTCTCTAAACATGTCACATCATGAAACAACAGCCTGTAGCAAGTGCCCTCTCCAACCCAGGAAATAATGTCAGTTATTAGTGTCCCAAACTCAGCATTAATTCTGCTACACATTTTGATAACTTCTAGGCACTCCAGCGATATAGTTGTTTCTAATTTGCCAACTCAACTGATTTAGATAAGTTGCCATCTTTACAGCAAAAGTACCCTCTACAGATTTCTTGGAGCCAACCAACTTTTTTGGACAAGTTGCAGACTGAAAGGGTTACGAGGTTACACCCAGGCTCCAGAGCAGCAACAGAATTATAGACAGGTCTCCTAAAACAGTGTGGTTTTCAGACATGTATGCCTTGCAGCTGATGCTGAAGTTACCAACTAACAGGTATGTCTGCTGATGAAAATATGTATTACTGAGGTAACGGGCCGCTGTGAAAAATTCAATCATTGATGCCAATACGTACATTTCTTATGACTAAATCTGGATCAGTATTCTTTTAATCTGATCCAGATCACATGGTGTGAAATATTATGTCATGTGATGTCATCATCATGCCAGAGGATGTAAGATGCCACTTTCAGTTCTCTCATCATTATACTAACTACTACTTTCAAAACTTGAAAAATCTTACAGCATTCCAGTTATAGAGAGTTGGCAAGTATGTTGCTGGTGACCTTCGAAATTGGTGAGACATAAATAGGCACCCAAACTTTATTGTAAAATAAGGGCACACTGTGCAATAAACCGCTAAAAAGTCAGAAAGGTGTAACAAGAGAGACAGGAAATATTCCACTTTTAATTGTGTGCCGAATAAGCCCAACACTCCACAAGAGAGTTGAGAACTTCGCCCTCAAGAAAGGCTTTAAAAAAGTGGTAGCGGTCTAAAGAAATACCCCAATGGCAGTAGATCAATACCTCTGTTAGGCTCATACATACTACTGGTCCTACCAGACAAAACTAGACAGGCTAGAAAGGGAAGCCTGAAATTAACAATAATGCAATCCCCTTCACGATCCACCTTACCAGGTCCCAGCCATTCTACCTGTTGAGTAAGCAAAATGTTAGGTGCCTGTGACAGGGGGAAATTTCTGTGCTTTACAAGCCAATCCAATGTTTTTTTATTAAACAACACATCATAAGGCTTTTCCTGTTTAGCGTGCAGCTTTGGTGCTCTACTTAGGAGTACTACATATGGGCGTGATGCTGGTGGAAGGTTAATCCTAGGAAACGTGCGTGTCCCGGCGCTATTATCTAAGGTTATGTCTTGCCTGGGTGGAGGTTTTTTGCTATATGACCCAACCTTATTACAATACAAATGGTCCTGATGGGGCAATAGAGAAGGAAGAACACGGGGCTGCTGGGACAGATAGTGGCAGAGAGTTGATTGCAGTGTGTGCTCCTAAACACCGCAGAGGATTCATCAGAGCCTCTGTGCTAGTGATGGCTTGTAAATCTCTTGTCAAACCAGTATGGGTAGCCCAACTGTCAGCCCTACTGTTATCATCATATGTTGTATTACCAACCTCAAAGTTGAACTTTGTGTCCTTTGAACAAGACAGATCACTCTCTACAGAATCAAGTCGAGAAACCATAGGATTAAGCTCAGCTCTAAGCAGATCTTTCACATTACTACCTAGGTTTGATTGGGCGCCAAGGTCCTTTGCTACAGCCAATTTGTTTTCTGTAACATCAAGTCGAATCATTAAAGGACTGAGTTTAGCTCTAAGCAGGTCTTTAATGTTACTCATACAAACTGAAATAACTTGGGTCAGCCCACCCTGGTTTTGATGAACTATTGACACTAGAAAGGACCTCATTCAGGATCTCAGCAGTATCAAGGGATTTACTTGGTTTTGATAGGGGAGCTATGCTAGTTTGAGGAGTTGCAGGTCTTGCTTTCTGGACCTTGAGAAGTTTCATACATGGATTAGGAGCGTTGACGGGACCAGAGAGAGCAAATCGGGCACCACCCTGCACGTGGTGCTAGTCAACAATAGTTATGGGGCCGAAATGATTATAAACCCCAGTGAAAAGCAGGATACCTCAGAGGCAGACCCTCAGCACCTTGACTGAATACAGAGGTCACACAATTGTCTCAGGGGGAACCGACAATGTCCACAATAAATAGATAGTAAGTAATAGGATAAAAGCTCTTCATGGGCCCCCAGCCCACACAACAGTAAGAATCCAATTCAAAGAAAATGGCCCTGCTGATTGCTCGCTGCATGCATAGGATTAAATACGGCAGCCAGGGCTAGAAGGGATTGCAATCAAGTTCCAAGCAACTACTTGGCCTCACCGGAGAGAATGCAGCTCTGTGATCCCAGGTGCAAGATCCAATAGATTGACCCAGCAGTTTCTTGTTACAATCAGGTTCTTAGGGGCCACTCTGACATGGACCAACAATGGCTTCAATGGAGCTCGTTATCCACAGATCCAGGAACTTCCAGACCTGAGGTCCTGCTTGGATATAACTAAGCAAGGCGGGGCAAAAGGACCAAAAGAGGGGGCCTAACCCGACCTCGTCTGGCCGTGGACCGCACCTCCAGGCGCGCTGATGCTTCTAAAGCAGCCCTCCGCCATGTGTAGTGATGGGGGTTGAAGTCCAGCTCCCCCCTTACTACCAAAAGTGTAGCAGAGGAATCATTTTTATCGCGCCTCCAGGCACCTTGAAGCTGCTAGATTGGCCCTCTGCCTCATTTAGTGCTAGCAGTGAAGTCCAGGTCCCCCCCCCTTACTGCCAAAAGCACGTCCTCAAAGAATTCCTCTGTTTCTCACAACATTATTTAATTTATAACCCTTTCTAAGTGTAAAATCCGTAATCTTCAAGCAACCACTACCTCCCTCTTTCAATTTCCATCACAATACAAACAGAAGAGCTTTTAGTGAGCCCTGAATGGTCATTTGGTCAAGCCGAAGAGCAGATCTAATGATGAAGCATGCCATAAATGTGTGTGAGGGTTAAGTGTCCTTTTGTTAAAATATCTACTATGATTCCATAGTGAACTCAGCAAAAGGACAACTGCACATTCCAGAAAAATAAAAATGTATTCTGTCTGGGAAGACACTTCAAAATTGCTCAGGTGTATCCAAAATGATGTCCCTTTTCTGATTACTGTTAAATGCAGAGCTGAGTCAATCACATACCTAAATGCAGGAATGCTACGTTCGGCTCCAATCGTAAGCCCAAGCCCTATTTTTGCCAGACTGGATTAGTTTAACATAGGTTTGATACCAAATAGTAATAGAGCAAATAGCTCTACCAAAAGAACAGTTGGCTGCTGAATTCACCAACTAATTTAAATGATTATGAGGCTTGTGCAATTTCTTTGCCTTCAAGGTTCAATTAACTAAATAGCTCTCTTCGTTGTGGGAAACTTTAAATTTAAAAGACTATAACAAGAGAGCCTTGGCTTTACATGAGATAGATAGGAAGCCTATGTATAGAATGTTCTAATGAAGCACCTCATAGCACACATCTGTTTCTAAGCACTGTAAATAACAGAGGTTACTATGAACCAATCTGATGGTACTCAGTTTGGCAATCTCGAAATGACAGAATGCTGAGCCAGCCTTGCTATTGTATGAACTCAAAAACACAAAAGGTGATGGGAAGAATGCTTGCAAGAAGTCTAACCACAGTCAATCACTCGGCTTACCATTCCAACCCACTGTTCTTTTGCCAACTATGCCACTTCAGTTTGGATTCTGTCATATGCAAACCAGTCTTGACCCTGTCCCAATCAGAACAGTCCAGCCCAAACTGCCAGTCCTGGTTTTCCATGAACTGGAATACAAACATCTCAAGACCAGTTTCACCCTGATTGGGCTTTTCAGTCACATTTAGCTTGGTTCCAGTGGCATAGTGAACACAGGACTCACGTCTGGACATACCATTGCCACTTAGGTCGGTACAACAAACACAGAAAGATAATGGCAGAACGCTTACAAAAAGTCTAACTACTGTCCATTGCTCCAAGTGGATTTCGAACCCACTGTTTTTCTGCCCACCATACCACATCAGTTTGGACCCAGCCATATGCAAATCAGTCTTAAACCTGCTCCAATCAGAACATTACAACCCAAACTGCCAGGCTACGCCTTCCCTGAACTCGATCAAAAGCAACTACACCATTTCGCCCTGATTGGACTCTTCAGTCGGAACAGTCAAAAGAATGATAGGGTTGAGTGCTATCCCGAGCGATTGCCAATGGTTACATTCCTCCCATCACCTTTTGTGTTTTTGATGTAGTTTGAACTCCTGTACCCCACTGCATGTTTCAGGGGTGAACATCCAACACCCTGAACTATTCTGCCTAATACCCTTCCAGGGTGGCTCCATTTAGCACAAACAACACACTTAATTCTTCAGGTGCCTACTAATAGGTGAACCACATCTGTATTCATATTTCTCTCTGCCCCTTGAGAAATTGAGATAGCAAACAGCACAGATGCTTTTCAAATGTTATTTACATTACAGGGAGTGCAGAATTATTAGGCAAATGAGTATTTTGACCACATCATCCTCTTTATGCATGTTGTCTTACTCCAAGCTGTATAGGCTCGAAAGCCTACTACCAATTAAGCATATTAGGTGATGTGCATCTCTGTAATGAGAAGGGGTGTGGTCTAATGACATCAACACCCTATATCAGGTGTGCATTATTATTAGGCAACTTCCTTTCCTTTGGCAAAATGGGTCAAAAGAAGGACTTGACAGGCTCAGAAAAGTCAAAAATAGTGAGATATCTTGCAGAGGGATGCAGCACTCTTAAAATTGCAAAGCTTCTGAAGCGTGATCATCGAACAATCAAGCGTTTCATTCAAAATAGTCAACAGGGTCGCAAGAAGCGTGTGGAAAAACCAAGGCGCAAAATAACTGCCCATGAACTGAGAAAAGTCAAGCGTGCAGCTGCCACGATGCCACTTGCCACCAGTTTGGCCATATTTCAGAGCTGCAACATCACTGGAGTGCCCAAAAGCACAAGGTGTGTAATACTCAGAGACATGGCCAAGGTAAGAAAGGCTGAAAGACGACCACCACTGAACAAGACACACAAGCTGAAACGTCAAGACTGGGCCAATAAATATCTCAAGACTGATTTTTCTAAGGTTTTATGGACTGATGAAATGAGAGTGAGTCTTGATGGGCCAGATGGATGGGCCCGTGGCTGGATTGGTAAAGGGCAGAGAGCTCCAGTCCGACTCAGACGCCAGCAAGGTGGAGGTGGAGTACTGGTTTGGGCTGGTATCATCAAAGATGAGCTTGTGGGGCCTTTTCGGGTTGAGGATAGAGTCAAGCTCAACTCCCAGTCCTACTGCCAGTTCCTGGAAGACACCTTCTTCAAGCAGTGGTACAGGAAGAAGTCTGCATCCTTCAAGAAAAACATGATTTTCATGCAGGACAATGCTCCATCACACGCGTCCAAGTACTCCACAGCGTGGCTGGCAAGAAAGGGTATAAAAGAAGGAAATCTAATGACATGGCCTCCTTGTTCACCTGATCTGAACCCCATTGAGAACCTGTGGTCCATCATCAAATGTGAGATTTACAAGGAGGGAAAACAGTACACCTCTCTGAACAGTGTCTGGGAGGCTGTGGTTGCTGCTGCACGCAATGTTGATGGTGAACAGATCAAAACACTGACAGAATCCATGGATGGCAGGCTTTTGAGTGTCCTTGCAAAGAAAGGTGGCTATATTGGTCACTGATTTGTTTTTGTATTGTTTTTGAATGTCAGAAATGTATATTTGTGAATGTTGAGATGTTATATTGGTTTCACTGGTAATAATAAATAATTGAAATGGGTATATATTTTTTTTTGTTAAGTTGCCTAATAATTATGCACAGTAATAGTCACCTGCACACACAGATATCCCCCTAACATAGCTAAAACTAAAAACAAACAAAAAACTACTTCCAAAAATATTCAGCTTTGATATTAATGAGTTTTTTGGGTTCATTGAGAACATGGTTGTTGTTCAATAATAAAATTAATCCTCAAAAATACAACTTGCCTAATAATTCTGCACTCCCTGTATAGTGAAAAC
The DNA here is from genome assembly GCF_031143425.1 of Pleurodeles waltl. Lineage (NCBI taxonomy): Eukaryota > Metazoa > Chordata > Amphibia > Caudata > Salamandridae > Pleurodeles > Pleurodeles waltl. The sequence goes on along the minus strand of NC_090450.1, from coordinate 530,908,025 downwards.
AACGCCAAGGATTGATGCTTTTCCAAGACAAACACAAATATTTAATAATTGCTTGCTTCATTCTTGTATTTCAATCACTGGCATGGGGGATTGTCTCCAGGCTAATGCTTGGGATTAATTATTACATAAACTTCAAACCCTTATAACTGTGGGTCAGATTAGGCCCACAGAGCAAAGTAATGTTTTCACTTAAGCAATAGAAAAAAAATTCAACAGGAAAAATGAGGATTCCGTACCCTCAATCTTTCACATTTACACAAATTTCATCACTCTTGGGCTTAATTATTATTGATATTTACGATGAGTTTTACATACATTTTATCTTTAAAGCTTGCTTATTGGAACTAGGCGGCTAAATTTACAAAGATGAATTGACCACGTTGCTGGTAGCTAATTGCCCGCGGACTGTCATGAGTGGAAACAATTACGAGTCCGAATACTAACCATCTAGATGAGGTATTTCCTGCCAACCGGTTCCAGGACACCTTCTGCTAAATCTTTCTGCTCTTATTACTTCCATCTAGAAATCAATAAATTCCTTGAGCCACGGCACTCCCTACTAAGGTTAGTATATCTGCAGTGCAGCTATTATAGAAACTTCATCTCATGCTTTATCCCTATGCTCATTGCACCAACATTTTTCTCAATTTTGGATAATTCATATTTTCTTGCAAATCAACTCACATCCCAGAAGTAAAACCCTTTATTGCTAAGCGCAGTTTGTTGCCTTGGCACTGCCATCAATCTTTCTTCAATCGTTTCGTCCAGTAAGGCTTTAACACAGTATTATTATTGGGGATAAAAAATATTGCATCACTTTGAGTGTAACCCGATAAGGGCCTGGCATAGATTTTGAAGAGCGGTACTCCTTCCAAAACATAATGACTACACCACCACCCTTATTACAAGTGCCACTGTATGTAATGAACTTTTAATAATGTGGACGGGATATCCATCATGTTTGTGATGGAACAACCAGCTGCCACATTTTAAATCAGGCTTGAATCTTTAACTGTTTATTCATTCATTTATGCTATTTTATATAGCCTCAGCATTGCCTAGAGGCCAGAAAATAGGTTTGCAGTGCCTGAAATTGCCCTCCTATTCTCTCTCCTCAAACATAAAAGGTCCAGCTGGTAAATGATTTCCTGTGTTCACAATCTGGAGTCAGGGCTGTATTTTAGGCCACTTCTTACATCATGGCATCATATACTTGTCTCTGATGTACTAGTTTAGACTCTCATCTTGGATACCACTTATTATTCACACAACACTAATGAACTCAACCAAGTATCTAGACGTCATGGAGTAAAACAGTTAAACGCTTGAACTGGTCCCCGTTCCTGCATACTTGCACTTTACTGTTTATTTTTGATCTGCTTCGCCCTTTCATTGATGCTCGTTTACTTCTAAATATCCCTAAAGATCTTAACTTCTGGATCCACAATTGTGCATCATTTGTAGAAATAATAATCCCCACCCTTTAGTACTTTCTAGTGCTATGTGCTGCTGCAGTGTGCCAGAGCAACGCTTCCTGTTCCATGCCTGAACTCATATATTTGGTTTTTTTTAGCACTGAAGGATGTGAAGATGGATGCGGACATATACTGCATAATATGCTTTACTTCTCTTTTCATATTCTCCAATACATTTATTGATTTCAATTGGTTTCAATGGACAAATACAACATTAAAATGAATTGATGTAATGAGAGATGACAGAGATGGTGCACTCTCCATCAATAATCAATGGTCAAGCAGCGTCTATCGTAAAGCGTTACGTCTTATGCTGAAGTACTCTCAAGCACGCTGAACGTCTGTATTATTAAAAAAAAATCTAATAAATAGCCCCAGTGAGATAAATGGGGTAGATCCTATTGGTGGATTGTGCTCCGGATTTAAAGCTTCCCTTAGAAATTGGAGGATTTTCAGTTGTCTCCAAATTCTAAATAAGGACATGTGTCTCAGCAGGAAGTCAATGAAACCCTGAAAACGTTAAGATAAAACACACTATTTTCCACTTTGTGGCAACACAACAGGGCCGATTTAAAATAAAATGACCTTGAACTGGCAACTGCATCAATTTATCATCGTGTAGCATTTGTTCTATGGCTCTATGCTTGAACAAGCCCAAAGAGACTTTCTTTCCTCTGACAGGAAAGCTGACCAGGCGCTTGTTTTCAAAGCCTCCTGAAGTAGGCTCATTTCATCCCAACATTCCATTGTACAACAATAACATTTCCGATACTGGTTGCATTTTCATCTAGTTATTGACCACGCCACTCAGCCATTCAACTGCAAAATTATTTCCATTTGAGGCATTTGGTCAACTGAACCTCTAAGTTCACTTTCAAGTGTGTTGTTGCATAGCCTTTAAGTGCAACACAGCACACAGCCATTTATATTTTGTTTCAATACACAGAGCTTATTATCCTTGCCTTTACTTCCCTCGTATCCCTTCCCTGACTTGAAATTTAACATCTGTTAACTAAAGCCAACACACAGCCCTGGAAAAGCTCAGTGGTGTTGTGTGTCCAAGTGCAACATATCGACTGTGGCTACAATATGGAAGCTTTCGTGTCAAGGATAATAGACAGTACTGAAAACCCGAGTCAACAATGGATTATCGTTTACCATTTTCAGAGTGCTGTTTACTTTCATCATACTTCTACTATCTGGGTAGGTGGGACACCACTAGAGGGCTCACAGCACCAGACATCATTATACCCACTACATTATAAGAGGCTGTCACAATCTGGATGCTGAACAAGTGCCCAGTCTCTTCAATTGATTTCTAAGAACATTAAAGTCAATAAAATGTAAAAATGAATAAAACTGGTCAGTATTGAAGCCGCACTTGCTCCAAAAGTATAGAATCCATACTGCACGTCAGCAAATGTGTAGTGGTAGATCCTTCGCTGAAGGGGGTGGGTTCGTAGCATTGCAATCCAAGATTAAAAGACACATGGCAAGAGGGGTCGATGTGACTTCAAACCGTGATCTTTGTGGGTGGCTGTAGATGAGAGGGGTTTATGAAAAGAATAACATTGGGTGAATGGTCTGGCGAGGGACACACTAACCACAAGACTGGACGCATTCTGTGTGACAACGAACATCAAGGCGGTAAACAGGAATTAACAGAGGAAATGGAAATACTCATGACAGAGGAGACAAAGTCAAGAGCGTGAATCAACACAAAGACAATACTTGCTCTACATGTGCCAGGCATACAATCAATAATAAAATAGCATTACATTATTTATCAGAGTTCGCCATCAACCGTCTATTAATTCATGAAGTAAGGTTAGAAGAGCTAGTGTGACAAACAATAATGCCATAAAACTTGCAGAGGTGTAACATTACCAAACACACCAGAAGAAAAATAAACAATTATAAATTACCACCACCACCACCAATAGGCATCACAGCAAGCGTACCTAGCCAGCCAGCTTCTGACCTTCTCTCCTACAAAGAGGCCAACATTGGTGAAAAGAAGGCTCAACGAGTTAATGATGTAAGCAGCTGCATCCTTCTGAACAAGAGTCACAGCCATTTTTAGGGTCGAGTCTGCGTTGCATGTGCTCGCGCATGCGTATCGCAGCGAGACGCTTTAGTTATTAGAAAAGGGCTCGGAGCCCTGTCAACGTCACGTCAGTGTGTTTGATTGGCTCGTGGGCTTGCCTAGTAAAATCTGCTTGCTTTCATTAGTCGAAGGCATGCCCACGTCATGCCTTTTCCGGTGGTTAGCCCTCCTTGAGCGCATCAACCAAGCACAGAAAACATGCGAGGCTCGCTGTTTTCTGTCGGATCGTGGACTACTTTTTCTCTATTTTCTTAGCGCGATTTCGCTTGGCAGAAGTCGAGCGCTTTACACAGTTAATTTCACTTTTTCGGGTTACCTACATAAATGCACTTTTGCCGATAGATGAAAAGTCGGTTTAGGAGTTTACAACACGATCAGCTCGAACATGAGCAAACGTGAGAACCGTTGCACTGCAAATGCTGGTCTATAAAGTCCCTGAAAACTGGTACCTTGTGGTGTAGGTCATGCATTCAACTGTGACTTATCCATGGTTTGCATAGTTGTTCCAAACACCGAGGTACACAACTCTTTAATGAGGCAGAATACCTGAAATAACAGCTGCCTAATGTAACATGTGTTGGTAAGTTGATAATTTTGAGCCAAATCATCTATAGACTAGGATGGCTATGTTAATGGATTGTTAAAATAATGATTTTCCAGGAAAATGAGTATTGGGCATGCCAGTGCTTTCAAACAGAGGTGACTACAGAGTTTAGGTCTTGGACTGGATGTTTAACTCACAATCTTGCTTTGAGGGTAGAGTGGATGATAGGTGACTAGAAGGGCATTTGGGTGTAAGGCGGCTATTCAGGCAGACTCACAATTACAGAGCAGGCATAGCCAACTTTGATGGCAGTACTGTCATGGATGATTCAGCAAAGATGACAAATGTGAAACACTAAGAAGACAGTACCAAGGAATGGGGCAGTCAACAAATCCCAAAGTAGTAGAAGCAGCAAGAAGGTATGGAGTGATGGAGGAAATACTAAGGAATATTATGGTCTAGGTGAGGATGAACTGGGACAGACTAAAGAAAGAGAGAATGTGGGGAATCTGATGTGCGTGACTTAACATATGACATTACTATGGGGTAATAATTAACGGCATAGAAAAACCCTGCAAAATAGATGTGAATTCTAAGGGAAAGTTAGTAAAGTCTCTAACTGCCACAATAACATAATACTCAAATGTCCAAATGTAGTGTAACAACATTTCAAAGTATTTGTTCACTTGAAGAAAATAAAATAAATACATTAAAAAAGGGTCAGCAGCAAAACGTGTCCCACAAAACAGAATAGCAAGCAAACCACGATATCAGGTGTGAGTCAAGAAAGTATCTCTATGTTCCACACCAAGAAACCAAACCAGAAGAATTCTATGAAACTGGTGCACAAGTACTGCCTTGTGCATGGGAAGCAGCATCACTTAAAAAGAAAACGTCAAGATGTTGCTTATTAATTTCATTGAGCACTCAATCAGCTGTGCATGTGCAGCAGAGAAACTGGCTTTTGCAATACCGCTTTAAAAACCCAGAGGACTCAGAAAGCAGGTGCTTCTGCAAGCGATTTGTCAGTACACACATTTAGCAATCACAGGAGAGTCATCAGTTCCTGTAACAGCGTTAGCCCACTTCTGTAGAAGCACTGACTGGAAATGCTGCCCAGACCACAGACCTACTGCTGCAACTACACTCAAGATGAAAGGCCACAGAATGAGTGTTCGTCTAGTAGCGATAACTCACTCCAAAGTAGCTGTAATCAAGTACCAATCAACATGTTGTGTGTTTACTTATGAAGTCACTGATGAAAAAAAACCAGCAAAAAAAACTCAATATCTAAAGGAAGAAGTGCAAGTTCTGGATGGAGTTTGAAAGAAGAAAATACAACAGTCTGAGTGCGATCCAAAGGAGATACAGTGACCCCATATCTGAGGCCCAGCAGCCTATAAAGAGCAATGTCTCAGTATTAAGGCAAACGTGTGCCTATTTATGCAAAGTGACAATTAGAATGATGGGGTCAATCAAAGAAAGGTACTTCCGCCTAAACCCCCTATGGGTTTTGTCTCCAAAGCGACCACTCAGTTGAATAGAACTGGAAGACTTTACGTACTTTTCTCTCGGCTTACTTGGTAAGGACTCACAGACTATTCATCAATACGTGACAATCTGTTTGAGGACACAGATTTAATCACACTAGGTACAGCTTGCAAGGGTGGAAAGATTTGACAAAAAAAACACATCTATCCATACATTCGGTCATACACTAAATTAGAGCATTTTCTCCAGGCTTTTTCAAGGCTACCCTATTTTGGGTGGGATGCGCTTTAGCCCTGAGTGTTGGCAACAGGTCTACCCACTGAATATGTACCTGGGGATGGCAAGAGGCATTCATCACGGCCTCCGTGTGACATTGTACCTGGATACAGGACATGCATTGACCGGCTTTGAAGAAGGGAGGAACGATCTTTTGAGTGAGAAACAAAGATACTGGTTTGCTTTAGATGGTTGCATAGCGCATAATTTACACAAATCAGACATAATTCAGTTGAGGGGTTCCTCATACTTTCCTCATGTGACAGGTCGAATTTATACTAGATGGCACGATACTACCCTGGAAAAGCAACCGGTAGCTAATAAATGTAGGAGTGGTTCACAAACCTGCAGATCAGTAAGATATGGCACATTCTATTAAAAATAAAAAACATCTATAAAAATGTACAGTGGGAAAGAAGAATACATTATACAATACCTACAGTTTACCCTCAGGATAAGTACCAATGATGGATTAAAAACTGGCCAAAAAAGGTTTGTTGTCACTGATTACGGTACGACTTTCTGCATTCCACGTAACCTGTGCAGTTTTTTTTTTTTTTTTTTAAATCAGCCTTATTTAGATTTTCACCCATCCAATATGACAGCTGCATAATCCACACTAACAACATAGTCTTGTTCATACACAGAAGTCATTTTCAGCACCATGCAACAGCGACCTCATATCATCTGCTACAGCTCGTCGGACATCTTAGGGATGCCTCCTCGCAATACACACCTCTCCCAAAGCCTTAATTATTTAAATAGATTTATTTGTAAGCAGCGTATTCCTACAAGAAAAGGCTGTATGTAGTGACAGGGTAGATTAGAAGTGGCTGACTTAATGACAAAAGTGATTGGCGATGGACTGGGAAGTAAAATGGCCACAGATCATATATAATGTACATTATGCTCATTTACAATTTTAGACAGTGAGATGGAATAATAGGCCTACAATCGCACAAACCTTGATATATATATATATATATATATATATATACATATATATATTATTTCTTCAACAGATGGACTGATAGCCATCTGACGGCTGCACCGATCCCATCACGTATCTCCCAAGTGTCGAAGTCAATTGAGTCCAAAGCGCTCGTATTTAGTTGATGAATTTATTTATTTAGCTTATATAGGTAATTCAGAGTCCCGAATGAGATGTCTGTCAACGCGTTTCGGCAAAACGCCTTCTACTGGACAGTTTGGCTAATCAGCCGACATCATTTACATATAGCTATTACGTCCTACATTTATTTCTATAACACCGTGATGTACTACAAACGCGGCGGCCATTTTGAAGTGTGTAATTATAATTATTATAGATACAACAATTAATGGAGGAATAAACCTACATTGATGCCAATATTTATAGATAACATCAAAGTTAAGATTAGACAGTCCTAAGGAATAAATATTGAATAATAAATATAATAGAAAAAAGGACAATTGCTTCCAATAATTCATAATATTTGATCATATAAAAACATTAATTAAATAACAAGAACGCTAATAGTGTAAATATAAACGAAGAAACGGTAATATAAATTTTTCAATTTTACAATGTTTAAATTATCATTCGTTATATATACATATAATTATTAATAATTAGTTAGTATCTTGTATTAAAATCATGTTTAGGTGGTGACAATAGTTATGTTTTAATACCATGGTTTTTATCGGATGCCCGTATAATCAAATCTAGTTCCTCACTGTCCTTATCTGTATACTAGGTAATTCCATAAACATACATAAAAATATGTTGTATTAAAATGAGGCGTTGGCATAAAGTGCAATGTGCTGAAAAACTAAGCTACTAATAAGTGCAAAAGAGCATATAAAGTGCATAGAAGTGTTACAAAAACTCCAATTAAAAACAATCAGATCTATTGATCTTTTGGTCCATGTTATAATCTAAATGTGCATATATACCGCTATATATGGTATCTAATATTCTTCAGTCGCCAAGTTATAGAAGAATAAAATGGAATCAAACATCATCATCAATGGTACAGTACAAATCTGTATACGAACTTATTCCATCTATATTTCATCAGTTTGTGATATGAATTAAAACTAGGGAAAGTTATTAAGTCATGTCTATTTTACAGATTACATCATGGCACGATCATTTAAGTTAATAAGATCTTATCACCCATCTACCTAAAAAGGAAATATAGATAACATACTACCAAATTAGCACTACTATTTTTAAGAATTGAAACACAGGGGGAGTCTCCATCTAAAAAGCAATGAACAGTGTATTTTCATCTGAGATGGACATAGAGCTCAGCATCAAGATTGTGCCCCAATGGGGACTCAGACCCCAATAATAAAATCATCTTGGATTCCATTTGTCTGAGCTCGAGTGTTCTATTGCCACCTCTGGAGTTGTTTTTAATGTGTTTGATGCCATAGAAAGCTAAAGTGCCACATTCTCCTTTGTGTACTTCCCAAAAGTGTTTAGCCAGAGGATAGGTTTTGTCCTGATTTTTTATGGCTCTAAAATGCTGTAAGAACCTAACTTTTAATTTATGAATGGTACTTCCAATGTATTTTTTCTGGCATCCACATTCGATGACATAAATCACAAATTCAGTGTCACATGTAATCCGATCTTTGATCTCGCATTGTCGACCATCAAAAGTTTGGTATTTATATGTGTTTTTAGCATACTTGCAGGCCTTGCAATGGCCACATTTCCAAAATCCCAAACTTTTTTGGCTCAACCAAGATGTATTGGTTTTTACTGAAAAATAACTTCTGGTTAGATAGTCTCCCAAAGAACGTGCTTTACGAAATGTTATGGACGGATGGGTTTCTATGTGATCATTAATAATGGGATCGTTCTGTAAAACATGCCAATTTTTTGGGAGTATAGTTCTGAGTGACTCATGTTGTTGATTGTACTGGAGAAATATTCTAGGTGCTGAATGTTGGAAATCATTACTAGTTACTGTGTTATTAAAAAGTAACTCATCTCTGCTTTTATTCCGTACTCTGTGTAAAGCATCATTTAAGATTTTTGGAGGATAGCCTCTACTTAAAAACCTGTTCACCATAGCCTTAGATTCCAACTCATATTGGTTTTCATCAGAGCATATTCTGCGAGCCCGCAGTAGCTGACTATATGGTATGCTCCATTTCAGTGAGTGGGGATGTCCACTATTGGCATGTAATATAGAATTACAAGCCGTGGGCTTTCGATATATGGATGTCTTTAAATGATTGTTTTCTACTTGTAGTAGGACATCCAAAAAAGAGATGGTATCTCTATTGTAGATGGCATCTAAATAAATGTTGAATTGATTATTATTTAATACATTTATGTATTCCAACAGCAGTTGTTCTGTGCCATCCCAGATAATGAACAGATCGTCGATATATCGCACCCACAATATCACTCTATCCATATAGATGTTATTGCTTTCTGACCATGCCACCTCCTTCTCCCACCAGCCCATATATAGATTGGCATAGGTGGGAGCAAAGGATGCTCCCATAGCTGTCCCTTGTTTTTGTAAGAAACTTTCATTATCAAAGAGGAACAGGTTATGTGTCAGGCAGAATTGTAGCATCAATAGGAGCATATTGGTATGTTCCAAAAATTCAATGGATCGTGTTTGTAAAAAATACCTACATGCCTGTAATCCATAATGATGTTTAATGGATGTGTATAGTGATGCTACATCCATGGTGACCAATAAATAGTCTTTATGCCATGGGATGTCATGTATCTTGGCCAGAAAATCATTGGTGTCACGCAAATATGAAGGTAATTCTGTGACAAAGGTGCATAAAAACAGGTCCAAATATCGTGAGGTATTCTCAGGTAGTGATTGATTCATACTAACTATTGGTCTACCTGGAGGATGGATTTGGTTCTTATGAATTTTAGGTAGGAAGTAAATACAAGGAATTTTAGGATGGTCAATTTTCAAATACATAAACTCATCATAATCCATCAATTGCTTTGTATACCATTCATTTAGCATATCATGATATGTCCCTTGGTATTGAGATAGGGGGCTGATCTTCAACTTCTCATAATGCTCTCTATTCATCAATTGCCGATATGCTTCCTTAGTGTAATCAGTTGTGTCCATGACAACAATGTTGCCACCCTTATCTGAGGGCTTGATGATGATAGAAGAGTTCGACCTCAGTGTGTTTAGATCATGCCAATCTTGTTGCGTAAAATTAGATCTCGTCTTTTTCGATATCTTTAAAGAGCGCCTATTGCGAAATTTGTCAATATCGTTGATCACTAGCTCATGAAATATATCTATCATGTTACCACTGGGTAGTGGAGGATTAAATCTACTCAACAATTTTAGAGTACTTTTTTCATAGAGGTTAGTTGTAAATCCCATCTGATTAAGCATATCAGTGCTCTTGTTAATATCATCATGTATAGAACATCTAGCTTCATCGCTGTCATGATCCAACTCATTGATGGCTATCAATTCTGAGCTATCAGAAATGTTGAATCCAGAGAGTCCAGCCCTCTGGTTGATGTTGTCTGTCATTCGATTTATATCTTTATTTGAAAAGTGTTTAATGAGACGTAGTTTGCGAACAAATTTGTACAGTTCAATACGGGTATTAACATAATCCCATTGTGTATTGGGGCAGAAGCTTAATCCTAAATCAAGCATGTGAAGCTGATTGTCTGTCAAGGTGCTGTGGGAAATATTCACTACCGTACTCAAGTCATTCAATTTATTGACTGATCCAGGATTAGGTTCTAATTTGATAGTTGGTTGCTTCTTCTTCTTGCCCCTCCTCGTCTTCCGCTTCCTCGGCCACGCCTGCGATTTTGCCCAGGAGGTGGCGTGATCATTTGCATAAGGCGCATTTCCCCCTGAAAATCCAGCTTATTGCGCGGTATCTCATCAGCAGAAGACTCTACTTCTGAACTGTCATCTGCAGATATCTGCTGTACAGCACATTCAGCCCCGATCTTGGACATATCTTTGGTTCTCACAGTGTCATATTTTCGAGCAAATGTGTAGATTCTTCCATGTTCGTAATCTATCTTGTCTCTGTTGAATTTATGTGCTTTACGTGATTTGATTTCATCTTCCTTGTGTTTAATCCGTTCTTCCATTTTTACTAATTGAATAGAAATTTCTTGTTGGTTAGGCTTCTTATCTAATTCTTTTGTAAGTTGTTCAATTTTAGTGATTTGTTCCTCCATGCGTCTCTTGGCTTGAGTTATTAAGGTTCCCATAAGTTTAGTTGAGCAATCTGTTGTTTGCATTCGCCATTCCTCCAATAAATCAGAGTCCATGTCTCCTAAGGTGGGTAGAATTAGAATACGAAGACCTCTAGGAATTCTACCACTCTCAATGTATTTAGTTAATGAGGTCATTTCCCACCATTTTTTGAGTTCCGAAATGCGTGCTTTTTCTAGTTGATGTATGATGTTTGAGGTAGTTTGTATTTGAACCCCCATGGGTCCACTGCTGGTTTTCGAGTTGTCAAACAACTCGGCTGCTGCTTGTTCCCACAATTTTCTCAGTTCAGCCATTTCACATGGGGTTTAACAATGTCTCGTAATTTATTCAAATTTCCAATTTGTAACTTTTAACGAAGAAAACAAAAAAACAAAAAAAGTTAAAAGGTAACGGACCAAAGTTCTATAAACCGGGACTCTGTGTGAGTATATACCTATCAGTACTGGTTACCGTGTAGCTTGTAAATAATTTCAGATTCTAAGTTAGTCTGCTTTCGTAGGACAGGAAAGCCGTATATCAGAAGGCAAAGTAAATTCTTCCCTGCCGTTGATTTTTCATTTGTTATCCGGGCCGTGTGCCAATTGTTGATGTAAACGATAAGACGCTAATATCAGACTTACAAGACTGCTCAGAGGACCGCGTTCATTACCCCACGGGCGTTCTCCAACCCCCCCGGGGAGCGATAGCAATCCTACCGTGTCAGTCCGGCTGCGTTTTCGTTAGGTTGTCAGAGGCACGGTGCTGCGTGAGCTGCAATATTCGAATTCCTCCAGTGGTACAAACACGCGCACTCAACCGGCGTGCCAGCCGTTTCGCGTACCGGAGACCACGTTTAAATTATTTCTTCAACAGATGGACTGATAGCCATCTGACGGCTGCACCGATCCCATCACGTATCTCCCAAGTGTCGAAGTCAATTGAGTCCAAAGCGCTCGTATTTAGTTGATGAATTTATTTATTTAGCTTATATAGGTAATTTAGAGTCCCGAATGAGATGTCTGTCAACGCGTTTCGGCAAAACGCCTTCTACTGGACAGTTTGGCTAATCAGCCGACATCATTTACATATATATATATATAGATGGAAAATGTCACTTACCCAGTGTACATCTGTTCGTGGCATGAGACGCTGCAGATTCACATGCTGTGCATTATTCTGCCATCTAGTGTTAGGCTCGGAGTGTTACAAGTTGTTTTTCTTCGAAGAAGTCTTTTTGAGTCACGAGACCAAGGGACTCATCCCTTTCGGCTCCATTGCACATGGGCATCGACTCCATCTTAGATTGTTTTCCCCACAGAGGGTGAGGTAGGAGTTGTTAATATACTAGATGTGCCCATGCAATGGAGTAGGTATGTATGTACATAATGTGTCTTAAAATAATATTTATTTACAAATTTACAATTTTCATTCAACTAATAATGGCTACAGGCTCCCGGGGAGGTGGGAGGGCGCATGTGAATCTGCAGCGTCTCATGCCACGAACAGATGTACACTGGGTAAGTGACATTTTCCGTTCAGTGGAATGTGTAGCTGCAGATACACATGCTGTGCATAGACTAATAAGCAGTAATCTCCCCAAAAAGAGGTGGATTAGCTTGTAGGAGTTGAAGTTGTTTGAAATAATGTTCTTAATACAGCCTGTCCTACTGTGGCTTGTTGTGTTGTTAACACATCTACACAGTAATGCTTCGTGAATGTATGAGGCGTAGACCCGGTGGTTGCCTTACAAATTTCTGTCATAGGTATATTCCCCAGAAAAGCCATTGTGGTGCCTTTTTTCCTAGTGGAATGCGCTCTTGGTGTAATAGGTAGATCTCTTTTTGCTTTAATATAACAAGTTTTAATACATTTAACTATCCATCTGGCAATGCCTTGTTTGGATATAGGATTACCTGCATGAGGTTTTTGGAAGGCTACGAACAATTGTTTTGTTTTACGAAATTGTTTTGTTCTGTCAATGTAATACATTAGTGCTCTTTTTATGTCTAATGTATGTAAGGCTCTTTCTGCTACTGAGTCTGGTTGTGGAAAGAAGACTGGGAGTTCCACTGTTTGGTTTAGGTGGAATGGCGATATGACCTTTGGTAGGAATTTGGGATTTGTACGGAGAACCACTTTATGTTTATGTATTTGTATAAAGGGTTCTTGTAAAGTAAATGCTTGTACCTCACTTACTCTTCTAAGTGATGTGATAGCTATTAGAAAGGGTACTTTCCAAGTTAAGTATTGCATTTCACAAGAGTGCATGGGTTCGAATGGTGGTCCCATGAGTCGTGTTAATACAATATTAAGGTTCCATGAAGGTACTGGTGGTGTTCTTGGGGGTATGATTCTTTTTAGTCCCTCCATAAATGCTTTGATGACTGGGATTCTAAAAAGCGATGTTGAATGTGTAATCTGCAGATAGGCAGATATTGCTGTGAGATGTATTTTAATTGAAGAGAATGCTAGCTTAGACTTTTGTAAGTGTAATAAGTAGCTTACAATGTCCTTTGCGGAAGCATGTAGTGGTTGAATTTGATTAGTGTGGCAGTAGTAAACAAATCTTTTCCATTTGTTTGCATAACAATGTCGTGTAGTAGGTTTTCTAGCTTGTTTAATGACCTCCATACATTCTTGTGTGAGGTCTAAGTGTCCAAATTCTAAGAATTCAGGAGCCAGATTGCTAGATTGAGCGATGCTGGATTCGGGTGTCTGATCTGTTGTTTGTGTTGAGTTAACAGATCTGGCCTGTTTGGTAATTTGATGCGAGGTACTACTGATAGGTCCAGCAGTGTTGTGTACCACGGTTGGCGAGCCCAGGTTGCTGCTATGAGTATTAGTTTGAGTCTGTTTTGACTTAGTTTGTTTACCAGATAAGGAATGAGTGGGAGAGGGGGAAAAGCGTAAGCAAATATCCCTGACCAACTGATCCATAACGCATTGCCCTTGGATTGAGGGTGTGGGTACCTGGACGCGAAGTTTTGGCATTTTGCGTTTTCTTTTCTTGCGAATAGGTCTATTTTTGGTGTTCCCCAGCATAGGAAGTAATCCTGTAGGATCTGGGGATGAATTTCCCAGTCGTGTGTTTGCTGGTGATCTCGGCTGAGATTGTCGGCCAACTGGTTCTGAATGCCTGGGATATATTGTGCTATTAGGCGAATGTGATTGTGAATCGTCCAATGCCAAATTTTTTGTGCTAAGAGACACAGTTGTGACGAGTGTGTCCCTCCTTGTTTGTTGAGATAATACATTGTTGTCATGTTGTCGGTTTTGACAAGAATGTGTTTGTGGGCTATTAGTGGTTGAAATGCTTTTGATGCTAGAAACACTGCCAACAGTTCTAAATTATTTATGTGGAGTTGTTTTTGTTGATTGTCCCATTGTCCCTGTATGCTGTGCTTGTTGAGGTGTGCTCCCCACCCCATCATGGAAGCATCTGTTGTGATCACATCTTCGGGCACTGGGTCCTGGAATGGCCGCCCTTGGTTTAAATTTATATGGTTCCACCATTGAAGCGAGAAGTGTGTCTGGCGGTCTATCAACACTAGATCTTGGAGTTGACCCTGTGCTTGTGTCCATTGTTTTGCTAGGCACTGTTGTAAGGGCCGCATGTGTAATCTCGCGTTTGGGACAATGGCTATGCATGAAGACATCATGCCTAGAAGTTTCATTACAAACCTTACTGGGTAGTGTTGGTTTGGCTGTATGCCTGATGTTATATTTTGGAACGCTTGGACCCTTTGTGGACTTGGAGTGGCAATCGCTTTTTGTATGTTGAGTGTTGCTCCCAAGTATTGTTGTATTTGGGATGGCTGCAGATGTGATTTCTGGTAATTTATAGAAAACCCTAGTTTGTCTAGAGTTTCTATAACGTATGGTGTGTGAAGAAGACACTGTTGTTGAGTGCTCGTTTTTATTAGCCAGTCGTCTAAGTATGGGAATACGTGCATGTGCTGTCTCCTTATGTGAGCGGCTACTACTGCAAGGCATTTTGTGAATACCCTTGGGGCTGTTGTTATCCCGAACGGTAACACTTTGAATTGATAGTGTACGCCGTGTATTACAAACCTTAAGTATTTTCTGTGAGAAGGATGGATGGGTATGTGAAAGTAGGCATCCTTGAGATCTAACGGTGACATGTAGTCCTCCTTTTTTAGTAAGTGAACCACGTCTTGAAGTGTTACCATGTGGAAGTGATCCGACTTGATGAAGAGATTCAGTGTTCTTAGGCCTAATATAGGTCTTAACGTTTTGTCCTTCTTTGGAATTAGGAAATATAGTGAGTAGACGCCTGTTCCTTTCTGATGGCTGGGTGCTAACTCTATTGCTTGTTTTTGTAATAATGCTTGGACCTCTAGTTGTAATAGGTCTAAGTGTTGTTTGGACATATTGTGTGCCCTTGGGGCACATCTGGCGGGAAATTTGTGAATTCTATGCAATATCTATGTTGGATAATGGCTAGGACCCATGCGTCCGTAGTAATGTGTCTCCAGTTTTGATAGTATGCAGTAAGTCTCCCCCCCACTGGTGTTAAGTGTTGGGGTTTTGTGACATTGAAGTCACTGTTTGGTTTGGCCTGTTTTAGGTGTCTGGACCTTTCCCCTTCCTCTTGGGAATTGTCCACCTCTATATGAGCCACGAAACCCTCCCCTCTGGTGTTGTGCCTGATCGGTGGGTCTGGTTTGCGAGGTGGTCGGCTCTGGTCTTTGCATTCGAAACCCCCATCTAAATAGTGGCTTTCTAAATGTGCCTCTGCCCTGAGGGGAGTAGAGCGCGCCCATGGCTTTGGCCGTGTCCGTGTCCTTCTTTAATTTTTCAATTGCTGTGTCCACTTCCGGCCCAAACAATTGTTCCTGGTTAAAAGGCATGTTCAACACTGCTTGTTGGATTTCTGGCTTGAATCCAGAGCTTTGTAACCATGCATGCATGCGAATGGTTACTGCAGTGTTGACCGTTCGTGCTGCCGTGTCTGCCGAGTCTAATGCGGACCTTATTTGGTTGTTGGAAATTGATTGTCCTTCTTCCACAACCTGCTGGGCACGTTTCTGGTGTTCTTTAGGCAAGTGTTGTATAATGTGTTGCATCTCGTCCCAGTGTGCCCTGTCATAGCGAGCAAGTAGGGCTTGTGAGTTTGCGATCCGCCACTGATTGGCTGCCTGTGCTGCCAATCGTTTGCCCGCTGCGTCAAACTTCCTACTCTCTTTGTCAGGCGGTGGAGCATCTCCTGATGACTGAGAGTTTGCCCTCTTTCTTGCTGCTCCTACAACCACCGAGTCTGGTGTAAGTTGCTGTGTTATAAACACAGGATCCGTTGGGGGAGGCTTGTATTTTTTCTCCACCCTAGGCGTGATAGCCCTTCCTTTGACTGGCTCCTGGAATACCTGTTTTGCATGTTTGAGCATGCCCGGGAGCATTGGCAGACTCTGGTAGGAAGTGCAGGTGGATGCCAAGGTGTTGAACAGGAAATCATCCTCTATTGGCTCAGAGTGCATTGCTACATTATGGAACGTAGCTGCCCTTGATAGTACCTGCGTATATGCAGTACTGTCCTCTGGAGGTGACGGCTTTGTTGAGTAACAGTCCGGACTATTGTCTGATACTGGTGCGTCATACAAGTCCCATGCATCAGGATCATCCTGCATCATCCCTGTATGCGTAGATGAATGCATAGGAGGTGTTCCCACCGGAGACAACTGTGGTGAGTGTAGTGGGGAAGGTTGTGGAGAAAAACTTGGTGGTGGCGTTTTTTCTCTGGCCACCTTCGCCTTTGGCTGCATTTCTGACTCTTGAAATGCCAGCTTTCTTTTTGTTTTAATTGGAGGAAGAGTTTGTATTTTCCCAGTGTCTTTCTGGATATGCAACCTCCTTTGCGTATGGTCTGGCTCAACCATACTTATTTCCTGCTCAAATCTGTGCTTTTCATGCATTTGGCTGGAAAGTCCTTGCTCTTCTGTGTAAGAGCTTCTTTTCGGCTCCGAAGCCACTTTTTTCAGTACCGATGTTTCTGAAAAAGTCTTTTTCGGTTCCAACGTTATTTTCCTCACCTTGGGTCAAACTCTCGGTGTCGAGATTGTTCGGTGCCGGAATCTCGACCGGAGTCGGAAGTCTTCGGCAAATCTCTGCCCTTTTTCGGTGCCGATGTTTGGTCACCTTCTTTTCGATGGGTTAAGCCATGGCCTGCTGGCGGTGGCGTCCCCCTTTGACTTAACGATCTTTGTGTGAGTTTTAGATGGGGCAATTTTACTCACTGTTTTCTACATCGTCGTGGTTCACTCACTTTCGGAATCGTCAGAGTCCGTCCCCTGGATGGAAATTCTTTCCTCCTCCTCGGCGTCGAGTTGTTCTCTCGGTGTCGACGCCATTTGTAGTCTTCTCGCTCGTCGATCACGAAGGGTCTTTTTTGATCGAAACGCTCGACAGGCCTCACAAGTATCCTCCCTGTGTTCTGGTGATAAACACAGATTACAGACCAGGTGTTGGTCTGTGTAAGGATACTTTGAGTGGCACTTCGGACGGAAGCGAAAGGGGGTCCGACCCATTAGTCTTAGTCGATGGATGAGTTTGGGCCGACCAGGCCCCGCTGAAGAGCGGAAGCCCCGAAGGGCCGCCGGAGCACCTCTGCGATCAGTGCCGATACGATAACACTAACCCGGTACCGAGCGATAACAATACAGTTGAATTTTCGATATTTAGCTAACTTTCCCGATTCGAAATACGGAGCGAAGAGGAACACGTCCGAACCCGATGGCGGAAAGAAAACAATCTAAGATGGAGTCGACACCCATGCACAATGGAGCCGAAAGGGAGGAGTCCCTCGGACTCGTGACTCGAAAAGACTTCTTCGAAGAAAAACAACTTGTAACACTCCGAGCCCAACACTAGATGGCAGGATAATGCACATCATGTGAATCTGCAGCTACACATGCCACCGAACATATATATATTTTTCTATACACACACACAGATATATATATATATATATATATTGATCTTAAGATTGGTAGATAATGGGTATACCCTTTCATATTCTTCTAACAGCATTACAGCAACAGTACAGGAAATTTTTTACACTGTACTGGCAGACGATGGAGGGATCACCCCTCTTCCTGGGTACTTGTTAAAGTTTATTCACCTCAGTTGATAGTGTAGATATGAACTATTTTCCTCTGGATAGCAAAACACATCATCCACACAGCAACAAATTACTTCTTGTCATACGGAACCTGCACATCTCTAATGTTGAAAGACATTGATTCATTGGTGAAAAACTTATTCTATTCAGTATTCCTGATGCAATCGGTATGTTATACCCAAAAAGTAAAAGCAACTAAAGCTTACGTTTCTAGAAGCCTGTCTGCAAAGCAGTAATCAGACTCTAATAAAACACTTCAGAGTCAAGAGAGCAGGGGAAAGCTACTGATCTAGTAATCTTCATTGAAGTAGATGCTCCACCCAAAATGGTTTGGGGCATTTAATGGCCCTCTTTGCACAATCAGCCAGTCAAAAATGTTTTCCAATGTAACTTTATTCCAACTTTAACCTTTGTAAATGAACACTTATCACCAAACATCTTCTTCCTATCTCTTTTGCTAGTCTATAGCGCAGCATTTCCCAACCTGTAAGTCGCAAGCTATGTCTTATGACAAATTGCTGCTTATGTTTTACAACAGGGGCATTGGTGTTTACAAACTCTTCTCACTTTGCAGTCAGAGAAAGAAAAGTCAAGTGAATTATTTGACAATCGGGCTGAAGCATAGGGGAAAGTGAAAGGAAACGCTTTGGGATGTCATTTTTGTAACACACAACAAACTGTGAATACCTGTCAATGATCTGTACATATTCTGCAGTTAAGAAAGCAAAAATGAAGCACTTGTTTTGTAATTCTGAAGTGTGATGTTTAAAAGAATTTAATAAGATCAAAACAAATCAAGACACTTTACTTGGTGAAGCACAAATGATACATTTTCACTGAAACCCGATTTCTACACATTATAATTTGTGAGTAATATCATTTTATCAGTAAAACGGTTTGTCTGTGCAAATTTAGTGACCATTTCAATGGAAACTGCGCTGCTTGGAAAGCACAGTGTGCTACCACAAGATGCTTTAATTCCATTATAACAATCGCCGCCTCATGTACATTAAAGCTAGGTGGGTCGCAAACGTTTGACGTGCTAAAGGTTGGGTCGTGGTTCTGAAAGGTTTATGAAGCACTACCACTGCTTTAGTCAATCTCACGTGGAGAAGAGGCACAAGATACTTTATTATTTTATAGGGCATGCATGCCAATCTAAATGAAGTCACAAAGTAACATGCACCTCTCTTACACTTAAGATTTGTCAGAAAAAAAAACTAACAGGTCAACAGGCTTTCAGGGTTGTATGTGTGAACTACCAAAATAAAACAGGTTATGTCCTTTTGCAGGTAAGATACAGAAACTATTCAGGTACATTGACTCAGTAAATTAGGTGCCTAGCCTGCCTGTCAAATGTTAGGGTCTGGACTGGTTTAGTCTTTCATTCGTTAGATCAATAACGTCAGTCCTGTCAATAGGAAGAAAGACTATGCAAACTATTTTTATTGTTACTGTGTATCATAACGCTAGGTATATTGTTTCACAACTCACAAATCCAACCAACTACTAAACTATAAACTAGTTATTGTGTGTACAACCATAAACAAAATGGAAATGCACTGACATACTTCGCATCATTTCGGACTTTTTTTCCATATAACTATTAGCCCCACAGCTATACTCTCTGAGATTCTTCAGCAATTAAACAAAGAAGTATATTACACAGTCTCTTATAGACCATCCAACAGTGGCCTAATGCAAAATTATGCCCCCATGCAAGCTAAAAAGAGAGGCCCGCCGTGTGACCCCTTTCTCACAGATATGATTTGGCCTTTGGGCTGAATGGGGCTTCTTTGAAGGATCGTGGGGCCCCTTACTGGGTTGGGACTCTCCGTGTGCCAAAGTGGCTACATGGGCCTTTGTTACGTTCCTGTAGGCCAGAGTCCCCCATTTCTAACAGATATGCTTTGGCCCTGGGCTGAATGAGCCCTCCTGAAGATCGGTGGGCCCCTGGTGGGTTGGGGCTCCCCTTGCACCACAGTGGCTACGGGGACCTTTGTTACACTCTTGTAGGCAGAGTCTCCCATTTCTCACAGATATGCTTGGGTCCTGGGCTGAATGGGTCCCCCTATAGGATTTCCTCATCCCCCATAGTGGCACATGGGCTGCAGGGGCCTATGTTGCACCTCTGCATCCCACTTAAGCAAATGCAGTCGGTTACTGATTGATTCTGTTTACTCTCTTTACTGGTGAAGCTTGTCCTCCATCACCAAGTTCACAGAACCAGCATGTTGAACTGCTATGCAGTTTTTACAAATGTATTCAATAGATTCTGTTGAAAGTAAGATGCAGGGCATTCCCCAAGTCTGATCACAAATCAAAAATCAAGCAGTTTTTTTTTAAATAAACAGTGTCACTTTTACCTCATCCCAGTGAAGATTCATATGCCTACTCCTCCCCATTGGACAGCCAACTCTTTAGGAAACAAGCATTTGCTATGCAATGGGTCTCACGTTTGCTCGAGTTAGAGCTATTAGCGTTGTAAACTCTTACTGGCTTTTCTTGCCACATAAATTGAAAATGAAAAGTAAAACAGTTGACGTAAGCAGGCTGATTTAAAGCACCACTGCCTCCATGAGCATGAGCACGAAGGAGAGACACAAAAGGAAAAAGAAGTTCGCTTGCAGTCAAAAATATCGGCAAATGTGTAGTTATCCATGTAACAGGATCGATGGCCAAGGCGGTAACAAAACAGCCCCAAGGAGGGACAAACATAAAGCATTTACCAGTGATATCAAGGGATTTTTGAAAGGCAAGCCCATGAACGAGTGATAGAGATGGGTGTACGATGGGCGTGATTAAAAGCCCACAGATAGATTACAAAAGGTCAAAGCGCTTGCGCGCTCAACCTAAAAGCATATATAAGGCACAGAAATAGTAGAGGTATGTCTTCCTTTTTCCTCCCAAAAATTCGGTTGCAGCTAAGCAACTTTTAATAATTCAGTGTAGCTGAATGGGAGTAGCTGTAGCCTCATTAGATATTTTTCTCTCATCAGTGCAGGTAAAAGATATGATGCACCCAAATCTCAGAAATAAGCAAGACATGCTTTGATTAGAAATCTTTATGCTACCTAAAGTCCTTTAAGAGAAGATCCCTGTACGGATCAAAAAACATTTGTAGATGGATATCCCTATGTTCATAGACGCACAGCTGCTTGATGAAAATTGCTTCACTGCCTTTGCATAATAATCAATATTGCTCAGTTTCTTTGCGGATGGCTTTAACTGTAATGCGCAATATGTGTTTTCAAAATACCATAACAGCGCCCACTCAAGCGTCAAGTTTCTCTGTCAATATCCTCCTTTATGAATCCAAAGTTATTTACACATTACAATGTCTCTTTGCCCTGTTGTTGATTTTACTATTTGTACATGAAGGCAATATTAAGCTTCAAACGTTATGACCCAATTGAAATACTGCTATTGTATTGGCTAGAGTGTAGACATATTTCTCCTTATAAAATGACACAAGTGAAATTGATCCATAAAATGATTTTGCCACGACTGGACTGATGTGTGTGTAATAAGTGCAGATCAAGGAAGCCCTCTGTTAATTTCCAATACTCAATTTCAACCAAGCAATAATATTTGATATTCCAGAAGAATATGAACATACTATCAGCAGTAAACGTAATTCATTTACATTAATTTCAAACTGATACTGTCTAATATATCTAATGTATTACCCTCACTACTCATAACAATGAATTTTAAAATTATTTGCCAGTGCGATTTGAGTTTCAAATGTATTATTTTAGCCATGTAGTTTCAGCTGAGGTTGTATTGTGCTGATGGTGAAGTCGAGTTAGGCTCTCCTGTGTAGATCATGAAAAGGTATGGCGCTCAGTCATACAAAGCAATTTTGGCACTGTGTTCACCTATGCTTTCTGTACAAAATATTTCTTGCATGCAAAGGTTGATTGGCGCTGCTGCTTTGCACCACAAGACACTGTCGTGCATCATGTGGGTGCCCCAGGCAAACATATGTTATTCTATGCTCAGATCTTCAAGGCTTTGTAGATTCACAGGGCCCGATTCACAAAGAGCCTCCACAGTCGTGGCGGCGGCCCGCGGTCACGGGAGAGTCTCTGTACTTGTTAACGCAAATATTTTAATTAGGAATTATTAATGAATGTTTATAATGAAATACGAAGTTAAAAGATTAATGTAGCAAAATAATGTGCATGTTTGAAATTGTGATCTCGGAGAGCGACCACCAGAATTCACAAATTATATTAAAGGAGCAACTAACATATATGAAATATTGAAAATGTATTAGATTAATGTAGTAATGTGTCACATTAAGAGATATAACCTATGCTTTGCATTGAATTATAGGGCTTAACTTAGCTAAAGTCTTGGCCTGGTCTTGCCAGGCCTCATGCAGAAGCTGAATCTTTAATGTTCAATGAAAAATGCTGACAAACTAAACTAACCGTGAACTGCTCATTGTTTAATAAAATTTGCTTAGCTGAAACCTTTACATGAACCCACAGACAGGAGATGATGGAACTAGAATGAAACAACTAACGTGTAAAGTGCACTGAGTGTACTTTCCCAGGACTCGAACAATGAAGACACTGACTGGAGAAGAAGATGCAACATTTTCGATACCTGACGAGCCAGATGATGAGGACATCGTAAAGTGGGCCAATCAATGACATAAGAACTGTGAAATATTAGAATTCATAGATTTGAGTTTCAAAATTTATTGGGTAGAGAAAAATCGTATGATTAATTGACCAATTAGGAAATTGGGGGATAATCTGGGTGACTTTGATATAACAACATGACAGAGGGAAAAGACCTTATTCCAAAATTGATGCAATATTGGAGAGAAGAGACACGAGATTCTGTCATTGGGCTCATACTCTCTCTTGAGGAGAGCCTGATGTGATGCTGATCGACTGATGACCTGAAGACGAAGACTGACTTGTTGCTGATCCATACCGAGGATAGGTAGATTTGACAATGTGACTGAATTACCTTTTGTGCCTTTTCTTTCTAGGTACCAACTGCGCTGTCTAAATAGTTTTCTCTTAGTTAGATGTTTTCAAATTTCATGTTCTAAACTGTTTTGGCATGAAGTCCCACATGCTGATGCTAATCTGGGTTAGGTGAAGTTCCTACTCTATGACACTAGCAAAATTACAGGGAGAAATGATTGATGGACTGAATTGCTGAACTCTGTTACTTATGTTGACTTATTCGCCTTTGATTCAATTGGTGACTTATGCTAATGCTTTAGAGTGTATTCTAATGAAAGTTTTGGTTAGGTTATTTTTTTGGCATCTTCTAATGAATTAATGAGAGAATTGCTCGAATTGAATAAAGTTGAACTAATCTTTTGACTTAGTATTGTAACTAATAGGGAAATAAAATTGCTAAAACGTATACTGAGTTGTGATTATTCATGACTGAAGGGTTATGGTGTGATGATTATTAATTGCTGATTAACAAATAGACTAATGGTCATTGAATTTTTTGTATTGTTTATTGAGAACATTGGTCACATCATAGCTAGGTTAGTCCATGTGAATCAAAAGGTTCATCAACCTATGCGCGTCACCTTGTGAGTTTACTTATTAAGGACCAGGCTCGCCAACATACTCATGGAAGAGTCTCTGCTCTGCAGTTCTCATTGCAGAAATTCCACACTATTTGCTTCACCAGCAAACATCCACTTGAGGGGTTAGGAAAAAAAAGAGCTTTGGAAAGACATGAAAAGAGATTAAGGTGGTGAAGGACGGAAGCTCTACATAGAAAAAGGTAGAGAAGGACTCTTTGCCATGGTTTTGCCAATAAAGTTCATCATTGGCATATGGAAACAAGTATTAAAGTCAAGAGGGCTCGCTTTTGAGACCTATTGACTTTGCCAATGCCTTTTAGCAAAGTTGTACAGCATGGGTAAGATACTGTGCAGCACAGTGGCGTAACAAAACTTGTGGGGTGCCCTGCAAAGTACCTTGAGGGGCCCCCTCCCCCCTGGACCCAGTCAGGTGCCGGACACCCGTGCATAGTGTACTGTGCTGAGGAGGCCCCCCTGGAGCCCCACCCCGCAGCTGGCTGCAGGAGCCCTCGTTATGCCACTGGTGGTAGCATGGAAAAAAAGCTGAAACAAAATGTGAAAAAACAGTGCAATGACATAGTGGAGCCATTTTGTAGGCGTGGGCTTGCTTTATTACACGTGCTCACCAATACAATTATCTAAGTGTCATTATTTTTTATTTACTGCTCTGAGGTGGATCAATAAATTAAAATAATTAAAAATAAGTAGCACAAATGTTCATTTAAGACAGACAGTCTGGCAGCAATTTGCTGCCTGGTCCTCCGCAAACATAAAAAAATTTAAATAAAAAAAAAAAAAAGTGGGAAGCAGGTTCAGCAATGAGGAGCAGAAGGAAGGGACTGGCAGCAACAGCCATCAGGAAGATGGGAGTGGCAGAAACGGGGAGCAACAGGGTGGGAGTGGAAATGAAGCGTGGAAGGGGAAAAGCAGCACTCCAAGAAGAAACGCACAAATGAGAAAACAACACTAGGGAGAAGCACACGAGGACCAACACAACATGGAAAGGGGCTAGGGAGAAGCAAATGGGTGTGGGAGAATCCCACAGTCAGAGGAGAGACATGTGTGAGAGAACACAACAGAGTGCATGGAGGGAGGAAAAGTGAAGTACTAAAGGGGAGCAGCTGAAAAACACATACACTCTCACCAAGTGCTTAACTAAAACAGAAAATGTAGTTCCCGAAAAGTAAGCAGTGGAGTGACACAAGTGAAGATGCTATGCTTCAGGGAAGGACAAAAGTAAAAAAGAAAGGCAAGACCACAAACAGCAACAAATAAGCTTTGGCAAAGCCAATATGTCTTGCTTATGGACAAGCTAGTGCGTTAGGCAATTGGGTGGGTGTGGTGAACGGGAGGGTGGGATGTTGATGAAAAGGAGGGCTGTAATGTAGCCAGAACTCAAAGATGCTCCAGAAGTCGGATTGCTCGTGAAGCAGAGCAATATCTGGCAAATGGATGCACAAGAAATAGGCACGCCCAGTGCCGGGGAGCAAAATTATAAGCCGAACCTGGGTTTCTCTGTGCCAAGTGTACACGAGAAACGGAGGACTGAGTGGGATATGGGGACATAGGAGGCAAGGATACGCGTGGAGCAGGGAATACTGGATTACCCTGAAGGAGCCAAGCATAAAGTCTGGATACACAGAAGTCAGAGAGAGCGTCAGTTGTGTCATGCATGAAACAAGGGAGCACAGGAAGCAAGGGTGCACGTGGGGCCAGTGCTACACTGAAAGTGCAACTGCATGTGAAGCAATGAGACACAGGAAGAGCAGCACTTGTGGAAGAGGGTTACAGCTGGGGCAACATTACATATGAAGCATGTGACACAGGAATCAGTTCATTGTGGAGCAGGGGCACACACGGGGCAGAATTACAAGCAAAGCACTGCACATGTGGAGGAGGATTACACAAAGGCAAAACTCCACGAAAACATCAGGCACAAAAAATGGGGTACCTGTGAAGAAGGGGTACACGCGCAGCAGAATTGCAAGGAAAGCACGGAGACAATGGAAGCAGAGCACATGTGGAGGAGGGTTACACTTGAGGTAGAATTCCTGGTAAAGCATCCATTATAGGGAATGGGGTTCTTGTAGGGAGAAGGGGTACACTCTGGGGAAAACTGCAAGTAAAGCACTGAGACCCGAGAATCACAGCAGATATGGTGGAGGATTACACCTGAAGCAGAACCCCACATAAAGCATCTGTCTTGGGGAAAGGGGTACTTTTTGAGAGAAGGGCTCCGCTCCGGGAAGAATTAAGAGTGAAACATGGAGAAATGGGAAGCATGGCATGTGGAGGAGCGTTACACCTGAGGCAGAAGTTCACATGAAGCATCATGGCATGGAAAAATGGGTACTTGTGGAGAAGTGGTACACATGTGACAGAATTACAAGTGAAGCAAGAAGACAAAGGAAACACAGCACAGGTGAGGATATATCTAGGGCAATATTATAGGTAAATCTCAGACTGCAGGCCAAGGTACATCGGTGTCTCCACGTCTACTTAGCAGCGTACGGCCATGACAACTCAGCCATAAAGGCAAGTGCCTACTGCAAAAACCCAGCACCTTGACGCCCAGAAGCTGCTTCCAACACAAAGGTGGACACAGCGGAATTTCTGGGGGAACCCTCAGATACTCGTGGAATTTCAAAAACAAAAAAAATCAATCCTGAAAGTGAAAATAAAAACCTTTGTAGTGCGAGAAGTCACATACGTGAAGAGAAAGAAAAGAGACTATAATCTCAACACAGTACTCCAAGTGAAGAATGCTGATGTGGGCTTTGGAGCTCCTTGCAGACTCAAACTGGAAGTAATTTGTAATCAGGGAAGGGAATGGAGCAGCAGCACAATACAATGGATAATAACCATTAAAACAAGATAAGAGCATGTTTTACAGTCCTGTTTACAACAGCACTGTAACAAGTGAAAACAAAAGCACTCCTAACGAGGAACCCACCAAAAGGGAAGCTTCACCAAACACAAGCAGGAAACAAAGAAAAAAATAGTCCTGAAAAACGAACAGATAAGCAACAAAGTGTAAAGTCACCAGTAACAGGGTGGTGCTCTGTGGGAGGAAACAAGACACAACAAGCATTTGTAATGCAATGGGTCACACGTTTGTTCGAGGTAGAGCTATTAGTGTTGTAAATTCCTAACTGGACTTTTCCTTCCACATAAATTGAAAATGAAAAGTAAAACAGTTGACATAAGCAAGGTGATTCAAAGGGCCACGACCACCATGAGCCTGAGCGCAAAGGAGAGAGACAAAAAGAAAAAGAAGTTCACTGTCAGTCAAGCATATAGGCAACCGTGCAAATATCCATGTACCTGGGGCAATGGTCAAGGCAGTAACAAAACTACCCAAAAGAGGGACAAACGTAAAGCATTTACCAATGATAAAAAAAGATTTTTGAAAGGCAAACCCATGAACGAGCGATAGTGATGAGCCTGTGGTGGGCATGGTTAAAAGCTCACACAGATTACAAAACCTCAGAGCACTTGCGGTCTCGGCCTAAAAAGGAAGGACAAAGAGTAAAGAATAACCGCTTTAAATCAAGCCTTTTGAAAGAACAGTCTAATAAACAAATGAAAAGCAATGGGCCATCTGTAAGCCCACAATGTATATACAACAGATCTCCAAGAGTCAGCGCAAGCGCTGTCTAGACTTGACCTAAAAAGCTAGTTAATGAGTCACAATATAGACAACCAAGTTGTGAGCAGTAGGCAAGCCCACTGTAAATACTCAACAGGCCTTTTTAAGCCAAACATCTTGCTCTTTTTTTGTAGGCTCAACCTAAACATGCTTGTGATAAATATGTGTGCACACATCATTGCAGAGGTGTGGAATTTAATAAAATATCTACTTGTCCATGGGACAGGTTGCGTCTTAAATTTACTTGTACTGTACAAAAATCTACTTGTCCCTTTGGTGCCATTAAGTGCGGCGACAAATTATGGCAGCAATCTCATTATGTAGGAGCTCTGATAATAGCCTCTCTGATTATGCCAGGGCTATTACTATAGTAGGGCTTGAATACTTGCAATTTCAATCCCTACTATAGCAATTTCCTTATTTTACCACCTTTCCACAGATCTAAACACTGGGGCTGGAGGAAGCAGTAAGCAATAGTATCAGGGCTGGAATGTCTTTGAGTCTGCAAACCTACTAACATATGTTTTAAGGATTTTCACCAGCTCTCCTCTAATCTTTTCCCATAATGAGGAAGGTTGGAAATGTACTCCTGACAATGGCAGAAGTAAAAGTTTTTCCAAGGTTGGGAACAAAGTAGTTGGAGGGAAAGCGAACTTATAAACGTTCAATAGATTTTTACATGAGCAAATCTAATTCACATGCAAATTTGTTTGTGCTAAAATACAGTTCACAAATATTTTCTAGGAGTACGATTTCCTGGTCTTCTTCTGTAAGTTCTTGTGAATTCATGCAAGCCGTCAATTCAAAGACATACACCATTGATGCACTTTTGTGACTTTCTTTAAGAATTGGGTCCCTAATTACATCTGGCGCAAACAAAGACATTTTGTTTTTATTAAACTTCTATTTCTCCCTCTATCGGCTGGCTTTACTGTGAGTGATCGCATTCTGCTCTTCCACAAGGAGCATATTGGCACACAATAAAGTGTTACAAAAGCCATGTCAAAACAAGACAATCACTGACTAAATCAAAAGACTCACAAAAAAATGTCAGCTCGGTTGACTTTGCCAGTGCTTGTTTATATTCATGCTTCCCATAATCTTGCTGAAATTGGTTACACTGATTTTCCATTAGGAATAATTTTTGGGGAAATACTAGCATGCATCAACACATTTTACTAAATGATGCTTCAAAGAAATAGCACCTAACATTCCATAGTAGAAAACGTTTTTTTTTTTTTTCATACTTGCATTTTTTCCTGAATATTTTATTTTTAAAGCAAAAAATCATCATTCTTGCTTAAAAGCTTCTGCAAACATTTGCATCTAATCAGAGAACATTCTGGGAGCATTATACGTAGCCTCAAATTGTTAAACTTTTCAAATGTGTGTACACTTTTTTTTTTTACTGGAACCACTGTCAGTAGTGCAGTGTGACCTTAAAACATTTTTTACAGCGCTCACCCTAATAATGAAGGTTTTTCATGATTGAACCGTAAATACAAGTTCAAACAGCATTAACATATGGACACACTTATTACCTCAACTGAAGACAGTTCCCTTCTCTGTAAACTGGCAGACAAAAGGTTGAGGCTGCAGGGGAGTTGGGCCTACTTGTCCCAAGGACAAAATAAACATGAAAACTTGTTGCCCTTGAGCCCAAACAATATGTCCCGGGTGCTGGGCAACAGGAATTCCACATACCTGTGTCTGACACGACATTACCACAATTGCAAAGATATGATGTGGACCCTTTCAGCCATCAATGCACTTACTTCATTATGTGTGCAAATACAGAGGTCCTTACAGGAAATATTTGGGTAAGATAATAAATAATAACAGGAGAGTGAGACCACCTTCACTCCAAATGCCGTTTCCTTCAGACAAATCAACAAGACATTCAACATTCATATGTTACATCATTTATAATATATCATAACGGTTATACTACAGTAAACAACTTATGGCAAGATGCTCTTAAAAATGATGTCATAGTGAATGTTCAGTGCTCATGAACTGAGACCAAACTGAATAACCCCTATGGGATTGTGAGGAGGTTCAGAGTATCACCTCGAATGACAGCATGGCTGATGGGGCAGGACAATACAAAGAGGCTTTTGGTGCTCAAGCATTTAAAATGGTGGAGGCCGGGAAGATGCCACAACCCATGTGTGTTCAAAACAGAGACAACAAAACCAACGGGGCATTGGAGGACCACTGTGAAGAGACTGGCATGCTCATGTCGGGAGAAACCTGAAGGAAAGAAGAAGGCAGGGAGGAGAACGTAAAGCGAGTTGCGCGGAATCGCTGTAGTCGCATTCGCGGGACAAACAGGAATCGGTGAGAGAGCCAACAAGGGACATCACAGGATGTTGCAGCCAGGGAAAAGCAGTCAGCTTTAATCCCGAAAGAGCGAGGGAAAAGATTGCAGAAACCAAACAGGTACCATACAAAGTACCACGCCCAGCGGCCAGAGGAGTGGACAAGACGCCCCGGGACCCAACGTCATAACCCAGGAAACAGGTCATGGTCAGAGGCAAGTGCCAGTGGCCGCACTCACATTTTGGTGAGGTTAGGGGGGGCATGTTTTGATAAATGAAAAGGGGCAAGAGTTGATAATGTAAAAGAGCACAAGGTGTTCTTGTTAGAAGCACATTCACAACTGGGAGAGGGTGAATGAGGGCGTGTACCTCGCAAATCAGCAGAAAAACACTATTGATGGTGGTGGCACACATAATAAGCAACTGGTAACAGTAGTAACCAGGTCCTTTGTCTGGGTTTCCTTTTGAGGGCCTCATAAAGCAGACTGGTCACTTGGAGAGTGGGAAGAAATACCCATGCATTGGGAAGACCAGAGGGAAAGGTCTGAGGCAAAGCATCAAGAACAGACTCCTAGATTTATATATACTGTTATATCCAGCAGGCTGTGCCTCAATACAAGTCTGTGTATCAATAAATAAAGTCTATCATTAAGCGAAAATTGGTTGGTCCCCATTTCAGATTCCTGGGGATCCTTGCAGAAGATCCTTAGGAATCTGTCAGGAACAATCTTCAGAAGGCATTTGCTTAACTCTTGGGTTCACAATAGGATGGTAACTCTGATCTAAATCCTATAGATACATCTCTCAACATTAATCGGCTTAAGAGTGGCTCTTGAGCAACCGGGATGGTGGTGGCCTAATCAATGGAATACAAGAATTTTTTTTTTTTTTTTAACGCTGCAGTGAAATTCATGGTATTACTGTGCTTCATTTTTCTGGTCGGGTGAGATCAATGGATGCTGTCTGTGGGAACCGCACTGGATTCATTGGCATGTAAGGAGTACTGTTTTGATTTGTTTGGTTATCAATAAAAACAAAGGAAACCAAAACGTGAGTGGGACCCTTAAGTTAAACTGGAATGTAATTCCATTAAAATTAGTGGCACCAACAAGATTATTTATCGTTTTGTTTTTTGCATTTGTAACAAACAGACACTGCCAGCAAAAGCTAAGTGTACATTGGGACCTCTGATTTGACCAGGAATACAACTCCTTTGAAGTCAGTGGGTCTACTGAGTTGACTTGGAGTGAGGACTTTAATACATTTAGTGAAAGCTACGATTGGACCAGCAATGTGACTCCAGTAAAGTCAATTACACCACTGGTCTGACCTGGAACGTCACTCCTTAAAGGGTCAGCAGTGACAATAAGATAAGGTACAACGTGACAAGACTGAAGTCAGTGGAGCCACTGAGATAACTTGGAATGTGACTCTTTTTTAAGAAAGTACGCCAGTGGGATGACCTCGAGCTTCACTGTTTAAAATCAATTGCACCACTAAGTTCACATGGAATGTGATTATTTAAAGTCAACTGCATTACTGAGAGACCTGGAATGAGACTCGTTTAAAGTCAGTGCACCACTAAAATAATTTGGAAAGTGACTTCAATAGGTAGTGGTTAGTATTCAACCAGTGATGCCACTCAACTGGAGCAGATGTGTCTCCGTTAAAGCCATTGTGTTGACATGATGCTGATGCCATTAGGGTCAATGGGTCCACTGAGTTGACACGAACATTTTTCCATTATCTGGGTTTAGCAGCAAAACAATTGCATTAGTTAGGGAAACCACATCAGCGAGCGCTGTCATTTCAGGCCTCCAGGGCTTTGCACTATTTAGAGCTTGCCCTTTGTTTTAACGAGGGGAGGACAACTGTCACCACCAGGCAGATCTGTGGTGGCAGCAAGGACCATTCCTCGTAGAGTGTGTGAGAATGGAGATTTGCCAAAATTCTTAACATATTGCATAAGCATTGACAAAGGAAACAGATTTGGCTTTGGCAGCCATCCTTTTGGCTTTATCAGCGTTTATTTTATCTGTTGATGTTTCTGCAACACTTTAATGTTGGGAGCTGCGGAGCCTTCATCAATCTAAAAAAATATAAACAAGTTTTTGGGGGGTCTCTAAAAGAACACATTCCATAGGGGTCCCAAGGACTGAAGGGAACTACTTTGGTACAGGTGTACTCCTTGTGAAAGTGCAAAAAGCTGCCAATGGCTTAAGTGGGCTGACCCACTGCCCTATGTTGTACAGGACAGAAGTAAATGGGGATGGCACAAAAAGCAAACCAATGGATGTAGACAGGTGACAGAACGCCCCTGCAAGTATGCTGGTACATATGAATTTAGCTCAATCAAAAGGTGCTCGCTAGCGCCAGACCTAATAAACGACAACAGTTCATCAACAGTGACTCACAGGTAAATAGTTTAGTATGGTGCTGATGGATTTCCCATTCCAGGCTTCAAAGATGATGAGGGGCAGCAGCGTGGGAGTACTGATAGTGGAACCAGAGAGTCCTCCTCATGTCACCAAGTGCCTGAAGCACATTCTTCGTGAAAGCTTCCTTTTTCCTAAGTGTTCGAAAACGATGCTCACCTTTTCTTAGTTTTTGTAATGATGGCATTTAAAATGCCCCTCCCCCTCCAGGCCCAAAAAATGTATAAGCCTTAAAACACACAGGTTCTTCTCAAAGTAAACCGCAATAAATGCTATATGCATATTCATGAGCTTTAATATCTTATCCTTTCACCAACATTAAACTAAGTGCCAAGCAGGAGAGAAAAATCCTAGCCTTGTCTACCAACCACAGCCCGGATTGCTCCAAGCACACTCACTATAATTACACCACAGTAACACTTTGGAAAGCCACATTTACCCAGAATTATCCTGATATGCAAATATACCAAGCTCAAAAGGCATCACATTCCAGTGGTGTGTGTCCCCTATCATTATTACCATATTCTTGAATTATTTTCATGACATACTCATTACCCCTCTGAGTAACAATGCCCATAAATTTGTTGAATAGCAACTAGACCTTGTTTAGCATCTGACTAGGGTCAGCTTTCACTGTCTATTGTGAGCACTAATGAAATCATTATCAATACACTACAGAGCCACACCGTATCGTGGATGGATACACTGCGCCGCCATTATGTCACTGGTGATTTGTCTGCAGTAATTTTCTATTTCATGTGTACTTGAATAATACTGCCAATCCTATGCTTACTGTGTGCATTAAAATACAATGCAAGCCAGATTTTGGTTTAGCCAAAGCTTGTTTGAAGTCCAAAAAGCCCCACGTGTTTTTGGCTTCCACCATTAGCATATCTCACAGCAGAGCGTGGTGGAGAGGACATGCATGCCAGTGAGCTGAAGGACTACAAGGGCTCTCTTGAGGAGCACGGGTTAAAAGAGGTGAACGCCTCACCCTAGGCACAGAAGAAACAAGAGCCTCCACTTGGGCGCCTGGGTTTGGCTTACCTCATTACGTAAAACGTCTGTCAAACGTAGCACGGGGACACAGGAACGGAACTGCAGTTTGGGGAACAGACCCTTGCAGTATCCATGCCCACTGTGCAATCACACGACGCTCATCCTTTGAATAATTCATAGGCAAGTTAATGCTATATTCACTGCCTGGCCCTGTTTTAGCCAAAGATCGAGCTGGTGGAGGATTTCTACTTTTCTGTCTGACACAAGTCACACCTTAATACAAAAACAACTTTTCTGCCGGACCACTCCCCTGAAATACACAGTAGGTACATTCGCCCTGCAGCTAAAATTTAATTAAACAATAAAAAATCTACTTCTCAATAGCATCCATCTAATATACCTTCTCTGCTGGGGCCCCTTTCCTCTGATAAGGAAATGGTTTCCCATCTACTTATGGTGTGATATTTCAGGATGACAGCTCCTAAATATTGCTGTCTATTCTCAACACAACGGAGCTAAATCAAAAAGGAAGTGCATTGAACCTTTTCATTCTCTCAGACCACAGCTGCGCCGTTTTGTTTTCCAATTTGACACCCAAGTCCCCAGAGGTAACACATTCAGTCTAAAACCGCCAACATAAAATCTAATATCCTGTGACACATTATGGCTGATATAGGTTTTCCTTTCAAGGAGGGTGAATCTGAGGAGTCCCATAAAGACTTCAAAACGTTATTTGTAATATCTGGATGGCAGGGTAGGGGGTACATCCCTCTGCCCTGGTGCGGTGCCTAGACAATACAACCTTGGGTTCATTCACTCGAGTGCATTTCTCAGGAATGCGGCTCCGGTACTTATAATCGTAACACATAACTCCTTCAAGCCTGGCGGGGACACAGTTGACCAAGCCCGTTATATATTTATTACTAGTCACATCTAAAAAATGCTTCTTGGGTCGAACAACACGCCCCTGGTAATCGCAGTGTGAGAGAATAAAGTGTGGACGGTTTAAGTAGAGATAGTTTGAGCATTTTATGGACAAGAGAGCGGGATATTTGTGCCGATTGAGGCGGACAATCCACGGACCGCAGTAAGTAAGCATCATGCATCATCATCAGGTCCTTCTTGAGACCCTCATCTGTGGGAAGAAGAACAAATGTTCCTCTGTTTTTCAGACAAGGCGCTTCCTGCTCTAGAATCCTATTTTATTGTGTTCCACATTGTTTGGCGAACTGATATGCTGCTGCATGCACTACCAGAGGGCATTCTCTTCGGGGGAACCACCTTCTTTGGGTGTTAAAGTGAAACCAATGAGTGTGCTCACTGTCTTGCTGCATAACAGCAGTGAATGTGTGACGCAACTGGTAGAACCTGACAATCACCAACCAACTGGAGAATTTAAGATTCTATGTCTGCAAGTAGAAGGAACAATCCTAGAGCAAAAGGCTAACAAAGCCTCTGGTCCTGTCCACGTTCCAGTAGACCTGTTTCGCTCTGATCCCAAGGTCTGGTCAATGGTTCTGTCTAGGATTTTCAAGGCAGCGTTCAGAAAAAACTGTGGCTCCTCATTGTGGCAAACTACTATCATAGTGCCCTGCCACAAGAAAGTAAGGGAGGCGCTCCCGAGTAACTACAGGTCTATTTCATTATTAAATAGTGCTGGGAAAATCTTTGGCTGTGTCTTTCTAAATAGGCTGCAGCTTGGGTTAACAAATCTAATGTTTTAATTGACACACAAGATGGATTCCGTAAAGGTATTACCACCATTGATCAAGCGGTTAAACTATATATGGTGTGCTGAATAGAGAAGGATGCTAAAATTCAGTGTATACCCAACATTTGTAGACCTAAAAATTAGCAACTGACCTGGTCAATAGATCCAAATTGTGGCAATTACTAGAAAAAATGGGGGTGGAAAACACCCTCCTCCAAGCACTTAAAACCCTGCACGCAGAAATATGTGTTCATGTTTGCTACAAAAGCACTGGTGAATGGTTTCCCCATTTTACAATCAGTTGTGGTGTATGGCAAGGCTGTGTACTCGCTCCATTGCAGTTCTCTTTATTTTTAAATGATTGCGAAGAATCCCTATCCAGAGAAAGCCCGAATGTACCAAAGTTGTGTAATAAAAAATAGTCATCCTTCTCTTTGCAGATGATGTGGTCTTACTGAGGAGTACACAGAATGAAATGTATACAACTTTGAAGCACTTCAAGAGCTTCAGTAGCCCGGAGGATATTTGCATTTACATCCAGAAAGCAAAAATAATGACAAACTCACAGCCTCACCCTTAAGGATGTCATCTAGGACAGTGGGCCATGTGCTCGAAGCTGTTAAGATTTACAGCTATTATGGTATTCCTTTTAATAACAAACTGAACTGGAGGGACCATATTGAAATGTTAACCAATACCCTGCAACATCAAGAAAATGACATCCTGAAGGTCAACTATATAATTGGTTGCCATGCTCCGAGCGTCATTCTACAAGTCTAAAGACAAAAAGCAGTAGAAGCAGCAATGCACGCTGCAGAAGTCTGGGGATACAGTGACTGCAAGCAAATGCGAACAATTCAAAATGTATTTCTACGATCCCTTTTGAATTTGGGTCCTGGCACTGCATTTCTTCCCCTATACCTGGAATTGGGCTTGGTTCCTATATCGGACACTATCGATCTAGCACCAGTGCTGTACTTCATACGCCTAAATCACATCATGGAACGTTATATCTGGCAGTAGTTATGGAAGCATCGATCACAGGCAACTTACAGTACATTCCCTGTTTAAGCTAGGGTAAGAGCTGCCTGAATGAACTTCCGACTTACTCATCTTTGGTCCAGCTCCCATAGATTATGCTATGGTTGGCTTCATAAAAAACTCCTTTGTGAGATGGAAATTGAAGTCCCACATTGACTAGGCCCATTCCTCTCATTGGTATTTTAAAATCTGCAAGTAAAACAGACCTTGGGTATGGAAAAGTACCTAAACAAATTTGCCCCTGATGCATACAGCACATTGTTTTTAAAATTCTGCTTGGGCACTCTAACTACTAGAGTGTATTTGGCCAATTTTGCTGCTAACTGCTTTGGGACCAAATTCTGCAACTGTAAATATTGAGGGCATTTTTTGTTGTTTTTCACACTTACACTTCATATGGCTTGTAGCACTGTTTAAGCAGTACTCAACTGCAACATGCACTAAAGCACTTGCAGTTTGCTACAAAACTGACAAACCAACAATCTGTATGGTAAGGGCCAGTTATATTCTGGCTGCTTGGGCAATCACGAGAAGACACCTGGCAGTCCAGGATTAAGTCAACAATCTGGTACGTTGGTAATCTTGTATAATCATCAATGTTGTTACTTTTCCAGTACATTGGTGCATTGCTGCCCTATGTGCATGACAACTGTCCCACAGATTGTTACCTAAATAAAGAAGACCTCGTCTTTTTGTAGTATAAAGTCTTTCTAAGGAGCTGAATATCTAGTGCAGGTTAAAAGAGCGAGAGTGCTGCGATTTGTTTCAAAGATTTTTTTTTTATTGTATATTTTTAGGTCGAGCGTTAGAGTTCGACCTCGTGTATACTTTAAATATACTTCTTATGGCTTGAAACAATTTCATTTGTTGGTTGCAGTGTCCTTTAAAAATTCTTGCCCACTAGAGGTCAGTTCTGCCTTTTTCTCCCTCCTTTTTCTGTTTCAGAGCAGTGACCAACTACTGTATTATTCCACCTTGGTTTCTTTATCTTGTTGCTGTGACGGACTACTTTGGTATTTCTTTGGTGCTCCCTATTCACTGTGAGTGTTTTAGGCTGGTACCTGCCTGCGTTTTATTTCAGCATTCCATTCCTCCCACCTCTTCCCATGTCGCTGACATTTGAATTGGCTTTATTCCAGTGCTGTCCTCACCTCTTGCTCCTAAAATATGCTTAATTTACAAAAGAAACACCCGGTTGTATAGCTCACTGTGCAAAAAAGCCACAATGTTCTCTTTCAGCTATAATGTAGCCAAACCTAGAAGTGATGATGTGAAACTTGCTTAGCCTTCCATCAGGAATCTTTCCTCCACGGCCCCTCCCTGCCAGTACTCAGGACATCGCCACAGGTCATTGCTTATCTCCTTTGTAGGGGCCATAAATCTTCTCAGAAATTAAATAAAATACAGCAAAAATTTCATTTTTATTTTAGATGGGAAAAAGGGCTGCAGAAGAAAGTTTGTGTTTTTTTTCCCCTGAAAAAGGGTTCAACAAAAGGTTTGCGGTGCTGAAATCACCATCTTCGCAACTTTCAGGAATAGGCAGACTTGGCCTTTTACTGGGACATACCCCATTTTAACTATTTTTGTGCTTTCAGCCACCTTTCAGTTAGTGACAGAAATAGGTGTGAAACCAGTGCTGGATATTTCTAAATATTTCTGAAAAGTAGACACAATTCTGAATTCAGCAAGGGGTCATTGTGTAGATCCCACAAGATTTCCCTACAGAAAATAACAGCTGAAATAAAAAAAAAATCTTGAAATTGAGGTAAAAAAAAAAAAAAAAAAACTTTTCCCGCACACAGATTTTCAAAAGCAATATACCGTTACGTCTGCTGGACTCTTATGGTTGTGGGGATATATAGGGCTTGTAGATTCATCAAGAACCCTAGGTACCCAGAGCCAATTATGAAGATGCACCTTGCAATGGGTTTTCATTGTATACTGGGTATACAACAATTCATTTGGTGAAATATAAAGAGTAAAAAATAGGTATCAAGGAAACCTTTGTATTTCCAAAATGGGCACTAGATACAGTGTTGAGAAGCAGTGGTTATTTGCACATCTCTGAAATCCGGTGGTCCCCATACTGGCATGTGAATTTCAGGGTATTTTGCAAATAGATGTCTTTTTTACACGCCGTCTTACATTTGGAAGGAAAACATGTAGAGAAAGACCGGGGGCAATAACACTTGTTCTGCTTTTCTGTGTTCCCCCCCAAGTATCCCAATAAAATTGGTACCTCACTTGTGTGGGTAGGTCTAATGCCTGCGATAGGAAACGCAACATGGCCACATCACATTTTTACTTTGAAATCTGACATGTTTTTTGGAAAGTGCCTACCTGTGGATTTTGGCCTCTAGCTCAGCCGGCACCTAGGGAAATCTACCAAACCTGTGCATTTTTTAAAACTAGACACCTAGGGGAACCCAGGATGAGGTAACTTGTGGCACTCTCACCAGGTTCTGTTACCCAGAATCCTTTGCAAACCTCAACATTTGGCATTTCGGTGATCGAATGTTCTGGAATCTGAGAGGAGCCACAAACATTCCTCCAAGTCTCCCTATAAAAATGGTAACTCACTTGTGTGGGTAGGCCTAGTGCCCGTGACAGGAAATGCCCCAAAACACAACATGGACACATCACATTTTCCCTAAGAAAACTAACCTGTTTTTGAAAAGTGCTTAGCTGTGGATTTTGGCGTCTAGCTCATAGGGCACCTACGAAAACATAGCAAACCTGGACATTTCTAAAAAAAAAAAAAAAAAAAAAAAAAAGTAAACACCTAGGGGAATTCAGAATGGGGTGACTTGGCTCTCACCAGGTTCTGTTACCCAAAATCCTTAGCAAACCTCAAAAACTGGTGAAAAAAAAAAAAAAAACTTTTTCCTCACATTTCGGTGCTGCAAAGTTTTGGAATCTAAGGGGAGCAACAAACTTCCTTCTGCCCAGCCTTCCGATAAAAATGGTACCTCACTTGTGTGGGTAGGCCTGGTGCCCGCGACAGAAAATGCCCCAAAACACTACGTGGACACATCAAAATTATCAAATACAAAACTAGTTGTTTTTGCTGCATTTTTGGTCCTCGGCTCAGCAGCCATTTAAGGAAACCTACCAAACCCAGACATTTCTTAAAACTAGACACCAGAGGGAGTCCAGAAAAGTGTGACTTGCATTGATCCTCCAGTGTTTTCTTACCCAGAATCCTCAGCAAACTTCAAATTTAGCTAAAAAAAAAAAGAAAGAAAAAAAAAGGAAAATCAACTTTTTTCCACATTTCTGTGTGGGATCACCGCACCGGCACAAATTTGCTACCACCTAACATCCCCCTCGGTCTCCCGGTAAAAATGATACCTCACTTGTGTAGGTGGGCCAAGTGCCTGTGACAGGGAAGAGCCAAAAACATGTAAAAAATGAGGGGGAACCAAAGCAGGTCCTAAAAGGCAGTTTGGAAAAAAAATATTTTTAGGCTGACAAGCGGGGCAGAATTCTTATCAGTATAGATGCGACAATGCTGAGTGGTAGGAATTTTGTGAATTCCTGCAGATTCCGGAATGTTCAATCACAAAATTTGGGAAAAATGTGTGATTTCAAGCAAAGTTGGAGGTTTGCAGGGTATTGTGGGTAAGAAAATGGTGAAGGGTGCATGTGAAGTACACCTCCCTGGAATCACCCAGATGTTTAGTTTTCAGATGTGTCTAGGTCTCGTAGATTTTTGTACATGGAAGCGTCCCAAAGTCCAAAACGTGCAGGCCTCACCATTCCAAGAGGGACAATTTTGAGAGTTAGGCAAGCTCTCATGGTCCAAATGTAAAACCAAAACCCAAAATAATCAAATGTCCTCTTGCTTGCCTTTGGGACAAGATCTTTTAGTGTGCAGTGGAAGAGCTGGAAGACTGTCACCCCCTTTAGTTGGGGTGGGGCAAACCATGCCCATACTAGTTGGTAGCCACCACCCTACTATTTTTTTTTTAATTCCCTGGCATCTAGGAGGTTTTCTGCCCCCCCCACCCCCCCCAGGGAGTGGATCAGGGTAATTGCCTCATCTGCCCACCGGCGGGCAGAACAACTTTGTCTCCATTTATTTGGGGGAGGGGGTTTGGCCATAACCCCATACTCTTTAAAAAAAAAAAAAAAAATCTTCCCTGGTCTAAGCTGGGCTTTCCGACCCCTTTGGGGGCAGATGGGCCTTCCAAAAATTGGCCGATCTGCCCCCAAGAAAGGCAGAAATGGGCAACAGTAATGTGCCCCATGAGGAGCAACCCTTGCCCAAGGGGCTGCCCCCCCAATCAACACATACACACCAATCCGTGGTTCCTAAGTGGTTTCTGCCCGCCCTGGGGGCGGGATCGGCCTAATGGAAATAGGCCGATCTGCCCCCAAGGGGGGCAGAAACAGCCTAAAATAAATTTTCCCCCAGGAGAGCGACCCTTGCCTAAGGGGTCGCTCCCCTTGTGTGAAATTGGCACAAAAAATATCCCTGGTGACTAGTGGTTTCTCTCTCCCCCTTGGGGTCAGATTGGCCTAAAAAAAGATCGGCCGATCTGCCCGCAAGGGGAGCAGAAATGGCCTAAAAATAATCCCCCTCCAGGGGAGCAACCCTTGCCTAAGGGGTTGCTCATCTCCTGTAAAAAAAACAAAAAAATAAAAATAAACAATCCTTGGCATCACGGCCTAATTACAATAGGCTGATCTGCTCCCAGGTGGGTCAGAAAAGACCATAAAGAAAATGTCCCCCCTGGGAGCGACCATTGATCAAGGGGTCAGTCCCCTAATATGTATAAATAAAAAAATTAACTCTCTGGTATCTTGTGGGCATTTCTGTAGCACGATCGCTTCATGATCAGGCTGCAGAAGTGCTCAAAGAGACATGAAAGGAAAGGCCTTTCCTTTCATGTTTCTGTGCCGCCTCCAGCCCCTTATCTTCCAGCACGTTGGGGACGGCCTCTGATGAGGTCAGCACGTGACTGCAAGTTGACGCAATCAGACGTCACTGGGAAGGGGCAGGGGTGGAAGGGGAAGCATATCCCCTTCCATCCCTGCCCATAGGAGTGGGGTGGGAGGCCCATGAGGGGTGCGCTCCCCCCGTGGGCCCGGTGCAGGACAAGCTGGTCTCGTTCTCGGCACATGGCAACAGTGGGCGAGACCAGCTCATACCAGGCACCCAAAGGATTAATTAGAGCTTTGTTGAAATGCTAGGCAAGAACGCTTGCAAGACTTCATTCTGTTAAAAAAAAAAAAAAACGTTTGCAGCCTTATTTTCCATCATCTCTCCTCAAGGGCTTCTGATTTCAGAGGTCAGTGGCACCAGTGACCACCAAAACATGGCAGGAAAAGACAAAATTATGAGACAGGGTTTACCATTTTATGTGGCAAGAAAAGTTCAGTTATGAATTTACAATGCATGTAGCTCTAACGCAGCAAAATGTGAGACCTAATACATTGCAAATGCTTGTTTAGCTTGATGTACTATGGCATATTTATGCTATTAAGGATCTGTC
Organism: Pleurodeles waltl; assembly: GCF_031143425.1. Classification (NCBI taxonomy): domain Eukaryota; kingdom Metazoa; phylum Chordata; class Amphibia; order Caudata; family Salamandridae; genus Pleurodeles; species Pleurodeles waltl. The sequence goes on along the minus strand of NC_090450.1, from coordinate 530,866,549 downwards.
TAGTCATTCAATGAAGATGTATACACAAATTCTTGTATGTAGACAATGTAGTGCCTGTTGAAAGGTGTCTCATTTTCCTTTCAGAAAGGAGCTCTCCATTTGCAGGGCCATCACTCTCAAAAGGGATAGGAACTCTAAATGCAACTTCTATGGCAGACCTTTCGCTTCTTGCCCACTCAAAGGCTTTCGGTTAGCTCTCCACAACCACAAGTTAGAAATCAAAAAGCTGGGAGAGGTACAAGAAGAGTGTAAGTACTTAGCTTTGATAACTGGAAAACAGAAAAGGAATGGGGATCAAGAGGCAATCAAAAAGGAAAAATAATATAAAGGGTAACTTGAGAGAGAGAATACGATGGAAAGGTTTAGAATTGGTACAGGGTGCTCACGTTCTACCCTGTGTTAACAACACAGCACCAGCAGACTTTTCTAGGGAAACATCCAGGGTACCCGTTTCGAATCCTATTGATAGAAGACAGTACCAGTTGGCTTCAGGAGGGAAATTGAACACGGATACCCATTTGATAGCCTAATTCTAGAACAAAGTACCAGTAGGCTTTGGGGGGGGGTGGGGTGAGTTACACTAAAAGAGAGAGAGACAAAACAGAATTGCTTAAAACACACATCTGGGCGCCCTATACAGGAAAATCAGAAAATAACAATTATGACAAAAAACCCTCCACAATCGGAGGCTCTCATGTGGCAGAAATCATAATTGTACGAAATAGATATAGACCCTGAATGAGCCAAAATAAATCATGAGCAAATAATGTATACCTCAGTAGTCCAAGAAACAATAAAAGCAAGCAAAGCTAAATTCTTCATCTCAGAAACGGCAGAAGACCTTTGACTCATAACTACCAATCTATTTCTGTTGGTCGCAGAAAATACCACCACTCATCAATAACTTCCGAGAAATGTTTACAAATATGTGGTATCAAAATTATCCAGTACCCTCAATTCAGAACCTGTAAAGCTAGGCATACGTGGATTTTAAAAGAGGCAAAGACTGAAAAGAGACAACAAAGAATCCAATGACTAATCACCCAACCGAACAGGGTGATCCTTTTAAGCACCATCTACAGAGAACTCTTAATCACATTTTAAGGACTCTAGATACCTTCTGCAGCAGTTGGTCTTTCATTACATCCCTACCAGGAGCGACCCAGCAAATAATACTGTAAAGTACAGAGGTTACAAAGACTAGAAATGGAAAAGCCCTGCTCTGTGTACCAAACCCTGCACACAAGAGCCAAACTGTCCTTCCTTCAGAAACTTCCAAAAAGTCAATATGTCCACCTACGTGTTTCACTGTCATCTAAAACCTTAAGCGAAGGGACTATTTTCCCTTTCACATTGATTCACAGCATGCCAACTCTGATCCCTTATAGTGTCTCCATCCCCAGTAAGCTAATGACCCTATCTATTTGTTGCAAAACCCACTGAAGAAGCTGCAAGGCATGTTATATGTGCTATGTGCAACCAATAAAAATATATAAAACATAATCCCACTTGAATTAGGACTCTCTGCTAGACTAACTTAACGTCACTGATTCTTCACCGGTGAATATTTTGTGCAACAAAAGACAAGGAGTGGTGACCACAAGCAGGGGACATTCATTTTCAGCAGTGATATTCCATGTTCCAAAATCCCAACTTTCTGGCCCGTTTGTTTTACGATGATACACATTGATTACAAATATGCTGGCCCTTATTATCAAAGCCACTGGAACTGTGCAGCAAGTTATGAGGCTTGGTGACTACATTAGGCAGAAACTAAAGGCAATTTAAGGGGCACAATGTGGCACATTCTACAGATACACTGCTTCAATACATTGTGATTTTGAAGCCCAATGACATTGTCAGGTTTCACCTCAATCGTACCAATTTTACACCGGAATGCAGAGGTCAGCCACCAGAATGGGACTCGCGAATCTTTGATACAAGTCTAACACTGCGTAGTCCCACGTGGTATTGTTTTACGCAACCTGATATCCGCTTGAGCTGGAATGAAAATGTCACTTACCCAGTGTACATCTGTTCGTGGCATCAGTCGCTGAGATTCACATGGTATGCATGAGCTCGCCATCTGGTGTTGGGTCGGAGTGTTACAAGTTGTTTTTCTTCGAAGAAGTGTTTTCGAGTCACGGGACCGAGTGACTCCACCTTCTGTGCTCATTGCGCATGGGCGTCGACTCCATCTTCGATTGTTTTCCCCGCAGAGGGTGAGGTAGGAGTTGTACTATAGTAATAGTGCCCGCGCAATGAAAAATGTAAGTATGTACCTATTAAAGGATTAAGTAATATATACAAATGTACAAAATTGAAGGTAACTTCTGAACTGCTACAGGCTTCCGGGGAGGTGGGTGGGTCCATGTGAATCTCAGCGACTGATGCCACGAACAGATGTACACTGGGTAAGTGACATTTTCAGTTCGATGGCATCTGTCGCTGTAGATACACATGGTATGCATAGACTAGTAAGCAGTTAGTTCCCCATAAGCGGTGGTTTAGCCTGTAGGAGTAGAAGTTGTCTGAAATAGAGTTCTTAATACAGCTTGACCTACTGTAGCTTGTTGTGCGGATAGCACATCTATACAGTAGTGTTTGGTGAATGTGTGAGGCGTAGACCAAGTGGCTGCCTTACATATTTCCTGCATTGGGATGTTTCCTAAAAAGGCCATTGAAGCACCTTTTTTCCTTGTTGAATGTGCCCTGGGAGTAATGGGCAGTTGTCTTTTTGCTTTAAGGTAGCAGATTTGGATGCATTTAACTATCCATCTGGCTATACCTTGTTTTGATATTGGGTTACCTGCATGAGGTTTTTGGAATGCAATAAATAGCTGTTTAGTTTTTCTGATGTTCTTTGTTCTGTCAATGTAGTACATTAATGCTCTTTTGACATCTAATGTATGTAGTGCTCTTTCAGCCACAGAATCTGGCTGTGGGAAAAATACTGGTAGTTCTACCGTTTGATTTAGATGGAATGGTGAAATAACTTTTGGTAAAAATTTTGGATTAGGTCGTAGGACGACCTTATTTTTATGTATTTGTATAAAAGGCTCTTGTGTTGTGAACGCTTGAATTTCACTTACTCTTCTTAGAGATGTAATGGCGATGAGAAAGGCAACTTTCCAGGTTAGGAATTGTATTCCGCAAGAGTGCATGGGTTCGAAAGGTGGGCCCATGAGTCTTGTTAGAACCACGTTTAGGTTCCATGAAGGAACAGGTGGTGTTCTTGGTGGTATAATTCTTTTAAGCCCTTCTATAAATGCTTTGATAACTGGTATCCTATACAAGGAAGTTGAATAGGTAGTTTGCAGGTATGCAGATATTGCTGCAAGGTGTATTTTAATAGAAGAGAAGGCTAGCTTTGCTTTTTGTAAATGGAGCAAGTAATTTACTATATGTTTTGGAGTTGCATCTAGCGGTTGTATCTGATTATGATGGCAGTACCAAACAAATCTTTTCCACTTACTTGCGTAGCAGTGTCTAGTGGATGGCCTTCTGGCCTGCTTTATGACTTCCATACACTCTTGGCTAAGTTGTAAGTGTCCGAATTCTAGGATTTCAGGAGCCAGATTGCTAGATTCAGCGATGCTGGGTCCGGGTGTCTGATCTGTTGGTTGTGTTGCGTTAACAGATCTGGTTTGTTGGGCAGTTTGATGTGTGGTACTACAGACAGATCTAGCAGTGTTGTGTACCAGGGTTGTCTTGCCCAAGTTGGTGCTATTAAAATGAGTTTGAGTTTGTTTTGACTCAATTTGTTTACTAGGTAAGGAAGGAGAGGGAGAGGAGGAAAAGCGTAAGCAAATATTCCTGACCAGTTCATCCATAGGGCATTGCCTTGGGATTGCTTGTGTGGGTATCTGGACGCGAAGTTTTGGCATTTTGCGTTCTCTTTTGTTGCAAATAAGTCTATTTGTGGTGTTCCCCAGAGTGTGAAGTAGGTGTACAGAATCTGTGGGTGGATTTCCCATTCGTGGACTTGCTGGTGATCTCGAGAGAGATTGTCTGCCAGCTGATTCTGGATCCCCGGAATAAACTGTGCTATTAGACCAATCTGATGGTGGATTGCCCACTTCCATATTTTTTGAGCTAACAAGCTTAACTGCGTTGAATGTGTTCCTCCTTGTTTGTTTAGATAATACATCGTTGTCATGTTGTCTGTTTTGACAAGGATGTATTTGTGGGTTATGATTGGTTGGAAAGCTTTTAGTGCTTGAAAAACTGCTAATAATTCTAGATGATTTATATGCAGTTTTGTTTGATGTATGTTCCATTGTCCTCTTATGTTGTGTTGATTGAGATGTGCTCCCCACCCTGTCATGGAAGCATCTGTTGTTATTACGTACTCTGGCACTGGGTCTTGGAAAGGCCGCCCTATGTTTAAATTTATACTGTTCCACCATAGAAGCGAGAGGTAAGTTTGGCGGTCTAGCAACACCAGATCTAGAAGGTGACCCTGTGCTTGAGACCACTGTGAGGCTAGGCACTGTTGTAAGGGCCTCATGTGCAGTCTTGCGTTTGGGACAATGGCTATGCATGAGGACATCATGCCTAGGAGCTGTAGTATTGTTCTTGCTTGTATTGTTTGGTTTGGAGACATGTGTTGAATGACCCTGTTGAAATTGTGGATCCTTTGTGGAGTTGGCGTTGCTACTCCTTTTGTCGTGTCTATTATGGCTCCTAGATATTGCTGTACTTTGCTTGGCAGAATGTTTGATTTTGCAAAGTTGACGGTGAACCCTAGTTTGTAGAGGGTTTGTATGACTTGATTTGTGTGGTTTGAGCATTGTGTGAGCGAACTGGTTTTGATTAGCCAGTCGTCTAGATACGGGAACACATGTATTTGCTGCCTTCTGATGTGTGCAGCGACTACTGCTAGGCATTTTGTGAATACTCTTGGAGCGGTTGTTAAACCAAAAGGCAATACTTTGAATTGGTAATGTATTCCTTTGAATACAAACCTTAGATATTTCCTGTGTGATTGATGTATTGGTATATGGAAATATGCGTCCTTGAGGTCTAGGGTTGTCATGTAGTCGTGTTTTTTGAGCAATGGTAACACTTCTTGTAGTGTGACCATGTGAAAGTGGTCTGATTTGATGAATGTGTTTACTACTCTGAGGTCCAGAATTGGTCTCAGTGTTTCGTCCTTTTTTGGTATCAAGAAGTACAGTGAATAAACTCCTGTGTTTATTTGTGTGCTTGGTACTAATTCTATTGCATTTTTTTGCAGTAGTGCTTGAACTTCTATCTCTAGAAGCTGTGAATGGTATTTTGTTAAATTTTGTGATTTTGGTGGTATGTCTGGAGGGAATTGCAGGAATTCTATGCAATAACCATGCTGGATAATTGCTAGGACCCATGTGTCTGTAGTTATTTTGTCCCATGCTTCGTAATATTGACGTATCCTCCCCCCCACTGGTGTTGTGTGGGAGGGGTGTGTGACATGTGAGTCACTGCTTGTTGGTAGTGGTTTTGGGGCTTTGAAATCTTCCCCTATTCCTAGGGAATTGCCCCCCTCTATACTGGCCCCGAAAACCTCCCCTGTACTGTCCCTGGTAGGTGGGCGGTGCGGACTGTGAGGTGCTAGCTTGTGTGGCCTGACCCCGAAACCCTCCTCTAAAAGGTGTTTTGCGGAAGGTGTTATAAGATCCTCTGCTCTGCGGGGAGTAGAGTGCGCCCATGGCCTTGGCAGTGTCAGTGTCCTTCTTGAGCTTTTCTATAGCTGTGTCGACCTCCGGACCGAACAGAAGTTTCTCGTTTACTGGCATGTTAAGCACTGCCTGTTGAATTTCTGGCTTGAATCCAGACGTTCTGAGCCATGCGTGCCTACGGATGGTAACCGACGTATTAATGGTTCTTGCGGCCGTGTCTGCTGCATCCATGGAGGAGCGTATTTGATTGTTGGAAATGTTTTGACCCTCCTCAACAACCTGTTTTGCTCTTTTTTGCAGATCTTTTGGGAGATGTTCAATGAGATGCTGCATCTCATCCCAGTGGGCTCTGTCGTATCGCGCTAGCAGCGCTTGTGAATTTGCGATGCGCCACTGGTTTGCTGCTTGGACAGCAACCCTCTTCCCGGCTGCATCGAACTTCCTACTTTCTTTATCTGGGGGAGGTGCATCCCCAGAAGTGTGTGAGTTTGCCCGTTTTCTGGCAGCCCCTACCACCACAGAGTCTGGTGGCAGCTGAGAGGTGATGAAGACAGGGTCCGTAGGAGGCGCCTTATACTTTTTGTCCACCCTAGGCGTCACTGCCCTACTTTTAACTGGCTCCTTGAAAATGTCCTTTGCATGGCGTAGCATGCCTGGGAGCATCGGCAGGCTTTGGTAGGAGCTGTGGGTTGAGGAGAGGGTGTTAAATAAAAAATCATCCTCTACTTGTTCCGAGTGTAGTTCCACATTATGGAATAGAGCTGCTCTAGCCACCACTTGCGAGTAGGCTGTGCTGTCTTCCGGTGGTGATGGCCTAGTTGGGTATGTGTCTGGGCTGTTATCAGACACTGGTGCGTCGTACAAGTCCCACGCATCCTGATCTTGGTCGTCGTGGCTCATGGCGGTGTGAGCTGGCGAATGTGACGGGGTGTAAGTTGGCGAAGCCGGAGTTACAGGTGGAGGCGAGGGAGGAGGTGTTACCTTTTGTGTTGTTTGTTGCTGAGGAGTAAACTGAAGCGTTCTCTTTCGTTTGACAGGTGGGAGGGTACTGATCTTCCCAGTCCCCTGCTGAATAAAGATACGCTTTTGCGTGTGATCCACGTCAGTGGATTGCAGTTCTTGTTCAAATCTATGTTTCTTCATTTGAGAAGACATAGAATGCTCTTCGGTATAGGAGCCAGAAACAGGGTCTGATGTCGCTTTTTTCGGCTCCGAAAGCCCTGTCGATTGTTTTTTCGGCTCCGAGGTAACCTTCCTCTTTTTCTGTGCCGAAAATTCTTGGCCTCTATGGTCTTCGGCGCCACTGTCTCGGCGTCGATCGGTGTCGACACCGAACTCTCGGTGTCGATGCTTCTGTTTAGCACTCTCTCGGTCCCGAGGAGGCTGCGTGCCGGTGTCTCGACCGAAGTCGGACGATCTCGACACTGAATGGGCCTTTTTCGGTGCCGATTGTTGGTCACCGAGAATTTGGGTGGAGCCATGGCCGGTTGGCAGTGGCGTCCCCTGGGCCTTCTTTCCTTTTTTAAGGTTTGATCTCGACGTCTTACTCACAGTTCTTGTAGAGTGTAGCTCGTCGGAGTCTGAATCCTGGATGGAAAAGGATTCCTCCTGTTCCTCTTCTGTCTCGAACTGTGGACGCTCTTTTGGCGTGGACGCCATCTGGAGTCTTCTCGCTCGACGGTCGCGCAGAGTTTTTCGGGACCGGAACGCCCGACAGGCCTCACAGGATTCTTCGCTGTGCTCGGGTGACAGGCACAGATTACAGACCGAGTGTAGGTCCGTATAAGGATATTTGTTGTGGCATTCGGGGCAGAATCGAAACGGGGTCCGATCCATCGGCGTTGTCCTCCACGCGGTCGGGCCGACTAGGCCCCGACGGGGTGCCGAAATCTACCCCGAAGGGCACCGAGGCGCTTCGATGTTGAACGCGTCGTCGTATGTGTCTATCTCTAACCGGATCGCAACGATACCGTCGAAAATCTTCCGTCTTCAGCTAACTTTCCGTTCCGAAACTCGGAGCGACAGGAACACGTCCGAACCCGATGGCGGAAAGAAAACAATCGAAGATGGAGTCGACGCCCATGCGCAATGAGCACAGAAGGTGGAGTCACTCGGTCCCGTGACTCGAAAACACTTCTTCGAAGAAAAACAACTTGTAACACTCCGACCCAACACCAGATGGCGAGCTCATGCATACCATGTGTATCTACAGCGACAGATGCCATCGAACACATTATTTTGAAATCTGCAAATTTTGCAGCAGATGGTGGATTGTGTGGCAAGTGCGGCAAATCCATAGTTATGAAGGCAAATGTCACAGCCACAGAACTGAAGAAGTCCAGTAGGCCTGTTCCTCATAGTCCATTTCTAATCATTTCCACAGCAGGCACTGTAATTACCTCCTCTGCTTGCTTCCTTTCACAGTTCTCTTCCAATCACTGTTTTGCTTCCTGACACAGGGGGTAAGATGCTGGGAACCGTCACATGTATGTGCTTACATTGCATACAGTTGCCCAAATCCATGTAAGATTTTGCAGAGTCCTTAATGTTTTTAATCCTTCAGTCTTTGATGGCTTTAGAATGACTGCACATGTAGCGATTTGGCGATAAATGTTCTACAACTCCAATGCTGCTAGAAACTACAACAGAGATTCATAATACGAAGCACAGCATTGGTCTAATAAATTCAGGTAAATATACTTCTCACCCACTGTCGCTTCTGCAGTGAGCACTATTACAATTTATTAGCCACCAAATGGCTTTCCTTTTTATGTCACAGCAAAAATGATACTTTGCTTTATGCCTAAGCATTTTCAATGCCAGATGTTAATATTAAATTGTCCTCAATTTATCAGCCTCAGACGAAAGGAAAGCCAAATCTGCCTTTGCAGCAATCGTGCAATAATCGCAACCCATGCCATCATTTAGCGTAAAAGGCCATTTATTAGGGCAGGGTTGCAAAACATTCAATACTCATGAATGTCATTCCCTCTACCACCGAACACTTCCCGCTTCTCATCAAACTTTCTCTCTAATGCCCCATACCGTCCTTCATTCTTTCCCCCTTTCGCTCACTGGCCTTCCATTCCCCAATCTCTCTTTCACCTGCCCTCCTAAACATCCTCCAATGAAAACTCTTTGACCTGTTCGAAGAATCCTGCACACCGTCTTCCTTTGCCTGTGCGCCCTTTATCCTCCCCGCCGCCCCGAGGAGTGGATCAGACCACATTTGACTCTCCACCCCCCCAAAATACCGCCTACACCCTTGCAACCTGTCCTATGTTGACAACCGCTGAAAACATACTCCCCCATTCCAAAACCCAAATTTTGAAGGGTGGGTGGGTCTTTTGTTTTTTTAAATGACCCTCTCCACGGTGATGCTCGGGGTCAGAAAGAGGCCGAACACACCTCTCCCAACTACTTTAAAGCTAAAGTAAAACCTGCCCCTTCCCGCCAAATCTATCCCCTTCCCTGGCCTTGCTCCCTGCACGAATTTCCCCGGGGGAAACCTATCTGTGATTTTCACTTCCCCCAGGGCCATTCATTGTACTTGTGATCTTCAGATCACTGCAAATGTCAGCAGCGGGCATTAACTCACTGAACCATCTTACAGGTTGCGATTTTCAAATGTTGAACATTTTCAACCACGCTTTGCTTTAGAACACGTGCTAGAGAACAGCCGCAACAGTGATAGTGCCAAAACTGCCACAGTGGGCGTTAAACAATCATTCTTCTCTAAAAATATATGAAACATTACTTTTTGAGAATTTTGGGATACATTTTTAGATCATAATATTACAAATTGTTGCATTTTCAGTGCTACTATAATTTTAAATGGCTCTGGAATGCAAGTACTGAAAAATCTGTCTGCTATAATGTCCGTTACTTACCTTTGCATTCTAATGTAATTACTTCTCTGAGGTTACCAATTCTTTACAATTTGTATTTAACTGTCAAATTATGGAGCCCGGACTGTCACTTAGCTGTAAAACAGCGCATGCTTGCTAAAGTTAATGTCAGTAGGCTTGTCCCTGTTTTTACTTTCTACTGTTCCCTGTAGAAACCCCTCAGCACTGCGCTTCGATGTAGGTTGACATTCGTTGTACAAGGTTTCAGTGGCTGGCTGAAATTCCACACCCTAAGGTAGAGCCTGTCAGTCACAAACTTATAAGTCCTTTTAAAGACTTGTACCCTAAACCACTGGTTCACTACTTTTGACTTCTGTGGACCCCCAGTTTATCATTACTGGAACCCAGGGACCCCCACTGAATCGTTGTTGGAATCCGGGGACCCCCCCACTGAGTCATTACTGAAAGCTGGGGACCTAATCTGTTAATATTATTTAATTTTCTAAGCAGTCGCGGACCACATGAGGAGGCTTCGCAGACCCACTGGGGTCCCCACACCACAGGTTGGAAACCACTGCCCTAAACTGTTCCCTGGGGGAAAAAAGATGCTTCTCTTCCATAAATTGGACTTACTGTTTGAAACCAATAATGCACTAAATGTTCAGAGCAAAGCCACTTTCACCAGGATGCCACATGCAGGTTAAACTTATTGTTGGTAATGCACCTGTTTATACCCGTAGCATTGGTGTGTGCTTTAGGATACCCTAGTATGTAAAGTTTTCTGGGTACTGATTTTGTGAGTGCCGGTGTTCACATGAATCTGTATAAAAGCACGGGGAGTGCTTGCCTAAGCGTGTCCCTCTCGCGGGAAGTTAGGTTTCTGGACTCCGCAGTGCCTAATTTGTAAACTGTTCACCAACTTTGAATAAGTTAATGACTCTTCCAGGAATATTAAACAATATCCTTGAGGATCTGAAAAGCACCTTGACGCAGCACACCTCGGCAAGCACCAAGGCTACTGTAGCTGCCAGTATCACGCATCTTTCAACATCACGAGCTGAGCCCTCTACTTCCATGAGCTCTAAAGGAGCATGTCAGGGACTTTTCAAGCAGGCAACTCAAGCAACAGAGTGGCCAGCGGCCAGTCTGCAATCAGCAGAACCCATTTAAGCAGTACCGCAGCTTCATTGCCCCCATGATAGTCAGCACACACACTCAGGCGTCTATTTCAATGACTATTCTCCGGGTTCAAGAAGTGTCCCACTTGGAGCTCAGGCCCATCAGTGGGAAGTGCAAAAACACAGAGTGAAGGCCACAGGGAGGAAAAACATCTATTCCTTCTTTAGCAGCCAAACAGATCAGCCCAAATCGCCATCCAGATTCAATGCAGCAGAGTAGGAGGGAGGTCCAGAGGGGCTGAGTAACAACTTCCTGAGTCCTTCTCTGGCCCACTCAAGCAGCAGCCTTACGCAGCCCCAGGACGCCACTTTAGAGTGCCCTCCAAAACAGGCAACTAAGACTCTCTAAAAGGGATCATCGGACTTCACAAGGCCCCCACCCAGCTAAGCTTGGGTCCTCTGACAAACAAGATTTCTCAACAACAGGGAGAATTCTCTGTCAGTTCTCCCAAAGTCGGTGGGGGCACATCACTTTCTGTGGTCACTGATTATGCAAAAAAAAACACGCAGTCAAGGCGTCCACGATTTGCTTCTCACAAGAGCTGTTGACATGGATCCCAGGCCACCAGTAGCTACACAAAACCAGTATTAGTGTCTCAAATTTCCACCCACCCTCAACCAGCTACCGAAGATACAAAGTCCCAAGCTCAGGGACCCCCACCATTACAACCGCCAGCACTTTCCTACGGTTGCACTCCCACAGCGCAATTTTTATGTATCCTGAATACAAGTCAAGGGGAGCATTTGAGCTGCTTAACTGGGGCAACAATCTTCGTTTGTTGAGCCATATACCGGACACCATGAACCTAACTATTACAAACATAGTTTAGGTGAAATTTTTACCACCTTGCTCAGCCCAAAGAAATTAAACCACCAAGGTGACTTGGACATCCAGCGAAGTAGCCAACCTGATTTTGGGGGCAGCAGGGCATTTTTGGAACTGGGGCATTTAGGTTACTCCTGCTATCGAACTGGCATACCCATACTTTCTACTCGCGAAAACAGGCAACCAGGGATTCACGTCACCAAAGAAAAGTCTCCGGTGGTATTCTAAGAAGCACACAAAGCAAATCACCATTGTCCCCACTCCACGAGGCGCTTCATCATCGCCGCAGCCTTTCAAACTCCTTGCTCATCGTCAAGATTGGAGCTGGGTTGCTAGCAGCCTGAACTCAACAGCAAGGCAATTATGAATAAGCAAACCGGCTTTTGGTGCCCCAGAGTCAAAAGGGAAACTCAGTATATGCTCCTGGAACATCAATGGTCTACTCCACAAGTTAGGTGACAAAGAAACATTGAATTGCTTAGCCTCTTTTCAAATAATCATACTGCAAGAGACTAAGGCCAAAATTGCCCCGGTGATCCCAGGATACTTAAATCACTATGTCCCAGCCATAAAAAGACCCAGTTTTGGTCGCCCAAGCGGAGGTTTAGATATTTATATCCATTCTACCATGAAAAGGAGCCACCTAATGCGCCCAACTAACGTCAAAAACTTTCAAATTGCCCTACTCTCTCTGAACTAAGGCTGTCTAAACTTCAATCTAGCACTTATGAATAGCTATATCCTCCTCAAAACGGATTATAAATTGGCGACTAAAGCACATCAGGTCAGGGAAATAGCGGAGTTACAGGCTAGTCCCTCCTGCCTTGAGCTAATCCTCTCATGAGATTTGAATATGAACCTACTGAGAAGGGAATACTCTGAGGAGTCTTCAAGACTGACAAAGTGGGGAGATCATTAATATATGATCTGGAATTTATGAACTTACGTGTAGCCAAAGGCCGCTTCAAAACATATCAGCCACCTTCCTTTACTTTTCATAATCAGAAGGCACACACTTTAATCAATTTTACGATAATTTAATTATCTTTGTTTCATCAAGTTTCTAAGTTCCAGGTCGCGACAAGAAGTGAAAGTGATCACCTACCACAAGAACTGTTCCTTACCACCAAGAATCAACAGACATATTGCAGGGCATAACGTACACAAATAACGGTAAAAAGCTCAAATGGTCATTAGATACCATTCTTATGATATCAGAAGAGGCCAAATAAAAGTGGGTTAAAATATCCGACTTTGCAACTTCTGTACAAATAGCTTCAGATCAGTCTGCTGAAGAGTTTGTGGCCTCCTGCCCGCATACACCAGGCCCATTCAGACACAATAACTGCATTAAGGAGCAGTCACCAAGCCAGGAAACTAGGACACTAAAAATAAATTTAAACAGAACCTTACGTCTATGTCAACGAAATCCCAGAGATGGAGCCTCAAAGACGCTTGTGTCCAAATCTAGATGTGCCTACAGGAATCACTTGTGGGAACATCAAAGAGACGCAGCATCAATCTTAGTGACTATGCTCTTAAATGCACTCAAGACAAACAAGAGTGCAAAATTCTGGGAGCAGGTGAACAGCCGGCACAACATAGCTCAAAATTACAACAAATATTTCTGAAGTAACTGGGCATCAGTATCTTTCCCAGCACTTTGGCCTTTCAAATCACAAATTAACCCTGGGGCAAGATATGGCTAGCCTGACATCTATGTCCACCCAAACGGAGGCACGAAGCCTAAGCTGTCTACTTATTTAACCAGAAGCAGTTGAGCGGCGTATAACTAAAAGCCGGAGGGAGAGGGCTCCAGGCCCCAATGGAATTCCTGCTGCATTTTTCAAAGAAGATCAATTCTTTTGGGCAACTCATTTGCAAGTACTTTACAACAGCATAACCTCCTCCAACTCCATCCCACACTGATGGTGAGTCTCAATAATCTCCCCATTTTTCAAAGGGGACTCAGCTAATGATCCTGTGGAATATTGGCTAATAGCATTCTGGATGTGGAATGCAAGTTCTTTGCCAGTTGCCTCCTGGAAAAACTACAAGCCTGGGCATCAGACAAAGATCGAATCCTAGTCAATCAAACAGGCTTTTCCAAAGAGGTGGGCACAACAGCCAACCTTAGGGCAGTATCTTTACTGTTTGAGCAAAGCAGGCATGCCAAATTGCCTCTTTATCTATTGTTTATAGACTACAAGGCTGCCTTTGACCAGGTAGACAGAGGCAAATTATGGACCAAGCGAGCAAAGTGGAACATCCCAAACCATCTGCTAAGAGTCATAATTGTTCTCTATATAAACACTTGGGTGAGAATCAAATTGGTGAACGGAGTGCATCTCTCCAGAGAAATACCAACTTCTCAGGGTTGCAACAAGGGTGTGTTCTAGCTCCTCTTCTTTGTAATCTTTTCTTGACTGATTTACCAACCAACTTAGAGCAAGTCAACTCTTACCCCCCGAAACTAGGTAAAACCACCCTGCCGTGCCAGATGTACACTGATGATCTGATACTTCGCAGTCATACCAGAATTGGGCTACAGAGACTTCTGAACTTCAAAGCTGAGTACTCCAATGGGAATGCCCTGATTACCAACTTGAAAAAATCTAAAACAATGTCCTTCAGGACAATTCTGCTGCACTCGCATCAGTGATACCTGGGCGACAGTAGAATAGAAATGGTGCAGGAATACAAAAACTTGGGGATTCTCCTAGACAACAACGGATCTTTCAAGCAGGGGCATAGAAGTACTAAGGCGGAAATCCCATTCCCTCATGTCCGCATTCAAATGCATCAAAATAGCCACAGTTAGCTCGACTTATCTACCTTTGTTAAAAGTGATCCAGGCTAAACTGGTCTCCACTATACCATATGGCAGTGAAACCTTGAGAGGAAGAGACAGGGTTTTCCTGAAAAAAATAGTCACCAGACTTTTAAAATATATATTCTGTCTACCGAGTTATATGTCAACTGCACAACCGTGCTTTGAGTTTGGCCTGGTGAGGCAGCCATTAGCAGAAAATGGAGCATACATCAAGCTGTGCTATAAGTCCTGCCACACTGAGCTCCCTCCTCTGGTTGGATATCAATGAGCAACCCAGCTTTTCAGCCAGGCTCTATGTACAGTCCTCCTTGGAATCACTAGGTCTAACTGACCAATGGGAACTCTTTGGTTCATATCACCAAGCCAAGCTGATAATTAATAAAAGTGTTAAGGTTTAATTATTGCTAGAGGACAAAGAGGCAGTTGCTATGAGAAAGCATGCTTCACTTACTCTGTCATCATACACTTAATTTGCCCCACAGCCATATTTGAGAACACCTATCAAACCACAAGTCAAATCAGTTTTCATGTAGTACCGAATATGATGCTTGCTAACATACATACACACCTCCCTCCATGGATCAAGAGACATGACAGGGCTATGCCGGCTTTGCAGACTAGCCCCCGAGACACTGGTCCAACCAGATTTGTATTTGCAAAGGTAGTATGGACGATCAGAGAGCTATTTTTCGGCCAATCTAGCTTCAGAATGGATGGAGAAGGTGCAGACCCGCAATCATAGCCGGCTTTAACGGGGAGGGCACAACTCAACTGCAGGTTGGTGAAATACTTCAACATGCTTCAAGGTATGCTCCTAAATCTTTTAGGCACAGGGTAATTTCCAAGTATGCCCCTGCCATCAGACTCCGTGCTGTTTCCTGAACTGCTCCCTATGGAACTCATTGCAGCATTGCACATTCTAGCTAAGGCGCTGATTCTTTACTGTTGTTTCCGCACTTTGAATTGTACTTACGTTTTGTAACTAAGCATTTGACTGTGTGCCAGACTAATTCATATTGTAAACTTCTGCATTTTAACATTGTTTTTATGGTTACATGTGCAAAGGTTTTAAATAACCATGCATTTTCAAAAGTAAACTAAACTAATCTAATGTGTAAACAAATAAATAGGTGCAGGGGAGTTCCAGCGAGGAACATCTGGCAAATATACTGCTGAAGGGAATATTACTGCATAGTCAGTTCGCAGCTCCGAACTGAATGCCTAACCGTCATACATCGAATGCTCACCCGTCTTGCGTTCTACGTGCAAGACGGGCACCAGCAAAGGGAATAGGAACATTGGGTGGGCAGGGTTGGAATTATACAACATACAGGAAGGAATTACATAATACAATGTAATGGGAACATAACAAGGGGCCCAACGTTTTATCTTATGAGACAGCTGCCGACTCCGCCCAAAACTGGGAAAGTGGAACATCAAGGCTCCTTGTCTGGATTCCACCTCATGAATCGTTCTTCCACCACCTTAACTTTCCTCTTTAGAGATCTAAGAGATGTTCGCTTTCCTTTGTACCATGTGATTACTCCTGATGACCTGAATCACACTTCTTGCTGGATGTACTATATGAGGAGATGGATTTTCTGCAGCAATGACAGAGCCAGGGATGATATAAATGAATTAACAAATGAATGTACCACAGTACTACAAAAATACACTGAGTGAACGGTGCAACAATTTACCTGAGGTCAAACAGGTCAAGCCAAGGTGAGACAGGCTCCTGAAAGCAGTTAAAACCAATTGTTTCTAAAAGTTATCTGAATAGCATCCAATCAATCAATTGGTATTTATAAAGCACGGTTAATCACCTGATAGGGTATCCAGGCACTTGCAGGTCCCGGAGACTTATTTCAACAGACAGGTCTAGATGGCCATTTGGAATTCCGGAAGGGAGGTGATGGTCCGGAGGTGCGTGGGGAGGCTGTTCCAGGTTTTTGCTGCAATGTGAGAGGAGCATCCTCCACTTCTACTTCGGTAGATGCGGGGAGTATGGGCATGTGAAAGGGAGGCAGTGCGAAGTCTTCTCGAGGCTTGGTGGAAGTTCAGGCGGAGGTTAATGTAAGCAGGTCCTTGGTTGTGTAGCCATGTGTGTGTGTGGGTCAGCAGCCTAAACTGGCATCTCTTCTGTAGAGAGAGCCAGTGGAGTTGCCTGAGGTCGGGTGATGTAAGTTTGTCAGGAAAGGTCGGGGATGAGTCTGGCCACGGTATGGTCTGAAGTCTTTGTAGGAGGTGTGCGGCGATTCCTACCTAGAGGGCGTTGCCATAGTCCAGTTGGCTGGTGATGACGGCCTATGTCGCGGTGCGTCTCATGTGTAGGGACAGCCACTTGAAGATCCTACATAGCATGCACAAAGTGAGAAACCAGGTGGGGTAGACTGCTTTTATCTGTGATTTCATGGTGGGCTTGCTGTCGATGATTCTGAGGTTTCAGGTGTGGGTGCGGGTCCTAGGTCTGATGGCCACCAGGAGTCATTCCATGTACTGCTGCTGTTGCCAAAGATCACTACTTCCGTCTTGTCTGTGTCCAGCTGCAGGGAGTTAATTGTTCTTCATCCAGTCACCGATGCTTGTCATGCATCTGTGGATGTTACTTCTTGTGTTGGATGGGTCATCGGTGAGTGAGAGGTTGAGTTGGGTGTATCATGCAGGGATTCCTCACCAACTCACTCACTCTTGCAAACAAGCAAGATCTATACTCAGCAAAGACAGATGAAGGGAGTGTGGTGTACATTAAACCCATGAGTCTTCGTTGCCTTACCTTCACACGCAATTTATCACCCACCACTTAGTATTAGTAGCGACCATCTAAGGTATAGATTTAGTTAACACTTGTGACCCAGCTGCTTCAATTAATTCTTCTGTTGCTTAGTCAGGTGTACTACTGGTTTGCCTTTTCCAATTACTCTCCCTTGATTTTCTGAAGCTCTGGATCACATCAAAAGGCCCATCTTGATTGGCTGCATCCAGGGAGACTTGCAATCTGCTAGTGGGGGAGGAGTTAATTAGTGGCATTTGAGCAGAGGTAGGTGTACATAAGTGTTGTACGCCAGGTGGTGTAGGTTATGTCCGGACTTAGAAGAGAAATCTTTGAGTCCCAGTGCTTTGGGAGCAAGGAGATGTGGGGTTTTTGTTTAGCTGCTTGTGGGTTCCTGAGACAGTATAACAATGAAATGCAGCAGATCAGGACTGAGGAGAGCAGGAAAAGATGTCGAAGTATCTCAATACCTGAAAAGCCAGGGGATGGTTCACTGCAGGACCAGGGAGGAACTTTGGCAAAGGTGTCTGCGGGTCCCAGTGCTGGGTGAGAAGTGGGTGTTACAGATCAGGACTGAATTACTTTGCAGATCTGCCTGTGAATACAGGAGCGAAAACCACAAAAGTATCCTGAAGATCAAGCTTGATGTGCTTTGGAAGGACTCTCAGCGAGTCTCCGTACTGGAAAGGGTGGGCGTGATGCAAATTCCATAATATACTGATTTGTTTCAAAGATCCTTATTTGTAACAAAAATCTTTGGAGTGAAGAACCCCGAAAACCACTGCAAAGTTGTATTTAAATTATATCCAGGTGTGAAAAACGTGCTTTCAGATTAGACAGTTTGCCAAAACCACTTTCTAATACAAACAAATCTGTGTGGGCAAGCCCCCAACAACCACTCAGTAAAACTGACTTGAAAACCTACTCACTCAATATATTTAGTTTGTGCCTTCTAGAAAGCCCCACTTGCCACTACTTTTTCAACGAAATACAACATGGGGAAACCCCCGTTTCCCATAATAATTTGTTTGAATTCATACTCAGTTTTGTCTAATGTAAGTGACCTCATGTTTTCGAATACACAATTTGACAGAACTTTTCCGAATATTTATTAGTCGAGAAAACCTCAACACTTCGTACAAAAATGGTCTTTACCTCTAATCAACTTTAAGGAGCATCCTACCTACTGTGTCTTACGTTTTCGTATGTTCCTATAACTGTTTATATATTTTATCATCTTTAACCGATTGGCCTGGCTCAGTGTGCTCCAAAATGCACCAACTGCTATTACTTTTCCCAAAAATATCCATGTAAATAGCCCTTTAGGTGCCCTTTCAAATTTGCTGTTAAATTTGATCGAAATAAAAGCATCATTCTCATTTACCCAACCACATGGTTTGGATCTGATAAGTTGACATTTTAGAAATTTTCTAACTAAGCCCCTGAAGAAGTAATTAATGCTGTCCTCAGAAATTCAGTGACAAAGCTTTTTTTCCCCTGGCTTTTGCTTTTTTTGTAATAACAAATTGTGCCCTATAGGCAACTAAATACTTGTTTTTATTCAGAAAATTTGATATTGTCTATTGATTTGTTTGAGGGCTTACAGCTCTTTAATATATTCCACCGTGCCAGATGGCACCCCATCTCCTCCTGCAACGACAGCGGCATCAATAACTGGCTAAATGTAACATTTTGACATAATAACAGTGTTGTAGAGTCATCTGGGTTGGGTAGTTATCTAGTTAATCCAAGAAAGACAAGACATGTGGATGTTGTGCAATTTATGCTAGGATTGCCCTCTGGGAGGGGTTTGATTTTCTTCAGAAGTTTTCAAAAGTAAATAGCAAATTAGGCATCATATGGCAGAATTATATTTCTAAAGAATGGAAGGCCCAGGGTATGGTATTCCAAGCATAAATTTTCATACACAAACTCAGAGAGGCCCATCCTTCAGGACCTCAGATGCCAGTATATCTACTGGGACACCCAAGTTCTCAAGCAAAGACCTGCATCTCACAGATTGTTTCACAACACATTGCAATTAAGGTACTCAAATCTAGTTGTTTCTATGTGGAGGGTTATAACATTCTATCAACAGCAAGATCGTTAAGTTTATGAGTGTGAGGAACAAGGCCAGATCTTCACAAACTAGGTAGAAAAGGGAACACGCAACAAGAACTTCTGTGACGAGAAGTTCAACTCTCTCCATTCCAGGATCTCGAATTGGAGGCCTGCGAGCCTCTTTAACCCCTTTTGTGTGGGCGTCGGCCACTGGTCGACACCCACACTACCTCCATGGTGCGGGTCACGATCAGTGGCCGACTACAGGGACAGGGTTAATAAAAAATCCTCGGGTGCATCACACCCGAGGATTTTATTTTATTTTATTTTTTAAACCTCTGGGAGACACAGAAGATCTTCCCCTCCGTCCCCCAACTCTCCCCTTTCACACGAGGCCTTCCCAAACAGGCTGCCTGGACCTCGATAGCAAGAGGGCCAGGAAACGCCACTAGACACCAGGGATTTCACTAGGGGGTGGAGGGGCGGCCCCCTCAGAAAACGGGCTGCTGCATATTTTTTTACATGAAGGTAGGTGTCCCCTGTCGATCGAGCCCCCAAGGGGCTAAATGTTTATAAAAAGATAAAAGAAAAGAAAGAAATTGACAGGGGGTCGTCCGTGGGCAGGGCGACCCCCTGTGGGGGCAATACTTTTTTTTTTTTAGTTGTTGGGTTTCCCTGGGGGCCATTTTTGCCCCAAGGAAACCATACAACTACTAAAAAAATATAGATCATATATATATATATTTTTTTTTGCCACCAGTTGTCTTGCAGTTGCGGCTTGCGTCTTCAAAGCAATGCACATACTTCAACTGATGCATTTCAACTGTAGCTTTTAGGCAACAATAAAAAAGTTAAGTAAGTCTTATGATTATGTTTCTGCTACAAAAGGATCAGACTTTTGTCTAGTGGCAGTTTTAGTGCCATAAAGAAGCGCAGAAGGTTTATATGCCTACTGCAAAAAGCAAATCTGTATTTTATGTAAATAGCTGAGTACATTAGTAAAGTCAGCCATTACCTGCGCTATAATACAAATGAAATGTATGTGCGGCCTGGGGGACAGCTATGGAGAGATGAAGGGCACTTTTGCTGGGTGGTAAGGAGGGAATCCGAGGAGGAGGCAATGGCAGTGGGAGCACCAATAATGATTGTTGGACTGCGCGCAGGAGGTGCTAAAGACTGTGACGAATGGTATGTGACAAGGTGTTTTTTGAGTGTCTTCAAAGAATGTGCTGATTGAGGGAAGAAGAGCAGGTAAGGTGGCATCTACTGTTGCACGTATCACACACACAACAGCAATTTTGTGACTGTCTAGGTAGGCTAGAGTTTTAGAGCAACAGTTTAGCCAGTAGCAGAGATGGTATCTTGATGGATGACTGCAGCTGACACCGTCACACGGGTTATAGAGGACAGCTCTGACATAGGATCAGAGACTGAGACAGCAGATACTGAGACAGCATCTGAAAGATAGGACAATGGTGCAGACTCTGGGAGTGATTTTTCAGTTGGAGGCGTCCCGTTCGATAACTCCTCTTCCAGTAATTATGAGGGAGGTGATGACGACAGTCCTGCTGTCCCTTCGCAAGCACAGTCTGTGCAACGGGGCAATAGTGGGTTAGCCCAACCCAGAGAGCAGGTGAATGCGGCAGCAAGCACAGAGAGAGAGTGCTCTCTTGGGAGCTCCCCAATTTAGTTGAGCCCCAAATTCCACTGCCCAAATCGTATTGTGGAGACATCAAAATTATTTATCACAAAATAAACTGGTTTTGTAAGGCAGGCACCAGTGTTTTTGGTCCTGGGTTCGGCGGCCATATAGGGAAACATACTAAACCCAAACATTTCTGGAAACTAGACATCAGGGGGAGTCAACAGAGGTGTGACTTGTGTGGATTCCCCAAAGTGTTCTTACACAGAATACCCTGCAAAGCTGAAATGTTGAATAAAAACTATATTTTTCTTGCATTTCTGTCACACAAACTACAGGAGTATGCTGGGATCCACAAAATTCCTACCACCCAGTGATTCCTCACCTGTCCTTATAAAAACACTACCCCACTTGAGTGCCTACAGCTAGTGCCTGCGTCAGGAATGGATCACCCCAGGGTCAACAGTTGCCTCATGTAAGGACCAACATTGACCGTTGTGTGATCTATTCCTGTCGCGGGCACTAGGCCTACCCACAGAAGTGAGGTACCATTTTTATCGGGAGACTTGGGGGAATGCTGGGTGGAAGGAAATGTGTGGCTCCTCTCAGATTCTAGAACTTACCATCACCGAAATGTGAGGAAAAAGTGTTTTTTTCCAAATACTGAGGTTTGCAAACGATTCTGGGTAACAGAACCTGGTGAGAGCCCCTCAAGTCACCCAATCTTGGATTCCCCTTGGTGTCTAGTTTTCATAAATGTGCAGGTTTGGTAGGTTTCCCTAGCTGCCGGCTGAGCTAGAGGCCAACATCTACAGCTAGGCACTTTGCAAAAAACACGTCAGATTTCAATGTAAAAATGTGATATGTCCGTGTTGCCTTTCCTGTCGTGAGCATTAGGCCTACCCACACAAGTGAGGTACCATTTTAGGGGAACACAGAATAGCACAACAAGTGTTATTGCCTTTTGTCTTTCTCTACATTTTTTCCTTCCAAATGTAAGACAGTGTGTAAAAAAGACGTCTATTTGAGAAATGGCCTGTAATTCACATGCTAGTATGGGCACCCCGGAATTCAGAGATGTGCAAATAACCACTGCTTCTCAACACCTTATCTTATGCCCATTTTGGAAATACAAAGGTTTTCTTGATACCTATTTTTCACTCTTTATATTTCACCAAATGAATTGCTGTATACCCGGTATAGAATGAAAACCCATTGCAAGGTGCAGCTCATTTATTGTCTCTGGGTACCTAGGGAACTTGATGAACCTACAAGCCCTATATATCTCTGCAACCAGAAGAGTCCAGCACAGGTAACGGTATATTGCTTTAAAAAATCTGACACTGCAGGAAAAAGTTACAGAGTAAAACGTGGAGAAAAATGGCAGTATTTGTCAGCTCAATTTCAATATTTTTTTATTTCAGCTGTTATTTTCTGTAGGAAAACCTTGTAGGTTCTACACAAATGACCCCTTGCTGAATTCAGAATTTTGTCTACCTTTCAGAAATGCTTAGCTGTCTGAGATCCAGTATTGGTTTCACACCCATTCCTGTCACTAACTGGAAGGAGGCTGAAAGCACTAAAAATAGTAAAAATGAAGTATGTCCCAGTAAAATGCCAAAATTGTGTTGAAAAATGTGTTTTTCTTATTCAAGTCTGCCTGTTCCTGAAAGCTGGGAAGATGGTGATTTTAGCACCGTAAACCCTTTGTTGGTACCATTTTCAGGGGGAAAAAAAAACACAAGCCTTCTTCGGCAGCCCTTTTTTCCCATTTTTGTTTTTTTTTTAAACAAAATTTTAGCTGTATTTTGACTATTTTCTTGGTCTCCTCCATGGGAACCCACCAACTTTGGGTACCTTTAGAATCCCTAGGATGTTGGGAAAAAAAGGATGCAAATTTGGCATGAATAGCTTATGGTGACAAAAAGTTATGAAGGCCTAAGCGCGAACTACCCCAAATAGCCAAAAAAGGGCTCAGCACTGGGGGGGGGGGGGGGGGGTCGAGAGGGGAAAGGCCCAGCAGCTAAGAGGTTAAGAATGGTCATACATTCAGGTGGGAGATTCAGGTAACCAAAAACTATGATCTCAGGAGCCAAATCACCCGGTTGAGTTCTTTTGGATTTGGGTGCCTGATTTCTCCATGGTTCTGAGTGACAAGGTTCGGGTTAAGGTGAAGCTTTCCATGCGGAACTCCGGAGTGTTCAAGTAGTGTGGTGAACCATGTTTGATGAGCCCAAGTGGGAGTTACTACAATGAGGGTGAGAGGCGTTCGCCTGAGCCTCCGAACCACAAACAGAAGAAGAGGGAGAGGTATAAAGCAGAGGCAAATATCCTTGACCAGTTCATCCATAGAGCATTGCCCTTGGATCATGGGTGTGGGAACGTAAAGGCGCAGTTTGGGCATTTTGCATTGTCTGCGGTTGCAAACAGGTTTATCTGTGGAAACCCCCACTTGTTGAAGTATGGGAGGAGGACTCGGGGTGGAGTTCCCACTCATGGGCTTGTTGCCACATCCTGCTGAGGTCAGCAAAGACCAGTGGCGGCTGCCGCAAATTTCAAGGGAAGGGGTGGGTGGAAAATAAATGTAAAAAATAATAATTACCTTACCGCCATCTCTGTTTCCATCCGCCTCACGCTCCTCTTCCTTCCATGTGGTGTCGCAGCTTTCACTGGGACTCCAGCAGAGGCTCCCCAGCAATCCTGGTGCTGTTTACATGCTAAACATAGCATGTAAGCAGTGTCAGGATTGGTCTGAGCGGCACTGACTGCCTCTCAGACACAAGCCTGGGGTCTGTGCAGTTTCTCCATTCCGGCTGTGTATACAGTCGGGTTGGAGAAACTCAATTGTGCATGTGTGTTTGGCCAGCCTGTGGCAGTCGGCCAAACACACATGTGCACTTAGTGCACTTTCCCCCATCCCGTGGCCAAGCCCCATCCCTCCCTGTACTGCTGGCTGAGCCAACAGATGGAAAATGAAACAATAGAAAACTATTGTTTCATTTTTCATCTCCTGGCTCTTGGCCAGGGGGCGCGCGCTCCTTCGCCATAGCGAAAGAGCCACCTCTGGCAAAGACGTCTGTTCCTAGGAGGTGTTCTGCAAACAGGTGGATTCTGTGACGTACTGCCCAACACCAAATGGTCTGAGATAGGCGTAATAACTATAGAGAGTGTGTCCCCTTCTGTTTCTGTAAACAATACATGGCTGTCATATTGTCCGTCTGGACTAAGACAACCTTGCCTATGAGGTGAGGTAGGAAAGCTTTCAATGCTAGGTGAACAGCTTGAGGCTTGAGGGTTTTGATGCAGAGACCTTGGTGTTTGGTGTCCTAGAGACCTTGAAATGTGAGATCCTGTAGAAGAGCACATCATCATCCTGTGAGGGCTATGTCTGCTGTGGGAACAATTTGTGGAACAGGGTCAGGAAACAGGTACCCTTTTAACAATTTTTGTGTGTTCTACCACTGCAGAGAGCGATGACTGCGGCTGTCTATCAATACTAGATCTTCTAACTGACCCTGTGACTTAGACCACTGGCGGGCTAGACTTTCTTTCAGCGGACGCACATGCAATTGTGCATGTGGCACTATGGCGATGCATGATGCCATCATACCCAGAAGATGCATAACTGTTCTGTTAGTTGTTGACTGGCTTGAAATTTTGGTGGCAGTGTCTGGAAATTACAATTCCTTGCTACATTGGGATAGGCTAATCCCAATTCTATGTTGAGAATAGCTCCAAAGTATAGCTGAACTTGTAACGGTTTAAGATGTGATTTTTGTATATTGATGGTAAAACTTAGTTAATGGAGCAGATCTATACTGACCAGAGTGTGTTGGTGACACAGAGGAAAGGTACTGGCTTTGATAAGCCAGTCGTCCAGATATGGGAAGACATGAATGTTCTGTCTGCGTAGATGTGCTACTATCACTGCTGACCATTTGGCGAACACCCGGGATGCAGTAGTGACCCCAAACGGGTGGACATTTTTAACTGATAATTTTAGCTAGCTATGACAAACCTGAGATATTTGTGGTGTGCTGGATGGATAGGGAAGTGAAAATAGGAATCCTTTAAATCTAGTGCTAACATGAAGTTGCCTTGCTGGAGAACTTGAATCACATCTTTGATGGTGATCATATGGAAATGCTCTGACAAGATGTACTGATTCAAAGGCCTGAGATCAAAAGATGGGTCGTAGTGAGTCGTCTTTTTTGGGAATGGCAAAGTACAGGGAGTATAAGCCTGAACCTTGATATTGAAGAGGGGCAGGCCCTATAGCTCCTTTGAGCAACAGAGCTTGCACTTCCTGTTTGAGCAGGTTTTGATGTTTCACAGATAGTTTGTGTGTGGAAGGTAGGATGTTTGGAGGTGTGGTGATGAGCTCCAGACAATAACCGTGTTGGATAATGTCCAGCACCCACTGATACAATGTTATGGATCGCCAGGTGGGGAGAAATTGTTGTTTTCGACCCGACAGGTGTTAAATGATCTGGGGGAAGGAGAAAAGAGTAACTGTTTAGTGGTGGATGATGCAACATGTGAGGAAGCACCTTTGCCACAACCTTTGGAGTGGTTACCCTGTACGTGTCCCTGTAATAGCTGTGTGAAGAGGAGTTTTTACCTTGCCATTGATATGATGAAGAGGAGGCATCATAAGATGCTGCTTTTGAGTCTGGCCTATATGAGAAGCGATGAAAGGAGCAATGAGGAGAGGGATTTGGAGTGCCCCATGGATTTAGCAACCTCTGTGTCCTTCATCTTTTCTAATGCTTGGTCAACTTGTGGACCAAACAGGTGTTCCTTGTCAAATGGGATGTTTAACAGTGTTTGCTGAACTTCTGGCTTGAAGCCATATATTCGCAGCCAAGCATGTCTGAGCAGCAACACACTGGTATTAATACTCCTGGCAGCTTTATCTGCTGAATCGAGGGCACCCCTAATGGAGCGGTTAGAAATTAGTTTGCCCTCCTGCACTATTTCCTGCCCCCTTTTTTATGCTCCTCTGGGAGGTACTGGATGAGTTCCTCCATCTCATCCCAGTGGACGCTATCGTACTTGGCTAACAGACCATGTGTATTTGCAATTTACCAGTGATTAGCGGACTGTGCCTCTACTCGTTACAATGAAGCATCAATTAGCTTAGACGCTTTATCAGGAGGTGGAGCATCATCTGTGGTGTGAGTTAGCCCTCTTACAGGCATTGGACACCACCAATGAATCAAGGGGAGGCTGCCCTCGAGTGTAAATCGGATCGGATCGGAGGGTGAAGCTTTGTATTTTTGTTGACCTTGGGAGGTATAAAGCATCGACGGTGTGACACAGCATGCCTTTTAACATAAGGAGGTGTTGGGTTGACCTATGTGTACTGGATAACGTTTCAAAAAGGAAATCCTCTTCTATAGGCTCTTTATGGAGAGGGAACTAGTGGCAGGCTGCAGCCCTGCCCTCCTGATGAGTTACTGATATGAGGTGGTATCATCAGGAGACAATGGTTTGGCTGGGTACAGATATGGATCGGTGTTACCTGAGGGATCAACACCATAATCTGTCCTGGAATCTGTGGAGCATCATAATAATCATCCGCCCTCCAACCATGTATGAGAGGATTTCAAGGATCTGGTGAGTGACTGACATTTTTCCTTCTGTCTTCACCTGAGGAGAACACTTTCAGAGGGGGATAATTTACTTTGTCTTGCACCTCTGGTAGGGGAACTGTGCTTTACAAAACCACAGAGGGGACTTAACTGTGTAGAACGTTGTTGGAAAAGGCCAAAGCAAAAAAAAAGAGGTAGCGACCCGACCAGTGGACAATAACATTTCCCACTCAAGTGCAGCTTCAAACAGGGCCAAAACAGGCCGTGGAAGGTGCAGGGGATGCTTACAACAATATTATGACAGCATTTTACAGGAAGGCCTACTATTTAACAATTCATGTAACTCGGATACATACACACACACACACACACACACACACAACATCCCTCTGCCCTACTGAGTCTTTATCAGGTAATCCTCAGATGCAACAAGGCAAGAACTTTATATGTGTCACACCTGGCATCTCCGGTCACAAATGGATACTAATAGTGATGCTTCATGTATCTGCATCCTCTTTGAACGAAAGTAGGGTGCCTCACTTATACAGTCGCGCGCCCCGATACCAAGGTCTCCCCTGTCATTGCCTATGTTGAGGTTGCCGACAGTAACAACGAGAGCTGTGCACAAGATGCTCGGCGGAAAACCTGCAGATCTGAAACTGCAGGTATCAGATGAATTACTTACATCCCTCACCATGCATGCAGTGACCAAACGTGTTAAAAAACCCTTTAATTCACTGAACACCAATGTTGAAGAGTAAATCACCCTGGAGAAAACTCAACTGCAGCAAACCTCACACTACAAAACAAAGTTAGTTCGTGGATAGGTTTACTAAGTTCACAATCTATTAAATATACAATAAAGCCAGCTGATTGCAATCTAATAGTCTCAGTTAAAACAAAAACAAGAAAGAAAAAAAAACGTACAAATCTTAATACCTCATACATTTAGAAAACACATATTGCTAAGTAAAATATCACACTTAAAATGTGATGATCTTTAAAGATTTTAAAAAACGTTGCACTTCAGTGGCCACATCTAAAAATAACATGTTCACCGGTAACAATTTTGCTTCATAATGAATCATAAAACTGTATTTTATAAACGGGGGTTTTAACACACATGGTGCTTATTTAGAGTTTGGCAGATGGGATACTCTCTGCTCTGGACAAAAATGTGCCATAGGCGACAGCGTACTTGTAATTTGACTGACAGAACATCCGCCACATTTGTGACGGAGTGTCAAGTCAGCCAAACTCGAAATGAAGCACGCAGTCGATATTTAGGAGTAAAAATAATCCATCAATACGTGTTCTATTGTACACTTTCTATTAAACCTGCACCAACAATATCCGTTATTTTGCTTTAGCTTTCCAAAAGATAGATGTATTCAGATTCTGAATTTTAAAATATCTTGTTTTCTCTCAAACACAGCCAAGGCTGATAAGAACACAACTATCTGTGACCTCCCAATTCTGGAAAATTAGAGATAAAGTATATTATCCAAATAGGCAAAATCCCATTTTGAGATGCTATAACAGCCACTACAAAATACTAGAAACAGAGTAATGAAATCAGTAAATGATTCAAATCTGCTCCTACACCATTAGCTGCACCCGCCTAAACATGCCAGTTAACAAATACAAAACACTATAAAATGATTTTACCTATGGGTTCGATAGTTCATCAAAATTAAGAACTACATACAAATCCAAAACACATCAGTTTACCATATGTTATTTTCCGGCACACTACCAACCAATCCTAACATTCCTATTAGGACTCATCTACTTTCCCACCTAGCCACTATTTAAGATTGTGCAACTACAGTTCACCTAGGAGCATCATCCGATGCAAACTCCAACTCTACTGAAATCTACCCATTAAGTATTCCATAAATTTAGCCTTCAATAATGTAATTAGCTGAGCCTCGATTAAATAAGCCATTGTGAGTTAGTCCACTTCTCCTTATTCATGCCAGAAACATCAGGCTTAGTACAAGTTACTACATACTCTTTGCCAATGTTCACGCCATATTAAATATCCTAGATGCAACACACTTTTCCAACTACAAACTCAAGGAGATCTACTATCTCCTTTAGTAACTTCAGTTAGACGTTCACCACGTGAAATAGCTAGAGTGGCACTTGTCTGTCGCACTGACCCTCTTTTCCAATTGCAAATTCCAGTTCAAACTGAGATCTCCCCATCAGATTGCCATCATTAGCAGTTCTGCACTCTTAAACAGCGACCTCAATCCCATCCCCAGATGGATCTACAGATAGCTGGTAGTAATGACATCCTCAATGTTAAGCAAGCAAGAGGCTGTGTACACAGTTGGCTCATTCATGGGTTCCCCCTAGCTCATCTACGACCCTTCGGGTTGATCAGGGGTCCTTTTTTCCATTTTCTCTGGTGCCTGATCCTGCCAGCCCCTTAAATCACCTGTTAACACTATTACACCA
The DNA here is from genome assembly GCF_031143425.1 of Pleurodeles waltl. NCBI lineage: Eukaryota > Metazoa > Chordata > Amphibia > Caudata > Salamandridae > Pleurodeles > Pleurodeles waltl. The sequence continues at coordinate 530,837,668 of NC_090450.1, read as the reverse complement.
CCCCCTATTGTGGTCTGAAAATTAAAATGTCTCTTATTCTCAAGGGGCCAAGAATTCTGCAGCCTTTGAGGATTTTATTAAACACTTGTGTGATCTTTAAGGTCCAGTAACTTGTTTACAAATCTGTTCATAAAAAAAGAAAACTAATACTAATGTACTATACTTATTTCGTTCTTTTATAAATCACTTTTATTCACCATTTTGGACCGTTTGGAATGCTATGGGGCACAGAAACAAAAGTTAACAAAAAAGTTGAAAAGGTAAGAAAGGGGAAGTTAGTGTCCATTGAGTGCAGCCAGGAATTTGTGACCGTCATTCTTCATTAACGACACCTGCTCTTATGTGGAGAGCAGTCAACCCCAACCTTTAATAGTTCTGTTTCCTGGAGTAAGTAATGTGCTAGTTTCTGTACAAGGCTCAATGTGCTTCACAGTTTGGTAACCTGGACTCCTGTTTGCTTTCCCCATGTTTCAGGCACTATAAGTCCTTTGTTTAATCAAGCCTGTGGTCGCTGATCAGAGGTTCCTCGTGACTCTCTAAACAAGTGTCACATTCTGCTGCTATCCTTGATCACCATCTCAAAAACATGCATAATACACAGTACTATGGATCTTATCATTCGATTGAGCCTTAATGAGCGGAGTAGTTTAAGGACTTGTACTAAGTGGTCATATTTTCAGCACTTAAAAGAACATTCAAACTGTTTGATTTGAAGTCTTTACAGCTTGCCGATTCTTTTTTGTTGTTGTTTGCCCCGGTGTAATCTGGATTCTTGTTAAATTCGCCAAATGATCTGTTTGGAGGATCACAAGGAATTTTCCAAGCATGGACCCTTGACCACACCTTTGACTTGGGAGTAAACAAGATCCCTGAAACCAAAAAGATCTCCCAATTTCAGTACTTTAAAACATGCAGATAGAGTGTTACTAAAGGGGGAGGCCAGTCAAAGCACAGCCAGTATACCTATACTCACCCCATCACCTGAACCTTAGTCCTGACTGCAATCAAGCAGCGCAAGATCTCTTCCTACCAGTCAAATACAAGGTCAAGGCGTGTTTTCCAGCCAGAAGTGGATTTTTATGTCATACCCAAACATTTGGAAGTTAATCTGGTACGGCTTTCAAAGCTGCACTGGGGAGGAGTGCATACATGTGGAACAGTAGGCAGGAAAACCACAGCTTCTCTGTATTCTGCACACTACAACCAACACACAAGCTCAATTCCATTGATTCAATATGAATTAAATGACTGCAGGTAGTGAATAACGATTTGCCTACATACTCAAACCGCATAATGAATACACTTAGATCCTGAAAGATCACTCTGGTGCACATGTCGAGAGCAAACCGTAACTAAAAAAGAAAATGGGCAGCTTTTTTAAAGCTAATGCACAGGAAGCTGATTTGCTCTCCACATCTGAACTGGGGTAAACCTTTTAGTCTTCAGAAAGAAAATGAAACTGCAATCCGCACCATCATATCACTATCCGATTAACCAAGGAACAGCGAGCAGCAATTCAGTTCTGTAAGTATCTTCATCTATCAACTTAGTATTCTGGAAGCAATGAACCAGGATTATGATGTCCATACGAGTGAGAAAACAGGAAATGCTTCTAAGGAGCAGCCTCACTGTCATTATTCTTGTTTTTCTCCCAGAAGACACCCAGCGTGTACTTCACTGAATTGGAGGCACAATCTAAGAGTGACTTCTCACCTTGAGGCTTTTTTTAAACAATATCTTTATTAACCTTTTAGAGAATACAATTCTCCAATATAGGGTATACCCGAGAAATCCTTCTACTTGCCTGTAATTAACTAAAAATTGGCTCATCACAGCCTTGACATCATTGTCAAAGTTAAACAAATGAACAACTGGTCTTCATTTTTAGAAATATCCCTCCACCCGATCGGGAGTCTCCAAGCCTGCCAACATCAAAGCCTGAATTTTTTTACAATGTAACCTTACTTAATACTCATTGACATTGTCGAAGATGAATTCTGTATGAAAGAAGAAAAGAATAATTCACCCAACCCTAAGGTCTCATTTGCGTTAGCATCCTCTTCGCCCTTGTTACTTGTCTCCCCTCTTATATTCTCATATTCTTTCAGTAGAGAGTTAGTTTGCTTACTTTCCCAGAATAAAACATTGTTTGTGACATCTGATTACTCTGTTTGGTGGCAAGCCCAACCCTCACACTAACGCATAGAACAAGAAATGCTTTTCACTTGTCCCGCTCTTGTCTTCTCTTTTCTGTGCAACTGCCCACAAAGGGAAAGATCTGAGAAAACGTACCTTCTCCTTGACCTTGCTAACAACTCAGTGTTTGGTTGACTCTTCCTGAACGCAACATTAGTAGTAGCACCCACCCCTTCATCCCCTCTGGCTTCAGATTCCTTATTCCAATGTACAGGCACTTGAAAAAAGGTTGGAGAACAGTCCGAGTGACTCTGGACACCAGAATCCTTTAGAGTGCCTTTGCATCATGAAACATCAACCTGTGGCAAACATCTGAGGATCCCCAAATAGCCACGTCTTCTGTGGTTCTCTAGTCAATCATTATGGCAAGCCAACATGTTATTTTATTATATCAGAGCATTATTCACCCCCTAGACTTCTCCTTTTCAGAATGCAGACCCTGAGATCTAATACGGTATTGACCAGTGATGGTCTATAATTTGCTAACATTTGTCTCCAGTTTCTAGATATTTGCATTCAGCTTATCCAGTGTCACTCCAGCTCCTGCAGTGAAACTACCAATGACATCATGATACCGAGGTCCCTCCACATAAAACACATACAGCTCATCACATCAGCCGAAGCAAAGTAGTATACAGCACAATCAATGAGTCACCAACAGAAGCAGAATGATTTTCGAGACAAGCACTGGATCAACTCCCTGCCAGACCCACCTATTCTCAGTTCAAATAAAAGTGCAATGTCATCAACCTCTTCAGTGAAAAATACAGACGATAAGACAGAAGATTAACAAAACCAATCCTGCTTCATCTCTTACACCTACTCCTTCCTGTAGAATCCTCCAATGGACATCCTTCAAAGCCCTATGTCTTACAGATCTTGCTGACATACTCAACTCTTTCAAAGTCACTTCTTATGAAGATGATGTCTTACACTCTCCCTTCATGAAGACTCTCTGGGAATGCTCCCTCACCTCTACCCACCATTGTCAATGTCTCCCTTGCTCAAGTTATCTTCCCAGAAGGTCTAAATACAGGCCAGATTCTCCCATGCCTAAAGAAAACTACACTATGTTCTTAATACCTTCCCAACTATACCAACCTTTACTCACCTACCACTCCTCGGCAAGATCATTAAAAAAGCAGTCCATGTTCAAGTCCAAAAACATGTTAATGTTTACCGTCTTATGCACAACTACAAAGCTGACTTCAGATCATGCTGCAGCACAGAGACCGATAAATTACAAATCGTAGACAATGCCCTCCTGACCGCAGCGGAAGTTGACCCCTGCATCCTGATATTGCTGGACCTTTCAGCTGCCTTTGACACAGTTGACGAGTCCAGCATCTTATGCACCCTGGAGTCTCAAATGGGAACCACCAGCAATGTCCTTCGCTGGTACGACTCCTCCTTTTCCAACTGACACCATTTTGTTCACATGGGCACCTTCATGTCCCAAAAGACCCCAGTTACCTGGTGAGTCCCCCAGTGTTCTAGACCACTGTCTACTATAACATCTACATTGAGTCGCTTGGTGCTCTACTTACAGATGACTGCATACATAGTCACCAATATGCCAGTGGTACACAACTCTACTTCAAAATCTCCTCTGCCTCAGATTTCAAAAACCTCAAACACTGTCTGCACAGCATCCAGACCTCGATGTCCAGCACCTACTTAACGCTCAACCCAAGGAAGACAGAATGCTTGTTATTTGCTAGAAACAACAAACAAGAAATAGTACAAACCTGGCTCAATTACATGAACCCTACGACTTTGAACCCAACCTTACACTGAAAGCCAAGTCATTTGAATTCACCCTGGACATCAACCTCAAGGAACACATCACCCAAAATACAGAGACAGCCAAGTACCAGCCTCTCTCTTCTAAAGAAACTGAAACTGTTTATTTCGGAAAGCAACTTCACATCTGCTGTTTAAGCCCTCATACACTTGCCTCTGGATTCTTTGCACCTCGCTGCTCTATTGCCTCTGGGACTGGACACTGGCAACCCTTAAAGACACCCTTCATATCATAGCATGGCTCATTCAGGGCCTGAAGAAATAGGATCACATCACCCCTATCCTTATGGAACTCTATTGGCTTCCCTTGACGGCATGCACAGTCTTCAAAACCACATGCATTATTCACAAAGCCATCAAGACCAGTATCCCTGCTTATCCTGGAGACAAGCTCACAATGAATGGTCATGTTTTGCACTCCAACAGCCAGGACGCCATCAGACCGCAGACTAAGAAATGTAACAAGCAATTACAAAGCCAATGGACCTTGCTGCAGAGACTTATTGACTTTGCGGTATAGCTAGACAAAAACGAACATTAAAAAAATTCAAAAAGGGTCACTGACACAGCAGTCAAGTTTTTCCAATGGCATAAGCATGCATAATGGCACCTGTAAAATGATGTGGGCGTCACTTGCTTTGTTTTTTATTTACCGACCCAAAATGGGAGACATCACTTGGATCAGTAAATAAACTAAGATTTTTAGTGAGAACGCAAAATGAAACAAGCATTTACAATGCAACGGGTCTCGCGTTTGCTCATGTTAGAGCTGATTGCGTTGTAAACTCCTAACCCGACTTTTCACCTATCGGGCAAAAGTGCATTTATGTACATAACCCGAAAAAGTGAAATCAACTATGTAAAAGCGCTCGATTTCTGCCAAGCGAGATTGCGCTCGTAAATTAGAGAAAAAGAAGTCCACAAGCCCGATGGAAAACAGCGAGCTTCGTGTGTTTTCTGTACTTGGTCGCTGCGCTCGAGGAGGGCTAGCCACCGGAAAAGGCATGACATATGCGTGCCTTCGACTAATGAAAGCAAGCAGATTTTATTAGGAAAGCCCACGAACCAATAAAAAACACTGACGTGAAGTTGACAGGGCTCCGAGCCCTTTTCTAAATACAAAAGAGTCTCGCTGCGATACGCATGGAACGCAGGCTCGACCCTAAAAAGTACAAAAGGAGGGCAGCAGGTGTTGGGGGTGGGCAAAGGAGGAACAGGTGGTGCGGGAAGGAGGAGAAAGGTAGTGCACAAGGGAGAATGCAACACTGCAGTGGAGGGAAGAGCAACATGAGGGTCTGGGGACAGGGCAACATAGGGGTGAAGCACACAATGGAGTTCAGGACAAGGCTCATTGGGGAGAAGAACACAAGACAGCAAATTGCACACAAGGGTGGCAGCAACAGGGGAAGAGCGGAGAGAGGCATATGAGAGAGAGAAGAACACATATTGCAGGGGGGAAACTAAATAAGCGATAAATAGGGAGCGCTTGGTGGTGGATATTTGTGGAGAGCACATGAGTGAGACAGCTGAAAAACACATGCAGTGCTTAATCAAAAAGAAACAAGTAGTTCCCTAAAAGGGAACTGTTAACGACAAATCAGCCACATCGAGAAAAATGGTAAAGAAGCTTCACTCCACTGAAAGGATACACAAAAGATGGGCAAAGAAAGCCAAAATAAGTAAGCAAATGAGAATTACAACAAAGCCAACCAATGTCAAGCAATAGGTGGGCTAAAAGCCCACTGCAAGTTCTTGGTGAGCCCACAATAGGTATTTTCCAACCAGGCAGCTGGGGAAACTTACAAATGAGACACCCCAGCATATATGCACAGATCAAGGATAGAAATGTAAGTTTAGGTCCAGGACCCCAGCTGTAGCAAAATGTCTATAAATTATCACCAGAGCAAGGACTAAGAATTCAACAGGTGTTCTATTACAGTTTTTTTTTTTTTAAGTACATCTCTCCATTCTTTACTTGATTTGCGTTCTTTGCTTACGAATTGTGAACGAGGCCACCTCATTTGCATCTGAAAAATATCTATATCTTTCTTTAATGGTTTCCATCGAATTCTCATAAACTTGACTAGCGCCATGGCAGCTACTGCAATGCAAAACAAAAGAGTGGTCAGGCAGCCCACTCTAGACTTTAAATTCCAAGAATGTTTATTGTGAATAAATTTGAGCACTTTGACACCACATTTGCATTGACGAACATGCCATTTCACAAGTGCACATGAAACATTACGTCAGGCCAAGTGAAAAGAAAACACGCCTTGTTCATTGGAATGAGTAACACGCAAAACTATTTTTAAAAAAGCAATCCATTCATTCTTGAGACTGCATTAGTGCACTGCATGATATCTTGATATCTTGCCATGCACGTGGTGATACAAGGAATTGCAGAATGGAAAAATAAACGTGTGTTAAAGGGAATTCGGAGACATGTTTAAGATCTTATTTGCTGGAGAGACTTGCCAATCCAGACCTTGCACAATGCCAGTCCCTGCCCCAAGAGGCAGAGACCAAATGTTGCCACCCACACTGCGCCTCATAATAACCGTAGAGCCCTGGAATGTGCCAGCCCCTTCAGGAGCAAACAATGCCCTGGCTTCATTAGAATACAGCTGACATTTGCAACGGCGCACATACCTCCCATGCGAAAGCCAACAGGAAAGGGCACATCAAAAATGAAACAAAACTGCTAGCAAAATGGACATAAAAAAAACCAGAAAAGTAAAAACTTTCACCCATGTTTTAAATGTAATTATACACTAGCGGGCATTTAATTTGAAGGTCTACACAAACTGTCCATAATTTGCAGCATCCATACTTTAATCTCAGTTGCCAAAGTTACTTCTTAGCTAAAAAAAAAAAAAAAAAAGCCAAACATCAATTTAGATGAATGCCACATGGTATTTGTACATTTTTTTTTAAGTATCGTAAAGTGAATGGTGTTTTAAAAGTATTTTTGTAAAATTGTGTTCTTTGAAAAATGGTCCATTCTGAGCATGAAGGAGAAACGCATACATTTTAAAATTGGCATTTTAAACAATTTATTTTAGCATTTCACTGACAAACTTAACCAACTCTTCACCCCTCCCCCAGTCCCCTCGCAGCACACTGTAGTTAGTCTGCCTGCAACTTGCAATGCTGGCTTCAATGTAGCAGGGTAGGTAGGGTGCTGTTTATAAACATGAAACGTCCAGGGCGAAACAGCCAGTGTTTATACGCACAATAAATCACAGCGAACAAGAAACAAAATGATCTCTCTCCGGCTTACCTGGACTGAGGAAGCATGCTCTCACTGCAGTACCAACAACACTCTACAGTCTTTGTTACCATTCAGTGGAAACTTGAGGCTCGGCCAGACGGGAGCAATCGAGTTCTGAGCGGATCATCCGACGACTCTTTCCCAGAACACCAGGCCATGCTCTCACAGATGGTGCGGATTAAGATGTGGGGGCACAGAACGCTTGCGAATGCAAACTATTATTCGTAGCATACAGGTGGCAAATTCGAAAAAAAATGTCACCGCAAAGGAATGGGTAAAAATATCTTAATTTTTCAAAAATATTTAATTTTCTCATTGGGTGTTAAATTTGTCATATCACATGCTTGCAGATAACAGCCTCTCCAGTCATGACGTTTTGCAGATTGAAAATATATATATATTTTATTTTTAAAAGCACGTTAGACATTGACAATTAAATAATATCGTTTTCGCAGATGCTAACAGACACGATTTAAAAGATCACTTGTTGCCAATATCACATCTTCCACATTAAATGTAAAACATGTTTGTTTCTATGGCTACAGAGAAATAGAGAACCACAAATACGAATTCGTTTTAAATCATAAATGTTTGAGTGAAAGGTCAACAGGCTGTTTCTCAAATAAATAGTCGCTTATTCGCTGTGAAGAACTTAAATCCTTTTATTAATGGTCAAAATGACAGCTTGGTTACAAGACAGTCTTGAACTTTTTAGCACTCGTAACTGCTTTATTCTGAGCAAAACAGAAACTATATGAAAGATGAATATTGACATGACTTATATTTGCAGGGATTGTTGCTAGAGCTCTGCCAGGTGTGTCCGTGCTACCGGGTAGGGTTGCCACCTGCCCGTTTTCCTATCAGCCTGGCATGTCTTTTTAAATATAGGCTAGTATGAAATGTGGCAACCATACTTCCGGGTGGCCGGAACAAAAGAGCCCTTTACCCTTCCTAGCACTTCCTGTACCATGCCCCAGGGAGCACGCAATAGAAGTGACAACCCTACATTTCCCTGCCTTAGGGTATAGCAGATAAGTAGATTTCATTAGGATCATTCTATGCTTTAGTCTTTCAGGGGGCTAACATTTCTGAGAGTAAAAGAAACAGTAGCTTCGGGATCAGGAGATCTATGAGGGGAATTAAAGAGACAAGGAGAAAGGTCATCAGAATGTGGGTTCATTTTTTAAAGTTCTTCTGAGTCAATGTCATGAATTTCAGAAAGTTCATGACAGGTCTTGCGTTCACAGCAATTAGAGTTCCTGTTCATTATTGATCCATTCCTCCATAGAGTGAGTATAACATATGAATGTTTGTAACAAAGTACAGATCTGGGTTTGAGATCGGTCAGTTTTCTGTGAGCCCTTCATCTTGGCGAGTACACTGTCCCGTTGGCAAAGAGATACGTTTGAGCTCTCCTCCTCCGATAAGCATTTGACTTCAACTTGTCTGGTGATGTTGTAGCAGAACAACCCGAGGTAACCTATTTTTCATTTTTCTTACACACTGCAGTTGAACAGGCAACTAACGTCTAAGTGGTACCATGTGCTGTCACTAGATATTTTCTCTGCATCTCTTGCAGAACACCTCAGAAAAAGGTTGTTTGATAAGTTTGGACATTTGTAGATTTGGAGATTTTCATGGCTTTCTACAAAGTAGCCTGGTGTATTCAGAAATCACCTTCACTTGTGGCCACAAAGGACTGATCTTTCTGTAATAGGTGCAAAGTCCTTGAAGAGGCTGAACAATTAAAAGGTAGCTTGTTGTCAGTCCATACAAACTTTGAAATGCCAAATCCCATTTGAGGACCAATACAATGACATCAGTTGACATGCTCAGGAGCATCCATGGCTGCATTAATTGTTCAACAATTATCCATAGTGATAAGTAGACATTGACAAGTCAGGATTGAATCGGTTCAACCAATGGTGATATTTTTCCACAATTAAGAGTTTATAGAGATAAGATGCCTTCCCCAGCCACTGGCCCAGATTTGGAATGACAACCGCATCTCCATCAGGACTATCCAAAACCTTCACCAATTTAGGAAAGTGCTAAAGACATACCTCTTTAAAGAGCACTGCCAAATGATGCAGCCACAGTCAACTTCTATTCTCAGAACCCAGGTACCATCCCAATACGCATTGACTGTATCTCTGCCTTTGACTCCGTTCAGAGCTCTGCTGCTTTTTGGCTGCTTTCACTATACAAATACCATGTACATACATATATTAACAAGCAGAACTCTTGAAAAGAATGCAGAAGCATTGTGATAATTCACTGGCCCGTGCTTAATACAAAATTTGATGTCCTATAGTCATAAGCACCACTGACTTCTGTGCAGGGCAGCTTCTTGGGATTTCAAAATATATTGATGTGAGCCTGATGGTCAGTGACAGTGTTAACAGCTTTACAGCACAAGAACAAAATGTTTGCAGAACACCAATGGTTTCCTTTTCAGTTTGTGAGTCCCCAGTTTTATCTAAATTCGATTGACAAAGCAATCATATGCCTACATGAATCAGCATCTCATTCTTGTAGAGACAGAACAGCAGCTAGACCCACCGGAATTGCATCCACAACAAGTTCAGTCTTCAGGAGAGGCTCTAGGTAGGCAATGTCACTGTCCTCCACAGTTCATGTATTATGCCATCAAATGAAGACTGAACGTTCTGTGACCAGGAATAAGGCTGCTGTTTCTTTGTAAGACCTCTTAAAGGAGAATGGACGAATGCAGCATTGTATCTAGGGGACTCAAGTATTTACCATGCCTAGGAAAGATTTCAGTCAAAAGATGTCTGGAGAAGAAGACTTAGTGGAGAGGGCATTTAAAATTTCGGTGTAGAGCCTCATGCCATTCCATTAGAAAATGTGGATGCAGAATTTTAGACCGGGTCTGGAAAATTCACATTTGTCTTTAATGAGCATAATATTGACTTCTGCAAAAGGTCCTTAGACATTCATCAGAGTCTCAGTACGTTCTACCCGAGTTTTCCAAAAAGAGAAGCATATCATAATGATAGTTTAGGAAAGAAGGCATACTCTTTAACATTTTCCTAATCTCTTCTTGAAACACGACATCTGCAGACCACACATCAAAGCTGAGGCGTTTGCATCTGAACAGGCCTTTTTGGGTGGAAAATGTTATACCATCTTGATCATTTCGTTAACACCAGCTGGTAGTTTTCCTTGTTAAAATTAAACTTGAGAACATCTGAGCCCCATTAAGTTGTTGAATAATCTATTGTTCTGACTGCAGGGTGCTAAGTGTCTGTCTTTGTAGGTGGCCAAATTAAACTGTTCATGTCCACACAACTTCTGGTCTGGCCTTCTGACTGTCAGCTGGGGACTGGGGAAGTTGGAGAAACCACGGCATAGTCCTATGTATGGCTTCATGATCTCTTTACTTGCGAAACTGTCAATTTCTGTCCCTGTCGTCTGCTGAATGTTGTGGGATATTTCTCTCAACTGCTTGCACCCCAGCCCTGTTTAACAGTCCTGCAAAATTCCAAGGGACAGCCAGTATTTACCGCAAAGTCAAACACAATAGGTAATGAAGTCTCCCCATGAGACAAGAAGGCATGAAAATACCTGTGTGTGCAAGAAAACTCTTTATGCTGGATTAGTGAAGTGAGATAGCAGATGGGGGTTTTGCAAAATCATCATTCATGGTCAGGACACTGCTTATGAGGGAAAAGACCTTCCTCAAAGGCAATCCTGCATAGGCCTTGATTCCAAATGGGTTAGGGTTTTTTCACCCCTGGACAAATTCTATCTTTGCAGGGGTCAGAATTCCTCACCCTTCCTTAGATTCCGACAGGTCAAAACTGTTGGAATTTAGGATGGAAAATGTATACAGTATTTTCTACACCATGTGGATTTTGGTGGTACATGTTCTTAACCAAAAACTCAGAATAAGTGCTATTTATTGCATTCAATGAGTAATATACCCACTGCTGTCACTGGGGGGGATAAACATCACAATACTCATAGTCAGGGCCACAGTCTTTCAATCGTGAGTTCTCTAGAGGAACACTTTCAGCTGTAATCTTTCTGGCTTCTGTCACAAAAGCACAGCTTGTGTCTTTGAGTCTGAGTGGCATCTGTTGATAATGCCCTTCCATGGAGCTGTGTACCCTTAGAAAATGATTCAGCCACTCACATCCATGTCATGGGCTTCCATTTGCCGGACAGACACCCATATGCTGTCATTTATGACCACAGCTGAATTATTTCCTTTTTTTGGTAAAGCCAGGGGCAAGTGCTTTCGTGGTAGAGCCTGTGGTGCTACCCACCTTCTCACTCTACCTGCAGTGATTAATTATCTAGAATTAAACACCTTCAGTGACTTCAACTCTGACCATTTTCAGAATGTCCTCTTTTTTTAGGCTTTTGCAATAGATTATTTTTCTGAAGGCTGAAGGCTCACATCTAGAGATAATTTACAATATGAGAGCGTCCCATTAGCTGTAATTCTCACAGTTGCATTTTTTTTATTTGCACTTTTTATGTGTCCAGCTATGAATCTGTGTGTTTTTCTGGTGTCTAGCATGTGGTATGAAAGATGTAAAATCCATAGTACATAGTTTTCAACAGTGTGAAGTATTTCATTAGACCATGATGTAGTGTCATCCTCCGATATCTTGAATATAGTATGTCTCTTCCTGGGACCCACACAGGGCATCTGAAGCATCTTCTTGCAGTCCTCAGGAGTGATACTCCTGGTAATAATGAACAGGTCAAATTCCTCAGTTCATCCACTGGCTCCAGCGGGCCCTAGGTCGTGTGACTCACTCATATCATACTGACGTTACTCTTGCAATACTAGTGCCTCAGCTGACAGAGTCATCACAGTGACAAAGCCGCATGGTCTCCATCTTGGGTGCTGCTTGGTGGAACCATCATACAACAAGGTCATTGTTTAGAGTTGCAGGACGCTGGTCACTTACATCGGATTCACACTGACAGGAACTGGATGGGGGGGAAGCAAGGTTGGAGAAAGTCTGCCTCACTGTCAGTGTACTGTCCCACCACTGCTGACACATACACAGCTTCATGACTGCATATTTGAAAATAGGAACTATATATGTAGGTGAATATAGGCATAGTATGCTCACAGAAATGAGCCTAGAGCTCTGCCGGTCACACTCAGTGGGACCTGTGGACCTATACCCTGTTCCCTTACCCTTTGCTCACATTTATATAATTATGTGAAGTATGCAGTGTCTGCCATGCTACTCCCCTGCTTGCCGAAAAGAAAAGTCTCAATATGTTCATTATGCCCAGTACTGGTTGAAATGTTCCTGTGCCAGATTTTCTTTGGCTCCGTCCATTCCACCACCCACAATGGGCATTCAAAGCCCAAACATCTCTGGGAACACCACCAATAGATGGCTGGTGAAATAGTGTCTGAACTTGGGTCCCTTCTGGGGTCCTTTTTAGACACACAAACTGAGCATAGCAGGTTCTAAGCAGGTCCTTGGGGAGAGGACTTGTGTGCCCCTGATGGAAATGCAGTGTGAGGCCTTGAACTCACTTTAAGATACCAGCCTACAGGTAGTCAAATCTATACAAATGCCCCAACTACGCTTTGTCATCACCAGCCAGGTTTGCTCTCTTCATGGGTGTTGGTAGTTGGTCAGACCTAATCCTTAGTACTGGTAGGGTCACCTGAACCTCAGCTGTAGAATGCCGAAAATTATCTTCTTTTGGTGGGATTCCAGAGGCGAGAATGGTGTAGTGTCCTGGAATTGTGCAAACTGAGACGTGGTGACCACGATCCACACAGCGGTGCCTCCTTTCGCATCCCCCCATACCACTTGACCTTTTTCTAATGTGTCTGGGAGCCACAGAATCTGAGGGGTCATTGACGCAAGACAATTTTGGAGGAAGCAGCAATAAGTCTGAGAGCAGATACCCCAGACACACATTGGACTACTTTATTGCCTGTGGAGTGCTGTATGTATATCCAGTTTCCAAGCAGTAAATGACTGTTGGAAGTTTTCAAGCTTTCCATGTTTCCTGTTACATCCAGGCAGGAGGCTTTTCAGAAGCAGCAGCATTTGAGAAGGTCTTTGCATTTCTGGTACAGAAGGCAGAACATCTCTGTCTTCATGAAGGAAGGTGTAGTGAGATATTGTCCTCCTGACCACTCCGGTAAAGTCAGCTTCTCTGCCGTTACAATTGCCTGGAGGGATGTTGCACTGTGTGCTCATAGAGTCAACCCCAGATGGCTGCAAGCAGGGCAAGGATGTCAAACGTGGAGTTCTTCCAGTGCTTGAGAGACACAATTCATTGAAAGAAGTGGGCATTGCTAGCTTTAGGTTTTCTCCAATCCAAGATTGTTGCCCTCTCAATGTTTGTTGTCTGAAGGTTCTGTGATGTTATCTCTTGCACTTAGCATTTATAAGAAGGCTTGGCCTGAGAAAGGTGAGTTGCAACACATTTGTTTTCCTATTTTTGTTTGTATTCATCACCCACGTGTTGGTATTTCTGATCCTGATTTTTTTGCTGTACTTCTTAGTTGGATGTCTGCTTCAAATACTGGTTCTGGAATGTTTATTCCAGCTTCCTTCTCAACCCTGATCAGCGGTGGTTTAATGATTTGCGTATCAAGTACGGTAATCTTCATCATCTTCAATCAAGAATCTTCCAAATTGCTAAGGAGGTTTCTTCTGCCCTTTGTGGCTTTTTTCCTCCTACCTGTAACCCTTTAAAGGAAACACTTGACACCTTTTAAGTGTGTAATAAGTGCAGTGTGGAACCATGGCTTCTGGGAGGAGATACGCTTTCTGTGGGGAATCAAGAAGAAAACTCGAGAGACCTTCACAGCACCCAGTCCTTGACCTTCCCAGGGCCAGGACCAGTAGGTCTACCTCTTTTCCCATCCACTTTTAATGGATGCCAATGGCTTTATTACTGTATCTCATTGGCTCACTTTCACTACTAGGTGACTCTGTAGTATCAAAGAGTGGGCAGCCCTCTGTTCAGATGCCATTGTGCTGCTTCAGTGTCCCCTTCCTCTGCCTCCTTGACCCCTCCATCACAAATTCTGTTGACTCTCGGTGGGCTGTGCATTGCTACTAGGCCTCAGACTCTGACCTGGATGTAGATGGTGGAGAGACTGGTGAGCATCACCGTGGTGCCAGGAGCAGGACTCGTCAGGATTGTGTAGATATGATCTGCATGGCAGATCGGACCAAGATGTGCCTGATGGGTCTGCCTCTTAGGATTGTGAGCCTATCAGTGGCCACCTGAAGGGCTCATTACCTTCCTTGGTGCCAGTTGCACAGCAGGTCTAAGTCTCCACCTTCTTCACCCATCACATGATGTATGCCTGGGTCTTTTTAGCAATGCCTCCTTTGGATAATTCATCAACACATTACATTCAAATGTAAACTACTGTAACTAACTTACATCTCACTCACTGGGAATCTCATACCTTAAAGCACAGGTTTAGCTTTGGGAATGCTCAAAGGCTTCTTTGTCATGAAATAACCCTCAAAACAGGGAAGTTTGGTGGGATGCTTATCCTTTTTTTTTTGTTTAAGCATTCACATTTGGGCAACACTCAAGCCTATCTTTCATGACATTGTGGAAATAAAGATTTATAATACCACACAATTGTTGTTTATGAGATTGTAGTTGCATAGTTGTTTTGCTTGTATACTAAGGCCCGTAACACCATTGTTACTCCACTATGCATGTTCATTCTTTGTTCTGGTCTCTCAATTATGGGTTTGTTCCTACTATGCATGAGATAATTAATACTTTGAAATGTGTATTGGCTACTAGCACAGGTACCTGATTTTAATTAATTAATTAATTTAATTAAATTAATTAATTAATAGCTTTATTCGGTTACTAGACCATCAAAGCATAAATACAGTCAAAATATTATAAGAGCATGGTAAAAGAATAATATAGAAATACAAGAATATAAGCATATAAGTAAAAGTTTAGGATACTCTACACATAATACTAATTCATGAAAAGCTACCATTTAGAAAACTCTTCTTATGTGCCATTCTGTCACAAGAACTTACTAATACAAGTATAAAATATAAATATGTTAATAAAAAGTCAAGATACTATGCATAAGGTGGGAATTCATAAAAGCTACTGTTTAAGAAAACTCTTTCTTATATGCCATGCCGCCACAAGCAACTTGCTAACTGCAACAAGCAAGGGTTTAGATGTATTACTCCTTGAAATTCTCATTGCTACCCAATATTGGGTCACCCCTAGAGCACGACAAATGGTGCAAATCCATTTGCATCAAGAAGCAGAATAGACTGGCCAAAAAAAAAAAAAGTGCTCCTCGGTTTCTGGGTTACCAGAACAAGCGGGGCACAGATCAGAAAAGGGAACAGACCCCCATTTACTGGTCAGGGATAACAGTGGAAAGCTCCCAAATCAGAAACGAGCATACAGCCCCTTCCCCTGCAAGTCAGGAATAAGGTCCAAAGAAGGTTCAAAGTGAGGTATCGATTTTAAGTCCAAGAATGTCAAAACACTTTAGGACAAATAAAGTTCAACATTGTGGTAGATAAGTGCAAAATCTATTATAGCACAAATCTTGAAAGCTAAGTACTTACCCTCCTCACCAAGGCATATTAAGAAACAGATAAATGTCTAATTGTATTTCACAAGATTACAATGGAACTCTTTATATTTTCTGTAATCAAATACTGCCAATTAGGGGACCTGTTGCAGCACCACCTGTAGTAATCACTGGGTCCAGAACACTTGTTGGCCACCTCTAAAGACCAGCTACCAAACGATCCAACATTAAAGACATTTAGTTATGATAGAGAGGCATTATAAGTAGAGAAGGTGCAAAAAAAAGTAACTCGATAAACCAACCAAGCAAGTAGGTCCTCTGTATTTGTGTCTTTTATTCTTGTTTCTTCATTGATGTACACAACAAGTGCAGCCAACGTGTTTCACCCTATCGCGGGCATCTTGAGGGCAAAGCTCAGTGGAGAAGACGTACACAACCAGTCTAAATATCAGTATCAGCAAAAATAGGCCAACATCTGAGGTACACTTAATTTGTAAACTGTCTTTGATCATGAAACAGGCATTAAGGTGCCTACATCAGATTAGTATCGAGTTTATAGAGTCAAAGGTCCAGTTGCCCAAGCTGTGTTCGACAAAGTAATGCATCCAGCGTCCAGGTCTATAGAATGCAGTCTATACACCAGGACGCTGGACGCAGATACTTTGTACTTTGGTTAGACTCGTTGTGTGTGTCTTCTTCATTGAGCTCTGCCCTAAGGAGCAACTTTCGTTTGCACTTTTCTACTTATGTTGCCTCTTTATCATAACTAAATATTTTCTTTAAACAGTTGGCAAATGAATGTACCACATCAGAAAAGGAATAGTTATGAACATCTCGTTGACACAGGACTTCACAGGAGTAAATATTAGCAATCGCTTCTAAGTCCAGAACTTAATTCAATCAAATAGATCAGTGGTTCCCGACCTTTCGACTTCTGTGGACCCCCACTTTATCATCACTGGAATCCAGGGACCCCCACTGAGTCATTACTAAAGGCTGTGGACCCAATCTATTAATATTACTTAATTTTCTAAGCATTCACGGACCACCTGAGGAGGGTTCGCAGACCCCCAGGGGTTCCCGGACCACAGGTTGGGAACCACTGAAATAGATAATATATGTTAGCAAAAAGTCAATTGCAGACAACAAATTTGAGTATTCTGGAATTGGGATGTACAACAACCATAGGTGAAGCAAACCAAGGGCCTGATTTACAGTTTGGTGTACGAGTTACACCATCACAAATGTGTCAGATATCATGTCCACCGTATTACAAGTGCCATTGGATATACTGCACTTGTAATATGGTGGACGGGGTATCCGTTATGTTTGTGACAGATATACTGCTCGCTGTATTACAAATGCCTTTGGATATAATGTACATGTAATATGATGGACGGGATATCTGTGATTTGTGATGGAGTAACCTGTCTGCTGAATTCTAAATCACACCCCAAGTCTTTTATTTGATATAATATTTTTGAAGAGATGTTACAGAGCTGCAACTTGAGCAACTTTTGGTGATAAACGTTGCCAGATTTCAGATGCCTCATTTTTTAAATATAAAGATAGTATGAGAATTCATCTTGATGTTTAATTTAAATTGATCGAAACGAGTTTCCTATCTGACCACTCACACTTCAAGCCATATATATTTGAAACTAGAATCTAAACGTCATCCCTACGTCCCTCCATGCAATCATTTATTTCCTTGTTGTCCGTTCCAGAGGGTCCATGGGTGCACACCAATATCTAACTAAATACAAGATTGTGGCGTGATCCGATAGGCATAAGATTGCAACAACACCTAATTCTAACTGAATTTGGGTCTAGAACACCGAGACTTCCTTAACCAAAATAGACCTGATAGCATTTACTGGTGATCAAATTCTAAATTATTTTTAAAGGCTCTCAAGGTCACATCCCATGTATCAAGGGTTGCTAAGTACTGCATTCACTGGTTTTATAAGTGAACCAAAAGAGTTTCATTCATGAATTATAATTAACTTCACTATAACAGTAGTAAATTCTTTTGTCTTACTTTATTTCTAACAGTTATGATATTGACTTTACTTTTTCAAGCTAACAACCCTACAGAAAACATCTACATTTGAATTTCCGAATTCCAAAGACTAGGATTTTAATTTTCTACAAAATGATAGACGGTTTAATGCGCTAATTGGTTTTAATAAGTACTTTAAGTTCTTTATTCTCACATAATTGCTTTACAAAACCACCAGTTCATATGCTTGCAGGTGGCAATTTAGTCTTTATGCTGAAACGTGGAGGAAATAAAAAAAAAAACTATTTCCATAAAGTTTCTGCCAAATCTGCCATGTGTATTTAAAGTGTTATGTTCCTGCAAGGCAGTGAGAGATTTTTTGAGCTCCCAAATTTCTTTCAGAACCATTCTTCGGAATGGTGCTCACTGAAGAGTGCCTCTAGGGATTACTCTTCCCCTAATCTGCCAACTACCTCCAAACATTCCCCCAATCAGCACCACCACAGGGTAATCATCACCAGTACAACTAACATTCATATTCAAGGTTTCTTTTAGGAGTGAGCTGGAGGATATGATTGTCACTGTCATGTCATTGTCTATTACTGAGCTCTCTTCAAAAGCCACTGTAGCTCCAAGGCATCAGTAGTGGATTCTGACCACTCATAGACCTTGGTAAATAGTTTAGCATCTTCTGGACTATTAGGGCAAATTGTATACTTATTCTAATTATTGTTCTATTTGGGGCCCATAGAGATATCTCTAAGTGATTGTGGGGTACTTTAAATACATTTTTCACATGCCCTCAAACGGTTATGTTTGTTACTCAGATCACTGCTATGCCAATCAGCAAGCCGAATAATAAACGCAGCATGCTGCCAACCTTTTATATTTATGTACATTCCGCTTGCCATTAAATGCAATATGTCTTAGGCCCTGGACAAACTGTTTGTCAAAAACAGTCTGACTATGCAAGCTGATTGACCAAAATGCCACCTGTAGTGGAAGTGACATGACACCCCTTTGACTTCTTTTGAAATCAATACACCCTTGTCCCAACCCCATTTTCAACCCCAATCCCTCAACATCATCCTTCTTGCTGCTGATGGGTTAGCAGAATTCAAAGAAATATAAAGATCCAAATATTTCAATAAATTTCTCCTTCTACTATCTCGTCACTTGGCTTGATAAAGAATTGACGAGATTTTCCATGTTTCACCCAACTTGCACACCAAATTGGCAAAAAATCTCTCTCCTCCATACTTCACCCATCATGCAAACCAAAGTAGTTTTAAAATCTCTGGTTATCACTCTCAAATCCCTTTGGTATTTGTTATGTTTATAAGTGTATAGTCAATACACTTCCAAAAAGCTTATATTACAAAGACATCATTAGTCATTGCTGGTGCAAGATAAGCATTAACTACATCAAACTTTCCCATATTGTTCCTGCCATTTCAACGGCTGCTTGAGCTGCCAAAATAGTCTCCCCTTTCCACTGGGATATGTTTTCATTGCATAGGTGCTGGCATTGTTAGCGTAATGATAATTCCACATTTAGGGGGCAACCCCCTCTAATTTTCACTACAGTTTTTAATTGCATGTATACTCAACTAAAGGGAGTGAGTCAAAGTTCTAGATTCTAGATTTCCTGGAAAGAAACAATCTTGCTAGTTCTTAAAAATTCCTCCAATTTTCAATGTTTTAACTCGGATCTGTGATGAGCCAGTGCAGAATTGCCTAACAATTGTCAATCGGTCTAGGCTGCCTCTTTCCCATGACTCATATGCTCTCTTGACTATAATATGACAATTTCTGCCAATGTGCAGCTGTGGTAAGTTGGTCATTAGAACTCCCCTTTTGCTCTCTTTCAGGGCCATACCAGGGGTTGCAGAAATGGCACAGTTGGAAGACCCTGTGTTAGAAATGGGAGTCTCGAGTTGGCAGTGGATTGCACCTGTCCAAGTAGGGACTCTTCTTCATAGTCAGGATAAGGGAGTCAATCACCTAAGATAACGTCTGCTCACTCCCTTGGTAGCTTGGCACAAGCAGTCAGGCTTATCTCAGAGGCAATGTGTAAAGTATTTGCACATAACACACAGTAATACAGTAAAAACACTACAAAAGGACACCCCACCAGTTTTAGAAAAAGAGGCAAAATAGAAAATAGCAGTCCTTGCGATGAGATCCAAAGTGCGGCGTCGATGGCATTGGCAGGAGTCGGTTTCGGAGGTTGGTGCATGGGTCATCGGGCCCTTGAAGTCACACGTGTTGCAGATCAAACTCTGTGCTGATGGTAAAGTCAGGATGGGTTTGTGGCTGCGGTGAAAAGTGGGACAACCACAGGTCACAGTGCAGGCTGCGGCTCAGTGATGGCGTTCTGCAGGGTAAGTAAGACCAGGGCAGTGGTGTGAAGCAGGGCTGTGTGACATGTGGTGTCTCCAGGTCACGTGCAGGCAGCGTCATCGTCGTCGCTGAAGTGCTGTTGTTGGTAGGCCCAAGGCTGCAGTACGATGCGAGGTGGCATCCCTGGGTCGTAGTGCAATCAGTGGCATCTGTTGATGATGCTGGAGTCAATGGCGGACTAGGGCTGCGGTGCGGTACGGGACGGTGCTTCATGTACCTCACAAGCGGTGTCCTCAGGCCGCGGTGCAGGCAGCGGCTCCCGTGTCAGCGTAGAACAGCATTGTCTGGGATACCAGGGCCGCAATGTGAAGTGGGGCCATGTGATGTGCAGGGCCCACAGGTCACGGTGCAAGCAGCGGCTCAGTGAGGGCTTCGAAGGTGTCAGTGAGACCAGGGTTGCAGTGCAAACCTCAGCAAGGCTCCATGCGGTTTCAACAGATCATGGTGCAGGCAGCGGCGTTGTTGATGACATTGTGGTGGTTCTTCTTCTGTTGCAGCACAAAATACACAGTTCCCAGTGCAGTAGGCAGATCAACTTGAAGTTTTTGGTGTCCCTGAGACTTCCAACAGGAGGCAAGCTCTATTACAAGCCTTTGGAGAAACTTCACAAGCAGAATACACAGAAAAGTCCAGTCTTTGTCCTCTCCACAGCAGAAGCAGCAACTGCATGCCAACCCAGCAAAGCGCACACAGCAAAGGGGAGGTACTCCTCTTCACAGCTCTTCTCTTTGGCAGAGGTTCCTCTTGATACAGAAGTGTTGTAAAGTCTAGGGTTTTGGGCCCACCACTTATACTAATTTCTGCCTTTGAAGTAGGCAAACTTCAAAGGAAAGTCTCTGTTGTTCACAAGCCCCTGCCTTGCCCAGGCCTGGCTCCAGACACACTTCTGGGGGTCAGAGACAGTATTGTGTGAGGACAGGCACTGCCCTTTCAGGTGCAGATGTCAGCTCCTCCCTCCCTCTCTAGCCCAGGAAGACCCATCAGGATATGCAGGACACACCTCAGCTCCCTTTGTGTCACTGTCTAGAATGAATTCACAACCAGCCTAACTGTCAGTCTGACCAATATGTGGATTCAGCAGCCAAGCAGAGGCACCGAATGGTTAAACAAGAAAATGCCCACTTTCTAAAAGTGTTTTTTTCAAACTGACAATCTAAAAAACAACTTCACTAAAATATGTATTTTTAAACTGTTAGTTCAGACACCACAAACACCATATCTCTATCTGCCCCAAAGGAAAACTGCACTTAAAAGATATTTAAAGGCAACCCCCTTGTTAACCTATGGGAGAGATAGGCCTTGCAATAGTCAAAAACAAATGTAGCACTATTTCACTGTTAGGACATGTAAAACACACCAGTACATGTCCTACCTTTTAAATACATCGCACCCTGCCCATGGGGCTGCCTTAAGACTACCTTAGGGGTGACTTGTAGTTAAAGGGAACGTTTGAACTTGGCAAGTGGATGTACTTGCCAGGTCGAACTGGCAGTACAAGACTGCAGGCACTGTAGTTGCAGGTCTGAGACATGTTTACAGGGCTACTCGTGTGGATGACACAATCAGTGCTGTAGGCCAGCTAGTAGCATTTGATTTACAGGCCCTGTGCACCTCTGGTGCACTTTACTAGGGAAGTTCTAGTAAATCAAATAGGCCAATCATGGATAAACCAATCATCAATACAATTAAGACAGAGAGCATAAGCACTTTAGCACTAATTAGCAGTGGTAAAGTACCAAGTGTCCTAAAGCCAACAAAAACAGGTCAGAAAAAATAGGAAGAATAAGGCAAAAATTTGGGGGATGACGCAGCAAAAAGGGCCAGGTCCAATACCTTGTGATGTAAGTACATTATTAAAAATAAAATTGTGTCTGGTATCAGTGTAATAATTTGCAAGTGCTGCATCGAAACAAGTACATGGTTCAATTTTATAGTGGTGCTTTTCATAACACGATATTCTACTCAATCTCCTCAGTTCTAGGAGGATGAATCTCTGGAAGAGAAGCATATTCTTTTCTAAAATTATAAATATTTACACATCTCCTAGATCAACGTATTCTAATCCTTGGCATCAAGCCCAGAACTACTAAGGAAGTGTACCTTAGCAGTACCGGGTGAACATAGGTACAGATTAGGTGGATGAATTGGAGCAAATTGAAATTCTGTGATGAGGAAGAGTAGAATTCAATGCACTGGAGATTACCAGTGACCACTAAGTTGCAAAGTGTCACTACTTCTTCCTTCCTTCCTTCCTGCCATTGTCTTTACTTTAGGAGGATTTACCAAAGCAGTGTCAGTTCTTTAAGCAACATAAGCTGCATCTGTGCCACAAACAAAACAGTTGATAGACGTGAGATAACAGAAACCCTAAAATAGCCCCAATCACAAGTATTGACTGAAGGACCAATGGAGAATGCCTATCCATTTCACCAGTGGCAGCTTTTTATTGCAAATTTACAACAGCAAACAGGTACTACATGTTGATGTCATCCAGAAGCACTGAAAATGTACAGCACTCAATTTGCATATGCTGAAAGCCTTCCTTTTCTCAGTCAGGTTGGTGCCATTTGTTACACATAACACACTTATAAACAAAACACATCCATATCCTGTAACAGTACCTGCAGCACGTATGTCACTGCCCTCCACCACCACTGTAGTTCAGAATACACAGAGCAGCCGCAGAAACCAGAAAAACAACACTAAATACACCCACCATTGTGCTTCCCCTCTACCTTCTCTCGGCGTCATGAAGCTCCATATCATCTGTATTGCCTGTCAACCAGCTTCCCCTCATTGCATAAATGAGTTAGTAACAACAGCACAGAAACATTGCAAGGATGGCACCTTCGCAATGGCAAAGGACGTTCGCCCCACTGGCTGAGCCAGCAGCTGAAAAATAAAAACAGTTTTGAATATTGTTTTTTGTTTCAGCTGCTTGCTCAGCCGGCATGTGCAGGGAGGGGGGAAGCTGGTCCATGGAAAGGGGGAGGAGGAGTAGTGGAGTCAGTGCACTAAGTGCGCATGTCAGTTTGGTCAGCCGTCTCAGGCTGGCCAAACTGGCATGCACAATTAGGTTTTGGAGAATGTGCACAAACCCCAATGCAGTGTCCGAGTGGCAGACCAAGCCGCTGAGACTAATCCTGATGCTGCTTACATGCTAGGTATAGCATGACAGCAGCTCCAGGATTGCGATTGCGTGGGGAGCCTGTCCGGGAACTGCTGGGACACCAATGCCATTGAGGGAAGCAGAGGTTGGTGACGGCCGCGGCAGCAGAAACAGGTACTTTAAAAAAATATATATATTATTTTACTTCCCCCCATAATCTCCCATCAGCTCCACCTCCCACCCGCCCCTCCTATTGACATTTGCGGTGACTGCTGTTGAACCATTGTCTATCAGTAAAGAAAATGTGTAGCCCTTCAGGGTGCCACCTCATTCGTCTTAGCATGTATCTTCACCAAGGTACTAGAGCTAGTGCTAACACACCTAAATATAGACAATGTCACACTCAACATATATGCTTTGGCAAACTGACCTTGTACCTGTCTCTGGGGCAAAAGCAATGGTTGTCTCCAGATGTATAAAAGTCATAGAATACAGACTAAAGTAAAGAATCAACATGAAAGAAATCTCTTGTCCATAGGGAGGAAGGGAAGGACAACACACACAGAACACACCCAAACTACACTACAAAGGTGAGGAGGTGGGGCCTCTCATTGTGCTGATTCTCAAGAGTTCTGCTAGTTACCTCAAAGTCATGGCAGTGCTGACAGCAGAAGGAGTCTTGGCATTCAGCAACCCCAGCATTTGCCAGGGCTGGTGGTAGATTCTGTGAACGCTTTTACGCCCTGTACCTATTTTTGTTTCAAAGCACGATGTACATATTCACCTGAATCTAAACCAGGAGTTTGAAAGTAGGCAGGTACCTATGAGTAGGCATCAGTATCATTACAGTCATTGGCTGCCTTATCTCCCAAAACAGAAGTGGTTGTGGGAGGCCTGAAAAGTAATCCATGACCTACAAGCACATAGACAATGAGGGTAATGATCAGGCTGGATTCACTCCTTTAACTCTGTGTTTTTGGATTATAGACAGAATAGATATAAAGCCGTGAGTGGCCCATTCAAAAGTCCTTCATGTTCAAAGGATTCTTGTAAAAACGAGGAGGAGTAGGATGTGCAGATGAAGAAAGGGGAGGGGGTAGGGGAAGGGGGAAATAGGCAATGTGTAAGATTAGGTCCAAGAAAATAAAATATTTGTTTTTAACCTAAAACTAATTAAATACAATGTTACAGCATACTAACTCATCAAACTAAGGGCCTGATTTAGAGTTTGGCAGAGAGAGTTACTCTGTCACAGACGTGACGGATAGCCCATCCGCCGTATTACGATCCAGGATCCCGTTATAGCTATGAAGATCTGAATACAGCTGACGGGATAGCCGTCACATTTGTGACTGAATAACCTGTCTGCCAAACTCTAACTTAAGCCCTAAATGTGTATTTAATGATTCATTCATTCTATTAATTTATTTTTTTAATCATTTTTACACCATAAATTTAAAAAATCCCAGTTACTCCAGTGCTGGGCTGGAGTACATTTACAACTGTATTGACACCTGTGTACATTTTTTGAAATGTAGTTTGTGAATAGCAATGGCGTTACCCTTTTTCGGTGGGTGTTTTATTATAGAATGGCCCTCCTGAAACCTTTCCTTAAATTCTCCTAAACTCTTTCCATTTAGTATTAAGCATTTTGCATTTTCTGGCAACTCCCCATTGTGCCTGCCACATTTATTACTAAAATATATACGCACATGTGCAGAGATCGCTGCCACAGTGACGGATGTCTGCACAGAAAGGATGAGCAAGGTGAGGCGGAGGGGCTTGCTCTTAGGTTTCTTAATAGCATTTTGTAGTATGTGACTGTACTACTCTAGTCCTTCTTTAAGTACTACAAAATGCAGTTTGTAAATAAGCCCTATAGTGCCTACATAAGCTGGGCACTGGCATCTTATTATTCCAATGCAACCGTACACTTTGAACTCCCACATATATTTATTTTATATGATTTTGTACGGAGGACACCGCAAACTGAATTGCCTCTAATTGTGTAACATTCTAATGGGAAAATGGGTCTGCATGTCTTTTCTGATGAACGGTGAGTAGCAGCTGATGTGTAGGGAAAGGGAATTGCAAAGTATCATGAATTTAATTTGATCTTTCGAAAGAACAAGGGACACATTTGTAGGAAATGGGGATATGTGTTTCCTTCTTTATCTCTATCATCAGGTGGGTGGCAGCAATCTGGTGTTGGGGAAAGTGACTATAACAACACAAAAGGATGATGGTTGGAGTGCTGACATTTTTCAAACACTCACACCCAGTCACAGATCTGGGTTTTATCCATCGTTCTTTTGCTCTCCATGTCCCCCCAGTTTGGACTCAGCCAAATGCAAATCAGTCTTGACCCTTTTCCCTATGGGAACAGTCCAGTCCGAACTGCCAGGCCAGGTCCCCCTGGACCAGGAACAAGCATCCTGGGACCAGTTTCAGGGTATCACCCTTCATCAGTCAGGCTAGCTTGAATCCAGTGGCACAGTGAGCACAGGCCCACATCTGGACACACCCTTCTCACTTAGGGTGACTTTAACAATACAAAAGGCTAATGGACGGAGTGCTGAAGCTTTTCAAACATTCACCCCAGTCACAAATCTGGGTATAATCCATTGTTCTTTTGCTCACCATGCCACCACAGTTTGGACTCAGCCATATGCAAATCAGTCTTGACCCTGTTCCCTATGGGAACAGTCTAGCCCAAACTGCCAGGTCAGGTCCTCCCTGAGCCGGTAACAAGCATCCTGGGACCGATGTCAGGGTATCACCCTTCATCAGCCAGGCTAGCTTGAATTCAGTGCCACAGTGAGCATGGGGCCCACGTCTTGGCTTACCCTTCCCACTTAGGGTGACTTTAACAACACAAAAGTTGGGGGAAGTGAGCCACATGCCAAGGATCATAGACGAAGACATCTGTCTTGGCAACATTAATTTGAGACTATTTCTGGAAACATTTCCTGGACTGTTTTCTGTTAACTCTCTAAGTTCAGTTTATATTAGGTTTCATAGTCTTGTGTTTATGATCTGTTCTTGCTTTTCATTTAGAGAGTAATTATTTCCCAGACAAAATAAACAGCTTGCTTACATGTATTATCTTCTATTGACTTTTGGGTACCATATTAGGACTTAGTCAAATAATTCTAGGTTTGGTTGTAATACTTACAATGGAATGTTTTTAATTCACGTTTCCCCCATGCAGATCTCTAAATGATGTGAAGATTATGGAAGTTCACACAATTTCTCTTTTACACAGTCAGATGGTTAACAAGATCACCCAGGTGCAATGTACATATAAAATAATCAAATGTTATCATTCTGTTTGTGTCAAGAAATAAAAAGGTGGCTGGCTGAAAATAGAAGTATCTTGCCCTGTTTGGCTTACCAAAGAATTGTTGGCCAACCAAGGGCATCTCAAGATATCACTACACTCGAACAAATGCTGATGAAAAGTGCAAGCAGATGGAATAAGCGGCTTATTAAACGTGACATGTCCCAACATGGCAGCCTCTCATGGGCTATCATATAGCTATGGTTCTGTGGTTTTCCTATGCCCTTCTACTGCCAATACAAGTCAAACCTTCCCATGACAAAAAACTCACAACTGTGACAAGACTGCAGCAAAAACGTAACTTATCCATTTGATAGAACAAAATGGAATGATTTTATCCCAAACACATCAACTTATAGAACAGAAACAACATGTATATGATTTTTCTGAATTCAGGGGGTGGTATGACTTTCAGATATATCCTGATGTTCTAGATAACTTACTATCACTAACAATGCATAATGTATACGATTCATGTGCCTACTTTAGCACTGTATTTTGATTGTGTAACCTGTTTTATTCTTCATTCTAATTGTGTAGCTGTTTTACTGTCTGATCACTGTTCTTTCTGTATACATATATTTTGGTATTGATGAGGGTTTATTAAGTTGTGTTCCCTCTATCAAACTCCAAGGCTAATTGGTGACTCACATCTTTCCAGCAACTGTAATAAATGGGTTCTACTATACCCCAAATAGTCAAACTTACAAAAAGTCATTGGATGTAATTTAGGAGGGTGCAGGGACCATTTGAGGTGCTCCTTCTTGAGTACCTCAAGAGGGGCTAGAGGAGCACCAGATCAGCAATTTGAAAGGTATTTTAGGATTGGGGTCCCACCAACCGAGCCACAAACAAGTGACAATAATGGAGAGGAACCTCGGTATAAAGAAAAATATAGTGGATATGGAACCGCTACACAGCTTATTGTGGACCTTTGTCCTTACATTCCCCCTTTAAAAATCATATGATATGTATGACATGGGGTGGAAGGTACTGGAGCGTCAAAAGGACTGAACAACATATGCCTGATTACATGTTGGTTGGATTTAGGTGGCGGATACCAGATGGTTGAAATTACTTCTTGTGGTTGGCATTTCAACACCTAATTCTCCATATTATAGATTATTCATCCAGGAAGAGACTAACATGCCAACCCAGTTTCAATGGTCCATAACCCCATGCTGATTGCCATTTTTGGCTAAATAACAGGCCCTTTTCTGCTCCCATTCAAAATGTGCTCAAAGACAGTGGTAAATGGCAGCATGTTGATTGCTGTGGTGCAGGGTCCGGGCTGCTGAGCATGCAGGCATCAGGTAAGGGTCAGACTGTGCTAATGCCTTCAGGTGATTTTACAGGGTGCCTTTCTGCACCTGGTAAAATTATGCCTGGTACTCCAGCGACCAGTACTGTTGATAGGGGGAACACAAGGCCAGTTTGATTGCACAGAGCAGTATCCCTCCCAGGAATTTTCTCCACTTGACTTGTAGTCTGGCTACAGTTGGAAAATGGAATTCTGTTGACCATGATTCATTCACTGCTTTACAAAACAAACAGTCTGGAAGGGGTTAGAAGTGTCAGCTTCCCTTCTATAATATGGGAAGAGGGGGCAGATGGCACGTCAGATTTAACAAGCAGTGATGTTCAAAGCAAAACTCTGTAAGTTGTTAAAAGTCTCAAATCCCTTAATCAAAAGGTTTGGCATTGGAGTGAAGTAGACCATTGAGACTACTGAAGCAAGATATAAGCGTTTGGACAAAATCCTCCAAAAGTTAGGAAACACTGGCCTTCCTCTGTATGAATGTGTGGCAACCTTGGTGTAGGGTGGATCCACAAAACAGGGAAAATATATTGGAAGACCTTTCAACCTATTATAGCAAGAAACTGGAATACGATGAAAAACCTAAGATTGGTCTGAAAACGTGGCCAACTTTAGTCTTGTGGAGGGATAACCTTGCGATGAGGTGGTGAATAGGGATGTCAGAAGGAGGTTTTAGATCCTGCCTAAGTGAGCTATACTATATATTATTAACCACTGGCAGGAGTTAAAAACCCCACCCATTCAAAGTGGCATGAGGTAGTGAGAGTGTTTGTGGAATCGTAGTATGGAATATTGAGACTAGGAATATCAGTACACTAATGTTGTGGACAGAATATCGAGGGACAAAATATCGAAAAGTAAGGCATACAAAGGAAGTGTAAATAGCTAATTCTTAACTCTGCATCTAAGGACCTTTAAGGTATACATATATGTATATATGTAAATGTATATATATATATAAATATTTATATATATACATATATATATATATATATATATATATATATACACACACACACATATATAATAATGTGCATATATGCAAAGTTAGGTATAGAAAATCTATACTTTCCTTTCAATATGTTGTCCTTTGACATTTGATGCCACTGAGAGTTCTAACTTGATATTCCGGGCGGTGGGTGTCTTCTTTGCGCCAGAAACAAATTCCTGGGAAGGGTTAGAATTTGCAGAACTCTAACCCGGGGTATGACAAAACCCATGATGGGAACAGCTCAAGCAATTTGGCCACAGAGATGTCCATAGCATTTCATAGGCATAACATCCCAAACAACATATAAACGAGATTTATATAATGCAGATCATAATCTAATTCATTTAAACATTGAGAGATGTGAAGTTATAAAGAGAAACATAGAAGGTCTAGATTACAGAACATAATAACCCTGTGTTTGAAAAAATAAATACTTACAAGACCACTAAGTTGTGACCAAGAATCTTTGGGCCAGATGTACAAACCTTAGGAATAGGAGTTACCAAATTGTGATTTTCTGCGAATTACAATTAGGAAGTTGCTATTCCTAATGTTTGAAATGCATTGAGTTTCATTTAGAGCTTTCTAGTGAGTCGGTCTACCTCATGAACTTTAATGAGGTAGGTCGCAGTTTGCAACCCATTAGGAATTGCAGCTATCACAGAAATGGTGGTCTGCTGTGTGGCCTGCTGTGGTCAGCAGACCACCATGTCTGTGATTGTTTTTGTGTTTGCGACCTTAAAAAAGGTTTTGTACATATGGCCCTGTATGTCCCCAGCTGCCTTGAGTTTTAAAACAATTAACAAAGAAAAGTTTAAATTTCTACAGCAACAAAGAAAATTAAACTTAAATAGGAGCAGTAGGCGTAGGCAGCTAGATCTATTTTCAGCAAAGTGACCACTTCCCAAATAAACAGGTAGACCAGGGTGAGGTATCAGGTGTAACCAGACTCAGGTGAATGGATGAGGTAAGATGTTCTTTTTATGCTTTGACACACTGAGCCATTTAGTGAAAAAATAGGATATCTATTGAAAAAGTACCTGAGAGAGCTTCAGGTCAGGCCGGTCAAGATACTGTCTTCTGCATGAATCAAGTGAAAAAAGTGCCCTCAACCATGCATTTCATTACATTTATTTTCATGCACTGACAAGCAGCACATGAGACATTACACTTCCACCCACTCCCAGAAGGGCCCGCATGACCGGCAACACAGGGATGCTTTAAGAGGGGTGCCTTTTTAATTGCCCTATGTAAGCTGAAAAAAAGGCTTAAATAGGCTGAACCCATGTGGTGCTGCTTATGTTCCTTTTCAGAGGGTACCTGGTGTAGCAGTTCAGGCTGGACTATTCCTAATGGAGAAGGACCAAGATTAATTTGCAAAAGTCTGGTTCCCTTCAGCTGTGCCATGTTGGGCAAAAGGATAATAGACTGTATTGTGGCTCACAGTAATTACCAGGGAATGAGATTACTTCAAGCAATCCTTCTGTTATATTTTTATTTTTCTCAGTGTGAAGCCCAAAGTGTGACAGATATGCCTACGTATGGGTCTTGTGCTCACTATCCCATAAGACTCAATTTGCACCCTTCTGCTGATGCCAAGTTAGACTGGATTGAAGCCAAGAGTAATAACCAAGAGTTAAGATGAAATCAAACAGAAAAACACACAGAGGGCTAGAGAGTATATCAAGACCAATGTGTACCTATTCCTTTTATGACACAGGACACAGAGGGTACCTGTATTCCATCGCCCAAGGTGGCAAAGTTGTGCCAACCTCAAGAATAATATTCTGTCTATGTCACTATAAACACACTAGTTCATTTTCCTTGGGTGAAATACCTCCTTACAGGGTTTCTCCTCACACCACCAAAAGGAGGCTTATGGTGAGGTCTACAATCCCTTGCAGGAAAGGAGCTCTTTGGTTGTGTAATCCCCATATAGGCGAAGAGTGTGGGAGGTGGTGCAGAGGGTAATGTAAAGGAAGTGTACATAATCTGAAGAAAAAACTCGATGAGTTACTTCTGACAATCCAACCCCTTTCAAGCCCTACTGGATACAATAAACATGTTCAATCAAACAAGAACCCAGCACCATTAGGAACATTCTTTAGAGCCAGAATGTACTGGTTTTCAGGAGAAACACTGGCAGTCAGTTTGAAAAGCTGTAGAACAGCCTCCTTTTCCCAGCCGTCATGGGCTCCTTCTCTTTTCACATCAACAAGACGCATGTGCTCAGTTTCACACTCAACCCCAAGGGAACATACAAGACACCTCCTATGTGAACTTTGTGTCATAGGTTCCAGTGGATGCAATGTCTGTTATGGCTGCCAAACATTTAGCTCACTTCTTGGCATTGCCAGTTGCAGTAGTAATCAACATCTCCCTAAACCATAGCCTTTTCCTCAAAGAAATCACACTTTACTTTTTCTCCTTAGGAAACTCTCAACCCCAAAAACCTATCCATACACTGCAACATTTGATGTCTATCCAGGTCATCAAAAATGCTTGAAATGTTTTCAATTCAGTGATATAGCAGTTCATTGAGCCCATCCCAAGTACTGGACACCACTTGTTAATATTACATGCCCGCCGAATACAAGACACAGGAATGTCCCGAATCTCCATCTTGGATATCATCCTATCCATCGAAAATGAGGACCCCCTCTAACTTTCTAATATTCCTTGGTTTGTTCTGACCACATGTGATGATGGAAAACACAGGGAAGATAAGGACACCTCTTCATACACTCTCCAGAGGTTCACACCCTTCCTTTCTAACAAAGTCCAACAAGTGAATTAATAGGTTTTAATCTCAAAGCAAACTGCATCAGGTGTGCACCAGATATTCCATCTTACCCTCCACCTTACAGGGATAGTGTAGGGATTTCTATCGACCCAGGTAAATTGACATTTTACCTTCTACTACCCTGGCAATGGACTCATATTTGATAATTGTATGTTCTGTTTGGCAGCCCCACTTTAGCTGCTTGTCCCCAGTCAGATGTCTAATATTGCCTTGATGTCGAATGCCTCTCCTCTTAGGCCCTTATTGCGTGATGTGTCAGAAAATGGGGCTGTATTACTAGGCACAGTGTTATTCATTTTGGCCAGCATCAATACCACATTTACTGGCCACAATTAGAGGAGGACCATTATGGATGAATAACGTGAGTCCTGGATTCACCCCTATGCACCTGGGCTTCTTGGTATAGGTACTCTAATCTTCTGGGTATCCATGGGTGGGGGTACTATCCAACCTTCTTAGTGCCAACTGGTTTCCTTATGGTCCTCTGGGAAGGGTCCTGAATACTGTAAATTCCTCCGCAATGGTCCTGTGTTAGTCTATGGGACACACAGCTCAATAACTACTCTGCACCTGGGTGCCTGCGGGATTTCAGATTCTTACCTCTTGTAATTGCTTACTCTC
Source organism: Pleurodeles waltl (assembly GCF_031143425.1). Taxonomy (NCBI): domain Eukaryota; kingdom Metazoa; phylum Chordata; class Amphibia; order Caudata; family Salamandridae; genus Pleurodeles; species Pleurodeles waltl. The sequence goes on along the minus strand of NC_090450.1, from coordinate 530,805,251 downwards.
CCAGCCCTTGGAAGTTTAAAACACTTTCCTCCATTCTTATACCATTTTCGTAGTATATGATTTGGCTCCCCTTTAGAGTCCTATGTATTTCTATGCCTTTCCTGCTTGTTGCTAAGTGTATATTTGGAGTGTAGATATCTCCAAGTGGAGATATACCAATGTTAGTATAGTAGTAGTGTTGTAATAAAGAATATGTTGTTTTTGCAACACCTGGTGTGGTTCTTTCTTGTGTGAGAATTACTGACTGACTATTGTGGTATTGCAAGTGCTTTACACTCCTCCTGGACAAGCTCTAGCTGCTCAGTACAGCTACCCCTAGAGTTCTTTTGTGATCTGGACACCTAAACACTATCCCTAAGGATTGCCTGGACTCAGTATAGGGTGCCACACCATAGGTGTAAACCATAAACTGGGCCAGCCTCCTACAATTCTTACACCCCCCAGCGAGTCGCAATTAGAAAGGGATGCCCTTGACATGCCCCTCCCTAATAGCGAGTCGCAAACACATTTTGCAAGTCGGTAATAGGGTACTGACTCACAAAATGGGGATAGTACATGCAAAAAGGCATTTTAGCTGTAGCAAACGGCCTGATAGGCCATTTGCGCCCAGTAAAAGCCTTTGCACATCTGGCCCTTAATGTGTTATGTTACTATTCCTATTGTGATTTTTCTTTGCAAAATACCATCATATTTTTCAAAATTCGCAATAAAACCCTCATCAACCACCAAATAAATACCTAGATCAGTTATTTTTAACAGAAACACCGATTAACGACTCCTCTTGAGTGGTGAGAGGCAGACACATTCCAATGACATAGTCAATCTTTGACTACATTCATGTAAGACTAAAGCCCCTTCACTGTGTGGCAATCAACAGAGCCAGCATCTATTGAGGCTTATATGAGCTAACACAGAAGTAGACATTTGCTTGCATAATTCTAGGGAGTCATGAAATTTACAGGTGGAGGCAAACATTTAGGCCCATATTTATGAAAAATGACAGCTGTTTTCAATATTTTTAACGCGAGCTACCGTCATTCCCTAGCGCCATCCGTGCACCATATTTAAAAAATAACGCACAATGGTGCTAAGGAATGGTTAGTGTAAAAAAATGATGCTAACCATTGCGACAAGCCGTAAAGAAAAATGACGCCACTGCTGCAAAAGTGGCGCTAGCCCATTTTGCGGCACGTATTTTTGCTGCAAAATGGGTTAGCGCCATTTTTAACAGCATTAGCATAAAAAACAAATACACAAGCAAGAAAAATACAAATTGAAAGTCAAGATGGAGATTGCAGACCTGTGGAGACCCCAGGGAGAACCCATTCACCCATGTACCAGCCAGGAGGGTCCAGCAAAGTCCCAGGTGTAGGAGAAGAGGAAGCGCCAACAGAGTAGCAGAGATGAAGAGGACTATCACAGATTGCAAGAAGCGCTGGCACCATTGACAGCGCAGGACTAAGGAGAAACTGGCCAGGAACCGAAAGGCACCACTGCAGACTGGAGGTGGAAGTCTGCACCACAGGAGGACCTGGATGAGCCGGAGGAGATGGTCACAGCGGTCATCCCGGAAGAGCTGGTCAGTGAAATTGCAGGACAGGACAGGGCAGACTACCAAGAACTAACACAAATGCAGGGTAAGTTGCAGGGGGGAATATCTAGAATTTCACAAATGGCAGAAGGGGAAGGCACCTAGGACACACTCAATGCATGCTAAAGGGTTGCATCGGGACACATAGGCCCTGAATCAAGACGTGCAATCACCACCCACGGCACACATGTACTGACGCTTTGGTTGTGCAATGCACTCCAACATATACACAACGTGGACATAAGCCACTCACTATGGCACTCCACCATGTAAATATGCAGCACATTGCCTGGAAGGGACGTGCTAATAGTGTGGCAGAGGCTGTGTCATGACAACACTCATTGCATATTGTCAAAGCCCTTGATCATACACAACATGTACATCAGAGACTAGGAATGAAGTCAATACCACCCCAGTGGTTGTGTCAGGGTGGTGTGACAGGCCAAAATGCTTCCTTGTCTCATTGCCCGTCTCATATGTTCTGCGTCTTGCAGCACACATTGAAAGGCCACCTTAGCAAAAATAGCATGTACAAGTGCAGGAAGGGACACCTCCATGCACACAAACAATTTATCCCCTCAAGGCAGGCACCCCTTCATCTTGTTGCAACAATGCCTGTGTTGGTGCAGGGAGAAAAAAATCTGTGCAGGTGCAGGGGGAATTGAAGGGGTGTAGCGTATTCTAGTAAACTTGGCACATCCCTGCGTTTCTAAACAGGAGCAGCGTCATGCAACACATATTGCTGCTGCACTGAGCTGTGCCACTTGAGAACAAATCTGGCCTAAAGTGTGCAACCTGTGGAATGAAAACTACATAGGGTGAACCCACAACAGCTCACACACAACCCTATGCGCCATATGGGAATGGGCACAAAATAAAACACATACAACACATGAAGCATGTCTGTGAACATCATGTGTGCAGCTGTACAAGTAGCTGCAATCTCACCATCTGACAAGACAGAGGGGGTCATTACAACATTGGCGGTAAATGCCGCTTACCGCCGTGCAGAAGACCGCCAATACACTGCCGCAGAATTCCGCCACAGCTATTACGACCCACAGCCCGGAATCCGCCAAAATCCAGACACCCACACAAGTCCACCACACCAAAGGTCAGTGATAAACTGGCGATAACAAAACCTCCACCGTCATGCCAACAGGAATATACCCACACTATCATGACCCACGAATCCACGCAGCGGTCTTTCCACCGCAGTAGTCCATTGGCGGTACACACCGCCACGCTCAAAATACACACACACTTACAAAACACAACCACATTGGACAATTACAAATACACACCTGATACACATACACCCACCACTCCCACACATCCAATACAATATAAAACACACACCCCCGATCACCCACAAACCCTTACGACCACAATTGCGACTGAAGGCCAGAGAGAGACACCACCATCTACAAACTAGCATCCACAGGCACTCAACACCATCACTCACACAACGTCCACGCACAAAACACCACACACCTCTAAACATCACCCCACACATCACAACACACCCCACCCCACATATCACCCACACCACCCCATGGCACCGCAAAGACACCCCAGGTTTTCTGAGGAGGAGCTCAGGGACATGGTGGAAGAAATCTTCCGGGTAGAGCCACAGCTATTCGGATTACAGGTGCAGCACACCACCATAGCTAGGAAGATGGAGCTATGGCGCAGAATCGTGGACAGGGTCAACGCAGTGGGACAGCACCCAAGAACACGGGATGACATTAGGAAGAGGTGGAACGACCTATGGGGGAAGGTACAAAACACCAGATTGCAGTTCAGAGGACTGGTGGCGGCCCCCCACCCCCTCCCCCAGAAATAACAACATAGGAGGAGCAGGTCTTGGCTATACTGCATCCTGAGGGCCTCGCAGGAGTAGCTGGAGGAATGGACTCTGGTAAGGCAAATCGTTAAATACTTCATCCCCCACCCTACCTGCATGCTATCACACACCCCCACCCTCGCCCTCACCCCCATTACTCCAACTCCTCACACATGTCCCACTATCACAAACCACACATCCCAACACCAAGCTCTGCATGCAACAACAAAGCATGGACACGCATCTCCAATGCCTGGCCACTGCACATATCCACACACACCCCTAAACATTTAGCACACAAGGTCCTACACGAGAATGCACGCACTGGGGTACAGGGTCACCCTCCCATTGCATACCATGGCACACACAGATGCAATAATCATGCCTTTACACCCATGCGGGACCCCTACCCAACATCACCGGACAGGAGGTTCCAGACATGTCCACTTCACCCACAGAAGAAGCCCACAGTGATGACAGCAGCTCTGTCCAACTGGATCTAGATGACCCGCCCGGCACATCTGGGACCTCGGGACAGTTGGTTCCCCTCACACTGGCACAAGCCACAACAGAGCCTCCCCCCTCTGGAAACACCAGCACAGGACCCACCCAGCAGGCCCATACCTCTGTCCCCAGGACACGTCAAGCAGCAGTGTGTCCACCACTACAGGGAACCCAGGCTAACCCACCACCCCAACAACACCAGGGACCTGGGGGCAGTAGCAGTGGGCACACGGTTCAGGGTACAAAGGCACAGGAACACAGGGGAACTGGGAGGGCTGCTGTGCGACAAGGGGAACCCACTCTCCACAAGGCCCTCACCAACATCATGGGAGCCTACCATCATTTCCAGGAGACGATGGCAATGGTACTGGCCAAGTTTCAGGAGACCCAGCGGCTGCAGGAGGAACAGTATTTGGGGTTCAGGGAGGAACTCAAATCCATCAATACCACCCTGGGCACCATTGTAGGGGTGCTGAAGGTACTCGTCAACACCAGGAGGGACACTGTGGCACAACAAGGGGCCCCTGACACTAGCCTGGACAATGAACTGCCCACAACCTCCGCCGGTGCTAGTGGACAGGAGGCATCGCCACAGAACCACGACACCAGCACCCCACCCTCTGCAGATGGAGAACCACCCCACAAGCGGTCCCTGAGATCCAGGACAAAGACAGAGAAAAATGCCAAGACCCCGCCAAAAACGGAGACCACCCTGATTGTCATCATTCTGTCCCACTTTGTCACCTTAAACTACCCCAGCTCCACTTCCTATGCCCCTTTGGACAATGCACCTGTGAGACTAATAGACTGGACTCTGCCATGGACATTCCTCCACCATCACCCCTGACCATTTTACAACCCCCTCCACTATTTAGCACTTAAATAAACACCCTTAAATCACAAAACTATCTGGAGTCAGTTTGTGCTTTCAAAAATGTGTATTTGCAATAACTGTGGAAAACTGCTATATCCATTGTATTGTCAACATACCTATCTCACACAGCTCATGTCCATGAGGAAACAAAGCAGATTTCACACAGTGGGACCCACATCTGTGAAATTGAAAGGGAAAGTGACACAGGGTCCATACACTGGGTGAAAGTGACAGACAGATGAGAGGTAGAACAAGGGTAGTATTGATGAATCACTGTGTTTCTGTTGTCGATATCTTCTTCTGCTTCCTCGTCTTCACTGTCCACAGGCTCCACAGCTGCCACAAGATCTCCATCTGGACTATCCTCCTGCAGAAAAGGCACCTGTCATCGCAAAGCCAAGTTGTGAAGCATACAGCAGGCCACAATAATCTAGCACACCTTCTTTAGTGAGTAGAATAGGGAACCGCCTGTCAGATGGAGGCAACTGAACCTGGCCTTCAGGAGGCCGAAGGTCCTCTCTATAACCCTCCTAGTTCGCCCATGGGCCTCATTGTAGCGTTCCTCTGCCCTTGTCCTGGGATTCCTCACTGGGGTCAGTAGCCATGACAGGTTGGGGTAACTAGAGTCACCTGCAAATGTCGAGGGAAATCTGTTAGACACACACTAACTCTTAGGGATATCCCCAGACCCAGACACCTAGTCACACTGTATAGGGTCCATGTCCTCACCTAATAGCCACACACGGTGCCTCTGGAGTTGCCCCATCACATAAGGGATGCTGCTATTCCTCAGAATGTAAGCGTCATGCACTGAGCCAGGAAACTTGGCATTCACATGGGAGATGCACTGGTCTGCCAAACACACCATCTGCACATTCATTGAATGGTAACTCTTCTGGTTTCTGTACACCTGTTCACTCCTGCGGGGGGGGCAAGGCCACATGTGTCCCATCAATGGCACCAATGATGTTGGGGATATGTCCCAGGGCATAGAAGTCACCTTTCACTGTAGGCAAATCCTCCACCTGAGGTAAAACGATGTAGCTGCGCATGTGTTTCAGCAGGGCAGACTACACTCTGGACAACACGTTGGAGAACATAGGCCGGGACATCCCTGATGCTATGGCCACTGTCGTCTGAAAAGACCCACTTGCCAGGAAAAGGAGTACTGACAGGACCTGCACTAGTGGGGGGATTCCTGTGGGATGGCGGATAGCTGACATCAGGTCTGGATCCAACTGGGCACAAAGTTCCTGGATTGTGGCACGGTCCAGTCTGTAGGTGACAATTACATGTCGCTCTTCCATTGTCGACAGGTCCACCAGCGGTCTGTACACCGGAGGATGCCGCCATCTCCTCACCTGCCCCAGAGGACGTGCTCTATGGAGGAGAACAGCGACCAGAGAGTCAGCCAACACTGAGGTACGAAAACACAACTTTATTCCACACATTTTTAAATCCGCTATGTGCCTGTCTTAGTGTGTATGCAAGGCCTAGATATGTGTGACGCATTTAAAATTAATGCCATGTGGCCCCCTGAAATGGCGACTGCCTGACCTGTAATGTGGGACAAGGGGATATGAGGTAACTGCGCTGGCGTTGTACACCGTCGCGGTAGCCGGTCAAAGACCGAGGCGCAATCCTGCATTGGTTAACATTGGACCCTATGGGTCCCAGAAGCCAATGACGATGTACACCGGCGGTGACGGTACGCACCGCCGCGGACGTGACCGCCATTTTCTCTCTGTTCATTCACTTGATACCTGATCTTCGACAGGAGAGGACCTACACTGCAAGTGCTGCTGTGACCTCAGTCTGGAAGAGACAATGGCTCATGTGTCTGGGGAAAGGGCCCCTGCCTTCAGCACGGAGGAGTTGGAGAAACTAGTGGATGGGGTCCTATCCCAGTACACGCTACTCTACGGTCCTCCAGACAAACAGGTAAGTACACTGTGAGCATGCTGTATGGGCAATGCCTGTGTGGAGTGGTGTGGAGGAAAGATGGGGGGGGGGAGAATGAGGCGTGCATGAAACGACGGTGAGTGGATGTGCGTCATGGCAAGGGTAGGGATGCGGGCCAATGACTGTGACGGTGCGGACGGTTATATCTTCTCCTTTTCCCCTGTACTATTCCTGTAGGTCAGCGCCCACCAGAAGAAGGATATTTGGCGTGCCATCGCCAAGGAAGTCTGGACTCTGGGGGTCCACCACAGACGGAGCACCCACTGCCAGAAAAGATGGGAGGACATTCGCCGCTGGAGCAAGAAGACGGCGGAGGCCCAGCTGGGGATGGCCTCCCAACGTGGGAGGGGTGCCCGTCGCACCATGACCCCCCTGATGTTCCGGATCATAGTGGTGGCATATCCGGAGTTGGATGGGTGCTTGAGGGCATCACAGCAGCCACAAGGGGGTGAGTACACTCTCATTCAGCTGATTCAGCGCGCATTGGAGGTGTCTGGGTGGGGGAAGTGGACTGTGGGTTCCCCTAGGCCAGAGCATGTTTAGTAGGCAAGGTCCCTTCGTAAGGCAGGCCATGTGGCACCCCCCACCTGTGTTCAGAGGCAACTACACCTAGTCAGGCTCCTGTGACTTCCATGTGTGCAGCAATCGCGCATAGGCCTTGTAACCCATGTCCCTGTGATTAATTAGGGTACTCAAAGTGCACAGCGTAGAGCAGGGGGCTTCTGTGTCTGTAGAGTCTGCCGACGATAGCGGTATTGCATGCACTGAACATGTCTTTCTTCTGTCTCCCCCCCCCTTTTTGTGGTCTCCCTGTTCTTGTGTGCATTAGCATCATCAGGCGGATGAGCTGTGCCACCGGAGCAGGAGGGAGATGCATCCCACATGGCCCTGGAGGGTGACACAACGGAGCCTGAAGCCACCAGTGGGACGGAGGGCGAGGGGAGCTCCACGGCGGGGACGGGAGCTGAGACCAGCGACACCAACTCCTCCTCTTATGGGAGCTCCCTTGCGGTGGCGGGCCACTCTGTGTCCCCCACATCTACAGGTACAGCCGCCACCCCTCTACCACCACCACCCTCCCAGCAGCTCCTTAGCGTGTGCCCCGTGGCCGCTCACCCAGGAGGGTGGGCATCTCCTTTGCACCAGGCACCTCAGCCCCTGCGCCTCTCAGCCCTGCTGCCCTCAGTGAGGAGGCCACTGACCTCCTCAGATTCCTCACTGTTGGGCAGTCTACCATTTTGAATGCTATCCAGGGTGTAGAGAGGCAGTTGCAACAGACCAATGCATACCTGGAGGGCATTCATTCTGGCCAGGCAGCCCAACAGCGAGCTTTTCAGACTCTGGCCTCAGCACTGATGGCAGCCAGTGTCCCTGTGTACAGCCTCCCCCCTCCAACTTCCTCCACCCAGACCCAATCCCCTGTACCTCAGCCTACCCCAAGCACACTATCAGACCAGCATGCACCTCAACACACAAGGGAAGCTCTGGCAAACATAAGCACCACATATGCCACAGGCACTCACACAAGCATCATACCCGTGCCACATACCAACATCCACTGCCTCCACTGTGTCCCCCTCCTCCTCATCTCCCTCCTTCCTCCCTGTCTCGTCTCCACTCACACCTGCATGCACTACATCTTCAGCCACTGCATCCATCACCAGCACACCCATCACCACACCCCGCTCACGTGCACTCACCACCCCCACTACCATTCACACATCCCCTGTGTCCTTTTCCAGTGTGTCTGTGAGCCCACCTCCCAAGGTACACAAACGCAGCCATACACCCACCCAACAGCCATCCACCTCACGAGAGCCTCCAGCCCATGCACCTTCACACAAATTCAGCAAACGTACACCTCCTACAACCACTACCTCTTCCTCCACTCCCAAACCCCCTCCATCTACCCGTCCCAGTGTGTCCCAAAAACTTTTCCTGTCCAACCTTGACCTCTTCCCCTCACCTCCCCCACCCCTTCAGTCCCCTAGGGCCCGCCTTTCTAGGTCCCAACCCAGCACCTCAGCCACCACATCACCGGGAACAGTGGTGCCAGCAGTAACCGGCTTCTGGAGTGCGCAAAGCAGCAGGGCAGCCAGTGTGCCAAGGAGCCAGACCACGGACAGTCCCCCACCTCAGAAGCATAAAACATTGGCCACTGCCCGGTGGGAGAAAGGCAACACATCTGGCACCAAAGGCTCTCCCAGGAGTACAGTTGGGAGTGGGAAGACAGCTGCGCCACCATCCAAGGTGGGGAAGGGGCACAGAAAGAAAGGCAAGTCACCGCAAACCTGCACGGCGGACAAGACCGCCACCAGCACCGCTGCCAAGGACACCGCCGCAACCAGCACCGCTTCACAGGACACCGCCGCCACCAGCACCGCTGCCAAGGACACCGCCACCACCAGCACCACTGCCAAGGACACCGCCGCCACCACCACCGCTTCACAGGACACCACCGCCACCAGGACCGCTGCCAAGGACCCCGCCGCCACCAGCACCGCTTCACAGGACACCGCCACCACCAACACTGCTTCACAGGACACCGCCGCCACCAGCACCGCAGTCCGCCACGAGCAGGTTGTAGCACTCTGGGCACAAAGCCCCCTCCAGAACCAGTGGAGAAAGACATCCACTACCTCTGTCCTTGGCAGGATGAAGCACTGTGGGCACAAAGCCCCCTCCAGAACCAGTGGAGAAAGACATCCACTACCTCTGTCCTTGGCAGGATGAAGCACTCTGGGCACAAAGCCCCCTCCAGAACCAGTGGAGTATTCCATCCACTACCTCAGTCCTTGGCAGGATGAAGCACTCGGGGCACAAAGCCCCCTCCAGAACCAGTGGAGAAAGACATCCACTACCTCTGTCCTTGGCAGGATGAAGCACTCTGGGCACAAAGCCCCCTCCAGAACCAGTGGAGACTGTTATCCACTTGAGAGACTGTGGCTTTGCACTCCCCAGGATAAAGCAGTGGGCAACCCACCCACTGAAAAGACTTGTGAGACTGTGGCTTTGCACTCCCCAGGATAAAGCAGTGGGCAACCAACCCACTGGAGAGACTTGTGAGACTGTAGCTTTGCACTCCCTAGGATAAAGCAGTGGGCATGGAGCCCCCTCGTGGATCTGGCGTTGTGCACTCATCCAGCTGAGGTGCTCCCCCTTCCGTTTCCTCCTGAGGTGCCTGTTGTATTTCTATCTGATGCCCCTGCAGTGTTTTCTCCGTTTTGATTGGGTATTGAGTGTGGGCCTCGCCCATGCATTTTGGGCCCAGTGGTCCACGGACTTTAATGGTGCAATACTTGGACTTTTATTCTTGGTGTATATATTTGTTTGTAGTGTATATATATTTTTGAGTACTGGATTTTAATAGATTACAAACGTTCAAATCATTTCCTTTTGTCTTTGCATTCTTCCGGGGGGGTTGGTGGGTGTAACTGTAATGTATCAATGTGTATTAGTGTGTGTGTTGTAGTGGGTGTGGGGGGGAGTGTTGCGTGTGTGTGTGTCACTCTTTTTTCCCTCCCCCCTCCCCTGTGTCGTAGGTGCAGTACTCAACTTGGTCGTCGCCGCCGGCGTTTGTGCTCCTGGTAGAGGAGCAGGAAGACAAAGGCTGGGAGAATCTGGAGTTCCGGTTCCATGGCGTCCTGGTTCCTCGTGGGGTGAGTAGAGGTGAGCGTTTTCCCTTCCAATTCCTGTTTCTGCCGTGTTTTTGTTCGTGGTGAATCCGCCCCAGAAAAGGTAGCAGATTGGCCTGTTGTAATAATGTGGGCGGTACATTGTGTTCCGCCAAGCTGTTGGCGGTTACCGCCACAGTGTTTGTTTGTACCGCCGTGGCGGTCGGAGTGTTAAAGTGGCTGTCTATGTTGGCAGTTTCCGCCACGGTCATGATTCAATTTTTTTTTACGCTGGCCTGTTGGCAGTTTTACTGCCGCTTTAACACCAACCGCCAGGGTTGTCTTGTGTGAAATGTTGGTCTACTGCTTAGTGGTACATTCAACATGCGTGAGAACTGGCACAAGTGGCACCAATGTTGCACTACTGGCACAAAGTCACTAGCCTGTAATGCAACTGTATCATCATTCAAATAATAGCCCATGTGGAACCAAGCTGCACATTCCCCTACTGCCACATCTACAAAGACACAAACTGCATGCGTTGATCCTCATTCAACATCTAATGGGGCAGACAGTCCATAATGGTTGCGCTGTCACCTCCAACTAGCACGAGTGGGGCCTGCTACAGGCAATTGAGAATGTACCAAAAGCATTGTATGCAATGAACCTACCTTTGCTACGTTGCACTAGTCCCATCATTCATGGTGCCAATGCATCATTGCACCAAAAGAGTGACAGCACACATTACACTACTGTGGCAATGTCCATCATGGTGAATAGGAAGGCTATTCACATGCCACCACTGTGTAACTGGCAGGGAAATGGAACCTGCAAGGAAGTAGGTGACATGGGATAAAATCACAAAGGCCCAGATAGGAAATGATGGTGTGCCACACTACCCCATTTTCAAAACTCACTAATGACCAATATTCACTAGAATATGGGGCACCCCTGTACCACTCCCTGTGCTGGGGCTAAATTAGCTGACATGGGCCAACACAGCAAGCCCTGCACCATAGTGCAAGGATGGCTGCATTGAGGGGGAGATTGTTTTTGTGCAGGTATGGACACCTTTCTGCACATGTGTCTATGTGTGTTGCTAAATGCAGCACACATGGAACAAGTTAAAAATGAGGAGAAAATATGGCATTTAACATCATTGCACCATGTCAATGCCACCCCTGGGGTGGTGTGATATTTTGGCAAGGGCTCTGGTTTACAAAAATTCATCAATCTGAGGCACTGTCAAAAAGCAATGAGTGTTGCTGTGACAGGCCCACAGCAACACCCATTGCACACCCCTGACACACAAAGTGCTACGCATGAAGGGGCCCTTCTTACGCGATGGCCGTAAGCCACAATAAGCCACTTATTGCCACATTGTAAAACCGCAACAGAGCTTTGCACCACACAAGCGTCATGAAAAGAAATGCTCAGGTGGTGCTAGAGGCACCTAAATATGCCCCAAAATACCTTGTGAGCTTGACCTATGTGTGATGCACAATGCTACACATAATATACAGCTACAACCTTAGGTCTGTAACATGTCACTGAGCTTCCAGTAGCAAGTAAATGATGTGCCATGTCAACAGCCACAACAATCTAAGACTGACTTTTCATTATTTCATTGCAGAGGATGATGGCTTACCACCTGCCGACCTGTCTGTACTGGATTTTACAGATGACATGGATGTTTGTGTGGCCCCCTCAACCTCCACAGCAGCACCACCCATGGCACAGGAAGCACCACACACATCAGAGGAGGAAGATGTGGAAGGAACTACATTCACAGGAAAACCATCCAGTAGCACCAGTCTGTGCCACATGGACAGTATCTCCTTAGTACTGGGCTTAAGTTCATGCCAGTGTTGTGACAGCAGGAAAAATGTGCTCTCTTCACTCAACCACTGTTGACTTGTCTGCTATGTACTGTCTTTGTCTCCATTCTTACCTATTGGCAATTTTAAACCTCCTCACTAATGCACACTTCTCATAACCATGTCTCATGACATGTCCCTCACCCCCAGACTCTGATTGTACTACAGATGGCTAAGGTTCTCTCATGGGGTCTGTGAACTGAACATTGTATAGCATTTGAAATTACACTTGCACCTGTAAATACAGCACCTTGTTACATGTAACATTTCTACGTTTACCGTGATCCTTCTACTCAGCTAAATTATTGTATTGTGTGAATCCGAGACAATGAGTACAGAACATCACTACATGAGTGCATTACTGTCAGACACACACTAGGATCCTAACATGAGAAATGTGAATGATGGTGTTGTCGGCTACAACCAAATTACAGAGTATTCTATAAATATATTTAACAGAAATCCTTGGAATTTGACATACGCATGTATGGCTCAGAACCAAGTCAATGGTAATTTTTCCAGGTGGGAGTACCAGTACAACTAATATGTGTGGTACAGAAGAGGCCAACCTTATCAGTGTTGCAGGATACAGTTCCAAATATGCCTGTTGTCATATGTGCCACACTTGCCAACAATGAAACTGCAAGACCCCACCAATGACAGTTGAAGTTCCATACTTACCTGTCAAAGATAATGTATACATGCACAATGTGAATGGCTGGAACTGTGGTTGGCAAATGTATGTACTAGATGTTATTTAGCAGCCAATCTGACAGTTCCTTGGTCATAGGGGATGCACATGGTAATCCTTGGAAATGAAGACAGTAAGCATACCCTAGGCTATTCCTCCAACATGTCCAGTGCACACATGAGAACACCCAGACACACAATCAACATAGCAAAAGAATAGTACTATACAAACAGGATTTATTTAAAAATATTTAAAACTGCATACCTAAATCTACCCTAAAAACTGCCCTACCCTAAACTAACCTAAACTAACTTAACTTAACTTACAACTATCTAACCTTTTCTAAACATGCACATGCATGTCAGACATCATCAAAGTACCAGGTACGCACTCAGCATTCACATCATATGCACATGTGATGTGACCAAGATCACTCACAAATCTCATGATGGCAGGACCATGTTGGTAATTCTGCAGAGATCTAGCTTGGACAATCCATAGACATTTTCCACAACCATCTGGAGCTGAGTTCTATACAAATTGTGTACTCTATTTGAGTGCTGTCCAGCACAATATGGCTCCTGGCACTACTGTGGCCTCAATTTATATCTGAAGGGTACTGGGGCACCAGTGGTGCAATTGTCTCCTACATGAGCCCCCTAGAGACCTTTATACATTTCCTTCATCTGTACCGTTTCATGAGTAAGTGTAAGCTATGTGTGGCACACGGTGCTGTCAAAAGTGCTGTGACAAAGTTGTTGTCAAAAGGCATGCTAATTACATAAACAGTTGCTCTGACACCTATCATGAAAGACATCTATGTATATGTGGCCATTAATTCAATTTCCTAACCTCAACAATTTCATACCAGCACATGTTGCCACTTGTGCAACAAATCAAGCCATTCTCAGTGCTCAACATTGCAACAGATATGAAGTCACCATCCTAACTCCAATGATATCATAGCACTGGTAATGCAAAACTTGTATTCATTGCATTGCACACATCAGACTGTCTCACACTAAACCCTGAATTGCCACACATGACGCACAAGGTGACACTTACTGGCAGCATTGGGGTCATCAATTCTGGCCACCTCTCCAACGGTGTAGGGTGGAGGTCCACCTGCAATTCATGATAAGAAAACATAGCTCTGTGATATTTGGACATTTATGTGAATGGACGACAGTGTTAAAAATCAGCTAGTTAGGCTGAGTAAGTCAACCTAGTGGTGGATCAGACCAACTGTCAAACATATATAATCAGTCAATCAAACATAGTCTCAGATAATGGAGACCCTGGCACATACAAACTATCACTTTCCCCGACACTCCTGTGTTGCTTTTCACTGCACCATATGTACATGGAATTGTCAAGCATGTGTTTTGTAGCATTACACCTACATGACTATGCTGGACTGCATGACAATATTCTGTATCTTAGGGGCATGCGATGGTTGTTGCAGTGGCCATCCCATTGTGACACCCATAATTTTTGAGCCTGCCTCAGATGTTGAAGACAGCTACCTCATTGTCACTGCAAACTGATGGACAACTGCCCAGAAGTTATGTGAGTATTCCAAAGTGCTGAGGAATGCTTTGATGCATCCTTGTTTGTAGTTACTAATATGTGTGTGCCATTACAAGGCACACATACTTGGGCTTTAATGCCATGCCAATTTACTTATGTTCATTTAGTTGTTCCTACCTGCACATTGACTGATTGAAATTACGGATGTATTGCCAACACTGTGTGGCCAGCCATTGTTGGCATGGTATTCCATTATTTGTCCAGGTAAGGATAAGAACATGTGCATAGACATATGCCTCAACACAGACACACTTGCTCTCTGGTCCAAGGATGCATGTGTTGGCGCAAGTTTCTGAGTAATGTGTCAGTGCTGATGCAGTTGCAGGGAGGTCCTATACTGACAGTAAGATGCAGCAGACCTGTGCTACAAAATCAGCACATGTGTGTTGGGTAATAGACAAAGTTTGGGGTGTATGTGGTACAGAATGTACAGGAAGAGGAAAGTGCTAGTAGTCTGGATCCAGTGCATAGTCAAGCTCCCTTAAATGGCGTTGGCCAATGATACAAAGGGGCAGAGTGAAGGAAAGTGGTGCTGCACCAAGTGCCGCACTTCTGTCCTTGTGGCCCTTAGTGCACCCCTTTTCCCTGCCATGTGTGTACCTTATGAGAAATAAGGCACAGCATGGTGGAGGTAGGGTCCAATTACATTTATTTATATGGAGGCAAATTATGTACTCAGCAGGAATAGCAACAAAACAGATTATCATGGGGACCCATCATATACAATTATATGCTCCCTTATAACATCTGCTCTGAGCAGCCATTCAAAGTGCAGGAAATATGGCAATAGGTAATATCTCATATTTCCCAGAGGCATTTACTTCAGCCCCCTAAGCAGGTGTTGGGCCCCTCTCCCATACATGATGCTTGGCGCAGGCCTCATATTGTGCTGGTCTAAACAGAGTCGCGCTATGCATGCATCACAACACTTTGTTATGATTGGGCAGGGAAGATAGCACTTCTGCCATGGCTCTGCTTCATAATTGTTTATTACAATGGCAGCCCTAAGGTGGCACTGGGGCTCTTAATACAGGCACAATACTACACGTCCAGATCCTTTGACAAAACATGCTGCACTCAACCTTATCAGCACCTGTTATGCACATGTAAATAATGGTGTTGCAATGGAAATGGGATACTTACTGTAGGAAGTTGGCTTTGTATGTACTATTTCAAAGTAAGAAATAGCATGCACAGAGTCCAAGGGTTCCCATTAGAGGTAAGATAGTGGCAAAAAGAGATAATTCTAATGCTCTATTTTGTGGTAGAGTGGTTGAGCAGTAGGCTTATCAGATGGTAGTATTAAGCATTTGTTGTACACACACAGGCAATAAATGAGGAACACACACTCAAAGACAATTCCAGGCCAATAGGTTTTTTATATAGAAAAATATATTTTCTTAGTTTATTTTAAGAACCACAGGTTCAAGATTTACAAACAATACTTTAAATGAAAGGTATTTCACTCCGGTATCTTAGGAACTTTGAATCAACACAATAGCATGTACAGTTTTGGCAAAAATGGCAATAAGCTATTTTAAAATTGGACACTGCAAAAATCAACAGTTCCTGGGGGAGGTAAGTATTTGTTAGTTTCACAGGTAAGTAAAGCACTTACAGGGTTCAAAGTTGGTTCCAAGGTAGCCCACCATTGAGGGTTCAAAGGCAACCCCAAAGTTACCACACCAGCAGCTCAGGGCCGGTCAGGTGCAGAGGTGAAAGTGGTGCCCAAAACACATAGGCTTCAATGGAAATAGGGGTGCCCTGGTTCCAGTCTGCCAGCAGGTAAGTATCTGCGACTTCGGAGGGCAGACCAGGGGGGTTTTGTAGGGCACCGGGGGGGGACACAAGTCAGCACAGAAAGTACACCCTCAGCGGCACAGGGGCAGCCGGGTGCAGAGTGCAAACAGGCGTCAGGTTTGCAATAGGTTTCAAAGGGAGACCTGGGGGTCTCTTCAGCGATGCAGGCAGGCAAGGGGGGGCTCCTCGGGGTAGTCACCACCTGGGCTAGGAAGAGGGCCACCTGGGGGTCGCTCCTGCAATGGAGGTCGGATCCTTCAGGTCCTGGGGGCTGCGGTGCAGTGGGTTTCCCAGGCGTAGGGTTCTTTGAAGCAGGCAGTCGCGGTCAGGGGAAGCCTCTGGATTCCCTCTGCAGGCGTCGCTGTGGGAGCTCAGGGGGAGTGAACTCTGGCTACTCACGGGCTCGCAGTCACCGGGGAGTCCACCCTGTAGAGTTAGTTTTCCGCAGGTCGAGCCGGGGGCGTCGGGTGCAGAGTGGAATGTCTCACGCTTCCGGCGGGAAACGTGTGGTCTTTAAAAGTTGCTTCTTTGTTGCAAAGTTGTAGTTTCTTTGGAACAGGGCCGCTGTCCTCCGGAGTTTCTTGGTCCTTTTAGATGCAGGGTAGTCCTCTGAGGTTTCAGAGGTCGCTGGACCCTGGGCGACGCGTCGCTATTGCAGTTTTTGTTGAAGTGGGGAGACAGGCCGGTAGGGCTGGGGCCAAAGCAGTTGGTGTCTCCGTCTTCTCTGCAGGGCTTCAGGTCAGCAGTCCTTCTTTGTCTTCAGGTTGCAGGAATCTATCTTCCTAGGTTCTGGGGGCCCCTAAATACTCAATTTAGGGGTGTGTTTAGGTCTGGGAGGTTAGTAGCCAATTGCTACTAGCCCTGAGTGTGGCTACACCCTCTTTGTGCCTCCTCCCGGTGGGGAGGGGGCACATCCCTAATCCTATTAGGGGAATCCTCCATCTGCAAGATGGAGGATTTCTTAAAGTCAGAGTCACCTCAGCTCAGGACACCTTAGGGGTTGTCCTGACTGGCCAGTGACTCCTCCTTGTGTTTCTCATTATCTCCTCCGGCCTTGCCGCCAAACGGGGCTGTGGCCGGAGGGGCGGGCATCTCCACTAGCTGGGATGCCCTGTGGCTCTGTTACAAAGGGGGTGAGCCTTTGAGGCTCACCGCCAGGTGTTATAGTTCCTGCAGGGGGAGGTGAGAAGCACCTCCACCCAGTACAGGCTTTGTTACTGGCCACAGAGTGACAAAGGCACTCTCCCCATGTGACCAGCAACATGTCTGGTGTGTGGCAGGCTGGCAAAAACTAGTCAGCCCACACTGGAAGTCGGGTATGTTTTCAGGGGGCATCTCTAAGATGCCCTCTGGGTGTATTTTACAATAAAATGTACACTGGCATCAGTGTGCATTTATTGTGCTGAGAAGTTTGATACCAAACTTCCCAGTTTTCAGTGTAGCCATTATGGTGCTGTGGAGTTTGTGTATGACAGACTCCCAGACCATATACTCTTATAGCTACCCTGCTCTTACAATGTCTAAGGTTTTGCTTAGACACTGTAGGGGCATAGTGCTCATGCACCTATGTCCTCACCTGTGGTATAGTGCACCCTGCCTTAGGGCTGTAAGGCCTGCTAGAGGGGTGACTTACCTATGCCATAGCCAGTGTGAGGTTGGCATGGCACCCTGAGGGGAGTGCCATGTCGACTTAGTCATTTTCTCCCCACCAGCACACACAAGCTGGCAAGCAGTGTGTCTGTGCTGAGTGAGGGGTCCCCATGGTGGCATAAGACATGCTGCAGCCCTTAGAGACCTTCCCTTGCATCAGGGCCCTCTAATTAGGGGTACCAGTTACAAGGGACTTACCTGGATGCCAGGGTGTGCCAATTGTGGAGACAAAGGTACAGGTTAGGGAAAGAACACTGGTGCTGGGGCCTGGTTAGCAGGCCTCAGCACACTTTCAAATCATAACTTGGCATCAGCAAAGGCACAAAGTCAGGGGGTAACCATGCCAAGGAGGCATTTCCTTACACTTACTAACTGCTCCACCAATCTCAATGCCCGGGAGATCCAGTAGATCTTGCTCCCTTGAGATGAGGTGAGCCCAACAGTTTTTGAGTTGGTGATCATTGCATCCGATGCCGAATATCCTGGTCAGGTGGTGGAGCACCCTGCCTAACCACAGCTTCCTGGCCTCTGTGGGGTAGCCCTGGATAATGCAGTCATCCAGTACAAGCATCATTGGCAGGTCATGCTGCACAAGCCAAAAAAAGCCCCCAGCTCATCTGCCAACATCTTGGACATCCTCCCTTTCCCTGACATCATGTAGTGTGTATATATACTGCAAACACAATTGCAGGGAACAAAAATAAAATTTAAAACTACCTCATCTACCCCAACTGCCCAACAACCTATCCTACCCCTAGATAAGCACCCCACAATAGAGTGACTGATACAAAACAAATACACTGCAAAGAAGCTGATTAAAAGAGAAAAAAGACACATCAGGTAAAGGACACAACACAAAAACACTCCAAAAACTCCAATCCACCAACAACACCAGCGTCACACACCCTCACACAGTCACAGACAATGACAACACAATAGATATGATGGGCTATGTCCCATACATGGTAAGGCATGCAACAGCCATGACAATTTGTACCCAGAGGCTGCAGTGGACTACAGTATGTTTGAATTCATATTACCCCTGGCAATTTGCGTGTGCATGTGTGTCATTGGTTTAGCCTTCATGATGCTCTCCTACACGTGTGACATATAGTTCCCCATGCATCTTAGCTGCAGGACATGGTGTATACACATGTGTCAATGAAGGTTGTTTTATGCTGTGTGTGTGTGTAAAGATTTGTGTAGTGTCAGTCAGTAACATATGACCACAGTGGTGTGTTTATCGGACATGAAACCTCACATATCTATCTTCCTACAAGGACACATGTGAAGGTCATTTATTTCTGTCAATGATTTTGTGATACATATGCACTTACATTTGTGGTAAGTTCCCTTTTGTTCAGACTCCAATACAAAATACCAGTCCAGTGCCATTTTATGTGGTACATGTGTGTTGAGTTATCTGGTATATACGTGCATGCCACCAACTAGGCAATCGTCCACATCATGTTTTTTATGACTGTCACATACAATGGCATACCACTGTGTAGCATCACTACTGTGAGAGTTCTTATGCTGACATAGACCCATGGTAGCATGTGAAGGCGCAGGTTTACTGAGCTCCAGACTACTCAGTCCACTGTGCACATGCATCAGGCCCCTGACTATGTCAAAAGACTATGGGGGTTATTCCAACTTTGGAGGAGGTGGTAATCCGTCCCAAATGTGATGGATTTACCACCAGCCGTATTACGAGTTCCATAGGATATAATGGACTTGTAATACGGCTGGTGGTATATCCGTCACTTTACTGTCACTTTTGGGACGGATTACCACTTCCTCCAAAGTTGGAATAACCCCCTATGTAGCCAGAGCAGTTATGTTAGGGTGTTTTGGGCAGGGATCTAGACTCTTCGTGATTGCTAATCAGCCTAGCATGCACAGTACCCTGAGGACAGACATTTGAACAATTGTGATCAAAAGGAATGGGATATACATTTTTCCTCTGGGGTACTTGATGTCAGCCTTCCCCTATCATGTACTGAGGACTGGCTACTTGCACATGTAGGACATGTGTCATCATTCGATGTCTAGTAATTTCCATGGGTAGCTTGGTTAGGGGTTGTATCTCTTTTGTGACTTCTATTTTGGGAATGTGCCAGGGAACAGATGGTGTTATCTGTCACTGCCTCTTGTCCTGTTGGCATGCAATGGGCAACTATCAGGCTATAGTAATGGCAAACATGACTGGGTTATGTACTGACCTAGCCACCCTCTCTGTACATATGTTGGGTGATCACATGTAGACATTGATGTGTTGCAAAGTCAGTATTGTCTATGTGTGTTCCTTCTCCACGTTTAACTGCAATACTTGTAAGGAATATTTTGTGTCCTACATTGCTGCCATTGTCTGGTCAAACATGGAAAGGTTGCAACGTGTGACTTGTTTAAATTGTAGATGAACACATCTACTACTGGCTACATGATAGTTACCGTCCCATTGCCGGGCTTTGCAAATTTAATTAGTGCCACACACACATGACAATACACCTGCCACAGCACTTGTGTCGTCTCCAAGTGACCGCCCATGTAGTATTTCCAGGTAACTGTGGGTATCTCTCAGCTGTCCATCCACACCCACTGTTTAACATGTGTATGCATGTATTCCTGCATTCCACAACCTATGTAACTCTTACCATGACTGTTTGATGTTGACACGTGAAATCATCTCAGTGCTGCTTTTTTCATGAGCCAAATGCAACATATGTTTCTACTTCAACTCCCATTCATTCTTTGAATGGGTCGCTGACAATGTTTGGAGATTGCTGGACATACTTGCACATCCAACAACTGATTGGCATGTTGGAGACAAAAACATATTTGGGAATTTTGTCACTGTTGGTACCTTGCTCTTGGTCTGGCATGTGAGTGACTATGAGTGGTGTGTATTGCTATGTGCTGTGTGATATTGTTATACAGAGCATACTAGGTTACCATGCTGACACATGTCAACCATTGTTGGTACTTGCAAACCCTTTGCTACTTAGGTCATACACACATACATCAGTCTTCATATGTATATCATGATTTGCTGTATGCATGTGTCAAGACAGCAGATTTGTGTGATAAGTGTGTATATAATGTACATAGGGAGTGGAACACACTCTGACTGCATTCTACCCAGACAATAATTTGGTGGTGCATTGTCTCATTTTATTCTTAGATACAGACAATGGGTCATATATTTGGATAGTGACTCAGCACCCATTGCTGCTTCATTTATCTGGCAACCCATACCGCACTCCACAGCCAACGTGTGTGCCATAAGTGAGGTACAGCGCACCATGTGTCATGGTTGTGTCCAACTTCAGTGCCAGAACAGAAGCCCATGGATACACAGTGCAGGCTCTGCCTCTAACATTGGTTACAAACCCTGTACAGTTACTGAAGAGCCATAGTTACCGATGATGCCCCCCCCCCACTTGTCATACATGCACAGTGCTGGCGAAGCAGCAATCCTCCTGAGATATGACACTGTTCTGTTCCTACATTAATTAAACACCATTTAATAACAGCTCCTACCTTATGCATGCCCCCCTTGCATACATCCTGCCAAGTGTGGTGATGATGTGGGGAAAGAGCTAGGAATTAGCACATTGCCCACTTGACGACACGTTATATGTTGTGGTGCATGGATCTAGGTCTTCAAGAGTCACATGCCTGTGAGTTACGTGACACTGATGTGTGACATGAAGGCACTAGATCCTCTAACATCACAAACTATGTTGCTACCATACTTGTAACTGTTGTGTTTCTTACCTGCTCTCTGAGGTTAGAGTTACATTCCAATGGTATATGTAGTGGAGAGTGAGTAGACCAAGGAGATTCAGGTGCAAAGGTTTTTATTAGTGATATTTACAAAGTGATTATAATTTTACAGTGATTATGTGTAAAAGTTCCCTATAATTTGTAGTCTCCTGTGAACTCGTGTAGCAGTGTTATTTAGTTCCCCCTGCAATCGTGCTGCACCATTGCCATCTTCCTCCCCGGTGGGGACATCTACCTGTTCATCCCAGGGAACATGGGTCCATATACATATATTGTGCAGGATTGCACAAACCAGTATGATCTTACATACTAGTGGTGGAGCATATAACAGGCTTCCTCCTGTCAGGACCAGGCACATAAACATTGACTTCAGAGGCCCAAGTGTCCTCTCCACCACATTGCGTGCTCTTTTGTGCCCTTCATTATAGGCATGCTCTTCCACCGTTGTGGGATTGGCAAATGGAGTCATGACCCATGGCTGTATGCCGTAACCTTGGTCGGCAGCAAAGGAATGAGACAAGATGTATTTGTAAAGCTTGATAGTGGTTTGGTAGATACCATGGCAGTTGTTGGTTTCAGGTGGAGTGGTGACTCAGACTTGCTTCTGGTATAGAGTATGTTCCTGTTTTGTGAAATGGTTTCATAGGTCTGTGTTGATGAACATGACAATCTTGGGTTGTGGCTCAGGGACCTGGGGATTGTAATGTTTTATCCAAACAGATGGTTCTGCCCTTGCAAATTGTGTTATCCATAATTGTGCCAGTGTCCTATTATTGGTGGATCCTTCCACTTCCTTGCACCACAGTGGTGTCATATGTAGAAACACCATGGTAGCCCTACAAAGTCAAACTCTGGCCGCCATGTTACCATGTGGCACTATGCATGCAGTGCAACACATAGTGACCCTTTCTGGCAGGTGATGGCTGTGCTAGCCATCAAGTGTACTAAGGTGTGAATCACACATTTGTAGGATAATAAAAAGTTGGTACAGTGGAATGTCCTAAATTCCTATACACGATTTATCACAGACACTGTCAACACATGTACAGTGCAGGCGTTGGGAAGGAGCACACCATTCTTTTACATGAGTTCCTATGCATGGTGCATGAAAGTTCAGCTATGTCCACTACACTCCTACAGAGTACCTCAATACCATCCACGAGCTTTACACTATTGCACAAACTCTCTGCCACAGTGGACTGTTTCTTGTATACAGCACACACATGGTGGCGTTAGGGGGTGCTAAGGGGATGTGTGAGGTGGCACTGGACTTGGTGCTGCACGACTTCTTGTCATTCTGCCCCATGATCTTTAATGGCAGGGAATGTTGTATTCCTATGTGTGTGTCACAATGCAACAGACATGTGAATGTGCCCACTACAAGTATGCCAGGTATGTAAAGGTGATATTTAGTTGGTCATGGAAACACTTGGGTGGCATTTGATATTGGTGCCGCCAGATGCTTGTACCCTGTGACTGATGTGGGGCTGTGGCTATGTGTGACTTTGTTTACACTGACATGTCCTGTGCAATTCACATTGCTAAGGTAAAATTTGTTAGGTGTAATGTGGGTGGAATCTGTATTTAGTTATCAACCAGATGACACTTGTCGTGGTTTGTGCCAAGCTTCTCTTATGCAAAGGGGACATAGCTCCACCTGTCCTCATGTGGTGTGTCAGTCAGATTGTGGCTATATTATGTTCACGTGGATGTATATGTGTGTGTGTGTGATGTGCAATTATTGCAGTGTAGTGTGGCATATGGCATATGTGTTGCTGTCTGTACATCTGTGTTCCCCTGCCAATGTGTGTTTAGTGTGGTGTATGTCCAGTTTGTCCTACATGGTAGGTGTGTTGTCTGTGTACTGTTTGATATGGTGGCTTACCTACGAGTAGGCCAATGCCATATTGGCCATCCTGGAACCGCTCACTGATGGTGGAACGCCGGATTATGTAGGCATCATGTACGCTGCTAGGGTATTTTGCAAGGATGTTTGTGAAGAGCCCACGGTGGTCCACAATGGCCTGCACATTTATGGAATGGGTGTACTTGCGGTTTGTGTATAGGTGTTCGCTTACTGCAGGTGACACCAGTTGGGCATGGGTACAGTCCATTGCACCCGCCACATGCGGGAACCCAGCAACTAGATAGAAACCTTGCTTGGCCTCCTGCTTCAGTTGTTGGGTGTTTGGGAAGCAGATGTGGTGGGTGTGAGGCGTATGATTGCATCCAGAACCTTTGGAAGAAAGACCGAGAAGGATGGCCTGGAGATAACAGCCTCTTGTGTGCCCGTTGTCTGAAAAGATCCTGACACCACCATATGGACGACAGCGAGGAGTTTGGTCATGGGTGGTATGTTTGTTAGAGTTGCCACCTTTGCAGTGATGTCTGGTGCAATGTGGTGCAGCAGACGTATAATTGACTCCCGGTTCAGACGGTAAGTCCTGATGACATCTTGTTCTCAAGGATGGTTGCAGGCTGTCTAAAGATCCTTTCCCGCCTTCTGCGCTTCCTTTGTGGCTGCTGTGGTGGTGTTTGGGGTTGCTGCAGTAGTGGTGGAGGGACCTGATGTCATTGCTGACATCTGCGGCATGTGGCAAACTGGAGCAGTAACACTTCCATGTTGTCCTGGAGGTTGCAGATGCTCCTTCTGTGTGTTTTTCTTATGTGGTGTTGTGTGGACCTCTTTTTAACGCCTGGTCTGACCAGGCATAAAAATTTGACGCAAATCGACCTTTGCATCATTTTTTGGGTCTGCTTCCCTAGTCTGCATCTTTTTTGCGTCAGGAGGTAAATATGGCACTGGAGGGCTAGCATGATTTTTTGGAAGGGAACGCCTACTTTGCATTTCAGTGTCGCAATACGACGCAAGGTGGGTTGGTGCTCCCAAAAAATTATGCTAATGCAGATATTTTGATACTAGACTTGTGCAATTTTACCTCTACAAGTCATTGCAAATCAAGACTGAAATTCCCAGACTCCATTACATTCTTAAATTAATGCCTTAGGCTGGAAAATGTTTTCCCTGTCGGTAAGGAGTAATCTGGGGACCTTAACACTGGCCACTCTATGCCACTACATTCTACACTCTGCACTATGCCACTCTACTTTCTGTCACTCTACTCCACTACACACAATGCCACTCTACGGGACTCTACTCTATGCCACTCTGCTCCACTTCACTCTATGCTAGTCCATTCTACACCACTCCACTCTATGCCACTCTACTTCATGCTATCCCACTTCACTCTACACCACTCCATTCTACTCAATGCCAGTTTACAGCATTCTATGCCACTCCACTCTATGTCACTCTATGCAACTGCACTCTATGCTATGGAACTCCACACTAGTCAACTCTACACCACTTCACTCCTCATCACTCTACTTCATGCCACTGATGCCACTCTAATCTACGTCACTCCATTCTACGCCACTCCACACCACACAACACCACTTTACTCCCTGCCACTCTATTCTACACCACTCTACTCTGCTCCACCCTGCTCAATGCCATTCTACGCCACTCCACTCTTCGTCATTGTTCTTTATGCCATTGCACTGTACGACACTCTGCACCACTCCACTCTATGGCACTTTACTTTATAACAATCTAATCTATGCCACTCTACTCTATGCCACTCTGTACCACACTACGCCACTCCACTCTATACCATTCCATTCTACACCACTCCACGACACTTTGCACAATGCCCCTCCACAACATTCTATGTCACTCTACTCTACCGCACTCTGCAGAACTCCACTCTATGCCACTCCACTGTATCCCATTCTACTAAATACCATTCTAAGCCACTCTACTCTAAGCCACTCAATGTCACTCCTATCTATGCCACTCTGCTGTACAGCACTCTACTGTATGCCACTCTGCTCTATGCAACTCTACTTTACACCACTTTACTCTGTCACTCCATTCTATGCTACTCTACTCTTCGCCATTGCACTTTACACTACTCTATGCCACTCCACTCTGCACCACTCCACTCTATGCTACTCTACTCCCCTCTTTACCCCTCTCCTCTACGCCATTCTCCTCTGTACCATACCAATAACTTTTGCCCATGCTGAACAGCAGCCATGCTGGTGTACAACATGGCTAAAAGACATTGTCAGAGCCAATAGCTCTCAAACAGGCAAGACTAGGCTTTACCGCTCCTTGTTAATATTTGCTGATGCTGCCAAAACGTGCATTCCAACACTTTTTATATTATCTGGTTTTCCTCTCTAATTGAAATGGGTGTGTCCAAGTGCAGACCAATAATCTTTCCCCTCACTAGCCGTTCCTATGGCTGCGTAAGCCAGGATTCAATGGACACTATTTCGCACTGGCAATGCAAAAGCTGAGGTATAGCAGCAGACATGGATCGAGAGGCTGCAAAGATGGACCCCACACTTCAGAAGGGATACATGTGAGAACGCGTCACAGCCAACACAGGCCAAGGGGAGATATGCGCATGCACACTCCAAGACCATACATACTCAAGGTGCCCAGCTATGCATCTGGGACTCATGGCAAAGCTACTTTCAGCCATATCTCTAAACAGATATGAAGTGGCAATAGTATGAGAGGGACCCAAAGGGAAGCACTTAATCTGTTCAGTCGAACGAAAAAGATGATTTGCTGGCTGTGGGAGGCTGATTTATAGACAATTCTGGTTCTACACCGAAGGCTTGCTTCATTTTTTTCTTGGAATAGTTAATTTCCCTTAGGATCCAGGTAAATATAGTTCGTTGTCAACTGAATGAATTTTGATAAAAAGAAAAGAATAAGAACCCCAATCATGTGCCTTAAAAAATTTAACTAGTATAATACAATCTGTTGACCATGTAAAGCGCTCTGATGTATTTGAAACAAATTCGTGCTCTATGTAAAATAAAGCAGTCAAAAAAATATGATCCCCAGGTATAGCCACAAAAATTCTATAGTTTGTGACCGCAGGAAAAGCCTATCAAGATGCAGCCATTGAATTGCCTTTACAAATTCATAGCACGGTCAGGGTATTTCACTGAGGATGTTTCGAATGGAGGAGCGTCATCAAATTTATGCTTGATTAGATTTTATCTCGGCCACAAACGGAAAACTAACCTTTCATTGTTCTGCACACTGGGAAGCATTAACCCCCACACTACATAGGAAGTGCTGCTAGGGCTTAACCACGCCCACGCGAGGTCAAGGGCCAACTATTACAGCAGAGGAACAAAGGCGGGAAACTGCAGCGGTTGTTCTCGCTTCAATAAACGGGATTCTCTCTGTAAAGGAGGAGACGCCGTTTCGAGCTTCATTCCAAGGCTGGCTAATGATAAAACCTCATTAAGAGAAGAAAAAAAACAGGACTATGAAATAGGACCCCAGAGCCTGGTCTAGTAATAACAAAAAATAGAGTAGTCGCTTGCAGAACCACTTTATTTTTCTGCCTCGGGACTACAGTCTAATGTGTCACCAATTTTCTGACTGGAAACAAGCATCAAATGACCCGAACATAACCATAAAAAAAGAATGCTAGTCTAAACACGAAGTAGAAAAAAATCGTCGTTTTCCCCCCCAAGCACTATTTTGCAGTGGGTCACAAGGGAGTGGCAAAGCATTGACTAACCTGGAGACAGGCTGTTTGTTGAAGGACACAAACGCCTAGCAGGTGAACGGGGGACACTGCGTATGTTGCGGTTTTCAGCCAGTTGGGCGAGGCCTAAGTGTGGGTCCTTTGCAAGAAGTGCGTTCATTATTAACCATGAACATCTAAAGCATACACACACTGGGTTAGTTTCTGTACAAAAACAACACCACGGAAAACAGCAAAAACGCCCAAAATAAACTTTTCATCTGATTTTTTTGTCAATAAATCTAGTTTTTTTCACTTGTATTTTGTCTAGTCAGCTATCCTGTTTTCCTCAAAGAACAGAGTTTATGGTTCTGACCTTACTTCAGTGTTAAATTTGTATATTTTTATTTTCATGAAGCTGGCCATGATCAGGAATTTCACCATTTCTCGTTATTCAACCACTAACATTGCATTGCATTGTGTTGTACTGCAACATTTATACAGTGGACACTACACTTAATTGAGGTACTGAAGTGCTTTCCTACATGGGTATCATGCTACACTTACACAATGCAGTGTTTCTGGTTGGAAGTGTTGTGGTTGTTCCTATCCTGTACAGAGAAGTGTTTCCACGTCATGCGCGAGGACCACAGAGATACGGGTTTTGTGTTCTGGGGTGCAGTGTGATGGATGAAGAGTGTGAGAGATAAGCACACAGTTTAAGATTTTCAGCAACCCGCCAGCTTTTAGCAGCTCTGCAGTTCCCTTTATGATGTTTCTAATTATTATAGCTGAATACTCCACTGGACTGTCCATTCTGAGACATTTTGTTTAAAGGTTATGGTCCCGAGCATGCGTAGGTTGGAGGGGGAAATGTTGGAGAGATCTGTTGAGATGGACTCCATTAATAGAAAATTATGGGGCATATTTAAGTAAAGTGGCGCTGCACCTAGTGCTGCGCCACTTTTCTTGCGCCCTTTAGCGCCCCCTACCGCCACAATGTGTGCGCCGTATTTACGATACGGCACACCATGACACAGGATAGGGGCCAATAGTGTAATTTTTATTGAGGCTAATGATGTACTCTGCAGGAGTAGCGCCAAAATATTGGTGCTACTCCTGCAGAGTACATAGGGACCCATTATAAATAATGGAAGCCCCCTTTTTTTATGCCTGCTCTTAACTGGCGTTAAAAGTGCTGTGACAAATGATGCAATGAAATCTATTAGATTTCCTTGGGCCATTTTTTTCAGACCCCTCCTAACGGGGAACGCCCCCTTTGCATCCATTATGCATGGTGCAGGCATAATGTAGCGCAAAGGGTTACAAAGGTAACTTTGTAAATATAGGGTGAAGATTTTGGCCTCGTTGGGCCACATAGCATAACAAAATGATCCTAATGTGGAGCAAAGTGGCGCTAGGGGCTTACAAATATGCGCATGTATCTTTTTCTCATTGTAAAATGTGAACAAGTAGTCTTAGTATGCACCTTATTGGGACCTGTGGAGGTAGACTAAATCAAAGTGCTCAGTTAGCTGACAGCATGCGGTAGATCTCTTCAATTTTTCCATGCCCTTTTAATTGGTGATGTGTGGCTTATTAAAGTTGAGTTGTACAGTGTTGAGTGATAGATATAACCCATAGCAGTTTTGTCTAATGTGAGTGTAAGAGGTCCAAGCACATAAGGGAATTATTATGTGCCCTTTATGAAAACAATTGGCTGCCTGAGTTATGGTGTTAGTATTGGTGTGCACCAGTAGGGTTATATATCATATTGTATTTGTATTTATAGAGCACTTCTTACCTCTGTCAAAATTTTAAATAACTCTACAGGTACAGCGGAGCGTGTAGGGGGTGGCTTTATCAATGATCTAGTTATATAGTTATCAGCAAGGTGAATATGGGCCACAGTGCAGGCACAAACACAGCAGGGCCACTTTTGCATCTGATCCGGAGTACTGTCCATATCTGTGAAACTCCCTTTTAATGAAACCGGGTGCCATACCTGGAATCCGGAGTGCATGCGTGTAAGTGGGAATTAGAAAGTCAACAAATACTTTGCATCATTTGTGCCACCTGCTACTTAATGCTGCACTACCTTCCCAGCTTTCAGTTGGTAAAGTAATAAAAGCACAAGGAGTGCCCTGGATTATGCCTCAGCAGGTATGAGTGTTGGATAACAAGGCTCCTTCTTGGTGATTGGCTGGCTCCTGGCAGTTCCCGAAAGGGCTTATGCGATTGGGACAGGTAGAGTGCTGCAGTGTGCACCTTTGCTCTAGGACAGAGGGATGCCCTTTCGGAGAAATATGAAGGAAACGTGCTGTGTCTCCTGTGAGTTTAGAGAAGCTGTCCATTGTGCTGTCACCCTCTGGGTTTTCCCAGGCTCAAGTCCTATGGCGTGGGCCTGGATCAAATATAATTTTAATAAGGGCACATTGATGTTCAAAAAGAATCTTCAATTGCAAGCTGTGACTCTTTGACTCGTCAAGCTGGTACCCATTGTCTCCAAGATATTCAGCAGATGGGGCTTGAGTAACTTATAGGACATGCTTCAAGGGTGGCAGTCTCATTTGAGGACCACATCCACCATCCATAGCAGGGATGCTCTTACCCCACACTACTTAATTGAGTGTTGATTGGTCTGGCATCTCCAGACTTCAATTTTTTCGATGTGGTTATGGCTGCTAAAATGACTCAAGAGTTGAAAACGTCGTCCCTGGAATGATGGTCTGCTTTTTTGAGCTCTGATGGAAGCCTAGGTGTTGCTAACATTGTTTCTAGTTTGAATGGAAGTGTGGTAGCAGTGAAGGTGTTTAGGAGAATTCCACTTTAGGGTATTTGCACTGCTCGTCCACCATCAAGAGACAGTGTACTTTCAGTCTTTGGAAGGTCGCTCTCAGCCTCTGGTAATGCTACTGGCAGAATATGATAAGTATTAAGATGTTATTGCACAATTTAATTACCTCTGGGAGCATTACCAGCACCACTCTGAAACCCCTTGAATGCAAATACATTCTGAGGTGACATAACAGTACTTTCTGGGTAATATATATGTGGAGAATGTTGTATTGTTCTATTTAGGGTGGAGTTCCATTTAGAGGCAACTTGTTTTGAGACCCAGGTTAGAGAACTACTGAGCCCTATTTAAGGGAGCAAGTATCTCTTCCACCGTAGAGATGATGTGCCTTTCTATTTTGTTTGCAAGATTTAAGGGCATCATGTCCTTGCATATTTTCACCTGGTAGTGCTCTTTGACCTTGCATGCAATGACTATGAGGGAAACCAATGATCTCAATGACAGTTACTTGTTTGAGCTTCTTCAACTCTCGCTTCATATGTTGAACAATATGGAAAGATACCACATGTGCTACAGCATCACCAGCTGAGCCATAGTGTTCCTATGCAACTTAATTTGTTTTTGAAGCATCCAAGTCATTGGAACAGCTTGTGGCATTCTTTCAAGGAGGTCTTTCACCTGACATTTTCTGACATTTATACTAAATTGGATCAAGTGCTGGTCTTCGGCTTTGCCGCAGCTTAGGTTTGGGCCCAAATCTGCCACATCGACTCAGGTATGGATCTCGTTGTCAAAATGTAGACCGGTGCATTCACAGCACCCCTTGAGTGGAAGCATTCCTAGGGCTCTGCTGAAAAAAAGTTGTGTATGGGTAGTTGTCACTGATGGCTTGGGTTTGAGCTGCTTCACTGAGCTAGCACCATAATATTCACAGTTGTTCTCTTGAAACCCGTGTCCATGGTAGCTAATCTTTGAATGAACACCACTTTACATGAGTGCAGTGCAATTTGTTTTCCTGAACCACCAGGATGAAGTTAAACTTTTTCACTAATTCTTCATAAAATCCTTTGTTTGGCTACTACCTTTAGGCCTGGCCACCTGGACTACCTTACCGCGCTGACTAGATCCACAGTTGATCCTGCCCTTTCCTGTCACAGTTTTGTGAAGTGGTTTTGTTTGCTATGCTTTGTGCTTTGTTTTCTAGTGCCTATATAGGAGCAACCAGTGGTAAGCAGGAAAAAAGGTGAATCACAGGTACAACGTATCAAAGAAAAATGCCTTTCCTGCTATTTCACACTCCCATTTATGTAACATACATCAACCTATCGCATATAGTGGCAACATCAACAACAAATGTCTTTATCCTTGCATGGCTTTAGCTTTGCAAGGATAGCATATCTGAGAGAGCCATCAGTCTTTAGTAAATATACGTTTTTCACACAAGGAAACATCAAGGTATAATCACTGAAAACAATCTATTAGTGCTCCGAACATGACCATGTGAAAACCTCCACAAGTACAATTGCGGTGAATGGAGAGGCCCAAATTAAACTGTAACATTTGCAGTTCAAAAAAACACAGTGACTGAACAACTTGTATATGAAGTGACTTGGTAATTGTTTAGTCCTTGAAATTTTAACAAATGTTACACCAGTCTCCAGAATTAGAAATTGAACGATTGATTATTAAAGGTAATTGTGAATCCCAGATGTCGCTACCTGGGGAGAGACTGACTGAAGTATCAGGTTGTGTCTTTCCATACCTCCATTGCTTTTATTAAAACTTTGCTTGCCATGATCTGTAGGGTTGAGCGTTTGTTCATGCAGAGTGGCATGCTGTACAGTGGTATTGGTACAGTTAAAGCTGCATACACATTCAGGTTAACTTGAATACAACCCAATGAACCTCAGGCAACTATTAACAGTTCCAAAGACTTGATCACCCACTCTTTCACGTCATGTGCAAGTTTATTTTCATGGTTTAATTCAAAAGAGTTCCAAGATAACAATAGCTGTCTTCACTCTCCAGACTTTTCCATCCGTAAACCAAATGAACAACTTAAATCAGACGTTTTGTGCTACTGATTTTCCTTACCGGGTAATACATGTGGCAATTCTGTGGCCATAGTGTCAGCAACCTCTAATCTGACACTTTCAAAAGTGACTAGAAGCCCACATGAGTGCAATTCCTAACACTGGTCATCTGTGCAGAGTAGCACATGCATGCTGTGAGTTGTTGTTCTGGGTGACATTTTTTGTCCATCACTGGGTTTTGGCTGAGGACTTGAGATGATCTAGGGTTTCAGCATTTCTTCTTCCTGGTTTGCTTCTAGTGAGCTAGCTGAGAAGAAAGATATGGGGCACACAGTGGGTTCATAGAGGCTTCAAGCTGTATCTCCATTTATGTGGGTTGTTGAGAGTGAATAGTGAGAAGAGAGTGGAGAATGTGACATAGGATATTGCTGTAGCCCAAACCATTCTTTGTTTGCCCTATTGTAATGTTGGAAGGTGTACAAATTCTAGGAGAGGACATTAGCAGGCAGATTCTGTACATTGAGATGAAGAGCCTGAAATGTCAGTTTTATTGTTGATAATAAACCATTTGCATACTATAAAATGGTGGAGGGGTGAGGTAAGACCCTTCCCAATCATTACTGTGAAAAGATATCTGTAAAGCATGTGTTCTCCAGATTGTTCTTTCTTGCAGGAAAACATTCTTTTATCACCCAGTCCTTGTCAATCTATTTTTAGGCTCTTTTTTATTGACATCTTGTGTCATCGAATATTAGGAACCGCATTGACTTGTAAAAAATACATTGCTATGTAAAAGAGCATATCAACGCCAACTATTTTTTCCTGTCTCTGTGTCGCCAATCATTTTCGTTCAGAGTGTAATCCTTTTTCTGGTTGACCTAGCCTTTGTTGTAGTTGGCATGTGTAGCTGTGCATTTGATCGACTCATTTGCATGTTTCTGCAACGGTATTAAGTTGGCAACTAAACTTACTACTGACTTTGTACTGCTTCAATGTGTATGGTTAACTAGATAGGGATGTTGCTATAGCAGTACACTAGATGAGGTTTTGGTTTACTCCCCTCACACTTACATGGGGGGACCAGACATCACATATTTGCCGGAACACTGCTGGTTTTTCATCATATGTAGTGGCAGATTTGACTTAATTCAGCACATATCCTGGTTTTTAGAAAGGGTTAACTGGATACAGAGACAGGCAAGTCTTTGTGAATTTGAATTCAACGTTAGTTGCCAGCACTTTCAGAAATAAATGTACTTAACGTAGATGATACTTTGTAAAAAATGCATTCAAGTTAGTCCCCTTAAAGCCTCATTATCTGTGTTTCCTAAGTTGGTTTGTGCTGTCTTTTTAATCATTCTATGTCTCTAAATAGATATTAAATTGTAGTCATAATTCTGTTTCAGTGACAAGTCACTTTTTTGGTATTTTCAATCTCAGGTCACCCTACACTTGCAGCCTCAATTATTCTTTCCCTGCCGCACTGCTGTTTTTTTATTCATTAATTGCTCATTATCTGTTTTTTGTATGTTGACGTGTGCTGTCTTTTAAGACATGCCTTCTATGTCTCTCAGTTGATGTGAAATTGTAGGCCTATTTCTGTGTTTGTGACATGCCTCGGTTTATTTTCAATATCAGGTCAACCCACACTCACAGCATCATTTATCAGGGTTGAGCCTGCGAAAGCATGCACTGGTGCATGCATCTCGCTAGCAAGACTGTTGTTATCTAAAAAGAACTTGGAGCCCACTCATTCTGCACCATTTATTGGATTGCGTGGCATTAGTTTTTAAACCCTTGTAATTCATCACTGCAGGTCAAGCATCATTTCCTTTCCTTTCTGTGGAATAGGGGCCATGCACTGATGGATTCAACTTAATCAGTGCCCGTCCACTGCTCCCAGCGTGATTGAGGTACTTCTTTTTAACTTCTAGGGCCCTGCAAACTGAAGGCGTGTGGCTGGCAAAATCATGCCCAGCAGGAGAAATAAAATTGCTAAGTTTTATTTTCTATAGTTAACTCTTTTTTTTTTATTTGCCAAGTCTTCTTTTCTCACTTTGCATTTGTGTTTTGTTTTTGATTGTGGTGCTGTTCCCAAAATATGACGATTATCTTGTTCTAAATATTGCAAAGCAACATAGTTTCTTTCTTGAGTGTAATTTCTAAAATTATGCTATAACACATAATTGTGCAGTACACCCCAATCACCCAGCTCCAATCCAATCCACCCCACTCCAGTCCAAACTTATACACCCCACAACAGTCCACCCCACTTAATCCAGTTGATCCCAGATAAATCCAATCCACCCCACTCCGAACTAAACCACTCACCCAAACCCACTCCAATCCACCAAACTTCAATCCCCCAACCCAGCTCACTCCAATGTGCCCCATCTCCACACTCCAATCCCAAACCATCTGCTCCACTCCAATCTGCCCACACCAATCCAATCCAATCTGTCCCACTCCTATCCGAAGGAATTTAGCCGACTCCAATAGGCCTCACTCCAATCCAGAACAATTTGCACCACTCCAATCTGTCCCACTCCAAACCAAAGCACTCTAGTTCACTCCAATTTGCCCCACTCCAATCCAAAACAATCTGCCCAACTTAAATCTGCCCCACACCAATCCAGAAAACGATGCCCATTCCGGTCTGACCCCCTCCAATCTACCCCACTCTAATAAAAAACAGTGTGGCCAACTCCAGTCTGCACCACTCCAATCCCAAACAATGTGCCCCACTCCAATGTGCCCAAGCCAATCCAAATCAATCTGCCCCTCTCCAGTCTAAAGCACTCTGCCCTACTCCAATATGCCCCACTCCAATCTAAAAAATCTGACCCACTCCAATCTAACCCACTCCAATCCACAACAATCTGCCCCATTCCAATCCAAGACAATCTGTCCAACTCCAATCTGCCCCACTCCAGTTCAAAACAATCTGCCCCACTCCAATCCAAAACAATCTGCACCCTCCAATCGGCCCCACTCCATTAAAAAACAATCTGTCCCACTCTAATCTGCGCCACTCTAATCCAAAACAATCAGCTCCACTCCAATCTGCCCTACTACAATCCAAAACAATGTGCCCCACTCCAATCTGCCCCACTCCAGTCCAAAACAATGTGCCTCACTCTAATTCACCACACTCCAGACCCAACCAATCTGCTGTTTCACTACAATCCCAAACAATACGTCTCCATCCACTCTGCCTTATACCAATCCAAAACAACCTGACCAACTCTAATTTAAAACAATCTGACAATCCCAATCTAAAAAAACTGCCCCAGTCTCTAATCCAAAACAATCTGCCCTACTCCAATCTGACCCACTCAATCCAAAACAGTCTGCCCCACTCCAATCTGCTCACTCAATCAAAACAAATCTGCCCACTCCAATCGACCCTACTCCAATCGAAAATAATCTGTCCCACTCCATTCTACAAGACACCAATTCAAAATAATCTGCCCCACTCAAATCTGTCTCACTCCAATCGAAAACAATTTTCCCCACTCCATTCTGTCCCATTCTTGCACCACTCTAATCCAAAACACTCTGCCCCTCTACAATCTGCCACACTCCAGTCTCTCCCACTCCAATCCAAAACAATCTGCTACACTTCAATCGCCCCACTCCAATCCAAAATAATCTACCCCACTCCAATCTGCCCCGCTCCAGTCCAAAACAATCTGCTTCATTCCAATCCAAAACAGTCTGCCAAACTACAGTCCTTTCCTCTCCATTCTGACCTACTCAAATCCAGAACAATCTAATCTACTCCAATCTGACACATTCCAATCTACCCCACTACATTCCCCCATTCCAACCCACCCACTCCAATCCAAAACAATCTCCCCAATGCAATTCACCCCACTCCAATCCACTCCAATCCTGTCAACCCCTATCCAGTTCCATCCATCTCACCTCACCCAATCCAATCCACACCATGCCACCCCAGTCCATCACAATCCAACCCACTCCAACCCAAAACAATCTGCCCCACTCCAATCCAAAACCAATCTGCCCCACTCCAATCCCAAACAATCTACTGCATCCCAATCTGCCCACTCCAATCCAAAATAATCTGCCTCACTCCAATTTGCCCCATCCAATCCAAAACAATCTGTTCCCCACCAATCTGCCAAAACCAATCCAAAACAATCTGCCCCACCCCAATCTGCCCAACTTCAATCTGCTCCACTCCAATCTATCCCATTCCAATCTGCCCCATTCCAAATCCAATACAATATGCCCCAATCCAATCTTCCCTGCTCCAATCCAAAACAATCCACCTTTCTCCAGTGGACCCCACTCCAGTCTGCTACACTCAAATCTCCATGTTCCCAATCCAAAACAATCTGCCCCACTCCAATCTGCTCCACTCCAAATCTGCCCCACTGCTATCCAAAACAATCTGCCCCACTCCAGCCTGCCACACTTCAATCCAAAACAATCTGCCCCACTCCAATCCAAAACAATCTGCCCAACTCCAATCCACTCCACTCCAATTTGACCCACTCGGACCCAAAACAATCTGCCCCATTCCATTCAGCCCCACTATAATCCGCCTCACTACAGTCGTCCCACTCCAACCCAAAACAATCTGCCCC
Source organism: Pleurodeles waltl (assembly GCF_031143425.1). Classification (NCBI taxonomy): domain Eukaryota; kingdom Metazoa; phylum Chordata; class Amphibia; order Caudata; family Salamandridae; genus Pleurodeles; species Pleurodeles waltl. The sequence goes on along the minus strand of NC_090450.1, from coordinate 530,768,459 downwards.
ACTCCAATCCAAAACAATCTGCCCGACACAAGTACCAATCGGCCCCACTCCAATCTACCCCACTCAATCCAAAACAATCCGCCTCACTCCAATCTGCCCCCACTCCAATCCAAAACAATCTGTTCCACTCCAATCTGCCCAACACCAATCCAAAACAATCTGCCCCATCCCAATCTGCCCAACTCTAATCTGCTCCACTCAGATCCAAAACAGTCTGTCGCTCTCCAATCTGCCCCTTTCCAATTTGCCCCACTCCAATCCACACCCCACCCCAATCCAAAACACTATGCCCGAGGCCAATTTGCCTTAATCCAATCTACCCCAATCCAATCTAACCCTAATCACTTCAGTCCACCTTACTCAATACAATCCCTGCCACTCCACCCCAATCCACTCCTCTCCATTCCAATCCAGCACAATGCACCCCACTCCAAGCCAAAACAATCTGACCCACTCCAATCTGAATCACTCCAATCCAAAACAATCTGCCCCACTCCAATAAAAGAACCTGCCCCACTCTAATCCAAAACAACCCACCCCACTCCAATCCAAAAAGTTTGCCCCACTCCAGTCTGCCTACTCCAATCCAAAACAATCTACTGCACTCCAATTTGCCCCACTGCAATTCAAATCAATCTGCCCCACTCCAATCTGTCCACTTAATCCAAAACAATCTGCCCCACTCAAATCTGCCCACTCAATCCAAAATAATCTGCCCACTCCAATCTGCCCCACTCTAATCCAATCCACCTCCCCCCAATCCAATCCACCCCAATCCATCCCATTTCACCCAACTCTAATCCACCACAATGCAACCCACTCCAATCCACCCCATATCAATCCAATTTAACCCACTCCAATCCAATACACCACACACATCTCCAATCCCACTCACCCCTCTCCAATCCACCCCACTCCACTCCAGTCCAATCTCCCACTCAAATCCAAACCACTCCACCCAATCCAATCTACCCACTCCAGTCCACCTCAATTCAATTCACCCCACCCCAATGCAATCCACCCAAATCCAATCCACCCCACTCAATCCAATCCACCTCACTCCAATGCAATCCTCACCACAGCAGTCCAATTCACTGCAATTCACCCCACCCCATTCCAATCCACCGCACTCCATTCCACCTCACTCCCATTTAATCTACTCCAATCTAACACACACCAGTTCACCCCCACTGACTCCCCTTCACCACACTCCAATCCAATCCAGTTCACCACCCCCAATAATCCACCTTGTCCCATTACAGTCCACCCCACTCCAATCCAATCCAGTCCACCCCACTCCAATCTACCCCACCCCACTCTACTCCAATCTCCCCCCTCCACTCCAAACCACCCACCTCAACTCCAATCTGCCTACTCCTCTCCATTCTACTACAGTCAACCCCACTCTACCGCAATCCAATCTACCCCACCTTGGTTCTGCCACTCAACTCCAATCGATCCAGCCCACCCCACTCCATTCCAATCCAATCCAAATCAGTCCAGTCCAATCCATCTCACTCTAATCCATCCCACTCTAGTCCAATCCAACCCATGCTAATCCAATGAATCCAAACCACCCAATCCAGTTCAAACATCCCACTCCAGTCAAATTCATCCCACTCCAGTTCAGTCTAATCCAACCCCACTCTAGTCAAGTCTAATCCACCACACTGCACCCCACCCCACTCAAATTCACCCCACTCCAATCCAGTACACCCCACCCTATCCCACCCCAATCCAAACCAACCCACCCAGTCCTATCACTCTAATTCAATCCACCTACCCCAATCCAGTCTAATCTACTCCACTCAAATCTACCCCAAGCCAATCCACCTCACCCCATTTCAGTCCACCCCTTTCCAATCCACTCCATACAGTCCACCCTCTCCAATCCACCCCACTCTAGCCCAATCCAATCCACCCCACTCTACTTCAATTCAATCCACCAGATACTTCAATCTACTCCACCCTATTCCATCCCACTCCATTCTACACCACTCCACTCTATGACACTGCACGCTATGACACTCTCTGCCACTGAACCACTGAACTCTACTCCCCTTTACTCAACTCTGACACTTTACTCCCCCCACTCCACCCTACCACACTCCATTTCAACACACCCACCCTGTAACACTACTCCCCCACTCTATCACGCTCTACGCCTCTTTTCTTTAGCCATGCTGAACAGCAGCCTCACGGGCATATAACATGGCAAAAACACATTGCCAAGCCAATAGCTCTTGTATAGACGAGACCTAATGGCTTAGTCAATGCTTGTTCTTTCCATGTCACATTGCTGTTTCTCCATCCACTATTTGGTGATACCCATTTACCAAATCTGTGTGAGCAGCTATTAGCTACCTGCACTATTTACAGAAAACCCAATTTTTTACTAAAGTGCGCATGTCTGGCATTATATATGGCTGAACTTTTATGCAATCACTCTGCAAAGTATGATAGCAACTGGTGCTTAAAGCAGGAAACATATGTGTGCATGCTCCTGTTTTCTGTTTTTTTTGGCAGCTGTGGGTGAGTAGGGCCAATGAAGGAAACTAAAGGGCAGTGCTGTTGGATATTAGGGACTTCCTTGTAGATAAAAAAAAAGGATAGAAAGGAAAAGAAAAGATAGGTACAATTGATGTGCCATTAGTTCCTCACCCCACGAGACCTGCTGCTACTGCACTTGCTGCAGCAACGAAAGGTACACCTATGACCAACAATTGAGTTCTTTATTCAGGTCTTTGCTATACGATGCTGTTCTGCTAAATGAAGATTAAGGTACAGTTCCAGAAGCAGCCATGCAGCACTTAACCCATTAATCACCATTTGTGGGTTTTCTGTTCAGTCTTTGCAGTGGAGGGTTCCTCAGAGCTCTTTAGTCAGATTACATGGTCATCAGACCTTCCCCCCCATAAACATGGTCCCACCAGAGCTTTAAGTGGAATGAAAAAAGTAAGGGGTCTGTAAAAGGTGCGGAGTCTAGGATGCATAACTAGGAATCCTATTCAAAGGGCGTGGCCTATATAACCAGTGGTGGCTACCACAAATAGCGATGGGGGATGATGGAGATGGGGGAAACAAATAATAAAAAAAAAACACCATTCTTGTCGCCGTCTCGTGCCGCCTCGCTCCTCTGCTCTTCTGGTGTCCCAGCATTCACTGGGACACCAGAACAGGCTCCCAAGCAATCCTGATGCTGCTCTCATGGTATCCCTAATGTGAGAGCAGCATCAGGATTGGCCTGAGCAGCTTGGTCTGCCACTCAGTGCACTGGGGTCTGTGCAGTTTCTCCAGCCCGACTGTGCAACATAGCTTGGTTGGAGAAACCTAAGTGTGCATGTGTGTTTGGCCGGCCTAATATGGCCGGCCAAACACACATGTGCACTTAGTGCACTCCACTCTTCCTCCTCCTTCCCCCTCCCATGGCCCACACTGCCCCCTCCCTGCACATGCTGGCTGAGTTAGCAGCAGAAAAATAAAAGAATAATGAAATATTGTTTTATTTTTCTGCTGCTGGGTGTTAGCTAGTGGGATGACGCTCCTCCGCCATTGTGAAGGAGCTGCCCCTGTATATAACTAACGGCGTGGCTTAAAACATGTACATAAAACCCTGTGTTTCCCTAGTACCACCGACCAGTAATTTGGTGCCTCTGTGTGAGCTTTCATCATACATATCCCACAGTAATGACTTGCACCTAAAAGAAGCCAATGCTTCTTACCAGTGTTTGTTGTGAATAACTGGAGGAGGCTGGCCTGGCTTATAGTGGGTACCTTGTGGTACTTACACCCTGTGGCAGGTCCAGTTATCCCTTATTAGTAGAATAGAGGTGTTTCTAGCAGCTTAGGCTGATAGAAGGTAGCTATGGCAAAGCAGCTTAGGCTGAACTAGGAGACATGCAAAGCTCCTACTATACCACTTATATCATATAGCACATTATCATAAGAAAATACAATACACAGAGTTACTAAAAATAAAGGTACTTTATTTTTATGACAATATGCCACAAGTATCTCAGTGAGTACCCTCAGTAAGAAGGTAAGTGATATACACAAGTTATATGTACACAAACCCAAAACAGGTAAGTAATAGTAAGACAAGTAATGCAAACAGTGTAGAATTACAATAGGATGCAATAGGTGAACATAGGTCTAGGGGCAACACAAACCATATACTCCAAAAGTGGAATGTGAATCACGAATGTACCCCAGACCTGTGGGAGCTTGTAGAGGGTCGCTGGGACTGTAAGAAAACAGTCAGGGTGTCCAAGATACCCCACCCCAAGACCCTGAAAAGTAGGAGTAAAGTACACCTACTACCCCAAAAGGACACAATAGTCGTGATAGGGGGATTCTGCAAGAACCACAAACACCAGCAAAGCACTGAAGATGGATTCCTGGACCTGAGGACCTGCAAGGCAAGGGGACCAAGTCCAAGAGTCGCGATAGTGTCCAGGGGGGGCAGGAGCCCAGGAAACCCTGGATGAAGGTGCAAGGAAGCTGCCTCTGGATGGAAAAAACTTAGGATTCTGCAACAACAAAGAGAGCTAGGAACTTCTCCTTCGGATGGAAGATGTCCCACAGCATGCTGAAGGTTGCAGAAGTCTTCCCACACATAAATACCGCCAACAAGCCTTGCTAGCTGCAAGGGTTGCGGTAGAGGTTTTTGGGTGCTGCTGGGGACCAGGAAGGACCAGGAAGTCGCCCCTTGGAAGAGGAGACAGAGGGGGCGCTCAGCAACTCAGAGAGCCCCCACAGAAGCAGGCAGCACCTGCAGAAGTACCCAAACAGGCACTTAGAAGATTTGTGAACCGGAGCTGGCTCAGAGTCACAAAGGAGGGTCCCACGACGTCAGAGGCCAACTTAGAGGGTTAAGCACTGCAGGACAGAGGGCTGGGGACCCAGGCTAGGCTGTGCACGAAGGAAATCCTGGAGGAGTGCACAGGAGCCGGAGCAGCTGCAAATCACACAGTACACAGGTTTGCAGTCTAGCGTGGGGAGGCAAGGACTTACCTCCACCAAACTTGGACTGAAGGATCACTGGACTGTGGGAGTCACTTGGATAGATTTCCTGTGTTCCAGGGACCACGATCGTCAGGATGAGAGGGGACCCAGAGGACCAGTGATGCAGTCTTTTGGTGCTTGCGTTAGCAGGGGGAAGATTCCATCGACCCACAGGAGATTTCTTCTTGGCTTCCAGTGCAGGATGAAGGCAGGTGACCCCCAGAGCATGCACCACCAGGAAACAGTCAAGAAAGCCAGCAGGATGAGGCGCTACAATGTTGCTGGTAGTCGTCTTGCTACTTTGTTGCGGTTTTGCAGGCGTCCTGGAGCGGTCAGCGGTCGATCCTTGGCAGAAGTCGAAGAGGGAAGTGCAGAGGAACTCTGATGAGCTCTTGCATTCGTTATCTGCAGAATACCCCAGAGGAGAGACCCTAAATAGCCAGAAAAGGAGGTTTGGCTACCAAGAAAGGAGGATTGGCTACCAAGAAAGGTAAGAGCCTATCAGAGGGGGTCTCTGACATCACCTGCTGGCACTGGCCACTCAGAGCAGTCCAGTGTGCCCCGAACACCTCTGAATCCAAGATGGCAGAGGTCTGGGACACACTGGAGAAGTGTGGCTCAATGGTTAGAGCGGCAGACCCTGAAGCAGAGATCTGGCTCAAGACCAGGGTTCAAGTCCCGCTTCGGCAGGTCTTGGGCTCAATTCCCCTTGACCAGATAATTCTCGCCTCGGTGCCTAATCTAATTCATGGGTCCCACTCTGCAACTCTGGGCAATAGCTTGCTTAATCTCCACAACAGCCCCAACAGCGCTTGGATGCCTGGCTTCACCCTGGGGGTGCTCAGGAGTGGGCGCCTCACAGGGAAAAGCCAGGAGGGGTTCCATAGCGGTATGAGTACAGCGCCTTGAGACCCTAACGGGTGAGTAGTGCGCTATACAAGTGCTAATTTACATTTACATTTACTGGAGGAGCTCTGGGCACCTCCCCTGGGAGGTAGTGGTTACTCCCCTTTCCTTTATCCAGTTTCACGCCAGATCAGGGCTGGGGGATCCCTGAACCCGTGTAGACTGGCTTATGCAGAGATGGGCACCATCTGTGCCCATCAAAGCATTTCCAGAGGCTGGGGGAGGCTACTCCTCCCCAGCCCTTCACACCTATTTCCAAAGGGAGAGGGTGTAACACCCTCTCTCAGAGGAAATCCTTTGTTCTGCCTTCCTGGGCCAGGGCTGCCTGGACCCCAGGAGGGCAGAATCCTGTCTGAGGGGTTGGCAGCAGCTGCAGTGGAAACCCCGGAAAGGCAGTTTGGCAGCTCCCGAATTCTGTGCTAGAGACCCGGGGGACCATGGAATTGTCCCCTGATCTTAGACATGTTGCATGGCCATGTTCGGAGTTACCATTGTGACGCTATACATAGGTAGTGACCTATGTATAGTGCACACGTGTAATGGTGTCCCCGCACTCACAAAGTCCGGGGAATTTGCCCTGAACGATGTGGGGGTACCTTGGCTAGTGCCAGGTTGCCCACACACTAAGTAACTTGGCACCCAACCTTCACCAGGTGAAGGTTAGACATATAGGTGACTTATAAGTTACTTATGTGCAGTGAAAAATGGCTGTGAAATAACGTGGACGTTATTTCACTCAGGCTGCAGTGGCAGGCCTGTGCAAGAATTGTCTGAGCTCCCGATGGGTGGCAAAAGAAATGCTGCAGCTCATAGGGATCTCCTGGAACCCCAATACCCTGGGTACCTAAGTACCATATACAAGGGAATTTTATGGGTGTACCAGTGTGCCAATGAGAATTGGTAAATTTAGTCACTAGCCTGCAGTGACAAATTTAGAAAGCAGAGAGAGCATAAACACTGAAGTTCTGGTTAGCAGAGCCTCAGTGATACAGTTAGGCACCACACAGGGAACACATACAGGGCACATACTATGAGCACTGGGGTCCTGCCTAGCAGGATCCCAGTGACACAGGGGCTAAAACATACATACATACAGTGAAAATGGGGGTAACATGCCAGGCAAGATGGTACTTTCATACACCCCCCCCCCAAACGAAGGACAAGACTAGCCTTGTCCTGATGAGTTTTCATTGTCTAAATGGAAATATCTGGAGAGTCCATCTGCATTGGAGTGGGTACTCCCAGGTCTATGTTCCACTGTATAGTCCATTATCTGTAGAGATATGGACCACCTCAACAATTTAGGGTTTTTACCTTTCATTTGTTTTAGCCAAAGTAGAGGTTTGCGGTGTGTCTGAACAATAAAGTGAGTGCCAAACAGGTATGGCATCAACTTTTTCAGTGCCCAGACCACAGCAAAGGCCTCCCTCTCTAAGGCAGACCAACGCTTTTCTCTAGTGGTCAACCTTCTGCTGATAAAAGCAACTGGTTGATCCTGGCCCTCAGAATTCAGTTGTGATAGTACTGCCCCTACCCCTAATTCAGATGCATCAGTTTGAACAATGAATTTCTTGGAGTAACATGGGCTTTTTAGAACAGGTGCAGAGCACATGGCCTGTTTGAGCTCCTCAAACGCTTTCTGACAGCTAGCTGTCCATAACACCTTCTTAGGCATTTTCTTGCTAGTGAGATCATTAAGAGGGGCTGCTATGGAGCCATAATTCTTGATGAATCTCCTGTAGTACCCTGTGAGGCCTAAAAAGGCTCTCACCTGGGTCTGAGTTGTAGGGGGAACCCAATCCATGATAGTCTGGATTTTCCCCTGTAGTGGTTCAATCTGTTCTCCACCTACCAGGTGGCCCAGATAAACCACTTTCCACTGCCCTATCTGGCACTTTGAGGCCTTGATAGTGAGGCCTGCCTTTTGCAGGGCCTCCAAAACTTTCCAAAGGTGGACCAGGTGCTCATCCCAGGTTGAGCTAAAGACAGCAATATCATCAAGATATGCTGCACTGAAAGCTTCCAACCCTTGCAGGACTGTGTTCACCAACCTCTGAAAAGTGCCAGGTGCATTTATCAAACCAAAGGGCATTACTGTGAATTGGTAGTGCCCTCCTATGGTAGAAAATGCAGTCTTTGGTTTAGCATCTTCTGCCAATCTGATCTGCCAATACCCTGCAGTCAGATCAAAAGTGCTAAGATACTTGGCAGAAGCCAGTGTATCAATGAGCTCATCTGCCCTGGGTATAGAGTGAGCATCAGTTTTTGTTACCTGGTTGAGCCCTCTGTAATTTACACAAAACCTCATCTCTCTCTTTCCATCTTTGGTGTGAGGTTTTGGTACAAGCACCACTGGGCTAGCCCATGGGCTTTCAGAAGGTTCACTCACCCTCAAATCCAACATTTTCTGCACCTCTTGTTTAATGCAGTCTCTGACATGGTCAGGCTGCCTATAAATTTTACTTTTGACAGGCAGGCTGTCTCCAGTGTCAATAGTGTGTTCACACCAGGATGTGGTACCTGGTACAAGTGAAAAGAGGTCTGAAAATTGGCTCAGGAGATTGATGCAGTTGTCTTTCTGTTCTGCAGTCAGACAGTCTGCTAAAACTACTCCCTCCACTAAGGCATCTGCTTCAGTGGTGGAGAAAAGATCAGGGAGAGGGTCACTCTCTTCTTCCTGTCCCTCATCTGTTGCCATGAGCAGGGTGAGATCAGCCCTGTCACAGTAGGGTTTTAGGCAGTTGACATGAATCACCCTAAGGGGACTTCTGGCAGTGCCCAGATCTACCAAATAGGTAACCTCACCCTTTTTCTCAACAATTAGATGGGGTCCACTCCATTTGTCTTGGAGTGCTCTTGGGGCCACAGGCTCCAATACCCACACCTTCCATCCTGGTTGGTACTGGATCAGAACAGCCTTCTGGTCATGCCATTGCTTTTGCAGTTCCTGGCTGGCCTGAAGGTTTTTACTGGCCTTTTTCATGTACTCAGCCATTCTGGATCTTAGGCCAAGTACATAATCCACTATGTCCTGTTTAGGAGCTTTTAGAGGTTGTTCCCAACCCTCCTTCACAAGAGTAAGTGGACCTCTTACAGGGTGCCCAAAGAGGAGTGCAAAGGGGCTGAAGCCCACTCCTTCCTCCCTGTACGCAAAAAGGAGGCAAGGTAACAGGACATACCATCTCCTCCTGAGTTTTTCAGGGAGTCCCATTATCAATCCTTTGAGACTTGTATTAAACCTCTCAACCAGGCCATTTGTTTGTGGATGGTAAGGGGTGGTGAACTTGTAGGTAACACCACACACCTTCCACATTGTTTTTAGGTATGCAGACATGAAGTTGCTACCTCTGTCTGACTCCACCTCTTTAGGAAAACCCACCCTGGAAAAGATTCCCAGGAGGGCCTTTGCCACTACAAGAGCTGTAGTGGTCCTTAAAGGTATGGCTTCAGGGTATCTTGTGGCATGGTCCACTACCACCAAGATAAATCTATTGCCTGAAGCAGTAGGATGGTCAAGGGGGCCAACTTTGTCAGCCCCTACCCTTTCAAAGGGCACCCCAACCACTGGAAGTGGAATTAGAGGGGCCTTTGGAGTGCCACCAGTCTTGCCACTGGCTTGGCAGGTCACACAAGACTTACAAAAGGTTTTGGTGTCCTCTGACACATGAGGCGAGTGAAACAAGGGGACAAGTCTTTCCCAAGTTTTTGTCTGGTCCAAATGCCCAGCCAAAGGAATGTCATGTGCTAGAGTGAGAAGAAACTCTCTGTACTGCAGGGGAATGACCAATCTCCTGGCTGCTTCAGGTTTTGGGTCCCTTGACTCTGTGTAAAAGAGGTTATCTTCCCAGTATACTCTATGACTGTCATTGACATCCCCATTTTGCTGCTTGACAGCTTGCTGTCAGAGACCCTCTAATGTGGAACAGGTTTGCTGTGCCACACTCAGCTCTTCCCTGGCAGGCCTCCCTCCACCCAAAAGCTCAGCAGTGTCTGCTGCCAGCTCCTCTGGTGTAGGTTCTGCACAGGGAGGAAATACCTCTTCCTCAGAAGGGGAATCATCTGTAGAGGGAGGGATAATGGGTAGCGATTTGCCCTTTTTACCCCTAGCTTTAAGGAGCATTTGGTCCATTGTTCCAGGATCCAAGTCACCCTTTCCTTTTTGCTTTTTGGCCTGAGCAGATGTTAAAGCAAAAATATGCCCAGGAATGCCCAGCATTGCTGCATGGGCCTCCAACTCCACTTCTGCCCAAGCTGATGTCTCCAAATCATTCCCTAGTAGACAGTCTACAGGTAAATCTGTGGCTACCACAACTTTCTTTGGACCAGTAACCCCCCCCCGCCAGTTGAGATTCACAACAGCCATGGGGTGGCTAAGAGTGTTGTTATGAGCGTCTATCACTTGGTACTGCTGACCAAGTAGGTGTTGCTCAGGGTGGACCAGTTTTTCTATCACCATAGTTACACTGGCTCCTGTGTCCCTGTAGGCCTGAACCTCAACACCATTTATTAGGGGAAGTTGCTTGTACTTATCCATATTAAGGGGACAAGCAACCAAGGTGGAAAAATCAATGCCACCATCAGAGACTAAAACAGCCTCTGTGATCTCCCTAACAAGACCAACCCCAACTACATTGCCAATAGTGAGCCCAGCTACACCCTTGGAATGGCTATTAGTAGTAGATTTCCCACCACCACTGCTATTACTAGGGGCACTAGAATTTGCAGCAGGGGTTGTGGTGGTGGGAGGTTTGGTATTTTTCTTTGGGCAACTGGAATCAGTTCCCAATGGCCTTTGACTTTACACAAATAACACCAAGGCTTTTTAGGTTGATTATTAGAAGAGGATTTGGAGCCTGACGAAGACTCAGAATGTTTACTTTTGTCCCCACCCTTCTCAGAAGACTTACCATCCTTCTTCTTGCCATCCTTGTCACCCCCTGTATGAACTTTTCTGTTCACCCTTGTTCTGACCCATTTGTCTGCCTTCTTTCCCAATTCTTGGGGAGAGGTCAGGTCAGAGTCTACTAGGTATTGGTGCAACAAGTCAGACATACAATTGTTAAGAATATGCTCTCTCAGAATAAGATTGTTTAGGCTTTCATAGTCAGATACCTTACTGCCATGTAACCACCCTTCCAAGGCCTTCACTGAACAGTCCGCAAAATCTGTCCAGTCTTGAGAAGACTCTTTTCTGGTGTCTCCGAACTTAATCCTGTATTGTTCAGTGGTTAAGCCAAATCTATCTAAGAGTGCATCTTTCAAAACTTTGTAGTTATTGGCTTCACTTTCTCTAACAGTAAGGAGCATATCCCTGCCCTTTCCAGGGAAAGATAGCCACAAAATAGCCGCCCACTGCCTTAGAGGGACCAACCGTACCATACAGGCCCTCTCAAGTGCAGCAAACCACTTATTAATGTCACCCCCCTCCTTGTAAGGGGGGACTATCTTGTGCAGATTCCTGGAATCTTGCTCTCTAACAGGATTGCTATCAGGAATACTGCTGCTGCCACCATGGGTAACGAACCCCAACCTCTGTCTTTCCTTCTCTATGTCTAGGGATTCCCTATCTAAGGCCAGCTGCTGCTGTTTAAGCTTCAGTCTGGTCTCTTCAACCCTCAACTTTTTGAGTTCCCTTTCTAACAAGTTATCCTCAGGGTGGGTGGGTTGGGAATGATTTGACACAGATGAAATATGGGAAGTTTCAGAGGGGGACCTGTCTCTAACTGTCTGGACCCTGGTAACCTGGCCTCTAGAAATAAAGGATGCCCTACTGTTATGGGAACGTCTATCACTACCAGCATCACTAGGTGCCCTGCTAGGGGGCAGACCCTTGTCAGAACCCTCCCCAGCTTCTCCAGGGGACTCCTCTGAATCAGACTAGGAAGCTTCTCCCTTTTCTAACCTCTGATGTGATGGTCCAGACTGGTTCTGGTCATCTACAACAAGCATGTTAAAGAGAAACTCCTTTGTAGGGTTCTTTCCTATACTCAAACCTCTATCCAGGCAGAGACCCCTCAAACTCTTATAGTTTAGACTCTCATATGTTGCATTAACAGTTTTGAGAGTGGACTCTACAACAGACATGATAGTAAAGGTTTAAGGATAGTGAGAAAGAAAAAAGTTTTAGAACTTTAGAAAGTACAGAATTTTTTTTTTCAAACTTTGAGAAAACTTTTAGAAGTTTTAAGAAACTTTTCAGAACTTTGTAAAAAGGTTTAGAATAGAAAAGTAAACTTTTTTGGTTAAGTGTACATATACTGAACTGTTTGGTATATGATTGTCTTATGAAAAGTACAAAATGACAAAGTTGTAAAGCAGTTGCAAGTACTTATCCCACCGCTGCCACCAAGGTAGAAGGCTGGCCTGGCTTATAGTGGGTACCTTGTGGTACTTACACCCTGTGTAAGCTATCCAGGTCCAGCTATCCCTTATTAGTAGAATAGAGGTGTTTCTAGCAGCTTAGGCTGATAGCAGGTAGCTATGGCAAAGCAGCTTAGGCTGAACTAGGAGACATGCAAAGCTCCTACTATACCACTTATATCATATAGCACAATATCATAAGAAAACACAATACACAGAGTTACTAAAAATAAAGGTACTTTATTTTTATGACAATATGCCACAAGTATCTCAGTGAGTACCCTCAGTAAGAAGGTAAGTAATATCCACAAGTTATATGTACACAAACCCAAAACAGGTAAGTAATAGTAAGACAAGTAATGCAAACAGTGTAGAATTACAATAGGATGCAATAGGTGAACATAGGTCTAGGGGCAACACAAACCATATACTCCAAAAGTGGAAGGCGAATCACGAATGGACCCCAGACCTATGGGAGCTTGTAGAGGGTCGCTGGGACTGTAAGAAAACAGTCAGGGTGTCCAAGATACCCCACCCCAAGACCCTGAAAAGTAGGAGTAAAGTACACCTACTACCCCAAAAGGACACAATAGTTGTGATAGGGGTATTCTGCAAGAACCCCAAACACCAGCAAAGCATTGAAGATGGATTCCTGGACCTGAGAACCTGCAAGGCAAGGGGACCAAGTCCAAGAGTCGCGATAGTGTCCAGGGGGGACAGGAGCCCAGGAACTTAGGATTCTGCAACAACGAAGAGAGCTAGGAACTTCTCCTTTGGATGGAAGGTGTCCCACTGCGTGCTGAAGGTTGCAGAAGTGTTCCCACGCAGAAATACCACAAACAAGCCTTGCTAGCTGCAAGGGTCGTGATAGAGGTTTTTGGGGGGCTGCTGGGGACCAGGAAGGACCAGGATGTCTCCCCTTGGAGGAGGAGACAGAGGGGGCACTCAGCAACTCAGAGAGCCCCCACAGAAGCAGGCAGCACCCACATAAGTACCCGAACAGGCACTTAGAAGATTTGTGAACTGGAGCTGGCTCAGAGTCACAAAGGAGGGTCCCATGACGTCGGAGGCCAACGTAGAGGGTTAAGCACTGCAGGACAGAGTGCTGGGGACCCAGGCTAGGCTGTGCACAAAGGAAATCCTGGAGGTGTGCACAGGAGCCGGAGCAGCTGCAAATCATGCAGTACACAGGTTTGCAGTCTAGCGTGGGGAGGCAAGGACTTACCTCCACCAAACTTGGACTGAGGGATCACTGGACTGTGGGAGCCACTTGGATAGAGTTCCTGTGTTCCAGGGACCACGCTCATCAGGATGGGAGGGGACCCAGAGGACCAGTGATGCTGTCTTTTGGTGCCTGCGTTAGCAGGGGGAAGATTCCGTCGACCCACAGGAGATTTCTTCTTGGCTTCCAGTGCAGGGTGAAGGCAGATGACCCCCAGAGCATGCACCACCAGGAAACAGTCGAGAAAGCCGGCAGGATGAAGCGCTACAATGCTGCTGGTAGTCGTCTTGCTACTTTGTTGCGGTTTTGCGGGCGTCCTGGAGCAGTCAGCGGTTGATCCTTGGCAGAAGTTGAAGAGGGAAGTGCAGAGGATCTCTGGTGAGCTCTTCCATTCGTTATCTGCAGAATACCCCAGAGGAGAGACCCTAAATAGCCAGAAAATGAGGTTTGGCTACCAAGAAAGAAGGATTGGCTCCCAAGAAAGATAAGAGCCTATCAGAGGGGGTCTCTGACGTCACCTGCTGGCACTGGCCACTCAGAGCAGTCCAGTGTGCCCCCAACACCTCTGAATCCAAGATGGCAGAGGTCTGGGACACACTGGAGGAGCTCTGGGCACCTCCCCTGGGAGGTACTGGTCCGGGGAGTGGTCACTCCCCTTTCCTTTGTCCAGTTTTGCGCCAGAGCAGGGCTGGGGGATCCCTGAACCGGTGTAGACTGGCTTATGCAGAGATGGGCACCATCTGTGCCTATCAAAGCATTTCCAGAGGCTGGGGGAGGCTACTCCTCCCGAGCCCTTCACACCTATTTCCAAAGGAAGAGGGTGTAACACCCTCTCTCAGAGGAAATCTTTTGTTCTGCCTTCCTGGGCCAGGGCTGCCTGGACCCTAGGAGGGCAGAATCCTGTCTGAGGGGTTAGCAGCAGCAGCAGCTGCAGTGGAAATCCCGGAAAGGCAGTTTGGAGGCACCCGGGTTCTGTGCTAGAGACCCGGGGGATCATGGAATTGTCCCCCTAATACCAGAATGGTATTGGGGTGACACTTCCATGATCTTAGACATGTTACATGTCCATGTTCGGAGTTATCATTGTGACGCTATACATAGGTAGTGACCTATGTATAGTGCACACGTGTAATGGTGTCCACGCACTCACAAAGTCCAGGGAATTTGCCCTGAACGATGTGGGGGTACCTTGGCTAGTGCCAGGGTGCCCACACACTAAGTAACTTGGCACCCAACCTTCACCAGGTGAAGGTTAGACATTTAGGTGACTTATAAGTTACTTATGTGCAGTGAAAAATGGCTGTGAAATAACGTGGACGTTATTTCACTCAGGCTGCAGTGGCAGGCCTGTGTAAGAATTGTCTGAGCTCCCTATGGGTGGCACAATAAATGCTGCAGCCCATAGGGATCTCCTGGAACCCCAATACCCTGGGTACCTAAGTACCATATACAATGGAATTATATGGGTGTACCAGTGTGCCAATGAGAATTGGTAAATTTAGTCACTAGCCTGCAGTGACAAATTTAGAAAGCAGAGAGAGCATAAACACTGAGGTTCTGGTTAGCAGAGCCTCAGTGATACAGTTAGGCACCACACAGGGAACACATACAGGGCACATAATATGAGCACTACGGTCCTGCCTAGCAGGATCCCAGTGACACAGGGGCTAAAAAATACATACATACAGTGAAAATGGGGGTAACATGCCAAGCAAGATGGTACTTTCCTACAATAACTAGAACGTAAAACATGTTTTAATTTTGAAAACAGAAGTGAATTAAACATTAGCAGGTCTGTGGAAGGGAGTGTAGTCATCAAAGTGTCTCAAGCACTCTTTTTCTTCCAGTTACTCCAGTTTTGTCTGTTGTCTTTCTGTTAGACATCTTTTCCCTCCACATTTATGTGAAATCCTCTGTTTGCTAATCACATCTTTCCTCTTCAACACCCTTTTTTATTGTCTCCTGCATGTACTTTCTTTCATCTCCTTCGCTTTACTGCCCCATGACAACCAGTGTACCCACTCACCAGTAAGCAGTGCATTTTCTTTTAGTTTTGCACTGTCATTATTTCAACAGCTGTGTACCACTACACACACTTTAGCATAGAAGCACGGTTCCAATCAGCACACATGATATTTGCTCTGTGCGATCAGCTGAGAGGCCAAGGACTTGATGGACGTGTTCTGAACCCTGTTTTGACCCGCTGACAGACTATGGCCCTCATTAAGACCCTGGTGGTCATAAGACTGCCAGGGTCATGGTGGCGGTTGGACTGCCACCAATGTGGTGGTCCAAATGCCACATTACAACCGCAGCGGTAGTGCCGCGGTTGGATTGCTAGCACTGCCACTTTTCCACCACAGGGCGGATTGGCACGGATTAGCAGTGTTGGCGGTCCTAATCCACCAGGGCAACGATTCCCCTCTCTGCTAGTGGTTTCATGGCGGGGCTGAACCAGGGTGCAGGGGGATCCAGAGGGCCCCTGCATTGGCCATGCACTTGGCATGGCCAGTGCAGGGGCCCTCCTGGCCAGCCCCGTCGCAAAGTTCACTCTCTGCTAGCAGACAGTGAACTTTGCGACAGGTGCTGGTGCACCCTACGCACTACAGCATTGCTGCCGGCTCTGTTACGAGCCGGTGACAATGCTGTAGGCTGTTTCCTGATGGGCCAGCGGGAAACTAGTAATGGGGCCGACGGGGAGGTGGCCGCACTGGCGACAACCTAACCGTCGGGACTTCAGCAGATAGGCTTTTCTGTGCATCAAAGTCGTAATCAGGCCCTATGTGCCACTCTTGCATTGTCTTCAGCCTCAACTTCAGAGCTCTCAATTGCAGCCAGTTATAAACATCGACCCACAACCTAAGCTCGCAAAGACATTAAGCACTACACAAGATTAATATGCTGCACGAAAAGAAAACTACAATTACACAACATAGCTGTAACAGTCACTCGTAGGGAATGCAAGATTAAGTAAAAGATTTCAATGTAAACAGGAACTACAATGCTGACATAGATTACCTTAATGTTTTTACACTCGTTGTTCACCCGATAAGTGTTTTTTCACCAGCAAAGTTAAAGACATCATTATGGGGCCACTGTCCATTTTTAATTACTGCCAGGTCTGAAACCTCTATGGATCCATCCCACTTAAAGCCCTGTGTCCCACCTTGTGTCATACTACCAGCTCTCCTCGCGTGGTTTCCAGGCCAATATCACAGAGTAGAAGATAACATGACCTCGAAACTTTTCTAAAATGTGAGTTTCCAGCCCATGCTTGATGGCTGGGCACTGCTAAAGTTCACATGTTTTTTGCAAACTTCCCCAGATATTAGCAGCAGCTTCCGTAGCTTTTGGTTTGGGGTGAAGGGTCAGGGGTCATCTCAACACAAAGCCTGCCCACTCTCCATAACCCTGCCGTCCTCTTGTCTCATAAAAACAATGAACCTGGGGTCCGGACCCTTTCCCAGAACCCCACCTCTTTAAGCCCCCACTTCCTCTAACACAGTGAGATTTATCTGAAAGTTGTCAGGCTTGGGTCATGTTCATACATGTCCATCCACGATCTAGTCATGTTAGAGAATGGAGGAGGTGACCTGGGTCAGATTTTCAGTAAGACATTCAGACAATGAACTCCGAGAGCAAAAGGCTAAGTAAGCCAAATCCAGCAGGTTGCACGCATACAGACCTCTGCAGCAGGTACAGTAATCCACTCATTTAGTTTAATGCTTTCCCACAGAGTGAATTCTGACCATTGTGCTGAGGCCTAGCAACCAATGGGACCCTGGTGCAACTTCAATTCCAGACTTCAGGGACATTTTTCAAGTAAACCAACTTCAAAGCAACATAAAAGCAGAACATTTCCACACCTCAGCCTTTAAAAATTGTAAAACACTACTTTTATATTTAACTCAGGGTTAAAAACACCACCTCATCACAGACTTTTCCTGCTATCTGGTTACAACCTTCGGCAACCATAAATTGTAGGTTCTGAGAAAATGTGTGTACAAGCATTAGAAAGCCAATATGTCTCACTTTTGGGACTGAGGGGGTCATTCTGACCCTGGCGGCCGGTGACCGCCAGGGTCACCGACCACGGGAGCACCGCCAACAGGCTGGCGGTGCTCCCGAGGGCATTCTGACCGCGGCGGTTCAGCCGCGGCCAGAAAGGGTAAACCGGCGGTCTCCCGCCGGTTTACCACTGCCCTTGTGAATCCTCCATGGCTGCGGAGCACGCTCCGCAGCCATGGGGATTCTGACACCCCCTCCCGCCATCCTGTTCCTGGCGGGTCTCCCGCCAGTAACAGGATGGCGGTAGGGGGTGCCGCGGGGCCCCTGGGGGCCCCTGCAGTGCCCATGCCCAGGGCATGGGCACTGCAGGGGCCCCCGTAAGAGGGCCCCGCAAAGTATTTCAGTGTCTGCTAAGCAGACACTGAAATACGCGACGGGTGCAACTGCACCCGTCGCACCCCTGCAACTACGCCGGCTCAATTCTGAGCCGGCGTCCTCGTTGCAGGGGCATTTCCTCTGGGCCGGCGGGCGCTCTTTTGGAGAGCGCCCGCCGGCCCAGAGGAAATGTCTGAATGGCCGCCGCGGTCTTTTGACCGCGGTGCGGTCATTCAGCGGCGGTACCTTGGCGGACGGCCTCCGCCGTCCGCCAAGGTCAAAATGACCCCCAGATTGTCTTTGCCAATGCCTTTTTGCGATGCTATTCCCTGCAGCAATGGCAATGTGTAAAAAAAACAAAAAAATAAGATGTGCATTGACACTGCTATGTCGCTACGTATTTCTCCCTACAAAACGCATGCCCCATTTGGTTTTCTTTGCCAATCCAAGATGGATCGGTAAATAGAACAAGCATTTTCAACACCAATAAGTCTTGCCTATGGAAGAGCTATTGGCTGTGGGAATGTGTTTTGCCATGTTGTACACCAGTCTGGCTGCTGTTCAGCATGGCTAAAAGGTAGTGGTGTGGAGTGTCAGAGTGGAGTGGGAAGTAGAATATCACAGAGTGGATTTGTTAGAATGTTGGAAAATGGAGTAGGAGGAGTATAGTGTCGTAGAGTTGAGTTGAGGGGGTAGAGTTCAGAAATTCAGTGGCAGAGGGTGTCGTAGAGTGGAGCGGAGTGGGATGGAATAGGGTTGAGTGGGTTGGAGTGGATTGAGGCAGTGGGGTGGATTGGATTGGAGTATAGTGGGGTGGTTTAAATTGGGGTAGAGTAGGATGGATTGGTGTGGGGTGCATTGGACTAAGTAGGGTGGATTGAAATGGGGTGAGGTGGATGGGATTGGGGCGATTTTGAGTGGGGTGGATTACATTGGATTGGAGTGGGTAGTTTGGATTGAAGTGATTGAGTGATTGGGCTAGGATGGGGTGGATTGGATTGGGATGGGGTGGATTGGATTGGGGTGGAGTGGGGTGGCTTAGACTGGACTGGAGTGGGGTGGATTGGAATGGAGTGGGTTGGATTGGATTCACTGGATTGGAGTGAGATGGATTGGACTGGAGTGTGGTGGATAGGATTAGGGTGGGTGGATTGGATTTGAGTCTGGTGGTTCATACTGCAGTGGGGTGGGGTGGCTTGGATTGAATTGGAATAGGGTGGACTGGATTGGAGTGGGGTAGACTGGATTGGAGTGGGGTGGGCTGGATGGATTGGAGTAGGGTGGACTGAACAGGGCTTGCTTGGGGTGGATTGGATTAGATGGAGATAGAGTAGGTGGATTGGAGTACAGTGTGGTGAATTTGAGTGAGTGGGGTGGGGAGTATTGGAGTGGGTTGGTTTGGACTGCAGTGGGGTGGACTGAAACGGGGAGGGTTGGGTTGGGGTGGGGTGTGTTGGATTCGATTTGGGTGGATTGGAGTGGGGGTGGATTGCATTGAAGTGGGGTGGATAGAAGTGCGGTGGGATGGATGGATTAGATTGGAGTGGGGCTGACTGAACTGGGATGGGGTGGGGTGGATTGTATTGGGGTGGATTAGAGTGGAGTGGATTGGAGTGGGGTAGATTGGAGTGGGGTAGTCTGGATGATTTGGACTGGATTGTGGTGGACTGACCTGGGATGGGGTGGAGGGATTGGATTGGGATAGGTTGGGATGGATGGAGAGTGGGGTGAATTGGAGTGGGGTGAGGTGGATTGAGTGGGGCAGATTGGAGCAGGGTGGAGGGGATTGAAATGGAGTGGGGTGCATTGGGGTGGGGTGGACGTGGGGTGGATTGGAGTCAGGTGGGATGGGGTGGGTTGGATTGGGGTTGGGGTGGATTGGACTGGGGTGGATTGCATTGAGGTGAGGTGGATTGGATTGCCGTGGAGTGAATTGGATTGGAGTGGTGTGGACTTTATTGGGGTGGATTGGATTGGGGTGGGGTGGACTGAAGTGGAATGAAGTGGAGTGAGGTAGATTGGACTGAATGAGGTGGATCGGACTGAGTGGGGTGAATTAGGGTGGGGTGAGGTGGGGTGAATTGGATTGAGTGTGGTGGATTAGGGTGATTGGATAGGTGTTCGGTGGGATGGGGTGGATTGCAGTGCAGTAGGGTCGATTGGAGTAGATAGTGGTGGGTTGGACTGGAATGGGTTGGATTGGAATGGAGTGGGTAGATTGGATTGGTGTGGAGTGGATTGAGTGGAGAGGAGTGGACTGGGTTTAAGTGGGTGATTAAGGTAGTTTGGAGTGGGGTAGATTGGACTGGAGTAGGATGGATTCATGTGGCTGGATTAGACTGGAGCATTGTGGATTAAAGTGGATTGTGTTGGAGTGGGATGGACTGGGTGGTGTGGTGGGTTGGATTGGATTGAGTTAGATTGGTTCGCAGTGGGCTTGAGTGGAGTGGATTGGATTCGATTGGAGTTGGGTGGGGTGGGTTGGATTTAAGTAGGGTGGGTTGGATTAGAGTTGGATGGGATGGATTGGAGTGGGGTGGGTTGGTCTGGTGTGGGTTGATTAGAGTGGAGTGGACTGGAGTGGGGTGGATTGGACTAGAGTGGATTGGTGTGGATTGGTTAGGGGTGAGGTGTATTGTATTGGAGTGGGATAGGTTGGACTGGGCTGGATTGGAGTGCATTGGATTGGTGCGGTGGACTGGATTGTAGTGGAGTGGATTGTGGTGGATTGGAGTGGGGTAAATGAGGATGGAGTGGGGTGGATTGCATTTGGGGTGAGGTGGATTGGATAGGAGTGAGGCATATTGTTTTGGATTTGGAGTGTGTTGTTTGAAATTTGAGTGGGGCAAGTTGTTTTGGATTAACGTGGGGCAGATTGGTGTTGGGTAGATTGGAACTGGGCAGATAGAAATGGATTAAGGGGGCAAATTGTTTTGGATTGAGGTGCGGCTGATTGGAGTGGGGCAGATTGTTTTGGACTGGAATGTGGCAGATTGGAGTGGGGAGTATTGGAGTGGGAGAGATTGTTTTGGATTGGAGTGGGGCAGACAGTAATGGGGCAGATTGGTTTGATTCTGAGTGGGCCAGAGTGTACTAGTGTGGATTGGGTGGGGAGGATTCGATTGGAGTGGGGTGGATTAGGTTGGTGTGGGGTGGATTGGATGGGAGTACTGGGATTGGATGGGAGTGGGGTGGATTGGAGTGGGGTGAATTGGGATGGAGTTGGTGGATTGTATTGGGTGAGGGGGATTAGATTGGAGTGGGGCGTATTGTTTTGATGGAGAGTGGGGCAGATTGGAGTGGGATGGATTGGATTGGGACAGATTGTTTTGGATTGGAATGGGGAAGATTGAAGCGAGGTGGATTGGAGTGGGACAGATTGCTTTGGATTGGAGTGTTTTAGACTGGAATGGGGCAGAATGGAATGGGGCAGATTGGAGTGGGATGGATTGGAGTGGGACGGATTTGAGTAGGGCAGATTGTTTTGGATTAAAGTGGGGCAGATTGGAGTGAGGCAGACTGGAGTGGGGCAGATAGCTTTGGATTGGAGGAAGGGTAGATATTTTGGGGATGCAGTAGGGCAGATTGTTTAGGATTGGAGTGCAGCAGAGTGCATGTGGTGTAGCTTGTTTTCAACTGGGACAGATTATTTTGGATAGAAGTAAGGCAGATTAGAGTGGGGTGGATCGGAGTGGGGCATATTGTTTTGGTTTGGAGTGGGCATATTTTTTTGGATTGGAGAGGGGCAGATTTTCTGGATTGGAGTGGGGCAGATCATTTTGAGGTGGTGCAGATTGTTTTGGATTAGAGTGGGGTGAACTGGAGTGGGGCATGTTAGATTGGGGTGGTTGGGAGGATTGGAGTGGGGTGGGGTGGGTTGGAGTGGATTGGATTTGGGTGAATTGTTTGGGTTGGAATGGGGTGGATTGGTGTGTGGTAAAGTGGGGTGTACTGCAAGATTATGGCCCTCATTCTGACATTGGCGGGCGGCGGGCACCGCCATATGGCCGCTCCGTGTTCGAAAGACCGCTGGGGCCATTCTGACTTTCCTGCTGGGCCGGCGGGCGCTAGCCAATATAGCGCCCGCCGGCCCAGCGGGAAAGAGGCCTGCAACACTGAAGCCGGCTCCGAATGGAGCCGGCGGTGTTGCAGGTGTGCGACGGGTGCAGTTGCACCCGTCGCGCTTTTCACTGTCTGCTACGCAGACGGTAAAAAGCATACTGGGGCCCTGTTAGGGGGCCCCTGCACTGCCCATGCATGCCAGTGGCATAGGCAGTGCAGGGGCCCCCAGGGGCCCCAGGACACCCGTTCCCGCCATCCTGTTCCTGGCAGTGAAAACCACCAGAAACAGGATGGCGGGAAGGGGGTCGGAATCCCAAGCAGCGCCGCCATGGAGGATTCGCCCAGCCGGGGGAAATCCGGCGGGAAACCGCCGGACCCGGTTTTCCAACCGCGGCTTTACAGCCGCAGTCGGAATGGGCAATGAAGCACCGCCAGCCTGTTGGCGGTGCTTCAGTCATCCGTGGCCCTGGCGATCCAAGACCGCCAGGGTCAGAATTACCCCCTATGTGTTAAATCATAATTTCAGACATTGCACATAATAAAGAAAAATTTTCCCTTTGCAATGTTTTGAACAAGATAATCATCATCTTTTGAGAAGTGCAACCACAACAAAAACAAAAGAAAACATGAGTGGAAAGTGAGAAAAGACGACTTGGCAAACCAAAAGAAAGTTAGCTATAAAAAATAAAACTTAGCAATTTTGTTTCTCCTGTTCGGCATGATTTGCCAGTCACAAGCCTTCTGTTTGAAGGGCACTAAAAGAAGTTAAAAAGAACAAAATAGTACCTCAATTACATCCAATATAAGGGAGTCAGCAACCTGGGGGGGCAGATATTTTGTAGGGGAAGAAGCACACTAGTGAGAGTGCTGGAAAACACATGAACTGTCATCGTGCAGTCAAGGAAACATAAAAAAGTAGTTCCTTAAAGGTGACCAGTGGAAGGACAGAAGCCAGCCTGCACTGTCTGTAGTGCTCGACCTAAAAACGACTATTTTTTACCCAACTTCCACTCAGCTAGCAGCATTTTCTGAACTGTTTGCCTCACCCAATCTTAGCAGATGTAATCTTGATGAAAGTATGAAAAAAGGGAAAAAGCAACCACACTTTTTGCTCTTATTTTCCCCTAGAAAATATCATTTTTCATCAGCTATAAATAAGGCTGTTATATGTTTCCCACCATTTTTTCTGATCAAAATATTCCTCATCCAATCCAGTCAGACAGACTCTTTTGTGGGGGCCAAGGGCGAAAACTAGTTATAGGTCCCTGAACCAGAGGATCTGCCAAAAATATGTGACCCTGGGCAATTGCTTTTCTTCACTGTTCCTCCTCTGCGATTATCACTTTCAAAGAAATACTTAAATTCAGGATACGCTTTGCACAAACATCTCTGTTATATGCGGTTTAATAGCTCATACTTTTGCTCCATTAATAACAAAAATAAAGGCCATGTATTGAAGCTACAGGGCAACTGTTTTGCCTCTTGGGTCACTAATAAAATGGTCATCAGAGACAGAAGGGGTAAAGAATGTGATACCATCCAGTGGCTGAACTGCACAATGTTTACTCAAAAAAACGAGTTTCAGTCCTGGTTTCCGTGCTTGACCAAACTGCGTGATCCTGATATATATGTTTCCTTGTCCACGATCATCACATTTGAGAGCACCTTTAAATAACTCAGTTCAGGAAGCGCAATGCACAATAATCTCTCTAACGGTTTAGTAGACAATAATGTTGTTTTGACTATGACAATAAAGACATATCAGCAGGGCCACTGGAATTATGCGACAGTGAAGGCCCAAATTGTGTGCCAGGATTGACTAAATTATGCAGCATGACATCAAAATGGTGCTGCATAATGGGGCACATTTTCTGATTGTAGAACTTCATTATTTTATAATTTTTTCATGTTAATAATGCCTGGGCAAATATTTCAACTCTGTAGTACCACTTTAACACCCAAAAACAGAAATAAGTAAATGAAAGACTACCAGTCAACTTTTGTGAAGGGCCTCCCAATGCGCAGGGAAATATGTTGGCACCTTTTTTATCATTTTTCATCCATTTGAGCTTGAAACAAAAGTTTTTGTTAAAATCAGCAGATTATCCCCTAGCAGATGGATTAGCCGGCAAATACATGAAACCCATATTTATGCAGTGAATGCCTCTGCTGCAGAATTGGGTAATTCCAGTGGTCCTGCTTATATGGAACTGATAACAAGGGACCACCATACACCATCAATTTGCATTATTTGGATAAAAGACACAAAGATGTAGTTCAGTGTGCAGAAAAAAATACTTATGTAATTACTTGAATAATTGATTTGTTCTGAGCAATATAGTCCACCTGAAAATAAAATAAAAAAAACACTAACCTTTTCTGTTGGGAGAGAGTGTTGCGTTTCTCCTTCGTCCTCTTCCCTTCCCCGACTCCCAGCAGCATGGAAGCACACAGATTCCCAGACTCCCATAAACCAATCATGGCGCTGCTGTCACCATCATGACAGCAGTGTTGTGATTGGTCTGAGTGGCCTGGTTTGGCACTCAGACAGAAAATGGGAGGCTGGGCACTTTCTCCTCCCGGCTCTGCAATACAGCCCGGTGGATAAATGCTAAGTGCGCATGGCCATTTGGCTGGCCCAATAGGGCTGACCAAACGGTCATGCGCACTTATAGTGCACAGACCCCTCCTCCCTGTGAGGTAGCCCAGCTCTGCCCTGCCACGCCCTAACCTGGTTCCCGAGGAAAA
Source organism: Pleurodeles waltl (assembly GCF_031143425.1). Taxonomy (NCBI): domain Eukaryota; kingdom Metazoa; phylum Chordata; class Amphibia; order Caudata; family Salamandridae; genus Pleurodeles; species Pleurodeles waltl. The sequence continues at coordinate 530,743,774 of NC_090450.1, read as the reverse complement.
ATAAAATGCTAATAACATTGCGTTATTATCATTTTATTTTTCCTTTTTCAGCACTGCACAAAGCAGTGGGGCGATGCTCCACCGCTTTAGCGGAGGAGCCGCCGCTGTAAATAAAGCATCAATCAGTGATACTTGAAGGAGGGTGGAGGTTCCAGGCAGGGCTAAGAGACGGTCTCCGCAGCCTATGTGGCATTGTTCCTACACTTCCTGAAAGGATACAACACATGGCAGCTGTGAAGAATTATGGAACCGATCTTCACTACCCTATTACCAATGCCCTATTAGCACTCGTTGTGAGTCTGTGTCCTCTGACAAACTGCTGCTTATTCTTTTAACATGAGGACTGGTATTTACTTTACTTTCTCTGACAGCAGAGTGAAGGAGTTTGTAAAGTGACCTATGTGACAATCTTGCTGGTGTACAGTGAGTGAGAAAGTAAAGGGTGTAAAATGTTTATTTTCTCCTAACGCACAGCAAAATTTAAATACCAATAGATGAACTCTAGATATATTTCAAACTTAATCAACAGTTAGAAAAGCATAAATGAAGCTTCATTTTTTGTAATTCTGAAGTGTGATGAAGACAAATGTTTTAATAAGATCAAAACAAATTAAGACACTAGGGGCCTCATTATGAGTTTGGCGGTCGTACTGCCAACAGGCTGGTGTAGAAGACCGCCAAATTATGACCTTGGTGGTATGCCCAACAGAACACAGCGAAAGCACCGCCACTACAGTCAGACCGCAACGGACGACGGAAGGTACCTGCAGGCGGGCGAATGCCCTGTTACAGCCAGACAGACTACAAGGCATCACACCGCCAGGGTTTCCGCCGCAGTCGCACCACCACGGAAACCCAGGCGGAAACAAACTGCATAAAAGCAGACACTCGCCTTCAGGAAGCCATACTTGTCCGGAGCCGCCATGGAACCAGAACTACACATCATCCCGCTGCTCCTGCTCGCACAAAGACAACGGAATATTCGTTGACGATGACAGTAACCGTAAGTACACACACTTACCTGTAACTGTTGTATATTATCAATGTATGTACACTCACACAATATACCATTGGGAAAGGGATACGAGGGCGACAAATACACACTATTACACACTGGCATGCACACTCACATACAACCTCACACACGCGCACATACAAAGTACATACAATACAGCCAACACACACACACATGTCAAAAACAGACACTTATGCACGGAAACACAGCACAGGCCTAGTTACACACAATAACACACAACACCACAACAAATCACAACAACACCACAACCATACCATTGTCAATACGTTGGCAAGCACTCACTATAGACACTATCCAGGGACACACCACACATACAACACAACCTACAACCAACAGGCAGCAAACACACACAATCACACAATCATACAACTTACCAGTCGACATACACATCACACACAGCACATCAAATCTTTCATATCATGCACTAAACACGCACATGCACACGGTTAAAACACACCAAGCCACACAACACAGCAACAAACACATGTCAACACAAACACCACTCAATAGCATGACAAAAAAATATTTTGAACAGACACATGACCATCACACAACACACACACTATCACTGTGGGACAAAAGCACAGCACACAACCTCACATACTGCCCAAAAAATACAGATAGCACAAGCACCACACACACACACAAATTCAGACACACAACCAATCTCAGCCAGGAACAACTCCATACTAGGAAAAGAAATGCATGACAAAGGTGTAACCACTTAACCAACAACATGTTGGTTTTAAATATTATTAGATATCAAAATTTGAAAAACAAAGGCCGTAGGCCAGTCCTCAGACATCAGTCTTAAATGCACACAGTGCATATGTGTGCGCCCGAACTTGACTCCTGACTGCCATGTAACCTCCATAGGTCGGGCATCAAGGCGGCAGGCAGGCACCTCAGGGATTCCCAGGGGTTGAGGGGGGGTTGGGTTTGGGAGGGGGGCCTTTGGGATGTGGCTTGGGAGGGGGGAGTTAGGCTTAGGGGAGAGTTGGCTTTTTCTGGGAGGGTGTATACTTCTTGGCAGGGGGAGATGCATGGGTAGTTGCCAGGGGGCTGGCGAGGCCTTGGAGGCGAAAGGGGTGGACTTGGGGAGGGAAACAAAACATTTAGGGGTCTACTGGGCGAGAGGAGTAGGGAAAAGGGAAAACTCTGAAAGGAAGGCTTTTTTTGACACACAGGGACCTGTCATAGCAAAAGGGTTTGGGTGTGGAGGGAGAGGGAATGGTTGTAAGAGGTGTTGGTGTGGATGTCCTAGGTGCATGTTTGTGCAAGGTGTGCTTGTGGGTGCTGGGTGTCTGTTGGGTGGGTGAGTGAGGGTGTTTATGTGTCCTGGGATGAGGGGGTGGAAGTGCTGGGGAATGCCATGGCGGGTGGGTGACTGTCTGTTGGGCTGGTGACTGCAGGTATGGTGGATGTGCTGCATGTAGGAGTGTCAGTGGTTGTAGTGTCTGCTGGTGTGGTGACTGGGGTGGATGTCTGAGGGTCTGATGTGGTGCTGTCTGTGGCTAGGATAGATATAGTGGCTAGATCTGTGAATGTTGGTGTGGTGTCTGCAGGTGTGTCAGGTGTGCTGTTTGTGATGCTCTGGATGGTTGGGTGGTAGGGCAGGTTGGGACCTTTGCTGTGTGTGCATCTGAATATTGCTTGTGTGCATGCCGGTGGTGTGTCTTGTGGTGCTTATGTCTGTCTGAGCTACCCTTGAATGTTGAGGTGGATGCATGCCTGTCTGTTTCAGTGCTTTGGCTGGGTCTGGGAAGAGGGGTTTGGGATTGGTAAGAGGAAGATGGCGGGGGACAGTAGACAAATAGTGACTGGCTGCCGTCAGTGTGGAGACCAGAGCCCGAAAGAGTCTCTGAAGGCCAGCCAGTGCACTGTGAATGCCTTCCAGGAACTCATTACTCTGTTGGATTTGAGTTGCCAGTCCCTGGATGGCATTCACAATGGTCGACTGACCCACAGAGATGGACCTCACAAGGTCAATAGCCTTCTCAGTGAGGGCAATAGGGCTAACAGAGGCTTGGGCAGAGGTGCCTGCAGCAAAGGAGACGCCCACCCTCTTGGGTGAGTGGGCACGGCCAACTGGGTGGGGTGCTACAGGGAGGGTGGTGGTAGAATGGGGGTGATGGACAGAGACCACTGATACACCTTGAGGCAAACCAAATGAATGACTACATGAACCATTCCAACAGCATGTGAAGGTGAAATACCATACCTGCAACACAATTCAGTCAGTACAAACTATATGATTCCATACCAAAAGCCTACAAAACATATTCACAATAGCAAAAGTAAGTATGTTGAAGTTGCATCACAATGTTGATATATGGCTGAACCTAACAATGTACACGTGATGTTGGCACAAACCAGTTTAGATTGTACCAATTACCAAGATGTTGTGGCCTATTGAGCGTGCCCACAACACATAGAAATAGGAAATTGCTGTGTAGCCACTTACCATCCATAGAACATATACATGGTACTAATAGTCTGAGCTCTCATTTCAATGATATGGGTTGCACTAGGAGTCTAGTTATACCACCATGGTTTAGTACATGCAGGATGTTCATTTAGAGGAAACATCACACGTGCCAATGTTTAGTCCACACTTACCAGTGGGGACACCTCCTTACTTATCTGAGTAAGTGCAGCAAGTGTGGCATGTGAAATGTCAGATTGAGATCACAGCCTCACAATAAGTTGTCACTCATTGAAAACCTCAGGAATAGCAGGCATGTACTCAACTTGTCAGACTCAATGTTGCATATAGAGATCGATCAAGGGGCATTTGAATGTACAGAGGGCAAAGACCAGGACACCTTACCATCAGGATTTTGGGAGTATGGATCTGTAGGTGGCAAGGAACTACCAGCAGGGTACTAAGAGCAGTATAGTGGTACACATATGACACAGGCACATGTGCATTATCATATGCTATCGTACAGAAGGGATGACAAAGGTGAGTAATATGTCCCTATAAACAAAACAATGGGGGTCATTACAACATTGGCGGTAAAAGACGCTTACCGCCGTGCAGAAGACCGCAAATACACCGCCGCGGAAATCCGCCACAGCTATTATGACCCACATTTCGGAATCCGCCGAAATTCAGACACCCACACAAGTCCGCCACACCAAAGGTCAGTGATAAACTGTCGAAAACAAATCCTCCACCGTCACGCCAACAGAAACACGCCCATGCTATTACGACCCACGAATCCATGCGGCGGTCTTTCAACCGCAGTATTCCATTGGCGGTACACACCGCCGCGCTCATAATACACACACATCTCCAAAACACCGCCACATTGGACAATTCAAAATACACACACCTGATACACATACAAACACCACTCCCACACACCCAACACAATATAAAACACACACCCACATCACCCACAAACCCCTACGACCAAAAATTCGAGACGAAGGCGAGAGAGAGACCACAGCAATAGACAACCCCACCACACAGAGGCACACAACACCATCACCCACACAACATCCACGCACAAACCACCCCACACCACTACACATCACCACACTCATCACCACATACACCACCCCACACATCACCTACACCACCCCATGGCACGCCAAAGACACCCCAGGTTTTCGGAGGAGGAGCTCAGGGTTATGGTGGAGGAAATTGTACGGGTAGAGCCACAGCTATTTGGATCACAGGTGCAGCACACCTCTATCGCTAGGAAGATGGAGCTATGGCGAAGAATCGTGGACAGTGTCAACGCAGTGGGACAGCACCCAAGAAATCAGGAGGACATCAGGAAGAGGCAGAACGACCTACGGGGGAAGGTGAGTTCCGTGGTCTCCAGGCACAACATCGCGGTTCAGCGGACTGGCGGCGGACCCCGACCTCCTCCCCCACAACTAACAACATGGGAGGAGCAAGTCTTGACCATTATGCATCCTGAGGGCCTCGGAGGAGTTGGTGGAGGAATGGACATTGGTAAGTCAAATCTTAATTATCATATCCCCCACCCTACCTGCATGCTATCACACACCCCCACCCTCACCCCCTCCCCTATCACTCCAACTCCTCACTAATGTACTAATAACACAAACCACCCATCCCAACACCAAGCCCTGCATGACACAACAAAGCATGGATACCCATCACTAAAGCATGCCCACTGCACATACCCATAACAACCCCTAACCATCACCACACAAGCCCCCACACAGTAATGCTAGCACTGGGGTACACGTTCACCCACCCATTGCACACCATGACACACACAGATGCAATAATCATGCTTTTATACCCCTGCAGGACCACTACCTAACGTCACCAGACAGGAGGGTCCAGACATCTCTACCCCACCCACAGAAGAGGCCCACAGTGATGACAGCAGCTCTGGCCAACTGGATCCAGATGACCAGCCCAGACCATCGTGGGCCTCGGGACAGTCGGTTCCCCTCGCACAGGCACATCCCAACACTGACCTTCCACCCTCTGGTAACACCAGCACAGCACCCACCCAGCGGGCCCATACCTCCGTCCCCAGGACACGTCAATCAGCTGTGTGTCCACCACTACAGGGAACCCAGGATAACCCACCACCCCAACAACAACAGGGACCTGGGGGCAGTGGTAGTGGGCACAAGGTCCAGGGGACGGAGGCACAGGAACACAGGGGAACTGGGAGGGCTGCTGTGCGACAGGGGGCGGACAGGCCAAGGGAACCCACTCTCCACAAGGCCCTCTCCTCCATCATGGGAGCATACCACCACTCCCAGGAGACGATGGCTACGGTCCTGGCCAAAGTTCAGGAGACCCAGCGCCTGCAGGAGGAACAGTATTTGGGGTTCAGGGAGGAACTCAGAACCATCAGCTCCACCCTGGGCACCATCGTAGGGGTGCTGAAGGACATACAGAACACCATGAGGGATACCGTGGCACTCCAAGGGGCCCCTGACACTAGCCTGGATGATGAACTGGCCACCACCTCCGCCGGCACTAGAGGACAGGACGCCCCGCCACAATACCACCACACCAGCACCCCACCCCCTGCAGATGGAGAACCACCACGCAAGCGGTCCCTGAGATCCAGGAACAGGACAGAGCAAGACCCCCGCCAAGAAATGAGACCACCCTGATTGTAACCCTGTCCATATTGGAACTGCCCCAGCTCCACTTCCTATGCCCATATGGGCAGTGCACCTGTGAGACTAATAGACTGGACTCTGCCATGGACATTCCTCCACCATCACCCATCTCCATTTTGCCACCCCCTCCAATAATTACCACTTCAATAAACACCCTTGAACCACAAAACAATCTGGAGTCAGTCTGTGATTTTGAAAATGTGTATTAGCTATGAAAATTACAAAATCCGTTCGAAAATGTAATGTCAACATACCTATGTCACACATCACAAGTCCATGAAGGATGCAAGCAGATGACACACGTTGGTAACCACACCTGTGAAACCGTAATGGAAATGTACAACTCAGTTACCAAATACTGCTTCAAATTGACAGACAGGATAGAGGTAGAAGTGTGAAAGTAAATGTACTAGTAAAGAAAGTGTTCTCACCTGTGTGTCACTGGAAATATTGCTGTATGACTGAGTCCCTGTTGTCAATGTCTTCTTCCTCTGCTTCCTCCTCATCACTGTCCACAGGCTCCACAGCTGCCACAACACCGTCATCTGGACCATCCTCCTGCAGAAAAGGCACCTGGCGTCGCAAAGCAAGATTGTGAAGCATAGAGCAGGCGAGGATGATCTGGCACACCTTCCTTGGTGAGTAGAATAGGGAACCACCTGTCATATGGAGGCACCTGAACCTGGCCTTCAGGAGGCCGAAGGTGCGTTCGATCACCCTCCTAGTATGCCCATGGGCCTCATTGTAGCGTTCCTCTGCCCTGGTCCTGGGATTCCTCACTGGGGTCAATAGCCATGATAGGTTGGGGTAACCAGAGTCCCCTAATAGCCACACCCGGTGCCTCTGGAGTTGACCCATCACATAAGGGATGCTGCTATTCCGCAGGATGTAGGCGTCATGCACTGAGCCAGGGAACATAGCATTTACCTGCGAGATGTACTGGTCTGCCAAACATACCATCTGTATATTCATCGAATGATAACTCTTCCGGTTCCTGTACACCTGTTCACTCCTGTGGGGGGGGGACCAGAGCTACATGGGTCCCATCAATGGCACCTATGATGTTAGGGATATGTCCCAGGGCATAGAAGTCACCTTTAACTGTAGCCAAATCCTCCACCTGAGGGAAAACAATGTAGCTCCTCATGTGTTTCAGCAGGGCAGACAACACTCTGGACAACACGTTGGAAAACATAGGCTGGGACATCCCTGATGCCATGGCCACTGTTGTTTGAAATGACCCACTTGCTAGGAAATGGAACACTGATAGCACCTGCACTTGAGGGGGTATTCCTGTGGGATGGCGGATTGGTGACATAAGGTCTGGCTCCAACTGGGTACACAGTTCCTGGATTGTGGCACGGTCAAACCTGTAGGTGATGATTAAATGTCGCTCCTCCATTGTCAACAGGTCCACCAGCGGTCGGTACACCGGAGGATTCTGCCATCTCCTCACATGTCCCAGCTGACGGTGCCTAGGAAGGACAACAGCGACCACAGAGTCAAGCAATTCAGAGGTATGTTCCCACAGCTACACAGAACACGAAACAAAATCCAAAAAGTTGTCTGTATGTGTGTTGAGTCCAGGCCTAGGTATGTGTGACGCAGTTGAAAATGAAGCCATGTGGGCCCCTGAAATGGCGGATGCCTGACCTGTAAAGTGGGACAATGGGATGTGAGGTAACTGCGCTGGCGTTGTACACCGTCGCGGTAGGCGGTCGTAGACCGCGGCGCAACTGCATTGGTTAACATTGGACCCTATGAGTCCCAGGAGCCAATGACGAAGTGCGCCGGCGGTGATGATACGCACCGCCGCGGACGTCACCGCCGCGGACGTGACTGCCATTTTCTATCTGTTCAATCACTCGATACCTGATCTTCGACAGGAGAGGACCTACACTGCAAGTGCTGCTGTGACCTCGGTCTGGAAGAGACAATGGCACGTGCGTCTAGGGAAAGGGCCCCTGCCTTCACTGCACATGAGTTGGAGAAGCTCGTGGACGGTGTCCTCCCCCAGTACACGCTACTCCACGGTCCTCCAGACCAACAGGTGAGTACATAGGGTGCAAGTTGTATGGGCTATGCCTGGGTGGAGAGGGCTGGATGTAAGAAGGAAGGGGGCAGAGTTCTGCGAGCATGAAGGACTGTGAATGCATGTGTCACATGGCAAGGGCAGGGATGTGGGCCACTCACTTTGACGGTGTAGTTGGTAAAGACTTCTCTTCTTTCCCTGTACATGTCATGTAGGTCAGCGCCCACCAGAAGAAGGATATTTGGCGTGCCATCGCCAAGGACGTCCGGACCCTGGGGGTCCACCAGAGACGGAGCACCCACTGCCGTAAAAGATGGGAGGACATTCGCCGCTGGAGCAAGAAGACGGCAGAGGCTCAGCTGGGGATGGCCTCCCAACGTGGGAGGGGTGCCCGTCGCACCATGACCCCCCTGATGTTCCGGATCCTGGTGGTGGCCTACCCTGAGTTGGATGGGCGCATGAGGGCATCACAGCAGACACAAGAGGGTGAGTACACTCTCATTCTGCTGACTTTGCGCGCAGTGGAGGGGTCTGGGTGGGGGAGGAGGGCTGTGGGTTTCCCTAGGCCAGGGCGAGTTCCGTAGGCTAGGCCCCTCCGTAATGCAGGCCATGTGGCACTCCTCCCCACCTCTGTAGAGTGCCAAGTACAGGTATACATGCCCCTGTGTCATCTATGTGTGCAGATGTCCACCATAGCCATGTAGGCCATACCCCAGGAACTGCATCTGTAGAGCCCAAGAGCGCGGCGTAGTGCAGGGGGCTGCTGTGTCTGTATTGTCCGCCAACGGTAGCGGTAAGCCATGCACTCAACCTGTCTTTCTTCTGTTTCCCCACCCCTTTTTGTGCTCTCCCTGTTCTTTTGTGCATCAGCATCATCAGGCAGAGGTACAGTGGTACCGGAGCACGAGGTGGCTGCATCCCACATGGCCATGGAGGGCCACACCACAGACTCAGAATACACCAGTGGGGCGGAGGGCGAGGGGAGCTTCACGGCGGTCACCGGATCAGCAACCAGCGACACGGATTCGTCCTCCGATGGGAGCTCCCTTGTGTGGCGGCACCATCTGTGCCCCCCACTTCTACAGGTACAGCCACCACCCCCCCTACCAGCACCGCCCTCCCAGCAGCCCCTCAGCCTTCGCCCGTGCCCGCTCACCCAGGAGGGTGGGCATCACCTTCGCCCCGGCACCTCAGCCCCTGCCACCCCTGCTGTCCTCAGTGAGGAGGCCATTGACCTCCTCAGGTCACTCACTGTTGGGCAGTCTACCATTGTGAATGCCACCCAGGGTGTAGAAAGGGAGTTACAACACACTAATGCATTCCTGGAGGGCATTCATTCTGGTCAGGCTGCCCATCATCAAACCCTGCAATCTCTGGCCTCAGCACCGATGGTAGCCATTGTCCATGTGTCTAGCCTCCAACTTCCTCCACCCAGACCCAATCCCCTGTTCCTCAGCCTATCCCAAGCACACCATCAGACCAGCCTGCACACACGTCAACACACAAGGGCAGCTCAGGCAAACATAGGCACCACACATCCCACAGGCACTCACACAAGCATCACCCACATACAGACACAGCAACATCCACTGCCTCCACTCTGTCCCCCTCGTCGTCGTCTCCCTCCTCCCTCCCAGTGTCGTCTACACTCTCACCTACATGCACTACCACTACAGCCACTAGGACTCGCACCTGAACACCCAGCACCACACCCCGCTCACCTGCACTCACCCCCCCCACTACCATTTACACGTCCCCTGTGTCCTCTCCCAGTGTGTCTGTGACGCCCCCTCCCAAAGTACACAAACGCGGGCACACACACACCCAACATCCATCCACCTCACGACAGCCTCCAGAACATGCACCTGCACCCAAATCATCAAAAGTTACACCTCCTACAACCACCTCCTCTTCCTCCACTCCCAGACCCCCTCCAGCTACCCGTCCCAGTGTTCGTCAGAAATTTTTCCTGAGCAACGTTGACCTCTTCCCCCCCCCCTCCAATTCATAGGTCCCATAGTAGCACCTCAGTCAAAAAATGTCCGGTACCAGTGGTGCCTGTTAGAGGTATGTGGAGTGCACCGGGCACCAGGGCAGCCAGTGTGACACGGAGCCAAAGCACAGCCAGTCCACCCCGTGAAGCACCAGAAGTTGGACAGTGCCTGACGGGAGAGGGTGAAGACTCCTGCCGGCAAAGCCGCTCACAAGGGTCCCGGGGGTCGAGTCAGCTGTGACTCCTCCCAAGGTGGGGAAGTGGACGAAGAAGTCGCCAAAGTCTGGGAATAGCAGCACGGCGGAGAAGGCCGCCATCATCCCGCTGCCCAGGACGCCCCCGCCAGCCCCATCGTCACTGGTCCGGTGACCACCGCCAGAGTCAGTGCCCAGGAGGGCAGCATAATCGTCACTGGTCCGGAGACCACCGCCAGAGTCAGTGCCCAGGAGGGCAGCACAATCGTCACTGGTTCAGAGACCACCGCCAGAGTCAGTGCCCAGGAGGGCAGCACAATCGTCACTGGTCCGGAGACCACCGCCAGAGTCAGTGCCCAGGAGGGCAGCACAATCTTCACTGGTCCGGAGACCACCACCAGAGTCAGTGCCCAGGAGGGCCCTGGCAGCCACAGCCCCGCTGGGCAATGAGGGACCGCCATGGCACACACCGCTGCACAGGTCAGGGACAGCAAAGTCAAGCACCGCTTAACAGGGCAAAGACCGCCATGGCAAGCACCGCTGAACAGGTCAGAAACTGCAAAGTCAAGCACCGCTGAACAGGGCAAAGACCGCCATGGCAAGCACCGCTGAACAGGGCAAGCACCGCTGAACAGGGCAAAGACCGCCATGGCAAGCACCGCTGAACAGGTCAGAAACTGCAAAGTCAAGCACTGATGAACAGGGCAAAGACCGCCATGGTAAGCACCGCTGAACAGGGCAAGCACCGCTGAACAGGGCAAAGACCGCCATGGCAAGCACCGCTGAACAGGGCAAGCACCGCCAACTCAAGCATTGTTAGCCCATGTGCGGCTGGAGCAATGACAGAACTGGGACCGTCACGGGGAGAGTGATGCACTCTGGTCACCAGTCCCCCTCCAGAACCAGTGGAGAACAGCATCCACTACCTCTGTCCTTAACAGGATGAAGCACTCTGGGCACCAGTCCCCCTCCAGAACCAGTGGAGACTGTTATCCACTTGAGAGTCTGTGGCTTTGCACTCCCCAGGATGGTACAGAGGGCAAACAACCCACTGTAGAGACTTGTGAGACTGTGGCTTTGCACTCCCCAGGATAAAGCAGTGGGCAAACCACCCACTGCAAAGATTTGTGAGACTGTGGCTTTGCACTCCCCAGGATGGTACAGTGGGCAACCCACCCACTGCAAAGACTTGTGAGACTGTGGCATTGCACTCCCCAGGATGGTACAATGGGCAAACCACCCACTGTAGAGACTTGTGAGACTGTGGCTTTGCACTCCCCAGGATGGTACAATGGGCAACCCACCCACTGCAAAGACTTGTGAGACTGTGGCTTTGCACTCCCCAGGATGGTACAGTGGGCAAACCACCCACTGTAGAGACTTGTGAGACTGTGGCTTTGCACTCCCCAGGATGGTACAGTACTGTAGAGACTTGTGAGACTGTGGCTTTGCACTCCCCAGGATGGTACAGTGGGCAAACCACCCACTGTAGATACTTGTGAGACTGTGGCTTTGCACTACCCAGGATGGTACAGTGGGCAAACCACCCACTGTAGAAACTTGTGAGACTGTGGCTTTGCACTCCCCAGTATGGTACAGTGGGCAACCCACCCACTGCAAAGACTTGTGAGACTGTGGCTTTGCACTCCCCAGGATGATACAGTGGGCAAACCACCCACTGTAGAGACTTGTGAGACTGTGGCTTTGCACTCCCCAGTATGGTACAGTGGGCAAACCACCCACTGCAAAGACTTGTGTGACTGTGGCTTTGCACTCCCCAGGATACATCAATGGGCATGGAGCCCCGTCGTGGATCTGGCGTGGTGCTGTCATCCGGCTGAGGTGCCCCCCCTTCCTTTCCCCCTGAGGTGCCTGTCATATTTCTATCTGATGCCCCTGCAGTGTTCTCTCCGTTTCTGGACAGGTATAGTGTGTGGGCCTCGCCCATGCATTTTGGGCCCAGTGGTCCACGGACATTGAATGGTGCATACCTGCACTACTAATCGTGATGTATATTTTTGGAATGTGTATATATTTCTGTATATATTAGCTTACTGTATTTTGATACATTACAATGGTAGTACTCATTTCCTTTTGTCTTTGCATTTTTCCGGGGTTGGGGATGGTTACAGTGATGTTTGGAAATGCATTGGTGTGTGTGTTGTAGTGTGCAAGGGTCGGGTGGGGGTGTTGCGTGTGTGTCCCTGACTTTTGCCTCCCCTATGTCGTAGGTGCAGTACTCACTGTTGTCTTCGGCGCCGGCGTTGCTGATGTTCGTAGAGGAGCAGGAACACTATCGCAGGGAGTATTTGGAGTTCCGGCTCCACGGTGCCCTCCTTCCTCGTGGAGTGTGTTAAGGTGAGCGTTTTCCCATTGAAAAGGCTGTTTCTGCCGTGTTTTTATCCACGGTGAATCCGCCCTGGAAAAGGTGGTGGATTGGCCTGTTGTAATACTGTGGGCGGTACTTTGTCTTCTGCCTGTCTGTTGGCGGTGACCGCCGCGCTGCTTTTCTGTACTGCCGTGGCGGTCGGAGTGTTAAAGTGGCTGTCTATGTTGGCGGTTTCCGCCACAGTCATAATTCCCTTTTTTTTTCTGCCGGCCTGTTTGCGGTATTACCGCCGCTTTAACACTGTCCGCCAGGGTTGTAATGACCCCCAATATGTACACCTATGTACCAGTGTTGAGGACTTTACATCTAGGTTTTCCTAGGAGACATTTTACCTTTTGCACTCACCACACTGTCACAGCTTAGAGTCTTTCACATCATACTCTGATCTTGCAGAGGAATGTAAATGAGTTTAGTCAGTACTCGCCCCCCCTTGTGACTGCTGTGTTGCCTCAAATGCCCATCCAGCTCAGGGTAGGCCACTGCCAATATGCGGGCCATGAGAGTGGTCAAGGTCCGACGGGCACCCCTTCGTCCTTGGGAGGACATCCCCAGCTAGACCTCAGCGGTCTTATGGGCACACCATATCAGGTCCTCCCACTGCTTTCGACAGTGGGTGCTCTGCCAGCTGCAGACCCCCAGGGTCTGCACTTTCTTGGTGATGGCACGACAGATCCCCTTTTTCTGATGTGCATTGACCTGCATGGATGAGACAGACAAGAGGAAAAAGTCATGTACACATGCTACATCCCAAAACAAGTATGGTGAACAATCAAGTTAGTGGAAGTAGCCAAACATACCCTTACTCAGACCTCAAACTCTTTTGCAAGTCATCCTCTGTAGTCAGGCCAGGTTTGAAGTAGAGTTAGGCAAACAACATGCAAACCCAGTACCAGGTTTTGGCTATAAACATAGGACCAGACCATAAGTATGTCCTTAAAATGGTACATCTCTGCAACTATTTGTCACACCAACATTAATGTAAATGCTTTAATGTACAAATGTGGATCTGGGTACATACATCACACTCTACCTACTATGTATCAGGGGTAACAGTCTTTCTATTCACATGTGCACATAACCATCTACCCACACATGATAGCTCAATCCTTCATTCATGCACATTTGATCTACCTCATCATACACTCTACCTTTCATCCACTGGTATTGCATTGGACTCACCTGCTCCTCTGGTGCACCATATAGCTGTTCATACAGGGGTAGGACCTCCTCCCCAAGCTTATCTAGCTCTTCTGGAGAGAAGGCAAGGGCCCTACACCTGCAGGGCGTCGCATGATTGCTCCCAGAGGCAGCACACAGCAGCTCAGGTCGTGTAGGTCTTGCTGGCAGCAGTGTCACGAGTCAAGTGAAGGACTGTGCAGAAGATGGCAGTCACCTCCGTCACATACAGGACCGTCACCGCAGGCAGACATCGCTATTGGCCCAAGTCCACCAAAGGCAGCAATGTGTTCCAATGGCAATGTCCACCACGGTTGTAACCGCCTACCACCATGACGACATCTGCCGGCAGAGTCAGGTCACTTCCTGATGTCCAGTACAGTAGATCAGGCAGCTGCCATTTTAGGGCTCAAATATATATGATGTAGTAATGAAAGTTGTGTCATTTACTTAAACCTCATATCTATGACAATGTGTGAAGTGCAGGCTTACTGATTACAAGTACTAATGTCCATGTCATTATTAGAGGAAGTGAAATTAGGTTTTTTGGGTTGTGTACATGAAACAGTGTTCTCACCATACTAATGACAATCTGAGGATGATATAGGTGCAAACAAATATTTGTTACATATCTACAGGGTTGATGTAACTTTCACTGTCAGTGACATGTATCTCCATGTAGAGTACATGCAAGGGTTTAGGGAATTTGAATCCGGTATACTTTCGTATTTTGGCTCACTATGTGCTGAATACAACATATTCACTGTTTAATGTGTCATGATTTAGACATATGTGTGACGTTGTTCTGATCATATTTATGATGTATGGATTGAGTCATTCACATACATTCTGATGTTGTACCACATAGTTACCTAGGCCTGAGAAGAGCAAGACAACCTCCAGTGTACCATCCACTAGCAGACCTGCAGGCCATGGAGGTGTGACATGTAATCCAAATATATTGCCTGGATAGGCATACAATTATGGATATCTGTCATCAGTTGAGCCAGATCTGATGCTGGCCATTCACAATCTCAATAGCATACGTCCCATCATTCAAGTCATGTTAGTGTTGCATTTCCTGGCCACTGGGTTCTTTCAGAATACAGTGGCCCTAACTGCAGGGATGTCTCAGCCAATGTTCAATCTGGTTTTGAAGGCTGTACTGTCTGCATTGTTAAAACACCTGGATATCTACATCAGATTGCCTCAACTTGAGGATTCGGCCCATGTGAAGGCAGATTTCTATGCTTTGGGGCACATTCAACATGTGGTTGGGGCCATAGATGGCACCCATTTAGCCTTGGTTCCCCCAAGTGCAAATGAATAGGTATATAGGAACACGAAAAACTTCCACTCCATAAACATCCAGATGGTCTGTTTGGCTGACCTCTACATTTCACAAGTTTGTGGAAGGTATCCCAGATCAGTCCATGATTCTTTCATCATGCGGAACAGCAATATCCCACTGCTGATGACACAACTATACACAGAGAGGGCTTGGCTGGTTGGTAAGTCCTGTATGTCATGTGTGTCTGTACATTTTTCCTGCTACCATATATGTGGATGTCCAAGATTAAAGTTTGGATTGGTGTCACTATACCTTACAGGGGACTCTGGCTACCCAAACCGTCCTTGGTTATTGACACCAGTGAGGTACCCAACCACGCCAGGGGAAGTCCTCTTCAATGAGGTCCACGGATGGACAAGACGTATCGTGGAGTGGACCTGCGGGCTCCTGAAGGCAAGATTTTGCTGCTTAGACAAAAATCTGGAGGAGCCCTCCTCTACTCAACCTTCAAGGTATGTCAAATAATTGTTGCCTGCTGCATGCTCCACAACCTTGTCCTGAGGCATCAGATACCATTCATACCAAATGAGGGAGAGCTAGCAGATCTTGTGGGTGAAAATGCAGAAAAGCCAAGTGAGGCTATAAACATGATGAGGATGAAGCTGGAGACATCAAGGCAGATGTCATCAATCAGTACTTCAACTGACTCACGGCATGTGATGTCACAATAGAGATTCCATGGGGTATTGGTATCAGTGTGGTCTTAAGTGGCTCCAAAGCCCATTCCTCAGATATGCATGCTGAATGTTCCTTCGAGTTGTGTACAGAACTGTTTTGTACATAGTCTATTGTTTAGAAAATGCACAATCAAGGTCGCATTTGTAGTTATGAATAGACAATATGATGTCTGTGTTCCACCACTCTGGCCTATACGTTATCTTTGTCAATCACAAATTTGCAGATTGCCTGTTTTGCTCCTGCTCATTTGGCACTGTCAGACAGTGTCACAGGCAGATGTGATTTGCAGACTAACATGAGCAGTGGACATGGAGTAGACCTGGTAATAGTTTGCATGAGATTTGTGGTGTGTGACTTCTATGCCCAAACTGTCAGGACAGTGGTTTGAAAGTGTCCTTTTCAACAATATAGACCTGTTTGGTATTGGAGGTGGCTCAAATGGTGGAAAGTGTGTGTCCATTTGTGTCTAACACATGTCCTAATGTGGTGTCCAGACACTCTACCATCATTATGGTTTGTGTTGTAGGTAACCTAACTTGTGCATAGCTGTCAGTGTGTTTCTTCATTGCAGACAAATGTGCATGTGTCAGAAGACTGACATAGGTGAGTGGCAAAAGCAAAGCAAAACACAAACGCTGTGGGATAGCGTAACTGGATGGACGGAATGCGGAACCAATCAAACATTCACCCCCAGTCACACATCTGGGTTTAATCCATCCATTATTTTGCTCACCATGCCACCCCAGTTTGAACCCAGCCATATGCAAATCAGTCTTGACCCTGTTCCTCATGGGAACAGTCTAGCCCGAACTGCCAGGCAAGGTTCTCCCTGGACCGGAAACAAGCATCCTGGGACCGGTTTCGGGGTTTCACCCCTCATCAGCCAAGCTAGCTTGAATCCAGTGGCACAGTGAGCCCGGGAGCCACGTCTGGGCATACCCGGCGCACTTAGGGCGGCAAAAGCAAAGCAAAACACAAACGCTGTGGGATAGCGTAACTGGATGGACGGAATGCGGAACCAATCAAACATTCACCCCCAGTCACAGATCTGGGTTTCATCCATCCATTATTTTGCTCACCATGCCATCCCAGTTTGAACCCAGCCATATGCAAATCAGTCTTGACCCTGTTCCTCATGGGAACAGTCCAGCTCGAACTGCCAGGCCAGGTTCTCCCTGGAACGGAAACAAGCATCCTGGGACCGGTTTCAGGGTTTCACCCCTCATCAGCCAGGCTAGCTTGAATCCAGTGGCACAGTGAGCCCGGGAGCCACGTCTGGGCATACCCAGCACACTTAGGGCGGCAAAAGCAAAGCAAAACACAAACGCTGTGGGATAGCGTAACTGGATGGACGGAATGCGGAACCAATCAAACATTCACCCCCAGTCACAGATCTGGGTTTAATCCATCCATTATTTTGCTCACCATGCCACCCCAGTTTGAACCCAGCCATATGCAAATCAGTCTTGACCCTGTTCCTCATGGGAATAGTCCAGCCCGAACTGCCAGGCCAGGTGAGTGGCAAGCCTACAGATACCTGACCATGGTAAGTGGAGGGTTCCATGACCTCTGTCTGTTTCATGGGGTATGGTCATTTGGGAGGATAAGGTCTAGGTGATGACCATAACAGAGGTATAACATTGGAGAGGAACATTTTGGTACAATAGTTGTCATACATGTCAGTTGTATATAGTTGATACATGACACTTAAACAGGATCTGTGATTAATTGGTATTTATTGAGGCGTGAACAACAAAATGAGTGAATTGGAACATAAATTAAATCAAATTAATAGTGAAGGGTTCAGTCATGGTGGATGAAATCATCAGTTTAGCTGCTACACTATTTGGAAATACAAGTCCAGTGTCCTTGCACCGTAGGAAAATGGAGTTACCTATCAGTCAACAGGGTATATCAGTCACATACAAGAGGAACCAATCAGGAGAGGTTCACTTCCTGGCAGTGGGTTTAGTCTTGGCATGTGCTCCTCCTGGATGTCTGGGTAGAAATCCACGTTTGCAGGGGGGTTCTTCTGCTAGAGAGGATGGGGTGTCTGAGGCATTCCCTTCCCCTGGAAGGGCCTCAATTCCACTATCAGCCACAGATGTTGAGGGGCCTGATGTCTCATGGCTAGTGGAAGAGGCCTGATGTTGGGTACCAAAGTTCCTCAGGGTAGTGTTGATGTCCTTCAACACCCAAGCAGTGGAAGCCAGGATGGCATTTTGGGCCCGCCCCTGCTGCATTGCTTCCTGGTGGTTGTCCCTCTGCAGCTTTCTGATCTCCCCCATCATGGTCAGTACCTGGACCACCATGCCTTGGGAATATTGGTAGGCTCCCAAGTCTTGGGAGATGGTCTCCTGGTCACTTGTGTCCTTTGGAACCACCATCCTCTGGCCCACACCATCCCTCCCACTTACCCTACCCCCACATATCTGCCCATTCCCACTGGTGGCAGGACCATCATTGTCAGGGGTGACATGCGGAGATTCAGGTACCTGTACTGGGGGCACATGATGGAAGAGACTGTCCTTAGGCTACAGGTTTGGGGGTGGATGGTTGCCTGTGATGTACTTGCAAGAGGGTTGGAGGAGTCGTGGGCAGGGTGAGGTTGACGGTTGTTGACTGACCAGGTGTCACTGCTGGGCCAGCTTCATCTTCAGTATCCAGACATCCAGGGCTGTTTTCCTTACTGGGGCCTTCATCCAGATGGGTAGTATCTGTCTCTGGTATCCTCTCCATGTTGGGGATGGCAAGGTTACCTGTAGAAGTGGAACACACAGTTGGTGTAAGTGATGCACAAGTGATGTATAAATTAGACATCTAAACATGGTATGTGAGATGCACACACTTCCTTTACATGATCTCCTGACATGACAATGACAGCTCCTACTTAATCTGGTTTAGTGCAATTAGGACACAGAGATTTGCCATTGCATACAGCATGCTCCATGCTCTTGGAGTATGTTGGTGTTTTAAATGTCTGCAAATACCCTAATATCTTGCCTGTGTGAAGACATGACAATGTTCATTTCTCTCCTAGTAAGGTGTATGGCATTACTGAGCCAACTAGAAGCTGTACAATGCACAATAAAGTTACAATTTGCCCTGGGCCTCTGTCTGGATGTACTGGAAGTGCGTCTAGTTTGCTAGTCAGGTGTCCCCCCAGGTGAGTATATGATATATTAGGGATGGTTTCTCTGAGTCCAGTTTGGAATGGGACACAGCTGTAGCTGTGATTTGCTTTTATTGGTACTGGTAGTGGGCCACTGCATAGCTGTCATTGCTATGAAGTGTTAAATGGTGGACCATTCAGGTTGGTTTTGATTGTGTGTTTCACATGCAAGACATTTCAAATTTGGTGCACGGTTCTGGTTTTCTTAATGGTGGAACCGTAGTGGTCCTACTGTCAGACTGCCAAACTCGTATTTAGGCCCTAGGTGATGTGAAAATAAGATTTGCTGATACCCCACAGATTATCTAGCAGTAAAACTATGTCCGTATTAAATTAGTAGCCATTTCAATGGAAACTGTGCTGTCTGTAAATGACAGAGCACTACCACACCCATGCAGTAGTAACATATTTGTGATTGTGTGCTCCAAAGTGCAACAGTCACTATATACAACACTCTTACCACTCCCCCTCTGAATGAACATGGTTAATTTGCCGTAATTGTTCTCTGTTTGATGTCTGGATTGTTCACAATCCCTATGTCTTCAGTGATGTAACATTAATGGCAGCACTCCCACTTCGAAAACGGTTCCAGCACTACTGGGTGGGATGGAATGTAGAATCAAGGTGCTATTTATTGGATCCCATAAATAACAATAATACAGGGTAATTTATCAGATGGGATTAATAACACCTATAATGAGTTTTTTTGGTACTAACATGAGAATTTTGTTGCCTACCACACCAGAATCCTCATGGTATAGCGAATGTAATATACTTTTCCTCTGTAAAATTATGGCAAGTTTGGCCTGCTGAAATTTTACAAAGGGTGAGAAATTGAACACAACCAGTGATTACTGGATGTGTTGAATAACACCCAACTCATAATTCCGACCTCCTGCATAAACTGGAGTTTGCACAGGGGTCTGAAAACACTGACTCACTCATAATAAGAGTTTTAGGGCCAGATGTAGCAAACTTTTGCGAGTCACAAATGTCCCGAATCGCAATTTGCGACCCCGCAAAATCAGAAACAGGATGCAAAAATCCAATTTCCGACTCGCAAAATGCGACGCGAGCCATTACCGACTCGCAAAAATAGTGACACCATTTTGCGACCCGCAAATAGGAAGTCGCTATTTGCGAGTCGCAAACCAAATGCAATAGCCACTCGCAAATTGCGACTAGTCGCAAAAAGCCCATTTTGCACTTCCAATTTACCACTAACTCAGAGCAGGTGGTAACCTGAACCAAAGTATAAAAGGAGACCCAGAAGGCATCTGGGTTACTCAAGATGGCAGAGATATATGTGATAGCAAGGAGGAGTAGAGCCCACGCCGCACAGCAAATGAGGAGGAGGAGCCAGAGACAGGAGAAGATATACAGAACCAGGCAGACACTTTTCCAACAAACCGAGGAGGAGATATATAAGAAATACAGACTTAGCAGTGCAGCAATACTAGATTTAATTGATTTACTCAATCCGCAGCTTCAACGCCAGACTGTGTGCGGCTGCGCCATCCCTACGCATGTGCAAGTGCTATGCTCACTGCACCTCTTGGCCTCGGGTAGCTATCAGGGGGTCATTGCTGTGGCAGGTGGGGTATCCCAAAGTTCACTCTCACGGTTCTTTAGAGCATTCCTAGATTCCTTATTCACACACATGTCCAGATACATATACCTACCCAGGAATGAGGCAGAAATCAACAGCACCAAGTTGGCATTCTACAGGATTGCCAACTTCCCCCATGTAATAGGGTGTGTGGACAGGACACATATACAAATCTGCCCTCCTGCAAATCTGGAATATATGTTCCGCAACAGGAAGTGTACCCACTCACTGAACATCCAGGTGGTATGTGACGCCCATAATGTTATCACTGACATGGTTGCCAAATTTCCGGGGAGCACACATGACTCCTACATTTTCAGGCACAGTGGGATACACCAACGCCTAGAACGTGGGGAGTTTGGAGACGGATACCTCCTAGGTATAGCTGAATACACCTTGCAGACATACACACAGGTCAATGTGAAAACCATCTATGCCCAGCTAACAGTGTACATTTTGTGCCAAACAGGTGACAGTGCACATGCACTACGACCATGGATACTGACCCCGTACTTAACACCCAGCAATGAGACAGAGAGGCGATACAACAAGGCCCATAGGAGGACCCAAAATATCATAGAGAGGACCTTTGGACTGCTGAAGGCACGATTCAGGGGCCTCCACAGAAGTGGAGGTGCCCTCCAGTATACCCCAATAACAGCTTTCAAGATCGTTGGCGCATGCGCTATCCTGCACAACATTGCCACCAGACGTGGGCTACCTCTCACCCCAGAAGACCCAGATTCGGAGGATGAAGAGCAAGAGCTACCACATCGCCATCATGGGGATAGAAGCATTGCAAATCAAGGCAGACTGAGACGGGACCCCATTGCAAACCAATACTTTGGAAGGTATGTGCTAATTGTCACCACACTCACTAATGTCACACACAAAGAGTCCAGGTGTGAAGTGGAACAAACAAGGAATTTTAATAATGTGCACTAAAAAAACTATATACGTTAACTACAGTTCAGGGGCTGTAAAAGTCCACCTGGCATGAGGACACATTGACCTCATGTGCCTCTACTCCAGGACAGTGCTGAGCGCACTCTCTACGCCGGCCTCGCCCAGCATGGCTGGTTCCTGGTTTGTCAGCAGTGCCCTGCCCTGCGCTACCACTGCGCAACACCCTGGTGTCACTGGCTGAGACACTGCTGACGGTGGAGCCCTCCTCGCTGTCCTGCGGCGTGTCAGCCGAGCCCCTAGCCACCTGCCGTGCCTCCATGATATCTACGGCGTGGCTGAGACGTCCCAGTCCACGTGCCACATCACTGGCAAAGTGGCCCATGTCTACCTGGAGGCTGACCGTGCGCCGTGAAAGGCCAGTGGTGTTCACTGCCAGCCTGACGATGGAGGCAGACATGAGGTCCAGCCAGTGCATTAGCTGCCTGTCACAGCGCCTTGCACCCTCTCTCTCAGTTATGAGTTCTGCCACCAGTTGTCTCATTGAGAGTGCAAGGTCGCCGACATGGGTATTGAGTTGTTGCAGCTCTGTGTGTACCAGCTGCATTCCACTGTTCTGGTTTTGCTCCATGCGCAGCATGGCCCCTGATATTCTCCTTATCTCCCGTGTCTGCAGGCGCTGACCCCGTAGGAGTGCAGCCTCGGCGGCCGACATGGAGGCGTCCCCTAACTCAGCCTGCGGCACTGGAGGGACATTTACACGTCGTCTGCGACGCAGTGGAGGCTCTGTGTCATCTACACCGGCACTGTGGCTGGGACCAGGTGCTGGCTCACTCACCAGTATGGCAACTGGTGCATCATGAGGGGACTGTGTGTGGGTGGTGCAGGTCCCTGTGGTGGCTGGTCCTGAGTCCTCTGCAGGCTGGTGGCTGACCTGTGGCCCCTGGACGCTTTGGCTGGAGGTGCTGTCGTGTGGGAGACCTGTGGGACATAGGGAACACACTGTCAGTATCTACCATCTGTTATATGCTTCCTAATAAACTGTTGCCTATCAACTGCCTACTTGACTACATTGCCCATAATGCACCATGCAGGTGGTTGCTACTCTGAAATGGATCTATTTTGGTTGTGCATGCTGCTGTGTACTAGGTGGGTGGGGGTATGGCATATATGGGTGTACATGCATGTCTCATGGCAGTCACCGGTTGATGGTCCTGGCTCTGAAGTGTCCAGCTCTCCCATCCCGCACACTGCCTCTGGCTCCAAGGTCTCCTCCACTCTTTCCTCCAGGGGTGTGGGTGGTGGTACAGTGGATGGTCCCCCTCCAGTGCCCCTCATCTCCCGGAGCCGCTCTGCCACCCTCTCCTTGGTCCGGGAGCGCAGGTCATACCACCTTTTCTTCAACTCTTCTATACTCCGGTGGCTGACACCCATGGAGTTCACCTTGTCCTGTATTTCGGTCCAGATTCTTTTCTTCTCCACCTCTGGCACACTGAGGGCTGCCCTGCCAAACAGTTGTTCATGGTGCTGGCAGCATTCCTCGGTCAGCACCTCCAGCTCTTTTTCTGCAAATTTCAATTTGCGCTTTCTTGGTGTCTCTGCCATGGTAGCTGCTGTTCCTCCTGTTTGCAGTGCAGCAGTTGAAAATGGGTATGGTCCTCCCTCCTCCCAGGTGTATTTGTAAACTTCCTGGCTGTGATGTCATCATCAGGAGCCAGGAAGTGTTTTCCAGTGTGTTCTGCTGCACCTGCATTCAATTTCCAGCACAGTCGCAATTTGCGACACCCACTCGCAATTTGCGTGTTCGTTTTTAGCGCGGTCGCAAAAATCGACCTCGCAAACAGCGGACTCGCAATCTACGGTGCAACTTCATTTGCGAGTCGCAAATTGAAGTCGCTTTTTCTTCTTGGATACCATTTAGCGAGTCGTAAATTGCGAGTCGCAACGACTCGCAATTTCCGACTCGCTAAATTTTTCCTACCTACATCTGGCCCTATGTGTTTTAGTGAATTTGCTCCCAGCTCCGTTAACCACATATATGCAATTTTTAATTTCAAGACAGGAAACAAAGATCTGGCAATTACAATGTATGAATGTGAGTGAAAACTTGCTTGCATACCTCGAAAAAAGTTCCTCATTCTGGTATGTGGGGTTCTACTTGCTGGTAGCAGGTTAGAGGTAAATCATCCAATGAGAAGGATAGATTAGTTCCCTAATTTCTCTCTACTTTCTGGTTATGTTCATATCTCATCTCTGGTCCTCACTACACCAGTCATCCTAGTGTCCTGATGGGCACTGTCTAGA
This sequence comes from Pleurodeles waltl, assembly GCF_031143425.1. Classification (NCBI taxonomy): domain Eukaryota; kingdom Metazoa; phylum Chordata; class Amphibia; order Caudata; family Salamandridae; genus Pleurodeles; species Pleurodeles waltl. The sequence continues at coordinate 530,719,807 of NC_090450.1, read as the reverse complement.
GTCGGTGGAGAAAGTGCACATTGCTATGACAGATGTGGGCACACAGTATACTAGTCTTGGAGGGTTGGAATACAACTACATTCACACAATATGTTGTGCTTGCACTAAAGTAGTTGTAAACTGCAAAACTTAACAGACATTCTTTATTTATTACAATATAGAAAAGATCATGTGTAGCCCTCCGATATTCATATTACTGATCAAAGACTTAGGGGGTTATTACAACTTTGGAAGAGGTGTTAATCCGTCCCAAAAGTGACGGTAAAGTGACGGATATACCACCAGCCGTATTACGAGTTCCATAGGATATAATGGACTCGTAATACAGCTGGTGGTATATCCGTCACTTTACCGTCACTTTTGGGACGGATTAACACCTCCTCCAAAGTTGTAATAACCCCCTTAATATTGTATTATTACTATTATCAATATTATTATTGTTGATGTTTTTTGTTGGTTGATAGTAAAATTATAATAATGTTTTTTGTTTGTAGCGCGTAATACTTGAGTTCTGCTGTTTCAAAGCACTGTAACCTGCACATTCATTTTAGGTAGCTAACATAAATAGAAGAAACACAGTAATTAAAAAGCAGAAAAGGACAATAAATTATCTTGGTAGACAAAAAAATCGTATTTTCCATGAAAGGCTTTAAATAACCTAACTTGAACACAGTCGTATTACAAAAGCAAGGACTGCATTTACAAAATATCACAATCTTTTTCTCTAGCGAATAACTTTTTTAAAGATGTTGAAATAAAGAATATTTGTGTAGTTATCAAACAAACGGTCTTTTAATCTGTCTAGTATTATGCTGTAATGTAGTGTTAGGTGGATGTGTAGAGCGCTGCTTGTCACCTGTGAGGGTATCCAGGTGCTAATGCATTACACTTACTTAACTGAACACACAATGACAGCTTAAATCTTTACCCTGTTGAGTCTAACCCTAAAACATGGTTAGAATACCATGTGATTTGTTAGGCTATGTAAGGTTTTACATACTTCAGGATCACCAATGGCTTCTTGGTGATCGGGTTCGAAAAATGCAGGGGCATGTAATATGAGATCTAGAACGACACAATCAAAGAGCCAAATCTTCAGCAAGCACATAAAGAGCCTAACATTGCTTGTAGCAGGCAGTTCATTGGGTAGAGAGTTGCAATATTTGGTACAACATACTGAGAAGCTTCTGCTACCTTGTCTAATTCTGTTCAGGAGAGAATTGAAGGGACGAGCATCAAGGGGGCAGCATTGTTTTAAATAAACTGAAGTTTTTGTAGAAGGTGATTCGGGCACCTCAATGCTGTGTGCTGCCATAGGACACATGTGAGGCTATTAAGTTTAAAATGCACATCTTTTCAGACAATATTTATATAAGGTACAAATGTACTCAAGACTTTCAGATAATATGTACTTTGAAATACAATTGTGGTGATTTGCTTTATCATTGACAAGTTAGAATGGAATTTCACTCCACAACTATTTGCTGTGGAAACAGGAATGTTGGGTGTAAGAAATTGGGTTATTGGTTGAGGACGGTGAAAGCCCCACTCAGGCAACATCCACAACCCTTGTGAGGGAGAAGCACAGAAGTCCCTAAATTAACCAAAGCTTAAACCTCTGACAGCTTGGCACAAAGCAATCAGGTGTAACTTAGAGGCAAAGTGTACATTTGGTATGCAGCACATAAACAGTATTAAAGTGAAAACACAACACAAGAAAAATCTCAAACCATAAATAAAATGATACTAGAATGACAAAAATCCAGTCAGCACCTTTTACAGTTATCTGGTCATGCTAGAAGTGGAGAAAGCCACAAGTTCAGTCTGACCCTGATTGATCGCAGGCCAGATAAAGGGACCAGGTTAGGAAAAAGTTACCTTCTCAAAGTCGAGCTCAAGGAGTTCTATTCATGGTAGAGGAGGCCACGAGGACCAGGGAGATTGTTGCAGATGGTTGTTGCATTGGGCGAACAGCAGGCCTGGCATTCTGTATGGTCGTCGCTGTAGTGCAAAGATCCATCCAGGTCACAGGCGATTGTTGCAGGAAGTTCGTGTTGGCGGTCACCATAGGTTATCGTTGATGTTACACAAAGTGCAGATCTTGTGTTGCCAGTCATCACTGGCAGTCTCTGTAGCACACAGAGTCAGATTCACTGGAGTTTTGAATTGGCGGTTGTCATGGGTGGCAGAGTCTGTAGGAAAGTACCATCTTGCCTGGCATGTTACCCCCATTTTTCACTGTATATATGTTGTTTTAGTTGTATGTGTCACTGGGACCCTGTCATCCAGGGCCCCAGTGCTCATAAGTGTGCCTGAATGTGATACCTGTGTAGTGACTAACTGTCTCACTGAGGCTCTGCTAATCAGAACCTCAGTGCTTATGCTCTCTCATTTCTTCCAAATCGTCACTAACAGGCTAGTGACCAATTTTACCAATTTACATTGGCTTACTGGAACACCCTTATAATTCCCTAGTATATGGTACTGAGGTACCCAGGGTATTGGGGTTCCAGGAGATCCCTATGGGCTGCAGCATTTCTTTTGCCACCCATAGGGAGCTCTGACAATTCTTACACAGGCCTGCCACTGCAGCCTGAGTGAAATAACGTCCACGTTATTTCACAGCCATTTTACACTGCACTTAAGTAAGTTATAAGTCACCTATATGTCTAACCTTTACCTGGTAAAGGTTGGGTGCAAAGTTACTTAGTGTGAGGGCACCCTGGCACTAACCAAGGTGCCCCCACATTGTTCAGGGCCAATTCCCCGGACTTTGTGAGTGCGGGGACACCATTACACGCGTGCACTATATATAGGTCACTACCTATATGTAGCTTCACAATGGTAACTCTGAATATGGCCATGTAACATGTCTATAATCATGGAATTGCCCCCTCTATACCATCCTGGCATAGTTGGCACAATACCATGATCCCAGTGGTCTGTAGCACAGACCCTGGTACTGCCAAACTGCCTTTCCTGGGGTTTCACTGCAGCTGCAGCTGCTGCTGCTGCCAACCCCTCAGACAGGCTTCTGCCCTCCTGGGGTCCAGCCAGGCCTGGCCCAGGATGGCAGAACAAAGGACTTCCTCTGAGAGAGGGTGTTACACCCTCTCCCTTTGGAAAATGGTGTGAAGGCAGGGGAGAAGTAGCCTCCCCCAGCCTCTGGAAATGCTTTCATGGGCCCATTTGGTGCCCATTTCTGCATAAGCCAGTCTACACCGGTTCAGGGACCCCTTAGCCCTGCTCTGGCGCGAAACTGGACAAAGGAAAGGGGAGTGACCACTCCCCTGACCTGTACCTCCCCTGGGAGGTGCCCAGAGCTCCTCCAGTGTGCTCCAGACCTCTGCCATCTTGGAAACAGAGGTGCTGCTGGCACAGTGGACTGCTCTGAGTGGCCAGTGCCATCAGGTGACGTCAGAGACTCCTCCTGATAGGCTCCTTCAGGTGTTGCTCGCCTATCCTCTCTCCGAGGTAGCCAAACCCTCTTTTCTGGCTATTTAGGGTCTCTGTCTCTGGGGAAACTTTAGATAACGAATGCAAGAGCTCATCCGAGTTCCTCTGCATCTCTCTCTTCGCCTTCTGCCAAGGAATCGACTGCTGACCGCGCTGGAAGCCTGCAAAACTGCAACATAGTAGCAAAGACGACTACTGCAACTCTGTAACGCTGATCCTGCGGCCTTCTCGACTGTTTTCCTGGTGGTGCATGCTGTGGGGGTAGTCTGCCTCCTCTCTGCACTAGAAGCTCCGAAGAAATCTCCCGTGGGTCGACGGAATCGTCCCCCTGCAACCACAGGCACCAAAGAACTGCATCACCGGTACCTTGGGTCTCCTCTCAGCACGACAAGCGAGGTCCCTTGAATCCAGCAACTCTGTCCAAGTGACTCCCACAGTCCAGTGACTCTTCAATCCAAGTTTGGTGGAGGTAAGTCCGTGCCTCCCCACGCCAGACTGCATTGCTGGGAACCGCGACTTTTGCAGCTACTCCGGCCTCCGTGCACTTCCGGCGGAAATCCTTTGTGCACAGTCCAGCCTGGGTCCACGGCACTCTAACCTGCATTGCACGACCTCCTAAGTTGTTCTCCGGCGATGTGGGACTCCTTTGTGCGACTTTGGGTGAGCACTGTTTCAGGCATCCTCGTAGTGCCTGTTTCTGGCACTTCTTCAGCTGCTACCGGCTGCTGAGAGGTCTCCTTGTCTTGCTCGACGTCCCCTCTGTCTCCTGACGCAATTTGCGACATCCTGGTCCCTCCTGGGCCACAGCAGCGTCCAAAAACCCTTACCACACGATTTGCATCTAGCAAGGCTTGTTGGCGGTCTTTCGGCGGGAAAATACTTCTGCACGACTCTCCACAGCGTGAGGGATCCGTCCTCCAAAGGGGAAGTCTCTAGCCCTTGTCGTTCCTGCAGAAACCTAAGCTTCTACAGTCCAGTAGCAGCTTCTTTGCACCCACAGCTGGCATTTCCTGGGCATCTGCCCATCTCCGACTTGCTTGTGACTTTTGGACTTGGTCCCCTTGTTCCACAGGTACCCTCAACTGGAAATCCATCGTTGTTGCATTGCTGGTTTGTGTCTTTCCTGCAGAATTCCCCTATCACGACTTCTATGTCCTTTGGGGAACTTTAGTGCACTTTGCACTCACTTTTCAGGGTCTTGGGGTGGGCTATTTTTCTAACCCTCACTATTTTCTAATAGTCCCAGCGACCCTCTACAAGGTCACATAGGTTTGGGGTCCATTCGTGGTTCGCATTCCACTTTTGGAGTATATGGTTTGTGTTGCCCCTATCCCTATGTGTCCCCATTGCATCCTATTGTAACTATACATTGTTTGCACTGTTTTCTAAGACTATACTGCATATTTTTGGTATTGTGTATATATATCTTGTGTATATTTGCTATCCTCATACTGAGGGTACACTCTGAGATACTTTGGCATATTGTCATAAAAATAAAGTACCTTTATTTTTAGTATAACTGTGTATTGTGTTTTCTTATGATATTGTGCATATGACACTAAGTGGTACTGTAGGAGCTTCACTCGTCTCCTAGTTCAGCCTAAGCTGCTCTGCTAAGCTACCATTATCTATCAGCCTATGCTGCTAGACACCCTATACACTAATAAGGGATAACTGGGCCTGGTGCAAGGTGCAAGTACCCCTAGGTACTCACTACAAGCCAGTCCAGCCTCCTACATTGGTTGTGCAGCGGTGGGATAAGTGCTTTGAGACTACTTACCACTCTTGTCATTGTACTTTTCATAAGAGAAAAATATACAAAACAAGTTCAGTGTATATACACATAACCAAAAAGTTTTGCATTTCCTCTTTTCACTCTTTTCTAAGTGCTGAAAAGTACTACTAACTTTCTAAAAAGTTCTAAAAAGTTTTTAAAGTTTTTTTTTTCCCAGTCTTTCTAAAAGCTCTGACAAACTTTTTTCTCTTTTTCTATCACTTTAACTCTCTCCAAAAATGTCTGGCACAGGCCAAAATGTTGATCTGTGCAAACTTGCATATGATCACCTTAGCTGGAAAGGAGCAAGGAGTCTCTGCATAGAGAGAGGTTTGAGTGTAGGGAAGAATCCTTCCTTGGAATTGTTACTTAACATGCTTAGAGAACACGATAAGGCTAAAAGTGCCCCATCTGTTGAAAAAGTAGCTAATGGTTCCCAATCTGATCCAGGGACTACCCCAGGAAAAGATTCAGGAAAGAAACTTCCAAGCCTGCCCATTACTAGACAGTCTAGCATAGTTGGTACTGATGTTGAGTTACACCATACAGATAGTGTTGTCTCACATCATAGCAAGAGCATCCATTCTCATCACAGTAGAAATGATGTTTCTGTTAGCCAAGCTGTTAGGGTGCCCTCTGTAAGTGACAGGTCTCCTTCTGTCCATTCTCATCATACTTCTGTTTCAAGACATGTCCCTCCCACCCACCCTGATGACAGATTGTTAGAAAGGGAGCTCAATAGATTGAGAGTGGAACAAACCAGACTGAAGCTCAAGAAGCAACAGCTGGATTTGGAGAGACAGACCTTAGAAGTAGAGAAGGAGAGACAGAAACTGGGTTTAGAAACCCATGGTGGCAGCAGCAGTATTCCCCATAGTCATCCTGCAAAAGAGCATGATTCCAGGAATCTGCACAAGATAGTTCCCCCTTATAAGGAGGGGGATGACATTAACAAGTGGTTTGCTGCACTTGAGAGGGCCTGTGCTGTACAGGATGTCCCTCAAAGGCAGTGGGCTGCTATCCTATGGCTATCATTTAGTGGAAAAGGTAGGGATAGGCTCCTTACTGTGAAAGAAAATGAAGCTAATGATTACAAAGTTCTTAAGAATGCACTCCTGGATGGTTATGGCTTAACCACTGAACAATACAGGATAAAGTTCAGAGAGACCAAAAAGGAGTTTTCACAAGACTGGGTTGATTTCATTGACCATTCAGTGAAGGCCTTGGAGGGGTGGTAACATGGCAGTAAAGTTACTGATTATGACAGCCTGTATAACTTGATCCTGAGAGAGCATATTCTTAATAATTGTGTGTCTGATTTGTTACACCAGTACTTGGTGGACTCTGATCTGACCTCTCCCCAAGAAATGGGAAAGAAGGCAGACAAATGGGTCAGAACAAGGGTGAACAGAAAAGTTCATACAGGGGGTGACAAAGATGGCAACAAGAAGAAGGATGGTAAGTCTTCTGACAAGGGTGGGGACAAATCTAAAAATGAGTCTTCATCAGGCCCACAAAAACACTCTGGTGGGTGTGGTGGGCCCAAATCCTCTTCTAATCAAAACAAGGAAAAGAAACCATGGTGCTATTTATGTAAAATAAAAGGCCATTGGACAACAGATCCCAGTTGTCCAAAGAAAAGCACCAAGCCTCCTACCACTACAACCCCTACTGCTACACCTAGTGTCCCTACTAATAGCAATGGGGGTGGGAGCAAACCTACTAATAGCCAATCTAAGGGAGTAGCTGGGCTCACTATTGGTAACTTAGTTGGGGTTGGTCTTGTTAGGGAGACCACAGAGGCTGTGTTAGTCTCTGAGGGGGCTATTGATTTAGCCACCTTAGTTGCTTGTCCCCTTAATATGGATAAGTACAAGCAGCTACCCCTAATAAATGGTGTTGAGGTTCAGGCCTACAGGGACACAGGTGCCAGTGTGACTATGGTCATAGAGAAACTGGTCCACCCTGAACAACACCTACTTGGTCACTAGTACCAAGTAACCGATGCTCACAACAACACACTTAGCCACCCCATGGCTGTTGTAAATCTCAACTGGGGGGGGGGTTACTGGTCCAAAGAAAGTTGTGGTAGCCACAGATTTACCTGTAGACTGTCTACTAGGAAATGATTTGGAGACATCAGCTTGGTCAGATGTGGAGTTGGAGGCCCATGCAGCAATGCTGGGCATCCCAGGGCATATTTTTGCTTTAACCAGGGCTCAGGCCAAAAAGCAAAAAGGACAGGGAAGCTTGGATCCTGGAACAATGGACCAAGTGCTCCCTAAAGCTAGGGCTAGTAGAAGTAAAGAACTTCCTACTATCCCTCCCTCTACAGTGGATTCTACTTCTGAGGAAGAAGAATTTCCACCCTGTGCAGAACCTACACCAGAGGAGCTGGAAGCAGACACTGCTGAGCTTTTGTGTGAAGGGGGGCCTGCCAGGGAGGAGCTGAGTGTGGCACAGCAAACCTGTCCCACACTAGAGGGTCTAAGACAGCAAGCTGTCAAACAGGCTAATGGGGATGTCAGTGACTCTCACAGAGTTTACTGGGAGAACAACCTCTTGTACACTGAAGCAAGGGATCCTAAACCTGGAACTGCCAGGAGATTAGTGATTCCTCAGGAGTACAGAAAGTTCCTCCTAACTCTAGCCCACGACATTCCCCTAGCTGGACATCTGGGGCAAATGAAAACTTGGGACAGGCTTGTTCCCCTGTTTCATTGGCCTAGGATGTCTGAGGACACAAAGGAATTTTGTAAGTCCTGTGAAACCTGTCAAGCCAGTGGCAAGACAGGTGGCACTCCAAAGGCACCCCTTATTCCACTGCCTGTGGTTGGGGTTCCCTTTGAAAGGGTAGGGGTTGACATAGTTGGCCCCCTTGACCCTCCTACTGCTTCAGGCAATAGGTTTATCTTGGTGGTAGTGGACCATGCCACAAGATATCCTGAAGCAATTCCTTTAAGAACCACTACAGCACCTGCAGTGGCAAAGGCCCTCCTGGGAATATTTTCCAGGGTGGGCTTCCCAAAGGAAGTAGTATCAGACAGGAGAAGCAATTTCATGTCTGCATACTTAAAGGCCATGTGGATGGAGTGTGGTGTGACTTACAAGTTCACTACACCCTATCATCCACAAACAAATGGACTGGTGGAGAGATTTAACAAAACTCTCAAAGGCATGGTTATGGGTCTCCCTGAAAAACTCCGCAGGAGATGGGATATCCTGTTACCATGCCTCCTTTTTGCCTACAGGGAGGTACCCCAGAAAGGAGTGGGCTTCAGCCCCTTTGAACTCCTCTTTGGACACCCTATTAGGGGTCTACTAACACTTGTCAAGGAGGGTTGGGAACAATCTTTAAAAGCTCCAAAACAAGATATTGTGGATTATGTGCTTGGCCACAGATCAAGGATGGCTGAGTATATGAAAAAGGCCAGTAAAAACCTTCAGGCCAGCCAAGAGCTCCAAAAGCAATGGCATGACCAGAAGGCTGTTTTGGTTCAGTACAAACCAGGGCAGAAAGTGTGGGTCTTGGAGCCTGTGGCCCCAAGAGCACTCCAAGATAAATGGAGTGGACCCCACACAATTGTTGAGAAAAAGGGTGAAGTCACCTATTTAGTTGACTTAGGCACTGCCAGGAGTCCCCTTAGGGTGCTCCATGTCAACCGCCTGAAACCCTACTATGACAGGGCTGATCTCACCCTGCTCATGGCAACTGATGAGGGACAGGAAGAAGACAGTGATCCTCTACCTGATCTCTTCTCTTCCACAGAACAAGATGCTCTAGTGGAAGGTGTAGTTTTGGCTGATTGTCTTACTGCTGAGCAGAAAGACCATTGCATAAATCTCCTGGGTCAGTTTTCTGAACTCTTCTCTACTGTGCCAGGTACCACTTCTTGGTGTGAGCACACTATAGATACTGGAGACAGTTTACCTGTCAAAAGTAAGATCTATAGGCAGCCTGACCATGTCAGAGACTGCATAAAGCAAGAGGTGCAGAAAATGTTAGAACTGGGAGTGGTTGAGCACTCTGAAAGTCCATGGGCTTCTCCTGTGGTACTTGTACCAAAACCCCATTCCAAAGATGGAAAGAAGGAAATGCGGTTTTGTGTAGACTACAGAGGTCTCAACCAGGTAACCAAAACTGATGCTCACCCTATACCCAGGGCAGATGAGCTCATAGATACACTGGCATCTGCCAAGTATCTAAGCACTTTTGATTTGACTGCAGGGTATTGGCAGATCAAATTATCAGAAGATGCTAAACCTAAAACTGCATTTTCAACCATTGGAGGACATTACCAGTTCACTGTAATGCCTTTTGGATTGAAAAATGCACCTGCCACTTTTCAGAGGTTGGTGAACACAGTCCTGCAAGGGCTAGAAGCTTTCAGTGCAGCATATTTGGACGATATAGCTGTCTTTAGCTCCAGCTGGGATGATCACCTGGTCCACCTATGGAAAGTTTTGGAGGCCCTGCAAAAGGCAGGCCTCTCTATCAAGGCTTCAAAGTGCCAGATAGGGCAGGGTAAGGTGGTTTATCTGGGACACCTTGTTGGTGGGGAACAGATTGCACCACTTCAGGGGAAAATCCAAACAATTATTGATTGGGTTCCCCCTACTACTCAGACACAGGTGAGAGCCTTCCTAGGCCTCACTGTGTATTACAGGAGGTTCATTAAGAAACTATGGCTCCATTGCAGCCCCTCTTAATGACCTCACATCCAAGAAAATGCCTAAAAAGGTATTATGGACAGCAAACTGTCAGAAAGCTTTTGAGGAGCTGAAGCAGGCCATGTGCTATGCACCTGTCCTGAAAAGCCCTTGTTACTCTAAAAAATTCTATGTCCAAACTGATGCATCTGAATTAGGAGTAGGGGCAGTCCTATCACAACTTAATTCTGAGGGCCAGGATCAACCTGTTGCTTTTATTAGTAGAAGGTTGACCCCTAGAGAAAAGCGTTGGTCTGCCATTGAGAGGGAGGCCTTTGCTGTGGTCTGGGCACTGAAGAAGTTGAGGCCATACCTGTTTGGCACTCACTTCATTGTTCAGACAGACCACAAACCTCTACTTTGGCTAAAACAAATGAAAGGTGAAAATCCTAAATTGTTGAGGTGGTCCATATCCCTACAGGGAATGGACTATACAGTGGAACATAGACCTGGGAGTAGCCACTCCAATGCAGATGGACTCTCCAGATATTTCCACTTAGACAATGAAGACTCATCAGGTCATGGCTAGTCTTATTGTCCTTCGTTTGGGGGGGGGGTTGTGTAGGAAAGTACCATCTTGCCTGGCATGTTACCCCCATTTTTCACTGTATATATGTTGTTTTAGTTGTATGTGTCACTGGGACCCTGTCATCCAGGGCCCCAGTGCTCATAAGTGTGCCTGAATGTGTTACCTGTGTAGTGACTAACTGTCTCACTGAGGCTCTGCTAATCAGAACCTCAGTGCTTATGCTCTCTCATTTCTTTCAAATTGTCACTAACAGGCTAGTGACCAATTTTACCAATTTACATTGGCTTACTGGAACACCCTTATAATTCCCTAGTATATGGTACTGAGGTACCCAGGGTATTGGGGTTCCAGGAGATCCCTATGGGCTGCAGCATTTCTTTTGCCACCCATAGGGAGCTCTGACAATTCTTACACAGGCCTGCCACTGCAGCCTGAGTGAAATAACGTCCACGTTATTTCACAGCCATTTTACACTGCACTTAAGTAAGTTATAAGTCACCTATATGTCTAACCTTTACCTGGTAAAGGTTGGGTGCAAAGTTACTTAGTGTGAGGGCACCCTGGCACTAGCCAAGGTGCCCCCACATTGTTCAGGGCCAATTCCCCGGACTTTGTGAGTGCGGGGACACCATTACACGCGTGCACTACATATAGGTCACTACCTATATGTAGCTTCACAATGGTAACTCCGAATATGGCCATGTAACATGTCTATAATCATGGAATTGCCCCCTCTATACCATCCTGGCATAGTTGGCACAATCCCATGATCCCAGTGGTCTGTAGCACAGACCCTGGTACTGCCAAACTGCCTTTCCTGGGGTTTCACTGCAGCTGCTGCTGCTGCCAACCCCTCAGACAGGCTTCTGCCCTCCTGGGGTCCAGCCAGGCCTGGCCCAGGATGGCAGAACAAAGGACTTCCTCTGAGAGAGGGTGTTACACCCTCTCCCTTTGGAAAATGGTGTGAAGGCAGGGGAGGAGTAGCCTCCCCCAGCCTCTGGAAATGCTTTCATGGGCACATTTGGTGCCCATTTCTGCATAAGCCAGTCTACACCGGTTCAGGGACCCCTTAGCCCTGCTCTGGCGCGAAACTGGACAAAGGAAAGGGGAGTGACCACTCCCCTGACCTGTACCTCCCCTGGGAGGTGCCCAGAGCTCCTCCAGTGTGCTCCAAACCTCTGCCATCTTGGAAACAGAGGTGCTGCTGGCACAGTGGACTGCTCTGAGTGGCCAGTGCCATCACGTGACGTCAGAGACTCCTCCTGATAGGCTCCTTCAGGTGTTGCTCGCCTATCCTCTCTTCTAGGTAGCCAAACCCTCTTTTCTGGCTATTTAGGGTCTCTGTCTCTGGGGAAACTTTAGATAACGAATGCAAGAGCTCATCCGAGTTCCTCTGCATCTCTCTCTTCACCTTCTGCCAAGGAATCGACTGCTGACCGCGCTGGAAGCCTGAAAAACTGCAACATAGTAGCAAAGACGACTACTGCAACTCTGTAACGCTGATCCTGCGGCCTTCTCGACTGTTTTCCTGGTGGTGCATGCTGTGGGGGTAGTCTGCCTCCTCTCTGCACTAGAAGCTCCGAAGAAATCTCCCGTGGGTCGACGGAATCGTCCCCCTGCAACCGCAGGCACCAAAGAACTGCATCACCGGTACCTTGGGTCTGCTCTCAGCACGACGATCGAGGTCCCTTGAATCCAGAAACTCTGTCCAAGTGACTCCCACAGCCCAGTGACTCTTCAGTCCAAGTTTGGTGGAGGTAAGTCCTTGCCTCCCCACACCAGACTGCATTGCTGGGAACCGCGACTTTTGCAGCTACTCCGGCCTCCGTGCACTTCCGGTGAAAATCCTTTGTGCACAGTCCAGCCTGGGTCCACGGCACTCTAACCTGCATTGCACGACCTCCTAAGTTGTTCTCCGGCGACGTGGGACTCCTTTGTGCGACTTCGGGTGAGCACCGTTTCACGTATCCTCGTAGTGCCTGTTTCTGGCACTTCTCCGGGTGCTACCTGCTGCTGAGAGGGCTTCTTGTCTTGCTCGACGTCCGCTCTGTCTCCTGACGCAATTTTTGACATCCTGGTCCCTCCTGGGCCACAGCAGTGTCCAAAAACCCTTACCGCACGATTTGCATCTAGCAAGGCTTGTTGGTGGTCTTTCGGCGGAAAAACACTTCTGCGCGTCTCTCCACGGCGTAAGGGATCAGTCCTCCAAAGGGGAAGTCTCTAGCCCTTGTCGTTCCTGCAGAAACCTAAGCTTCTACAGTCCAGTAGCAGCTTCTTTGCACCCACAGCTGGCATTTCCTGGGCATCTGCCCATCTCCGACTTGCTTGTGACTTTTGGACTTGGTCCCCTTGTTCCACAGGTACCCTCGACTGGAAATCCATCGTTGTTGCATTGCTGGTTTGTGTCTTTCCTGCAGAATTCCCCTATCACGACTTCTATGTCCTTTGGGGAACTTTAGTGCACTTTGCACTCACTTTTCAGGGTCTTGGGGTGGGCTATTTTTCTAACCCTCACTATTTTCTAATAGTCCCAGCGACCCTCTACAAGGTCACATAGGTTTGGGGTCCATTCGTGGTTCGCATTCCACTTTTGGAGTATATGGTTTGTGTTGCCCCTATCCCTATGTGTCCCCATTGCATCCTATTGTAACTATACATTGTTTGCACTGTTTTCTAAGACTATACTGCATATTTTTGGTATTGTGTATATATATCTTGTGTATATTTGCTATCCTCATACTGAGGGTACACTCTGAGATACTTTGGCATATTGTCATAAAAATAAAGTACCTTTATTTTTAGTATAACTGTGTATTGTGTTTTCTTATGATATTGTGCATATGACACTAAGTGGTACTGTAGGAGCTTCACTCGTCTCCTAGTTCAGCCTAAGCTGCTCTGCTAAGCTACCATTATCTATCAGCCTATGCTGCTAGACACCCTATACACTAATAAGGGATAACTGGGCCTGGTGCAAGGTGCAAGTACCCCTAGGTACTCACTACAAGCCAGTCCAGCCTCCTACAGAGTCTCAGCACGAACTGCCTGTTCACAGATGCAAAAACCCTAAAACTTCAGGATTTCAGAGGAGGAGCTCAACTCACAGGATGCAAGGGTCTAGGACTTGGGGATGTATGGCCTGGGGATCAGGAACTACTCCAGCAGAGGCCAGCAAGGCTCACTCAAGACCAGTTGCAGGTTCAGGCAGTTCCAGTGCAGCATATCCACTGGGCAGTTGTAGGAAGGTCTCTGGAGCTTTTTGTGCCCCTGTTGCTCTGAGAGGATGTCAGCCAACTGACCCTTGGAGTTACTCAGGTAGTCTGTGATGAAGGAAGCAGGTTCAGTCTTCCTTCTCACAGAGCAAGGCAGTCCTCAAGCAGCACAGCAGCACAGCAGAGCCCTCGGGAGGTCAAAGTAGTCCTCAAGCAGCAGGGCAGCCCTATGGTAGCAGCAAGGCAGTCCTCTAGGGACAAGACACTTCTTCTTCTGTAATGTCCACAGGTCCAGAAGTGTACTGAAGAGTTGTTCTGAGGGTCCAGTATTAATCTTTGGTGCCAGCCTTTGTATGTAGGGGAAATACCCTGTCCTACCACCACATCTGATTCTGGTCTGAAAAGGTTTTCCTATAGCCAGTCAAGGCTCCAAGAAGTGTGGGGTGAAAAAATATCTGTGTCAGGTGTAGGAAGTTGGCTCTGTGTATACTATACCAAAATGAGGTATGGTATGTACAGAGTTGAGCGGTTCCCCAGAGGCCTAACAGGGGCTAAAGTGAATAATACTAATGGTCTCTTTTGTGGTAGTGTGGTTAAGCAATTAGGCTTATCAGAGGGTAGTGCAAAGCATTTTTTGTACATACACAGTCAAGAAATGAGGCACAATATCTAACTCCAGGCCTATGTTTTTTATGTAACAAATATATATTCTGTTACTTTATTACTAGAACCAAAAGGTCTTGGTTGCACGTAAGTACAGTTGTAAGTAAGTATCAAGCATATGTATCAAATCTAATTTGTTTAGGTTTTGCAGATAAAATAGTTTACAAGTAAGTAACACTTTTCAATTTTAAGAGTTGACACAGTGCAATTTCTCATGGGAACCAATGCAGTCCTAGCGGAGGAAAATTGTTAGCACAGTTAACACGTAAGAACTCGACTTATGATCCCAGTCTTTGGGGGTTAGGATGTCCACAGATCAAAGTTCAAGTTGACCCCAAAAGTGCACCACCAGCAACACAGGGCCAGCCGGGTGCAGAGGCCAAATTTGGTGTCAGGTTTGCAATGGAATCCTATGAGGACTGGGGGCAGTTGGAAGAAAACAGATTGCACGTAAGTACCTGTGGTTTTTCAAGACACAGGCCTGGGGGGTCAGTACTGGCGCATCAGGCACCCAATGCTTTTCAATGGGGGAACTCAGGGGGTCACAAAGATGCTGCAGGCTGGGTCCAGGGGGTCAGCTCCGGAAAACCAAAGGCTGGACAGGAAGCAGAGGACCCGCTGGATGTTGATGTTGATTCCCCAAGGACAGGGGCTGCGGATGCAGGGATACCTTTAGGCATCGGGATTCTTCGTTGGATCCGGCTGCAGTCAGGAGGGTCCCCTGGGTTGAAGCTGCAGGCGTCGTCGTGTTGGCCAGGAGGGGTCAACGCAGGATGGACTCGAGGTCGGAATCTCCTGGGACTTTCTCTGGACCGATGGGCCAACTAGACTTGGGCCGTGGGCATTGGGTACAGAGTGGACAGGGCTTACGGATCTGGGGCAGTTCTGAAGTCCTTTTGGAAGGTTTCTTCTGGACAGGGCCGCTGTCCTTCGGTGTTCTTGGTCTTCTGCTGGGCAGGCAGTCCTCTGGGGGTTTGTAGAGGCCGTTGGTCCTGCAGGATGCGTCACGTTTTTGTAGCAGGAGTCTTGAAACTGCAGACAGGTGGGTAGGGCTGGGGGCAAGCCAGTTGTCATCTGGAGTCTTTACTGCTGGGGTTGCTTTGCAGTCCTTCTTCTTTCTTCTTGCTTGAGGTCACCAGGAATCTGTTGAGCAAGGTTCAGGGGTGCCTCTAAATACTAGATTTAGGGGCATTACAGGTTTCAGATGGCAGTAGCTACTGTCCCTGAGGGAGGCTACACCCTTCCTGTGCCCACTCCCTTTGGGGAGGGGCCACAATCCTATCCCTATTGGTCCCTTTCCTCCAAACTAAGAGGGAGGATTCTGCAAGGAGGGGGTCACTTCAGCTCTGGACACCTTAGGGGCGGTGATAGCTGCAGTGTTCACTCCTCCTTGTTTTACTTAATTTTCCTGCCGGACTTGTCACCAAAAAGGGGGGTGGGAGGGGGATGGGGCAGGCATCTCCACTTGCCCTGGGGCACTGTAACAGGAGGCCTGAGCCTTTGAGGCTAACCGCCAAGTGTTGCAGTTCCTGCAGGGGGTAGGTGTGAAGCACCTCCACCCAGAGCAATTTTTGTTTCTGACCCCTGAGAGCACAAAGGCTCTCACCCCATGGGGTCAGAAACCTGTCTGTTAGTGGCAAGCTGACACAGACCTGTCAGCCCTACACTAGAGGGTTGGGTAAATACAGATGCCCTCTGTGTGCATTTTACGATATACCCAACACTGGCATCTGTGTGGGTTTATTGTGCTGAGAAGTTTGATATGAAATTTCCCAGTCTTTAGTGAAGCCATCATGGAGCTGTGGAGTTTGTAGTGACAAACTCCCAGCCTATGTACTCAGTATGGCCACACTTTACTTACAATATCTAAGAATGGACTTAAACACAATAGAAGCATATTGCTGTTACAGCTATGCCCTCACCTGTGGTATAGGGCATCCTGCTTTAGGGCTGTAAGGCCTGTTAAAGGGATGAATTTACTATGCCACAGGCCATGTTGACTTTACCTTTTTCTCGCCACCAACACACACAATTTGCAATGGCAGTGTGCATGTGTTTGTTGAGGAGTCCCTTAGGGTGGCACAATACATGCTGCAGCCCTTAGGGATCCTCCCTGGCCACTAAGCCCTTGGTACCACTTGTTCCTTTTACACAGGACTTGGCTGTGTGGCAGGTTTGCGCCAATTGTGGAAACAATGGTACAATTTAGGGAAAGAACACTGGTGCTGGGATCTGGATAGCATGATCCCAGCACAAACCCAGTCAAGTTAGCATCAATACCAATCAATACCAGACAAAAGGTGTGTGTGTGGGGGGGGGGGGGTAACTGTGCCAAAAGTGTCACTTTCCTTCATCAGGTTTGTTTGTGCATGTTGCTGGCAATCCCTTTGAAGTGCAAGTGAGGCAGGGTACAGCTCGCCCCCAACCCTTCCTGGCAAGATGGCCCTTTCCTAGCTACACCAAGGTCCTATTGGTCACTGACTGGCCTTAGTATGCATTACCAATGGGGGAGCAAATAACATAATCAGGTAGCTGGAAACTCCTGGAAACCCTCAATATGTTTAGGGCAGGAAAATGCCCACTTTCTAAAGTGCTATTTTCAGATGGTAATCTAAAATCTGACTCTACCCTCAAAGAGGATTTTAAATTACAACTAATTTGAGACAAGCAGTATACTTAGACCTGCTCTTAATCCAAATTAATTATTAATTGTAATAAGGTAACACAGTGCTATCAATGGGGCAGACAGTAGTGAAAAACTACTTTGAGAGTTTTTTACAACCAGAATATGTAAAACTTACTCACATGTCCTACTTTTTAAAGTCAATGAACCCTGCCCTATGAACCTTTCAGGCCTACATTGGGGTGATTTACATGTAATAAAAAGGAAGGTGAAAGCCTGGCAAAACGTTTATTTTGATGGATCGAAATGACAGTTTAAAACTGCACCAGGCTGCAGTGGCAGGCCCCAGACATGTCTGTTGATGCCCACTAGCAGCATTTAATTTACAGGCCCTGAGTACAGATAGTACCATATACTAGGGACTTACAAGGAAATTAAATCTACCAGGTGGGCCAACTTGAGCATGTTTTAGGAAAACAGCACAAGCACCTTAGCACTGGTTAGCTGTGGTAAAGTGCGTAGAGTCCTAAAAGCCAACAAAAAGAGGCTCAACAAAGGAAAGGAGTGAAGGCAAAATGTTTGGGGTGACCCAGGAGAGAGGGCCAGGTCCAACAGGGAGATTGCCCATTTCATGTGACAAATAAATACAAATATTGAGCCAATGATGTTGACTACTATTGCTACTTCTGCCTTGTCAGCACACAGCTTTAACCAAGCACTGCCCATACAGTTATGTTAAATGTACTTATTCAAGAAAAATCTCTGGGAGCAAAGTCTAGGAGTGCTTCCTCTTCAAATTAAATTATTATTCAGATAGTCCAACATCCAATTTCAAATATTCAGTTCCAAAATGTTTCTGTAATCCAGATTCAAGTTTAGTAGCCAATGAACTTAAATATAGCATGGCTGCCAACTTCCATAGGACCTTGTATCGGGAGGAGTTGGACCCCTCAGCGGATACTATTAAGCAGTATCTGAATCAAGCAGGTGTTAAGACTCTAGGAGAAGAGAATAAGACTGATCTTGACTCACCACTTGTGATAAATAAACTAAAAGAAACACTGACCTCCCTGGCACTCGCGAAGGGAGTTGAGGTGGATAACACCCCATTAGAATTCTATCATCCTTTTTTAGGGCCCTGTCGGAGGATATGCTTACCATCTTTTTGGATGCACAGAGGGGACAGTCTGCTCCAGAATCATGGTCAAGCACTAATATAGTTGTGTTTTTCAAAAAAGGGAAAACCACTCTTGAATCCTGGTTCATATAGCCCAATTAACAATGATATTAAAATCAACTCAAAGACGTTAGCAACCCAGTTAAGCAGGGTCGTTGCTAGATTGGTCTCTTCATGGCAACATGGTTTTATTCCAAATTGTGACACAACAGCCACATTAGAATGGTCATAACCCTGTTTGATATAACAGAAACTAGGAGGACCCCACTGGCAATGATCTTACTTGATGCATAGAAGGCTTTTGATCGGGTAACATGGTCATATATATGGGGGTACTTGGGAGGGTAAGAGTAGGTCCTGGCTATCAGGCAGCTATACAGTTCATGACTAAAAACCCAACAGCTGAAATACATCTGATGCGTATGGAATCCAACTGAATCAAGATTATAAGGGGAACATAGCAAGGATGTCTGTGTTCCCCCCCCCCCCCTGCTGTTTGTCCTGTACCTTAATCCTTTTTTGGTGAATCTTATTAATAACTCAGCAATAAGTCTTGTGATGGCAAATGGATTGTGACCAAGGTGCTGGCATACACCAATGAAATGCCCATTTTAACCATGGATCGTAATGGAATTATTTGGTAGGTCGAGGCGGAAGCAGCTATGTTTGGCCAGATATCAGGGTACTTCTTTAGTAAGAGAAAGACCCAAATCATTTGTAATGATGGTACTCTCATCAGCAATAACTAAGACTGCTAGTGCCACATATTTGGGAGTGAATATAACCCCTGTGATACATAATAATATTCAATCTAATTATGATCCTTTATTGCCACAAATTAACAATGAGGTACAAAACAGTGAGAGGGGCCTCAAATTTTCTAGTCCTCCCATTGTACATTGGTGAGTGCTGCTTTAAATTTTATCACTGGGGTGCCATGCTGCAATTTATGGAACTGTTGGTAATGGGCTCTAGGGGGACGTATTATGTGCCAGGGAGCCCACTGAGTATCTATAAATTAACCCTGGGGAAGGTGGTGTTCCCTAAGAAGTTTGGAACCAAGCTATTTCCAAAAAGTCAGGTTTAAAACTGTTGAGGCTGCCTATAAACTCTGGGCAGCTTTGGAATGCAAACAGGGTATTGTCCGGTATAGCTTCTGCACTCCACTCTGGAATTTACCTCTGTTTCCATTAGTCTTTCATGATGATTATTGCCTGACATGGAAGAAGCTGGGTATATGGAAACTAGGGAATGTTTTTTTCAGATGGTCAAATCTGTTCCTTTGTGGATTTCCAGTTGAAAAATGGATTGCCACGGCAAAGCTTTTTTAAATACTTACAAATAAGAGATTTTATTCATAAATGAAAAAGGATATGACATAACTGGATAAGAAAACAGTCATTGAGTCTTGAATGATAATGCCAGCACAGATATGAAGACTACATATATGCTACTCATTGGCTACTCATGTAACTCAACCCAGATGATTTAGATGTTTATCAAGGACAGCAAGGCAGAAGATTCAATCAATCAATCAATCAAATAATTTCTTACGCGCACTACTCACCTGGGAGGGTCTCATGGCGCTGGGGGGAGAGGGGTAGTGTCCGGTTACTGCTCGAAAAGCCATGTTTGTAGGTGCATTCTGAATGTTAGTAGGTCTTGGGTCTTGTGTAGGTTGGTGGGAAGGGAGTTACAGGTCTTGGCGGCGAGGTGGGAGAAGGATCTGCCGCCGGAGGTGGTGCGTTGGATGCGGGGGCTGTGGCGAGGGCGAGGTCGGCAGAGCGGAGCTGGCAAGTAGGTATGTGGAAGTTTACTCGTTCGTTGAAGTAGGCCGGTCCGGTGTTGTGGAGGGCTTTGTGAGTGTGGACGAGGACTTTGAAAATGATCCTTTTGTTGATGGGCAACCAGTGTAGGGATCTGAGGTGGGTGGATATGTGTTTGTGGCGAGGGAGGTTGAGGATCAGTCGTGCTGCTGCATTCTAATTTGCTGGAGTTTTCTTTGAAGTTTGGCTGTGGTCCCAACGTAGAGGGCGTTGCCGTAGTCCAGTCTGCTGCTGATGAGGGCGTGGGTGACTGTTCTTCTTGTTTCTAGGGGTATCTATTTGAAAGTCTTGCGAAGCATGCGTAGGGTATTGAAACAGGAGGATGATATGGCGTTGATTTGCTGGTCATTGAGAGGGATGAGTCCAGTATGATGCCAAGGTTGTGTGCTTGGGTGGCGGGTGCTCAGGTGGTCCGAGGGTGGTGTACCACCAGGAATTGTTCCATGCTGTCTTGTTGGGGCCGAAGATTGGATCTAGCTTTCACTGATATATGTTTTCAGCAAACTCTAAATCTTGGTAGGAAATATTGTTAAGCACCAGGTAAATAAGCTAACAGTTTTTACACTGAAATTGTCTGTGATGTGGCTATAGCCATGCAGACATCGTATATACGTTTTTTTCCTGTGTGAAATTAGGAAAGTTTAGGAGTAAAATGTGCAAATTCTTGAGCAAGATAAATATCACGCCCCAGCACATCTTATTAGGGATAGATTTCCAGTACATGAAAGAGAGACGTAAAAGGACTACAAATAGCATTTCTCCTCATAATCATTTTATACAAAGCATGTAAAGACCTAATATCAGAAAGAAAATAATATTATTATAAAAATTTCAAATTTATTAGTATAAAACCTGTAATAAAATAAAAATAAAAAACAATGTACATAAAATATGCTACCCTATCTACAAAAACAAACAGTAAGCATAAACAAATGCTAGTACTAAAAAAATAACTTAAAGAATAATTCCAACCATTTTTTGTAACAAATTAAATAAAATACAATAAAAAAACATACATTTTACAAATATTATTATAAACACTTAAAAATATTAAACAGTCTAAAAATACTTTCTCTGTCCACCCATAAAATACATAAACAATTCCCAATAATCAACTAAATAATATCAACATTGAATTTAAAAAAATATAACTTCAATAACCCCAAACCCTATTCCCCTACAAAGCCAACAACCTGAAATATAAATTATTTACCAAAATATTTACAATTAAATGTACTGTAAAATTTCAAAAATAATATTTAAGTAAAACAAAAATATTTTAATTGTAATCATTATCATTAAATTACATAATTAACATTTGAAAATTAATTAACACTAATATAAAACTATTTATAATTTAATTAACTTTCCACCCTGTTTTCCTACAAACCAATGATCCGCTACTGAAAACAATATAATTAAAAAAAATAAAAAATGTATGTGTACATTAAAAATAACAAATTAAACTTGAATACATAAGACTACTATTAAATACTAAAACTATTTATAGAATTATTAATTAAAACATTACTTTATTTTAATACAAAACCAATTAACAATAAAATTAAATTAATTATAATTCAATTTAATTCACGCTTTATTCCCCTACAAGCCCAACAAACCACTAGTACATTATAAATTACTCATTTGATTTAATTTGATTTACAAAAAGATCAACATTATAAATTACAAGCTATACTTTATATAACTAACAACAATTATACTAACAAATCTAGCAGCTACTAATAATATTGTAACAAATATATATTAACATAATCAAACACAATATTACAACTATATTTAAATAAACACTATTAAAACAATATTACCTACCTAAATACAATATTCTTGACAACAATATTCTGTCGAACTATATTTTTGTACTAATAATATTCGTGACATGATATTTAGGTACACCAATATTAAAACTCACTATTCTGTCTACACACTGTTAGGTTGACTGAAAAAGAATGATAAACCCAATATGTTGAATTTTAAAGAAATCTCAAACGAAGGCTCCACAAATGACTTCCTATTATATGTATAGATAACTTACACATAGAACAGAAATCTGAATACTGGCAATTTAATTTAGCAGTTAGCAATAAAATAAAAAACATTGACCAAAAAGAGCCTTAAGAAACCAGTCTAATTTAGAATATATATCCTGCATCTGTACACCTTACCCAAATAAACATGAGCTGTGTTATTTGTCATGACCAATGCCATAGTCTTCCTCTGCATGACAACAATCACAGGAATATCAGTCTGATAATACCATAGTAGACCATAGTAGACCCTGCTCATTGATTAACACTCTTAAACAAAATTGTTGCTGATCTCTAAAACAAATTCCCTAATGAAAGTAAGCATCAGTGCTTGAATTTGTATTTGATCATTAACAAGTACACAGTGGTAAGACCAGGGTTAATCCAAATGGCCTTTATAGATCTCACTTCGGCCTTCAACAGTCAATTGTTCCAAACCATGAAACATTCTCTTCTCAATGGATGTGGATCCAGATATTGGGCCTGATTTGGAGTTTGGCGGATGCTCCTAACAGGGTGGATGCCGCCTATGCGGCGACCTCTCCACCGGGGTTATTAGGAGTTTTCCGCTAAGTCAGCGGCAGAAACCTGAGATTCTGCATGCTGGCCTAGCGAGAAACAGGCTACAGCATTGTCTCTGACTCATAATTGAACAGGTGACAATTCTGTAGCCTCCAGGGTGCACATCACCTTCGCAATGTTCACTATCTGCAAAATAGACAGTGAACATTGCAATGGTGCTGGCCAGGGGTCCCCTGCACTGCCCATGCCAAGTGCATGGGCAGTGCAGGGGCCCCCCTGGGGCCGCCCGCACCCGTTCTCCGCCAGCCTTTTCTTGGCATGGCAGATTGTGCTTTTCTTGAGGGATCTTCGTACAAATTCATCTGCCTCAATTTGAAATGCTAGAGATTTTTCTTGTTTGCAACCCATAGAGGAGTTTGCCAAGGATGCATTTTGGGCTGCTTTTATTTACCTTGTACGTAAGTAGATTAGAAAAGATGTTATTAGGTTCAGGCAAAGTTTGTTCTCTTATTGGAAAATAACCCTTAGCAGCATGGACAACGTGATTCTTTTAACTAGAAATTGTGCTGGGCTAGCAAACTCTTCTGGATTTGTTTGTTGCTTTTATGGATGATCTAGACCTGGCCACGAATTTTGAAAAGTCCTTTCTTATGACGGCATGTCCCAGGTCCACTAAATCTAAGAATTTCCAGGTGCACAGTCATGCATTAATGAAGGTTTTGGCTTTCTCTTACCTTATTTTGTTTGATTGTAGATTTAATTGGAAGCCCTTGTTGGAGAAAAATAAATGAACTACTGAGGGTTGATTTCTTCAGTAATAGGTTTTACATCTAGGATGAGCAGGAGACAGTTGAAAGCTATATTGAAGATATATAAAGCAAAATGAATGCCTAAAGTTGCCTATGGTAGTGTAATTTGACGTTATGTTATTTTTTAATTTTAAACCATCTTTACTGGTTTTTTAGTTAATTGATCATTCAGCAATCATGCCAAGCATCACAATACAGGCATTATATAACATAGATGTTCAATGCCAATGTAGCCCTGTGTATCAAAATGGTATAACAGCTCTGAAACAAGAATATAAAACAATAATCTTGAGCTTACCCTCCTCTCACATGAGGAAACATGAGACGATCTACACAGTACTTTGCAGCTCCAATATGAGCTTGTCCCACTCATTGGCAATAGGGCACCTCCTCAGTCCCTGCATCTCCTCCTGATGAAGCACCACTACCTCCACCTCACCCCATCGGGCCTCCAACCCCGCCACTGTGCCATGCTCAGGAGTGCAGTGGCCTTACAGTGCATCGCAGTTGTCTGCCTGGCAAGCATCAATACTAGATTGATGCAGTGGTTTGGAGCACCACTCACTTTTCTGCTCCTGTCGAGGCCCAGAAAGCAACAGACTGTGTTGTCTAAGGGAAAGAAGTGTGTGACATGGGTAAGGGTGCCACAGACGTCTCTCCGCAACCTGCGGGCTCATGGGCAGCTCCAGAACATATGTAGCCTATGTGCCACAGGGGTGTGACAGCGCCGTCTCTTCGGTGCCACTATGGGATATATTCTTTGTAATCTGACTGGCATTCAGTAGGCTCTGCAATATATTATGCTGGATATATTGGAACTTGGTGTTGTGAAAGACCTTACATGGGTAACTAGGTGCTCTGCTCCACTCATTTGCAGACAGTGCACAGCCAATGTCCCGTTCCGGGGTGCGCCATAGTAACACCAATGGAGTGTGTGCCTTCTAGGAAAAGGCTTTTGCGAGCCAGGAAATCATTCATCATCCATTTTCCATGGTGTATAAGGTCTGCTTCAGGGGGTGTGGGGTTGGTTCTGTGTCCATAATGCCCCACAGATTCTCCATCTCTGCCACAAGGCACCTGTGTGTTAGGAACTGTCCTGCTGGAAGGTCCGTTTAATCTGACAGTAAGTCAAATGGGATAATCGCTCCACCTTGGAAAAATTGCCTGGCGCATGCACCCCTACTATCGCCCAGAGTTCTTTTCCATTCAGCCCACTGCAGCCCAAAAAGTATGCATTGAGTTGAGAGGTATTTTCAGGGCACACCTGAGAATCCTGGATGACATCTGCAATGCTGTGTGATGAGGAGGCCGTTTGAGGACTCCGGCAACACCATGCTGGGAAGAAAAAGCTCCTGTATCTGGTTCTGTGCATCTGTCTCTCCACCCACTTCCGCTAGGTTGTAGCCTGCGAGCCACGGGGCAAGCCACTGGAGCTGGGCCACCAAGTAATAGTCCTCAAATTCTATGGCCCCAAATCCTTCGTGCTCAGCTGATAGCTGCCATGTGGATAGAGCCTCTCTGCGTCTCCCCTTCATCCAGATTAATCCACACTGCATCATGCGTCCCTGTGGAGGATGTGGAGAGGCAAATTCATGAAGTAATAGAGGAGCCTGGGTAACATCACTATTATTGCAAGTGCCACCTGACCCTGTACTGCAAGGGGGAGGGAGCACCAAAAAGTGATCTGAGGCCACCAGGAGGATATAGCTTTTGTGAGATTACCATCTATCAGGTCCCTCGTCATATGAAAAATATAAATGCCCAGATATCTGAAGATCTGTGGCTCCCACCAAACAACATGAGCCCCAACCATGACAATCTGGGCAGGGCAATCAGGATGTAGCAGGAATAAGCAGTTCTTGGCCCAGTCCTGAAGTGACTTTAAAGCAGACTAGGATATGTGCAATGTCGGAGGTGCCTGCATACCTGTCCCTGATGTACACAAGGACACCATCAGCATATAATCAAACAGTGTGAAGCTGGCCTCCAACCAGTATGCCCCAGACATGACCAGACTGTTGCAGCCATCGCGCTAGTGGCTTCATCGCCAGGACAAACAGCAATGGGTGAGAGGGGGCAGCCCTGGCGCGTACCCCTACATATCAGAAATGATTGTGAGATCTGTCACCCTATCCTGATTCTTGCTCTCAGTTCTGTGTAAAGGAGTTTAATCAATTAGAATGGAATACCAATCCCCCGCAGCACCTCAAACAGGTAGTCCGAGTCCAGAGTGTCAAACACTTTCTTGACATCCAAGACCAGTCATGCAGGGTAGGGTCAACGTGGGGTCTCTTACAGCTACCTATGCAATCTCTGGATATTGAGCATAGTAGATCTGGCTGGTATAAAACTGTTCTTGTCTAAATATATCAATGTGGGTATGTTCTCCAGCAGACATGCCGCTAATACTTTGCAGGGGATTTTATAATCACCTCACAATATGGACTGCGGTCTGTGTGAAGTGACCTCCTCTGGGTCACACCCGGACTTCAGGTGTGGCACTAGGAGCGCCTCTCTCATGGATGTGGCAAGTGCCCCTGCACTAGAGCAGTCAAGTAAGGTTTCAGCGGCTTGGGGACTAGGAGGGACTCATAAGCTTTGTAGAATTCAATGGGTAGGCCATAAAGTCCCAGGGTTTTACAGATAGGGTAGGCACGAACGGTGCCCCTTATCTCCTGCTCTGTTATGGGCCATCCAAGGCTTACCTATGTCTGGGGGTATCCTCTCCAGTGTGCCCGTGGGTGAAAATTCCAGAATTGCAGACTCCCACTAAACAGGCACAGGGTTGTAGAGTGTCAAATAGTGTCCATAGAAGGTGCCATATACTGCCTCCTGAATAGTAGTGACCGAATTGGGGAAGAATCCGATACAGTTAATCGGGTCGAGATCCACCGTACACCTTAACATCCACACCAGCAGCCGGTCCACTTTTTCTCCCGATGCATGCACCTTAGTTTGTTATGGCTTCTAATCTAGGCAATGCAATGGCTCGAGCATCTGTGGATGGTGATCCAGTGCACCTAACAGCCCCACCTGCATAGTGCTGTCTGACAGCATCGCCCTCTCAAGGCCTCCTAATTAAGACTCCACATGTATGAGTTCCAGCTGATGTTGACCCGTGCACCAATAACTGCATGAGTGCAATGGCGTAGATCACTGCTTTCAGTGCTTCCCACTCCACAAGGCATGTGGAGGCTGTACTACTATTGTCACTTATGTAATTAGCTTGTGTCTTGCTGACTGTTTCACAGAATACTGGGTCCTCAAGTACATTAGGCTGCAAGCACCATGTAGGCACTGGTGGGCAGGATCCCCCCATGTAGTGTGAAGTAATAGTGGGTTGCGGTCCAACAGGCTCTTACCTAGGTATTCTGCCCCTGTTACCTTAAGCTGTATAATAGGATGGCAAAGGATGTCAAGCCGAATATAAAGGTTATGGGAGGAGGAATAAAAGGAATATTCTCCAGTGATTGGGTTCGAGGTCCTCCAGCTATCGACCAGTGACCAATGTGTAATCCATTGTGTAAAGTGGGTTGCTGCTTGTGCTCTGGGTGTAGTGATGCATGGGGATTGGACCGATCAAGGACTGGGTCCAGTAAGCGTTAAAGTCACCCTCAGTGATCCACCGCAGGTGGGACCAATTTGTCAGCAGTGACAAGATGCATGCCAGAAACTGTGATTGGGTCATATTAGGCACATACAGGCTGCCCAGTAATACCTCCCATCCATCTAGCTTCACTTCCACAAAAACGTATTACCCCTCTGCGTCCACCTCCACCCCTGTGCTTTGGACAGGTACTGAGGGGCATATCCAAATCAACCCCCCCCCCCCACGCAAAGCCCAGATATTCCAGGTTAGATCATACCCTACCCATGGTGAAGCACCTGGTAAGAGGAGGGGCACAGGTCAGAAAGGTGGAACCCTGATCCCTAGCAGCTATAGTGCTGAAGGGCAATCCCCAAGTATAAGACGGTGAATTTATGAGGGGATGTTTAGATCTAACAATAAAGCAACTTTCCCAACTTCTGACCCCAGGGCGCAGAGCAACATCAGGCTGCCCAAACAGTTAACGTAACACATCAGGCCTATGGGTCCTGTGCAATGGCACCACAAAAGCCACAGGGTTCCCACAGTTGGGGTGGCATAAGCATATCAGAGCCTTCAGTGTCCAAATATGGCAATGTCTGGCAGAGTGTTCTGTCTGCAGTGGAGAAATGTACTGCTCCCTCTGCTTTTGCCATTGCGGGGGGATGAGGCCTGTGTGCAGGTGTTGGCAATATGTGGGTCTTACAATTTCAGGAGTGACCCCATCCCACTGGCCGCAACCAGAGTACATCATTGCTGTCAGGGAGTGACCACAAGGAGCAGGATGGAGGGACACTGTGTTGCGTGATCACTGACACCCTTAGATAAATATCGCCTGACCCCCCTCAATGGGACTGGTGGAATGCGGATCCTGGAGGTGAGCTGCCACTGCAAGCATTGATATCTGCTCATGTTGTGCCTGCGCTGGGGTGAGGGCCCCAGAGACATCAGCATCACCTTGGGTGCCTTTCCTTGGCTCCTTCTGCATCTCGGTCAGGGTGACCCAAATGGGATCTCCATGGGGTAGTGTCACTATCCTCAGGTGAGGTGTGCCATTGCTGTTTTGAGCTCAGTCCCATGCATCACTGGGTTCCATAAAAAAGTAAGAATTTCCATTAGCCAACACTTTCAGTTTTGCCAGAAACAGAACTGAGTACCTAAGTCCGGCCTCTCGCAGCTTGCGCTTTACTCTGAAGAAGGATGCTTTCCTGTGCTTAACCATGAGTGGGCAGTCTGGGAACAATAAGATAGTAGAATTGTCGAAGGTGACACAGCCCAGATGCCTAGAGGCCTACAGCACTGCAACCTTCTCTTCTGTCTTCTTCCGTTTTGCTAGAACTCTGAGGGCATGTTCGACTATGAAGTAAGGGGACAAACCCTCAGGTGTGACCCGCACAGTGAGCCAAGACTCCACGAATTCTGTGGGGTTCTCGCCCTCAATTCCCTCCAGAAAACCAATCAGTCTTATATTGTTTTGCCTGGAGTGGACCTCCAGGTCGTCCAATTTGGTCTCTAGTTACCGGACCCTACCAGTGAGGGCCTCGACCTTTGGCAATGATTTTGCACTAGGAGCTGTAACTCCACAGTGGTCACCTCTGCATTCTTCACCATCTCCACGATTTTTTGATCTTCATGGAGGAGTCCTAATTCCAGTGCCACTGCATCGACCCTATCCCCCAGGTCTAGTCTGGTCGCTAAGATGGCATCTAGCTTCATGGACATTGGGTCCCACGCAGCTTGTGACAACAGTATCAACAAAGTCTAGAGCTAATTCCCTGGGCTGACTCCCAGTGTCCACTCCTCCCCAAAGGGGCCTTCCCCATCTTTGTTAGACATTGAAGGAGCGGTGGAGTGCTAAAACATCAGTTAGATAACTTAAGCTCAACTGCTTGTGCACTATGTAGGATGGTATACCTTGCAACACACTCAACCATGCTTAAAAAAGTTTGTTCTCCATGACCTGGAGTGGCGTAACATCAACATAGTACAAAATGTTGGGATGTGGCTATGTGCCGCAAGGTGGCAGACATGACCTGATGAGGCTCTGGAGCAAGAGGCCCACAAATTTGTCACCATCGTCAAGGCTTGTGTCTGCTTTTGGTTGTCGGCAGCCATGGGGTGCCCTTCGCGATTATGGATGTGTCTGGGCAGCACCGGAGGACAATGTGCCACACTGGAGAAGTTCACGCTGCTGTGCATGAGCCATGTTGACCGCCGTCCTGCACAAGAGCAGCAGGAGCCACAGGTGATGGCTGATGCTAAGAGTCCTCTTTTTTTATTTTTCTTTACCACCCAGCCTTGGTGACAGGTGAGCCTGGGGCCGACGGCAGGGTGCACAGTGGGAAAGCCACAGAGCATCTGAACGTGGCAGCCCCCGGGGGTAGTCACCACTGTGGGCCAGGCCCTACTCTCTCCCTTGCAGCACGAAAGAGAGATCTTGATTGGTATCAGGGATGCCGAGGAGGGTGTCCCACTCTCCCTTCGCAGTAGTGGAGACATTGTGGGACAATAGGGGGGCCCCTGCATTTTTACAGCAAGGACTGGCCTGGGGCAGAGGGAGTGCCTGGCAGTGACTAGGCCCTGACCAGCTACCAGGGTCACCAGACGCCACTGGCAGCTGGACTCGACCGTGGACAGAGGACCTGTGAGACGGGGTTCTATGGGAATCGCCCAACCGGACAACATTTGGATGCTTGTGCCACCCTTTTCTAGGG
Source organism: Pleurodeles waltl (assembly GCF_031143425.1). Classification (NCBI taxonomy): domain Eukaryota; kingdom Metazoa; phylum Chordata; class Amphibia; order Caudata; family Salamandridae; genus Pleurodeles; species Pleurodeles waltl. The sequence continues at coordinate 530,690,158 of NC_090450.1, read as the reverse complement.
CTTAGGGTCGATGGGGGGTCGAGGTAGTTTAGCTATTACGGGCGGGGGTAGTTTTGGCCCCCAGGGTGGGTTGGGGGGTTGTATGACAGAATCATATTGCTGTTTCCATATATGCCTTTACTAAGCATGCTTTTAAAAAGAAATTAATTGTAAAGGCATGCGTGGTAAAGGCATGCATGGAAATTATGCAGTTATGGTTTCGACCACGTTGTTAAGGCATGCGTTGTTCAGGTATGCGTGTTTCTGTCATACAATTGTTGTCCATATTACTGCTTGTCACGCACTCTGCCATGAATCTGCACTATACAACATAAACACAAACCAGTTGCTGTTAGTACCTCACATTAAGTAGTTCTCACATACTTGTGATACTAATCCTCAATACATTTGCCTCCACCTTCAAATAAGCACAAAAAGGATTTTTCTGGTTGTCCGAACAAGGAAAACATTCCTCTCTGTCAATAACATGACTATGCAAGAAATGGTTCCCACTGGCCAATTGGAGGTCAGATGCCGCATTTCATGGACAGCTGTGAAAATCTACTTCAGAGGCTTGAGTTCTTGAGGGAATAAGCAACAGGTATCAAATCAAGTTCTCCAGTATTAATATATCTTCTTGGCCCACACGCACTTCATGACCACATTCTCATCCCAAAAGTAAGCCAAGTTCATGTACCCTGAGAGGAACATGGACATGGAGACAGACTTTCTGGTTCCCAAGTCAACAGTGGGATTTAACAGAAATACTGGGTCTTGCCCCTTGGACTTTGCTCTCTTTCAAGTGCCTTTGTGAAGATGGTGGCTCCCACTGTTGCTCTTCCCCATCTTCATAGCTGGAGTATGTTCCTTTATATTCATGACTAGCTTCTAAAGGCTACCACTCCAGAGGGGCCTCTGAAATGAATTGTTCTTGTCTGGCACAGCAAGGATGTTTCTTGAATCTGCCAAAATGCCAGACAGAGCCATCTCGAAACAGAACTTTCATTGGAGTCCATTTCTGCACAGACCTCGAGGTTTTATCTGCCTGCATTCGGAGCAGAAAGATTAAGGACCACATCAACATTTTTACTGTCTTTCGCTTAAGCTTCAGCCAGACAGTTCTTGAAAGTTCAGGCACCCATGGTCTCATGCATATTTACATTTTCTTGGATACATTTATATCTACACCCTCTTCATCTTCGTATTCTGCATTATTGGAATCTAGAGCCTCAGATCTATTACCATTTGATTCATGTGGCAGGTTTTGTACATCCTCTGCATAGGTGGTTGATCGCAGAATCCCTAATGAGAGGGTTTCCACTTATGCAGATTTTCCGAGGGTGCCCACAAAGGAAGTAAGGGCCTTATTTACACTTTTTGGTGCAAAACTGCACTAATGCATTTTTGCACCAAAAAGTTTTGCACCGCCTTGCACCATTTTTTAGCACCAGCTGGGCACCATATTTATGTAATGGTGCAAGCCAGTGCAAAGGGTATGACTTTAACTCCATAAATTTGGCGCTAGACGGGTCTAGCAACAAAGGCCCATATTTATACTTTTTGACGCTAAACTGCGCTAACGCAGTTTAGCGTCAAAAAGTTTTGCGCCGTCTAACGCCATTCTGAAGCGCCATGCGGGCGCCGTATTTATGGAATGGCGTTAGACGGCGCAATCAGACCGGCGCTGCCTGGTTTGCGTGGGAAAAAACCACGTAGACCAGACAGCGCCGGCGTAGGGGGAAAATGGCGCATGGGCGTCTTAAAATGGGGCAAGTCAGGTTACGTCGAAAAAATCGTCTTAACCCGACTTGCGCCATTTTTTAACGACGCCCATCCCCCATCAACATGACTCCTATCATTGTAAAGATAGGAGTCATGCCCCCTTGCCCAATGGCCATGCCCAGGGGACTTCTGTCCCCTGGGCATGGTCATTGGGCATAGTGGCATGTAGGGGGGCACAAATAAGGCCCCCCTATGCCACCAAAAACAAATATAAAAAATAAAAAATTATACTTACCTGAACTTACCTGAATGTCCCTGGGGTGGGTCCCTCCATCCTTGGGGGTCCTCCTGGGGTGGGCAAGGGTGGCAGGGGGGGTCCCTGGGGGCATGGGAGGGCACCTGTGGGCTCATTTTGAGCCCACAGGCCCCTTAACGCCTGCCCTGAGCAGGCGTTAAAAAGTGGCGCAAATGCGCCGTTTTTTGCCACGCCAACTCCCGGGCGTCTCTTTTGCCCGGGAGTATAAATACCACGTAAAGGCCTGGGAGTCATTTTTTAGACGGGAACGCCTCCCTTGCATATCATTAACGCAAGGAAGGGGTTCACGCTAAAAAATGACGCACATTCCAGGAACTTTGGCGCTATTCGCCTCTAACGCCATAGTATAAATATGGCGTTAGTTGGCGTTAGTTTTGCGTCGAAATTGCGTCAAAAAAAACGACGCAATTTCGGCGCAAACGGAGTATAAATATGGCCCAAAGTATAAATATGGAGTTAGTTTTGCACCGAATTAGAGTAAAAATGACGCTAATTCTGTGCAAACAGAGTATAAATATGCCCCTAAATTCCTTAGGATGGGGTGCCACCTTAGAGACACTGTCAGCTCAAGGGTGATGGTCACTGACAGGCTGCAGGCACTCTGCAAACTGGAAGAACCTGTCTGCAGCATATCGATCTCTGTCACTTCCAACATCAAATAATGGGACAAACGTTCTAGTACAAGCAATACAGTGACTGTGCTTTTTTTAACTGACACATTGGACCTCAATCAAGTTCTCTCTGTGTAGTAACCCTACAGTAAGAAGTTTAGGCAGAATTGCGTCTTCTCCCCTTCTCACATCAGGATCAGACAGATGAACAGATTAACCTAGATTCTTCCACCTCTCAAGACCCATGTACATGTCAATCAATCTTCAGGGAGTATGCCAAAGTTTTAGGAGACCTTTTGCAGATCTTTGTGCATCCCCTGAAAATGCCCAACTGCCAATGTTTTGCTCCCACTATCCCACATCAGCGTCTTGGAAGGTGGATGCTTCTTTTAATTTGACTTTGTCTTCTACTCTGTACTTATCCCCTTTATTGTTAGTCCTTCAAATACTTCTTTGGAACCAAGATGAAGCATCTTATGTTGTATTGTGCTTTCCTTCTGACAATGCAGGTCTCAGTTCCCTATTTTTTTTGTCCATGCCCAATCTTTCAGTTTGGAAACCCCCGTAGTTTCCCTTTCTCCTTAGACTTTGAAATCTGGTCAACATTGGTGTACTATTCATTCTCTCTCATCTATTAAATGTAAACTCTTTTCTGTATAACCGTTTTGCTTGGGGGGGGTTCAGGAGAATCTTGCTGTCTCCATCCTAAAAACACAATGGGCTGCAATAAGAACATTTCAAGATCCTTGGGTCAGTTTGGGTGAGAAGGAGGTTCTGGTTTCCCATGTCCTGAAAGTTTGTTCTTCTCTCTTTCTATGTCTAGGCTTTCTTCTTCTCCTTGGGTCGTCTTGCATTTGGTCTTAGAATTACATCAACTCTCCACTTTTGAACCTTTATCTTCTGTTGATCTTAAGCTTCTGACAATGAAGTTTGTTTTTCTGGATTTTAATCTCTTCAGTTTGTCAGAATTGGTGAGCTCGGTTTTGTTTAATGTGTAGACCTCCCTTCCTGAAAATCTTTGACAATGGTATTGTGCTTTTTCCAGATCTTGAGGTTCTCCCCAAGGTAGCAACCTTAGCTCATGTAGATACAGAGATAATTTTGTCCCTCTTTTTACTTTCCCCCTTCGTCTTTGGATGGGGAAGCCTTACATTCAATTGATGTAAAGAGGGCAATTTTGATTTAGCTGGGATGTTCTAAAGTGTTTATCTGATCATTTGTGTAACTTTTATAGGAGCTGGAAAGGAGTGGAAGGATTATTTATCAGCAATTAGTCCTTGTATTTGTTTCACAATTGCTTTAGCCTACTCTTTGGCTTTTACTCTCTTTCCCTGAGCATCTCTGGGATAGATACACAAGGGGTGTGGCTACCTCCTTGGGTTTTCCTTAATCTGAAGTCTGAAGAGCAGCTACTATGGCCTCTTCCCAAAGCTTTGTACTGTACTGCTTGCTATAAAATCTATTGTCTGAAGGTTGCTTTTTTGGACTGGCGTACATAGTTTTGCTCTGTCTTAAATTATGTATGACAACAATAAATTATTCACTGGGTGTTGCATTAGTAGGTTACATACTGTGTGCACATTTTCCTATGTTTTAGGTTGAAGGCTAGTTTGTGGCTTTGGTTTACCTCCTCTGATGATGAAGATGAGGGATGTAGAGGTAATGTTTCAATTACTTACGAGCACTCTTCATTACTCCTAATCCAAACTCTGCTCATCCTCATCACTGACATTACAAAAAGCCCACCAGTCCTTGATGTCAGCTTTTCATTTCACTGGAATAAGTCAGTACATGCACTGGGAAGCCATACTTTTGTATTATCCTGTAGAGTGGACATGGTCTGTTTTTTTCAAAGTGCTCCTGAGTTCTTCCTGTCCGAAGATAGGCTTACCTCACCGCTGATGATTGTGAGGAGGACCATTAGGAATTGGAGCAATGAAAATTACTGTGAAGTTATCAGGAAAAAAGTAATTCTTCCATGATATACTGATATATGCAAATCTTAAAATAATTCCCATATGGACTACAAGCTCTATGAAAACTTATGCAGATTTGATTGGTCAGACTCTACATTTATGTTAGGGTTCTCAAAATTTGTGATGCTATGCAGTCTTTCACTTTGGTTTTTGTATTCCTGATTAACATTAAATAGTCCTCTAGTTAAAGACATGCATAATTATTTGGCTGCCACAGTGTAATGAGTGGCAGCTTCTTATCAGAAACAAATTTGTTGCAGTTACACAGTGTGAAAATAGAATACACCACACACTGGCATCCTGGTCAGGTGTGGAAGCATAGTTGTAATTGTCAGAAGAAACACAGGGCACCTTTAACTGTGAGATATTGCGATGTTACGAACATTCGGGTAGTGTAGTTGCACTATTTGTATGGCCTCACCGTGCTTTCAAATTCTGGTGTATCTAGAAGTTTGTGAATTGCTGACTACAACATTACATATGTTTTTAATCCATTGGTGGAGGAACTTCAGCCCTATTTCTTTCCTGCTGACCTCTGTGGTATGCCCCTGAACTACATACATCCTGCCCTGCTCACTAAAAACCCTCCTTTGCTAATCAGATAATGTATTAGTGAGAGGGCAGGTTAAGGAGGACCAGGAAATTTAGGTAGGGAGCTGTGTGAGGGAAAACAATGTGCTGTACACAAGTCCGTAGCACCCATAATACACATTCCTTGTGCCCACATTTACGTGGATTGGCCCTTTCACTAGGGTCAGTGGAGAAGATGGGTTGGGAGTACTGAAGCAGTGGAGGTAACAAGCTGTGTCCCCCTCGAAACACTGATCTGAAGATGCCACACAGGAGGAACAAAGGATGGGGTAGAAAAAGGGCGGGAGAGACAGAATTAATTAAAACCAGCAATGCAGGCAGCTACAAGGCCAAAGAGTTCAACCAATCACCCCAAAACAGGTTCTATAAAACTAAAAACATATATGCATGGCACAATCCAACAGGAACAGCAGCACCCAAAGTACACTTTCCTTAAGTCAGTATTTACATTGGATGAGAGGAGCCCTCAGACTAAGAAGAATGCAGCTTTTATTAAAATCAGCAATGGAATCTAGGATCAAATTTACTATTTCACACAATGTAGTAATTAAAGTTGGTCTGCTGCACTGCTTTGAGTGAAATGAAGAGAGCAGGACAGCATCATAGCTACAAAGAAATGGCACTGCAGTTCTCTTTCCAAGCACTGGTGCACAATCAGGCTGCTTAGTGCCATGTATACACCTTTGCACCAAAATACAAAGTGTATGTGTAAGTCTAGCGTAAGTTTTGTTCTCAAAGGATACCCTTCTGGTTCTAAACACTATGACCCAAATTTACTACACTTTCACACAGCAAGGCAACTTACTGTGTTGTGTTGTATGAAAGGGAGAAAGCAGAAATATGCCATATTTACTAACATATGGCGTATTCCTGCTTTCTCTTGCACTGGGGCACTTGTATCAGCCAACCCAAGAACCTTTGCACCACGACGCAAGGTTGTCTATGTTTTGGTCAGAATAGTTTTTGTGCACAAAGTTATACCTTCCTGTGCAAAATCTATACTTAGAGGTTTATTTCTCTTTATATATGTGCTGCAAAATGCAGCACACGTGCAAAGAGGTAGTAACAAGGAGAAATAAAGATATTTCTCCTCATCACAACAGCTTGAGATAGGCTCATCATTTTGGCGCAAACCCTGGTTTACAACTATCAAAATACATGGGTGGATGCTCAGAAATGCTGATGCTCTACCCATGTAACGTCTTCCTGATGCAGAGTATGTGCGCTGCCTTGAGTTAGTTGTGTTTTTTTTCTTTTACACAATTTGAGCTTTGCGTGGCTTTTTAAATCCCAAAATACATTGTGCGTTGTGGCTGTGCTAAAAAAAGTGGCGCGCCCATGACACAAAATGTTAGTAAATCTGCGCCTATGTTTAGACTAACTTTAAAAGTTTTACCATTTTGTATGTGTTCTCAACAATGCAGCACAAATGCAAAGTTTGAAAAGTTTGGGGAAACAAACTAATTTCTCCTACGTTGTACTCGAGGAGGTGTCATTTTCTGGTGCCAAGCCCAATGTAGCATTGGTAGTAGAGAGGTTTTTTGCATCAAAAAACATTGGTTTTAGTGCTACTTTGCGTTACCAGGATCTTTTCAGTAAAAACAAGTTCTGCACTGAAAAGTAAGGAGCAGATTTACTAATATTTCATGCAATGCATCTCAACAATCAAATTAAGATATGGCCCTGCTGCTCTCTTCTAAAGTGCTGGCCTATGTTCAGGCTCCCTATTGAATAGGGCTTTGAGTAAAAAAATATGCATGGTAACATGAGAATGCCCATGTACCACCGATGATATATCCCCTTGACGCAAATGTTGTGCATAGCTCTATTTGTGTTACTTTTTAAACAGTTTTCCAATCCAAAAAAACGTTTGAGCTGGAAAGTATATGAGGGCAGATTTAAGAAAAGCAGAGCAGCACCCAGTGCAGCGCCACTTCCTTGCGCCCCTTAGCGCCACACTACCATCACCATGTATGTGCCGTATTTAAAATACGTTGCACCATGGCGAATGGTAGGGGGCAATAGCAGCAGAATGTTTGACACTATTGCTGAGCGCCAACCTTTTTTTAGCTAAAACTGAACAGTTGGGTTTCTTGGTAAACACAGAAAAATCAATTATGACTCCCACTCAACAAATAGAGTTTCTAGGTTTCCTAGTAAATTCTTCAACTGCCACCCTACATCTTCCTCAAACAAAAGTAAAAGCTATCAAAAGCAAAATCCTACAGACACTTCACAGGTCTCAAATCTCTCTCAGATTTCTGGCAAGAAAGTAGGCTCCCTCTGTTCCTCCATTCAGGCCATTTTTCCAAGCCTGCTTCATTAGCAGGTGTTACAATGTCCAAAGATTTGTCATCTGTGAAAAGGTCTTGCTTATTCTGATTTTTATAAACATAGACCCAGAATCTCGTTAGAAACTTCAGTGGTGGATAGTCCATTCAGATGCTTGGAACGGCAAGACCATATTTGTGTCAGTCCCTGGTTTTGTGTTAGAATCCTATGCAAGCCGGAGCAGATGGGGTGCTGTAGTGATATTTGTGTTTTGCCCACTGACTCTGGGTCGCACCACTTTGCACTTGACTTAGATGTCCACTGTCCCATTAGCTGTCATAAGTTACACAATCCATATTGTATTCAGCACAGCCTTAGCTTCACCACCACGTTAAAAGTGCATGTAGTTTTCTGTACAAAACATGTTATGCAACGTGTTTTCTATTCTATGTGTCTCACCCCCTTGTGTCTGATGTGATGCCCTCAAGCGCCCATCCAACTCAGGGTAGGCCACCACCAGGATCCGGAACATCAGGGGGGTCATGGTTCGACGGCCACCCCTGCCACGTTGGGAGGCCATCCCCAGCTGAGCCTCCGCCGTCTTCTTGCTCCAGCGGCGAATGTCCTCCCATCTTTTCCGGCAGTGGGTGCTCCGTCTGTGGTGGACCCCCAGGGTCCGGACGTCCTTGGCGATGGCACGCCAAATATCCTTCTTCTGGTGGGCACTGACCTACATGACATGTACAGGGGAAGAAGAGAAGTCATTAACAACTGCACTGTCAAAGTGAGTGGCCCCCATCCCTACCCTTGCCATGTGGCACATGCATTCACCGTCTTTCATGCACTCAGAACTGTGCCCCCTTCCTTCTTACAACCAGCCCTCTCCACACAGGCATAGCCCATACTACGTGCTCCCTGTGCACTTACCTGTTGGTCTAGAGGACCGTAGAGTAGCGTGTACTGGGGGAGGACCCCGTCCACGAGCTTCTCCAACTCCTCTGCAGTGAAGGCAGGGGCCCTTTCCCCAGACGCACGAGCCATTGTCTCTTCCAGACCGAGGTCACAGCAGCACTTGCAGTGTAGGTCCTCTCCTGTCGAAGATCAGGTACCGAGTGATTGAACAGCTAGAAAATGACGGTCACGTCCGCGGCGGTGTACATCGTCATTGGCTCCTGGGACCCATAGGGTCCAATGTTAACCAATGCAGCATTGCGCCGCGGTCTTCAACCGCCTACCGCGACGGTGTACAACGCCAGCGCAGTTACCTCACATCCCATTGTCCCACTTTAGAGGTCAGGCAGCCACCATTTCAGGGGCCCACATGGCCTAATTCACAACTGCGTCACACAGACCTAGGCCTTGTCGCACAACAGAAATATAGGCCAGATTCTGTGTATGAATGGTGTTCTGTGTAGACTGTGGGTACATACCTCTGAGTTGTTTGACTCTGTGGTCGCTGTTGTCCTTCCTAGGCACCGTCCGCTGGGACATGTGAGGAGATGGCGGAATCCTCTGGTGTACCGACCGCTGGTGGACCTGTTTACAATGGAGGAGCGACATTTGATCATCACCTACAGGTTTGACCATGCCACAATCCAGGAACTGTGTACCCAGTTGGAGCCAGACCTGATGTCAGCAATCCACCATCCCACAGGGATCCCCCCTCAAGTGCAGGTGCTATCAGTGCTCCATTTACTTGCAAGTGGGTCATTTCAAACAACAGTGGCCATGGCATCAGGGATGTCCCAGCCTATGTTTTCCAACGTGTTGTCCAGAGTGTTGTCTGCCCTTCTGAAACGCATGCAGAGCTACATCGTTTTCCCTCAGGTGGAGGATTTGCCCACAGTGAAAGGTGACATCTATGCCCTTGGACATATCCCCAACATCATAGGTGCCATTGATGGGACCCATGTAGCTCTGGTCCCCCCCCCACAGGAGTAAACAGGTGTACAGGAACCGGAAGAGTTATCATTCTATGAATGTACAAATGGTATGTTTGGCAGACCAGTACATCTCCCAGGTAAATGCTATGTTCCCTGGCTCTGTGCATGACGCCTACATCCTGTGGAATAGCAGCATCCCTTATGTGATGGGTCAACTCCAGAGGCACCGGGTATGGCTATTAGGGGACTCTGGTTACCCCAACCTGTCATGGCTACTGACCCCAGTGAGGACTCCCAGGACCAGGGCAGAGGAACGCTACAATGAGGCCCATGGGCGGACTAGGAGGGTGATCGAACGTACCTTTGGCCTCTTGAAGGCCAGGTTCAGGTGCCTCCATATGACAGGTGGTTCCCTATTCTACTCACCAAGGAAGGTGTGCCAGATCATCGTGTCCTGCTGTATGCTTCACAACTTGGCTTTGCGACGACAGGTGCCTTTTCTGCAGGAGGATGGTCCAGATGACGGTGTTGTGGCAGCTGTGGAGCCTGTGGACAGTGATGAGGATGAAGCAGAGGAAGAAGACATTGACAACAGGGACTCAGTTATCCAGCAATATTTCCAGTGACACACGGGTGAGAATACATTCCTGCCTACTACAAGTACTTTCACACTTCTACCTCTATCCTGTCTGTCGATTTCAACCAGTATATGGTAACTGAGTTGTACATTTTCATTACGGTTTCACAGGTGTGGTTTCCAACGTGTGTTATCTGCTTAGATTCCTCATGGACTTGAGATGTGTGACATAGGTATGTTGACATTACATTTGAGAACGCATTTTGTCACTGTCATTGCTAATACACATTTTCAAAATCACAGACTGACTCCAGATTGTTTTATGCTTCAAGGGTGTTTATTGCAGTGCTAAATATTGGCGAGGGGTTGTAAAATGGTGAGGGGTGATGGTGGAGGAATGTCCATGGCAGAGTCCAGTCTATTAGTCTCACAGGTGCACTGCCCATATGGGCATAGGAAGTGGAGCTGGGGCAGTTCCAATATGGACAGGGTTACAAAGTGGGACAGTAGGATGACAATCAGGGTGGTCTCATTTCTTGGCGGGGGTCTTGGCATCGTGCTCTGTCTTGTTCCTGGATCTCAGGGACCGCTTGCGGGGTGGTTCTCCGTCTGCAGGGGGTGGGGTGCTGGTGTGGTGGTCCTGTGGCGGTGCCTCCTGTCCACTAGCGCCGGCGGAGGTGGTGGGCAGTTCATCGTCCATGCTAGTGTCAGGGGCCCCTTGGAGTGCCACAGTGTCCCTCCTGGTGTTAAGTATCTCCTTCAGCACCCCTACGATGGTGCCCAGGGCGGTGCTGATGGTTCTGAGTTCCTCCCTGAACCCCAAATACTGTTCCTCCTGCATGCGCTGGGTCTCCTGAAACTTGGCCAGGACCATTGCCATCGTCTCCTGGGAGTGGTGGTATGCTCCCATGATGGAGGAGAGGGCCTCGTGGAGAGTGGGTTCCCTAGGCCTGTCCGCCCCCTGTCGCACAGCAGCCCTCCCAGTTCCCCTGTGTTCCTGGGCCTCTGTCCCCTGGACCGTGTGCCCACTACCACTGCCCCCAGGTCCCTGTTGTTGTTGGGGTGGTGGGTTATCCTGGGTTCCCTGTAGTGGTGGACACACAGCTGATTGACGTGTCCTGGGTACGGAGGTATGGGCCCGATGGGTGGGTGCTGTGCTGGTGTTACCAGAGGGTGGAAGGTCTGTGGTGGCCTGTGACTGGGTGTGGGGAACCGACTGTCCCGAGGCCCACGATGGTCCGGGCTGGTCATCTGGATCCAGTTGGACAGAGCTGCTGTCATCACTGTGGGCCTCTTCTGTGGGTGGGGTGGAGATGTCTGGACCCTCCTGTCTGGTGACGTTGGGTATTGGTCCTGCAGGGGTGTAAAGGCATGATTATTGCATCTGTGTGTGTCATGGTGTGCAATGGGTGGGTGACCGTGTACCCCAGTGCTAGCATTCCTGTGTGGGACCTTTTGTGATGATGGTTTAGGGGGTTGTGTGGGTATGTGCAGTGGGCATGCTTTAGTGATGGGTGTCCATGCTTTGTTGCTGCATGCAGGGCTTGGTGTTGGGATGTGTGGTTTGTGATGTTGGGACATTTGTGAGGAGTTGGAGTGATAGGGGAGGGGGTGAGGGTGGGGGTCTGTGATAGCATGGAGGTAGGTTGGGGGATATGGTAGTTAAAGGTTTGACTTACCAGAGCCCATTCCTCCACCGACTCCTGCGAGGCCCTCAGGATGCAGAATAGTCAAGACCTGCTCCTCCCATGTTGTTAGTTGTGGGGGAGGAGGTGGGGGTCCGCCGCCAGTCCGCTGTACCGCGATGTTGTGTCTGGAGACCACGGAACGCACCTTCCCCCGTAGGTCGTTCCACCTCTTCCTGATGTCATCCCTATTTCTTGGGTGCTGTCCCACTGCATTGACCCTGTCCACTATTCTTCGCCATAGCTCCATCTTCCTAGCTATGGAGGTGTGCTGCACCTGTGATCCAAATAGCTGTGGCTCTACCCGTACGATTTCCTCCACCATCCCTGAGCTCCTCCTCCGAGAACCTGGGGTGTCTTTGCCGGGCCATGGGGTGGTGTGGGTGATGTGTTGGGTGGTGTATTTGGTGATAAGTGTGGTGATATGTAGTGGTGTGTGGTGTTTTGTGCATGGAAGTAGTGTGGGTGATGGTGTTGAGTGCCTGTGGCTGCTAGCTTGTGGATGGTGGTGTCTCTCTCTGGCCTTCTTTCAGATTTTTTTGTCGTAGGGGTTTGTGGGTGATGTGGGTGTGTGTTTTATATAGTATTGAGTGTGTGGGAGTGGTGTGTGTATGTGTATCAGGTGTGTGTCTTTCGAATTGTCCAATGTGGTGGTGTTTTGGAGATGTGTGTGTATTTTGAGCGCGCGGTGTGTACCGCCGATGGAATACCGCGGTTGAAAGATAGCATGGGCGTATTTCTGTTGGCGTGATGGTGTCGGTTTTGTTTTTGCCAGTTTATCACTGACCTTTGGTGTGGCGAACTTGTGTGGGTGTCTGAATTTTGTCGGATTTCGGGATGTGGGTCATATTAGCTGTGGCGGATTTCCGCGGCCACGGCGGTGTGTTGGCGGTCTTCTGCACGGCGGTAATCGGCTTTTACCGCCAATGTTGTAATGACCCCCAATGTTTTTAGAACATTTTATTTTAAACAAGTTCATACTGCAAATTCTGCAGTTATTAACATTCTTTAAACAAGAATAATGGGTGCCTCCGGTCTTGATATAAGATGTAGATTTTCCTAATCATTTATGAAGGAAAGTCCTAAATTTATTAAAGACACAGAGGTGATAATTATCTCAACGCAACAATTGGTAATTGATGTTGTTTTTCCCTCCCTTACAGCAACTCTGTCATTGCCAACTACATCATTTTAAGAATAATCTCTATACCTCCAAGTTCCTCATCATCTTTGGAACTAAGGAAACCTCATGGATTTTTGCCTTCGGATCCTTCGGATTTGCTCAAGAGCTTCCTGTTTACAAACTTTTTACATTCACTCAGTTGCTATAATGTTTTCTATTTTTCCTCCGTTTTCTGGTCATATCTAACTTCTTGCACAATAAATGAGGGCTGTTCACAGTCAAGTATGGATGTAAAACTGTTTATAGGTAACTTATTGGTTATTTCTGTGATTACGTTTAGTATCCCATTGGCTAGTCTTTTACTAAGCCTCTTAGGATATGTAGTTTTCTTGACTGCTGCTAATGAATAAAGCAAGATTAGAGAAGAATAATACTCTGTGTCTTTTATAAAATTAAGTCTTTCCTTCATAAATGACTAAGAAAATCTACATTTTCATTCTATGATGCAGCAGCCTGGGCTATGAAGAGGACGGGGATAGGCGGGATGGCTATAGCCTTTTTAGCTCCTGGTAAGCGCTATACAAATAACTTTTGTACCCACATTCACTTTTGGGCGCATGCGAACGTGCAAAACCTATTGATGCCATTATTGACTGCAGTTTGCAGTTTTCCCCAGTATGAAGCTGAACAAATCAGGCCGTAAATGTGCGCTGAAGATGGTTCATTTGAGGGAACTGTATGTGAGAAAGGGTCTCTTCGTTTAGGGTTTACATGTTTTCCCCCAATCCGCGCCAAAGAGTCTGGATGACTGATAAATGGGGTGAATATACAGACTACAATTGGTAACTCCAGGCATGATACTATGACACCTAGGGCCAGATGTACCAAAGGATTTTACCCATTCTGTGTCTATGGGAAAAAGCTTTTGTACATATGGCCCCTAGTTCCCCGCCACCTCGTAATGGAGGCCTTACTCACTAAATCCAGTGTGGGCAATAAGCGCAAATCGGACGCACACTCGGATTGTCACCCGAGTTGGGATTACAACCGGAGCACAAATTGTGCAAACTAAAGTAAAACTTGTAGTAAAGTGAGTTTGAATCCCCACACTGTGGAATAACATGAGCTCGTAGCAAGTTACACTCCATTCCATGTTATGTAAATTGGAATGAGGCTCAAATTGCACAGCTGACAAACCGTGAACCTCCAGTATAATTTACTGAATCCACAATTTGCGTCAGAGACAACGCACTATTTACAGGCCACTCAGGATCAGTGCTTAATTTGTGCTTGTTGTTTCCAGTGCTGAGCACCCGCACTTATTTTTGAGGGCCGGGGCTTATTCTTCTGCCTCAAGCATTTGCTGCGAGAAAAAGACACATGTGGGAAAGACGAAGGAAGGGAAAAACGAAAAAGGGTCATAAAGGGAGAAAGTAGAAAGCTGCAGGATGAGCTGAAGGGGCAGGGGTGGCCGTAAATGGATTGAAGAGGCCCGAGATGGTTTCAGGATTACGCTGCCTAAGTATTCGGTGCTGGCAGATTTAATTACAGCAGCCTCGTGTTTAAGAGAAGGGCTTGGAGCACTGGCACCTTTTTATTGACAAATTAAGCACTGCTCAGGATGAGGGCCTTACTGTTTTCTGTGAAGTAGACCTTTAGTAGAACCATTTTGTGAGTGATAACTATGGATATATATCACAGATATTGTCACAAATTTCTAAATTTAACACAAAAGTAGAAAATCTAAACAGTGCAAAGTTTTCAGTAGGCCTTCGTATAGTTTGAGGACAAAATCAAAACTTCACAATCTGCACAACCGTATCCTATATTACAGCATGACAATACTGCTTCCAGCACAGGGGAGTAGGTATCAATAGTGCAGCCGGTACAGAGGCGTTGGGTCCAGGTCTGTGAGAGTCAAAGTGGTGGCCTTTTTTTCTTGCTTGCATGAGGGCCCACGGGACCCTAGTTACACCACTGTTCTAGCATGTGACATTCATTGTCTGACTCTTTTATCTTGTGTAGAAATCCCTTTGGCTTCAATATAAATCTAGTTGCCATGCCTGGGGCATCATATCTCCTCAAAGTTATCTGTGGTGCTTGTAATGCACTGTGATGGAAGAACTGAGATCTCTTTGTTTCTTTCCACAAAAACAAACAAAGAGGTGACTGATTGAAGGCATTCTTTCTAGGGCTAGGAGCAGGTTGACTGTTGATCACACAGCATGCAGGCTTTGAAGCCTAGCATTCAAAACAGGCATCAAACATTAGCACTTGTGAAACACCCTGCGGGATGAATGGATTGATGAATGAACAAACAAATGAAGGAATGAATAGATGTATGAATTAATGAATAACATCGTTTACTAGACTACTTTACATCAGATGGTGTCTGTGGGGACCAAATATAGGGAGAAGCTTGTTTAACAAAGTAAAAAAAGTAGTATGCTTTCGGACTTTATGATCAGTGATGAAACATACAGGGCTGAAGTACACAGACTGTACTAGTGCAACTTTGCACCAGCATTTCTAGTTTAAACTGGTAGAAATGCAATACTGTACTCACTTTTGCACTGCCTGACAAATGCAAAACACACTGGCAAAGCCAATAGGTCGGCGTTGACCCGCCATCCTTTTGGCAATTCTTTTTTCATGCTTTTCACAAAACATTATTGGTCAAGAAGCTGTCTGGTCCTCAGTAAATCTAACCAAAAAACATTGTTTTTTGTAGTCTCAAAAAAGTACACACTACTATGGTACAACCAGGACTGAAGGGAACTACCTTGTGTGTGAATGTGCTCATTGTGAAACGACTATATACCATAACTCAGAGTGAAGTCAGTCAATGGCTGAAATGGCAGGCATTGACCCTTGGTGGATTCTGGAGTATGTGTAGGAAACATGTGAAAATCACAGACTAAATGGATGAAGTCTGACTGAAAATCCCTATACGTAACTATGTTATACATACTTATAGTAAAATTAAAAGGGCTTGACTAACACAGACCTAAAAAGTTATCAGACTGAATTTGGCTGCCAGCCTCACCTTTGAGAAAGAAGTCAAGAAAGAAGGGAAGAAAGGAAGGAAAAAAGAAAGAAAGGCAGACAAAAAGAAGGGAGACAGACAAAAAAGGAAGAAAGATGGCCAAACAAAAAGGAATAACGAAAGGCAAAAAGTAAAGAAGGGAGGGAAGCTAAAGGTGAAGGAAGGTGAAAACGGAGAAAGGAGGAAAGAAACAAAGAAGAAAAGAAGACAAACAAGAAGAAAGCAAGGAAAAAATCAAATAAAACCTTAAGAAAGAAGGGAAAGAAAGAAAGAAAGAAAGAAAGAAAGAAAGAAAGAAAGAAAGAAAGAAAGAAGGCTAAAAATAATCAAAGAAGGAAAGAGAGCAAAAAAGAAAGAAGGAAAGATAGAATGAAAGGAAGGATGTAAGAAGGAAAAATAAAGAAAGAAGACAAAAAGAAAGGAGTAAAGAAAAAAGGAAAGAATGCAAAAAAGAATGAAAGTATGAACAAATGAAGAAAGAAGGCAAAGCAGATAGAAAAAGGCAGCAAAGAAAGAACAAAGTAAAGATGGCAAAAAAGGAAGAAGGCAAGAAGATATAAAAGAAAATGGAAAGAAAGCAAGATGAAAGAACGAAGGTAAGAAATAAGACAAAAATAAAGTAAGGAAAAAAGGCATAAAGCAAGAAGGATCAAAAGAAAGAAAGAGCAAGACAGAAAGCAAGAAAGAACGAAAGGAGACAAAGATGGAAAAGTAAAGAAGGCAAGAAATAAAGATGCAAAAATGGAAATAAAAAAGGAAACAAGCAAAAGGAGAGAAAAGAAAATAAAGAATGAAAGAGAAAGAAAGAAAGAAAGAAAGAAAGAAAGAAAGAAAGAAAGAAAGAAAGAAAGAAAGAAAATAGAAAGTGGAAAGATGAAAGAACAAAAGAAAGAAAGAAAGAATGAAAGAAAGAAAGAATAAAAAAGAAAGAAAGAAGGGAAAAAAAAGGAAAGGAAAAATTAAAGGAGGAAGGAACAAAAGAAGGAAATAATGCCACATAGAAATAAAGAAGGAAAAGGGGGAAAAGAAGAATATGAAAGTAAAAAGGAAAGAAGTACAGAACAAAGGAAAGAAAGAAGAGTGAAAGAAGGAAGGAAAGGGTAGTATAAAACGTTTGATACTAAATCCCAAATTACATCCCACCTATGTTTAAATAAAACTATTACAAGTGTGCAGCAAATTAGACTCAATAAAGTCTGGTTTTCCTCCTGGGCAAAGTGTGTCAAAGAACCATTTGTGAAACCGAGTCCAGGAAAACAATATTGTCATACTGTGAAAGAGCAGCAGTCCACTTCAAAAGGAATTTCCAACAGCATCGTAAGAGACAGTAACTGAGAAAGCTTGGAGCTTGAGCCCTGTACTCACTTCAAATACGTTCTACTATCACAACAGGCAACACTGGCACTAAAGAGAACTCCATTATGTGTGAATGTCCACCTTGTGAAAAAGCAAAATGCCATCACTCAATGTGAAGTTAATCTGTGGCTGAACTAGGCGGACTCATTGCTCTATCCTGTGTGCTGTAGTGGGCGGAAACAAAATGGGTATGGTATATCAACAGACCAATGGGTGAAGAGAGGAGGCTTAAAGCTCCTTTAAGAAAGCATATATTACATTTTCATTTAGTAAAATCAAAAGGTCTTGGCTAACATAAGACCTAAAAATGATGTTTGTACTAACTCACAAGAACAAAAATACACAATGCACTGGTCAGTCCACGTGTCTGTGCAAAAAAACACCAAAACATATATGTAAACCGACTATGTCAGTGAATATTTGCAACAGGATCAATGAAATCCATGTAATATGGGCTATAAAGTGAGTATAAGAAATGAACAAAGCATGGAAACAAGCACAAAGGGTGAGCATGCACCTGTTTAGCATTGGAGTATTAAAGCTCCAGGCTCCTTTTTCTTCTCTTGCCTAGCTCCATTACTAGCAACAAATGGGGAAGGGGAATCCTAAAGTTTTAGATTTAGATGGCATGAATCCAGTCAGCACAGTGGCAGCCATGCCTGCAGGGCACTCCCAAGTAGGCTCAGCCTATAGTGTTTTGCTATAATGAAACACAAACATTAAACTTTGCTTTATCGTATTTTAGTTTAACCAATTTAGAAATGTCCCATAAATAGAAGGTAAACAAAGATTCACACCTTTGCTGGCTCCGATGTGCTTGAAGTGCAAAGTGAGAAGGTGGGAATGAGATGTGCCAGTTTCTGAGAACACCATGGGGCAGCTTTATGAAAAGTGGCGCTGCACCTAGTGCAGCGCCACTTTTCCTGCACCCCTTGCGCCCCCC
Source organism: Pleurodeles waltl (assembly GCF_031143425.1). NCBI lineage: Eukaryota > Metazoa > Chordata > Amphibia > Caudata > Salamandridae > Pleurodeles > Pleurodeles waltl. Next base: position 530,672,079 of record NC_090450.1, on the reverse strand, counting down.
TAACGCCACCCTGGTAGCGGCGTATTTAAAGTATAGCGCACCATGGTGGTAGTTAGGGTGGCTAGAGTCATAATTTTTTATGCTAGTCCGGCGCTTTGCAGGATTAGTGTAGAAAATGATGACGATAATCCTGCAAAGCACCCAGAGGACCATTGTAATCAATGGGAGCATCTTTTTAACGCCTGCACTTAGCAGGCGCAAGGAAATGCCGATAAAAATAGAGCAAAGGAATCTCATAGATTCCTTTGCACCATTTTAACATTTCCCCCCTAGTGCCGGAATGCCCCTTTGCATACATTATGCCTGGTATAGGCATAATGTGGCGCAAAGGGTTACAAAGTGGGGCAATGCAAGCATTGCGCCACTTTTTAACTATGGCGCTGCGTTTTTCCTCTTCCAACGCCACACTAGGGGCCATATTTATACTCTGGTTGCGCCGAATTTGCGTCGTTTTTTTCGACGCAAATTCGACGCAGAACTAACGCCAACTAACGCCATATTTATACTCTGGCGTTAGACGCTTCGGGCACCAAAGTGCCCGGAGTGTGCGTCATTTTTTAGCGTGAACCCCTTCCTTGCGTTAATGATATGCAAGGGAGGCGTTCCCGTCTTAAAAAATGACTCCCAGGCCTTTACGTGGTATTTATACTCCCGGGCAAAAGAGACGCCCGGGAGTGGGCGTGGCCAAAAACGGCGCATTTGCGCCGCTTTTTAACGCCTGGGTCAGGGATGGCGTTAAGGGACAAGTGGGCTCAAAATGAGCCCAGAGTGCCCTCCCCTGCCCCCAGGGACCCCCCCTGCCACCCTTGCCCACCCCAGGAGGACACCCAAGGACGGAGGGACCCATCCCATGGACATTAAGGTAAGTTCAGGTAAGTATTTTTTTTTTAATTTTTTGTGGCATAGGGGGGCCTGATTTGTGCCCCCCTACATGCCACTATGCCCAATGACCATGCCCAGGGGACAGAAGTCCCCTGGGCATGGCCATTGGGCAAGGGGGCATGACTCCTATCTTTACAATGATAGGAGTCATGTTGATGGGGGATGGGCGTCGAAAAAAAATGGCGCAAGTCGGGTTACGACGATTTTTTCGACGTAACCTGACTTGCCCCATTTTAAGACGCCCATATGCCATTTTCCCCCTACGCCGGCGCTGTCTGGTGTACGTGGTTTTTTTCCACGCAAACCAGGCAGCGCCGGTCTGCTTGCGCCGGCTAACGCCATTCCATAAATACGGCGCCCGCATGGCGCTTCAGAAAGGCGTTAGACGGCGCTAAATTTTTTGACGCTAAACTGCGTTAGCGCAGTTTAGCGTCAAAAAGTATAAATATGGGCCTGGAATTTAAAAAATGACACTAATGTGGTGTTGGAACGGCGCAAGGCCGGCATAAATCTGGCCCCATCTCTGGTAATTTGGAACAAATGTCGCGGTTTTATATGTTGTTATAAGCTGGATCAAAACATTTTATTAAACACCAGTATACAAATGGGAACGAAAAAAGTTTCCTACAACATAGAAATCCTCTGCCAGTCCGTGGATGAAAATGACTAGCTTGTTTCACCATCTCAATAATACAAAGATGTGTGCCCTGACATTTTTTGAGGTGGTTTCCTGAAAAGGGAAGTATTTTTTGCAAGTGTCTGTGAGCTGCCACCGTTTTTGGTGAGTTAATCATTTCTTCTTCAATCCCACCACCCATTACCACCGCCTTAGACACAGCGCAGCGTAAAACCAGCGTGGTATTGAGCACGTGCACTGTCATGGACAACTGCTAAAGCGTAAGAAAGCTACTTAACTGCTTATGCATAAAAAATAGAACCCTAAGCCACATGACACCTGCTTGCTAGAGCATACTTTATGCAACGGTTAACGGCTTTTCAGCAGAAGTAGGCCCCTAACGCAGACCGTAGCAAGCCAGGTGCAGTTAATACGCGCTTCTGTATGTGAAAAATTGACCGTCAAGATTACTTCCTGTCACATGCACAACTATAAAGTACACTGTAAAAATAAACCACTTTCTGAAAAACGTATAAATGAAACTTATTGGCAGGAAGGTTTCTTTGTGTGCGTTCATGCCAGACAGAGACAGACAATGATACCCTGGGTCCTAATACAAACATCGGAAATGCGTTCAAAAGTAAAATCTGGACTTAATTGGAGACGAGTGAGTCTAGCCCGGTAGCACTGCACCTGCAGCACCATTTACTCAATGTAAAAATATATGTTTATTCCTACAGTTTTGCATACTTTGAGTTCACGCTACCTCAATAATCTACTCTAAGGACCATATGTATGAACACATCTTCCCATAGACACAGAATGGGTAAAACCCTTTGATACATGTAGCAAGCTTTTTGCACGTTGCAAACAGCGAATTTCGCTGTTTGCGACGTGCAAAAAGCACATCGCAATGCACAAACCCCGTTTTGCGATTCGGTAACCTGGTTAGCAAATCACAAAACAGGTTTGCGACTCGCAATTAGGAAGGGGTGTTCCCTCCCTAATTGTGAGTCGGAGCAGTGCTATGTAGGATTGGTCTGTGACCGCGAATGCGGTCGCAAACCAATCGCATTTTGCACCCATTTCAAATGGGTGGTAACCCAGTCGCAAAAGGGAAGGGGTCCCATGGCCATTGTGAATGGCACATTAAACATTTTTTCAGAGCAGGCAGTGGTCCTACAGACCACTGCCTGCTCTGAAAAAATGAAACAAAAACGTTTAATTTTTCGTTTTTGTAATGCATCTCGTTTTCCTTTAAGGAAAACGGGCTGCATTACAAAAAAAAACTGCTTTATTGAAAAGCAATCACAAACATGGTGGTCTGCTATCCGCAGCAGGCCACCATCCCTGTGAGGGTCACTATTCGCAAGGGGGTCGCAAATTGCGACCCACCTCATGATTATTCATGATTTGGGCATTAGCAACCCCCTTGCGAATCGCAGATGGTGTCAGGGACACCATCCAACATTCGGATTTGCGACTCGCAAATTTGCGAGTCGCTCTGACGTGCAATTTGCAGGTCGCAAATCTGAAGGTTGCTACACGTGGCCCTTAGTTCCTTAAAAGCTGCATGAATATTTGACTTTGACTTAAGATTTTCGATTGCCTCCTCTCCTCTTTTCTTTAAACAGCCCTCTCCTCACCGTCCATCCTCTGCATGCCTCCTCTTTCCGAATACAGCCTATTATGAGTCGTGCATATTTGTCTTAAGCTACATATGTGTATTTCTGCAAATTGCTCACACCTCACGTTAAAGATCACAACTTGCCCTTCTTTGAAAGCCATACCCTGCAACCGAGCAATATAGAATCTCCTCTCGCTCATCTTCTAATCCCAGCTACCATCTGCATGTATTCACTTACTGCCCCCCTTACTAATGAGCACAACTAACTGCAACTAATTTAAACCGCCACATAGACACTCCAGCAAATGCAAGGTATGCACTCATTGAGAGCACAAGAAAAATCTCAATAACCAATAATAACCAGAGAACTTAACACTAACCTTCGGCTCTGGAGCTGCCCAGCATAAAGAGCACCAACGCCTCGTCAGGAATAGTAAGCACTATATAAATGCAATTATAATACATTACAATTGAGAGTTATGCTCCTGGATATACAGAGGCTGTGGTCATTCATTTCACCAGTTGATGGTGACAGAGCCACTATAGAAGGAGTGATCTACCCCACATCAGATTTGCAAAGAGGGTTCCAGAGAAACTTGCAGTGTTTTTTAGCTAATAGGGCTAACAAGGGCAATCTTTTTTCTCTGCAGTTCTCTTTCCTTCTCACTATCTTCTCCCTCTTTCAGTCTCCTTTCCCCGCTCTCTTAATTTCTTATTCTGGGCCCAGCCCTCCTAACTCTCCAGCCTCCTTTCTTCTTGTTCCTGACGAGCTATCCTAAGTTTCTCCCTCTCAAGCTCACTGGCCTTCTTCTCCTGCTCAGCTTTAGCTTTCTGCACAGCCAACTGCAAGTTCAGGGTCTGTACTAGACTAAACCCACCCAGGGGATTAACTCCTGGTATTGCTGACAGAAATTAGTTGTGCATATTGGGTAAACTTTGGATGTTTAATTGGGGGGCACACTCAGTGTGTGACTAGGATAGATTTGTGCTAAGGGGACATGAGAGCCTGACTTCACAGTGCCCTTCTCCTGGGTTCCTAACATAGTTCCCTCACCCTAGTCTTCCACAGTTCCTCCCTTTCACTCATTATCTCAAACAAATTCATAATGAAATCAACAAGGAACTCTCTGTCCCTGCTGCTGGAAGCCTTCCACCCTCTGTTCCTAAATCTACATAGATCCTTCAGCTGCTCTATAAATATGGTGCTAAGGTCTACTCGTAACCCTGTGCTCTCCATTATTTACATGTGGATAGCTTGCATGAAAAAATTACTTATTTTTATTTGCCATTCGTATAAATTGCCTCCTCAGCGCCTGCATAATGCACTCCTAAACATTATCCCACTGCTTGTGCCAATTGTCAGAAACCCCTTCAGAGTGCCATGGGACAAACTTGGGTTACTAGGCCCAACCGTGGGGGTTGTGGCTGCTTACTCCTGCTGTCCTGGGACCCAACCTACTTTGAGCCCCGATTAACTAGGCCAAGTACTAAAACTTCAGCACTTGACTATCAGTGGTAGTGCTGGTCGAGTACTCCAACACTCATCAAGGTGGGGTAGGTGAAAGGTGGGCATTGGCTCAAGCTTTGAAATGCACACAGTGACCCCAGTAGTTTGAATGTCCAGTCAGGTGCTTATGTTTGATAAGAAAAACAGTATTTCGTCATACTCACAAAACACAGTACACTATGGTGGTCATTACAACCCTGGCGGTCGGTGTTAAAGCGGCGGTAAAACCGCCAACAGGCCGGCGGTAAAAAAAATGGAATTACGACTGTGGCGGAAACCGCCAACATAGACAGCCACTTTAACACTCCGACCACCACGGCGGTACAAACAAACACCACGGCGGTAACCGTCAACAGACAGGCGGAAGACAAGGTTCCGCCCACTGTATTACAACAGTCCAATCCGCCACGTTTTCCAAGGCAGATTCACCGCGAACAAAACACGGCGGAAACAGGACTTGGAAGGGAAAACGCTCACCTCTACACACCCCACGAGGAATCAGGACGCCATGGAACCCGAGCTCCAGATACTCCCAGCCTTTGTCTTCCTGCTCCTCTACCAGGAACATCAAAGACGGCGGCGAAGACCACGGTGAGTATTGCACCTACGACACAGGGGAGGGGGGAGGGAAAACAAATGACACACACACGCAACACGCAACACTCCCACCCCCACCCTCACCCACTACAACACACACACAAGTACATGTTGATACATCACATTTACAACCCCCAACCCCCCCCGGAAGAATGCAAGGACAAAAGGAAATTAGTTGAACGTTTGTAATCTATTAAAATACAGTAATAAAAAAATATATATATGTATATATATATATTTACACTATAAACAAATATATACACCAAGAATACAAGTGCAAGGTATTCCACCATTAAAGTCCGTGGACCACTGGGCCCAAAATGCATGGGCGAGGCCCACACTCAATACCCGATCAAAACGGAGAGAACACTGCAGGGGCATCAGATAGAAATACAAGAGGCACCTCAGGGGGAAGGGAAGGGGGGGGGCACCTCAGCCGGAGGAGTGCACGACGCCAGATCCACGAGGGGGCTCCATGCCCATTGATGTATCCTGGGGAGTGCAAAGCCACAGTCTCACACGTCATTCCAGTGGGTGGATTGCCCACTGCTGCATCCTGGGGAGTGCAAAGCCACAGTCTCACAAGTCTTTACAGTGGGTGGTTTGGCCACTGCTGCATCCTGGGGAGTGCAAAGCCACAGCCTCACAAGTTTTTACAGTGGGTGGTTTGCCCACTGCTGCATCCTGGGGAGTGCAAAGCCACAGTCTCACAAGTCTTTACAGTGGGTGGTTTGCCCACTGCTGCATCCTGGGGAGTGCAAAGCCACAGTCTCACAAGTGGATAACAGTCTCCACCGGTTCTGGAGGGGGCTTGGTGCCCAGAGTGCTTTATCCTGCCAAGGACTGAGGTAGTGGATGCCTTTCTCCACTGGTTCTGGAGGGGGCTTGGTGCCCAGAGTGCTTCATCCTGCCAAGGACTGAGGTAGTGGATGTCAATCTCCACTGGTTCTGGAGGGGGCTTGATACCCAGAGTGCTTCATCCTGCTTGTGGCGGCCTCAGTAGCGTCGGAGCTTTTGGAGCTCATTGGCCTGCGGTGCTGGTGGCGGCGGTGCACTGTTCAGCGGTGTTGGTGGCGGCGGTGTTCTATTCAGCGGTGCTGGTGGTGGCGGTGTCCTTGGCAGAGGTGCTTGTGGCAGCGGTGTCCTGTTCAGCGGTGCTGGTGGTAGCGGTGTCCTTGCCAGCGGTGCTGGTGGCGGCGGTGTCCTTGGCAGCGGTGCTTGTGGTGGCGGTGTCCTGTTCAGCGGTGCTGGTGGCAGCGGTGTCATTGGCAGCGGTGCTGGTGGGTGCGGTGTCCTGTTCAGCGGTGTTGGTGGCGGCCTCAGTAGCGTCTGGAGGGGGCTTGGTGCCCAGAGTGCTACATCCTGCTTGTGGCGGCCTCAGTAGCGTCGGAGCTTTTGGCGCTCATTGGCCTGCGGTGCTGGTGGTAGCGGGGCCCTGTTCAGCGGTGTTGGTGGCGGCGGTGTCCTGTTCAGCGGTGCTTGTGGCAGCAGTGTCCTGTTCAGCGGTGCTGGTGGCGGCGGTGTCCTTGGCAGCGGTGCTGGTGGCGGCGGCGTCCTGTTCAGTGGTGCTGGTGGCGGCGGTGTCCTGTTCAGCAGTGCTTGTGGCGGCGGTGTCCTGTTCAGCAGTGCTGGTGGCAGCGGTGTCCTTGGCAGCGGTGCTGGTGGCGGCAGCGTCCTGTTCAGCGGTGCTGGTGGCAGCGGTGTCCTTGGCAGCGGTGCTTGTGGCGGCAGTGTCCTGTTCAGCGGTGCTGGTGGTGGCGGTGTCCTGTTCAGCGGTACTGGTGGCGGCGGTGTCCTGTTCAGCGGTGCTTGTGGCGGCGGTGTCCTGTTCAGCGGTGCTGATGACGGCGGTGTCCTTGGCAGCGGTGTCCTGTTCAGTGGTGCTGGTGGCGGCGGTGTCCTGTTCAGCGGTGCTGGTGGCGGCGGTGTCCTTGGCAGTGGTGCTTGTGGCGGTGGTGTCCTGTTCAGCGGTGCTGGTGGAGTTCTTGTCCGCCGTGCAGATTTTCGGCGACTTGCCTGTCTTCCCACTTTCAACTGTACTCCTGGGAGAGTCTTTGGTGGTAGATGTCTTGCCTCTCTCTCGCCAGGCAGTGGCCAACTTTTTGTGCTTTTGAGGTGGGGGACTGTCCGTGGTCTGGCTCCTTGGCACACTGGCTACCCTGCTGCCTGGCGCACTCCAGAAGCCGCAGATGTTGTGGCTGAGGTGCTGGGTTGGGACCTGGAAAGGCATGCCCTAGGGGACTGAAGGGGTGGGGGAGGTTAGGGGAAGAAGTCAAGGTTGGACAGGAAAGGTTTTTTGGACACACTGGGATGGGTAGATAGAGGGGGTTTGGGAGTGGAGGAAGAGGTAGTGGTTGTAGGAGGTGTTAGTTTGCTGACTTTGGGTGAAGGTGCATGGGCTGGAGGCTGTCTTGAGGTGGATGGCTGTTGGGTGGGTGTGTGGCTGCGTTTGTGTACCTTGGGAAGTGGGCTCACAGACACACTGGGAGAGGATACAGGGGATGTGTGAATGGTAGTGGGGGTGGTGAGGGCAAGTGAGCGAGGTGTGGTGGTGGATGTGCTGTTAACGGAGGAAGTGGCTGAAGATGTAGTGCATGCAGGTTTGAGTGGAGACGAGACTGTGAGGGAGGAGGGAGACGAGGAGGAGGGGGACAAAGTGGAGGCAGTGGATGTTGCTATGTCTATATGGGTATGATGCTTGCGTGAGTGCCTGTGGGATGTGTGGTGCTTATGTTTGCCAGAGCTTCCCTTGTGTGTTGATGTGTGTGCATGCTGGTATGATGGTGTGCTTAGGATAGGCTGAGGTGCAGGTGTTTGGGTCTGGGTGGAGGAAGTTGGAGGTGGGAGGCTGGACACAGGGACAATGACTGACATCAGTGCTGAGGCCAGAGTCTGAAAAGCTCTCTGTTGGGCTGCCTCACCAGAATAAATGCCCTCCAGGTATGCATTGGTCTGTTGCAACTGCCTCTCTACACCCTGGATGGCATTCAAAATGGTAGACTGGCCAACAGTGAGGGACCTGAAGAGGTCAATGGCCTCGTTACTGAGGGCAGCAGGGCTGACAGGGGCAGGGGCTGAGGTGCCTGGGGCGAAGGAGATGCCCACCCACCTGGGTGAGCGGCCACGGGGCACACGCCGAGGGGCTGCTGGGAGGGCGGTGCTGGTAGGTCGGGTGGCGGCTGTACCTGTAGATGTTGGGGACACAGAGGGGCCCGCCACCGCAAGGGAGCACCCATCAGAGGAGGAGTCCGTGTCACTGGTTTCAGCTCCTGTCCCCGCCGTGGAGCTCCCCTCGCCCTCCGACCACTGGTGGCTTCTGACTCCGTTGTGTCGCCCTCCAGGGTCATGTGGGATGCAGCTCCCTCCTGCTCCGGTGCCACTGCTCCTCCGCCTGATGATGCTAATGCACACAAGAACAGGGAGACCACAAAAAGGGGGGGAAGACAGAAGAAAGACATGTTCAGTGCATGCAATACCACTACCGTTGGCGGACACTACAGACACAGAAGCCCCCTGCACTATGCCGTGCACTTTGAGTTCCCTAATTAATCACAGGGACATGGGGTACAAGGCCTATGCCCGATTGCTGCACACATGGAAGTCACAGGAGCCTGACTAGGTGTAGTTGCCTCTGAACACAGGTGGGGTGGGGTGCCACATGGCCTGCCTTAAAAAGGGACCTTGCCTACTTAACTCGCCCTGGCTAGGGGAACCCACAGCCCACCTCCCCCACCCAGACACCTACAATGCGCGCTGAATCAGCAGAATGAGAGTGTACTCACCCCCTTGTGGCTGCTCTGATGCCCTCAAGTGCCCATCCAAATCCGTATACGCCACTGCCAGGATATGGAACATCAGGGGGGTCATGGTGCGACGGGCACCCCCCCCACGTTAGGAGGCCATCCCCAGCTGGGCCTCCGCCGTCTTCTTGCTCCAGCGGCAAATGTCCTCCCATCTTTTACGGCAGTGGGTGCTCCGTCTGTGGTAGACCCAGGGTCCGGACTTCCTTGGCGATGGCACGCCAAATATCCTTCCTCTGGTGGGTGCTGACCTACACGAATAGTACAGGGGAAAAGGAGAAGATATAACGTCCGCACCGTCACAGTCATTGGCCTGCATCCCTACCCTTGCCATGACGCACATGTACTCACTGTCGTTTCATGCACGCCTCATTCTCCCCCCCTATCTTTCATCCACACCACTCCACACAGGCATTGCCCATTCGGCATGCTCACAGTGTACTTACCTGTTTGTCTGGAGGACCGTAGAGTAGCGTGTACTGGGGGAGGACCCCATCCACTAGTTTGTCCAACTCCATGCTGAAGGCAGGGGCCCTTTCCTCAGACACATGAGCCATTGTCTCTTCCAGACTGAGGTCACAGCAGCACTTGCAGTGTAGGTCCTCTCCTGACAAAGATCAGGTATCAAGTGAGTGAACAGACAGAAAATGGTGGTGACGTCCGTGGCGGTGCGTACCGTCACCGCCGGCGTACATCGTCATTGCCTCCTGGAACCCATAGGGTCCAATGTTAACCAATGCAGGATTGCGCCGCGGTCTTCGACCGCCTACGCGACGGTGTACAACGCCAGCGCAGTTACATCATATCCCCTTGACCCACCTTACAGGTCAGGCAGCCGCCATTTCAGGGGGCCACATGGCATTCATTTTGACTGCGTCACACATATCTAGGCCTTGCATAAACACTAATACAGGCATATATCGATTTACAAAAATTATGGAATAAAGTTGTGTTTACGCACCTCAGTGTTGGTTGACTCTCTGCTCGCTATTCTCCTCCATAGAGCACGTCCGCTGGGGAAGGTAAGGAGATGGCGGCATCCTCCGGTGTACAGACCGCTGGTGGACCTGTCGACAATGGAGGAGCGACATGTAATTGTCACATACAGACTTGATCGTACCACAATCCATGAACTGTGTGCCCAGTTGGAGCCAGACCTGATGTCAGCTATCTGCCATCCCACAGGAATACCTCCTCTAGTGCAGGTCCTGTCAGTACTCCATTTCCTGGCAAGTGGGTATTTTCAAACAACAGTGGCCATTGCATCAGGGATGTCCCAGCCTATGTTCTCCAACGTGTTGTCCAGAGTGTTGTCTGCCCTGCTGAAACACATGCGCACCTACATCGTGTTCCCTCAGGTGGAGGATTTGCCTACAGTGAAAGGTGACTTCTATGCCCTGGGACATATCCCCAAAATGATAGGTGCCATTGATGGGACACATGTGGCATTGGTCCCCCCCTCCGCAGGAGTGAACAGGTGTACAGAAACCGGAAGAGTTATCATTCTATGAATGTGCAGATGGTGTGTTTGGCCGACCAGTACATCTCCCATGTGAACGCGAAGTTTCCTGGCTCAGTGCATGACGCTTACATTCTGCGGAATAGCAGCATCCCTTATGTGATGGAGCAACTCCAGAGGCACCGTATGGCTATTAGGTGAGGACATGGACCCAATACAGTGTGACTAGGTGTCTGGGTCTGGGGATGTCCCTAAGAGTTAGTGTGTGTCTAACAGTTGTCCCTCGACATTTGCAGGTGACTCTGGCTACCCCAACCTGTCATGGCTACTGACCCAAGTGAGGAATCCCAGGACAAGGGCAGAGGAATGCTACAATGAGGCCCATGGGCGAACTAGGAGGATTATAGAAAGGACCTTCGGCCTCCTGAAGGCCAGGTTCAGGTGCCTCCATATGACAGGTGGTTCTCTATTCTACTCACCAAAGAAGGTGTGCCAGATCATCGTGGCTTGCTGTATGCTTCACAACTTGGCTTTGCGACGACAGGTGCCTTTTCTGCAGGAGGATGGTCCAGATGGAGGTGTTGTGGCAGCTGTGGAGCCTGTGGACAGTGATGACGAGGAGGCAGATGAAGAGGACATAGACAACAGGAACACATTGATTCATCAATACTTCCAGTGAGACACAGGTAAGAAGACAACACTGCCTGCTACATCTGATTTAATTCTTCTACCTCTCATCTGTCTGTCACTTTCACCCAGTGTATGGACCCTGATTTGTCACTTTCCCTTTCAATTTCACAGATGTGGGGCCTAATGTGTGACATCTGCTTTGTTTCTGCATGGACTAGAGCTGTGTGACATAGGTATGTTGACAATACATTGGATATGGCATTTTTCCACAGTTATTGCAAATACACATTTTCGAAAGCACAGACTGACACCAGATTGTTTTGTGATTTAAGGGTGTTTATTTAAGTGCAAAATAGTGGAGGGGGTTGTAAATTGGTCAGGGGTGATGGTGGAGGAATGTCCATGGCAGAGTCCAGTCTATTAGTCTCACAGGTGCATTGTCCAAAGGGGCATAGGAAGTGGAGCTAGGGTAGTTTGAGTATGGACAGGGTGACAAAGTGGGACAGAAGGATGACATTCAGGGTGGTCTCATTTCTCGGCGGGGTCTTGGCATTGTTCTCTGTCTTTGTCCTGGATCTCAGGGACCGTTTGCGGGGTGGTTCTCTGTCTGCAGAGGGTGGGGTGCTGGTGTCGTGGTCCTGTGGCGGTGCCTCCTGTCCACTAGCGCCGGCAGAGGTGGTGGGCAGTTCATCGTCCAGGCTAGTGTCAGGGGCCCCTTGTTGTGCCACAGTGTCCCTCCTGGTGTTGACGAGTTTCTTCAGCATCCCTACAATGGTGCCCAGGGTAGTGTTGATGGATTTGAGTTCCTCCCTGAACCCCAAATACTGTTCCTCCTGCAGCTACTGGGTCTCCTGAAACTTGGCCAGTACCGTTGCCATCGTCTCCTGGGAATGGTGGTAGGCTCCCATGTTGGTGGAGAGGGCCTCGTGGATGTGGGTTCCCTGTGCCTGTTCTCCCCCTGTCGCATAGCAGCCCTCCCAGTTCCCCTGTGTTCCTGGGCCTCGGTCCCCTGAACCGTGTGCCCACTACCACTGCCCCCAGGTCCCTGGTGTTGTTGGGGTGGTCCGTTAGCCTGGGTTTCCTGTAGTGGTGGACACACTGCTGCTTGACGTGCCCTGGGGACAGAGGTATGGGCCCGCTGGGTGGGTGCTGTGCTGGTGTTTCCAGAGGGGGAAGCTCCGTAGTGGCCTGTGCCAGTGTGAGGGGAACCGACTGTCCCGAGGTCCCAGATGGGCCGGGCTGGTCATCTAGATCCAGTTGGACAGAGCTGCTGTCATCACTGTGGACCTCTTCTGTGGGTGGAGTGAACATGTCTGGACCCTCCTGTCCGGTGACGTTGGGTAGGGGTCGTGCAGGGGTGTAAAGGCATGATTATTGCATCTGTATGTGCCATGGCATGCAATGGGTGGGTGACCCTGTACCCCAGTGCTTGCATTCTTGTGTGGGACCTTGTGTGATAATGGTTTAGGGGGTGTATGGGTATGTGCAGTGGCCATGCCTTGGTGATGGGTGTCCTTGCTTTGGTGTTGCATGCAGGGCTTGGGTTTGGGATGTGTGGTTTGTGATAGTGGGACATGTGTGAGGAGTTGGAGTGATGGGGTGAGGACGAGGATGGGGGTATGTGATAGCATGCAGGTAGGGTGGGGGATGAAGTAGTTAAGATTTGACTTACCAGAGTCCATTCCTCCAGCTACTCCTGCGAGGCCCTCAGGAAGAAGGATAGCCAAGACTTGCTCCTCCCATGTTGTTAGTTCTGGGGGAGGAGGTGGGGGTCCGCCGCCAGTCCTCTGAACTGCAATCTGGTGTCTTGAGACCACGGAACGCACCTTCCCCCATAGGTCGTTTCACCTCTTCCTGATGTCATCCCGTGTTCTTGGGTGCTGTCCCACTGCGTTGACCCTGTCCACGATTCTGCGCCATAGCTCCATCTTCCTAGCTATGGTGGTGTGCTGCACCTGTGATCCAAATAGCTGTGGCTCTACCTGGATGATTTCCTCCACCATGACCCTGAGCTCCTCCTCAGAAAACCTGGGGTGTCTTTGCGGATCCATGGGTGGTGTGGGTGATGTGTGGGGTGGTGTGTGTTGTGATGTGTGGGGTGATATTTAAGGGCGTGTTGTGTGAGGTGAGTGGATGTTGTGTGAGTGATGGTGTTGAGTACCTGTGGATGCTAGTGTTGTTTCTGGTGGTGTCTCTCTCTGGCCGTCTTTCTCAATTTTTGTCGTAGGGGTTTGTGGGTGATGTGGGTGTGTGTTTTATATTGTATTGAGTGTGTGGGAGTGGTGTGTGTATGAGTATCAGGTGTGTGTATTTCGATTTGTCCAAGGTGGATGTGTTTTGTAAGAGTGTGTGTATTTTGAGCGCAGCGGTGTGTACCGCCAATGGAATACCGCGGTTGAAAGACCGCCGGGTGGATTTGTGGTTCGTGATAGTGTGGGCGTATCCCTGTTGGCGTGACGGTGGAGGTTTTGTTATCGCCAGTTTATCACTGACCTTTGGTGTGGCGGACTTGTGTGGGTGTCTACATTTTGGCGGATTCCGAGCTGTGGGTCATAATAGCTGTGTCGGAATTCCGCGGCCGCGGCGGTGTGTTGGCGGTCTTCTGCACGGCGGTAAGCAGCATTTACCGCCAAGGTTGTAATGACCCCCCATATAATCTACAGATCAAACCTCTCAAGACCAGCACCCTAGCAAGCTGGTTTTAGTCCTCCCCTCCATCTCCTCTCCCCTTTCCTTTCCATGTTAAACAATGTGTCCTGTGCTCCCTGCAGATCTATGGCGGCAACTCCACAGATGCTGTCTGTGCTAGTGGTGCACATCCAAGTCTGGCTTTGCCCTTGAAAGTTCAGCTCATCTGGCACTACTCTGCTGAGCTTGTGCAAGTCTCACAAGGGCCTGTGGCACTGCTCTAGTCTTACCTGAGAGCAGCTTTTGGAAGTTTCTTGGAGCCGGGCACATCATCCCATGATCCGGCAACAAGCAGCTTATGTCCCATCTTCCCGTTGTCGGCAGAGCTGTGTGCTGAGGCAGCCACAGGCAGTAATAGCTTCAGGGTGCAGTGGCTTCTTCTTCCTCGCGGTTCCTGCTGGTAAAACGTTTACTTTTTTTTAAAGCTTACATGTTTTATGATAACAATTAAAAATGTTGGGATGATTTGCAGTTATTGTAATTTTCATTTTTGAGTAGGATATGTATTTAAGTTTTGGATGGATTTAAAAAATATATTATATTTATTTTAAATTACACATTTTTAAATAGTTTTCTAAATGATAAATAAATATAGATTCCTGTAGTAGATCTTTTTATTAATTATACATACATATTGAAAAAGTCTTTTATACATTTTTAACAATACAATTTGGTTTCAAAATGAGTGTATTTTTTTTTAAATATTCAATTTTTTAATATAAATATATGTTTTAATGTTTGATACTTTTAGAATTGAGAAATGTTATTTATATCATTAGAATTGTAAGTAGCATGTTTTATTTTTATGTAAAAAGTTGTAAAATATTATTGAGTTGAAACATGTTACTCGTTTTCTTGTTAAGCAGCTTCTTTTCCTAACTCGGAGAAAGAGCGTGTCTTCTTTCCTATATGCTTGGAGGAATTTCTGCATAAGCAATCATGAATGCCTGCTTCAATAACTGATCTTATATATATATATATATATATATATATATATATATATACTTCTCTCCACAAAGAAGAAAAATCTGCACTCGTGAAATGGCAGTATATTCCTTCAATAATATCAGCAATCCTGACTCGTTTCAGTATGATTGACCTTGATCACAGGTAATGCCTTGGCAATCCTTTCACTCTAAAGGCGACCACAGTTCAATTGCATGAATTTATAGTGCTTTCCCTCTAGTGGACATCCTTATGGGTTTTTTAAGTACATGCTTGGACTCGTGGTCCACCATACAGTGTCCTTAGAACCCCTTCAGTGGGTGGTGCCATTCTCTTGCTGTTTTGTAGCTCAATATCATAATTTTTGAATTTCAGCCATACGTCGCTCGGTTTCCAGTCCTATTTCTCGAGGCTGCGCGGACCCATACCGCGGCAATCCGGGGCGCTATCCTTTTGCCCTAGTTGCCCTAGTATGGTAGTAGATATTTCTATACTTACTATATTCCTTTACTGTTGATATCTTTGTAGACGATATTGCTGACTTTCACATTCTAGTTAAGAAAAGTCAATATTTGTAATATTAATATATTTGGGTAAAGCAATATTTCTGTGATATATATTGCAACATTCATCCCATATTACCTGGCCGGTTGCGCAGCCCAAAAATGTCTCTGTGTCCGTGTGACTAAAGATCCATCAGGCAAAGCCAAATCCCACAAAGCGATGACACTGAAAGAGAATGGGTCACACAGGGAGCGCGGGTCTTCTTCAGCACAGTTTTCTCAGGGGCTACATCTCTGGTTACTGCACGGTTACAAAGTGAGTTTTTTTAGTAACGGAATGACTCACTAATCGGAGAGAGTGCAAGCTTGGTTTAGTTTTGAAGTAAAACAAAATATTCAAAATGATTGAATAACAAACAAGTATACTCGCTGGCCTCGGAATGGTGGGCCACTGTAAGCCTAGCCAAGCGGGATAGAAGCCGCGCTAAGTCCAAGAGTCAGGTGACGGATCAGGACTCTTCTATGAAGGGGATAGGAAAAGTAGAGCAATACGGCAAAGCCAAACCATAACCCAAAGAGCAAAGTCAGCAAAAAGAGAAATAGGTCAGGTAATCAAGGAACTAGAGGGAAAATAAATACCAAAGGTTGGGGTAGGAAATGGTGAAGGAACTAGGTAGAGGGCAAGCAGAACACCAGCACCACGTGGAAAGCTCCCAGATAGCCCCCTGAAGCCTTTATGTTGTTGAACTAGTGCTGCCGCCTGTGGTGATCCGAACATCCCACCCTTGACTCGGTCATGCCTCCTAGTCAAGACGCTCCAGCGAGAGGCGTAACAAAGGACCCCCATGGTGCGGGGAGGCCCTGAGCCCCAGAGGCCCCCTCAGCACAGTACTCTGGCCTGAGAGCTCCTGAATGAGTCTGAAGGGGGGGCCCTCCATGTACTGTGCAGGGGGACCCCCCTCATGTTTTGTTACGCCACTGGCTCCAGCAGCCAAAGGCCGGCATGACAAAGCCCTAAAGAAGTACGCCTCACAGGGCTTCTTGTAGCAGTCCTCAAACCCCGGATTCTGTGCTGATTTCTGACAGCTCCTCAGCATTGCATGGTTAGATTCCGCTGGTGCACTGGGCTGCCCCTCCTGCACCAGTCCCGGGGCTCTGTCCCTGCTCCTCCAGGCCAGAGATGACTCTTTCCATTTTCTACTTAAGACTATTCGAAACCAGCGTGCTGTACCTCCTCCAGTGATGTCTGTCTGTCACACCCTCCCACATCTATTAGGAAGAGGCACATGCACCCCCCATGCAGCTCAGCCAGCCTCAGCGGTTACTGGACTTCTAAAGCAGTGGGACATAAACCGCCACACCAAACTGCCCGTGTGTGCAAAATCTAACCTCTTCGGAGGTGTTGGAGCATTTCACCCGCCAAGGTATATTTTGGGAAAAATAGCAAATGAATCGAAGGGTGCTGACAGTGCTGCTATCATTTTCCTGTCAAATGTTTGTGCACAAGACACGTTTAAGAGATAAGAATGTAAAAATCAATTATGCAAATGCTCATCTCCTTTTATATTAATTTCAGTGGCAATGGCGTTCAAAATTACTTCTTCAGTAAACCTCTTTCCTTAGATTTCTTAGAACCAATGTTTTTGTGCCGCAAGAGTGTGTATTTTCAATCACTGGAAATATCGGAAACCACCAAACAAAAAACAAGCAGCACTCTCTGTGATGGAGCTCGATGCGCAGCGTTAAAGCCTCATTTCTATGGTGCTCGCTGCATTTTATAGTGTTTCATTATAATTCATCCAAAATATCAATTCAGGGCACCGGCATTTCGACATTCTTCCTCTCTTTTGGAAGATTACCTAAAGAGTTCATAATGGTAGAATTCGGGCCTTACGTGCCCCCTGCTGTGGACGGAGTCCATCACTATGAAGCAGGGCCTGCATGCCACAAAGGAAAAAGCAGCTTTCTCCAAGTGCCTTGTGCACAGTGGCATCATTGATGCTTGGCCCGAAGGAAAGAGCGTTACATCAAGCAAAAGGGAACAGAACATGGCAAATCAAGTAAAGTCACAAAGTGATTGGCCATGTTCTGTGAACCTGCACTCCTGGGCTGCTCCATGTGCATGTGACTATGCTTGCTCCCACCCATCACCCAAACCAATCCAAACGCTTCTTTCATGGTGTTTATCTTAGTCAACAGCATGAGACCAGTGCAAGGACTGGTTGGAGCAGGCAAACCCAGTACTCCTTAGGAAACCGGGTGCCTATGGTTGTGTTCCTCTGGATTCCTAACATTGAAAAGATATAAGAAACCTTAAGTGCGCATGTCAGAATGGACACAGTAGGACACCTGTTCAACCCGACATGCTCACTTCAATTCAAGCCCTCTAAGGACATTTTACTTCCTACTGCCAATCAATCCCCACTCTGCCCTCAGGTAGTACAGCACCCGCCCTGCAACACAAGTGAGGGAATGCCGCTAGCAGGCAAAAGGCAGTTAATTAAATGCAGTTTAACTTTGAACTGTAGTAAGTGGTGGCTTAAAGCAGTGGGTCAATGCCCTTTCGCCCCAAAGAAGGAACTACCCCTGGCCACTCTTTGGAAAGGATAACTAGACTTATAGTGAGTTCCCCTGTTTCTCAGTGTGTGTCTGTGTCACCCTTCCTGGAAAGTGGGTCCCTAATAATATTGCCACCCCAGCTCTTTTCCCAGGACCTGACGAGAGATATTGGCAGTCAAACTATCAGGATCTCAGTCATTTCCAGTCGGCCCTGAGTAAGTGTGTTTCTTGATTGAGGCAAATGTCACGTTTGGCCTCTCTGACAAGGGAGAGGAGGGCCAACGTTTTTTCACAGGATTGTTAAGGCCTCTAACTTTAATACTAATTATGCTAACTATTAATCTGGTGGTAGGGAGGGACTAAGGCATGTCATTTAAATTTGATTGATTTCTAGCAACGTAGGCACGGAATTCTAAGACTTCCTTTCCCAAAAGGTTAACGGAAGCTCTGGCTGCAAGGTTGAACAGAATGAGAACCATAATGATAATTTCACAGAGGTTCATAACTCCCGCTCATGGGAAAACTGTGTATAGTGCGTTTTACAGAAGATCTTCCTCTTTTTAAGATGTGTTCAATCTTTAAAATCTAGAATGAGGTGCCAGTGGCAGGCGCACCCTCCACCCCGTACCTCTCCTCAGTTCCTTGATGCAGTTTCAAGGTGTCTTTTTCTATGTTTTCTAGTACTACCTTGCAGCCAGAGAGGCCATATACAAGAAACACACTTACTCAGGGCTGACTGGAAATTACTGAGATCCCGCTGGATCCCCCTTTATGGAATTCTCCCAGCTTCAGTCAGATTATGGACCACGACCAACAACCCACTGGCCGTACATATCATCCGAAACAGGGTATCTCAGCCTTCGATTCATCCCTATACCAGTAGACCTCTTATTCTGTTTGAGAAATGGCTTCTGACCTGCACCTCCAATAAACGTCTCCTCTCCGACATATATGTCTTCCTTGTCACACCATCATAACTGGCCAAAACACCTGCATGACATAGGTGGTCAGCATGTAGCACATTTAGTAAGAAAATGTTCCTTAAGATAGTTCACTACTGGTACTACACTCCACGAAGAGTTGCATGCTGGAAACAGGGTGGAAACAGCGCATGCTGGCGGCAATGTGGACAGAGAGGTACGCTTGTGCATATCTTATGGCAGTGTCCTAAAATGAGTACTTTTTGGCAGGAAGTACTAGCCGCTATAGTTGACATATATGACACAGATATTTCCTGATTCCCTAGTTATGTTTTATTGGGATTCCTGAACCCACTAACATAGCCTCTAAAATCCACTAAAAGCAGAGCCATCATGTTGGCGCTGGCAGATGCTAAGCAGTTCTTGCTTTCTCTCTGGGGCTCAGACTCTATCCCAACCTTTACAGACTGTGGGTCTTATTTGGATTGTAGAAACTGACAGCTGTTGCGACACATTTGCTGCCACTATTTGATAAAACATGGGGACCTTGTATTTACTCTCTCTAGGATAAATTCCGAGAATTGATGTGTCCAATATAGTTGGGAATCCTTCGATTAACATACAACGATAGAGATCAGACATAACAGGATGGAAGTTGATTGTTTATGGCTTGAAATCCCCCCCCCCCCTGCCAAGCACCCCCCTTGCTCTTCGAATATTTTTCATGTCTTATTTTCTTCAACAGTCGTCATTGAGTTTTAAACTCTGTCCTCTTTAGTCTACAGTCTTTCTCGACATCTTCAGATTCCCTTCTTATTAGAATTGGTTGGCATTTCCCCACCGGCCTCTGGATGTAGGTGGAGGATTGTTGTATTTGTTGATCACATTTATAAAAATAATAAAATAGATCTTAAACCTAAAATAAAACATGGTAGCTAAACATAAAGGAAAAACCAGTACAAGTTCACCGTGGAGTCTAAGTGAAATGGAAAATCCTATTTATAAAAGACGTTTCTAGTTACAGAAAAGTGTGATATATTATTTAGCTATGCTGTTCAGTCCACGTCCCAATTGCACAATACAGTTAAATCGTGTGGGTTTATTTGGTAGCAATGTTATTTCTTGTACTCCAGCGGAATCAAGTTCTTGGCAATCTGGCAGTTTTGCAGAGACTGATACCTCAGGAGTCTCACCGACCACTAAATGTGCATAACATTAGATCGAAGCTATAAAGTGGGCAAAGATGTCTTGAAACAGGCTTCGAAGCGGACAGGAGATAACTGCAACCCAGCAGAACGATGCAAACAATACAATGAAACAAAGGACTTTTACACACACATGCCTGTACATAATGCTGCACACAGACCCATAACATAATCTAGTTGACAAACATCCAATATAATTCATTCCTAAATAATACATTACATTTTTTTCGTTATCCTACATGATTCACCACTAGGTAATCTCAGATCAAATTCTACTCCATTTTACTTTTTTGTAAGTTTTATTGTAAGTATACGAAGTTATATCTTACACCCTTATTTGAAAGATAGAATTTTAGAAAATGTAGGCCTGCTTTGTGTTTTCTTACAAACCCTACATGCAAATACTTTTTGCTTGGCTGTTGAATTGTTTTTAAAATCAACTGTAAGGCACTGTAATACCCTAATGTTTTAAATATGTTTTATGGATGTATCTGCTCGACTTTTAGGATAATACAAATAATCAATTTGTATTATGATGACGATGATGCTTCACCGGTGAGAACAAGGGAACCATGAATGGTGTTGATATGTAAAAAGAATTCGGGCCTGTCAAGGACTGTACGCAGTGAAGGTCTCTAGTTTCTTCCTTAATTTGCTAAATAAAGGGAGATGTCACCCAATAGCCACAGTACCACCCTGCACAGAAAGGTGTTATGTGTCTCTTTGGAAGGGTCTCAGTTAGAAGGAAAAAGCCATACAGAGCACAAATGCTCATTGGCAATATTGGAAATATAGGATTGAAGATGATGGATAACAAAGTTGTAAAGAGTTGATAATTAAGGCACCAAACCACCTTGAATCAGTGATGAGAAACAGCAAAACATATGTGTTCCAGAAACAAGGAGATCTAGATGAATTCTGATCCAGAAAAAGTAGAGCAAATATTAGGAACTAAAAGGCTGCTGAGTAGCAATGAACTTGATGAAAAATCAGGGAATAAATGTGTTGCTAAGCATCCATCACAGCCTTCCTGATGTACGATCCAAGCACCATCAATGAAATGTGGATAGCACCATCTTGGATTCTGAACTTCAAGTAACAACCACAGAAGAAGCATCTATCACGGTTACATTTATATTTGTGGCCTTCAAGCCTCTATGCCTTGATTGCTACCTTACCAGGCCAACACTCCCTGGGAGCTGTGGAACACCCCTCCGTATGAAAGCAAGAGCAAAAAAACTGACACTGATTGCGCAGCTTAGGGAAAAACACCTTCCGTTCTCTGAGACTAAATACTTGAGATGTGCTGCATTATTGCTTATTGAGAGCAAAGACCAAAGATCTGCTGTTTTTTCTCACAATATATTGAGTTCAACTAACACTGACTCCAGTGAGTTCCAAGTGAAGATGTAACAGGACCGTCCAGATTGTAGAAATGTGTTATATAAACACACAAACCATAACACAGACGTGAGTAATGACAATGTACCTCCTTTTGGGGTACATTTCCAATGCTCAAATTGATTGTAGGAATTCACGGTGCAACAGTGTTTTGGAGGAGCTTCCACCAGAGATTTTACTTACCCACAGTGATTCCACCCATATCAAAGATACTGGGCAAATCTCATCTGTCACTGTGTAGAACACAACGAGCAGCAGAATTTCCACTACTATTGTGGTGGAGGACTTATGCCCACCAAACTGGTAGATGTAATTTTGCCAGGCAAGTGTAAATCATTCTTTTAGTACTAGTGTATCATTTAGGGCATTTTGGGTTGTGAATGCTTCTATCGTAAGTGGGCTATGATCCAAGGTGTGCACAATATGTAGCAAAAAAGGGGTTACATCTAAGTTAGGCCTCCCCTCATAAGAGCAATCTAACGCAGACTCAGTATTTTTTACCCATCAATGTGGGCACAGAAATGTGATTAGATCTAGTGCTCAATTTGGAGCAGTGGTTGGAGGTGGTAAGCAATGACACTCATATTTAGGGGCTAGGACCTATTTGTATTTGTCAGACTAAGTCAGAAAAAGGCAGACTACTGAGAAAAAAGGAAAAATAAAAAGACATGCAAATTGGGACAAAGGGAGAAAGAAGGAAGGAACAAAACCCTGGCAAAGGCCCTAAATATGGTCCTGGCAAACTAGTGTGAACTGACCTTTTTCTTACATTTCTTATTGCAACTCAGTGTCACAAAAAAGAAGAAAAACACATGCCAGCAGCTAAAGATGGTGGTCTTTTGCTTACAATAACATTTCTAATTTAAAAAAATGTCCCCAAACGATTTGCAAACAAAAACACACATAAATTAGTAAAAAAAAAAAAAAAAGTACAAAAAGATATACAATTGAAACAATACAGCACTGGCAAATTAAAGTTCTGCCCTTCCATGCCTGGAACAGTAGTGCACTTTTCTAGCTGGATGTGCACAGGTGAGGGTTAACCCACTGCCCCATGCTGCATACTCTGATTTGCAAGAACATAATTTCAGTGACTCGGATGATCAAACCTAAGAATGAAGAAGAGAGCTGACCCAATTCTCCAGTAATGTCCTTGCTTGGTGCTAGACAATTGCAGCTATTACCGTGACGTGTATCTGAAACGTGAGAAAAATGAAGGATTATAGTGGCTCTGGAATTCAACCACTATTTTTATTTTAGAAGACACCCTGCTGTTCTTGTTATTCTCTGCACAAAATGCACGTTTAGCTTTCAGTGAAAAATGTTGCACAGTCGCCACAACAGACTGTATTTTCTTCCATTTTCAAAGTTCTTACTTTCCTCAAAAACACACTTGTGTAGAAGGGGCCGATTGATAGAGAATTTGTGATAATGTAGGATATTTGTCCCTGTTTGATTGGTCCTATTTTTGGACTAAATTCCTATTTAGGCAGGCTGCTTTTATATTAGGTGGAACTGTATGCATGGGTACATCTAACTCAAACGTACTTCATTTTTTTTCTCCATAGAAAAATATTTTTCCATGTGGGTGGGTAAACCACTTTGTCTACACACCAATAAAATATCGGTGTGTCCCTTTCCCGTTACCACTGTGGAAACATACTTACTTCTGCCATCAACAGGAATACATTTGTGTGCATTTACATGATGGGAAACCACCTTAAAGACCTATATGAGCGCCCACAAACATATGGGTTTGTGAGTGTACATACCTTTACAGGTAGGCCCACTGAAAATCTCACAAAACCACGTCAACTCTAGATTTACATCGGACTGGTGGAATTTCAACTTTCGAAGATGCACTTAAGAAGCAACAAAGCAGCTCACGCAGCCTTGAGGACTTTCCAGTGTGGAGTGCGTAACGCGCAATACATCTGCAGGCGTCGCGTTACCCAGAGTTGCGTGTTCACGTTTTATGCACGCTGAGTTCTGCCTCTGGCGTGTATGCATACCAAACAAAGGTGTTCCCTGTGGAAACAAGCCGGGTAAGTTGTAAAGTTCCACCCACTCATACTATCACGGGTTCAAAGAGGATCTGAAGACAATTCACAGAGAGCACATTTGTGTGTTTGTATGTATGATTAAATATTTTCGCGTACACACACAAAAAGTCTGTGGTTTAGGTATCTTTTCTATTTTCGCGCCAAAAGCCAGTGTTTGGGCTTAAAGGTTCGAAAACTTTAGGGGACACAAGCTGAAATTTCGCTTACTATCTCGAAATTATCTGAAGTGAACGCTATTTGTCCAAAAGCATACGAATAATTCGCGGGAGAAGCCTATCGGCTAGTTAGTGTCTCACCCACAATGACACATTGGGATACAAAGGGAGTTAGCCACGTAGGTGCCCAACATTTAGTAAACATTGCCTAAATTGCTTTCTTTAGAACTTCTAGTACACAATGTCGGAGTGGCCCATACAGCAATCAGGCAGTGCCTGATAGGTTGGTCTGACAGACCAGTGTGTGGGCTGTGTTTTTTTAGCAGTTTGTGGGCCGGCTTTATGGCCAGGTGGGCCAGTTTTTACCATGGATTTCCCTGATATTACCAGAGGCATTGCCTGCAGCAAAGCAAGCACAAATTAATGCAGACTTTCATACCTTGCAAAATGCCCATACAGCATGTCTTTACAAGCTCAAAACTGACCTTATTTGAAAATGTGGGCCACTTTTTCAGCTATCTGATTCATCTGATTCTCTAATGGGCTTTTATTTTGGTGACCAAACATTTTTTTATCCCAATCCGACCCTGCTAGTACATGACATTGAATATAGTTCGCAGCAGGCCAATGTATTTCATCTTATACCATATTAATTTCTCTTATGTGTGACATCTAAGACTGTGTGAGCGGAAAAGATGTGAGGTATATACCTTTTTGCTTTGCTGGGCTGGTATTTCAACCAATACAGTTGAAAGCAGAACCAAAATAACATACATTTCTCCAGAATGCATTGTTAGGTCTATTATAAGCACAAAGAACACAAGGTCATGTGGATATGATTAGATCTGGCATGGCAGTGCAGCTGTCTGCCGGTCGTATTGTGAGAGTTCTATAAAATACATAGAGTGGCCTTTGACTCCACCCAGATGTGAATTACTCTCTTACCTTCTGCTATTGCCTGTTTGGTGTATCACTCCACCTCCCAGGAAGGAATGCATGAGAACATTTTTCAGATCTGCGAAGTACTCTCAATCATTACACTGTTGCATTCAAATCTTTATATCACATATGCATTCTACACAGAGTGCAATTCATTTTAGGTCTCACCTGTGACAGCTTATGTACTCCATGTACAATATCTCTCTTGCAAGCGAAATTGTAAACAAAAATGGGGCTTGTAGCCTGTCCATTGCTTAGCATACACTAGCATCATTGTCACTCTTAACTGTTGCCTTTAAGTAACCAGTGGGTGCCAGCTTCACTTTGTCTTCTTTCATGGACCAAGTACTGATTGCTTTAGCTTGATTGCCACCCTTCTGCTGATCTCGCTGTGATTAAGGTACTATTTCTATTATTTCCCCCTCCGTTGTCCTTGTCTGTGTTGCTTCCCCCCCACCCTCATGTCCGTATTGCTTCTTTCCCCTCCCACCCCTTTGTCCATGTTGCTTCTTCAGCTCCCACCCCATCATCATTGTCTGTGTTACTTCTTCCCCCTCCCACCCTCTGTTGTCCAAGTTGCTTCTTTCTCTTCCTCATCCCCCTTATCCCTGTTGCTTCTTCCCCTCCCACCCCAAACATTGTCTCTTTTACTTCTTCCTCCTCCCAACCCATTGTCTGTGTTGCTTCTTCCCTCTCCAGCCCCCTTGTCTCTGTTGCTTCTTCTTCCACTCCACCCTCCTGTTGTCCGTGTTACTCTCCCGACCCACCTCAAGAAAAAAAGCACTATGATGTGAAAAGCGCTGGCCGCTTGTTAATGTTTTTTGGTCCTGTTGCCCTTTCCCTCCCACCCTCCCTATCATCAGTGTTTCCTGTTCCTTCCCACCTTCCCTCTCATTGTGCATGGTACCAATTGCCATAAGAAAAAAAGCACTATGATGCAGCCAATGCTGCCCACATCATAGCACTTAAAAAACATAACTTTTAGCCATTCTACACAGGAGTCTTGCTGCTCCACAACATGGATAAAATGCTGGCAAATCCAATAGCACTTGCAGAGACGAGACTTATTAGCTTTGCCAATGCCAGTTAGGCTCTTGCCCGTGTTGGCAAAGCCAATAATGCAGGTTGTAATGTGGTGAAGAGCATTTGTGAATATTTGTCTTTACAAACATCAGCACAATAAAACCCCAGACTCATTGAGTTTGCCAATTCTTGTTTTGCTGTAGGTTTCTGTGTGTCAACAGGAAGTAGCAGTTAAAACTGTGGACAAAAGCAAACGTTACTGATTTCCTCTTTGATGGCGTACTTTAATATTCACTCCTCTTACGTCCAGTACTTCTTCCAGGGTTCTGTGACTCATGAGTAATGGAGGAAAGAGAGAAGATTTCAGCACTACCTCAATCCCAAACCAAAGCCTACCCATTGTGTCTAGAAATTCAACAATCAGAGCGCAGTCAGACCTAGATGTTCCCTCCAGACAGATCTTTTGTCTCCACTGCTGCTGGTTTTGTAATACAATGGGAACCAGAGGACACTAGGATGCACAAACATCCTCTTGCCCTCCCCCAAGGTCTCTAGAGACTAATGGGGTAACTTTAAGAAATGCGACCTCATGCTGTAATGGCTGTCAGATTGTGCTGCTCTGCATGACAAACGCTGCTCTGCATGACAAACACAGACTTTTCCCTTGAGGCAGAATCAGTGCAATCTGTGAACATTGGGAAGGGAGGGCTTTTGTAGATGTTCTGCAGTGTTATATGTAACACTTTCCTCTCCAGTTTACTGTAGATCAGTCATCCACCAATGTTCCTCACCTACTTACCTCAAGTATTCTATTTTTTCATGCCTGAGAGTCACGACGGTCTTCCCGTTACTTCTTTGAGAGATTTTATTAGGGGCAGAACACTTCTAGTGCCGTCTGATTTGTCTACTCTGCACATTTTGGTCCCTTTTGAACATTTTTGTTTCTACGGAAATCCAAAACGATCACCTACGAAATATAGGTCTTGTGACAGTTTTTTTTTTATAGTGCTTTCATCTATTAAGAGCAGATAACATTGTATTTTCCCTGCAATTGAAGCATCAGTTTCCTAACTCAACCCATCTAAAATAGAATCTTAACTATATTTACAATAAACCTTATCTTGCATTCATGGGGTAGGATACCACCTTTAAGAAGTACATTGATAGAGGAGACCTCCTGTACTTACACCAGAACTTTGAAGTAAGACCACCTCTTGCACCACCACAAGCACGTGAGTACGAAGATCACTTCTTGCATCTCCACCAAGGATATGTAGCAAAGAAGGCCTCCAACAACACTAGCAGCAATAGGAAATGAAGAAAACATCCCATTATTCTATCAACACCTGAACTCTTACATCTAACTTCATGGAGCAGAGAATACCTTGTGTTCCATCACCAAGGCACCAAAATGACCTTCTGTAACACCACAGAGAACACGTAGGCAAAGAAGGCTTCCTACAGCATTATCAACACCAGGATAGGAAGAAGACCCCTCCATCTTTTGTCAGCACTAAAACTCGTCCATCTCAATTAACGTCTTAGAGTGAAGAAGTCCTCATGTACCATCAATGGGGTAATAAGATAATCTCCTGTAACACCACTAACAACATATATAAAAGAAGACCTCCAGGTGAAGTATCACCAACAAGAAAGGAAGAAAACTCCACACTCTTCTATCAACACCAGAACTGTTTATCTCCACTTCTTTCATGGAGTGAAGAAAACCTTCAGCTTGTAGCCTCCTCAAGTTGGCACCCTTGCTAAGCAGTGAATGAACACACTACATTTGCTCTAGGTACAGCTTTTACTGTGGTCTATGCACTAAATTAATTTATCAAAAACAAATGTCATGTCCCTGCTCTTTGTAACTTTCGGAATGAGTGAAATGGCCACTGTGAGCCATATTTCCCTCCCAATGTTTAAACTGATTTCTTTTACAATTATATTGCAAATCACCCATTGCTTAGACTGTGCAAACTGGAAATTGTGGGCCATATTTATCAATCTCTCATGCAACACAATGCAGCAAGTCAACGTGTTGCGCTGAATGAAATGGAGGAGGCAGAAATGTGCCATATTTACCAATATATGGTGCATTCCTGCCCTCTGCCTGCATTGCCTCACACCCTACTGCCTAACACCACATGCTCCACCCATGGAACACCTTCCCAGGGCAAGGTAATACAGTGCAGCAACTTGCGTTACTCCAGATTTACCAAGCAACGCAGGGCCATGAAAGGTGGCCTTGCGTTGCTTGGTAAATCTGACTTTAGTATTTGCTTGCCTTTGTGACACCATGCGAGACACAAAGGCAAAACAATACTATGATAAATCTGGCCCTGTACATTGTATTTACTCTCACACAGCAGCCTTTCACAGTCACCAAATTTGTTGGCCCAGATTGTACTTTCTCCTGCATGACCTAAACATGCAATGCTTAGTGATGAATTCTCATC
The DNA here is from genome assembly GCF_031143425.1 of Pleurodeles waltl. Taxonomy (NCBI): domain Eukaryota; kingdom Metazoa; phylum Chordata; class Amphibia; order Caudata; family Salamandridae; genus Pleurodeles; species Pleurodeles waltl. Next base: position 530,644,101 of record NC_090450.1, on the reverse strand, counting down.
CCATAGGGCAAGCAAAATACATTTCCCAAAATTAAGAATTTATACATTTCGTAGTTGTCTGTGCTTTCTGTGATAGTTTAATTATGTAATCCAGTGCTTCCACAAAAGTTCTCTGGCCTGCATTCATCTCACTATCATTTTGTTTATGATTCTCTTCTTTTTAGGACTGGTTTGACAGCGCAACTGTCAGCAAATTATTGTTACCAGTTCTGCCAATTATACACAGAGTGGATTTTGGCTCCTCCGTAAGGAAAACTTTTTTGTGACTGTAGACTATTAGCTGTTAGGTGTATTATTCCATCCCCTATTGAGTGCTTGTTCCACAATGAAAAAAGGACTATTTTACACCTCAAAAGTACATTAAATTGTCACACAATAGGGCCAATATTTATGAAATGTTTGCGCCGCCTTAGCATCATTTTTTTATGCTAAAGCGGCGCAAACATAACTAATTATTTATATTTTGACCCATCTAGCGTCAAAATTTAGGAGTTAGCACAATTTTAAGGGAGCGCCAAACCTCCTTGCTTCTCATTGCGACAATGAGATGCAAAGTAGGCGATCCCTTCCAAAAAAAGAATGAAGCTAGGAATCTAGCGGCATATTTACCTACCAGCGCAAAAACAATGCAAACCAAGGAAGCAGACTTAAAAAATGGCGCTAAGGCCAAGTAGCGTCAAATTTTAATGCCTGGTCAGACCAGGTGTTAAAAAGGAGCTCACACACCACCACTCAAGGAAAACACACAGAAGGAGCTTTGGAGACCTCGAGGACAACATGGAAGTGATACTTCTCCAGCTTGGCACACGCTGCAGACATCAGCGAAGACAGCAGGTCCCTCCACCACCACTGCAGCAACCCCAAACAATCAATCAATCAATCAAAGGCATTTGTATAGCGCACTGCTCACCCGGAGGGTCTCAAGGCGCTGGGGGGGGGGGAACGCTACTGCCCGAACAGCCAGGTCTTGAGTTGCTTCCTGAAGGCGAGATGGTCTTGCTTTGTCCGGAGGTGGATGGGGAGGGAGTTCCATGTCTTGGCTGCCAGGTAGGAGAAGGATCTTCCTCCGATGGTGGCTCTGCGGATGCGGGGGACGGTGGCGAGAGCGAGGCTGGCGGAGCGGAGCTGGCGGGTGGGCTTGTGGAAGGTCAGGCGGCTGTTGAGGAACTTGGGGCCCAGGTCGTGGAGGGCCTTGTGTGCGTGGGTGAGGAGTCGGAACGTGATTCTTTTGTTGACGGGGAGCCAGTGCAGGTCTCTCAGGTGTCCGGAGATGTGGCTGTGTAGGGGGATGTCCAGGATGAGTCGTGCTGAGGCGTTCTGGATCCGTTGGAGTTTCTTCTGGAGTTTGGCGGCGGTGCCGGCGTAGAGGGCATTCCCGTAGTCCAGCCGACTGGTGACGAGGGCCTGGGTGACCGTCTTCCTGGTCTCGGTGGGGATCCACCGGAAGATCTTTCGAAGCATGCGCAGGGTGTTGAAGCATGAAGATGAGACGGCGTTGACTTGTCTGGTCATCGAGAGGGAGGAGTCCAGGATGAAGCCTAGGTTGCGAGCGTGGTCCGTTGGCTTGGGGGTGGCTCCCAGGGCGGGGGGCCACCAGGAGTCGTCCCAGGCGGATGGTGATGATCCCAGGATGAGGACCTTCGTCTTGTCTGAGTTCAGTTTCAGGCGGCTGTTCTTCATCCATTCGGCGACGTCTTTCATCCCTTCGTGTAGGCTGGCTCTGGCGGCGTCCGGGTCGCTGGTGAGGGAGAGGATCAGCTGGGTGTCGTCGGCGTAGGTGATGATCTTGAGGTTGTGTTGACGTGCGATGGTTGCGAGGGGGCTCATATAGACGTTGAAGAGGGTGGGGCTGAGCGATGACCCTTGTGGAACTCCGCAGATGACTTCGGTGGCCGCTGACCGGAACGGGGGGAGGCGGACTCTCTGGGTTCTTCCGGCGAGGAATGAGTTGATCCACTCCAGGGCCTTCTCCTGGATGCCGGTGTTGTTCAGGCGCTGTACCAGGGTGCGGTGGCAGACAGTGTCGAACGCTGCGGAGAGGTCCAGGAGGATGAGGGCCGCAGTTTCCCCATTGTCCATTAGGGATCTGATGTCGTCTGTGGCTGCGATGAGGGCGGTCTCCGTGCTGTGGTTGGCTCGGAAGCCGGATTGCGAGTGGTCGAGGGATCCGTTGGTCTCGAGGAAGGCGGCTAGCTGTCTGTTGACGGTCTTCTCGATGACTTTGGCAGGAAACGGGAGGAGCGAGATGGGGCGGTAGTTCTTGAGGTCGGAGGGGTCTGCAGTTGGTTTCTTCAGCAGGGCACTGATCTCGGCGTGTTTCCAGCACTCCGGGAAGGTGGCGGTGTTGAAGGAGGCGTTGACGATGTCGCGGAGGTGGGGTGCGATGATGTGGTCGGCCGTGTTGAAGATGTGGTGTGGGCAGGGGTCCGTAGGGGATCCGGAGTGGATGGTGTTCATTGTGCGTGTTGTGTCTTCGGTGCTGACTGGGGTCCAGGTGCGGAGGGTGGCGGTGGGCGGCATCGGTTCGGTGGTGGGGTTTGTGGTTGGTGGGCCGAAGCTGTTGTGAATGTTGGCGATCTTGTCGTGGAAGAAGGCTGCGAGGGAGTCGCAGAGGTCTTGCGAGGGAGTGATGTCATTGTTTCCGGCGTCGGGGTTGGAGAGCTCTTTGACGATGCTAAAGAGTTCCTTGCTGTTGTGGGTGTTGTTGTCCAGTCGTTCCTTGAAGGCTGTCTTCTTTGTGGCGCGGATCAGTTGGTGGTGTTTGCGGGTGGCGTGTTTGAGGGCCGTCATGTTGTCTGTGGTCTGGTTGGTGCGCCAGGTGTTCTCCAGGGAGCGGCAGTTCTTCTTGGAGGTGATGAGCTCGTCGGTGAACCAGGAGGCTTTCTTGCTGCTGCGTCTGCTGGGGGGGTTCTTCTTCAGTGGTGCGAGGGCGTCTGCGCAGTTGGTGATCCACTGTGTGAGGTTGTTGGTGGCTTCGTTGGGGTCCGTTGAGCTGGTGGGGGGGTTCTGGCTGAGGAAGGTGGTGAGCTGGTCGCCGGTGATCCTGTTCCAGCTCCTGCGGGGGGCTTGTTGAGGGTGGTGGTGGGTCGTCATTTTACTGAAGCTGAAGTGGACGCAGCTGTGGTCAGTCCACTGGAGATTGGTGGAGTGGCTGAAGGTGACATATTTGCTGGATGAGAAGACTGGGTCAAGCGTGTGGCCGGCGTGGTGGGTAGGGGTGGTTACCAGTTGCTTGAGTCCGAGGTTGGCCAGGTTGTCCAGTAGAGCAGTGGTGTTGCGGTCCTTGTCGTCCACAGTAGCCACAAAGGCAGTGCAGAAGGTGGGATGAGATCTTCAGACTGCCTCAGACAGCGCACACCCATCCTTTTACTGAGGGAACAAGATGTGATCCGGATGTACAGACTGAACCGGGAGTCCATTCTATGCCTGCTGCACCATATTGTGCCACACATCACAGCAAGGGTGCAAACCCCCACTAACATTCCACCAATGAGCAAACTTCTCGCTGCCCTCCATATGCTGGCATCTGGATCTTTTCAGTTAACAGGTGCACAAGTGGCTGGTGTCGGCCAGCCATTCCTCTTGGTCCTTCTACCTAAGGTCCTGGACGCTATCATACCTCTCACACCCCACCACATCTGCTTCCCAAAAACCCAGCATCTGCAGCAGGAGACCAAGCAAGGTTTCTATCAAATTGCTGGGTTTCCGCATGTGCTGGGTGCAATGGACTGCACCCATGTGCAACTGGAGTCACCAGCAGCAACAGAACACCTATAAAGGAACCACAAACACACACATTCAGTCAATGTGCAGGCCATCATGGACCACCATGGGCTCTTCACCAACATCCTTGCTAAATATCCCGGCAGTGTCCATGATGCCTACATACTTTGCCATTGCACCATCAACGAACGGTTCCAAGATGGCCAATATGGCAATGGCTACTCATAGGTAAGCCATCATAACACACACAACACACCTAGGACACATATACAACACTACACTGCATACATTGCACTTCACAAACACATACAACCATATCTATATAACACAGCCACACCTTGACTGACATACCACGTGTGGACAGGTGGAGCTAAGTCCCCTTTGCATACAGAAGCTGCTTACAAACCACTACAAGTGTCCACCCGTTGACAACTAAATACAAATCACACACACACACATTACACCAAACAAAGAAGCACCCAGGCATGTCAATGGCATAGGCCATAGTCATTTTGAGAAAGTCACACATAAGCAGAGTCCCACGTAAATCATGATGTGCAAGCCTTTGGCAGAACTTAAATCAAAAGCCACCCAAGTGGTGCCATAACCAACTACATATCATCTACACATACCTGACATATCCGTAGTGTGCACATACACCTGTCTGCTGCATTGTGTCGCACACATACAAATACAAAAGTATATGCGATTAAATACCTTGGGGCAGAATCGTGAGAAATGTGGCACCACCTACTCCAGTACCACCTCACATGCGCCCCTAGTCCCCCCTAACACCAACATGTCTGTTCCATATACCAGAAACAGTCCATCATGGTGCAGAGTTTGTGAAAAAACTGTAACAATCATGGATGCCATAGTAGGACTCGGTAGGAGTATAGAGGACATACCTGACCTAACATGCATTGTACTAAGGGACCCATGTGAAAAATGGCTGTGCCCCCTTCCAAAGTCTGCACTGTGCATGTGTAGAAAGTGTCTGTGAGAAATCTACTACTACACCAAATGACATCATCCTACTATTGTGTGATGCACACCTGAGTACACTTGATGGCTGCCACAAGCATCATCTGCCATGAAGGGTCACAAAGTGTCACACTGCATGCGTTGTGCCACATGGTAACATGGACGGCACAGTATGGCTTTCTATGGCAACTATGGTGTCTTAACATCTAACACCATTGTGGTACAAGGAGGTGGTAGGTTCCATCTAACAATAGAACACTGCTTCAAATATGGACTATGCAGCACATTTTCCTAAAGTATAACCATCATTTTGGGATCAATATTAAAATTCCCAGACCCTTGAGCCACTACCCAAGATTGTCATGTCCATCAACACAGTCCAATGAAACCATTTCACAAGAACAGGAACATACACTATATCACAAGCAAGTCTGTGTCACCAATTCAACTAAAACTAACAACTGCCATGGTATGTTCCAAACCACTATCAAGCTTTATCAACACATCTTCTCTCTTTCCTTTGCAGCGGATCAAGGGAACGGCATAAAGCCGTGGGTGACTACTCCATTTGCCAATTCCACAATGGTGGAAAAGCGGGCCTACTACGAGGGGCACAGGAAAACACACAGTGTGGTGGAGAGGACACTTGGGCTCCTGAAATCAAGGTTCAGGCGCCTGGCCCTTACAGGAGGAAGTCTCTTGTATGCTTTTCTACTCGTTTGCAAAATAATTCTGGCATATGCAATCCACCACAACATCTGTGTCAGAACAAATATCCCCTGGGATGACCAGGTTGATGTCCCCATCGAGGAAGAGGATGATGATGGAGCAGATAATTTGGAGGGGGAACAACAGAACACTGCTGCAGGAGTTCGCAGGAGACTCCACATTGTTGAGATCTTCTACACATAGTCTCTGTACTAAAAACATCACATTGTAAATCCCACAAATAAAATACTTTGCACCTGATTCTCCACTACATAAACCATTGGAATGTGACTCAAACCTCAGCGAGCAAATAAGAAACACAAAGGTGACAAGTATGGTAGCAACATTGTTAGCAACATTGTTTGTGATGTAAGAGGGTCTACTGCCTCCATCTCACATATCAGTGACACGCAATTCACAGGCTTGTGACTCCTGAAGGCCTATATCCATGCACCACTACATATATTGTGCCGTCAAGTGGCCCATTCACCACAACAACACCATGCCTAACAGGATGTATACCTGGGGAGGCACACATAAGGTAGGGGCTGTCAACAAATGGATATTAGGTAATGTAGGAACAGGACATTGTCACAACTAATGCTGATTGCAGCTTTGTCTGCATGGTACATGTGTGACAACGGTGGGACATAATTGGTAACTAGGGACCTTCATTAATTGTCCAGGGATTGTAATCAATGTCCGATGCTGAGCCTGAACAGTGCATCCATGGGATAATGTCCTGGCACTGCCATTGGGCACAACGGTGACACATGGTGGACTGTACCTCACATATGGCGCACACGTGTTGGCTGTGGCATGCGCAATGGGTTGCCAGACAAAGTAACCAGCTGTGGGTGCAGAATCACTATCCAAACGAATGACCCATTGCCAGGATCTTAGGATTTATTGGGACAATGCACCACCAAATATTTCTCTGGGTCCAATGTAGGCAGAGCATCTTACACTCACTATGTACATGAGGTGCACACTTGTCACACAACTTGCTGTCTTGACACATGCCTAGAGCAAATCCAGATAAACATGAAGACTTATGTATGGGTGTATGTCCTAGGTTTCAACGGGTTTGCCACTATCAACAATGCTTGACATGTGTCAGCATGTTTACCTAGTATGCTCTGTATAACAACATTACACAGCACATAGCAATACACACCACTCATTGTTTCATTGTCACTCAAATGACAGAGCAAGTACATGGTAGCAACAGTAACAATTTATCCCATACATGTTTTGGGCTCCAACATCGCAGTCAGGTGTGGGATGTGCTACTATGTCCAGCATTGTTAAATAATGTCTGAGACACAACATCAAACTGAGTGGGAGTAGACTCACATATATGTTGCATGTGGCTAATGAACAGTACAGTACTGAGATGATTTCACACATCAACATCATTCAGTCATGGTAAGAGTTACCTAGTTTGTTGCATGCTGGAAGTAACGCATAACCATGTTCAATGGAGGATGTGGATGGACAGCTGTGAGACACCCACAGATACTTGCAAATACAACATGGGAGGTCACTTGGAAACAGTACAAGACCTGTGGCAGGTGCGCCGCCATGGGGATTCCGACACCCCATACCGCCATCCTGTTCCTGGCGGTTCGCCCACCAGGAACAGGATGGCGGTATGGGGTGTCGTGGGGCCCCTGGGGGCCCCTGCAGTGCCCATGCCAATGGCATGGGCACTGCAGGGGCCCCCGTAAGAGGGCCCCACAAAGAATTTCAGTGTCTGCCTAGCAGACACTGAAATTCGCGACGGGTGCAACTGCACCCGTCGCACCTTCCCACTCCGCCGGCTCCATTCGGAGCCGGCTTCCTCGTGGGAAGGGGTTTACCGCTGGGCTGGCGGGCGGCCTTCTGGCGGTCGCCAGCCAGCCCAGCGGGAAACACAGAATCACCGCAGCAGTCTTAGGACCGCGGAGCGGTGTTCTGTCGGGGGAACTCTGGCGGGCGGCCTCCGCCGCCCGCCAGAGTTGGAATCACCCCCTATATACCTTACCAGTAATGCAGGAAAACATGGGGAAGGGACACACATAGACCAATACTGACTGTACAACACATCAGTGTCTACATGTCAACATTTAACATATGTACAGAGAGAGTGGCCAGGTCAGTACATAACCCAGTCAAGTTTGCCACTAGCATACCATTGTATTTGCCCATTGCATGCACCATGACAGGAGGCAGTGACAGACAACACCATCTGTACCCTGCCACGTTTCCAATATTGAAGTCACAACAGATATACAAGCCCTAAACAAGCTGCCCATGGAAACAACTAAGGACATCAAATAATGAGACATGTCCTACATGTGCAAGCACTCGAGCTCTGTACATAAGAGGGGAAGGCTGACATCAAGTACCGAGGAGGAAAATGTGATATCCTGGTCTTTATGACCACAATTGTGCATGTGTCTGTCTGCTGGGGAGTTTGCATAGTTCTGCTGAGTAGCAATCATTAAGAGTCTAGATCCCTGCTCAATCAACCCACACACCACTGCTCTGGCTACATTAACTTATAACACTGTCAGAGGCCTGATGCATGTGCACTGGGGGCTGAGTAAACTGGAGCACCATTAACCTGTCCCTTCCCATGCAACCATGCACACAGTGGTGATGATGAGTAGGCTGGCATCTATGTTACACAGTGGTATGCCATTGTATATGACAGTCATAGCAAACATGATGTCAACAAATGTAAGTGCCCAGTTGGAGGCATGCACACATATACCACATATCTCAGCACACATGTACCACTATAATGGCTCAGGCATGGCAATGTGTATGGATTATGAACAAAAGGCAACCTAGCACAAAAATAAGGGCATAGGTATCACAAGATGAGTGACTGAAAGAAATTTCCTTCACATGTGTTCCGACATACGAAAACATAGGTGGCACTGATGTGACTATACATGCATTTGTAAAATGCCAACATGTGCCCATGCAGGAAGATAGTAATGTGAGGTTTCACATCCCATGAACACACCACTGTCGTCATATGTTACAGAAATTACAGAACACGTCTTTACACACACACAGCATATACCAACCTTCACTAACACGTGTACATAACATCTCCTGCAACTAAGATGCATTGAAAACCAAATGGCACACCTGTAGCAGAGCAACATGAAGTAAAATCCAACACACCAAAGAGTGGACAAATATGCACACACAAATTGCCAGGGGTTTAGTGAGGTCAATGCAGTCCAACTCCACTGAATACTCTGAGTACAAATTGTCATAGTCGTCACATGCCTTACCATGTGTTGGACATAGATCATCATATATATTCTGTTGTAGGTATGTGTACATTTGTATCTCAGACATAACAATGTAGTCCACCCACAAATTAGTATTCATACACATATGTACACATAGCACACATGTTCCAACATGTATGTGGACAAAGTGTAGATACCATATTCACATATGCACAAGGTATGAGTAATCGCATGCAGCAGACTTATAGACAAACTTATAGACAAACCTATAGGTTAAAATAATGCGAAGACATCAACTCCACACTGCAACGTAAGTAAAATGATGCCTGGGCCCTGAGCGCCAATTACACATTCACATGCCTTTTAACGTACCATGGTGAACAATTGACGCATGACTGTCATGCATCAACATTTTTCACACATACGCATATACCATTCAATTCCCCTAAGCTAAAAGACGCCTAGCCCCTGAACGTCTATTACACGTCCACAGGCAATTTCATGCAAAAGGTGAGAAAAACGATGCATGACCGTCATGGTCAAAAAAACAACGCATGACTGGAAATGTGACGCACACAACCAGGAAGTGATGAAACAGGACATCCTGCCTGCAAACATGGTACAGTGAGTTTACTTTCACTTTCACTTCACAGTCTTATTGTCTCTAACTGTGTGAGGGTGTGTGGAGCTGCTGTAGGAGTTTTGGAGTGTTGGAGAGTTTGTAGTGTTTATTGTGCTGTGTCCTTTAGGTGTTGTGTTTTATTTGTCTTTAAACGTGTCCTTTATATTGTAAGTGTACTGTTTTTGTCTCTGTATTGTAGGATGTTTGTCTGGGGTAGTGTAGTTGTTGGGGTAGTTAGGTTAGGTGTTAGGTATATTTATTTTTTGTTTTGGATGAACTGCATTTGCAGTCCAGTATGTCTGGGAAAGGGGGGATGGCACAGATGTCGGCCGATGAGCTGGTGGGTTTTATATGGCTAGTTTAGCACTACCTCCCCATGATGCTGCAACTGGGTGGCCATGTCATTCTTGGCTACCCTACAGAGGCAAGGTGGCTGCAGTGGGACAGGGTGCTCCGCCACCTAACACAGATCTTTGGGGCAGGCAGGAATGACCACCAATTAAAGCATCGCTGGGCAGACCTCGTTACAAGGGAGCAGGATCTGCTGGATCATCTGGGCATAGAGAATGGTAGAGCAGTTGGCAAGTCTCCCATTTCCATACAAAGTCCTTTCTTTTTCATGTGCGTGACAGTCGTAGATACGGTTGAGTGTTGCATGTAATGGTTGTGGATCTGGACATGTCATATACTACCTGTATGAAGAGTCCCAGCGCCACCTTAATCCTGCAAATCAAATGTACAATAATGAAGGCGATGTAGGGCAGATGTACCATTTTCCCTGCACAACCATTAAAAAGTGTTGTGATGCATGCATAGGGCAACTCGGTAATGAGCAGCACCTAATGAGGCCTGCACCATGCATTATGTGTGGAAGGGGGTCCCAAAACCTGTTTGGGAGGCAAATGTATAAGCCACTGAGTAAAATGAGCAATCCCTTATTTCAAATTTTCATGCACTCTGAACGGCTGCTGAGAGCAGGTGTGATATGGGGGCATATGAATATATGAGATGGCCCCCTCATGTACTCAGCAGATGTCGTGATGATATGTTGCAACTCCTGCTGAGTACATCATTTACCTACACATAAATAGATGCAGTTGGACCCTACCTGCATCATGCTGTGCCTTAGTTCTCATTAGGCGTACACATGGCGGAGGCAACGGGTGCACTGAGGGTCACAGGGACTGTATAGATTAAATCGGTGCTACACCACTGTTGTTCTATCTGCCCCTTTGTGTCATTGGCCAAGGCCATGTAAGGGAGCTTCACCATGCACTGGGTCCAGACTACTAGCACTTCCCTGTTCTAGTTCATTGTGTATCACATACATCCTATTCTATGTCTATTACCACACAAATGTGCAGAGTAAATTCCACAGGCCTGCTGCTTCCCAATGACAGTATGGAGCTGCCCTGCATCTACTCCATCACTGGCACATCACTCAGTAACCTGCACCAACAAATGCATCCTTGGACCACAGAGCAAGTGTGTCTGTGTTGAGGCATATTTCTGTGCCCATGTTCTTATCCCTCCCTGGACAAATAATGATATACCATGGCAACAATGGCTGGCCACACACTATTGGCAATGCATCCATAATTTCAATCAGTCAATGTGCAGGTAGGTACAACTATCTTCACATGAGTAAACTTCCACAACATTGATCGTGTGTGTGCCTTGTGATGGCACACACGTACTACTTACTTCACGGAAGGATGTATCACGGTATTCCTCAACACCTTGGAATACCCACACAATTCCTGGGCAGTAGTTTGTCAGTTTGCTGTGACAATGAGGTAGATGTCTACAACATCTGAGGCAAGCTCAATTGCTATGGGTGTCACAATGGGACAGCCACTGCAATAACCATTGCATGTCTCTCAGATGCAATACACAGTGTTAAGCAGTCACATATGTCATGGAGATGTAGAGCTAACAGACATCTGCATGACAATGCCACGTATAAATGGTGTAGAGAGAAGCACCACAGGAGTGTTGGGGACAGTGATCATTTGTAGGTACGTGGGTCTACATTATCTGAGAATATGTATGAGTGACTGATCATAGATGCTTGTCAGTTGCTCTGATCTAAAACTAGGATGACTTGCTCACTCAGCCTAACAAGTTGACAGTGAACAATGTTCTCCATTAACTGATATGTACAAATTACACTAAGCAATGTTTTCCATTCATGTCTTTCAGGTGGACCTGCGCTCTACACCTTAGGAGAGGTTGCCCAATTTGAAGACCCCTATGCATCCAATAAGTGTCATCTTGTTCATCATGTGCGCTAATCCAGGGTATGGTGTCAGTCAGTCTGAAGTGTGAAATGCTATGAAAGATGGTTTTCCCTGACCAATGATGTGATATAATTGGAAAATGGGTGGTGATATAACGAATGATGTGCAATGAGAATGGATTGCTTGTAGTACAAGGGGCAATGTGTGCTGGCATGGAATTGTGTGAAATAGGAATTGTAATGGCTGGCCACTTATTCATTGATAGGTCTCATGGCAGCTGTTTATGTACATAGCATGCCTGCTGACAAACACTGTGTCACAGCACCATTTTCAGCACTGTGTGCCACACATAGTTAAACTTAATGTCAAGTCGGTACAGATGTGGGTTATATCTGCAGGGGTCTCTAAGGAGACACACACCACAGGTGCCTCAGTACCCTTAAGATATAATGAGTCTGTAGTATTGCAAGGAGCCATATTGTGCTGCACAACAGTCAGTAGTGTACACAATTAGTAGACAACTCAACTCCAGATGGTGGTGGGAAAAGTCTATGATTCTTCCCATGCCAGATCTCTGCAGTTTTCACAACATGGATCTGCCACCATGATATTTGTGAGTGATGTAGGTCACATCATATATGCATATGATGTGAATGCTGTGTGCGTACCTGATACTTTGATGATGTCTGACATACTGTCTAGTAGTGCATACATTTGCCATCCAGTATTCCAGCCAGTCACAATGTGTATGTATTCTTTATCATGGACAGGTAAATATAGTACTACACCTGTTATTGGTGGGGTCCTGCAATTTCATTGCTGGCAAGTGTGGTACATCTGACAACAGGGAAGTTTGGAACTGTACCCTGCAACACTGACAGTTGGCCATCACTGATAAGGTTAGCTTTTCCTGTTCCACACAAAGAAGTTGTACTGACACTCCCATATGGATAAATTATCATTGATTTCGTTCAGAGCCATGCATGCCGTATGTCTTCTTCAAAGGATATTGATTCAAAATCATATAGTATACACAGTAAGTTAGTTGTAGCCAACAACACCATCATTCAGCTTTCTCATGTTATGATCCTAGTGTGTGGCTTAGTGTCTGACAGTCATGCGCTCATCTACTGATATTCTGTATACACTGACATGGATTGACACAATGCTATCTTTTAGCTGAGTAGATGGATCACAGTAAACATAGAAATGCTTCATGTGTACAAGGTGCTTATTTACAATGTGCAATTGTAATTGTGATTTCTATACAATATCCATTTCATAGACCCCATAAGAGAACGTTAGCCATATGTAGCACAATCGGAGTCCAGGCTGAAGGGTCATGTCATGAGACATGGTTAGGAGTAGTGTGCATAAGTGAGTAGTTAAAAAAATTGCTAATTGGTATGGAGGAGACAATGATAGCACATAGCAGACAATTCAACAGTGGTTAGGTGAAGAGGGCACATTTCCTACTGTCACAACACTGGCATGATCATAAGCCCAGAACTAAGGAGAAACTGTCCATGTGGCACAGACTGGTGTTACCGGGTGCTTTTCCTTGACAATGTTATTCCTTCCACATCTTCATCCTATGATGTGTGTGGGGCCTCCTGTGCCATGGCTGATGCTGTTGTAGATGTAGAGGGGGCCACACACACTTCAAGGGATAGAGATGTGGAATCAAAGGTCCAGTCAGCTGCCATTTGTGTCAACACATAAGGCATCACTGCTGCAAGGAGGAACTGCTGATTTTTCAACACCACAGCAACATCACAGTGGTAGGCAGCCATGTTTTACCTGAGGGAGGCCACTTCCCGCTGTATGGACTCCAGGGTACCCTGCATGCTGCTGGCAGTTAGAAAGGGCATTTGTTGTAGCCCCTGCTTCATGACAGCAGCTATGTCAGCCAGAGACTTCTGGAGCCCATGTAGTGTGGAGTGGGTGCCTCTGATGGCAGCTGAGGAGTCCTTATTTGGACTGAGGCACCTTCACACTCCCTCTAGGCTGCCTGCCAGGGTCACCAAACCTGCTTGACCAGCTCCCTCTACATTTCTACCACGGTCCTCTGAAAGCTGATCTCTGGGTCCTCGGAGTCCAGGACAGTGTGAGTACTGGCTGGTGGCATGTGTTGGTGGCTGGGTGGTTCATGTGGAGACTCTACAATACTGTGTGTCCTCCCTGCGACTGGAGGTAGTGTATGGAGTGATCCTAGGACATCCTGGAGAGTGTGTTCATTGATGATGGCAGCTGGTTATCCATATCATCAGAATAATCCAGGACATGCAGGTCGGCAGGAGGTAAGCCATCATCCTCTGCAATGAGATAGTGTAAAATCAATATTCGATTGCATTGGCTGTTGACATGGGACATCATGTATTTGCCACTGGAGGCTCAGTGACATGTCACTGACCCAAGGTTGTGGTTGTACTTATGTGTAGCATTGTGCATTACACATGGGTCAAGCTCACTAGTAACGGAAAATGATGGAGTGCAACACTGCACTAAAAGTAACGCACCCTACTGCATCATTTGCACAATGCAGGGATGCGCCATATTTATTTGTATACGGTGTACCGCTGTGTTGTCCCCTGCGCTGGCGCTAAATTGAGCTGCCTAGCTCCAATGCAGACATCCTTGCACCATCCTGCAAGGATGTCTGCATTGAAGGGTTTGATTGTTTGTGTGGGGAAGGTGTCCCTTCCTGCACATACACAATCAGTCATGGTGATTTTGCAGAATGCACAACACAAAGTAGTGCCAAAGCGTAATTTTTAAATTATATTTAAAAGGACACCTTCCTGCACATTGACAATCATGGCTGGCATTTTGCTCTTTCTATGCGTGCTGCAGAATGGATCACACATAGAAAAAGAAAATACGAGGGGGAATAAAAGTATACCTCCTCATTGTGTCTTGTTAACACCACCCTTGGGGTGGCGTTAGATTTTGGCGCCGCCTCAGGTTTACTAAAACTTGTAAATCTGAGGTAGCGTCAAAATGCAATGGGTGTTGCTGTGGCACGCCCACAGCAACACCGATTGCATGCCCTTCCACGCAAAGGGCTGCGTGTGAAGGGGCCGTATTTACAGGGTAGCGTTAAGCCACAAAAAGTGGCTTAACACCACCTTGTAAATACGGCACAGGGCAGTGTACCACCGGCGCATCCCGAAAAATGAAGCTCTAGTGGTGCTTGGGGCTCATAAATATAGTTCTGGGTATTTTAGGGCATATGTAGGTGCCCCAAGTGCAACCTGAATGTAACTTTTGGTGATGCTCAGTTGGCACAATGCTCTGCACCATATGTATTAGGTGTCATGAAGCCACTTTTTGTGCCTTGATGCTACCTTGTAAATATGGCACCTTCACACCCAGCAGTTTGCATGGAAGGTGTGTGCAGTGGGTGTTGCTGTGGGCGTACCACGGCAACACCAATTGCGTTTTGACACTCCCTCAGAATTTGGACTATTTGAATACCGGACAATGGGCCAATATCTGACACCAGCCCAGGGGATTAGCATAGCAAAATCTAGCTTACATTATTACTGGATTTCTTGCTTTTACTATGTGTGCTGCATTCTGCTGCACACAGAGTAAGAGCAAATTACACTTTAAGGGGCATATTTATACTCTGTTTGCACCGAATTAGCGTCATTTTTTAAAAACTCTAATTCAGTGCAAAACTAACTCCATATTTATACTTTGGTGCTAGACCCGTCTAGCGCCAAATTTATGGAGTTAAAGTCAGTTTTTGGAAGTGGAGACCTACCTTGCCT
Source organism: Pleurodeles waltl (assembly GCF_031143425.1). Taxonomy (NCBI): domain Eukaryota; kingdom Metazoa; phylum Chordata; class Amphibia; order Caudata; family Salamandridae; genus Pleurodeles; species Pleurodeles waltl. The sequence continues at coordinate 530,628,794 of NC_090450.1, read as the reverse complement.
TAATGAGATGCATGGTAGGTGTTCCCGTGCAAAAAATCACTCTATGGCCTTAACACCATATTTAAGGGCATATTTATACTCTGCAGCATATTTATATTCTGTTTGCACCAAATTAGCGTCATTTTTTTAACTCTAATTCGGGGCAAAACTAACTCCATATTTATACTTTGGTGCTAGACCCGTCTAGCACCCAGTCCCTGATTTATACTTTTTTTGTGCCACATTAACGTCATTTTGTGATGCAAAAGTGGTGCAAACTTACAAAATATTGCCCCTTATTTATACTTTTTGCTGCAGAACTGCACTAATTCAGTTTTGCACCAAAAAGGTTAGCACCGGCTTGCAGCATTTCTGTGCACCAGCCGGGAACCATATTTATGGAATGGTGCATGCCAGTGCACAGGGAAGGCTAGAGTAAAAAAAAAATGACTTTAGTCGGGTGGGGCTGGCAGTATAGAAGAAGAGGGTTTAGCACCAAAAAATGACTTTAGGCAGGTTAGAGTAAAAAAAACAATGACTCTAACCAGATTAGCGTCATTTTATGGTGCTAAACCTACCATGCCACATGACTCCTGCCTTAAAAAAGGCAGGAGTCATGTCCACCACCCCAATGGCCAGCACAGAGGACAAGGGTCCCCTGGGTATGGCCATTGCATCCTGTGCCATGTATGGGGGCCCATTTCAGGGCCCCCTGTGGCACTTTCAAAAATAAAATGCAATCTTACCTGTGCTTACCTGGGATGGAGTCCCCCATCCTCTGCAGTCCCTCTGGTGTGGGTGGGGGTGCCCCTGGGGCCTGGGGAGGGCACCTGTGGGCTTATTCCATAGTGTTCCACCATGGAAATAGGCCCACAGGTCCCCTAACGCCTGTCCTGACCCAGGCTTTAAAAAATGGGGCAAAGCAAGCTTTGCCCCATTTTTTGACCCCTCATCCCTCCCTTGCACCATTTTTGCATGGTAGTATAAATATGGCGTTAAGGCCATAGAGTCATTTTTTGCACGGGAACGCCTACCTTGCATCTCATTAAGGCAAGGTAGGTTTCCACTTCCAAAAAATGACTTTAACTCCATAAATTTGGCGCTAGACGGGTCTAGCACCAAAGTAAAAGAGTTAGTTTTGCACTGAATTAGAGTAAAAAAAATTGATGCTAATTCCGTGCAAACAGAGTATAAATATGCCCCTTAGAGTCAAAAAATTACGCTCATCTGGTTAGAGTCATTTATTTTGACTCTAACCTACCTAACGTAAAAATTTTTTTACACTAGCCTACCCTTTGCACCGGCTTGCACCATTCCATAAATATGGTGCCCAGCTGGTGTTAAAAAATGGTGCAAGCCGTTGCAAAACTTTTTGGTGCAAAACTGCATTAGTGCAGTTTTGCACCAAAAAGTATAAATAAGGCCCTAAGTTTGTTGTTGTCAAGGACGGTGTTCCTTCCTGCAAATAAACATGGTCCCCCTCAAGGCAGTCATCCTTGCACTATGGGGCAAGGGTGGCTGCTTTGGTGCACAACGTCTGATTTCCACATGCGCAGGTGGGTATATGGCGCATCCCTGTGTTTTGAAAATTACTGTGTGTGATGCTGCCTAATTTTGCACAGCAGCACACTCCAGCATTTTCTGTTTGATCTAGCCCTCTATCTTATCAAACTACGAAATTGCTGACATCTGTACAGCTGCATACATGATGTTTACATACATGCATAATGTGTTGTATGCATTTTATTTTGTGGCCATTCCCATATGACGGTTATGGTTGTGTGTGAGTTGTTGTGGGTTCACCCTGTATGGGTTGTGTTCCACAGGTTGCAAGCTTTAGGACATATTCTTTCTCATTTGGCATGTTTCAGGGCAGCTGCAAGATGTGTTGCAGGACACTGCAGCAGTTTAGATACGCATTGATGTGCCATATTTCCTTGAACAGCCCTGCAATTCCCCCTGCTCAGATTTGTGCTCCCTGCAACTACACAGGCATTGTTGCAGCATGATGACAGGGTGCCTGCCTTGAAGTGAGGATTTGTTCATGTGCAGGGAGGTGTCCCTTCCTGCACATGTACAAGCTATTTCTGTTGATAAGGCATTTCAATGTGTGCTGCAAGATGCAGCACACATGAGTAAAGGCAATGAGACATTGAGGAAGGGAAGCATTTTGGCCAGAGACACCACCCTGACACCACCTCTGGGGTGGTATTGACTTCCGTCCTAGTCTCTGATGTCTACATTTTGTTGGTACAGGGGCTCTGACTATATGCAGTGGGTGTTGTAATAGCACACCCACAGCCCCCACTATTTGCACGTGCCTACCAGGCAATGTGGTGCTTATTTACATGGTGGGGAATAGCCATAGTGAGTGGCCTATGTTGACGTGTATATGTTGGAGTGCATTGCACAACCAAAGTGTCAGTACATGTGTGGCTTGGGTGAGGATGGTGTGTCTTGATTCAGGGCCTATGTGTCCCGATGCAACCCGTTAGCATGCATTGAGTGTGTCCTCTGTGCCTCCCCTTCTGCCATTAGTGGAGTTCCAGATATACCCCATGCAACTTACCCTGCATTTGTGTAGGTTCCTGGTAGTCTGCACTGTCCTGTCCTGCAATTCTAGAGACAAGCTCCTCCAGGATGACCGCTGCAACCATCTCCTCCAACTCATCCAGGTCCTCCTGTGGTGCGGGACTTTGACCTCCGGTCTGCAGTGCTGCCTTACGGTTCCTGGCGAGTTTCTCCTTAGTCCTGCGCTTGAAATCGTGCCAGCGCTTCTTGACCTCAGTGACAGTCCTATTCACCTAAGCGACGCTGTTGATTTTGTCCACTATTGCTTGCTATATTGCGTCTCCCCTACCAAATGGCAGTTTGGAGGTGACGAAGAGCTGGTGTTGGTGGTACTTCACCTCTCTGACCAGGATGTCATGCTCCTCCTCGCTAAAGCGACACTTGAGCTTTCTCTTCTCCTTCTCCTGTTACTTTTCTGGACCTACCTGGCTGGTACTTGGGTGTTTTGGGTCTCCCTGGGGTGTCTCCAGGCCTGATGATTCCATCTTCTCTTGCGATTGCACTCTTTACTGCTTGTGGGTTTTGTTTTGACGCTAATGCAGTGTAAAAAATGGCGCTAACCCTTTTGCGACATGTTTACGTGCAGCAAAACGGCGTAGCGCCACTTTTGCAGCATTAGTCTCATTTTTCCTTACGGCATGTCGCAGCTGTTAGCGCCTTTTTTTTACGCTAACCATACCTTAGCGCCATCCTACATTATTTCATAAATATGGCGCAAGGATGGCGCTAAGGAATGTCGCTAGCTCAAGTTAAAAAAAATGACACACAACTGCACTAGCGTTGTTGTGCATCATTTTTCATAAATATACCCCGAACTTCTTCCTTCTCTCAGAGGCACTGTATAAAGAAAGCAATTATGTTTAGTTTTGTTTTGCTCTGTAGTGGTATTTGTTTAATGCAAGCCAAACCTATTGGTTTGCAAATACTTGTTTTAATTTGCGATGGTAGTAATTATTGATAGTAAGAAAACAACCATAAGGAAAGTCAAAAAGTGCTTGAAACTAGCACAGTAATCATAGATGAAACTTCATTTCAACACCAGTGACTTTATCCATTCTTGAGGTTGATATTTTCTTCAAGTGCTAAGGTCATATTTCAAGAACCCTATAGAGGACAGTACTTAGATTTCATTGTACTACTCTGGATATAATACATTTATTGAATCACTGAAATCCATTTGGATTCTCCTTTCCAGTCTGTCCAGGCTTGGTTAGTATGCAGAACACTACTTTTTAAATAGCCATATTTACATTTGGTGGATCAAAGACTATTGCATGCTCTTTCCTATGGCTAATAAGGAATCTTCTACTATTATGTTCGATCATCTACAAAAGAAGGAAGGTTATGTTAATACTTCTCCTATTAACCATTCTAAACCAGATTGTCCAAAAATGGGGAATGTAGATTAATAGCACCTCCACTCTCAAGTCTCAAGCTACACAACCTTCACACAGTGGCTTGTGTGCAAGCTCTTCTAAAAGTCAGTTAGACAAAGGCAGGCACACCACATAGGCCCCATATTCTGAGTCATGCGGATTGCTGGCTGGCATCCTCTCTTTATTGGGGGCATTAGTGATCCAAAGGGCTTAAATAGAACATATTATGGACTTTTTGAGAACAACTAGGCACGGCTCCTCCGTATGGGCAGAGGAGCATCGCCTCCCCCTCCTCGCCAGCAGCAACCGCTGCAAATCCTTTTACATGGAAAGGATAGTAAACTCTGTTTATTATCCTTTCCATGTAAAAGGGGCTGGCATTGGGGTGATGAGCTGAGGGGAGGGCACTATGCACTCCCCTCAGAGCGCATGTGTTTTTGGCCGGCCGTCTTGGGCCGGCCAAACACACATGCGCACAGGGCTCTCTCCAGCCCAGCAACATGGTTGCTGGGCTGGAGAGAGCCTGCACAGACTCCCAGTTTGCCTAGGAGCACCCAGCCAGGCTGCTGCCAGCCAATCCTGATGCTGCTCTGAGCAGCGTCAGAATTGGCGTAGGGCAGGCTGGGAGCTTGTGCCTGCAGCTGCGACGAGAGAGGAGCGCAGCACGGGAGCAAAGCAGGTAAAAAAAAATTATTATTATTTTTTTATTATTTATTCTCGTGCCATTCGCACACCCAACTTCCCCCCCATCGCCCCCCCCCCCCCCCCCCACCTGCCATGCCGAGCCACTGGAGCCGCTCCTGGGAATCACATGTGAGCATTGTTGTTTCTACATGGTTTTGACCCTATGTTTCACAAGCTGTTTTTGGCTGCTTTCAGCAGTCGAAGTATCCGGGTGGAAAACTAATAATGGCACCAGAATATTGTGGCCAAAATATCACTTGACAAAAAAAAGTCACCTAATTCGCGTACACAAGAGTATCACCCTTTTGGAATTAATAATAGAACATCTACACCCAATGTCACAATAGTTTTTAAACAATACTTAGGGCACTATATCTATGTGATATGATAATCTTCATAACGATGTTCTGACATCCAACCACCTCTCATCTTGTAATCCAGTTGGGAGCTGGCCCCATTTGGATTATTGAGGGCGCTCAGAATGAAGGCCGTAGGGGAGAAAAAATGCCTACATGTGACTCTGGTTAGTTGAGGTAAATGCAGCAGTTAAATGCTCAGAATCAATACCATCGCTGTTGTGGTGTTATTCAATTATGAATGTTGATGGTCCTGTGACAGCACCTAGATGTAGATCCAGTGACTTGAAAGCTATTGTGTTGCAGACTGTAGTGAGCGCTGGAAGATTACGCTGCACTGATGTTTTCCATCCTTGTGTGTAAATATTAACCTGGCATGCCTTGGCTTAGGTATGAGGTTCTACTCAAAGATTTTATTGGAATAGCTTCCCAACTGCTGAAATGATGGATAAAATGTCCTTTCTGTCTGCTGTAGGATTTTATTGAGCCAGTTAGGATCCCTGCTGATAACAAAATAAATCTTGAAATCGCATTTTCGAGTAACAAGAGCAGCCCTTGGTACTATTTATTCCACCCTAAACAATGAGCCTGGGCATAATTTGGATCACTGGCATAATATCCGAACCAACAATATCATGCAAAAAACATATTCTGTCAAGATATTGTTAACAAAAATATTATTTCCTTATCATTTTAATGGTAAGTACAAAAACATGGAAAAATATACTGTGTTACACCAATATTGTTAAAACATACAAAAATATTGTTTATATATTTATTTACATATATATATATATATAGTGTTTCAAGTAGTAAATCCTACATATTTTCAAATATACCAGTGAAATAAAGTTAGTTAAATATTTATCATTAATATTTAATACTATATAAAAATATATACTTATATAAACACACATAAATATAATTGTATATATTACCTAGTGGTGGTCGCCACTAGGTAGTTATAGTTAGGACCTAGTTTCTATAGAAAAAGCTGTTTTTTGCTTGCCTATATCTTTGGCGCTGCTTGATGAATTGTCATGAAACTTTCCCCGAAAAATTTGACAGTCTTGTGAGCTGCTGTCTAAAAAGTTTTGAGGTGATCCGTGAAGCGGGGGCCGAGATAAAGGGTGGGTGGACTTTAGAACGTTGTTAATGTTAAATCCCTTAGGAAAAATTGAACAGCTATTGCGCCTAAACCACTGGACCGAATTACACCAAATTTGGCAAAAGGTAGCTCTTGGTCCAGAAAGAGAAAGAGCCCTTTTTGTTATTTGGTGCAAATCCGTTCAGTAGTTTTTGAGAAATTGAAGGAAATCCAAATTCGCATATCTAGGGACTAAAAGGATTTGCAACCCCTTCCGATCTCGTGCTGAGATCAGATCGGCTGCCAACACTTCAAACCAAGACGTGTTGGCAGCCATTTTAGGAACTCAGCTTGAGCCGAGTCCCAGACAAAAATGTAAAGACAAAGAAAAGGGGCCAGGGTACGGACACCCTGATCCCTTAGCTCTGGTGCTGGGGCCCCACTGGGAACACTCTCCCCTCTGAGCAAAAAAGCATTTTTATTTTCATTTTTGCTGTTATTCACAGCGGATCCAGCAACATTTTTTTTAAAATGAAGCACGGACTTTGTTTTTTTATTTATGCCCAAGTGGGCCCAGTCCTGGGAGCATTGTTTTAAAGTAACTGGGGGCCATCAGCCCTCCCATAGACCAGTGAACTGTCACCTCCCCAGGATGATGCTGAAAATATGTGTGAGGGGGCCATGCAGCACCCCGACGACCACCACCTCCCTGGGGGAAAATGTTTTAATACTGTGGAGGAAGTCCATCGGCCTCCCACAGCCTCTGGGACCACCCCCTCCCCGGGCTTCCACTTATTGGCATGCCCCCCCCAGCAGTCCTGGGGACCGTTACCTCCCCGGGTCTACATTGAAAATAATCATAGGGCGTCCATTCCTGACCCTCTTAGCCCCAGGGTCCATCACTTCCCCTGGGCTCTTGTTGATGAAGGGGGTCAGCGCCGCCCCCCTCGAGGAGACACTTATGGCCCTGGGGACCGCCAACCCCCAAGTAGCCAAGACACAGCAAACACTCTGCTTTCTGACAGAGGGACCTGTCAAACAGGTCCCGCTGTTAGAAAGTGGAGTTTTCATCCCTGTTCCCTGCACACAGATATGCGTGCACGGAACAGAGATGAAAGCTTTGCTCCAGCAACCACGGAGCTGCTACTTAAAGCAGCTCCTTTGTTGCTGGAGCAATGGGGCCTCAGGAGAGGCCTTAAGACTGCCCTCGCAGGGGGCTATCTAAGACTGCGGGGGCAGCTTCAAGACCTCTCCTGCGTTAAAAAGAATGCATTCAATTAAAAAATCAATAGCTCACAGACCTTCACACTGAGCGTTAAGGGCTTGAGTCCAGGTGTATCCCTGGTCATTTCCCTCCATAATTTTTTTTTTAATTCAAATGTTTAAGGCTCATGCTGAAAGGTGATCCTACTGATTTTAATTGACAAAAACATTTTTCTTTTCAATTTGTGCAGAGATATCTCATTCTAAATATATCATCCATCAAAGCCTAAAAACTCTCTCTCTCCCTCTCACTCTCTCTCTTTCTCTTTCTTTCATTCTCATTCTCTTTCTCCCACTCACACACCCACTCAGACCCTTACGCAGCCACTCACAGACCCACTCAGACAGTCACGCACCCACTCACAGCCCTACTCAGACCATCATTCACCCACTCACAGACTCACTCAGACACTCATGCACCCACTCAGACTCTCACACACCCATTCACAGACCCACTGACACTCTGATGCACCCACTCGCAGACCTGCACAGACACTGATGCACCCAGTAAGACACTGAGGCAAGCACACTCACACCCAGACACTCTCACAGCAACTCTCATCTCGAGATACACCCTCTTAGACCTAGTCTCACACCCAGAGAGACAGGCTGCGGTCAACTCCTGCCATACACGGCTTAAGGGGCGGATGCATAGTGGGGTTGGAGAGTTAGAGTGGTTGGCTGCAGGGTCTGGTTGGAGTCCGTGGACAGTGCAAGTTTGGGTGCTTATAAAGGGTTGGCCTGCGGCCAGGCCCTGGGGCTAACAGCCACGTGCACAGCCGAAGTCTGTGCACTGTGGTGGTTGGATTAACGTGTAGTAATGAAAACAGGGCTCCTAGCAGACAGGGCTGGATTGAAAGGGGAACTTGTGCACTTCAAAACTACTCTTTGAAGTTTCCTCGACTTCAAAGGTATATTTGAGTATATATACTGGGTCTGTGACCCAACCAAATCAGACACTTCTGGACCTACAACTGGATTCTGTCAGAGGGACTGCTTGGCTGCCCAAAGGACTCACCTGGACTGCTTTGCCGGATGGACTGCTGGCCTGCTTGTTGTCTGGCTGCCTGCTGACCCCTGACTCTGCTGGAAGGACTCTGCTTTCCTCCTCAAGTGCTCTCCAAGGGTTTGGATTGAGCTTGCCTCCTGTTCTGAGTGCTCAGGGCTATCAAAGACTTAACCAAAGGAGAGAAAATCCAGCGTGTCTGACAAGCGATGCAACGCCTGCAAAATCTGGGGCAGCACCTGCCTCGCAGCTGAAAAATCACAGCACCGCTAGCCGGTTTGACGCACCGCTAGCCGGTTTGACGCACCGCCTGTTGCCCCTGCTCAGCGCATTCTGGGTTTTTCACACATCGTCCCTGGGCATCAAAATATCCCTGCACCGCAGTGAGGAACCAAGGCTGCCCTCCTGGAAACTGACGCATCGCCTTGCAGTGTGGAAAGAAACAATGCATCGCCTTTGCTACGCCAGAAAGATCTACGTATTACTTTACTTTCGATGCATCTCCTCCTCTGCGGCCCATCTGCATCATTATTTTTGATGCATCCCAGGTACTGTGTGTTAAAAGGACACAACCACAGATTCGTAAGAATTGATACTCATTTAAACCGTTAAAAGTGATATCTTGACTTGTGCACATTGGATTTTTTTCATTTTGGTCTTGTTTTATTCAGATTAATATAATCTATTTTTCTAAGCTGATAGAGTACTTTTTGTGGTGTTTTTTTCTGTGTTACTGTATGAGTTATTGTACAAATACTTTGCACATTGCCTTCTAAGTTAAGCCTGCTTTGTGCCAAGCTACCAGAGGGTGAGCACAGGACAATTTAGGTTGTGTTGTGACTTACCTTGACTAGGATTGTGGTTCCTACTTGGGCAGGGTGCATACCTCTGCCAACTAAAGACCCAATTTCTAACATTGGTGATCAGTTGTGAGAATAGGACTTGTGTTTGTGAAGTGCCATACAATAGCTATGTGTACACTACATACCCGCATTTAAAGACCATATAGATTTATTTTTTCTTCTTTTGCAATTTTGTCCCTGTTTCACATTTTTTTAAATTCATCCTATACATCATGTCCCTGGCTGGTTCTACAAGTGGAGCCATGGAGTTTAAGCTTGTTAAGCTGAAGGATTACAGTGTTAACCAGTTGAAAAGCTTCTACAAAGGGACGGGGGTCCCTACCCAAGGAACCATCAAAAAGGTGGAGCTGCAAAAGGCGCTGAGGGCTTGGGCAGAGTCCTGCACATGGGGGGGATGATGATTTGGAGGAGCCTGTGAATGGCTCTTCTGAGGGGCTACCTGCAGCAGTGAAGGGGGACACCCCTAGAATTGTGCTACCAGTGAGGGCAGGGAGCAGTGTCTCAAGTCACGGACTGACCGCAGAGGAATGGAGAGAGGAGAGAGAATTCTGACTGCAGCTGGCAAAATTAAAAATAGAGGCAGAGAAGAGAAAAGCTGAAAGAGCCTTTGCAGAAAGGAAACTACTTCTGGATCATGAACTGAGTCTAAAGGAGCTGGACCTCAGGTGTAGGCAGTCTGAGTCCAGCAGTGATGGTGGCAGCATATGTACAGTACCTGATGGAGACAAGAAGGTTTGTATACCCAAGGACTTGGTGACCAGTTATGTGGTGGGAGATGACATTGATAAATGGTTTTCTGCTTATTAAGTTGCACTGAGGGTACATGGGGTTCCTGAAGAGCACTGGGGGGGGGGGCAGGCCTGTGGAAACATATGCCAACACTTCTAACATTAGTGGTGGGGACCAGACCAAGTACACTTCCATGAGAGCCATTTTGACTGCCAAATTTGGACTGACCCTTGAGAAGTATGCCAAAAATTCAGGGACAGCAACAAACTCCCGAACCAATTCCTGGTAGATTTCATTGATTACTCCAATGGGGCACTGTATGGCTGGGTGCGGGACAACAAAGTCAGGGATTATGTTGAATTATACAATTTAATCTTAAGAGAGCACATGCTTGGTATTTGTTTTACAGAGTTGCGCCAGCTCCTAGTTGACATTAAGCTGACTGAACCCAGGAAGCTTGCTGAGGAGGCAGACCTCTGGGCTAGCACCGGAGTTTCCTAAAAGGTATCTGGGGGGGACACCCATAAGGGTGGTCAGGGTTCTTAACAGAAGAAAGAGTGGGGAGATACATTTAAAAATAAGGAGTTCTCAAAAGGCCCCCAAAATAATTCCCAAGGTATTAGGGATAGCCAGCCCCAGTCTGATCCTGAAAAGAAAGAGTTTTATGATCATAAGGCAGGGAGGTTTGTACCGTAATGTACAGAGTGCTCTGTGTATGGTCACTCTAAGGGTGACTCCAAATGTCCCAAGAGGGCAAGCCCCCATTGGTGGGCAGACACCTGGGTTGGCTAGTATAGCGCTTGGGGAGGAGATAGTCCTAGATAGCTTTGGGGAACAGACAGAGGTAACTCTAGTGTCCCTAGGAGATGCAGTTATGGTAACAAAAGCCCACATGCCTGCCAATACTTCAAAGTATAGGCAGTGGGTCACCATTAATGGGCAATGGGTGAAGGCTCTGCGTGACACAGGAGCCAGCACAACAACTGTCGAGTGTCAGCTGGTGTCAGAAGAGCAGGTCCTATCAAACACATTCCACCAAGTCATAGTTGCCGATAATTGTGAGAGCCATCTACCGGGGGTTCTGGTTTCCTTTGAGTTGGGGGAAGGCAGTCGGGTACTCTGAGAGTAGCTGTGAGCCCTGCCATTGTAGATTGTCTGTTAGGCAATGACCTGGACCACACTACCTGGAGAGAGGTAGAGCTCAGGTCTCACTTGGAGATGATGGGATTGCCTGAGTGAGTCTGTATGACCATAAGGTCCATGGCTGCCAGGGAAGGGAATCACGGGCATCTGGAGCCTGGAAGAATGGCCCAGACAGCTGCCAAGGAGAGGGGAAAAGGGGCATGGGAAACTGGTCCCTAAAGTTCCAGTGGTGGAGGTTGGTCCCTGATGAGGAGGTCCCTGAGACAACTGGGGAGGACATTGCCACCCTGGGTGACCTACCTGAGCTTGCTGGCTGGCAAGTTAAGTGTGGGCCCACCAGGGAGGAATTCTGCAAAGACCAGAAGGAGTGTCCCACTCTTGATGGCTTGAGGCAGCAGGTAAAACCTCTGGGGATCACCTCATCTACTGGGGGAATGATCTCCTATATAGCAAGCCTAAGGCTCTGGGTACTGGGGAAGCGTGTGTGCTGGAGGTCCCCCAGTGTTACCAGGCCTTTCTACTGGGTCTGGCTCATGACAAACCCCTGGCAGGACATGTAAAGCAAGGCAAGACCTTTGCTGGGCTTGCCACCCACTTACATTGGCCCTGAATAAAAACAGCCTCAGATACATTCTGCAGGTCCTATCCCATCTGCCAGACCAGTGGGAAGTCAAGCAAAAAGCTGAAGGCTCCCATTATCCCAGTCCTAGTCATTGGCACCAACTTTGAAATGGTGGGCATCAACGTCATTGGTCCATTGGCCCCAAGACAGCATTAGGCAACAGGTTCATCCTTGTCTTGGTGGACCGTGCCACACGCTACCCAAAGCCAACCCCTCTGAGGACGGTGACTGCATCCGTGGTGACCTGAACTTTGATGGGGATCTTTACCTGTGTGGGGTTCCACAAAGAGATAGTGTCTGACAGAGGCACTAACTTCATGTCTGCATACATGAAGTCCATGTGGGATGTGTGTGGTGTAACTTATAAGCGCACCACACCCTACCATCCCTGAATCCAAAGGTCTAGCTGAAAAGTTCAAAAAGACCTTGAAGGGCATGATTTCAGGTCTACCTGAGGCATAAGAGGGACGTCCTCTTGCCATGCCTTTTCTTCTCCTACGGGTAGGTACCACAGAAACGAATAGGGTTCAGTCCCTTTGAACTCCTCTATGGCTACCATGACAGGCGACCTCTAAGTATTGTCAAGGAAGGGTGGGAGAAAGCTCCCAGGAAACTCCCACAGGATGTGGTCAGCTCATGTTGGTCCTCCGGAATCAGATGCACCACTTCTGGAAAAAGGCCAAGAGCAAGCTTGTGCCCGGTCAAGAGGTAATGAAACGCTGGTATGACCAGAAGGCCAGTCTGCTGAAGTTTCAACCTGATGACAAAGTATGGGTCATGGAGCCAGTAGAGCCCACTGCTCTCCAGGACCACTGGACTGAACCATACAAGATCAAGGAGCATACAAGGGAGGCCACTTACTTAGAAGACATCCAGACCCCTAAGAACACCCTAAGGTTGTTCCATATCAACAGACTAAAACCTCACTTTGATAGATCCGAAGTGAGCATGCTCCTGGTGACAGATGAGGGTGTGGAGGAGGAGAGCAAGCCTCTTCTTGACCTCCTCTCTGCATTAAAATGATGGGTCAATGGAGGATGTCAACCTCTCTGTCACCCTGGCATTAGAACAGCAGGGTGACTGTTACCAGTTGCTGGGACAGTTTGCCTCACTGCTCTCCCTTACCTCTGGACTCACACACCTGTGCATCCATGATATTGACACGGGAGTTAGTTCCCCTGTAAAAAACTAAATTTACAGGTTGTAAGTCAGGGTGAGAGCCAGCATCCAGGTGGAGGTCTCCAAGATGTTAGCATTAGGAGTGATTGAGCACTCTAAAATTCCCTTTCCAGCCACGTGGTGTTGGTAACAAGGGCTGCCCCGCTGGGTGCAAAATCAGAACTTAGGTTCTCCGTGAACTATAGAGAGGACTCAATTCCATCACCAAAACTCACACACACCCCATTCCCAGAGCTGATGAGCTCTTTGACAGGCCAGACAAATTTCTCCATATTTTTTATTTAACATCAGGGTACTGGCAGATCGCCTTTACTGAGGGAGCAAAAGAGAAGTCAGCATTCTCATTCCCAGAAGGCCATTACCAATTCTGGGTGATGCCCATTGGCTTTAAGAATGCCCCTGCTACCTTCCAGCGATCGGTTAAGAGGGTCCTCGCTGGCAAGGAGGCTTTCTGTGCCACCTACATAGACGACATTGCCGTCTACAGTGCCACCTGGGAGCAACATCTGCATCACCTCCAAGAGGTGCTTCAGGCCTTGCAACAGGCAGGCCTGACAATCAAGGCCAGCACGTGCCAGATTGGGGAGAGTTCTGTGGTGTATTTGGGACACCTGGTAGGTGGTGGCAAAGTGCAGTCCTTCCAAGCCAAGATTGAAACCATCATGGCCTGGCAACCACCTAAAATCCAAATGGAAGTGAGAGCCTTCCTAGGCCTCACTGGCTATTACAGAAGATGTGTTAAGGTATATGGCACCATTGTTGCCCCCCTTAACTGAGCGGACTTCTAAGAAACAGCCCAGGTTGGTGATCTGGATATAGGCTTGTCTGAAAGATTGAGGTATCGCTTTACTTTTCTACGCATCTTCTCTATAGCCCCTCTGTGTTGTTATTTTTTACGCATCCCAGGTACTGTGTGTTAAAAGGATACAACCACTGATTCTTGAGGATTGAGACTCATTTAAATGAGACTCATTTAAAACTTTGAAAAGTGATATTTTGACTTGTGCACATTGGATTTTTGTTGTTTTAGTCTTATTTTATTATATTATTTAATTTTCTAAACTGGTGTGGAGTACTTTTTGTGGTGTTTTCACTGTGTTACTGTATGAGTTAGTGCACAAATACTTTACACATTGCCTTTTAAGTTAGGCCTGCCTTCTCTGTGCGAAGCTACCAGAAGGTGAGCACAGAATACATTAGGTTGTGTTGTGACTTACACTGACTAGGATTGTGGTCCCTACTTGGACAGGGCGCATACCTCGGCTAACTAGAGTTCCAATTTCTAACATTCAGCAATTTTAGTTTGAGTTATTTCAAGTAACTATAACTCACGCCTTAGGGTAACTATAACTCGTGCCCCCAACATGCATTTTTTTCTTCAGTAATCTGACTGCTAATGTTTCATTGATATTTTCATTGCTGTTATAAAAGTTGTAAAGGGTGCTGTGATATATGGGGTGATTAGCAGTGCACAAGTTATAGTTACCTTAGTATAGTTACTTGAAATAACTCAAACTACAACTGCTGAGTTTCTATTGTTTTGTACGAATAAAATCAGAACCTAACTATAACGTCCCTGTAACCTTTAGTTTTTTAAGTGAATTTCTATGGCTTTTTAATTCTATATCCTAAATATACCGTCCCTGTAACCTTTGTTTTTTCAGTGAATTTCTATGTTTTTTTTTTTTAAAGTCCTTTTAATAGCTATACATGAATCCAACCACTGCTGCACACTGCCTTCGGCCATGCACAGTGGGGGTTAGCCACAACCCTCATAACCACCCAACCCCTCACCGTGCACGGCCTTCTGCTGTGCGTGGTGGGAGTTGGTCGCAAGGTCTGTCTCTCTGAGTGAGAGAGGATGTCTCTAGGTGTGAGTGGATGTCAGAGTGTCTAGGTGTGAAAGTGGGTGTGTGAGGGTCTGAGTGTATCTCTGAGAGGATGTGTGATCCTTTGAAGGGGTCTGTGAGTGGGTGTGTCGGTATCTGAGTGGGTTGATGAGTGGGTGCGTGGTGATGTGAGTGGGTCTGTGAGTGGGTCCATGAGGGTCTGAGTGGGTCTGTGAGAGGGTGTGTGCGGGTCTGAGTGAGTCTGTGAGTGGGTGCATAAGTGTCTGAGTGGGTCTGTTAGTGGGTGCAAGAGCCTCTGAATGGGTCTGTAAGTGGGTGCATGAGAGTCAGTGGGTCTGTGAGTGGGTGCATAAGTGTCTGAGGGGGTCTGTGAGTGAAGCAAGAGTGTCTAAGTGAGTCTGTGAATGGGTGCATAATGGTCTGAGTGGGTTTGTGAGTATGTGAAAGAGTGAGGGAAGGGGTCTGTGAGTGGGTGTGTGAGTGTCTGAGTGGGTCTGTGAGGCTGTATGAGGATCTGTGTAGGTCAGTCAGTAGGTGTTTCAGTGTCTACGTGTGTCTGTGAGTGGGTGCATCAGTGTCTGAGTGGGTCTGTGAGTGGGTGTGTTAGAGTGAGTGGGTCTGTCAGTGTGTGCGTAAGTGTCTGAGTGGGTACGTTAGTGGGTGTGTGAGGGTCTGAGTGGGTCTGTGAGTGGGTGCGTAAGTGTCTGTGTGGGTCTGTCAGTGGGTGCGTGACGGTCTGAGTGGGTCTGCTAGTGGGTGCATAAGGGCCTCAGTGGGTCTGTGACTGGGTGTCTGAGTGTCTGAGTGGGTCTCTAAGTGGATGCGTAAGTGTCTGAGTGGGTCTGAAAGTGGGTGTATGACTCTCTGAGTGGGTCTGTGAGTGGGTGTATGAATGTCTGAGTGCTTCTATGAGTGAATAATTTATTGCATGAATGAATCTAAATTGGGGCATTATTCGCGAATTTGTATTGACGTTACACGGGGGCCAGGCTCAGCGTTGCAACATATTCACGAATATCGCACAGCATAAAAAAAATATTTTTGAGGTCATAATTGGACCCTCAAAGACCCCTCTATCACATCCCTGAGGTTAGGGTATCTCCACCCTGACCTCCTTCTACTTTTCATTTTATTTTTTCAGCCCCAGAGACCGTGTCCCATCACCTAAAATGGCATCCGTAACTTTCTGGTCAGGTTGCAGCCAGCCAATCAAAGCATTTCTCTTGGCATGCGCATTCACGAATTCGCCACGAAAATGTCACGATGAATCCACGGCCCAAGATATACAATTTATTTCCCCTTTAGTATCTCAAAAACTACTGAACAGATTTACACCAAATATCCAAAAGCGTAATCTGCGTCCCAAAACCTACCTTTCTGCCAAATTTGGTGTATTTCATTCAGCGGTTCAGTCTTTGGTTATGTTTAAAACTCCTATGGGAATTAACATGGAAAACACATGTTTTTTTAACCCTCCCCTTTTTCTCGCCCGCGCTTGACAGATCACCCCGAAACTTTCCATACGTCACAATTATCACTGGCACAGGTTTTTTTGGAACGTTTTGTCTGAAGATTTGTCATATGGAGCCAAAGATATAAGCAAGTCAAAAAATGCGTTTTGTATGGAAACATGGTCCTCACTATAATTATCTACAGGTGACTGCAAGTAGGTAATATATAGATAGATAGATAGATAGATAGATAGATAGATAGATAGATAGATAGATAGATAGATAACTTGAAACCTACAAATATTAACAATTCACTTCCAAATCGTTATATAAATTACTAACAAATAAAACAAAAAATTAAAAAGACATTTACAGCAAACAAAAAATGTAGAAACAAATATCAATGTGAGCAAATACTATATAATGACAATTATAGAAAATATGATAAATACATGTATTTCAATAATATTAGGAAATGTATTTAAGTCTGGGGATAATACATACACTATTCCCACTCTAGTTTATGAAACAGTACAGAAAGTGTAGAACTTTAGTGGGGTTAAATATATTATTCCCACTCCAAACAGTGCAACAGTAGGGAAAGCGTTGGACTTCAGAGGTGATAAATGTACTATTCTGACTCCAGTCTGTTCAACAGTAGGGAAAACACTGGAATTTAGAGGGGGTTAAAATTACTATTCCCACTCCAATCCAAGCAACAGTAGGGAAAGCATTGGACTTCAGAGGGGTAAAATTTACTATTTCCACTCAAGTCTAAGCAACAGTAAGAACAGTGTAAGTCTTTTGAGGGATAAGAATTACTATTCACATTGCAATCTAAGCAACAGTAGATAAACTATTTTACTTCAAACACATTACATATTTGCATACTTGTATTAATTTAGAAAAAATAGAAAACTCTTAAAATAAACATTATCACTTCAAATAAAATATACACATATATATAGATCTATTAAAAAATAAAACATTTTAACCAATGTACAAAATTCATAAACAATATAATAATTATTTTTCAATTGCCAAATAATGGTTACTTAATAATTACTTAATTAACGTGCCACCCTATATCCCTACAAGCCTCGCAACCCATAACTAAAATGAATAAATATAACACAATTTCCATAATCAATTAAATACCTCATTTATAATTATTAATTGCTTAACTTCCCACCCAACAACCCTACAAACCCAGCAGCTTGAGCCTAACATATAACTTAATATATATATATATATATTAATTACAGAATTGACATAGGCCCTCATTACAACCCTGGCGGTCGGTGATAAAGTGGCGGTAATACCACCAACAGGCCAGCGGTAACTACCGCTAAATTATGACCATGGGGGAAAGATCTCCGAAAGACAGCCAATGTACCACACCGACCGCCAGGGCGGAAACAACAGTCGCCACGGCAGTAGCCGCCTACAGCCAGGCGGAAGTCAAAGTTCCACCCACCATAGTATGACCAGACAATCCGCCACCTTTTCCGGGGCAGTACCAAGGACATCAAAAGCCTGGCAGAAACACTGCACAGAAATGAAAGGACTCAACATTGGAGATACAGGGAAGAACCACGCCATCATGGAATCAGAACTGCAATTATTTCCGATGAGATTCCACGTTCTGTTCCACCACGAACACCAACACCGGCGAAGACGACAACGGTGAGTACAGCCGCCTAGCACACGAGGGGGGGGAGGAAAACGAGAGTGACACACACTGCACCATACACCCCCCCCACACACACACCATAAACACAACCAGCTGCACAAGAAAACAAATGAATCCCCCTAAATTGGCTGAATAATGCAAGGACAACAGGAATGTACCAAAGTGATCAACACAGTATAAATAATAATTTAGCCAATGCTACAGATATTTACAAATGTACAGAAAAAGGGACATTGCCCAGTTCTCAGTTCGCGTGGGCCACATTGCCCCGTGCAAAGTCCAAGGCCCTATTTGTCACATGCATCAATACGGAGAGAACACTGCAGGGGTATCAGTTGGCAAATAGGAAGGGGGGGGAGCACCTCAGCCGTTAGCGGAAGCAAGACCACTGGTTCTGGAGGGGGCAACATGTCCTGTGCTTGGTCCTGGGGAGTGCAAGGGCACAGTCTCTCAGGTGGGTGTCTTGCCAACTGGTTCTGGAGGGCAACATGCCCTGTGCTTGGTCCTGGGGAGTGATAGGCCACAGTCTCTCAGGTGGGTGTCTCGCCCACTGGTTCTGGAGGGGGCAACATGCCCTGTGCTTGGTCCTGTAGAGTGATAGGCCACAGTCTCTCAGGTGGGTGTCTTCCCCACTGGTTCTGGAGGGGCAACATGCCCTGTGCTTGGTCCTGGGGAGTGACAGGCCACAGTCTCTCAGGTGGAGTGTCTTGCCCACTGGTTCTGGAGGGGGCAACAAGCCCTGTGCTTGGTCCTGGGAAGTGAAAGGCCACAGTCCCTCAGGTAGGTGTCTTGCCCACTGGTTCTGGAGGGGGCAACATGTCCTGTGCTTGGTCCTGGGGAGTGGTAGGCCACAGTCTCTCAGGTGGGTGACTTCCCAACTGGTTCTGGAGGGGACAGGCCGCACAGCAGCCCATGGAGGCTGGATCACATTGCATCTTCCGGCGGTGACGGCTGCACTGTGGAGTGGCTGGTGGTGGTGGTGGGAGGCTTCTGCACAGCCCCTGCACCCTCGGATGGCTGCACTGTGGTGGTGTTGGTGGTGGTGGTGGGAGGCTCCTGCACAGCCGCTGCACCCTCGGATGGCTGCACTGTTGTGGCGCTAGTGGTGGTGGTGGGAGGCTCCTGCACAGCCCCTGCACTCTGCGATAGCTGGACAACCACGGTTGGTGGTGGGGGCTCTGTGACAGCTGCTGGTGCAGGCTACTTGCCCTTCTTGCCTGCTGGTGCAGGCTCCTTCCCCTTTTGGGTGGCAGGTGCAGGCTCCTTCCCCTTCTTGCCTGCTGGTGCAGGCTCCTTCCCCTTTCGGATGGCAGGTGCAGGCTCCTTTTCCTTTCGGCTGGCTGGTGCAGGCTCCTTCCTCTTCAGTATATATGACCTGGAATCCTTTCCACCACAAGTAGGTGAGGATGGAACTGGGCCCGTGGACTGTGTGGCTGAGGTGCTTGGCTGGGTTCATGATACCCAGGCCATACGTGCAGGACAGGGGAGGGAGGTAGGGAAGAGGTCAATGGTGGAAAGGAAAAGCTTTTTAGGGACATTGGGGCGGGAAGAGGGAGAAGTAATGGGAATGGAGGATGAGGGAGTGTTTGTTGTAGGTATCTGTCGCTGGATTTGGGTGCAGGTGCATGGGCTGCATGGGCTGCATGCTGTTGTGATGTGGATGGCTGTTGGGTGGTTGAGTGCTTGCGTTTGTGTACTTTAGGAGGGGGGGACAGACACAGTGGGAGAGGACACAGGGGACATGTGCATGGCTGTTGTGGAGGTGTCTGCCAGTGAGGTGTGTGTTCTGCTTGGTGTTGTGATGATGCGGGTAGTGGATGAAGATGTAGTTCATGCAGGTGTGAGTGTAGATGTAACTGGGTGGGAGGTGGAGAAGGTGGAAGAGGGGGAGATAGTGGAAATAGTGGATGTTGTTGTGTCTGCAACTGGATGGTGTTTGTGTGAGTGCCTGTGGGATGAAGTGTGGTGCTTGTGTTTGCCTGTGACAGTCTTGGGTGTTTTCCTGTGTGCATGCTCGTCTGGCTGTGTGCTTGGGATGGGTTGGGGTTGAGGGGAATGGGACTGGGAAGTGGTAGTTGGAGGGGGGACGATAGAAACAGGCACAATGGCTGCCATTAGAGAGGAGGCCAGAGCATGGACCGATCTCTGTTGGGCCTCCAATCCAGTGTGAATGCCCTCCAGGAATGCATGAGATTGTTGCATCGGGGCTCCCAGCCCCTGGATGGCATTCACAATGGTTGATTGCACTACAGAGATGGATCTCAGGAGGTCAATAGCCTACTCACTCAGCGCAGCAGGGCTCACTGGGGCAGGGCCTGAGGTGCCTGGGGCGAAGGAGATGCCCACCCTCCTTGGTGAGCGGGCACAAGCAACTCGCTGAGGGGCTGCTGGGAGGGCGGTGCTGGTACAGGGGTGGCTGCTGTAGCTGGGGTGGTCACAGAAGTGTCCGCCACCACCAGGAAGCTTCCATCAGAGGAGGTATCTGAGTCTGAATTGGCCCCTCCAGTCTCCGCCGTGGTGCTCCCCTCACCCTCCGTCCCACTGGTGCCTTCAGCGTCAGTGGACTCTGCCTCCTGGGTCCTGTGGGATGCAGCTCCCTCCGTCGCCGGTTCCTCTGCTTCTTGGGCAAATGATACTAATGCACATTAGGATAGGATGACAAAACAAGAAGGGGGGAGAGAGACAAAGGATACACTGGGTCAGTGACTGCACCAAGACCACTGTTGGCGTACACAGCACCCACATACACAGGGAACAGGCCTGCGCACTATGCATTGCACCACCACTGATATTGCTAGCCACCAAGGCAGGAGGAAGAGCACACACTGCCAAATGCAGCACACCTGGGACCCACGCAGCCCTGACCAGTAGTGGATGCTTACAAGCTAGGTAGGCAGGATTATCCCTTGAGAACCCTAGCTACAAGAGGACCTACGCTGCTATGTCAGGACTGGTCTATTGGCACCCACTAACACACATCCACCACCCGGATACCACCCCACCAGCCATAAGATGTAGTGTTAGCCACTCTACTCACCCCCTTGTGGCTGCTGTGATGCCCTAAAGTGCCCATCCAGCTCTGGATAGGCCACCGCCAGTATGCAGGCCATCGGGCGGTCAGAGTCCGACGGGCACCCCTTCCTCGTTAGAAGGCCATCCCCAGCTGGTCCTCTGCCATCTTCCATGCCCAGAGTCTCAGGTCCTCCCACCGTTTGCGACAGTGGGTGCTCTGCCTGCCATAGACCCCCAGGGTCCGCACGTCCTTGGCAATGGCACACCATATACCCTTCTTTTGATGGGCGCTGACCTGCAGAGGCAATACAGACAGGAAAACACCATTAGACAAACAGTCCAGCCAGTTACACATATGGCCCACCATACCCGTTTATAGCACTATTGGAACACACATAGCCCAGCACCCAATGTATACCCAGTCAGGAGGACATCCCTCCCCCCTTACATGGAGCCGTCACACACACCTCAATACATGCATGCCATATGCATTGTGCCCACAGTGTACTCACCAGTTGGTCTGGAGGTCCATACAGCAGTCCGTACTGGGGTAGGGCCCCATCCACCAGTCTCTCCAACTCCTCCGAAGTGAAGGCTGGGGCCCTTTCCCTGGTCACACTGTCCATGGTAGGTTCCAGATACAGATCACTGCAGCACATGCAGTGTAGGTCCTCTCCTATGGAAGGTCAGGTAGCAAGTGAGGAATCAGATAGAAAATGGCAGTTGTGTCCATGGCGGTGCATACCGTTACCGCAGGTGTAGATCACCATTGGCCACTGTAACCCATAGGGCCCAATATTAGCCAATGAGGATTTGCACGGCGGTTCATGACCGCCTCCTGCCACGGCGCACAACATCAGCGGAATTACCTCACTTCCACCTGTCCCTCCACACAGGACAGACGGATGCCATTTCATGGGGGGACAGCCCTATGGAATCATGCTGCGTCACAGGAGAAATAGGCAAATACTGGACAAACCACACTGACCCATTACAGGTTACAGAATGCTAACTGCTGTTGTGGCTCCAATGTTCAGTTTGTGACAGCCTCCTCACTCTTGTGTCCCTTAGATACCTACTGCTGCGGATCAATAGGAGATGGAGACATACCCCCGTGTACACACCCCTGGTGGACTTAGCTACACTGGAGGACAATCACAATATCCTCACCTATAGACTGGACAGGGCCACAATCACAGAGCTGTGTGCCCAGTTGGGACCTGACCTGATCTCAGCTAAGAGTCATCCCACTGGGATCCCCCCTCTTGTGCAAGTGCTATCTGTACTCCATTTCCTGGCAAATGGTTTGTTCCAAGTGACAGTGGGCTTGGCAGCAGGAATTTCACAGCCAATGTTCTCTAACGTGCTGACAAAAGGTTGTCTGCCCTGATAAAACACATGTGCAGCTACATTGTTTTCCCCCAGGTTGAGGATTTGGCCACAGTGAAGGCCGAGTTTTATGCAATGGGACATATCCCCAACATAATTGGGGCGATTGATGGTGCACATATTGCATTTATCCCCCACAACCTGAATGAACAGGTGTTCAGAAATCGTAAGAATTTCCACTCCATGAATGTTCAGATGGTGTGCTTGGCGGACCAGTACATCTCCCATGTCCATGCTAAGTATCCTGGGTCGGTGCATGATGCCTTTCTCCTGAGGAATAGCAGCATCCCAAATGTGATGGGCCAACTACAGAGGCACAGGGTGTGGCTAATAGGTGAGCCTTGGTTCCCACCCAGTATGTGTTGGTGAATGGGTATGGTCTGGGCCATAAGGGATAGT
Source organism: Pleurodeles waltl (assembly GCF_031143425.1). Classification (NCBI taxonomy): domain Eukaryota; kingdom Metazoa; phylum Chordata; class Amphibia; order Caudata; family Salamandridae; genus Pleurodeles; species Pleurodeles waltl. Next base: position 530,606,142 of record NC_090450.1, on the reverse strand, counting down.
GTGTGGCTAAATGTTGTTTCTCAATATTTGCGGTTACTCTGGTAACCCAAACCTATCATGGCTGCTGACCCTTGTGAGGAATGCCAGGACAAGGGCAGAATAATCTTAAAATGAGACTGTAAGGAAATGCCTCCTTGGCATGGTTACCTCCTGACTTTTTGTTGATGCCAGTTATGATTGAAAGTGTGCCTGGACCCTGCTAACCAGGCCACAGCACCAGTGTTCTTTCCCTAAGCTGTACATTTGTTCCCAAAATTGGCACAGCCCTGGCACACAGATAAGCCCTTGTAAATGGTACCCCTGGTACCAAGGGCCCTGATGCCAGGGAAGGTCTCTAAGGGCTGCAGCATGTCTTATGCCACCCTGGAGACCCCTCACTTCGCACATGCACACGGCCTCACAACTTGTGTGTGCTGGTGGGGAGAAAATGACTAAGTCGACATGGCACTCCCCTCAGAGTGCCATGCCCACCTCACACTGCCTGTGGCATAGGTAAGTCACCCCTCTAACAGGCCTTACAGCCCTAAGGCAGGGTGCACTATACCACAGGTGAGGGCATATGTGCATAAGCACTATACCCCTACAGTGTCTAAGCAAAACCTTAGACATTGTAAGTGCAGGGTAGCCATAAAGAGTATATGGTCTGGGAGTTTGTCAAACACGAACTCCATAGTTCCATAATGGCTACACTGAAATCTGGGAAGTTTGGTATCAAACTTCTCAGCACAATAAATGCACACAGTGTGGGATTTATTGTAAAATGCACCCAGAAGGCATCTTAGAGATGCCCCCTGAATACCAGTCTGACTCCTAGTGCTAGGCTGACCAGTTTCTGCCAGCCTGCCACAACCAGTCGAGTTTCTGGCCACATGGGGAGAGTGCCTTTGTCTGTAACACCTGGCGGTGAGCCTCAAAGGCTCACGCCTTTTGTTACAGCACCCCAGGGCATCCCAGCTAGTGGAGATGCCCGCCCCTCCGGCCACTGCCCCCACTTTTGGTGGCAAGGCTGGAGGAGATAATGAGAAAAACAAGGAGGAGTCACCCACCAGTCAGGACTGTCCCTAAGGTGCCCTGAGCTGAGGTGACCCCTGCCTTTAGAAATCCTCCATCTTGAGATTGGAGGATTCCCACAATAGGATTAGGGATGTTTCCCCCTCCCCTCAGGGGGGAGGCACAAAGAGGGCGTAGCCACCCTCCAGGACAGTAGCCATTGGCTACTGCCCACATGACCTAAACACACCCCTAAATTCAGTATTTAGGGGCGACCCGGAACCCAGGAAATCAGATTCCTGCAACCTACACAAAGAAGAAGGACTGCTGATCTGAAAGTCCTGCAGAGACGACAACTGACTTGGCCCCAGCCCTTCAGGTCTGTCTCCAGACTCAAAGAACCTGCACAGCGACGCATCCAACAGGGACTAGTGACCTCTGAAGCCTCAGAGGACTGCCCTGAACCAAAGGACCAAGAAACTCCAGAGAACAGCAACACCGTTCAAAAACAGCAACAACTTTGCAACTTTTTAGTAACTTCCAAAGAACTCACTCTTCCCACCTGAAGCGTGAGACTTCACACTCTGCACCCGACGCCCCCGGCTCCAGCTCCAGAGAACCAACACTGCAGAGAGGAGTCCCAGGCGACTGCAACCTCGTGAGTAACCTAAGACGACCCCCATGCAACCCAACAGTGACGCATGCAGAGAGGATCCAGATGCTCCCCCTGACTGCGACTGCCTGGAACAAAGAACCCGATGCCTGGACCAAGCACTGCACCCGCAGCCTCCAGGACCAAAAGGAACCGAACTCCAGTGCTGGAGTGACCATAAGGCGACCCTCTGCCTAGCCCAGTCGGTGGCTGGCCCGAGAAGCCCCCTCCCTGTGCCCTGCCTGCATCACTAGAGTGATCCCTGGGTCCCTCCATTGACTTCTACTGAAAACCCGACACCTGCTAAGCACACTGCACCCGGCCTCCCCTTTGCCGCTGAGGGTGTGTTTTGTGTGCCTACTTGTGTCCCCCCCTGTGCTCTACAAACCCCCCCTGGTCTGCCCTCCGAAGACGCAGGTACTTACCTGTTGGCAGACTGGACCCGGAGCACCCCTGTTCTCCATAGGCACCTATGTGTTTTGGGCCCTCCTTTGACGTCTGCACCTGACCAGCCCTGTGTTGCTGGTGCAGTGACTTTGGGGTTGCCTTGAACCCCCAATGGTGGGTTGCCTATGCCCAGGAAACTGAACTTGTAAGTGCCTTACTTACCTGAGAAACTAACTATTATTTACCTCCCCCAGGAACTGTTGATTTTTGCACTGTGTCCACTTTTAAAATAGCTTATTGCCATTTTAACCTATACTGTGTATGTTACTGCTCTAATTCAAAGTTCCTTACCTACCTATGTGGAGTACCTTGCATTTTATGTATTTACTTCAAATCTTGATTTTTGTGGTTCTAAAAAAAATTAAGAAAATATATTTTTCTACATAAAAACTATTGGCCTGGAGTTAAGTCTTTGAGCATGTGTTCCTCATCTATTGCCTGTGTGTGTACAACAAATGCTTAACACTACCCTGTGATAAGCCTACTGATCGACCACACTACCACAAAATATAGCATTAGTATTATCTAATTTTGCCACTATCTAACCTCTAAGGGGAACCCTTGGACTATGTGCACACTATCTCTCACTTTGAGATAGTATATACAGAGCCACCATCCTACAGAGGCACATGGGCGAACCAGAAGGATCATTGAGAGAACCTTTGGCCTCCTGAAGGCCAGGTTCAGGTGCCTCCATCTAACAGGTGGATCCCTCTGCTACTCACCCAAGAAGGTCTGCCAGATAGTAGTGGCGTGCTGCATGTTGCACAAGCTGGCCCTCAGACACCATGTCCCTTTTCTGCAGGAGGAGGAGACTGGAGATGCCCCTGTGGCAGCAGTATACCCTGTGGACAGTGAGGATGAGGAGGCACAGGATGAGGATGAGGACAACAGAACATCTGTGAGCCATCAATACTTCCAATGACACAAGTAAGAGAGTGTTACTTTACATTTCAATTACTTTGGTTGTAATCTGTGTGGCAATGGCATGCTGATATTTCCCACTTCTATGCCCACTTACTGTTCCCTCTGGCAATTCATTTTGCAGATGTTGGTGATTTGACAAATACTCCTGGTGTGATCACTACAACCAGCTACAGGTCATTAATCTATGCTCATTCTATGTACAGTTCATTTGCAATGTTTGTACCTGTTTCAAAGAATAAATATTTGAAATACATGACATACTCCAAATAGATTTTTGTCAAAGGGTGTTTATTGAAGTGCTAACATATAGGGGGAAAGTGCAATGGGATGGGGTGATGGTGGAGGAAAGTCCAGGGTATTGTTCCAGTCTGTTTGTAGCACAGGTTCATTATCCAAGGGGACATAGGAATGGGAGCAATGGCAGTTCCAAGGTGGACAGGGTGACTGAGTGGGACACAAGGGGGACAATCAAGAGAGTAATTTCCCAGCAGGGGCCTTGGCATGTGTCTTTGGCTTGGTAACGTTTGCGGGGTGGTTCACCTTCTGCAGGGGGAGGGGTGCTGGTGGCCTGTGAGTCCTGTGGCGGGGCATCCTAGCCACTAGCGGCAGCGGAAGTGGAACGCTGTTCAGATGTCTGGCTAGTGGCAGGGGCCCGCTGGTGTGAGACTGCCTCCCTCATAATGTTGGCCATGTCTGCAAGCAACCCTGCTATGGAGATCAGGTTGTTGTTGATGGCCTGCAAGTACTCCTTGATCCCCTGGTACTGTCCCTCCTGCAGCCACCTGTTCTCCTGCACATTGTCCCGAATCTGGCCCATTGTGTCCTGGAATGTTGGTAGGCTCCCAGGATCTCGGGGAGTGCCTCCTGGAGAGTCGGTTCCCTGGGGCTGTCCTCCCCCTTGCGCACAGCTAAGACAATGGTTTACCGCCATTGAATGTCCGCCGTGGTGATTAGTGGGTCATAGTGTGATGGGTGTTGTTTAATTAGCGTAACAGTGTGGGTTTTAATACCGCAAGTTTATCACTGACCTTTGGGCTGGCGGATTTGTTTATGTGGCTGAATTCTGTCAGATCGGTGTGTGAGTGTCATAATATGGTGAACGGATTTCCGCTGCGGTGGCAGTAATTTGGCAGCCGTCAGCATGGTGGTAAGCGGCATTTACCGCCAATGTCATAATGAGGGCCATAATTATTAATCAATTAAATATTTAAATATATAATAATAATTTTTTTGTTAAAATATGACTTAGCTTTCCACCCTACACTCCTACAAACCTAGCAACCCACAACTAAAATATAACTAAAATAATTCAGTATTACATGATGTGCATAACTAATAATAGCTTCAATAATTAATAATAAAGTAATACTTTATGAATTATTAATTACTTAACATCCCACCCTATACCTCTAAACACCCATCAAACCACACCTAATATGTAACTAAAATAAATGATTATTACATAATTTACATAATCAATAATCAACTAAATAACTAATAAATTAACAATTGTTAAACATTACCTAATTACCTTCCCACCATGTAACCCTACAAACCCTGCAACCCACACTTAGAATTTAACTAAAATAAATGATTAATACATAATTTACATAATTAATAATCAACGAAATAATCATTAAAAAAATCAAAAACTAATTGTAAATAATTAATACCTAATTAACTTCCCACTCTATACTCCTACAATCATAACAACCTGAATCTAAAATGTAATTAATTATACCAGTATTACATAATATACATAATTAATATCAATTACATACTTACTTAAAAAGTAATTAATTCATATTTAATTATTACTTTACTTCCCACCTTATACCCGTGTAAACCCAACAATCGGCTGCAACACTATAAATTACTACTAACAATTACATTAATAATTCTAAATCACTTGAAATTACAAACTATATTAAAAAATGAATAAAAGCTATAACAAACAATAGCATATAAAATTAATATATGAACTAAAACATATCAAAATAATTTTAAAACAATATTCTTAACAAATATATTATTGAAAATGTTATTGACAACAACGATATTTTTGAAAACGATATTAGTTACCTGAAAAAATATCCTTGCCAACAATATTTCTGCTTCACAATATTTTTGTATCACAGTAGTTTTTTTGTGATATTTCTGTGTTCCGATATACACAACTCAATATTTTGTCCAGATACCCATAATTCCTATCCACCAACAAGGAAACTAAGGAGGATGAGCCTACAATATAAAGCATGAGAGAGTATTCCACAATCAAGTGTTAAAAACAGAGGAGTACCTGTGAAATGCTGTTTAATCTGGTTTGCATCCCTACCCTGGGTTTTGGTCCTCTTCCAAGCTCTCTGCTTCCATCTACATCTCACATCATAATATAACTAGTTAAGTTAAATAGTTAAGAGTATCAAAAAGATACATTATACAAAATACTATCAAAAGCAACTCTACATCATTACATCCGATTATTTTTGGTATGAAAGCTACCAGCCTGAATCCTAAACTCATGACACACTGACTCACAGTCGTCTGTAGGGACAAAAGTCTTTGCATTGTGTGGACGTTGTCAGACTCTTCTCATCGGTGGCGAAGATGACACAGTACACAGTAGACATTCTCAACAAGTCTTTACTGCCCTGCTACAGTTAACTACACCTAGTGGGCGGGTGTTCTCAATGCCGCGGATGTTTACCTGTCTAAATAGAAAACATGGCTTCCATATTGATAAAGTCAACCGATCTGCAGCCACTTCCTCCATCACATACATTTTTGATAGTGGCTTGAAAGGAATATGTTTCTTTGGTTCCTTCCTTTTCATTGATAATGCTGCCTTTGTCAACCTATGCATCAAGATTTGAGATGCGAATGGCGAGCAGTAGCAGTTAAATAAGACTAGTGCTCCTTTGATTCAGAACGAGCTGAGGGAATTGATCAATTTTCATTTGCATGTGCTAATGGATCTTACATGCGCTCTTTCAATGCAGATCTTTCTTAGATTTTCGGATCTTTTCATTACTGCTCCTCCCCAGAGATGAAGACTGAGGCAAAGCAGAAAGATGCCACCACTAAAGGCGTCATCACTTTAATTTTACTGATGCAGATATGGACAACTCCATCATACATTGTAATTCTGCTTTCTGCAATGTTTTCCTTGCCCAACTTCTTTGCCAATGGAGATCTGGAATGGTAAGTAGACTGGGTCCTCTTAGTACACTTGCTGCCTGCAGAGGGACTCCTGTATTTACTGAATGCCACGTATGCAAAACAGGGCATTCTCTGATTTCAGAACAACCACAGGCAAAACTCAGTTTTGACGATACTTGCTGGCCTTGAGGAGCTACAGGCCATGCTCCCCGCTTCAGGCTACCAGTGCCACTGGCGCACATCCTATGATATCACTCTGGTTAGTGGATACATAGAAGCTGGCCTTGCCAGCTTTGCATTCCAGTTAATGCCTCACACATCCCAGTTTCAAGCCCTACAAAGGCCAAGAATGTAGGTCAATATTATATTGTGATTTGTATTGTGTTGCCTGAAAACAGCACTTGAGGCCTGTGCATCACACATTAGAGAGAATCAGTTCTCTAGAGTTCTAGCGGATTTGCTGTAGACTTTGGAACCTGCAGAGCTGGCTTTTTTATCCCAGCTGGTGCACTTGATTAAAAATTGGGAGACTCTGAGCAAATCTCTTAAACCCAGACTTAGGAAGCCTTTGTTGCATCACGAAATGTGGCGCAAAGCAATGCAAGGGCCTCAGTGATGTTCACTAAGCTACGCAAAGCCACCTTGCGTGGCTTAGTAAATCTGGAGTAACACAAGTCAGCGCAAGTCACTGACTTGGGTTTCTCTGCCTTGGGAAGGCGTTCTGTGGGTGGAGCGTGGGTGTTCCCAAGCATCCATCTATGAATTTTGGTGCATTCACAGATTTACTAAGACTAGTAACCTAGGAATGGTTTAAAATGCTACACTTTCCCAGGTGAGACGTAACAAAAATACCTATGCTTATTTCTCCTCGTTTTTTTCTCTTTCTATGTGTGCTTCATTCTGCCGCACATATAGAAAGAAGAAATTGCCTCAAAGGATTCTAACCACTAGAGGCTGTAACGCAGGCACCGTTGCACCATGGCACAAGGGTGACTGCGTTGGTGCTAGACCGCATTTAGTGCACCAGCACATGGAGAGAGTACAAAAGTGCCATATCTGAGTAGGTAAGGTGCATTCCCCGCTCTCTCTGTCACGCAACGCAACGCAGCAAGTTGTCTTGCTGTGTTGTGTTGCGTGTCTTGTTAATTAATCTGTCCCTTAATCTCTGTGTGCATAAAATAATTGTAAATATGCAAAATGCTAAGTAATTGCAAGCATGTGAAATGCAGCTGTGTAGTTCAAATCTGTAATTTCCAGCTTCAATTACATGATACTGTATCTTGTCACATGCACCCCTTGCCCACACCTAATGTAGTGATCTTCAACTGGTTTGTGCTATATTAAAAATCAACACTTGCCTTGAAAACCATGTACCGAGGAGCTCGGGTCTGTTGGTAGACAGTAGCAGTTTGGGGATTTTTCTTCTGAGGGTAACAAGGACAACAATCAAAAGGTAAGGTGAAAATCTTGCACACGGACTTAGGCTTTGGAAAAGAAGTCTCAGCAGGAGTATGGACATACTTCAAAATAAGCAAAATATAGAGTCAAAGGGATGAAGGTGTAAACCCAAATATAAGACTGTTTTTACATTGCTGATCTTTGATCTTTTTGATACTCTGAGGAGTCTCTCAAGCTCTGTATGTCAGGCAGGTCCCTTCCTTTAGTAAGTTGAGTATCATGTGCATGATGGTGGGTGGAGAGACCAAACCCTGATAGATGCTCCAAAGACTCCATATAGGTATTAAAATGCAAGAAAGCCAAGCTCGGAACTAGAATACCTTACATATTATGGGGAGACGCAGTGCATCTTAAAAAATGAGGCGAGTTCTGGGCAAGAAATATTTTTGGGGGCTCCTGTTTGGAACAACTTTAAATGTTTTAACCCATCCCGGAAACAGCAAGACCCCAAGTCCTCATTAGGCTGAATGTAGTCAAACTAGCAAGAAAAGATTAAAAACACACTGTAGAAACAAAAAGAAAAAATGGTTGGAAATTTAAGGACCTTTATGTACTACAAATCCGATTGTTTGCACCAAAAAAACATGAAAGAAAAAAATTGTTGCTTATACGGACTATTAAAAAAAATCAGAAAGAGAAAACTTTATTGCATCAGTATCGTGAAGTGCAGTTTGCGTCTTCCTTTTTGGTCTTTTTCTTATGCCGGAGATGTCGGTGTATTTGTTCTTAACCGGCAGATACATTGTACTGCAGAAGCATGGCTGATTTATTGGGGTTGCAGAAAAATGTAAAAAAAAAAAAAGACTGCCCATGAAGAGTATGGGACGCTCCTTGCCCTTTGACCTCTAAGTGAAGCTTAACAATGAACATGACTGGCAGCGCCAGATACCAGCATCCATCTTTGCTCTTTAAATAGTAACCGCGTGGCTTCTGAGCGCGGGTAGTTACAAGGCCACGCAGCTCTGCGGGGGAGGTAGGGGCGGAAGCCAGCGGGAGAATTCCACCTCTCCAGGGGTTGCCGAGCAGGTTTGCAACGTGCACACAAATACCATTCACATGGAATTTAACTATTTGGGATTCATTAAACAGAGTCACTACACGGTTTGCGACGCTGTAATAAGAGTCAACACGTTAAATGTAGCGCGAGGCTGAGAGAAGAATGTACAGTTTCTAGGAAACTGCTTCTTGTGTTACACAACAGGGCTGTGTCGTTAATGGAATTCATGATTTGTAACGTTTTCCGTGACATTAAAACATGCCCTTCATTTTTAACCCCGAGGTTTAGGCCCCGGTGAATTACTGTCTAAACGCAAAACTGCAGTAGTGTTAGCACAGTGCGAAACAAGGGCGTACCTTCAGTTGGTGCAGCAGGTGCAGTGGCACCGTGGCCCAGAGACCTTTGAGATCCACTGAATCCCGATTATTACTGTATTTCACCAGTTAAACAACATCTATGTGGGGTGGGGAGGGTTATTTGGTCCCTTGTTCTGGGGCCCACGACACGTTAGTTGTGGTACTGGTGTGAACCAAGAATATGTTTGAGCTGTGACTGAGTGAGTTTACTTAAACTCTTTCTGCTGCAAGCCTTTCGTGCACAAACTAAAGCAAAGATAATAAAAACAACCGAGGCAGTAAGTCACAGGGCTTAACAGAAATAAAGCGCAGTAATAGTCAAAATCCAGGTTGTCACGAAGTTAACATTACCAAAGACCAAAGGATGCCCTTGGAAAGAAGAATCTTATGATAAATAAGTATTTGGCCCACACATGTTATCAGCTGGCCCAGCAGCTGGGTAGTCAAGGGGGTGTTACTGTAATATCACAAATAGAGTTTAAAAAATATGGTACACGTGAGCGAGCATAACCTTGAAAAACACTTGTAATGAAATTAATTTCCATAGATAAAACAAAAAGTAGTGAAAAATATGAAAACCTTTGGTGGGTATCCCTGCTCGGGGTTTCGACTATTTTCAGGAGACGTATTATGTTAAAGCAAGGCAGAGCTACATTTTTGTTAGACTTGGGAGAGTAAGGTGGTGGAAAAGCGACGGTTGTAATACTTCTCCGTAATTTCTGGTATATTGTCTTTTCCGCAACCAATGAGAATGCAGTCACCACATCCTGCCTATTCCAATATGTGGATCCTTCTCAACAGTTTAAAGCCCTGTTGCTGAACCAGGCGTGATCCAGCTTTGTTCGTCAGCCAGGCAATCGCCTTCTTCTGTCGCCTTTCCACTGATGTTTGTCCTGTCCGAAGACCTTGAGAACATTGGCAATTGTAACGTTTCTTTTATCACAAATCATGACCCTTAAATTACTGCTGGCATTTCCCCTGTGGATTCCCCTGTGGATTCTAAATGTTCCCAGATGTCTGATGGCTCTTCAAGAAGAAAGTTAGAGGCATGGCATTTTGGGGCACCATTCTTAAATGATTTTTATGGGATTGATATTCGGGACTAGGTAGGATGGTCTGGCAGGTTGAAAAAAAACTTGTCTTTTTACAAATGATCAGGTTTTAGGCAGGAAGAGAAAACTGGCAGCTTGCCTGTTTGGTAAAGGATTTGGTATTGACTTGAGCACAAGCATTCTGCATTTGAAGGGTTCTCCTTGAGGGAATAACTTTCCCTGGCCCACCAGTGACAATCCCTTTTAATGCTGATGTAGGTTAACTCAACTCAGTCTGCATTAGGCGAATACCTTTTATTACTGTTGTTCACTGTGGAGTCCAATTATTGTTTTTTCCTGGGAAGCAAATAGGCAAAACAATTGAATGCAATAGCAGATCTCTGAATGAGATTGGGACTGAACCACGGTGTGTGTCCCATTTTGTTGAAAAAGTTCCTCCAGAGGTCAGAGATTTTTAGGTGGCTCTGGACTGCAAGACATGCTGATTGTTGGCAAGACCATTGGTGGAAGATTCATCTGATGTAGGCGTTTGATTGCTCCTTCCATTTCTTTGGCCTGTGGGCTCGTTCCTGAGTGGACACATAGAAGGATAGATTTGTCAGCGCCCCATTCTCGCTCTCTATTCCACTCACTGCATCTGTGACTTCTCTGATAAATTGTGAAAATGGGCTGCAAGTGTTGTCCTTAGTTGGAGTCCTGTCCACAGCTGAATGATCCATATCACACCCCACCAAGACTCTTTGTTAGTTGGAGTATTATTCAAATGTTTGGGATGACTGTCAGTGGTCTTTCCTCAACAAAATAGAGAACTCAAGAAAGTTAATAGGTGAGCTCTTCCGTTTGTTGATATCACACTATACCCCTGGGCTCCCCATTATAATCCATTTTTCATAAAGAGCTCCCTACAAAAATAATGCAATCACTCTTGTGGGATGTAACAAGGAAAAGGCACATAATTACTATAGGGTTTCTTTTGCAGGGCCATTAATGTCACATTTCCTAAAAAACTATTTCAAGGCAAATTCTTCATTGTAGCCCATTTCTTGCATGAATGCAAATGGGCCACATGGTTGTGCAGTGCAAACATTTAATGTTGTCAACTTGTTTCTATCCTTTTTAAACCAAAAAATAGTCTGGGGCATGGCCGTCATGGCTTGTTCCTGACCCTCGTTCCTTCCTTCAGACTTTGCCCATTCTACCCCAAGAAGTCTTAAGGTATGAACAGCTAAGGGAGAAGGGGTGGTGAAAGCAATTGCATCTGACATTATCAGTGCAAAGACAGTCACACGACCAGATAACAAAGTATACTTTGCCACCTAGCAAGCCAATAATTCTCGATGCACATCTTCTAGAACACAGGAAGCCCCACTCCCTGAGGCGTTTGATGAACTCGCAGGTCGCTTCTTTCTTCCACACCAACAGTTAGTCAACTCTGTGATTGTGCAGAAAACACACATCTTCCTCAAAATTCACTACTGTATAAAAGTTCCCTCTCTCTCTCTCTCTCTCTCTCTCTCTCTCTATATATATATATATATATATATATATATATATATTTTTTTAAACTGATGGTAGCGAGAAACTATACAGTGATGAAGCTTGCCACTTGAAGTGGGTGAGGGTGACTGTTTTTAGACCATTCCTTGCGAGGACTGAGCATCAGGAGGGTTTCCTATCAGTTCTCTCATCTCCCTAAATGAGGCGATATCATGTCTCAACCATCCACTGGCACCTTAATACCTAGTTTTGTTTGCACTTATATTGAGGAAGGGTGCATCAATGTCTCAAATGTAATAAGTACTTCCCATTCCCGCCCTTTATTTAATACATGTATCTGTGTATGGTCTTAATTTGTGGGGGGAAGCTTGAGGAAAGTGGAAACCAAGACCTTCCAACTCACATAGTGCCACAGTGTGTCACACAACACTAGCTCCCTTCACGCCATCACCCGGTGTGCACACAATTACCTGGAAACACCTGTAGAGAGCAGGTTTCCAGCTAATGGTTTGGAGGCCCTGCACAGCCATTGTCCATTATGTGGTGTGAAACCTCTCCAAGACATCAGCAGCAGCCTCAGAAGCTCTGTTTATTTGTTGTTGGAGGGGAGAGGCATACATTTAAAGTGCCTTAGGCTGTGCTTGGAACAAATCCCCACCCCATTCAAAGCCCTTCCCCCCTCTTAACGCTGTGAAAAATGTTCACAAGTTGGCCGGTGTGGAAACATTTTCATTATGCAAAGTCTATGGCTATTGGGTTTGGCAGTGCATGTTTTAACTGGTTGGCTGTAGGAGGCTGGTCTTTTATTGTACCTGACAATGGAGCTTGGCCCAGTTCCAGTATTAACAGTGTGAGTGCTGAATCATGATTCTGATGCATTCTACTTCAGCCACTTCAGAACGTTAACTTCATTTCTCCAAATGTGCATAGAGAGCACGTGTATTGGAGAGAGAGGTGTCACAATGTACTAGCTGTGTGTGTTTGTGTCTCTGTGTATTGCGCAGGGCCCCTATGCAGTGTTACTCATGTGCATTTGTTCACGTTTCCATGTTCGTGCATTAGTAGTAATAACCGATCATGCCATGCTGGTAGGAATCTATGTTTCAAATTATGTCCTTTCATAGTGTGTACCAGTATTAACAAGGGGGCTCATGTACAAAGATTACATTTGGATAAAGTGGTTGCACATTGTGCCATGACTTTTTGGGGATATAATCCTAGTTTGTTATCTGACCTATGTACTAATACGTCGGTTTACAAAATATTGAATCACAGGAGGCCGCAGAACAACCTGTCTAATTAATATTCATTAGGCCGTCGCAGTTTGCAACTTTGCCATTCCCTGTAATTGGCTGCTAGCGCAGGGACGGAGGCCTGCAAAGGACAGCAGACCTCCCTCCCTGAATTTGCATTTCCAAATGTGAAACACATAAAGGAAGGTACTTTTGTGGCTCAAACCCTGATAAATTAGGAATTATCGGATTTAGGATAGTAGAATGGCTTTGTACATGCGTCACAAGTTTCACAATTACATTAGTTGAAGCAAAGGCTACAACTCACAGACTGAACTAATTTATTACATGAAAGGGCATGGCTGGGAGCGTGATCTCATGCTGGTGTGAACACCCTCAGTGTATGCTGGCCCCTGCATGTGTATGTTCTTACATGCATGGGATGGCTCTGTTAACTGTGGGTTAAGTGGGCGAGCCATGGCTTTGTCTGAGACTCAGTAATTATTTTTTGGGGTCACTGGGCAGGGTCTCATTAATAACCAATGTGAAACGATTTATCACGTCTTGTGGCTCACAAAGCGAGTGAATGCTGAGAGATAAGACGTGCGTGGGCAGATAATGAGGAAAGAACCGGTCTGGGAATATTGATATGCTAGGATTGGTGAAGCAGTTGGGAGGCAGAAGATTGCTTCATGAGAACCCGAGGCGTTTGCTGGCATATACTCTGCATGAAGGAATATTCAGAATAAACAAGCTATTAGCTAGGAGGCAGGTGGAAAAGCAAGATGGTGTAACAGCCAGGCACCGAACAGCTGCTCACATCTGGGCTGACATCTTTACATTCTTTGACTGAGTTGCATACATTATTGTGCCTTAAATACCCTAGCAGTTACTACGAATCCTTCTCCCGACCTCTAAAGAAATACCCATCCCTACATCTCACAAGCTCTCCTTTTTCTCATCAAGAATTAACTTTTACCCAAGGTTAAGTCCTAAGTTTCTCATGGATTTTCACTTCTGTCTCCCTGTTGATTCACTTGCTTATCTATCATGCCCATCCCAGGGCCAGGCCTACATCTCTCTTCCCCTACTACCTCGGCCCATCCTTAATCCGGGTGTCCCTATCTTCATTCTGCGAGCCATCACAGTGCCTGCTCCCTAGCAATATTCTACATCTGGAAACTCCCATCCCTGGCTGTTCCCAAAAGCTCATCGCCATGTGCCAGGATGGGGAATAAGCTCTAAGTGAGATCCCACAAACCTTTGTTGCACAATGACTTATACGGCAGCCTGGTGACCACAACTTCATTGAGGCACACCTTCACCTCCCCTTCCCAAATCCACGGGCGGAGAGGGTGCTTTCCACCTCTCTGCCCAGGGCACTTCACACCCACCTTTGAAAACCACAGCATCTCCCTATCCAAGCAATGTTGAAATGTCTTCTTGCAGAATGAGCTCACTGCTCTTGCATGGTGTTCCAGAAGGGCATGTTGCCGGTCATCTTGAATTAAACCTTGTGTTACTGTTGGAACAACAAATCCAAACATCTTATATAATTGGGTATATTTATATGTTTTGTTATTGTGTTGCATCAATACTTGTTGCATATTGACAGTATTCTGTATAGTAAATTATTCTATGTAAAATTGAATGAATATTTATATTTTACTGAAACGCTAATAGATTTGATTTACAGGATTTTAGATACAGCGTCACCTCAACATATTTCATCGATCTCTTGCCCATATGCACTTCATTACTCAGACAATCGTTCCAGATCCACAAATAATGATCAATATATAAATACATCCAATGTGTATGGCAGAGATGAGAAACCTGGAGCCCAAGATACAGTGCCCAGGTCGCAAGACGGGATGTGCAAATTGCATTCCTACTGGTTTGTGACCCGAGCTCCATTTTGCCACGTGACTGATGTACTAAACAGTCACAACACACAACGTGAATTCCCAGTAGGTATTGAACCCTCCTGTGTAACAATTATTAACTAAGCAGAAGTCTGTCTGCCTAATGCAAAGGGCAGGGGGTGCAGGCATGGAGACCTGTGAGGGACAGGAGACGCCCATCCCTGCATTCAAATTCATTACTAGCCCAAAGGAACACAGGATGCATTTCAAGAAAATGTTCACTTGAAATGAATAACATCGGGGGCATTCAGTGGTAGGATGGACCCCTGTCTGATCTCCCTGAGGCGCCCAACACACAATTGTTAAAAATGAAGCTGTTTAGTAGCGACAGCTTCCCCTTCGTGAATCACATACCAGCCCAACTCGGGGGTTGATTATTGATTTCCAAAATTGCGGCCACACACCATTGATACATAGCATTCCAAATCGCAAACAAGAAAGGAACGCACTTTTTATGCTACCTCCTGTCTGATGATTTTCCAACTCGCAGAATAACATTTGCACATTTCAAAACATTATTTTGTGGTCACAAAGCCTGTAACTTTACCCATCACAGGCTTTGTGACCAAAATATAGTTTTGTGCATCAACCCTGTGGTTGCTTAATTCCTTCTACTTCCATTGTTCTTCCTAATGAACAAGTTACTTACCTTTGGTAACGATATATCTGGTAGAGACATATTCTAGTTGCAGATTCCTTCCCTTAGAATTTCCCCCAGGCTTCAGACTGATCCGGATATTTTTTATACGTGCACCTGAAGGCCTTGAGGGAGCAGACCCTCTAGCTTATGGTGGCCTGCCGCTTGACTCCGCGTAGGTCCCGGTCTCGCTCGAGAGGAAGGTCTTGAGACCGGTCACGGAGCCGCCACCACTCGTCTTCCTTGAAGACTTCAGGTCAAGGTAAAAAGAATATGAAGTCGAAGAAATCTCGTCATCCTTTGGCTTCACCCCTTCGCTCAGCTGATGCAACGCGGGAGGAGCGACGAAGTTCACGGCTGTGATGGGGCCTAGAGAGCAACTTTTGTCAAATCAACATGCTAATTGATTGTTGCGCAACACCTTTGCACACAGACAACTCTCCTTGGATTCCCAGCTTAGGCACACCATCTGCTTCTTATTCTCTGACATGGGTGTCACAGTCATTTATATTAAACCTAATTGACCTAGAATAATGAACGTTCATTACCTCATACGTAAATATTAAACCAAGATATGCTGTATCTTGTAATGCAGTTTTAAATAATTCAATCTGCATTGCTAAGTAAAGAGAAGACTTCTTTGTCTTTGTTCATATGAACACCAATTTCCAACTATTTATTCTGATCCTGCTACAGTGCCTCATGTGTCCCCAGTTTCAGCAAGCCTTGTGAATATGATGCAGACTTTTTCTGTGGCAGACCCAATGCTTAATTTGTAAAATACATAAATAAGTGCAGGGGCCAAAGTTTTTCTAAGGAGCTTACTGCTGGCACTCCGCGAATACTGGAGTTGCTGAATACCAAGGGCCTCATTACAAGTTTGGTGGTCAGAAAACCTGACTGTTAGACCCATTGTGAGGAGACCGCTGCGGAGCTGGCGGTCTCCCCTCTAGCCCCATTATGAGCTTTCCACTGGGCTGACCAGCAGAAACCAAGGTTTCCGCCAGTCAGTCCAGTGGAAAATGTGCAGCAGCACTGGACTCGGCTCCACATGGAGCCGAGTTCAATGCCGTCGCACAGGGGGGCCCTCTAGCATCCTCAGAATACGCACTATCTGCACTGCATACAGTGCACATTGTGACGGTGCTGAGGACGGGGGCACCTGCACTTGTTCTCTGCCAGCCTTTTCATGGCGGTTGAACCACCATAAAAAGGCTGGCAGAGAACATGGTTGTAATCAGCACGGTGTCACTGACTTCAGTGCTTCCATCGCTGATTACAACTATGACTGCCGTTATGCAGTCACGATCAGAGATCCTAGTAGAGACAGCGGTCTTTTGGCGGCACCAACCGCTGATCTTGTAATATGGCGGCTGGACCGCCACGGCAGCCTGACCTCCACCGCGAGTCTGGCGGTCTTTGGACTGCCAGACTCGCAATCAGACACCAAGGCTTAATGGTGGCTTCTGCAGTACTGCTGTAGTGCTCCGCCACTCTTTATTCGTGTGACTTTATACTTTTTGTGTAATCTTGCACTTCATAAGCAATTCCTTTAGTGCTAGACTGTTTAACATTCACTCTGAGATGCTTAGAGGCCTTCTGTACATATGCAGGAAGCTTTCTCACATACGACTTGACTTTTTACAGCCCTTTATTTTCACAAGAGAGCTACAACAGAAGTGACGTAGAACGCTGCAGGTGATGTTCAGTCTTACGGGGTGATGCATCCTGAAGCCCTGTGTGGTGATGTGAGGACTCTCATCTCAGTCAACACAGAAAATACTGGCTTTACAGTAGTCAATCATCAAAGTTTCCCTGAAGACAGACTGACCACCCGTTTTGGCACCATTAAGTCCACCCACAAGTGGGTGTATTTTGGCACAGATAATAGACATATAAATATAGGAGATTTTCAAACCTCTGTAGAGATCTGCCGCATTAGCTTCTTTATCCACAGATTCTTTCGTTCGTTGCCTGTTTAGGCTTCTAATTGAAACACTTTTATTATTATTATTATTATTATTATTATTATTATTATTATTATTATTATTTTAGGTGGCCAATATCATTAATAATTCGAATACCTTCATGTTCGGGAAACATTCATATTTTACATTTTGTAAGAGATTACTTTATTTATTTTTTCTATTTGTATCACATAAACCAGTTTCAGCATTTTGATCTAAATTTAAGGATATCAGTCCGGTTTTTCAACTCTCCCTGATACTGTTAAATTATGCCATGAAAGAAAGCACTGTTTCTGTTGAATTTCCAGCATGGACTATTTTGTCCCACATGAATAAATCATGACATTAGTCACTACTTATTTGTAGTTAAAAGACCTGCGCCCCCCTACCGCCACCATGTGTGTGCTGTATTTAATATATGGGCACCATGGCGCAGGGTAGGGGCAATGGCGCCAACATTTTTGACGCTATTGATGTACTGTGCAGGATAATCCTGCAGAGTACATAGGGACACATTGAAAACAATGGTATGCCCCCTTTTAATGCCTGCTCTGTGCAGATGTTGAAAATGGCTGCTAAAAATGGCGCTGTGGTACCTCCCTGGCGCAGACATAATGTGGCGCAAAGGAATACAAAGTTGGGCAATGCATGTATTGCTCCACTTTGTAAATATGGCGTGGCGAATTTGGCCTCATTGGACCAAATTAGCATCAGAAAAAAGGATGTTAATGTGGCGCAAGGAGGCACTAGGGGCTCTTAAATCTGTGCCCTAGACTGCAAACTTAAATCTCAAGTGCCATTGTTATGACTGCATTATCACCACTTTGGATTTCATGGTTGAATCCTAATTCTGAGAGAATTCCAAAATCCTAAATTCCCTTTTAATTTATTCCTAACTCTGAATCCAGCTGATGTGGGTAAGGGAGCAGACTATAGTAATGACTACAGACAAGTTGAGGTTAGGTGTAGGCTTGTTTATTACAAAAACATAAGGAGCTGCCTCGGAAGTACATACAGGTACTCTCCACTTTCCCAGTCCAAGTGCCAACTCCCCCCACGTCAAACCTTCACATTTCATTTGAAACCTGAAGAGTTAAAGATACTATTACGCAGGTAAAGAGACACTGGGTTATCTTTCTAAGGCAGATACAACAATAGTTTATAAGATATAACACATCTTCCCTTCTTACATATGGAACAATAGTTAAGAAAACAATTATCACAAACAACAGTAGATGAGAAGATATAGCACATCTTCCCTTCTTAACAGAAATTACTCAACCCGCATATCTCCCATTATTAATTATATAAAAACTCAACACCCCTACCAGATACCTCTCTAAGAAATCAGAGTAAGTTTCATGTTAGAAACCTTGTAGGTTTGGTAACTTTTTGTGAACTCCTGCACTGATGAGGAACACCTTTCTCGCACCTTTTGTAATCAGCAGTCACCAGACAAACTTGAAGAACCAGATTCAGTTTGGCCACACACCTTATCCCCCACTCCCACCACCCTTGAGAGATTCTGCCAGCGACCACCGGCAACTCTAGCAGCATTTCCACAAATCTAAATTTATACAGGATCACCAAACTTGTTTCTCCCTTTTAGTACATGATTTGCCGATTTGACACACACCAAATCCCCAACTTGTTCTACCATATTCCTCATGAATTTCTTTTGATCATACCAGCATTTCTGCTTGTTCTGAGATTGACATTTTCTCTGACCAACAGCTTTAGATTTTCAACATCTGATTCATTTTTCAGCCATTTAGATGTCCAAGCTGGATGGAATGCTGTATTGTTCTTTTCTTGCTTCTTTCTCCCTTTTCAGCCTTTCTCACTCTTGCTCTGGGTGAAATTCAGATAATGAAGAATAACTCACACCTTTCACTCCTTGTGATAATTAAGTTGCCGCTCTTTTATAAGTGTCAGACCACGTTTGAGGGGCCACAGTACAGGCAGTATCTATTGGGCCACAACTGTGGTGGTTGGGGCTATTTGCTTCTAGTTCCTCCAGGAGAGGTTGAGCCTGACTTTTTTTCCCAGCCTGGTCGGTTTTTAATCATCAGTTATGTTTGTGCAGGAAGGGACATCTTCTGCACAAAAACAGTCCTCAGAGGCTTTTTCCTCTTTCTGTGTGTGCTTCAGAATATGTTTATTTCTCATTGTTACGCCTCCCTGGGAAGGAGTCGCATTTTGACGACTTCTCTTGTCTATCACTCTTGATAAATCTGAGAATGCGACAACATCTATGGGTGCATGTGTAGGAACACCCATGCTCAACCCGTGGGACACCTCCCTGGGGCACTGTAAAGGAAGGCAGAGACTTGTGCTGCCTTGTGTTATTGCAGATTTACCAAGCCATGCAGGGCCACGCAAGGTACATACTCATGTAATATAGCTTACGTAAAGCTTTGATGACTTTAAATCGTATTCATAGGTTTTTGAAGAGCTGACCAATGAAAACTCAATTTTCGTTACTGACAGATGCTAGTTATAGTTATCCCACCACTGCAGCAGATGATTTTAAAGACATATGTATTGTTGAAACATTAATGTTGCTGCATTGGTCAATTTGATAGAGTCACTGGCCAGGTTTCATTTAATCAAGTCAGAACTTGTTGTTTCATCAGTTCAGAATTGAAGCGCTACGCCAAATTCATATGAACTCATCTTCATGATTGGGCATCTTTTAACAAATTAATTCCAATTAATAAATCCAGATTAGATTTAGCTGTTTTATATATGACAACAACATAGCCTTTAAACTCTTGGTGAATAAGGCATTAAAAAAAAAACATCTGTTGTTATACATACGACAACTCACAAGCTTGCTACGTGTTAACACATGGCTGCAAATAAAACCTGCAGGACAAGTTTTATCGTCTGAATTGAACACTGCAAGCAGGTTAAAACAGGGGTGTGTTTTGACTCAACTGCTTTTTTCACTGTACAAAGCTGACCACTCTTTCTTTTTGGACCCTCCAGATGGTCTAACACATAAAGTAGGTAATAATTGCCAGGTTTATCAAAAACTTGCGTCACACAGGGTGTCACTTATGCAAAGCAATCCTTAAGACAGATTTACCAAGCCATGCAAACCCACCTTGCATGGCCTTGAATTGCTTGGTAAATTTGCAATAGCACAAGTCGCTGCCTTGCTTTACTTTGCATCAGGAAGGCATTACATAGGTGGAGCATAGGTGTTCCCATACATCCCCCATGTATTTTGGTTCATTCTCAGATTTACCAAGACTGGTTACTTAGAACGAGGAAAAGACCTCTAAGGATTGTTTTTCAGCAGGAAAGTGTCCCTTCCTGCACAAAAATAAACCTGCCTGCAATGCAGTCACACTTTCACCATGGCGCTAGTGCGCCTGTGTTGGTGCTAGGCAGCCACTAATGCATCAGCGCAGAGAGAGAGCAGGAATTAGTGATTTCTTGATAGATATGGCACTTCCTGTCCTCTCCATTTGACACAGCACAGCAACAGTGGCGTAGCGAAACTGGAGGGGTCCACCCTGCAAAGAACATGGACTCAGGCCAGGTGCTGTGCTGAGGGGGGCACCTGGAGCTCACACACACCCCCCCCCCACAGCTGGGGCTTCAGGGGCGTTTGTTACACCACTGCAAAGCAAGTTGCCTTGCTGCATTACCCAGCATCAAATTTTGATAAATCTGGCCCTGTCAGTTGCCTTGTTTACACTGATGACATAGTCCTATTTTCATTAACCCTCAAAGGTTCTTCAATCTCAATTTTCAAGGCAGTCCTATTTTCATTACCTGCTAAAGGGTCTTCAATCTCAGTTTTCAAGGCTGTGTGAATTTAATACACAAAATGACCTATGAGCCAATTGTGATAAGACAAAAAGTATGTCATTTTGTAACGCCAGAATCCTTACAAGCATGAAGCTCATCAATAACAGCATAGATGAAGTGGCACATAATTATTTTGGCATCATAATAGATACAAAATGAACTTGGGTAGAATATGTAACCAATAAGAGATTAAAAGCAAACCTTATTATCAGTCACTGAAGAAGTACTTTAGAACTCATGGAAGTCAGGCTATCCTTTAGTCTATCAAGGAAATCAAAAGCAAATTTACTCCAACTCTTTTAAATGTCTGTTTAGTTTTTAAGGATAACTTGGTTAGAAAACTGAATACATTTTCTATAAATGAAATAAAGTTCCTGTTAGGTCTACCTTCCTCCAGTCCGCATAGCAACATTCATCTGAAGCCATCTTTAACCTTTCCATTCGTGAGACGTACAGGGGCAGTCTTAAATTATGTGTGTAACTGTACAAGCGCCAAGGAAGACCCTTTAAAACATCATATATACAAAGAGTGGCAATCGACACATAAACCTCCATCAGCTCTGAGTCTTACAGTAGTTAATACTGTAAAGCAGAACAACCTACCTTCATTGCCACTCCTCTCCAGCCTGTCATGTTCAGCTCAGAGGGTTCTTATAAGGCAGACTCTGAGGAAGAACTTCAGGCAGCTCGATCTGACCCATTCACAGTCATATAAAAATTCTGATTATATCATCGATACGTTTGTGGATATAAACCAGGAATTCTTGACATACACCTTAAGTCAAGGTTGCTGAAACATGTACTCAAGATTTCGCCTCATGGACCTTCTTTTTTTTTTTAAGCCTTTTAGTTTTGGATTTTATATCATACAACACAACAATATAGACATTTCACATGTTACAGAGGCTGCACATCAAGATGTTATAGTAATAATATTGCCATTAGTCCTAGAGAGTGAACACTGTACCGGTACCAAACAGCTTGCAAATACGTAAGAGGGGCAAGGGAAGGGATGTGGGGAGGAACGTTTAGTAATGGAGCACTGTGCTGGGATAGAGACAGTAAATGACGAGAAAAAAAGTTGAGAGAGGCTGAGGGTGCCCCATCGCCCGTTTTTTCAGGGGAGCTGCATGCGCAGGGGCCTACAAAAGAGACTGCATGCAGTAGGTGACGTGTTATCAAGAAGGTAGGGTGTCACCTAGGTCATCTGTTAACCGAACAATGAGGGTTAGGAGATAGTTTCGAAAGCGGCTGCCTTATGTCTTTAGGACATGAGGATGATAGTTGCAGCGTTGCATACATTTCTCGGGTAGTTTCACAATAGCACATGCCTCACAGCCAAACCGAGACAGTAGGGAGAGTGCTGCTACCCCAATGAATTGCAATCTGGTGCTTTGCAAGAAGTAGGGCCTGGGCAACGAAGCGTCGATTAGGTAGGGGCAGTGGTTTCACATACCCCAATAACGCTAGTAGCGTGGTGGAGGTAAGTAGGTGCCCTGTCATTTGTGTGAGGGTAGTATGGATGGGATCCTAGTATGCACGGTTCGGGGGCAAGTCCAGGTGAGATGTGCAAAGTCAGCATACTCGGCAAAGCATTTTGGGCATGTATGTGATCAGGAAGAGTCTAGCTTGGCCAACAATTGTGCTGTTACGTATGTGTGGCGTAATAATTTGTAATGCAGCAGCTTATGCCGATGATTGTTGGAGATAAGTTTAGTTTGGGTACAACAGTAGTACCACTGTTTATCAGATAAGGAGTGTCCCAAGTCATGTTCCCATGCGGTTCTGGACTTCTCCACTCTGATGGGTCGTAATTGAAGAGAGGTATTGTACATTCACGAGATCAGATGCGTACTGTCATGAACTACGAGGATCAGGGAGAGAGTAGAGAATTAAGTTGAGTCCTCTGGGTAATTTGGCAAGATGGCACGTAATGTGCTGTATAGGCGGTATAGTATGAATCTGTCCATGTATGTCGCGTTATGTCCCTCAAAAAGAGTGGCAACTGACCTCAGTGTGGCCTCACTATAAAGGTCACCTAGGGTATGGAGTTGATGGACATTTAACATGCGCTGGGTCGTCTGTTCCAGAGTGAGTGCAATCCATGGATTGCCTGATAAAGGGAGGTGCAGAGAATACAAAGTAGTGTATCCCAAATGATGGAGTAGCTTGGACCACGCCCAGCATGTAGTGGGAAGAGTCTGGATATCCGTCGGATTTCTAGGGAGGCCCCGTGGTAGCAGTGTGGAGAGGTAACGGGGGAGCAAAGTGCGCCAGGGCTACTAGGTAATAGAGGTGTAGGGTAGGCCCGCGTACCCACACCTCTCATAAAGAAGAGTTAAGGTGTCCCAGCAAACACAAGGGTGTCGTGCAGTCCAGACAGGTTTTATGAGCAG
The DNA here is from genome assembly GCF_031143425.1 of Pleurodeles waltl. Classification (NCBI taxonomy): domain Eukaryota; kingdom Metazoa; phylum Chordata; class Amphibia; order Caudata; family Salamandridae; genus Pleurodeles; species Pleurodeles waltl. Next base: position 530,582,628 of record NC_090450.1, on the reverse strand, counting down.
ACTTCGGAGAGAATCAAAAAAACTATAAAAACTATTATAGAGTGCAATGGGGATGTGAAGGAATAACCATAAAAAAGTGGTAGAACAACCATCTTGATTATAGCTATTCTGCTGGCCATAGACAGAAGAAGTGTAATCCACCAATGATCTGAGATGTGAGTTTATCAATCTCAGGGCTGTAATTCAGCTGGACCACTTCAGCACTGTCTCTGTGAAGATAGATGCCAAGATACTTTGGTGGGTCTGTGTGCCAGCGTAGTGGGTATTCAAAAGAGCATGGGGTACTGGCATCTGGTAATGGGAACAACTCCAATTTGCTCCCATTTATAGATTATCCAGACTAGGCTCCAAAGCGTATAACCTCCCAGATTTGGGAGGGGGAGGTAGGAGATTTATAGCAGGGTCCCGAACGAATAACAGGATATTATCTGCGTACAAGGAAGCCAGCAGAGGTCCCCGATGGAACATCAATCCCTGAGCGAGAGTGTGCATCTGCTGGAAATTGCGCACTAAGGGGTCCATGGACATGATAAATAGCAAAGGAGACAGCGGGCACCCCTGTTGTGAGCCAAGCATAAGGGGGAAGGCTTCTGATAGGGTGCCATTCACCCGAACATGTGCAAGGGGGGGTGCTGTGTAAACTAGTGTGATTAGATCTAGCATGCTGGAAGGGCCATTCAAGAGTGTCAAATGACTTTTAAGCATCCAACAGCACCGTTGCCGCTGGCAGGGTCGCCTCATGGACATTCTGATTGCCTAATTTGAAGGCCCATAGAATGCTAAAGGCCTGATTTAGTGTTTGGCGGACAGGTTACTCTGCCACTAAGATGATGAATATCCTGTACACTGACACTGTATTCCGATATCCATAGGCTATTGGATCGTAATGTGGGGAAACAAGATATCTGTCACATTTATGATGGAGTAACCCCACTGCCAAACTCTAAATCGGGCCCAAAGTGTCTGCCAACAAAATCATGCCAGCTTTTTTTTTTTCTTCAAAAGCCGTCCAATTTATTGGGAGCTTACAAAATTCTAGGATCTTGCATATCGCCTTTTTCTGAAATTATATCTGTGGATCTTGGATCACCATTGGACATAACTTACACATCTCTTTGTTATTTTAAAACTATTTATGAAAGTTATTTCCTGCTTTTAAATGATAATGATTTTATGATTATAATTGATATTTATACAATAAATATTCATATACATACACGTCAGACCTTGGTCATGTATTTCTGTATTTATCTAACATCCTGTGGTACATCTTATAAGATTACTGATTGAGTCAAAATTAATTATTTATTAATAGGCTTGACAGTACAGACAAATTAAATCCTTTAAAACCACTTTAAAGAAGTTGACAATAATGTGCAAGTGCACATTAGGTATGCAAAAAAGAAGAATGATGATGACATATGAATATTCATCATGAAACTGTACTTGAGATGGCAAAAACAACAAGAGTGGCGGTCCCAGACTGTGCCCAGACAGGTGACAGATTCAGACATGGGTGCACCCATAACATGTTAGTTACTCCCATTTGTTTGCACCAGCATCCCGGATTTATAGTCAAGATCCTCCTTCACAGGTTGTGGTGACTGATATGGTAAAACTAGTATTTCACAAAGTGGCTCAATTTAACATCTAAAAACATTAGAAGAGATCCTTTGGTATCACAGGCTCAGGTCAGCATGGGTCAGCACACGTTTGATACATAACATCATCATATGATGGGCTGCCTCACTGCTTGCTGCCTAGTGCGAATATTTCAGATGTGCCCCTTGCCTATATCACTCAACAATGAAATGAGCACTGTTGGACTGTCATCAGCATTATACTTTGGGACGGCAATTTAGAAGCATGAAGATATGCATATAATGTGGAGCTCAGGGCAATTAAGGGAGGGTACAAGTGAATACCTTGTGCCGGTTGGTACAAGAAAATGGTTTAGGAAGGTAACTGACCCTGTAAAATATTACTTATCTCAAAAGTAGCACACACAAGGACATACTGGACCCGCTAGGTAGTGATAACTCTTAAAAACTGGTGGTACTACGCACTACAAATTATATTTGCAGTGAAAAGCTTTGTAGGCAGTGACACCTGTGTTAGGGGTGTGTTTGGCACTCCATATTTTCACAGGGAGAATGAAATTACACGAGAAGCCATGACCTGGCTTATCAAAGTACATCCGAGCAACTAAAATTGCATGGATGAGCCTATAATGTCAACAATGACATGTACGGGTTATTGTTAATGATACCTAAATACATTGGACTGATGGCCAACTAAACAAGGACCAGACCAAGCCTTCTCTTGTCTCTTTGGAGCACCTGATAGGTACCATGTACATTCTTCCGTTTCCAAATACCATTCAACCGGTAGGGCCACAGGGGTAGTGGTTTAGAAAACTACAATTAGAGACCTGTCCAAATGAATGCCCTTGACCCTGCAGGTTTATCGGGAGGCAGATACATTTAGACATTTAGGCAATGGAAAAGGGGATCACAAGAACCTCATTTCGGTTTTTAACCATGTGAAAAGGGTCTTCCAATAAAATGACCACAAATCACTCACTACCCTCTGCCCATTTTTACTTAGGATTTCCAAGCAATTTCTTCCCACTATCAGGAGAAGGTGTAATAATTCTTTGCACTTTAAACAAAGTAGTACTATAGGACGTGCACCTAGACATTTAGAAACATCACATCCTCACCTGAAAATTCAGTCCTCGCGAGGAGGCACCTGATAATGAAGCCTGCCACTTGGAATGGGTGGCAATTACTGCCTGTTTTACTTTGATTGGTCAAAGTCAACAGAGACAGACAAATAGGCTCTAGCTCTCAAGTCCATTGAGATTTGGCAGATCTGCCAGCTAACCAGACACACACCCTATTTGGTATCTATAGTTCTTGGAGGTTAACCTTCCCACATTAGATGATATTGCTAGAGCAGCGTAGTAAGAAGTGACTAGCCTAGACACATAAGGTAGGTGGAAGTGAAATGAGGGCTGCCAAAAGGAGAAGTACCAAAACTGAACCCAGGCAAGTATTTAGTGCAATTTTAGAAGTCTAAATACAGTAAGAATTAAGTTGATAAATGTGAAGGAAGTCACCTGTATACCTGAGAAGGGGTGCTGGGAATTGGTGGTATGAATAATGTGTTTTTTCTAGGCTGATATGTGGGGATATATCTATATCTAACTCAGTTATGCTTTGTAATGAAGTGTATATTGCCACTGTACTAATTTGCTAGGCTCAGGAACAAAGGTAGGGTTCCAGGAGTGAGGTGTAGTGCCATGCATCGCAAGGGGGACTTTAGGTGCTTATAAGGTGAATGCCTTACCTATTGCATCCATGGGCTGCATTTCTCACAGAGGATCTGACACTCATCATTTCCCTCTAGGATCACAGACCAGCAGAACTGAGAAAGGTGAAACCCAGCATGGCCTCTGGATGACCTTCTCACCAGCCAAAGAAGGCTGGGAGGAGCTTGGCATTCTGCCCTGTACACCAGAGAAAGTTCAGTGCTCTCCATTTCCTCAGTGGTGCTGACTGAAGGAGACCAAGGCACACCCTCCTACGGGAGAGCTCACTGGATGGGATACTGTTCAAACTGCAAAGGCCCTGGTTTCATGAAGAATGGTTGAAGCTATGCATACACAGAAGGGCTGCCTCCTTTAGATAGGCCACTGGAGTGTGGAGAACTGGTGACCCCATAGAATTCTTCCATAAATGGAGGCTCGCGTCCTATAGCCAGGTGTCTGCTGACCAAACTGTAAAACTCTGCAAATTAGAAGAAACGCCACCTGTATTTCCCTGATTTTATTGAATTATAAGTTCTACATTTCCTAGAAACTGGCTATGCCTGCTGACTTTCAACCCGGTTAAGAGAAATGTAAGTGAGCTCCCTGCTGCCAAGGTTTCACTCTGTTCTCCTGCTGCTGCACATTCAATGAAGCCCCAAAGAGAGCTGCTGCTTCCGTGTCAGCAAAAATTGGCTGGGTTTTGAACCACCGTTCACTGGCAGAGAGGTGCCCTTACGAAGATGGACCTCTGGTGAGGACACATTTATCCTTGCACCGGGGCCGCCTCTGCTCTAAGCGCGGAGAGACCACCACTTTCCCACTACATTTGATGCCATTAACACTCCCTGACCATGCGCCATCCCAGCAGTGATCTTTTGCTTCGATGACAGAAAAAGAAACATGGTTTTGATTGTGCATCTTCCACTAGCAACAGCTGAGGGCGGGTCATACAACTGTATACTTATCTCCCAGGGACTCATGACCCTCTGTGGTGATTTTCCACTTCACCTTTCAGACTGGGTGTCAAAGACATTACAAGCTTCTCCCCAGTGCCTATGATACTGACTGCAGTATCCAGGGATGATTCCTGGAGGGTCGCAGTTCTGGCATTCAGGCTATTCAGGTCTATGTTCAGTCTCAGATTTTCAGTCTCAGATTCCTGCTGGTGTCTATTGACCCTACCTCATCTCCCACCTTCTGGGCTATCGGCAGATGCTTCAACCTAAAATTTAATTCATAATGTCTTTCAAAAGGGCTCAAGCAGCCTACCATTGCCTTTTTGGCTCACCTTGGCTGAGCTGTCTTGGCTGCCACTCTCTTTGACACTGCTTGAGATGTGCAGCAGCATAGGATAAAAAATAAGAATCAAGACTGGCATTAGTCTGAGCATATATCAGGTAGGACACTTTTAGAAGCATGCGCAGTGGGAATACCCTTAGAAACATGGAACACTTACACAATCACTGCAATGAGGGATATAACAAATACATTAAACCAGACTTTAATCAATAACTTACAATTGAATACAAGTGTAAGATGATAATGGATAGTTTGCCACAGGGGCCAGAGCTGAAGCTGGCGTTGGTTGGCTTGTTAAGCGTTAATGCAGAGAATGAAGACCATACCTTGGGAAAAGTGTGCAAGAAGATAATATGTGTCACATTCCTTTTTGTGCTTTCCTCTTACATACACCCTTGCTCACAGTCACTGATGACCATAGTAACCTCTAGAAATATGGATTCAAAACACTTTTGCATTTGTCTACCCTTCATGAATAAACGTTTTGTGATGTGCACAATTATTCTGTTCCCTATGTGTCTACCTACCTAATTGCCAGCGTTTACCTGACTTATTTCTCAATACAACAGCATATTAGACAATGAACCAGCTGCAAGGAACAACTATTGTTGTTAAAACCAGATGTTCCCCTTTCACCTGTCTGACTGCACATGTGTCCTAGTGTAGAGTTCTAGGCTTCAGTGAGACCATGTGTAGGAAAATGCCTCTCAAGGCATGGTTGCCCCCTAACTTTTTTCCTTTTGTTGATGCTAGTTGTGATTGAAAGTGTGCTGGGACCCTGCTAACCAGGCCCCAGCACCAGTGTTCTTTCCCTAAACTGTACCTTTGTCTCCACAATTGGCACAGCCCTGGCACACAGATAAGTCCCTTGTAACTGGTACCTCTGGTACCAAGGGCCCTGTGCCCATGGAAGGTCTCTAAGGGCTGCAGCATGTATTATGCCACCCTAGGGACCCCTCACTCAGCACATGCACACTGCCTCACAGCTTGTGTGTGCTGGTGAGGAGAAAATGACTAAGTCAACATGTCACTCCCCTCAGAGTGCTATGCCCACAACCCACTGCCTGCGGCATAGGTAAGTCACCCCTCTAGCAAGCCTTGCAGCCCTAAGGCAGGGTGCACTATAACACAGGTGAGGGCATAGTTGCATGAGTACTATGCCCCTACAGTGTCTGAGCCAAACTTTAGACATTGTAAGTGCAGGGTAGCCATAAAGAGTATATGGTCTGGGAGTCTGTCAAATACGAACTCCACAGTTCCATAATGGCTACACTGAATTCTGGGAAGTTTGGTATCAAACTTCTCAGCACAATAAACCCACACTGATGCCAGTGTGGGATTTATTGAAAAATGCACACAGAGGGCATCTTAAAGATGCCCCCTGGATACCAGTTCAATTCCTAGTGTTAGGCTGACCAGTTTCTGCCAGCCTGCCACATCCAGATGGGTTTCTGGCCACATGGGGTGAGTGCCTTTGACATTCTGTGGCCAGGAACAAAGCCTGTACGGGGTGGAGGTGCTTCTCACCTCCCCCTGCAGGAACTGTAACACCTGGTGGAGAGCCTCAAAGGCTCAAACCTGGTGTTACAGCGGCCCAGGGCACTCCAGCTAGTGGAGATGCCTGCCCCTTCGGACACATCCCCCACTTTTGGCAGCAAGTCCGGATGAGGAGATAATGAGAAAAACAAGGACGAGTCACCCACCAGTCAGGACAGCCCCTAAGGTGTCCTGAGCTGAGGTGACCCCTGCCTTAAGAAATCCTCCATCTTGTTTTGGAGGATTCCCCCAATAGGATTAGAGATGTGCCCCCCCTCCCCACAGGGAGGAGGCACACAGAGGGTATAGCCACCCTCAAGGACAGTAGCCACTGGCTACTGCCCCCAGACCTAAACACACCCCTAAATTGAGTATTTAGGGGTGACCCAGAACCCAGGAAATCAGATTCCTGCAACCTAAAGAAAGAAAAAGGACTGCTGACCTGAATGCCCTGCAGAGACGAGGGAGACGACAACTGACTTGGCCCCAGCCCTACCGGCCGGTCTCCAGACTCAGAGAAACTGCACAGCGACGCATCCAGCGGGACCAGCGACCTCTGAGGACTCAAAGGACTGACCTGCACCTAAAGGACCAAGAACCTCCCGAGGACAGCAGCTCTGTCCAAAAACTACACCAAAGAAACCAACTTTAAAGAGACTCCAACCTCACTCCGGAAGCGTGAGTCTTCACACTCTGCACCCAACGCCCCTGGCTCGTGTTCAGAGGAACTAACACCGCAGGGAGGACCCCTAGGCGACTCCAACGATGTGGACACCCTGAGTCGACCTCCCTGCACCCCCACAGCGACTCCTGCAGAGAGGATCCAGAGGCTCCCCCTGACTGCGACTGCCCAGTAACAAAGGAATCCGATGCCTGGAAGAAGCACTGCACCAGCAGCCCCCAGGACCGAGATGAACCAACCACCGGTGCAGGAGTGAGCAGCAGGTGGCCCTCATCCTAGCTCAGTCGGTGGCTGGCCCGAGAAGCCCCCCTGTACCCTACCTGCATCGCCAGAGTGACCCCGGATCCCTCCATTGCTTTCAAAGCAAAACCCGACACCTACTTTGCACACTGCACCCGGCTGCCCCTGTGCCGCTGAGGGTGTATTTTGTGTGCCTGTTTGTGACCCCCCCCCCCCCCAGTGCTTTACAAAACCCCCCTGGTCTGCTTCCCGATGACGCAGGTACTTACCTGCTAGTAGACTGGAACCGGAGCACCCCTGTTCTCCATAGGCACCTATGTTATTTGGGCCCTACTTTGACCTCTGCACCTTACTGGTCCTGTGTTGCTGGGTGTTTGGGGTTGACTTGAACCTCCAACCGTGGGCTTCCTATTCCCAGGAGACTGAACTTGTAAGTGCTTTACTTACCTGAGAAACTAACCAATGCTTAACTCCCCCAGGAACTGTTGATATTTGCAGTATCCACTTTTAAAATAGCTTATTGACATTTTTGCCAAAACTGTGTACATTGCTGTTTTAATTCAAAGTTCCAAACTTACCTGTGTGAAGTACCTTACAATTTATGTACTTACCTAAATTCTGAATCTTGTGGTTCTAAAATAAATTAATAAAATAATAGTTTTCTATATAAAAACCTATTGGCCTGGAGTTAAGTCTTTGAGTGTGTGTTCTTATTTTTTGCCTGTGTGTGTACAACAAATGATTAACACTAGCCTCTGATAAGCCTACTGCTCGACCACACTACCACAAAACAGAGAATTGGTATTATCTAAGTTTGCCACTATCAACCTCTACGGGGAACCCTTGGACTCTGTGCAAACTATCTCTCACTTTGAGATAGTATATATAGAGCCAACTTCCTACATACGGTTTTAAGTTATGTTTACTTTTGCAAGACATAGGGTTAATACAAACTACAATAGGCCCATGGTACTGGTGATCTTTCTCACCCAAGACATGAGAACAGGGTACATCCAAACTCTTCCATCCTAGGCTGAGTGGACTGCCCACTTTGTACTTGGCCTACATGCTTCTCCTCTGAAAAACTAAAACAGCCTGGACAAGCTGGAGGGCCTTAAGATGCAGTTTTATAGTAATTCTCTTACTTCAACCTATGGAACTCAAACCTATTGATAGCTCTGCTAAGCTTTTAATGACCCCCAGGGAAGTTATGAGTGCACCTGCCAAATGATGTTATCACTCATGTCCTCTACAACCAGAGATTGTTTGTGGCTGAGGTCCTTAAAGTAAGTACAGTAACTTCCAGCAACAAACCATTGCCACCATTTGAAATCTGATGCAGTCACCTCCCACAAGCTGCCTTTCTCACTGAGACTTGGTTCATGGTTCATCTAAACCTGGCATAGAATACATCCTCCTAGGTAAATGAATCTAAAGTTGTGGTATTAAATACAATGGACCTATATACATTTTTGGAGCAGGCCATGTTCTTCTAGAAAATGTAAATATCCAAAACGGTTTAGTTATTATTCTTCCTACTCAGGGTTTGTCAATCATGTTAATGGAAAACACTTTCATAGGCACCATCAGATCCCAAAAACTCTATGATTAAACAATCCCTCAAACATATTCTGGAGATGGTCATACCAGTTCCAGCATACAGCCCTTCCATCCGTTGGCTACATGAGTGTGGATTACTTCCAGCAGGCTGAATATCATAGCGATTCAAGTGCTAAGAATAAACAGCAGTATTAAGCCAATGCAGTGGTTAAGGGTTGACATAGTATTATAGGTTACCTGTAGAATTATGTTATTCTGCGGTCACAAAGATTTTCACATATTTGCCACATAATCCATTAACTGCTACATAATCTGCAGATTTTAACAAAAAAAATTGCATCTAGCTCAGAAGGTTCAAAAGTTACTAAATACGCAGCGACAACTGTTATCGTGCAGTAGAAGACTGTTTGCAAACGTTGACTGGTCACTTTTCCGTAGTTTATTGCTATATTTGGGTGTTAACCTGGTATTAAATAGGTGCAGCAAATGCACAGTGTTAACAAGTTTAAATATAAGAATATAATGAAGTAATACTATCTCAAAATGTGTCGCATAGTTTGCCTTTTCTTGCCACATAATTTGCCCAACCCTGCTGCATAATTTGGTCCTCCACTGCCAATTTACTGAAGCCTGCTGCATAATTTGGTCCCCCACTGCCGCATAATTGCAGTGCCAGCCACCTCAGGGAACAGAATTAGTGAGGTGGGGCAAAGGATAGTAGACACAAAACCCAGCAAGTAGAGCCACAGGGTAGGATCAGGAATCAACATTGGAGGAGGGGGTCTGGGTCAAGGGAGAATTAGCCTAAGTGGGAGAACGTACAAATAAAAAGAGCAGTAGCCTAGGATGAATAAAAGAATGCTCAACCATGGTGTGATATGCGCTTAATCCCAATAGAGCAAATGGTTTTCATACTTTTTAATGCTATGACCCTCTTTTTGCAATATTATTCACCCCGCCCAAAGTTGAAATTTGTTCTGTAGCATGTTAATTATGTTAAACACTGCTGGCAAGCTAAACAATTTTAGTAGGTCTTTAGGGCACAACCTACTAAATAAAGAGAACAATGAAATGGAATAGTGGTTTTCAGTTCATCAACATAAATGTATGCCGTATGAAACATAACAAGACATCTAACCATTTTAAGTATGATCCCGGGTTAATAGAGCATTTTTAAAAGGTAATCAAAAAGCAATATTCTGTGTTATTTTTCTCTTTCAATAAATCCCACATACATTACATTAAAATTATATTATAAGCAAAGAAGCCAAAACGTGTGAGGGACTTTAGGGGCAGGACACTTTGACATAAATGAATTTTATGGAAGACTTTTATTTTTTAATTATCATATCCAGCGGCAGCTAGCCCCATCTCATGTATGATACCCTTGTCGGCCCGGATTTTTGTGCCATAATTACAGTGTTAAAAAGAAACTCCAAAGTCCCAAAATGCAACATTCTGTTAGCTAAAACTCAAGGATTGGATGGAGCTGTTGCACAGACCATCGGACCAGTATTGAACTTTGAACACATCTAGGGTTTTGAATATTGCAGTTCTTTCAATTAGCCTTTTTAGATTGTCTCTCAAATACATGGTTGCTAACATGCTATTTACATATCTATGGCCTTTATGAAAACTGAGAAAGGAAGGCGTTGAGGTTATTTGGAGAGCCCGTGTGTCACCCAGTGCCAATCCGGACATGACTCACAAAAGACGTTACTGAAGGCTCATTGCAGAGTGGATCATGGCTACCCTATTTGTCTTCACTAAATCGCATCCCTGTGTTTTTCAATGTGAAGTTTGGATGTGTTACCCAAGGAGGGAATAAGTGCTCTTCCTTGCCAAACCTTGCCCCCAATTAAATCCCACCCCCTTCCGGGTAATGCCCTACAGCACACAATTTTAAGACCACTCCAATACAGCATCCTTTGGAGGGAAGCTATTAAGCTGATAATCTCAGTGGGAAGTACACAACTCTGCAGGAGAGTGGGGTGGGAGAAGTTGCAAATTCGATCACTAAACATTGATAAACATAGCAAAGTATCCATATCCAAGAAAGAGTTGCAAGTTAAATGCAGTGGAAAATGGTCCCTGCATAATTTGGCATTGCAACCACTATAAACTGTGCAAGAAGGCCACGTTTCTGATTTTGTTGGGGTTTCTCAGATGGGAACTGTATTGGGAGCATGAATAAGTCATTTTTTCAAAAGCAGCGTCATAAGATATTTCTGAAGTAGGCGTGGCCTGGGGCATCAAGATGGCGTCACACTCTGAGTGCGTTGTGGACCCATCTGTCATCCGCCACCATTGCCGGCCCTTTATGGCTCTGCCAGCATAATAATCAGCCAACTCTGAGGATGCCTATGCAGTCCCTGCGTGTTTGAGTGGAGCAAGTTAGAGCCCCAAAGCGCCATGGAGAAAGGTGAAGCTGGTTGCTGGACTAGGCCTAAGATGGCGGACATGGCTTTGGATGCGCCCTGACTGTTGCGGCTGCTGCTGTCGTGGTGAGGAAATAGAGCTCTAGCTGAGCTGCGGAGAGGCTGACAGAGGACCACAGGCAGTGGTAAAATTGGGCGGAGACCCCTTGTTGGGGTCTCATGGAGCAGCATCCACTGCCCTGGAATCCCCAGTTGCGGTGAGGGAGCTGGGGTGCTCCGGACGGCTTGCTTGTACCAGGTGGACACAGGCCTACTGGAGGTCCAGCGGCCCTTTGTACCCCTCTCCCTACCTCCTCCCGCCCGCCTTCTGGAGCTGTGCCCTTATGAAGAGTTGCTGGGTGCCAAGAGCATAGTGGTGGTGGGTTCCCTGCACATTGGTCCACCACGTCGACTGGGGCCTAAATACTTCAGCGTCTCCCAGGTGGCTTCCATTTGTCTCTGGGGTCAGACCTCTGCTTGGCTGCTCATGCTGCCTCAGGATTTGAGGAATGCTGTGGGCCGTATCACAGAGGTGGAAAATCGCCTCTCTATTTTGGAGGATGAGGTTGTCAAACTTAAAACCAAGGTGGCTCGGCTCCTGACCCATACAAATGAACTCCATCGCCAGGCAGAAGCCAAAAGCCGATCCCACCTTAATAATTTACATTTTATTGGATTCCCCAAAGATGTTGAATATTCCTAACCTTCAGAATTCCTTGAGGAATGGTTGAAATCCTGGGTCCTGGCAGACAAACTCTCACCTTGGTTTGCAATAGAACGGGCTCATAGAGCACTAACCCCCCAGCCTCCACCAGAAGCCCAACGAAAGCCCTTGATAGCCAGATTCTTCAACTTTAAACACAGACATTGCATCCTGAGAGAGGCCAGAGCAAACTCAATGCTCCACTATCAGAACTCTTAAATGCACATTTTCCCAGTTAATACCTGTGAGGTCCAGACTCAACGTAGATCCTATGAGGAACTCAAGGCACTCAAGGCATTAAAACTCTCATACATGCTCCACTTCCTGGCATGGCTCAAAGTTATATTCCAAGAAAAAACATATTTTTTACACCCCAGAGTTGGCCTGGGAGGGGCTAATGGAAGAGGGGCGATTCCCTTGCTCATCCTGCAGTGTTTCGCCACTGGTCTTCTAGGCCCAAGAGAAGCAATCGTCTCCGCACAGGAAAAGGACATGGATTAATTCCAGGCTCCAGTGACAAACCGCTGGGGCTATATCTCTGTCTTCCAGCTCGAGAACATCCACAACACCTCCACCCTACGGACCGGTGCCCCACCCGGCCAAGGGAAGAAACACTCTAAAAATGAGCCAAGGGACCGATTGACTGAGTCGGACTCCATCACCTTTCCAACCACGATCGAAATAGACTGAGCATGGGTATGTGTGGGTCGATGGTTCTATGTGCAGTGATTGAGAATTCCAAAGAGTTGGGGTTTATGTGTTAGGGCGACAGATGCGTCTTGGTGGGAAGTAGGGTGTGGGGGAGTTGGGGGGTGGAGGGTTTATGTGTTTACTGCCTTTGTTGCTTTGGCTGACCATTCATAATTGTTTGTTTCCTCATCTAGATTCTCACACTGATCTGATGATATTCCACCAGTTGCAGGGTTCATATTTTTAACAGGCCTCCGCAGAGAGTAGGGAGATGTGCATTGGCCTAGGTGGTGCACTACTCCTGACCATGCAAATCTTCCATGCCTGCCATTACTCCCTATAGTGTGCTGTCCTGGAACGTTAATAGTCTTCTAGACAAGATCATCAATTCTGCAGTGATGTGACATGCCTACCGCTTTCTGCCCTCAGGCTTGATGCTCCAGGAAACTCATTTATTGGGTAATACTTGTCCATTCCTACACCATCATGGTTATGATAGAGTGCATCATGCAGGGGATCTCGGGGGGTAATGATTCTCTTGCGTCGTAACTTCCCTATGGTGATGTCCCGGTCCTGGATTGATCCTCAAGGTCGATATATCGCCCTGGTGGGAGTGGTAAATGATCACCCACTCACCCTCCTATGTGTTTATGCCCCACATGTTGCACTGGACTCCTTACTAACTACACTCCGTTAGGTTGTGGTGCAGCTACCACCCGACCCTACCCTTATAGGCGGCGACTTCAATACAGTTGTGGACCCCGTCTTAGGCTCCAGTGGACCCGGTCCAGCACCCGTTGTCAAAGGGCAAAAGCCCTTCTTAAGTGGGCAGATACTCTCGGCCTGTGCGACATATGGAGGATCTGACACCCTAGACAGCGACAATACACCCATACCTCCACAGCACACCATACACATGCACGCATTGACATGTTTTTTATGCCAGCTCCTGATACTCCTTGTGTGTCGCAAGTACAAATTCTTCCCTAAGCAATATCCAATCATGCCCCAATATTACTTCATTTCGGAGTCACTGGGGACGTGCGCCACCTAATGTGGCAGCTTAATGCCTGGCAGCTTTAAGGTAAGCACCAGGTCCGCGCCTTAAAGCAAGACAAAATGTAATACTTTCAGCTTAATTACGGACCGGTCCAGTTGGCGGGCGTTTTCTGGGCTGCCGGTCAGGCCACAGTTAGGGGGCATGCCAAGAGGTTGCTTAAGCTAACGGAGAACCTGCGATGTCACCATATTGGACAGTTTGAAGCTAAAGCACTTGACTTTGAAACAAACCCTCCTACTACGGAGCAGGCTGCCTACACCTGACAGCACTAATCCACGAGGAACTAAGACACCTCTCTTTGGAGGTAGCGAAGCAGATTTGGCATGTGTCTACAGCGCAGGTCTATGAATGGGGGGACAAGAACGGGTAGCTGCTGCACTGGTTAGGGACCCCACCCTTGGCCAGTAGGGTTATTCCCGAAATTGTTGACAGGGTGGTCATATCCACCATACATTGTCTGCTTTTGCTGATTATTACTCGTCCCTGTATGCAGCAGTGCCACGTCGGGGGATGAATTGAGGATGTCTCTCTTAGACGAGGTGACACTTGATTGCCTCTCCAACAGTGAAAGTCGAGACTTGTAGGCATCAATTACTGCATAGGAGATTGGTGAGGCTATTGCAGCAATGGCGCCTGGTAAGACGCCCAATTCCAATGGCTACCCTAGAGAGTTCTATGCCAATTACAGGGACATTCTTCCTCCGCAGGTACTGAATCTGTGCACTGAAGCGGTGACCGCTGGTTCTTTTCCCAGTGACATTGACCAAGCTACCCAAGTCATTGCCTCCGTCATCCACCCTCCTGTTTGTACTTGTTATCGAAACCCTAGCGAGTCTCATACTGGAGGACATGCTGATTCAGGGATGGGAGTGGGAGGTTGGACATGAAGAGAGCATAGCCTTATATTTGGACAATGTACTCCTATCTTTGGCTAACCCAGCTACCAGTGGTCAACATTGCCTACAGATACTAAAAATCTTAGCTGAGGCCTCTGGTCTAGCCATCAACCCACCCAAGTCGGTTCTGGTCCCTGTGGGCCTCTTGAGTAACTATGTTGGCTGGCAAATAAATATTACAATCTGCCACCTCAGCTTTCGATATCTGAGTATTCAGGTGGTGCTGATCCCTAAACTGTTGTGGTCCCTCAACATTACCCCCCTCAGTCGTAAAGTCAGGGACAACCTGAACAGGTGGCAGACGCTTCCACTAAATGCCATGGGTAGAATAGCACTATACAAAATGATGATTTTGCAGAGAGTACTGTGTATACTGCAAAATTTCCCACACCCAGTCTCCCGCTGCTGGTTTCGAGAGATGGACTCACTGGTGATCGCCTTCCTGTGGCATGTCCAGGCCACGACTGGCGTTCCGTACATACCAGCGTGCTCCATACAAAGGCGGACTAGGCCTGTCCAATCTATTTTTGTATCACCTGGCAGCCCAACTCTTGGTCGTCAATGACTGGTTCAATGATGGTTGGTCTGATTTGGCATATAAGCTGTAACTCTTTACATTTGGCTTTCCTTGATCTCCACAATGCGTTACAGAGGTACTGTCCCCAATACAACTCCAGTCATAACCCCTATGGTGTTTTGTGGCTGGAGAGCAGCCCTCAGGGTGGGGTCCAGACTCACACAACAGACTCCCTTGTGGCATGGCACTTTGTTGGGGGAGGTGGCCGCCTTGTACGGGTTTGGTTGATTGGACTCCATTGGCATCACACTCCTGGGGGATGTGTGAAGGGGCACCCACATGACTTCCTTTCAGGAACTACAGCAGATCTATTCCTTAACCAGGACACAGTTCCATAAATACTTGGCAACTGAGGCATGCACTGAGGGTACTCATTCTTCTCGGCACCTTGCTTCCAGTTTTCAGCCCGGTCGAAGCGAAAGTTATGATGGAGGCACTGGGTAAGAGGGGAGTGTCACAGATTTACGGCACACTGGCTAATAACACCCCAGACACATAGGTGACCACCAGAGAGCATTGGGCGAGTTGGCTGGGGCCCATCGATGACTTGGACTGGAGGGACGCCCTAATAGCCCCCAGGGCGATCACAATATCATCCAAACTTTGTCTGGTGCAAACAGACTACCTACACACTGCATACCTCTCATCCGACCGGCTCCACAGGGCAAGTCTGCAGACCGAACCGGCCTGCTTTGGTTGTTCACATAGTCCCGCTGATTTCTTTCATTTGACATGGACATGCTCCATCTTGACAAAATACTAGGAATCAGTGCTAGCTGAGGTTTCCGGCCTTCTAAATCTGGAGATTGAGCCACCCCCGTTAGTGATCCTTTTGGGAGTATTGGATGGGGTATGGGGGATGCGCGATGATGGGGCATTGTTGGGAACTGCACTGATGGTGGCTAAGTGGGATATTGCCTCCCATTGAAAAGCCTCAGTCCACCGACACTATCACAATGGACACATGGAGTGAACTGATGTGCACAGCAGGGGAAATCAATGTATGAAGTCAGGGGTTGCCCAAATAAATATCGAAAAATATGGAGCAAGTGGGGTGGAAGAGTGGGTCTGGACTCAATATAAAGTGGTCTGGCCTGTTAGGTTTTCATCTCGCTGGTTTGTAATTTTTCTTAATACTGGTCTTAAGAACATGATGTATGCTTGGCGTCGACTGGGCTTATAGTCAGATTTCAGTGTGACTTATTGTTGTAACTCTCAGAAAATGATAAACACTTGTTTATTAAAAAAGGAGATATTTCCAATGTGTGACGAAGGGTGGCGCATACATCTGGTATAAAATGTAGGTTGCTGGCACCCGAGTATAGTGCAGTGGTTGGGAAGCTCTGATTCGATCATATTTATCACATTTATATGCTCTACCTTTTTTAGAGACATTGTTGGATTCTCACCTCCTCTTGCACTAAATATTGCCAACATAAACTGCAATATTCACAGGTAGAAAATTACCCTAGTACATAATCCCTTAATATGGAGAGGCCCATTTATTTCCGATATGTGCAATAATTACTGCTACCGCACATGCCGAATTAATGAGTTTGGCAGCTAACAGTGCACTTCCTCAATTTCCCCCAGCTATACTTCGGCAGGTGAAAACCTGCCAAAATTTATCAGGGGAAAAATGTGTGTAAATTACTAGGACATGCTAATTTTGGTGCAGTAAGCACCAAAATCCGAATGTTATTCCCAATTATCAGAGGCAAACTCGCTCCTGATAAATTCTAACCCAACAACTTCGGATTTTATCAGCACTTATACCGGTCTACTCATTAGGGGGAATTTAAGTGCATAAAATCAGTGATCATCAGTGACAGAGAACTGTTTGATCATTTCCAACGACACCATAATTCAGGACCTGCTACTATGGTGACCAAGAACACTTCCATCAACAACCCAAGAGACGTGATGAAGTGTGTGACGGGAATGTGGAATAGCGGTGTTCCCACTCAAGGGCTGTCCTCCCTAACCAGATGCTGCAGTGCGCGACAAGCATTCTAATTAGGTGCCCTGACAGACCCTGTTTTATGTTCTTTGACAAAACATGGTTATCCATGGACCCCCCATGATGAGTGGAAAATGTTGGTTTTAGCTTGTTTGGCCGCACCTTTGCCTCAGTTTCGGTAGGAGAATACACATGGGTCTATGCAAACGTATTTCATATAATATATCGAAGTAATTTGTAGTAGGTAGTTATCATATTTATCTTGTAGCCAATTTGCGGCTGTGTCAATGTTACAGAGCAGGAATGAACAATAAAATATTATTTTGCTTTGAATAAAATGATTTGACTACCATATCTTGAGAAAAGAAACCAAAGAATGAACGAGTGAAGAGAATGGAGACTGGATCTAGAGAAATAGACAGAGGGGAGAAGTGAAGAGAAGGAATAGGTATGGGGAGAAGGTGTTGGATTGGGTCAGGGTGGATTGGATTAGACTGGGTATGGTTGGGGACATGCTTATACAACTTCTAATTTGATATCCAATCGTTCTTATTGGTTGACTCAGGCACTAACATTTCTACTGTTCAAAAACGAAGCCAATCTTGAGCGTAGCTATCTTTTAAAAATAATATATTGTCGGTGTCCACAGTGTTAAAATAGATGCAGGACCCTATTCTGTCCTTGCGTTTTATTTATTTTTATTCATTTTGTTTTGAGTTTATTCAGCCTTCTTCGGCTTGCATCACTTAAGCTAAAATGGCCCCTGGGCTCCGCGGAGGCCAGGGAAATACGGTACTGCCTTTCATGGAAAGTGTGTCTCTTGTGTCCAAACAGAAAAATTGTATGCATGGGCTCCCTCCTTGGGTGAAACGAGAGGGGGCACGAGCGGCATCTAATTTGTGCTGGTGGTTGTCAGTGGGCACCACCGCGTGGGGACCAGGAGGACTCCTGCAGGTTGGACCCCTGGGCAGCCCGGATCTGTGTGCCCTCTGAGCTGCGCACACACCCAGCCTCCTAGCGGTGCCCACATTCAGAGAGAAACATGAAACGTGTGCTTACAGCCATGGAGGTAATACGTATACCGTGATAGAAAGCACTGTTAACTTCCTTATCTGTGCATACTGTTTGTTAAGGAGGTGACACGCTCCCACCACTGCGTAAACAGAAGCACTTAGACAACATTTTTTTAGTGTCATGCATCAGTTACCAAATGTCGACAATAAAGAAAGTGGTGGTTTTTGGTAGAGAATCTGCACGTGCGCTGCTCGAGGGAATTAGGGCGAGTGGACAGTAGAGAGTTGTATCTTTATCTTGGAAAGGCTGCAGTGAATGCAGTTGTTCTGCTGTGGCCCAAATTTACATTCCCCAAAAAGTAGAAAATTGGGGTAGAAAACAATCACGCTGTGTCAAAATAATTGTGGGTATGTAAATATCCTATGCATGTTTTAAATTTAATTCAATATACCTTTATTCGATTTTACGCAAAAATCATAAACGAGCACAATACAATTCATCATTACAATAAAATACAATCAGATGCATAAACCTTGAAACATTAATACAAATCAGGAAAAGGTGTGTCTCCGGACAATAAACGAAACCTCTGCAATAAAGGAATTTACATGACAGGGAGACATCACCCCTAATGTAAAGGCTGCGGGTCCACATAATATACTGAAAAGTTGCCATTACGCTTCCATGGATTTCGTGCAACTTCCGGACATTTTAAGGTAACAATAAGGCCCCTACCTACCCTCTGGACAAGATTAAATAGAAACCTAGACGCCCTGCTTAGTTTCACAGAAGCAGCATTAACTGAGGTTCCCAAGAATCTGTTGAATCAAAGGTAACACCAAGATAACTAAAATTCTGCACGGAGCTCAGAGACTGGTCTTTACTCCTTAGGGGCGACAGACTTCTCTTGCCTGGACCACACACCATTATGTGTGATTTCCGGTAATTTGTTGGCACGTCACAGCTACCCATGAATGAGACAAAGGACTCTACCAAAGTACGTAAACACTGCGCGTCCTTGCCATTAAAACAGCATCTTCCCTGTATTATAATGCCAGGGCAGGTAAATCAGCAATTTTTGGTACATCACTCATAGTTACGGACAAGTGAGTACTTCATTTCAATATTAATAATAAAAAGCAAAGGTGCCAAAATGCAGCACGGCCCACTGACTAGGGGGAAAACATCTGAAGTTTCGCCTGCTCGACTGTATTGCACCCTGGACCCAGAAGTCTCATCTAATGTGTGCAAAAAGTTCACCGGGGGAACTTCCACTCCACTCAAAATCAGCCATAGCTTGGTCCCATTCATGCAATCAGATGAGGCAGATAAGTCCATAAAGGCTGGGTATAGTGGGCAGCTCCTGGCGATGATATATTTACCCACAGTCAAGTGCAGGCTCAGGCACCGTTCCACTGTACCTAGCCCTTGATAAAAATCATACTGACACTGGGACAAGATGTACTAGCCCTGGCCCAAGCATGTAAACAATTGAAAATTACCCTCCCTCAGATCTTCACTGTACTATCAATGAGGGATATCAGCTTATAAAATTTGGGGGACCCACGGTCCTCCTTTTTAAAGATTGGTACAATTATTGAAAGTGTCCAGGTGTTTGGGACCCTACTAAACAAAGAGCTATTGAACAAATTAGTGACCAAAGAATCCCAGATATATATATATATATATATATAGATAGATAGATATAGTCCATGGATATCCCATCTGGCCCAGGGGCTTTACCACTTGAGGTCTGCCTGCTAAGCTTCTTTCACTTCCGAAAGGGAAGTCTGAAATGGGGGAGAGTTTTCCAAATGTGCCAGTAATATATAATTTTGAGACTTGTCTTCAAACACCTGGTAGACAGTCGTAAAGTGCTTAACTCACTCCAAACCAGATATATTACAACCTAAAAGCTGGTTGGGTGGGGCATACCGCTGTGAAATCTGTAGACAATATCCCAGAACACTTTACTATTGTTCTGTGTGTCTGCCAGTTGCAGCTTTTCCCAATTCATTTTATTCAAAAAGTCCCTCCTAATATTAACAGTCTGTAAGCCTTCCTAGCCTCCCGAACCTCCCCAACATCTCTTGGGTGCCCTGAGAGAACCTTCCTGATATGGTGGTTAGTCGCCAAACAATTCTCGTCAAAGCAACGTGGGTGATCTTGGACAGGCGGATGAGGTTTCATCAAATAGTTTTTAATGCATGTGTGTAAATGTTGGTAGTGGGCAGCTAAAGAGACTCCAGAATCCTCAGTCCAACACCCCACAAAGACTGATAGATGGCTTTCAAGAAGGAGACCAAGCATAGACTTGGGGTCTTTAAAAAAACAAACTATTCAGCACCCATCTCTTGAATGCTAGTTTACCAACTACAGGCAGGTTATCCTTGCCCATGTATAGACAGTGCGTTATGGTCCCCCATTGACTCTTTATGATTGAAGATCAGAGCACCATTGAAGTAAATTCATGGTAGCAAAAACATAATCACTGAGCTTCCTGGCAGAGTGTCCTTGGTTTCAGTAGAGATCTGTTGGCATTTGGAGTCCAGTACTCATACACAAATGTGCCTTTGAAGAGGGGGAGATTTCAAAGGAGTCCTTTGAAAATCACAGGTTCTATGCCCTTCTCTTCCCTGGCTCTAGACACTCTACAGGGGGGTATAAGGTCCTTTGTGTGAGGAGGGGCATAGCCCTATTCAGAAAGAAGTGTCAGCTCCTCCCACCTATCTAGCCCAGGAAGGCCCATCAGCCGGGTGATGGGCCATCAGGATGCAAATGTCACACCCAAGCTCCCTTTGTGATTGACTATCTAGAGGGAATGCACAAAGCCCAGCTGTCAACAACCCTAGCCGTGTAGTCAGAGGCAGGCAGAGGCACAGAAGGGTAAAGCAAGAAAATGCCAACATTTTAAAAGTGGTATTTGCAGACTTACAATTTAAAATTTGACTTCACCATAAGTTGTGATTTTAAATTGTGAGCCTAGAGACACCAAACTTCTTATTTCTATCTCTTCCCAGTCGGAAATTACACTTAAAAGATGTTTTAAGGTAACCCCAATGCTATCCTATGGGAGAGATAGGCCTCGCACTAGTGAAAAAACACATTTAGGAGTTTTTCACTGTCTGGATATGCTAAACTTAAAAGTACATGTCCAACTTTTTAAATACACTGCACCCTGTCCTTACGGTTAACCAGGGCCTAACTTAAGGATGACATATGTAATAAAAAGGACGGTTTGGGCCTGGCAAGTGGGTACACTTGCTATGTCAAACTGGCAGTTTAAAACTGCACACACAAGATTTGCAGTGGCAGGTCTGAGACATGTTTGAAAGGCTACTGTAGTGGGTGGCACAATCAGTGCTGCAGGCCCACTAGTAGGATTTAATTTACAGGCCCGTGCACATATGGTGCACTTTACTAGGGACTTACAAGTAAATTAAATATGCCAATTGTAGATAAGTCAATGTTACCATGTTTTAGAGTACAGAGCACCCGCACTTCAGCAGTGGTAAAGTGCCCAGAATCCTAAAAACAACAAAAACAAAGTTGGAAAACTAGGAGGAGGAAGGCAATAAGGGCCATTTCAACACAGAGCCTTAAATGTTATACTACAAACATCAATAAATCGCTCATCCAGTCTAGTGGTGTACAAGAGTGTGGCCACACCTGCCTACAATGACTAGGTGTAGGAATCCCTCGAATCAGAACCACAGCGTTGTCTAACTGGGTTTCTGTGTGGTTGTATCAGATACACAGTGCCAAGGCCCCCGTTTGAGTTTTTTCCCCTTAGCAGGCACCTTATAACCTTGATGATTAAGAGAGGCATCCTTTACCACCTGCAGGGAGTCGGGGTTTAAACAAGTGGCTGGGAGGCTAGACAAAAAATAAAGAGGTGTTTCCTCCACAGTAACAAAATTGGTGCATGAGTTCAGGGACAGCTTTCTCTCAGTGAGGGCTATTTCCGTACTTTTGTACTCCACTCATTTCTTGCGCAGCGGGCTGCCAGCATGCGCCTTGTAGCGCAATGTTAATTTTGGCTCTGCCTCTCCCAGCGGTCTCTTGCCTCCTCACAGGAGCTCCCTGGGACTCCTAGTCCCTTAGCAGGCTTCACAGGTGTTCTGTGTAGTGGGTTGTTACCAAGCGCTTTGTAGCACAATGTTATTTTCAGCCCTGCCTCTTGCAGCGGTCTCTTTCTTCCTAGCAGGAGCTCCCTGGGACTCATAGTACCCCAGCAGGCTTCACAGGTGTCCCAAGCAGCAGGCTGCTAGCAAGCACTTTGTAGTGCAATGTTAATTGAGGCTCCACCTTTCCCAGCGGTATCTCTCCTCCTCGCAGGCGCTCCCTGGACTCGTAGTCCCCCATGCCTCACAGGTGTACATTTCATATTCAGCATCACACTTGTATCTCAATTTTCTCTCAGCTATTCAATCTCTGTGAGTGTTAACAATCAGAGCCCAAATAAATGATGTTTTATGATGATCATCTTAAAATAACGCTTGTGTAACCCGCTTTTACATAAAGCAAAAAGTATTTTTACTCAAGTATTTTGTACTCTATTTAAATAAAGACCACAGTTAGCTAAATGATTAGTGATGATAAAAGTGAACTACAGAAAAATGCTTCTAAGGCACCTGGTGCCACCTCATCACATGGTTATACAAAGCTTTTAAAGAACACACAGGGGACTCTGTTCACCCTAAGACAAAAGTTTGAGGCTGACATTGGGCGCCCGCTGCATGACTCAGAATGGGCACTGACACTCAAGTCACCCAAGATCATTTCTCGAAATGCAAGGATTAAGAGCATTCAATACACAGACTTGCACCGGTCCTATCTAACCCTGGCCAAGCTAAACCGCATGTTTCCCACGGTCACCCTCACTTGTCCAAGATGCCACTCTGCTGCTGCAGACCTCTGACACATGCTGTGGGATTGCCACGCCTTAACCTCGTACTGGTGAGTAGTCCACGAAACCCTAGCATTTGTCACAGAGCTCCCACATCTGAACACATGGGAGGTGATGGCCCTGGGGATGTATAAACAAGAAAATAACCACATTGAGTTTGTTTTGGAAACCTGGCTCTGCTACTCACTAAGTGTATCCTTACCTTGCATTGTAGAGCTCTCCAGCTGCGCCCCGATACAAAGGCAGATGGCTCTTCTCCAATGGGGAGAGGCTGAAAGTATAAACCTCCACCACAAAGAGGCCCATCGCCTACACAAGCGACCCATAGAAACAGCGCAGGACACCATGCTTACACAGTTCAGTGAGGAGATGCAGGAGGCTGACACCACTCTACCCCCAGGGCCGATTGGCTACAACTCCCCTCTTGATGACAAATGTACCACCTGACACAAACCCTCTTCCTCCCCGTACGGTAGATGGCCTGACTGTTCCGGGACGGCATATGGGGAGGGGCCAGGCCATTTCAGCTGTTGATGATAGTCTCCACGGTAGTGACTCCACATCACCCTCCCATTCGTTAACACCCTCTTCTTGTAACCTTTGTCACTCCCACTCGCACCTTTGCTCACCTGTGCCCTCATCCCATGTTCAATGTTAAAGATTTATATACACCTGATAACAATGTGCTGGAGCTGCACTTTCCTAAAAACATCCAGCATGAACTGCATAGCCATCACACTCTCCATCCATACATGCGCTGGTGAGCAATAGCGAGTTTATCCCAGGACTAGCGCATTCCTGCTACTAATAGATCATTGTAAATGCTATGTTGAATGTGCCAATTTGTATTAAAATGGAAAACCCTCAATAAAAAGAGTTTCAAGAAAAACGTCACACAGCACATCACACAAACATCACCTAACACATAACCTCATGCAGCATAAAATTGCCCTGTTGAAAGCACCTCTAGTTCACTTTAATGGCACTTCTGCTGATACTTTTGCCTCCATGATTTCTTCATGGAGGTTGGTTGGAGTAAACATCATCAAGTAGCTGGAGAGAAAACAATATGATTAAAAGTTACGAAGTTACGAACATTTCTTTGGGACAAACCATTGCAGTAGCTGACTGTCAACCAAAAGGGTTTTTAATCTGGTAAACTGATCAAATTCAACCTGAATCAATCATTTTTTGTAGAGGATGGGGCTGTCATCCCTGGGGGTATCTGGGCACTGTGGTGCGATGTCTCTATCGAAGAGCCAGGACTTGAGTCTCTTCCTGAAGTCCGCCACTGAGGGTGAAATTCAGAGGGGAGGGGAGGGTTAGGTCATTCCAGGCCTTGGATCTGATTTAGGAGAAGGAGAGGCCACTGCTGTGGCTGCAACAGATTCTGAGTGTGTGTGTGTGTGTGTGAAAGGGCCAGAGAGGAGGAGCGCAGGTGTCTGGCTGGTTGAAGCGTAGTCAGTGGTTGGCCAGTCCTTGATCGTGTAAGACTTTGTAGGCGTGCATGAGATGTTGAACTGGCATCTCTTCTCGACGGGGAGCCAGTGGATGTCTCCGAGTTGGGGGGTGATGTGGGTATGTTTGGGGAGGTCCAGGATGGGTCTGGCTATCTTGTTCTGTATGGTTTGGAGTCTTTTTAGGAGCTGGGAGGAGATGTTGTGTAGAGTGCGTTCCCATAGTTGAGTTGGCTGGTGACAGCTTACCTGGTGTTAGCTGGGATCCATCTGAAGATTCTGCTGAGCATGCAGGTGTGGAAGCAGGAGGAGGCGACTCTGTTGATTTGCTTTTCATGGTCGTCTCTTCAAATGTGGCAAGACTTCAACTCATCACATGCTCTACACATGATATGCAGATGTGCATATCATGGCCCCGCAATAGAAACCTAGTCACACACCTGTAGAAATGTCTGAGTGAAGTAGAGTCTTGCATGCAGAACAGCTTCTTTTCAATGGAATAATAGCAAAACAGACTCTTCGGCACCAAGCCCTGTCCACCCTTGCTGTTCCTCAGGGCCATAGTAAATAATCCTTCCCGTCTCCATCAAGGCAAAGAACTTAGGCTTCTAGTTAATGCCAATATGTCCCTGAATGATGCAATAGGTGCTGTCTTGTTTGTCTGCTCCCAACAACTGTTCTTGAATACTTCAAAACTTTATATTCTAGTTTTATTGTCTGTCAGATTCCACATTTCCAAATGGGCTATTGTACGTATAGATCTGTGATGTGTGACTGATTTTACTGTTCTACTCCTGTCAGAAGAGATGTTTTAAGGTGTGGGCAAAGTGGGCTCTGGACCAGGGCCAAAGCTTTTCAGGAGGTCCCCTGATAGGGGCAGCTCTGTTCTCTAGAGAGTCTTGTCATGATTACTTTGAATAATTCGTAAATACTTTTTTGCAAATATAATTTATCTTCAATGTATTTGTAATGTGGGTAAAGTACGAGAATCTATTACAGACATTTTGCAGACAAATGTTGCATTTATGTTTCATGAACCATCCATAAAAAAAGTTTTTATATCCAAACAGGATCTCACACATGAGAAATGGGAGGGTGTCACAGAGATTACTTGCAGTATTATTAGTGAGCTGTTGCTGTGTTACAATGATGAAAACATGTATTAGTATCCCTGAATATTATATATAACCACATTTAGAATTTGGACCAGTGTGCCTGTGCACTGTGAGTGACCTAGCCAAACAGGGCATGAAAGAGCTGAAACTGGCTAATAAATTCAAAACTGATCCGAACAGAGGCCCCTAAAATATATTCGTCCCAAGGCCTCCAAAATCCTTAAGATGTCCCTGGTGTTGTGTGCAAGATCACCAGCCTGGCATTTAGGGCAGCTAGTGGATCTTTTGGGGTCCATTCTATCTGTGATTGTGAGAGACAAATTAGTTCTGGTTGCAGCAGTATTTCCAAATTTTATCGGTCAGGGGACGCCCCAGTTCGTGCTCCCAGGTCTTTCTAAGTTCCTCATCTGGTGTCAGCAATAAAGCTGCACTGGCATGGTCCAACTTGGAACCCAGCCTCTCTGCACCATAGTTTGATCACTAGTGTCGAGGGGGGAATTCTTCTGGGGCAAGTGGATAAGATGGAACCTAGGCACGCAACGCACTATGAACGTGTTGCAGTACAAAATGGTCCATATGAGTACTGTTAGTGAATTAAGCATCATCAGCATGTGAAAGGAAGTGACCATGCAGGAAGAGACCTCTGAACGTGTGCAGGTAGTGCTGTGACAGGGCGCTCTGGACCAGTTCTCTTGTGTGGTGGGGAGTAATTGGTTGTCTACCAGAGGCAGTGCGTGGGAAGAGACAAGATCTCCCCTGAGTAATCAGATGAGTCCTCTCCATGCCCCATTGGTAGATGAGAGTGTCTGGATGTCAGTGGGGTCCAGTCGAAGGCGATTTGGGAGAATGGAGCATATTAGCACCAACCTCCACCTGGTCCCTCTCTGGCCTAGCATAGGGGAGGTGTGCATCTGCGTGGTACCAGTAATGAGCAAAGCGACATTACGTGACCAGATAGTAAAGATGAAAATAAGGAAGAAGAAAACCTCCACAATCATAAGGGACTACCAAGGTGTTCCATCCGATCGTATGTCTACTGTCAGCCCAGATGAGCCGCAGTAAGTGGGTCCTCAGGGTGGCGAAAAAGGCATTGGTAAGAAGAATGGGTATGTTTAGGAAGAGGTACAAAACTGCAGGAGTACTACTTTTTAGGGCTGAGCGACCAAAGCGCTCTGTCCCTGTTGTTATCTCGCTACAGGCTTGTAACCACGCCCATCAGTTTGCTTGGTTCGTGGGCTTGCCTTTTAAAATTCACTTGATTTCATTAGTGAAAGGCAGGCATAAGTCATGCCTTTTCCAGTATTTAGCCCTCCTCGAGCGCACCGGCCAACTACTGAAAACATATGAGGCTCCATATTTTCTGTATGGTTTCTGGACTACTTTTTCTCTTTGTTTCGTAGGTAGCGCGATCTCACTGGGCAGTAGTCACGCGCTTTGCATGGCATCAATCCTGTTACATAGAGAATTACACTTTTGCCGGTAACATGAATAATTGCACTTATGCTGAAACGTTTCACTGCGAGCAAACTTCTGTTTCCTTTCAGGTGTTTGCTTTGCAGCCGTGGGCTTGCTTATGTGAAACTGTTTATATTTTTATTTTCAGTTTATGTGGCAAGAAAAGTCCGGTTAAGGGTTTACAACGCTAATAGCTCTAACTCAAGCAAACGCTTGTTTATTTATTGCGATACAACCAGCCATAGAAAGTGGGGAGCTAAAGCCCCCGGTCTATTTGAGCAGTGAACTTGTCTATGGCAGGGCCACAGTTCAAACAGATTATTTGCTCTTTTTCACAGTGTAATATAATGCCCAAATACTTAACTGGGCCATCACATCATGCAAGGGGGACCTCACAATCCACAGGAGCAGTGGCATCTGTGAGTGGGAATAATTCAGATTTGTTCCAGTTTATATGAGGGCCCAAAAATTAAATTCACCGAGTTGAACTATTTTTCAAACTACAGGGGGCACATACTCTGTCAGGTGACAGACGAACAACAAAATGTTGTCAGCATAGAGGGGAAGAAGCCAGGGGCCCAGTTTAAAGTGTAAGCCACGATGGATATATTTCTCCTTTAGCTGCTGGGTCAATGGGTCCATGGCAATAATGAAAAGAAGCAGGGATGGGGGCAACCCTGTCTGATCCCTCTAGTGATGTGAAAATGAGTTGTAATGGAGACATTGGTCCGAACGTGCGCCACAGGTAGAGTTTAGAACAGCAAGACAAGAGTGTTGAAACTCCGATGGCCATTCTTGAGAGTCAAAAGCCTTCCCTGCATCCAGAAAGGCCACAGAAGCAGGCACGCTCAGAGAGAGATCCTGTTCAGCACAGAAAAAACAGTGCACATAATCAATGAGGTGGATTAATGAAGGACAAAGCCGGATTGCATGAGTGAGATTATCTGATCTAGCAAAAGCGACAACCAGTTTGCAAGATCCTTGGCCAGTATTTTATAGTCGAAGTTAAGCAACAACCAAGGGTGGTAGGAGGGACAACACAGCTGGTCCTTACCAGGCTTCAATAATAGAGTAATCACCGCCTTTCGCAGAGTCAGGGGGAAGACTCCTGAGATTTGGCATACATTGCCAGTAAGTGCGGAGCAAGGAGGTTTCCATAGGTCTTATAAAAGATACTTGGGAATCTGTCTAGAACAGGGGCTTTGGACCTCTCAAGGGAAGGGAGTCTATTGCTTGAATTATCTCTTTTGTTGATATGGGCTCAACGAGAAATTGCCTCTGAGCCTCAGTGACCCAGACCTTTGCGATCTTCGAATGGTAGTCTGCCAACGCCACATCACCACCAGCTGTTCGGGAAGTGTACAGGTATGTATAACAACGAAGGATGTCCGCAAGAATACCACCATTGTCCGTTTTCCACGACCCCTCTGACAGTTGTAGTTCTGGGATATAACCGCTGCCTCTGGGTGGGGGAAGCAGCCTCACCAGCGTGTGGCCTGGTCGCTCGCCTTCCTCGTGTTGCTGGGCCCTGATGTATTTCCCCAGGTAAGTCGCCTCCCGCTCAGCCAACTCCCAAAATTCTTCCACTTTGGTAGCACATCAGTACAACTGGCGCCCAGACCGGTGCTGTGTGACCCCTTGATCGATATCTGTCATAGCGGTTTCTATGCAAGCCAAACTATTACGGACATCCCCTAGCACTCCTGCATGCTTAAATATACAGACCGCAAATGTAAGTCTTGAAGGCTTCCCAGAGGATGGCTTGCTTCGGTATGGAGCCCGTGTTTAGTTCGAAGTATTCAGTAATGGAGTTGCGGAGCTCAGAGTGGAACACCTGGTCGTGCAGAGCATTGTAAGGGAAGTTCCACCGGCACTCCGAGCTCCCTCTGAAAGGTATCCTCAGCACCGTCTGGACTGGGGAGTGATCAGAGAGCGTGCATGGCAAGTGGGCTACATTGTCCAACCATGGGGCGAAAGTCACTGAGATGACCAGTAGTCTGTAGGGTCAATGTGTTGCTGCATGCTGAATAGAATGAGTATCTAGAAGTAAAAGCATGATGCAGGCGCTAGGCATCTCTAATAATACAAATGTCACAAAGATCTTGGAGGATCTTCAAGGAACGTGGTTTGCCACTCGGTGCTGCTGCAGTAATTTCTAAAGGGGTCATGGATCATGATGAGGCTGCCACCACTATTATATGATCAGCATCTATGCGCCCCAACAGAGAAGATAGGTCTTGGAAGAACCATGGGGAGTCGAAATTCAGGGCATATATGTTAACTAACAACAGTCGCTGGCTCCCAAGGTTCCTACAAGTATGACATACCTTCCATTGTCATTGAGAAAGCTGGCTGAAGGGTGAAAAGGGAGACTTTTGTGTATTAAGGGGCACACTCCTAGAGAACATGTACAGTAGCTCGAGAAGTATCTGTGTGGCCCCAGGAGGAAGTAAAGGAATGGGGTTTCCCAGGGGGCAGAAGTGTCTCTTGTAGGAATGCAATTTTTGGGCCATGCAGAGTGACTTAATGCAGTACCTGTTTGCCCTTGCAAGGGTTGTTGAGGTGCCTAATATTCCACTAGGAACGTAAGTTCAGCCACAGACTGTTACATGCTGGTATCATTGGGCAATGTGCATGTGTTACACCGATGCCTAATGGTCATAGGACCAGCTTCTGCGGGCAAGTAGACAACCATAAATAAACATCATAACAACAATAATCCCCTCCTGCCACCCACACAAGGCATCAAACAGCCCTGTGGATCCCAGAACATACAACCAGAAGTATCACAAACACCAACAGTCTCCAGGATGGGGTACACCTTGGGGGTGAGCAACTCTGAGGCAATCAAGCCCCCATTGTAAGGGAGTTGGAATGATAGGTCATAGAAATGGGTCTCAAAAAGAAAGAAAAATTAGTGGGGGGGGAAGGCAGTGTTGGGATGCAGAAACATATAAGGTTGTATAGTGTCATAGGTGGAGTGGCCAGCGAGGTACCGCAACAGAAGTTTCTGGGCATGTGAGCAGAGAAGGTTGTCAATGCGGTCTTAAAAGATCTGTACTCACTGAAACGTGTAGGTCTGGGGGAGAGCATTCAAGTGTGTCGCAGCGAGGGGTAGATCTCCATTTAGCTTACTGATTGCAGAAAGTGAGTGCGTATCGAAAAAGCAGGTTTTTCCATTTAGATCAATACAAAGGTGGGCGGGGCAGAGCATATTGTTTCTCAGGACCAGTTTTCACAGCATGTTTTTGGCTTCAGCAAATTTGCTCCGTGCCTCCTGCACCTCTATTGTGAAGTTCAGGAAGAAGACGATGATGGAACATTGTACTGTATCATGCCCTGTTCTCACGCCAGTCGGAGTGTGGCATCTCAATCCCAGAAATAAAGAAGATGAGCTTTTATAGGATGCAGCTCAGTGCCAGGAGATGGACACGGCCCTAGACACCGGTGGACCAGCTCCACCACAAAGGTTGATGAGAAGTTCTGGTGGTGGAAGAGCTCAGCAAGAAGACACTCAACAAACAGGGCCAGGCAGCCTGTATTCGTTGACTCTGCTATGCCCAGTATGTGGAGGATGTTGCAACAGTATCTTGCTTGCAAATCCTTGTTATTTGATGGTGACAGTTTTGAGGAGACGTTCTACCCATGCAGCAGCAAACAGCAGTAAGGTAAGAGGCAGCAGAGCACACCTAGAAGGCCCAATCAGCAGAGAGTCAAAAGTTGTGACCACAAGGGCTCAGCCGGCCCTCCCACACAGCTAGCCAGCGGGGCCGCGATTCCCAGAAACACCAAACACAGCTGGGGCTGCAGGCAGAGTCCAAGGGCGGCTGGGCAGAGGACTCTGACAGCAGCAGGCGATGCGGCTCACACTCCTTGGCCCAGTCTCACCTGATTACGCCCAGCCCTTCGGCTGGTCTGTGCGGTCCTCCTCTGCCGCAGCTGTCAGGTGCCCCCTGGTCCAATGCTAAGTCCGCTAGGAGGCTGTAAGATTGTGAGTTTAGCATAGGCAGCTGAGTAAGGCGCTGCTGCCTCAAATCTCAAACCTGCTGGTGGCCCCTGCCACCGCAGGGCCTCTGAGGTGTAGGCCAAGCTGCCACACGCTCACGCTGGAGTGTTTAATCCTGGGTGTTCCAACACCCCAAATTGCACCATCTCAGGTTGCCCACAACAAGGCAAGAGAGCTTAGTCTCCCGATGGGCATGGATGCAGAGTACAACCCAAATTCTGGCATTTGAAGGACTGCATCATAGGGGGTTCCCTGCCCAGCGGCCATCTTGGTCGCTAGCGTGACCACATCCCCATGTTTATGATTTATTGTGGAGTTTTCTCTTGAATATGTTTACATCTAGTTGCACAGTATGTTATGGGGTGGTGATCTGTTGGGATGTTTGGAAAGTGTGGATAATGAAAAGAGAAGAATAGAGGAGAGAAGATAAAGAAGGATTAAGCTGAGGGGATGAGACAAAATCAACAGGGACTGCAGTAAAAGGAGAGTGGGCAAAAGAGTCCATGAGAGGAGAGACAATTGGGAGAAGGACGGATGAAATATTCAGAAAACAACAGTATGAAAGCGAAGAGGAGTGGAGTGGAGTGGGGAAGGGGAAGAAAATGTAGAAAGCAGAGAAAGTTAAGAACTGGAAATGGGGCGTAAATTTGATTAGATTTGATATATATGTTTGAGACCAATTTGTGAAGTAACACATATAATGCAGGACAAACTCAGATGGGGCAAAAAAAAAGAAAGTAAAAAACTGAGGGTGGTGCCACAATGTGCAAATCGATTCAGTAGAGCAGATTTTGCCTGAGGCTGTGGGTAGAGAGGAGGAGGAAAGGGAAGAGAAAAGTGGCAAAAGAAAGCACAAAATTGACAGGGGTGCCATAAGGTGCATACCATTCAAATGAGTGACAAGGTAGACTCCACAAAGACACCTGCCAATTACAGACCAATAGGAACTCTATTCAACAACACAATACTAACTACAAAAACTGATAAAGAGGGCAAGCCCGTCAAAGCTGTGCATGATCATCTCCCAAGGCACCTAAGTCAGTCTATAGATGATATACAAATTAAAGGTAAACATCCAAAAACAAGAAGCAGTGGCTACCAACAAGGAGAAGATCAATCAGCATTATACATCTGGGATACATCCTCATCAAGAAATACAGATTTGCCTACAGTGACGTGACATCCTGAACTCTGTGTCATCCCGGGTGAAGGTTGTGGACAGTTTTTATGGCAATCGAGAAGGCAGTAAGAAGGCAGTAATAACATATGTTCCAGTCTCCAAGAACAAAGATAAAAGAGAAAGTGTTTTCTCCTTAAGAGAGGACTGGAGGTGTGCACTGTAGATATATGGTCACAAAAATTGACTAAAAACACAGCATTCTTGCAACCTTGCACTTTGAACACCACGTCATGTCCTAGAGGATTGATATGAAGTGAATGACACATAGAAACGTTCTAGCGCAGAGCATCCTAATCTCAACCAAAATCAGTGGGGAGGGCCAACTGTAGGCCAAAAGGCTCTGTGTCATCTCTCCCTTCCATATATAAAATAGCAAGTATAGGAAACTAGTCCTTTCTGCAGGGTCACCCTGCTTTTTTTACTGAACCCTATTTTTGCTGGCTGGAGAACTCTGTGCACTTTACCCCTGCCAAGCAGAGGTAAAGTGCCCTTGCTCCCCCTTTAAACGTGATGAATTGGCATACCCCTAATTAGCATATTTAACTTACCTTTAAGACCCTGGTATGTAGAACAAAAATATGCCCACGGTCTGTGAGTTAAATGCCACAAGAGGACTGCAGTCCTCTTTGTACCATCCACTACGGTGATAGCATAACAATGACTGCAGGCTTACTATTTGTAGCCTGACATTATAGTGTTCAACTGCAAGTTTGACCTATCAAAAGAATCCCTTTAGATAGACCCATCCCTTCCTTTTAAATATTAATAAGTCATCCCTAAGTAGGCCTTACTTGCCCCTATGATAGGGTGCATGGTAGGACATGTAAAAGCTTAAAGTTAAATGTATCCTCTAGACCTTGTTGTTGTCCAGCTGACCAGTTACAGCTGTATCTGCCCTGGACCCTGCTGCTGACCTCTGGTGAAAGGAGTCTTGGCCTCAAGAGCTGTCCTCAAACTCCTACGCCCTTGACTGTTCTTAAACTATATTATTTCTAACATAGTCTGGACCCTGGCACTTAGATCCGAGCTCTAAAAAAGTGACTCCGTCCAAAGGAACAAGTTTTCATTGTCTGAAGGTGCCAAATGTATCTGGGTGGCGAGGGACATTCCTTGGGTGTGAATTTTTTTTTTTTTTTTACTGATCTGAGCTTTCCTGTCAAATGTCAACGACTTCACCGGGACTTCACCCAATTGCTATCTGATGTTGTGAAATCCTCTTCTGTCTTAGTCTGTGGCCTTGCCCCCGCTGAGCATTTTTAACTTCCATTCCAGAGACTAGGGGCATATTTACAAGAAAGTGGAGCAGGGCAATGGAGCAAGTGACCTTGCTGCGCTGTCTGCGCCACAGGGAAAGGACAGAAATGCACTGTATTTACAAAATATGGTGCATTTCTGTCCTCTCTACCTGTGCTGGTACCCTTTAGGCTGCCTGTCACCAACACATGCACCCTTGCACCATGATGCAACGGTGCCTACATTGCATGCAGTATTGTTTTTGTGCAGGAAGGGACACCTTCCTGCACTTAAGCAATCCATGGAGGCTGTTTCCTTTTTTATGTGTGCTGCAGAATGCATACCCTTATGTCCATTGTTAAAACTTCTGACCGGGGCAAGCCTTGTTTCTGTATCTGCCTCATGCACCATTACAGTCGGCCTTAACTTACACCTAGCCACCAGTCAAGTGCTACCAGTTGACCGAGGTTGGCGTTTAACTCTTTATGGCACTATTTTGGACTTTAAACTTTAAAAGTTCATAACTCTGGTTACCTTTATTAGATTTTTGTTGTTTTGTTGTCCTTTTATTTATTACAATTTACTCTATTGTTTCTAAATTGATTTGGGAATTTTCTTGTGTTGTGTTTTGACACTGCATAAATTCTTTGCACGTTGACTCCAAGTCGCCTAGCTGCTCTGTGCCATAGCTACCATGAGGTTGAGCTCCGGTTTATTTAGTGACTTCATTGGCTCTCCTTGAGATGGGCTGTTATTAACACTTGATGTGGGTACTCACCCCTCAACTATTCCTCCAAATTCTGACAGCAAGTAATTGTTCAATTATTACAGAAATGGACAAAAACTAAGGTCCTCATGTACAAAGATGTTTTTGTGGTAACAAAGCTTGTGATTACGAACAAAACACAAGATTTGTGACCATAAACACCATTTAAAAATATATCAGTGCCCTTTCACAAGACAGAAAAGTATTTCTGACTCATAAAAGGTGTTTTGAGATCTTTTCATGAAACCTAAAGAGATGGGAGCATGAAAGAGGCAACCCTCTTCTATTTTAGATTCTCAGTGTTATGTATCAGTGGTTTGCAACTGCGCTTGCAGACACACACCGTTGATCAATTACCAAACCCTGAGTAGGAGAGTTAACAGATCTGTAAAGCGAGAGCTGTCCCAGTGGGACGGATTTTCCCATGGGACGGATTATCCCATGGGAATTGGTGTCAGTGACCTTAAAGGAGCAAGACGGGGTTCAAACAAACCCTGCTTCTGTCCCCCAAACGTGTTCCCAAACGGGGAATATTTTCTAAGCAACACTTGCCCTTTTAATGGAGACAGACTGCTTAAAAAAAAAATTGGATTTGGAAATGAAAATGCATGGCTGGAAGTTTGCTGTTCACTGCAAGGTTCCATTCCTCCATTCGCATCTAAACACAGACAGTCTCAAAGTCTGTCCTGACTATTTAATATTCATTAGGCAGGTCCCTGCGAATACACATTTTGCAATGTGACCTCTTAGTACATAAATGCCCTGATAAATTGCATTCCCATTTGCTAACTAGTTGCAATAAAACTGCACATCCCTGGTTTGGAAATGGAAATAGAACATATGGCCTCAAATCATGTACATCAAATGTGAATCGAAGCACTTTTCTAAGTTTTCTAATGTGCAACCGGCAGACATTACCGCTTGCTCGACAGCAAACAAGACTATTTTTCGAATATGAGCGTGCAAACAGAATAACCAAAGATTAACAACCGTATTACCTTTATTTTAGCGACCTTTAATATTGTGCTCACAACGGGAAATGATTCCACACAGATCTCAAGGCTTGTAGCTGACGTTATGATTGCTGCTGCTGCTCCTAGAAAACTTGCATAACTTGCTCTGTGAATAGTCCAACTTCACAAGCCGCTCAGCTACCCGAGGCTGCAGCCTGCAAGTGACAGGTGGTCCTCTGCTTCCAGCCTCATGAACACATTCTGTGAAACTGAAAAAGGCAAACTTTCTGACCTCACCATCTGCCGTGACCTCTTGTCTGCAGCAGACAAAGAATCCCAACAGATGGCTTCAACGTGCAGAGCCTCTTCCAGTCCCTAAAGCAGCTCGACAGCTTGCAAGATTAAGATTTCAAGAAAAAAAGAAAAATTATGATTGGAGCACGTTAGGAAAAACAAAATTAACAAGGTTTTCAAAGTGAAGGCCATATTTGGAATTGCAGTTTGTTTTTGAAACATTTATTGTCTTTCGGATGCTCATGACTCTTGAGATTTATTTTGCTTATTCAGGATATAGAAATATTCCTGTCTCTGGAAATTAGTTGGGCGTACTTGCTTTGTTTATGGAAATACTCAGGCAATAGCACCACCACACGATTAAAGGCCCATCTACAATTTGTGAGCTTAACGGTCTGCCTGTGAAGTTTAAGAGTTTGCTTGGGATGTTTAAACGCTCCTACAGCTGTAATGTCAGAATACAAAACAAGAACTGGCAAAGCCAATCGACCGTCTTGCATTTTCAATTATTGGTCAAATATATAGATTTCAAAGCTGTAGGGCATACACGATTTGTATTTCATCAGTATAAAGGGCACGCTGATTCGTACCAGAAGCCCAGGAGCTGAAAATAGTGGATAGGGATAACAAAAGTCTGTTTTCATATTTAAACCATTAGACAGCTTATGCTAGGGTGTCCCCAGAAGGGTCTTTTGTTTTGGCCAAAGGTGAGATCATGTGTCGTGCAGTGAAGAAAAATAAAAACTGATTGCTTTGTGTATGCAATACATGTTTGAGCTAAAGAATCACGTGTGAGAAAAGGCGTGATGATTGCATGTACTTTACAGTTGTAAAATAGTTCTTCATCCATTATTATGGATCCACTTACAAGCCAGCTGAATGATACACCACTAGCATAATATGTACCTTGTAGAATACCTTGCAGTATGCATATACCAAACTGTTATCAATTATGTCATTTGAGATTTCATCACTGATTTCATCAATGATGTCATTGAACATGTCATGAGTGTTGTAATATGTGACGTTGTAAGCTAAAACTGGTGAATTTTAGATTTTTGTAGTTTAAAACTGGCATCTATCTTCATCAAAGAATGGTGTTGATCTTGTGTCATGCAGGGAGACACGAGGACAACACAATCTTTAAATCAGATTTACCAAGCCACGCAAAGCTGCATTGCATGGCCCTGCGTGGCTTGGTAAATATGAAGTAACGCAAAGCAGCAAAAGTTTCTGCCTTGTGCATTACTCTGCTGCGGAAAAGTGTTACATGGGTGAAAAGTGGGTGTTCTCACACATCCACCCATGTATTTTTGCACATTTCCAGATTTAAAAAGACAAGTAAACCTGGAAATATGTCAATATTTTACGCATTCTTGATAGAGGCGAAACAAGGAGAAATATCTTTATTTCTCCTCCTTTTTTCCCTCTTTCTAAATGTGGTGCATTCTGCATTACACTTAGAAAGAGGAAAATTCCTTTAAGGATTGTTTTTGTGCAGGAAGGGATGCCTTCCTGCACAAAAACAATCCTATCTGCAACCCAGGAACTCTTCCACCATGGTGCAAGGATGCCTGTATGGGTGCTAGGCAGTACACAGTGTGCCAGTGCAGATAAAGAGCAGGAATGGGACATAAACTAGAAAAACATGGCGAATTCCTTCTCTCTCCATTTGACGCCCCCCAGCTCAGCAAGTTGACTTGCTTCATTGCGCTGCACCAAGTATTGATAAATCTGGCCACTTATTTTTAACTGACATTTTTTCCTAACTATAATATCACTTCAACACTTGTGTTTTTCCAGTGAATTTCTGGGATTTTTTTTAACATAAAGTTAGATTTTACCCTACCTAACTATGACATCACTCTATCCTTTGGTTATTCAGTCATTGTCTAGGGTTTTTTAATGCAAAGTATGATCTCACTACTATACCTAACTACAATGACAATGGCTTGTGGCCGACAGGCCCTGCACCCAACCCCACTAGGGGTGGCCAACACCCCGTGCACGGCCAGCCAATGAAAGCGCTTATCACAATATAAAGGGGTGTCATCTTAAGTAAACACAACAAGGTGATGGGAGGAATGCTTACTTTAAGTTTAGCCACAGGCAATCGCCGAGGCCGCATCCCAATCCATAGTTTTTGCCCAATGTGTAACCTCAGTTTAGAACAGGCTCAGCCATATGCCAATCAGTCTTGACCCTGCTTCTAGTGGGAACAGTCCAGAACGAACTAACAGGCCAAGCCCCACTGAAAAGGAACACAAGCAACCCGATACCAGTTTCTCCCTGATTAAGGCTTATCAGTCAGGTATAGTTTGGTTCCAGTGGCACAATGAGCACGGGACCCATGTCTGGGAATACCCGTCACACTTCGGGCATTTTTGTATACTTTAGTCATTTTATTAAGGCAGGTATATAGGCTTTAGTCAAGGGGGTCACCACATCAATATATAAAAGGCAAACCTATGCGCTTTGTCAAGGAATCACCACATTAATATATGAAGGCAAGCCTTTTGGCTTTGTAACTGTGTCACCACCTTCATTATAGCAATCATGGCAAGATTATACATTAAAACTAAGAGAACCAAATCCATATTCAAAGACATTCATTATTAATAACCAGCACTGCAATGTTTGTTAATGAAACTTCAAATGAAGCATATTTATTAAAACATATTAAATACTAGCAGAGACTTTTATATTTATTAGACCACATAGTG
Source organism: Pleurodeles waltl (assembly GCF_031143425.1). Lineage (NCBI taxonomy): Eukaryota > Metazoa > Chordata > Amphibia > Caudata > Salamandridae > Pleurodeles > Pleurodeles waltl. The sequence goes on along the minus strand of NC_090450.1, from coordinate 530,544,590 downwards.
TAGCTATTGGACCAACTGCAAGGAGCCCATGCAATACTCAGCTGAAAATCAAAAGCTCCACCTCTTAAAAAAACGTTTTCTGGATTACACTGTCTACACTACATGAAACATAGGGTTACTTTTAAAAAAGATTTCTGGGTGGCTTCTGCCCTCCCTGCAGCCCCCTGCAACATTTTTGTAACATGTTGGAGATTCCCCTGTCCAGATTGAGGCACCACAAAGCAAAACAAAATGTGGTAATGAGCCCACAAATGATATTATGGGTGCTTCTTGTATGAAGCAGTGAACAATAAATGAGCAGCTCAGACCACTCATTTTCCATTTACTTTTAGCTGCCTTGCACTGTATTCTTTATTTTTTATTTGTTTTGGGGGTTGTGGGTGGGCTGTCCCATCCAGGATATGCATACTAACCATATTCGTAGAGGTTGCAGAGTGAGCCCCACAGCCTCTGGTCCCAGCCAGCTCCCCAGCGAGTGGCCACATTTTTTAAAGCTTCTTTTTTAATCCCACCGGGACACCCACAATACTATGGCCTGTTAAGGGCTTTGGGGGGAGTCCCGGCCTTCGTGACTCTGCCGCCTCCTCAGTCTGCACCCATCCTCTGGTGCCAGTGTAGGAGACGGCCACCCTGCTATGTGTCCTATCCAGTGGGAGCAAACCTTTTGTTGTGTTCCCAATTTGTGAGCACAATCTAGTGTCTGTCATGAGCCGGACTTCTTTATCTCAAGAGGCAGTACCAGACACCAGATTTAACCAGAAGTCTAACAATGCTCTAGAAAATAATCCAGCCAGAAGGAGAAAAAAATGGAGATCAGAAAAATCGTTCTAGCTGACCAGGTCAAGCAGCAGATGAAGAGCAGAGGAAAACCAACAGGAACTGGAGAGAGAGCAGAGAATTCACAAAGTCTAGTAAGCGAGCAATGATTCCGAAACAATTAGGATGCAGATAGATTTCAAAATGGAGCTCCTATAATAGTAGAAAGCAGGACACAACATCATCCAAGAAGAGATTCAGACATCTTGGATTGAGAGAGAAAATGTTTTTAAAAATACATTTGCAATATATACATGTACTTGTGATGGGCAGAATCATCAAAACCAATAATAACTCTTGATAAGTAATGGTTTATTTTATTTTACATGAGGTGCTATTGTAGTGCTTGCCTCCACTGTTTTCTGTGGGAATTGCAGTGCCAGGAGTTGCCATGTTTGGTGCTGGACTTACTCCGCGACTGGGCTAAAGTACATTTAAGACTGTTTGGGGACCTCTTTGGTTGTACTAACTTTAGAAATGCAGTTTGTGAGCAGCAATGGGCTTACATGATTGTGGGTGGCAGTTTTTATTAGCATGCCCTTGCCTACAGCCGTCCCAAAACCCCTCCTTATCCCTTCTCTAACCCCCCCCCCCCATTAAGTGGTATTTCACATTTTTCTTCCACTCTCCCAATTTCCTTCCACATTTACTACTAAAATGCACACCTATGTGCGTAGAGACCAGGGCTAATAACTTGGCATAAAAATGATGAGAGAGGAGGCGGAAGTCTCTGAATGTAGGTTTGTGAATAGCATTTTTGTAGTATGTGAGTAGTACTACTTTAGTACTAGTAAATGTACTGCAGTGGGCAGTTTATGAATTGTCCCAGAGTGTGTACAGTATTTACACTCGAGTCGATTTTTGGTGCATAGGCACCAAAATCTTCATCTACACAAAAAAATCGAAATATGTGACAATTATCGCATTCAATGAATCCCAAACACGTTGCTGCTGGATTGTCATCAGCTGCAACAAACATCCCATCCAAATCGGAAAACTCGTCACCTAGATCTTTGACATCGGCTTTTGGTGATTTAGCACACGAGATGAGCAGCAGAGATTTGTTTGCCTCTTTCCAGAACCAAAAGCCATGAAGACGTACTTTTACAGTAAATGCGAGGTTTGCTATTGATTGCTGAGGATTACAGCATCACCTGCCAGAGCAAATCTCCAGGGCTCCCAGAATTAACACTTTACAAAAAAAGCCCATCTGGTTGCACAGGGAGATCCGAGCTTTTTGCAAGCGTTTTTGTGATGCGATACTCAGACACCTGAAAACGTATGCCCTGAGACTGTGATCATTACATACGATAAGTTAGAAAGGCAGTGTGATTTAGAAATAAAAAAAGTGTGCCAAAAATCTTATAACAATTTTCATTTATCATTAAAACATTTGCATGTTCTCAAAACCTAACTTTGGCACTCAAGCAGAATAATATATTTATTATTATTATATTTTATTTCTATAATGTAAGGAAGAGAAAATATAGGAGCCTGAATGTCAGCAAAGTAAATAAAAGATTATCAGCCATGTCTGATGGGAAGATGATTCTCCTGTTTTCTGAGATTTTGGGGAGGTAGATCCACAGTTTAAGGCTGAGATGGTGAAAAGCATGACCCCCAAAATGGCACTCTTTATTCATGGCACCTCCTATACCAAGCATTGGCAAAACATTAACATCAGGTTTAACATGCTAATGCATGCATCATTAGCACATTAAAGTAAACTATTCGAGAGAGAACCAGAAGGAGAAGAGAGAGTGGGCTATAAAGTAGTTCCTCGTGCAATTGCAAGACTGGAATGGAGGCAGAAGGATAGCCTGAAACAGCCAATAGCATTAGGTGAGAGAATTTTACACCACTGGGCTGAGCCATGAAAAGATTGACAAATTCACCAGCAAATGGCTGGTCGATGCTGGCCTTCTTTATTGTGACACGCGTGACAAAAACGTATTCTCCAAGCGCAAGAATTGGACAGAAAGGTAAGGATGAACAACTACCACAAATTCTGAGTTTTCATGCCTGAAATAGACATTCAAGCAAGGCAGAGAGATTTGAAATATACTCTTTCTTCCACTGCAAGAGGAGAAGATTAAAACATGCAAACATTTTACGTTTTGAGAACATTGAATACAGTTCTTATGGTTACATAACTTTTTATAAATTAAATTTTAAAGCAATGATAGCAAAATTTGCCCATTTAATAAAATGTCTAATCTCTCCATAAGTATCTACCAACGTGCTGTAAATCAATACAAAATGTCTCCATGCCTCCAGCTCGTATACAATGGCTCAAAATAGTTACATAAAAATGATTGCAATTATTTTTAATCTTTTTTTTTCAACACCACAATTAGTCGCCAGTTTTCACAACTCGACTTGTTGCGATCAGACTCAAGCCTTCAAAACAATGTCCAGAGTCCAGCTTTGGTGGCCTATGTATGAGCAGTTCCAGACCAGCTTTCCACCCCATCCTGATAGCCTTCCCTACACATGTCTTGAGCGGGTTGGTATGTCTATGTCTTGTTCCAGACAGCTTTCCACCCCTTCCTGATAGCCTTCCCCACACATGTCTTGAGCGGGTTGGTATGTCTATGTCTTGTTCCAGACAGCTTTCCACCCCATCCTGATAGCCTTCCCCACACGTCTTGATTGGGTTGGTATGTCTATGTCTTGTTCCCGACAGCTTTCCACCCCATCCTGATAGCCTTCCCCAAACATGTCCTGAGCGGGATGGTGTGTCTATGTCTTGTAACATGCATTTCCCCTGTGAAACCCAGCCAATCCTGCTTGAAGGCCAGGCCCTTTCCTGCTCTTACTGCCAAGGCCTAGAAATTCCTTCCTCATGAAATATAAACTAGCTCCAAGCTGCTGGATTTCTGGAAGCTTCTTAAAACTCCTCTGTTCCATACTTCGTTACTTTTATTACTTTTTCTTCAGCTCGGTTTTGAATTTTGGCACCCGAGGACTCCCTTTGAGTATTTGCTTCCTTGTACAAATTTACAAATTGAATGAAGCCACTGAATGCATGAAGATACAGTGATTTGTTAAACATAATATAGAATATTTAGCATGCCCTTTTCTCCCTACCTGTACTTGATGAACCAAACATTTTTTTATCGTTCAGCTGCAGAAGTTACAAAAAAGAGAACATATAACAAATGTTACTAGGAAGCAGACAATGACTCTTTCCTAATAATTTAGAAAATTAATATGAATTATTTCATTGGCACCAGGAAAAAATTGTCATAGAGCCCAGCGGAATCTCTACCTCACTCTCAGAAATCCCTGCAGATGCGTTGGCTAGGTTATGAAGGGCCACATTCATGTCCCCAGCTACAGTATATTTCATTATCTCCCATGATGTTTTTGTAGAAGAAATTAAGGAGCTGGTTTAGTCAGACAAAGATTTTCATTGATATTGTATTAAAAGACATAAGGATACTACATCCCAAGAAAATTGTGCTAACTGCTCGACCATGTACAACGTTCACAGTAAACTGTTGAGTGTTTAGGTTGAACCCAGATCAAGCAGTACAATTAGATCACTCATAAACTCACACAGGAAATCAAAGGGAGCATTTCACCCATCACAGATTACCTAGAAATCGAACCAAATCATATCAAATCTTGCTTCACCTGATAGCATTTGGATAACAGAGGCTGCCTGTCTGGGACGAGGGTCATGATGAAAGAAAAAAGTGAGACAAGGGTCGTGAGCCAACAATACCCCAGGCTCCAGACCCATGCTTTAGTAAACAGAAACATATCCCCAGCTTAAGTCAACTAAATGGAAAAGGGAAACTGATCACATCAATCAATGTATCACATTATACCTTTTTAAAAAATATGTTAAAAACTATCTGGCCTCAAAAGCAGAACGCAAAGCTTATAAGGTAGTCAAAGCGACTGAACTTTTGAGTCACACAAAATCTTAATAAATTTCCAAATATTGCGAGATTTTAGTAGCGCTGCTCTTAATTACTGGTGGTTCTGACTGACATTTTGGGAGTCCAAGATCAATGAGCAAAGTGCACAAGGTTTGTGCATATGTTCTAACCGGAGTCCAGGAAAGATGGCCTCAATGCAGCACACAGTAAATGAGACTCAAAGTCAGATGCATCTCACCCTCTGGCCTGACACATTCAGCTATGTCCGCAACTATTGAAAAGGTTCACTTTGTGAGAGTGGGTTTTGGTATCAATGCTACTTCCCTAGAGTTCAGTTAAGCTTCTGATTCCTGCACAGGTTGTAGCTGGACCTTCACTCACACTGTGTCCTTCCCATTACTAGTTCACTGACACTCAACCTAGGGCCTCTAGGCCCCCTGGGGGAACTAGATTCAGAGCTACTCCTACATTACGGAAACACTTGCTAGTCATCTAGGGCAGGACAGTCCAAGACGAGCCGGATTGCCCCGAGAAGGAACGAATAGGACCATGGTTTCTAGTAGGTGGATGCCAATATTATCAACATCTAGGGAACCAAACAAACTTTCACTGGCTCTGCCCAGAACCAGCTTGATTGTGGGTCATTATAATTCCTTAGTGTGCCCTCTTCATGCTAAGGATTATTGTGTTATTTTTAAGCTTGGGACGTTACACACAATGATCCACAACTGAACCCTAAAAATATGGTACCGCATAAGAAGCAGGCTGAGGGCGACGAGTAATGATTGCAGTGCACTTATTGAAATATAATGAGGGAAGAAATACCCTCACGGAGAATTATTGACAAAGCACACACAAGGATTTTTGTACCAAATGGTGACATGACCTCAGCATTAAATGGCTTTATGGTATGCAATGCCAAATACCCGATAACTCATGCAAAGTATGCGTGACGGCTGGGAACAGACCAAAAGCTGCTATGATTCCATGCAAAGTAAGACCAACGAAAGTCACACAAAGTAGCACGTCTTCACTCCGCGTGGAACCCCAATGCCAAATGAGAACAGGTGCAAATGAACAACAGGAAAATTGTGTAGTTTATACGTATAATTTCTGTGACTGGACACGTCAGGGCCGGCTTTCGGGGAATGTGACGCGTGCAGCCGCAGCTGGCGCGCGGTTCAGGGGCACTCTGTAAAGAAAGGACTTTAGGCTTTAAAAATCACCTGCTGCAGAACTCCGTGTGTGCAATAATCAGAATGTCAAGGAACTCTGGTGATTACTCTTCTTGCTGGACAGACAAGAGATGTTTGGTGGCAGCTTTGACTCATCATAATATAACGCAGATGTTTAATAACCTGCCGCAAATAACATGTAACATGCGGATCACAGACCCGTATTTTATGTGGCTAGCTCAGAGTATTATTGCTTTTGTCACAGAGATCCATTTGTTATTATCATTAGTAAAGCCAACCCTCCCTCCCCTCCCCCTTTCCCGCACACACTGTGGTATGTTCTAAATCTTGAGTTTGTGCTTCTCCAGACCAAATAATCTTAAAATATACCATCCACTAGAATAGATGACATGTGATTCCCACACCCTGTAGTCCTCAAAGCCTTATATAACATTTCCTGTAGAATGATTTAGACACGTATGATTCATTGTCTCTATATAATGCATGTGATGTAAAGTGCTCTGAAACCCTACATTGGTATGAGTAGCGCTATAAAACAAATTACATGCATATGAGCGGGGAGTTAGTCAGAAATGAAGGGCACTGTACCTGTTGGAGGGTGGTAGAGAGGGGGAAACATGGAGAAGGGCACCACCAACCCTACAGCCGGTCCTGGCACACATTGTACGGGATTAACACATTGGTGATCTTCTGCATGTAAAGATTTGTACGGGAGGGTGTACTTCAAGCACATAGGTCACGCAAGACCCTGCTTGCTTGCTTGGCGCAATACTAAGTCGTGTTTAGTGTTGCACTATGATGGCATTTTTTGTGCCAGAACAGCTGATGACATCATTGGTGTGTGGTGCACAAAACATAAGGAGTGGAACTACTTTTTGCTGGTGACGCAGGTTTCCACATCGAGTTGCACTGCAGAAATCTTGGTAGATCTCGGTTCACACTTATATTCTCAGAAAATATATTTTACCTGAATTGTGTTTGCGATTAGTTTTGCATAAACGAGTTTGAATACACTTCAGAGAGTCACAGATTTCATTGTGGTCTAATGGTAGCAAGTGGCTTTGAAAATAACCTGGGTGAAGGGCGAAGGGATAAAATGGATCTATGGATCTTAGATATGCTGAAGCTGCTCGGCCAGGCTTCCGCGTGGAGGATGTCAATGTAATTGCTCTAATTGCTCGTTTTAAGATTGTGGAGGAGGACATTTTCACTATTGATGTATTGCTATTTGAGTTGAACGTGTTTGACAGCCGGCTCATGGGCCAGAGAGATCTGGTTGGCGAGCTGAGGCTAACAAATGTGGGCCAATGTGATCTTGAGATGTGTCTGGGCTGCGAAGGCAGTTTAGGAGGGAATCTTACCAGACAATGTCCGAAAAAGGTCTGCGTGTCTTATTTAGTCCTGGAAAATTTACTTATTTAGGAGTTTTACATAGCACCACACGTCACCTTGGTCATGCATGTGCTAAAGACAAAGCAAGTATTGCCACAGTGACGAAAATCAGGGAAGTTAGGGCCACCGATTGTAGAGTTAGTGTAAGGAATACAAGGGACATCTTAAGGATTTTTGGAGCTCTGGGCCAGACATATTTTGGGGGCCCCTGTTTAGAACAGCTTTGAATTTATGCTTCAGTTTCAACTTTCATGCCCTGTTTGGCCAGGTCACTGACATTGTACAGGCACGTCGAAATTCTAAATAATTTTACATCTAATATTCAGGGATAGTGACGTGTTTTCATTACTGTAACATAGCAGGGGCTCCCTAATATTACTGCAAATAATCTCTGTGACGCCCTCCCATTTCTCATATGTGAGGTTGTGTTTTGATCTAAAAGAAACATTTTTATGGATGTTGCATGAAGCATAAACTCAACATTTCTCTGCAAATGTCTGTAATACCACCCACATTAAAAATAAAGGAAAGCAAAATAATATGTTTAAGAATTATTCAAGGTCATCAGGGCAAGACTCTGCAAAACAGAGCTGGCTATATCAAGGAGCCCTGGGCCACAGCCCACATTGACCATGCCTTAAAAAGTCTCCAAGGAATACAGGACTGGGAACCCAAAGCAGCCCAGGCAAAGTTTGTCAGATCAGCCCCAATAGGGTGCATAGCGAGCAACGCTGACAACTACAATGGGGTTTTGGGGGGTTCCCCCACCCACCAAAGAAAATTTGGGAAACGTGGCAAAAACAGTGCATTCTACAACACATTTTTCATTATATATTCAATTATATTATGTTTTGAAGCATAGTAAATGATGACCTTACTGTGCACCATGATACAGCAATCTTTATTGGGCTCTTCAATTATAGATTATAAAGAACAGAGTTAAACCTAACATAAAACAATGTAATATGATCTAATGTTTATATATGTGTATGTATATATATATATATATATATATATATATATATATATATATTTTTTTTTTTTTATATATATATATAAATAGGCTGGAACACCTTACAGTCATGTTAAACATGATTAATCATCAAACCCCAAGCTATTATAGATCAGTCAGTGGCCGACCAATTTTGAACACAGACAGTAGTCAACAGATACCGATTGAATTGTGCTCATATTTGATTGATTTTTTTAACGGAACGGACCCCGCTTGCTTTAACTAGGGCTAGCTCTAACTCATAAATGTGTTGGACAACAGTCCACCTCTCGACTTCTCTGCTCTAATAATACAAAGTCTGGCAGAAACAATTGCTATGGCAAGAATCCATCTCAGGCCAATATCAAATTCCATTTTACAACCCAGCATAATCTCCTGAAGGGAAAATCATACGTCATAACCAAGACAAAGACATAAACGTTGGGTCACCCCTGCCCAAAACTCTTGCAGATTAAGGAAGGTAGCAAACATATGTAAAATATCTGCTGCATAGCACCCACACGGTGGACACTTAGGCCCTCACACACTCACGGTTAGACCACCTCTATAGAGGCGGTCCGACCACCACATTACAACCCTGGTGGAGCTGCCATGGTGCGACCGCCGACACTGCCAGGTTGCTGCCGGTCGACAGCCTGGGGGTCTTGGTGGCCATAATCCGCTGGATTACGAGTCCCCTTTCCGCTAGCCTTTGCTCGATTACAAGCCAGCGTCAGTGTTGTGGTGAGTTTCCCACTGGGCCGGTGGGCGGACACGCTGTTTCCGCCTGCTGGGCCATCGGGGAAACTCGTAAAAGGGCCCGCGGAGGAACAGCCGCATAAGCGGTCATCCCAACGCAAGACTTTTGTGGGCAGGCTGCGCCGCCCTCCAAAGTCGTAATGAGCCCCTGTGTCTTCTCTCCACCAGAATTCCTGCCCCACTTAGTAATTCTGCCTGGCGTATAATAGGGCATACAAATTGTCTTAAAATGTTGCAATTTTAGATTAATAGAGTGAACTGAGCCATTGATAGTCTCTAAGGTACTAAGGACTTCTGAGGTAAGAATTTCGCCAGAGACCATTGTAGTCCATTTGGCTGCAAGGACGAGGCTATCATCACCCCTATGATGGCAAAGCTCCTGATAAATTATATAAATAACACTTTATGCAGTGCATTATGGAGACAAAAGAGCAGATCTGAGCTGCCAAGTTGCACAGGATCCAGCCTTGAGACATGAAAAAATCCCTTATCTGTAGGTATTTGAAAAAATAATGATGCAAAAGTTCAAAGGAGACCTGAAGCCCAGCAAATGTTCGGAATCCAAAAAGGTCATGAAGTTTGCCCACAGTCTTGACCCTATGGTCTGCGGCCCGCGGCCAAGCTTTATCCCCTGGATCGTGGCATATGGCCGGGAAAGCTGGGTTATCCCACAAAGGCATGGCGGAATGAATCAGTGGAATGAATGTTTAGAAGATATTTCCCCCCATATACTAACAATGTCTGAAATTAACTTAAACCTAACAAGTTTAAAATAATTGGGATCTCTACATCTACATAGAAATAGCCTATGTGGTCCTAATGGTAGTCGACAACTGAAAACGGAAGGGTCCAGGTCGCCTGATATTGACAGATTACGCAGGTGACCAGCAAATGCCACACAAAAGTAAAGTTTGAAGTTGGGAAGCTGCAGCCCGTTCTGCCCATAAGGACATTTTAGAAGTCTAATAGTGCGTCTAGCCCGCCTGTATCCGCAGATGAAGTCTGCCTATAACACATTCTAAATGTTTTAAAAAATTATTGGGGAACTGAAGGGGGATTGACCGGAATAGATACAAAAATTTTGGAAGGACATTCATTTTAATAAACATCGCCCTATAATACTTATTGGAAGTTTGTCCCAAAGCCACAATTTGCCTGTAACAGAAAGCAATAGAGGTTCATAGTTAAGTTTGACTTCTTTCATAACCTGCGGGCTTAATTTGAAACCCCAGAGATGTTGCTGATGAACAGACCCCAAAGTTTGGAGCTTCTGTTTTAAAGTTAAGGAGGACTAAGGTCTTAGATATCTTAAGTAAACGATCCAAACCTATTAGCCTCCTTGATAATGTTTAACAGAGCGACTAATGGATTAGGTGAAAAGTTAGCCACCCCATCAACGTATATTGTAATTTTCAGCTCGAGCTCACCGGACATCATAGGCTAGATTTGCACAGTCTTAGCCAAAGCTTGCAAAAATGGCTCCATATATAGAGTGAACAAAAGGGGTGATAAAGGACACCCTTGCCGGATGCCACAATTAATCTGAAATTATTTTGAAGCTGTCCCAGCGTAAATTAGCGCGTGCTAGGATTCCTATATAATGACTTTGCCCTTCTAAAGAAGCGATCCCTTAGGCCAGAAGCTGCCATCGTTGCCCAGAGTGCGTCCCATACAACCTGGTCAAGTGCCTTCTCAGCATCTAAAAGTATCATCCCTAATCTCAACCCCCATTTCTCAGCAACATCAAATGCTGCAGCAGCTGTATTAACATGATGTAGTGTCTTTACCTGGTATGAAGCCATGCTGTTGTTGTGAGACTAACTCCAACATAAAAGGAGAAAGTCGAATAGTAAGGATCAAGCAAACACTTTGGCATCGGCATTGATGAGGGATATGTGATGAAATGATCCCCATCCGTCTGAAGGCTTGCCTTTCTTTAAGAATACTGTAAAATTAATCAAATTCCACGTCCCATTCACTTCACCACTGGCATCAAAATGCTGAATAACACCAAAAAGAAGCAGGATAATAATATCTTTGAATGTTTTATAGAATTCAAGTGGAATTCTTCCGCTGCCTTGTCTGATGGTAAAGCTAGGAGAGCTGCCTCAATGTCACTAACAGTAATGTCTTGCTGGGGTGCACTAGTTGGGGTTCCATAAAGATCGGCAGGTTACAATCCTTCAAATATTGAGCATATTCCAGAACATTGAATCCTAGGGGCTTAGTATAAAGTTCCTAATAGAAGACAGAGAACTGTTCTGCAATGGCCTCAGGGTGAGTGTACACCACACCACCACTACCCTTTATAGAACAAATTGCACTGCTAGAGTTTCTATTGGGGATTTGGTGAGTGAACACTCGCCCCACAATTTCACCATATCATATTGAAGGGCACAATTCTTAACATAGCTGGCAGCTATTTTCTCTCTTAGGGTCTGTCCTAACAGAGATCGTTTTTCAGTCAGATCCAAGTATAGACTGCTAATCCTCCTCCACCCCCCAATTGCTATATGCCTGAGCATGCATAGTCTCTAGCTGTGTAATCAACTGACAAAGCAGCCTGGTACTTGCCTGACTGTCCTTGTTCTTCCTATGTATAAACTGTAATCTGATCCCCCATAATAAATGCTTTAAATGCATCCCATAACACTGGAAAGGGGGGGGCGTACCCACATTTGCTTGGTGAACATTCGAGTAACAAGGTAGACATAAACATGAAGTAATCTGCATTGGATAGGGGGTGACGAGGGAATGAAAACTGGTGACGCACTGGCCTAACTGCCTGAAAGGTAAGACGCAATAACAAAGGATTGTGGTTGGAAGTAATCCTAGGGTAGACTTCCATCTCAACCTCCTCAATCAGACTCCGTGTAGCAGGGTTGACAATACACCGCTTCATGTCGTTTCCCCACTTCAGGCCATTTCCCCAGAGGACAAGGAACGATACCCCAGGGGCACCTTACAGAGCGCGGACCTGATGTCAGGTGACATCACACCTGAAGTAAAAGAAAGGAGGAAAAGCACGGAAGGGTCAGCGTTCTGCGAGGAGGAGGTGGTGAAGGAGATTTCCGAGCCAAAGAAACAGAAGAGGAACGGGAGTGCGATTACCACGGAGTCGAGGATGACTGAAATGCCAACCGGGCCATCGCGAGCTGAACCTCTGACCACCAGCGGTCAGACAGACACCAGAGCCGGCCACGTCCCAGGAGGGACGTGGCTAATGCAGGTACGTACCTGTTTGTGGAATCTCTCTGGGTACCACTAATCTTGGGATCTCTAGTATTCGTGTTTTGTTATGTTTTGGGTTAAAATCACTCGCTTATCTAAAGACACCCATCTTGCACGGAACGGGCTGCACAAGGTTGAGAGCTCGGGAAAACAGTGGACGCTTACAGGCGCTCCCCGGATGAGAGCAGAGTGTCAACTGTTCGCCCGAACACTCGTCCTCTCACAAAAGATAAGGACCATCTTCTGAATTGTGTTCTCACGTGAGTCTTGGTGTATCCCTTCACTCCCAACCCCTTCAGTAATAACGAGGACAAAGACAAGTTCACATACCTGTGTATCCAGCTTTCCGTTCTTTTTTGGGGTCCCACGACGGAGAGGCGTCCCAACCACGGTCCTCTACAAAAGAAAGGAGAAAGAAAAACGTTAAGGAGATAATCCGACCAGAGAGATAAAGCCGGAAAAGAGGATTGAGAGACAGAAGAAGGAAAGGAGAGACGGCTCCAAGAAGAAGAAATAATTGGACAGTTAACGAGTATACAGTTGCGATCACACAGACAAAGAGAAAATAAATAAATTGTATAATAACCTACAGTAAAACTTGGCGTATTCCATTATTATAGAAGCATGCTCCCTACACTCCGCTTAGCGAAGACCATGTCTATCCTAGAGTAATGCCTGTAGGGAGAGGAATAATATGTGTAACCTGGCTTAGTTGGATACAATGCCCTCCAAACATTTGCACAGCCCATAAGGTCAAGCTAATTTGAGACTAGAAACCCTCATTTTCATGATACGCAGAGGCAAGGTGGTTTGAAGAATCGATACCATAATCCATCACATAGTTAAAATCACCCATAATCATCAATTCCCCAGCCAAGTCTAATAATTCCAGATAGAGCATATCCAGAATCCCGTGATCATCTAGATTAGGCCCATAAACTGTACAAAACACATATCTCATACCGTATATTAGTAACTGCACAATCACCCATCTTCCCTTGGAATCTGCCACAGTTTTTGAGACTTTAGACTCAAAGTTTTTATCCACGAACATGGCTACCCCAGTCTAGAAACTGATTGAGATGTACATACAATAATATTGTACCCAATATGTCTTAACAGCAGGTTGGCCTTAGAGGCGAGATGGGTTTCGGTTAGAAACAATAGCTGTGGCTTATACATTTTAACCTGTTCCTGAACAAGCTAACGTTTGGTAGGCAAATTAAGAGCAGACATTCCAGCACATACATTTAATCCTAGCCATTCGCAAAAGCCTCCCGTATCAACTTAAGGTGAACTTTCCCAAACTGTGAACAGAAGTAGCAGTACCCCAAAAAAGGTATCAATTCGCAAACCAACCAGCAACAACACTGACTTATTTTCCCCTTCATCACCACCCATAGTCCACTCAAGTTTCCCTGTAAAACCCTATTGACCAGACCCAACCTCCCACACCCCACGTCCTCCCTTTGTCTTGCAGAAGGAATCATCCCCTTCACATGGCTATTGGTGGCTGCGACAGCCCTATGAGACTCCCCCTTTCACCACCTACTGCCCACCCCCACTATCCCACCATGGCACACACCGCTGCTAAGTAGGACTAGAAGAGAGAGACAAAAAATAAAAAGGGAAACAAAAAAGCATCCAGACACTGTAACATTTTGGTTGCACCAAACCGGCCCAACTAACCCACATAGCAGCTGGGCTCCAAGAGACATGCTTATAGCAGCCAAAGGCCTAGCCACACCACTCACAAACACAATCATTATGAAGTAGACAAAATTACAGATCTTAGGAAGCCTTTCTACCATGCATTACTACTATGCAGTTCTTTGCAATTTATGTAATGCCGCAACAGCCTTTTGCTCAGTATAGCACATCTGTGTGTGGCCATTTTTGTTGATCTTGGACCTGACAGGCTCCTGTAGGAAAACTTGCACCCCAACCGCTTTCAACAGGTCAGTATGTTGGCGGAGCTTTCTGCATCTGTCCATGGTAGATGTGCACAAGTCAGAGTGGACTGAGATCAACATAGCATCAACTGCTACCGGGAGGTAGGACAGGCTTTAAGGGCGATTGCCTGTCTTAGCAAAAAATGACCAATATAAATCAGGACTGGACGAGGATGTGATGATTTAGTGTTACCAGCAATGGCGCTGCTACCCCGGGATAGAGGAAGGGGATGAGCCAGCTGAATCTACAAGTCCATATCCCAATCACTCAGGTCAGGAAATGCCTTTCCAAACAGCTGGCAATAAACTGCCGGGCATCATCACCCTCCCTCCCGTCCGGTATCCCAAATACTCAGAGATTGTGTCTCCTCTGGCGATTCTCTAAATCTTCAATCTTGACTGAACAAAGCCAGATGACGGTCATGAGCTTCAATAGATTTGACCGTTGCCATCCCCACTTCCGCTGTATCGGCCACTTGTTTCTGAAGCACGGCCATATCTATGGTGAGGGCCTGAACATTACTTGTTACCTCTGCCAGTGATTGCTTTATTAATACAGTATCAGCTCTGAGTTGCACGTAATGCTGCAGGGCTTCCGCTCACTGGGCCTGAACCGAAGTATAGCCAACAGCAAGGGCTCAGGCACTCCGCCAACCTTAGCCGATTCAGTACATTCAACACTGGTGAATAATGAAAAATGGTCAGGGGGATGCTGCCCAATGATTCAAAGTTGTCTTTGAGACACAAACCTTCATCAGAAGTAAGGGAGATAACAGAACAAGGCTCCGTCAGATTCTCGGGGCCCACCCTTGATGCCTCCCTACATGCAGTTTGATCAAGAGAGCATGCATTCAACAAACAAGATATCAGATTTTTCACATCTCCCTTTGAGATAACCCAGTCTCGTTGCAGGCTTCCCTTGGCCCCACCTTTAACATCTGGTTTACCACCTTTTGCTTATGAAGTGGGTTTTTTGGTTTCCCCAGCCTCTTATTTTTCAATGTCCTTAATCTTCTTCTGATTCCCCTAATTGCCCTGAGAAAGCTGCTTGTCACCTTTCATTTGACGTTCATCAGTAATATATTCCACTGAGCCCCCTCCAGCCCCTTCACCTGCGTCAGAGTTCTCTGCATGGACATGGGCCTGAAAGACATCTTGTGGGGGCAGGATAGGGGCCAAAGTAACCAGAGAGGTCTGGGTTTATGCAAGCATTGCAGGGGTCCTTGTATGCCATGGGGATTTGGTAGAAAAACAGGAGGGTGGTCAAACTCATTCTCCCATGAGGCCTCTCCCTGCACCCCCCTGGTTCCACCCACTGAGCTCCACCTCACTCCCAGTTTGACTCACTGCAAGGTCTGGGTTGCTTGGGCTACCTGCCCGGGGAGGCACATTGGTTTGACCGGGTTGCTCCCTCCTTGCAGCTTAGTTGCAGGCTTAGTGTAATGGCAGCAATGTTGCTGCGTTGAACCGAGCTCTCCTGTATGTTAAGCAAAAAGTCAGATGCCCCCGTCTGTGCTGCTGCCATCAGGGACTCTACAGGCAAAGAATCTCCTTGAGATATGGGTAACTCCTTAAATTGTACTGGCTGCTGACTCAGAACAGAGCAATTTAATGATAAGGTGCTCGACTTGTGAGCAGTCCTCCTCATCTGCGCCAAGACATGGGGGCAACAAATCTCCTGCAGATTCAAGGTCACCCAAATGAGTCCTGGCAGTAGAACGGACTACTCGCCCCTCCATGCTGGTGTAGCAACCTGACGGGTAACAGCGAGGAACACCAAAGCACACTGTTTGCCCGATTCTCCAAAAAAGCACTGGTAGATCCTCCTGGCACAGCAGCCACAGTTACACCAAATCGCACCTGGGCACAGGCAGCAGTCTCACTAGAAACTCGACCCAGCTGCATCTCAGCTGTTGGCAGGAGTTTCACATTGAATCAGAAACCAAGCAAGAAGCTGGACAGACAGGACCAGAGGAGTAAGGCAACAGTACGGAGATGATCAGAGGTGGGCAGTGTGCGAATGAGTAACGGTGGACTCACAGTTGCAGGATAAGCCTGCTGTCTTCCTTCCCAACATCAGTTTCTCCTATTCCCAAACTCAACCACACCATAAGCCCCTGGGAGCAATGCTGCCTCAAGAAGAATTTGATTGATGATCCTGGCAAAACTGAAAATATTAATTTGGTTTATCAACCAAAGGTTTTGACTATGTTTCATTAGGAGATTCATATACCGCTTTGCAGAGAAACTGTCCATACGAAGCTCTGAGTCAAGTCTTTGGTGTAACTTTTTATAGCAAGAGCTTAGAAGCTCTAAAGAACTGATGTGCAATGCACACGCCTCCTTTGGCTATGCTCCCCATTCAAGACCTGACCACATCGATCGCCACAATCTAAACGATTTCAACCTGACTCCGAGACCTGCTCTAGGGATGTTCCATGCATTCACCTGGTCCAACCACCATGTGTGTTCTGTCTGAGCTTCTTAATATAATGGCACAAAGTATGTGATCTAGGGTTCTGTAGATTTGTAAAACCTTTAACAGCTGTGCAGCACTGTAAAATAGAAAGCCATAAAATAAAGCTCAGTCAATAAAGACAGCAAACTGCCTAACTTGTCCAAATACTGAAGAGAATCGTAAGTGCAAAAAAGCTGTACATAGCTCCTCACGAATTGTGATACTTTTTGTTTCTGGTAGCTGCAAATTTATTGAGTGCCTCTATAAAGCCCAGAATTGATTCCGTATGACAACATAACTGTGTGAGACTTCTCCCAGCTTATAACAAACTCCAATTTCTGTGGAATACTAATAGCTATCAAAATATATTCATTTAGAACCTCAGTACAAGAATATTTTATCCATGTAATGCAGCATACAAATGCCATTTCATCTCATTCTGAGTTTTTATTTTTTATCTGGAGAATTTGGAGAATCACCACTGGGCATACATGAGACTGAATGGAAGATAAGTAAATTGCCACGCCTGCTTGTCCCACAAAAAAAAAAAAAAAAAAAAATCATTTGGGATTGAAATAGGGCAAGAGTTAGGTAGACATACTTGAGATCCGTACAAGGTATTCAGTCCTCTGGAATATATATGTCCATTGGCATCTACATAGTCCCATTATTGAAATGAC
Source organism: Pleurodeles waltl (assembly GCF_031143425.1). Taxonomy (NCBI): domain Eukaryota; kingdom Metazoa; phylum Chordata; class Amphibia; order Caudata; family Salamandridae; genus Pleurodeles; species Pleurodeles waltl. Next base: position 530,527,225 of record NC_090450.1, on the reverse strand, counting down.
AAAAAAACTGTTGATATATCTGAAATGGATAACAGGTCTCACTTGTATATATTTCAGATTAGTAAAATATTGCTTTCTAAACTTTCGGCATGAAGAAAAGCTTTCATTATTATAGTGCTGTAAAGGAGGAGATGCTTCTTTGTGTTTAGCTCTTTGTGTTAAGTTCAGTACCCAACATTTGAGGAGAGGCAGCACTCTAAAACACTTAATGGATGATAGATGAACTCTTTCAGAAACTTTGAACTGTGAAACTTTGAAAGTTTTGAACCATGAAAGAAACCAAGGGATGGGATGAACTTTGCATCTGTTTAACTCACAAAAAACATGAATACTGAAGAATTGGTCACCAGAGACTGCACCGCAAGCATGTCGATCATGCTCAGGAGATATTAGATCTGCAAACTTATGGTCTCTTTTTTTAATTAAACAGCACATTTGAAGTCTAACAAAATTGCTGAGCTTGCATTACCCAAGAAGCATATTGAGCGCTGAGCATAGTTAATCAATACATCTGCATCAGTTTGTGTACAGGACACCATAGTTCTTCAATCATATGAAAGTCTGTGCTAGTGGAATCACAAGATCCAACAAGCATTGGCAAAGCCAATAGGTCTCGCGTATACAAGAGCTGTTGGCTTTGGCAAGATGTTTGGCCATGTTGTACACCAGTGTGGCTCAAGTTCAACATGGGTAAAGGTTAGTAGCGTGGAATGTCAGAGTGGAGTGGGGAAGTAGTGTGTCGTAGAGTGGATTTGTTTGCATGTCGTAGAGTAGAGTAGGAGGAGTAGAGTGTTGAAGAGTTGAGTAGAAGGGAGTAGAGTTTAGTGGTTCAGTGGTGAGAGTGGAGTGGGGTGAAATAGGATGGAGTAGGGTGGAGTGGATTGAGGTAGTGGAGCAGAATGGGGTGGCCTGTGGTGCAGGGTGGATTGGATTTAAATGGGGTGAAGTAGATGCAATTGAGGTGAATTTGAGTGTGGTGGGATAGACTGGACTGGGGTGGGTGGTTTGGATTTTTAGTGATAGGGCTGGGGTGGGGTGGATTGAATTGGATTAGACTGAGTGGGGTGGATTGGATTGGAGTGGGGTAGATTGTGGTGGAGTGGAGTGGGGTAGATAGGACTTAATTAGGGTGGATTGGATTGGTGTGGGGTGGATTAATTGGTGAGGGGTGTACTCAGCCCTACCAAATATCACTCATCAGGCATTAGACTAGCGCATTTCAGTGTGGTGGTCCGCATCACTGCACTGAAATGCATTGTCACGCATTATAGACCTTGTGCCTCAGCTGTCAAGCCACTAGTGCTGCTACGCTGATTAAACTAAGCTGGAGTGGCTGGCTTGCTGGCAGGCTTGGGGGCTGGCTAGTTGGCAGGCTTGGGGGCTGAGCTGGTAGCTGCTAACTCTGGCTGCTACAGTATATCAATAAAGGATAAGGTTCCCCCTGCAGCTCGCATTACATTCTGACTGACGTCACGTCAAGGCACTGCCCAATGGTTACTAATGAGATAGAGATCAGCCGACTCAGGCCCAGTGACACAGTGATAGACGCTGTGGGACATCACGTCATAGCCTGCTGTCGATTGCAGTTACGTTTGTGGCAGTAAATTAAAATCAATGATGACCCTGCGACCGCCGACCCAACCCTACGGAACCTCTGTGGCCACTGGAGCCCACTGTGCAGCAGCTGCACCTTCTGCTGAGCCCGCTGCTCAGGGCCAGCGCACCATGCACGTTTGCTGAAGGAGTGTTGTAGCAGCAGCCAGGAGTCTGAGGAGGTGGGCGGCTGGCTCGTTATCCGCTTTGCGTGCTGGGGCCACCTCCCAAGTGTCACTGTGAGACAGTGTCAGCCAAGTGCTAATGGAGATTTTCTTAGCTTTTAGTGAAAAAAAGTCTTGATTTTATTAAAGACACGGAGGCGAGTATTATGCTTTCTTCTCTTGCTTTAATTTGAATAGCAGCCAAGAAAAACTACAGCTCCCAGCACTCCTGGCTGGGAAACTACAAAAAGCATGTCACAAAGGAACGAACCAATCAGGACCTAATCCCAGTATAAACATCTTGACTGAGAGCAACAAGTCCTCTTTTCTTGCAGAGCAGTTAATAAACTCTGAATAAAGGAAAAATAAGCATCAAAATTAAACACGCTAAAACCATGGTGAAAATGTCCTCCAAATGATAGATAACTTTGAAAGTCTTGTCGTCGAAGTCCGGAACGAAGGAAATGTCCTCGAACCCATCTAGGAAAGACAGCTTGTGAGCAGTCGATGTCAAACCAGGAGAATGACCAAGACAAGGAGGAAGATCCTTCTTAAGATGTTTGATTGGTATTAGCGGTTGTACCTGATAAAACAAAGGGAGGGTTAATGAAAAGTGGAGGGATAATACTCGCCTCCGTGTCTTTAATAAAATCAAGACTTTCTTTCACTAAAACCTAAGAAAATCTCAATTTTATTACAAGGCACAGAGGCTCCTATTATGCTAGTTCAAAGTATCGAAACTAACGAACTGGCTACATGAGAGACTGGTTTACAATAAAACGTTCTGAAAGTTGCAACATTTGACCAATCGGCCGATTTGAGAATGTCAACTAAACTCAATCCTGCACAAAAAGCTTTGGAAGCCATAGCAGCTCTGGTAGAATGAGCGCCAAAAACAGATATGTCAATACCCGCCAGGTTCATGATCCATTTTACCCAACGGGCCACAGTGGTTGAAGAAACAGGGTTATGTGGATTCCTAAAAGAGACAAGGAGTTGAGGTTTGGTTGACTTTCTCATGTCTGTCGTTTGTGAGATGTATTCTCTTAAACAGCTTCCAACGCACAGATTAGGGTGATCCGGAAAGTACGGATAAAATACAGACATCAAATTTGTTTTTGTTCTTCTTCTTACCTGAAAGGAATCACCAGCAGAAGTATACTGAACAGAGGATACATCTAAAGCTCTAACATCTGAAATGCGTTTTAAAGAAACAGAGGAGCACAGTCATCTTTGCAGAGAAGAATTTCAGGGGTAACAGGGAATTAGGTGGTTCAGTGAGAAAAAACTGTAAAATAGCATTAACATCCCACATAGAACTATACTTAGGTAAAGGAGGTTTAGAAAATCTTACTCCCTTCAAAAGACAACATATTATTGGATGCTCACCCACCAGTCTATTGTTGACTCGAACATGTTCAGCAGAGATTGCAGAGCTGTACATATTAACTGTTCTATACGCTCTACCTTGAGCGCCCAAAAAAGCCCCAAAATTGGTTATCAAAACTACATCCGCCGAAAAGGGATCAGCACATCTGACCATACAGCAATTACTCCATGCTGTCCAGGCTGACTTGTAAGCCTTGGTTGTTCCCAGAGCCCAGGCTTGACGTATGAAGCTCGCAGCTTACTGCGAAATTCCTGGGGTTCTCCAGGAAGACCCGAAACCATCAAAGCTACCAGCCGAAGCGATTGATCAATTATTAGATTGAGGGGCATGCCCAGAGGGTTAAATACGAGGGAGGGAAATTGAGGAAGAAGGATTGGAAAGTCTATTGACAACTCTAGAGCTGAGGGAAACCACAGTTGGCCCTGCCAAAAGGGGGTTATAAGCAGAATCTTTGTTGATTGGTGCCTGATATTCGCTAAAACTCTGGAAATCATGATGAAAGGAGGAAAAGCATAATTTGTTTGACTGGACCAGTCTTGTTGCAACGCATTGGTAGCTAGTGCTTGAGGGTCAGGTCTCCAGCTGTAAAACCGAGGGAGTTGAGTATTCAAATGGGAGGCAAAAAGATTGACAGAGAAGGGACCGAATCTGGAAGAAAGGTTTCTGAAGATAGAAGGGTGAAGATGCCAATTGCTGGAATCCTGCAGAATTCTGGAACACCAGTCTGCGACCGTATTCATTTTTCCCGGAAGGTATTCTGCTTGAAGGTAAATCTGATTCTGGAGGCAAAATTCCGAGAGGCTCTTTGCTAATTTGGCTAGAGGTTTTGACCTTGTGCCTCCTAAATGATTTATATACCGGACCGCAGACAGATTGTCCATCCGGAGGAGAATAGAACAACTTACCTTGTCTTTGGCAAACGTTTGGATCCCAAAGGAACCTGCAAGAATCTCTAAACAATTAATATGCAACGATAACTCCTCTCTTGATCATAGACCTCTAGTCGAGAACTGACCACATCTTGCGCCCCAACCAGTCTGACTTGCATTGGATTCTAATACAAGATCGGTGCTGTAGAGAAAACTGCTCTTCCGTTCCAAGCGTCTAGTTGATCCAGCCACCAATGGAGTTCAAGACGAGATTCGTGATCTAGGCGGAGCAAGTCTTCGTACCCGCAACAATTGCAAAGGTGGAGAATTTGTAGCCGTTGAAGAGCCCAATAAGGGAGCAGACCTGGAAAGATAGCCTGAATAGAAGAGGCTAGAAGACCAATTATGTGAGCTAGACACTTGATCGTAAGCTCTGACTTGTTCAAAACCAACCGGATCTCCTTTCTTATGAGAGAAATCTTCTGGTCCGGAAGTTGAAGAATGGCTTTGTCTGAATCTATGAGGAAACCTAGAAATTCCAACTGACGAGAAGGAATAAGAGCCGACTTTTCTTTGTTTATGAGAAATCTGAGACTTTGGAAGAGGGAAATAAAACTCTCCAATTGTTCTGAGAGGACAGACCTGTCCTGATGCAAAATAAGAAAGTCGTCTAGGTAGACCATGAGTCTGACTCCCTGAGCTCTCATGTGATTCACTACTGGCTTCAAAACCTTGGTACAACACTATGGAACTGATGACAGACCAAAGGGAAGGCATTTGAATCAGAAGAACTGGTACTTCCACTGAAATTGAAGGAATTTCCTGAAAGAGTGGTGGATCGGAATAGAAAGATATGCATCCTGGCGATCTAAAGAAACCATTTAATTGTTTACTAATGGTGGCTTCGGGCGTCAAGATGGCGGTCGCACTCTGAGAGTGCTCTGGACCCCTCCGTCATCCGCCCCAAGAAACAGCCGATACAATACCTAAAAAACCATCCTAAGTGTCCCCACGGGCTCCGGGACTCCGGGGACCCCTGTGAAACCGGCATCAACATGCTCCGAGCCGCGGACGCCGATCGCGACCGGAGCGGCAAAATCAAAATGGCGGCTCAACCCACGGCGTCCTGCCAGGCCCGGGGCTTGGGGCTGGCCTGTTGACGCGGCCGCCTCGAGCGGGGTCGCTGCGGGCGACGCGGAAGGCGCCTGGGCCGGGCTCCCGGGTCTGAGCCCCCTGCGAGCAGAGGAGCGGTGTGGTCGGGGCGGCTGCCTCGGATCGGGTCGCCACAGATGACGCGGAGGACGCCTGGGCCGGGCTCCGGCATCCGAACCTCCCGGCGGGCTGAAAAACAGCACTACCAGCGAGCAAGACCCTCCCGGCGGCCCGTGCCCCGTAAATCAGGTGTGCGCTGGGCTGGGAGAGAATCGTACCGCTCTGGAGAAGACTCCCTCGTCTAGGTCACAGATAGAAGCGAGCGAGCGGGGCACTCGCGCTCCCAGCGGCTGACTCCGGGCGCCTGGGGTAAAACGGACGGCGACCCCCCCAGTAAACCAGCGGGCCCCAGGGCCCGACACCAGAAAAGAGTGGCTCTCCCCTGGGAGAAAAAGAGAGGAGACAAGAGGCCTCAGAACAAGAACATTAAAAGACCCAAGTGAAACAGCTGACAGGGCGGCTGGACAATCCCGGACCCCCTCCCGTCAGAGATAATACATAAAACTTTAATAAAACCGGGCCCCCAAGAATGTCAATTCTGAATGCTGGGGAGAGACTCCTCTGAGCCTCAAGCATATCGTTAACCACGCCAGCCAACCCGGCCACAGTGACAGGCCGAAGAGGTACTGATGCAGCCATAGGGGGGGAGAAATATTCCGCCTTCTCCTGGAGACGCGAAACAAGACCTGGTACGAGAATAACTAGCCATTTATCAGCACGGCCCAACGGAGCGGAGTGGACCAGCGGCTGCCGGATGCCAGGGAAGAAACTAAGACAGTGACCACCTGTGTGACCTAAATTAGATCACACCCGCGATCTTCCACCGAGACTCCCCCCTGTGAATGTGCTTAGGGTGCGGAACATAGACGAGGTGGCTGTAAAAGCCGGATAGGCCACCTCCAACCCCGAGACAAAATGGGGAAGGACAGAGCGAACAAACAACCCCCACCCTCCCAGCCAAAAATCGACCAGTTCACAACACCAGCAGGCCCCAGGGGAGAAGGGGAGACAACCACTGGAGGCCCAGCACTAGATGGAGTGAGTGCTATCCTTCAGGCAATTCAATCATCGCAGTCAGCTGTAGAGACTAAAATTGGGGAAGTGCGTGAGGATATGGGCCTCATCAGGCAAGATCTCAAAAATGCGGTGAACCGAATCACTGAAGTAGAAGGCCGAGTCTCCCAAACCGAGGACGAACTAGCTGATCTTCGAACCAAAGTGGCCCAGTTGCAGACGCGAAGATCCGAGCTGCACCGCTGTGCGGAGGATGCAGAAAATCGATCGCGACGTAACAACCTACGCTTTGTCGGATTTCCTGAGGGAGCAGAAGAAGATAAAGCCTCAGACTTCTTGGAACATTGGATTAAGACTTGGATGCCAGACCAAACTCTTTCACCCTGGTTTGCAGTGGAACGCGCCCACAGGGCCCTTGCCCCGCGCCCCCCACCGTGCGGCCCCAGGCGCCCGATGATTGCACGCATCCTCAACTTCAGAGATTGCGACAATATCCTCAAAGAAGCGAGACGTTCGGAGGATCTTCAATGGGAAAACCATAGAATTCTAATATTCCCAGACTACACCCGGGAGGTCCAGACCCATCGCCGCTCGTACAAACAGGTTAAACAAAAACTTAGAGCTATGCAACTTTCGTACATGCTCCTATTCCCTGCGAGACTCAAAGTCATCATGGTGGGTAAGGCGCATTTCTTCGAATCCCCGGTGGAGGCATGGGACTGGCTAACCAAGGAGGGCTTGGGGACTCGCAAAAGACTTATAACACGAGGGGGGGAACCCTCCCGCGATGATCCTCCACCTACTGGGGGGCCCCGGAGGAGCCGTAAATGCACCAGATCTAGAAAGGGAAGACAAAATGACCTGGACACTCCCATGGAAGGGGGAGCAGCTGGAGAACCTGGCTCCCGGGGGAAGGGGACGCCTGACAAGCCCCCAGAGTCGCAGAACCAGACACGAGCTGGAGACGATGGCCGCTTGAGCCAATCTCCAGTGCTTGGCTGACATGTCACACGGAGCTCCGATTGGGGGGCCGGGGAAGGACCGTAGGGTCCGGATCGCCCCTGAGAGCCCCCCTCGGGGGGCACCACCGGTGACCCGGTTCCTCTCTGGGGTTTGCCAAACTTGGCCTGACTTCTTGCGAATAATTGTAAGTGATCTGACTAAATGGAGGGGTCCACCACTCCACTCCTATGACAGCCTCATTGGCTGTTTTGTTCAGGTTGGGGACTAGGATGACAGATACTTCCTGGGAGGGAGTATGGGGTGGGGGCGGTTGGGGGGTAAGAAGTTTGAGTTGGGGATAGATAGCTACAGTTTGATAATTGTTTCTCACAACTTTAGTAGTGCATTGTTACGGTTAAAATGGTCATTCCTGTGTCCACTGGCAAACACCCGACAACGTAAGACTCCCACACAGTCCACGCATGGTCCTCACTGACACAAATCATCTCCTGGAATGTGAACGGCCTATTAGATAAGATCAAGAGATCCGCAGTAATTAACACTCTCCGTAGGTACTCCCCCTCAGTGGTCCTACTGCAAGAAACCCACCTTCTGGGAACTAAATGCCCTATGCTCGCTCGAGGAGGATTCAATAGGGTTTACCACGCAGGCTTCTCCAGAGGCTCCAGAGGAGTGGCCATCCTGCTCCACCACTTGCTAACTATGGTGATCACATCCACGTTGTCTGACCCGCAAGGCAGATTTGTAGTTGTCTCAGGATTACTTTGCGGCTCACTGCTGAACCTCGTATGCGTATACTCCTCCCCAGCGGGACTTGTCGCCTTTTTACTCTCACTCCGCCAGGTAGTAGCAGGACTCCCCCAGGGAACCACGTTAGTAGGAGGGGACTTCAACGCGGTCCTGGACCCCAGACTAGACGTATCCGGGGATGTTACTGCAGGCAGGTCCTCCCGAGCCACGAGCCTTAATGGCTGGGCTGAAAGCCTTGGCCTGTGTGAAGTGTGGAGAACTTGGCACCCCAAGGAACGTCAATATACACACACATCGGCCGCTCACCGGGCACATTCCAGAATTGATTTAGTATTCATGCCGGCCCTTGACTTCACCGGCGTCACGGGGCAGAGGTACTGCCTCGAGGGGTGTCGGACCACGCACCTGTGCGAATCCGGCTGGGCGGAGTGGACCCCACTAGGCGCCCAATGTGGCATCTGAACGCATGGTTCTTGCAAGACAACGACTATACCCTGGAAATTAGGGAACACCTCGCACAATATTTTGAGCTGAATGTAGGAACGGTGCAGTCCTCAGGCACATTATGGGCTGGCTGTAAGGCCACCCTAAGGGGGCATGCTAAATGCCTCCTACGGGCGCGCGAGCGCGCTCGTGATTCGCGAGTGACCGAGTTGGAGGCTGAAGCATTAAAGCTGGAGCGCCAACAAACAACCTCAACCTCTACAATGAGACAGCTTACCAGGGTCCAAGACGAAAGCAAACACTTAGTACTAGAGTCAGCGAAACACATGTGGAGGGCATCATCCGCACAAATATATGGTTGGGGAGACAAAAATGGGAAGCTCCTTCATTGGTTGGCCACTTGCCCCCTAGTTAACAGAACAATTCCCGAAGTTAGGGACGACTCGGGCAACCTCTCTAAAACACCCTTCGAGATTGCTCAGAGCTTCGCTTCCTACTATACAAGCCTGTACACAGAGCACCCTCGGCCCACTATGGAAAAAGAATCCCCCCTCCTGAATTACATAACTCTCGCCAGAGTTTGCCAGATGACCAAGGCAAGGATGGATGAGGCAATTAGCATAGCAGAAGTAACCAACGCGATCGCCAGCCTGGCCTCAGGCAAGACCCCAGGGCCTGATGGGTTCCCAGCGGAGATATACAAGAAATGTAGTGACATTGTAGCTCCATACTTACTTAAGATGTATGAGGAAGCTGAACAGAAGGGTCACTTCCCTCCCGGGATCGACCTAGCTACAATTATAGTGATCCCTAAAACCCAACCTCCATCACAAAACTGTTCGGCATACCGCCCCATTTCACTCCTCAATATCGAGATCAAAGTGCTAGCCTCAATCCTCGCCTCTAGACTAAAAGACACAATGCCCACCTTGGTACACCATGATCAATGTGGCTTCATGCCTGCTCGCAGCACTAGGCACTGCATTAGGTGATTACATCTGGCCCTGGCACACCGCAGGACCCTGTCACACACCCCACTGGCGTTGCTCTTACTTGACTTCGAGAAAGCATTTGACACAGTGGACTGGTCCTACCTTGAACACGTATTTAAAAAAAACGGATTCGGACCCAAATTCCGGGGCCTGGTGGGACTACTCTACTCTAACCCAACGGCTCATGTCCAAGTAAACAGAGTAGTCTCAGATGCATTCCCTATCGGCCGAGGCACTTGACAGGGCTGTCCATTATCCCCCCTGCTCTTTGCACTAACGATAGAACCCCTGGCAAAACTGTTACGAGAGGGCCCTCTGATAGAGGGCTGGCCTTGGCCTGTGTGCCCCGAGGACCGAGTGGCGCTATACGCGGACGATGTCCTGTTATACATCTCTAACCCGGCCAAGAGTGGCCCACGCATTCTGCAAATTCTAGATCTCTTCTCGGAGGCCTCAGGACTGACTCTAAACCCCAATAAATCCCTGCTGGTTCCCCTCCATCAATTGCGAGACTGGGTGGACTGGCAACAAAACATACCTGTGCGGAGGAATAGCTTCAAATCCCTGGGGGTACATGTTTCAACGCTCCCTGAATTAACATGGGAGCTCAACATCACTCCACTAACCAAAAAAATAAAAAACGATCTCCAACGATGGAGGGACCTCCCCCTCAACCTACTTGGTAGAATCGCTCTCTATAAGATGATGGTTCTTCCCAGGCTCCTCTATCTCATCCAAAACTTCCCACACCCTATCCCCATGAAATGGTTTAAAAATATGGACTCGCTAGCGTGCCAGTTCTTATGGAGTGGCACCCGGCCCGTCTGGCGCTTAAAACTTGTCAGAGAGATGTCTATGAAGGGGGTCTGGGAATGTCCAATATTCATTACTACCACCTTGCGATGCAGTTGTTAGTGATTAATGACTGGATGGGGGGGGGATAGACAGATCCGGCGTACTGGCTGGAACTCCAGACATTGAGTTATCCTAGGATTTTTGATGCCCTGTACGGTGGCCCGATGTCGCGTGGGGTCCCAGAGGTGACCGGGGTGGTACTGCAGGGATGGCAGACAGCCCAAAAGGTATCAGGATGGTGGGGGTGCCCTACCCAGCAGACCCCACTGTGGCATGGGACATACTTAAGAGAGGTAGCCGGCCTGGAGGGATTCCAGAAATGGGATAACATAGGTATCTCCACACTGGGGGATGTATGGGAGGGCTCACACATGCGTTCCTTTGAAGGCCTCCAGAAAACCTTTTCGCTAAACAGGACGCAATTCCATAAATATCTCCAGGTCCGTCACGCCCTACTGGCACAGATCCAGACAGGGGACAACATTCACGAGAGTAGCATTGAGGGCATTGATGGGGAATCTGGGTAAGGGAGACGTCTCCCAGATATATCGCACATTAATCACCACCACTGCCTGTTCCCTGGAGGGACTTCGTCGGAAATGGGAGGGGTGCGTGGGTCCTGTGGAAGAGATGGACTGGAATGAAGCATTGGCAGCTCCTCACACCTTAACGATGACGACTCGTCTCCGACTAATTCAGACTTACTATCTCCACGCGGCCTACCTTACACCCGCCAAACTGCACAAGGCGAGTCTCCGACCCACAGCTGACTGCCCCTGGTGTATGAGCCCAGATGCCGATTTCTTCCACATGGTATGGACATGCTCAGCTATTAAAACCTATTGGGGGGCTATCTCGCGAGAGATCTCAACGGCCTTGCGGGTAGACACGGAGTTGACACCATTGACATTCCTGTTAGGGATCATGGAAGACTCTGGACTGAGAAGACCAGAACGAACCTTCCTAGGGGTGACATGCCTAGTAGCCAAAAGGGACATCATGACGGACTGGAAAGCCAATAAAGCACCAGCTCTGACTAAATGGATGGATTGGTGTGCTCAATGTGAAAAGCTAGTATACGAGGCTAGAGGTTGTCCGCAAAAATATAACAAGGTCTGGGGGAAGTGGGAAGCCACAACAGATTGCCCCCCCCCCTACAAGCTGACTGACATACCAAGAGGGTGAGCCGGAGCACACGCCCCCTTCCCCCCCCAATAGGATGAGGTACTTACGAGATACGCCACCGTAGAGATGCACAATCTACGCGCACAAGGTGTCGTCTGGGACATTGGGATTGACCACTGTTTGGTGCCCGTTGGCGCCTATTTATCTATATGTATAATTGCTTTTGCAAAATCAATAAAATTTCTTTATAAAAATTTTTTGCTAGAAACAAACCTGTCCGGCCTCCTACTTTGAAAGGGCCAGAATAATGATCTCTTACCTGAATTCTGGAATCCTCTGTTTCTGAAACCACGTTGTCTGAATGAACGATTCCTCTGGGGATAGAATTGGGGTTTGAAATCTTGTTGATATCCAAAGGAGCCTCTGTTCTGATTGATCGCACCTCTGTGGCCAAAATGTGGCTGGCAAAGCGGCTCCTGCTTTTGCCGGCCCTGTCAAAAACCCAAAAATGGAAAATCTTTTCCACGGAAGATTGTGCTTTTTCAATGGACGTAAAGGTGGCCACATATTTGCTGAGCTCCTTAATAAAGGAGTCCCCCCAAAAAAAAACATTAGCATCCTGACCCATCTCCTTAGAAGCAAGGTTGCTTAATTTCAGATCAATTTTCAACAGGAGACCCTTCCGTTTCTCTTGTGCATAGCAGCATTAGTGTTCCCTTAAAGACAAATAGCCCTTGGGCCCAATTTAATAAAGTGACAGGGTCTACTTTGGTGCCCTCCATTCTGGCTTCTTCTGCCAAATCCAACATTATTGTTAAGGGACCAGAAAGATCCAACAGTCTATCTTGACAATTGGTCCATGCTCTATCAACACCTTTTTTAGGGTCTTTGCCAAACTTCGTGAAAAGCATTAGCATGTTCGGGTCAATCATAGGAGTAGCTGAAATATTATTAGATAAGGATGGTCTAGGACATTCAGATTTTAAACGATTACGAGATAATTTGTCTAAAGGTTGATGTAATTTACTGGAGACATAAGACGCTACATGATCACATGGCGTCCACTCAGTTGAATTTGGGTGACGGATAGCACAGGATCAAACATCGGTTGACCTGAAAAGTCTAAAATGGATTCATTAGAATTAGAATTTTTTGAGGACTCTCCCAGTTCATTAAGAGAAGTTTTACGTCTCTTCTCCTCAGACCCTGACCAGATCATTATGTCTGGATCATCCTTATCCATTTCAGAATCACCCAAATCATCGTCCGTGTCTCCCAATTGAGTAATGTGAATGGGAAAATTGAGGTTAGAGGAAGTACCAGGTTCAGGAACCAACATTTTTTTTAGGAGAGTCTGTATTTGACGCCAAATTATCTGCCCTTCTTTTCCTGGGCTTTTTAGAAGCTGAAGAAGATGTATCTAAAAGCAGTAATTTTTTAACTGAGGCCTCAAAAGATTTTGAAAAAGCAGAAATGGAGCTAGAAACAGCTTTTTGGACCGAGTCCTTAATAAAAGAGTCCAAATTATCTTTAAAAATGTGAGCTTCCTCATCTTCAGAACATTTTTCCATAATTAATACTTGGTTTTTTTTATTTTATTTTATTTTTTTAGAAATTGCTGCAAAGAAATAATGTCACCAAAATACCTTGCTCCAAAAATAAAGGAAAAATAATCTAAGAACTACAAGGGGTTAAATTTGTTCAGCCGGAAAGCAGGAGGTATTCCTGTCAGAAAAACCCAAAAGAGGTGTGGGGGGGGGGGTGGCTAACACTCCTGAGCAGACAGAGGCAGAATCACCATCAACCAATGAAGAATGGCACAAATACCACAGAGAACAGCTTCTGAAGAATGAAGGCGGCAGCCGCGGCATTCAGAGGCAGAAACGTACTAACGGTAAGGTCGCTTTCACTACCGTTGAAAATGACAGTTGCGAAGCGTGCGCTGAGGAAAGAAGACGCTCGTTATGGAACAAAGCGTTCTCAATAAGCAAAAGCATGAGAAATGCGCAGAACCTTTAAAGAAACATCGAGGACACGAAATAAACCAATAATTCAATAAATAAGAAAAACAGTAATTGTAGACTATGAAAACAGTAAAGAGGTACTTATCTTGACTGCGAGCAGCAAGAAAAGAGGACTTGTTGCTCTCAGTCAAGACGTTTATACTGGGATTAGGTCCTGATTGGTTTGTTCCTTTGTGACATGTTTTTTTGTAGTTTACCAGCCAGGAATGCTGGGAGTTGTAGTTTTTCTTGGCTGCCATTCAAATTAAAGCAAGAGAAGAAAGCATAATAGGAGCCTCCGTGCCTTGTAATAAAATCTAGATATTTGCTTTTCACTGGCAGCTCATGATCACGTCTCATTCACATCTTTTTTTTTACACGTGCACTGCTCACCTGCTCAGACAGTTGAGGACTTCCCCCTGGGCAGTGGATCCCAAGGCACGAGCACTCTCATAGAGCAGGGCACGTCCAGCATAAGTTGTGTTCCCAAGGAGGCAGGTATGTCAGGGCAGTGTCAATCAAGCAGAGCAATTTCGATTTGCTTGGCTGTTGAAACATTTTAATTCACTTAGCACTGTGTTCCTTTATAGCTTGTAAGATATTTGACTGATTTGTGTGGCACCCTTGCCGTGCGCATTTGTTAGGGGATGTAGTTATATTTTTCTTCAGTATTCTGTAAGACTGGTGCCTTGTAGGCCACAGAAAAGAGTGAGTGTAACCAGACACTGCTCTCAAAAGGACAGTGGTAAATACCCTTGGTGTGTGATGGAATGCAGCCTTGTTTTAGCATGGGCACTGGGGCATTTTATTCTAAGTATCCTCTTGTGTGCACTATTATGGAATGAATGTAATTTCCAACTGGCATCTACAATTTAGTGTGTGGAAAAAGAGATATGAAAGCTCATTGTGGACAGAGCTCCTTGCCATCCCAAGTAAATGTTTCCCTTCAAAAGTATGAATAATTATGTGAAACATGCAGGAGAAAAGGACAAGATAATCCAAATTCACTGACCTGATCTGCACATAAGATATGCTGTCCCTGCCTATTTCAATGCACTGGGAAATGATGAGCTGTGGGCAAGGGGGTACCATCACACAAATCTGTTATGAGAGAAAGAACCATTTACATTGATGCACACCATAGATGAAACCCACACCCCTAGATCCAGGGTAGCACTTACATGATAATTGACAGTGCAGCTTTGTAAAGATATAGCAGATCAGTGCTCGTGACATAATGTCACTCATAGTCATTGGAATATCACTCATAATTACATTGAAATTATGAATTTGTGACACATAGCAATCTGAAACCTTGGCAGCTATGAGTACTGGATTGAAGGGAGGTAGATTAAGATGGCTTGGAGTTGGGCGGATTGGACGGGAGTAGGGTGAATTAATGTGAACTGGATTAGACTGGAGTGGGCTGGATTAAAGTGGATTATATTGGAGTGAGGTGGACTGGGTAACAGTAGACTTGATTGGAGTGGGTTGGACTGGATTGGGGTGGGTTGGATTGGAGTGTGGTGGGTGGGTTGGATTGGAGGGAGATGGGTTGCATTAGAGTGGGGTGGGTTGGATTGCAGTGGGCTGGATCGGAGTGGGGTGAATTGTCTTGGAGTGGGGTGGATTAGACTGGAGGTGATTGGGGTGGGGTGTGGTGTATTGGATTGGAGTTGGGTAAATTGGACTCTGCTGGATTGGTGTGGATTGTATTAGTGGTGGGTGGATTGGATAGGGGTGGAGTGGGGTGAACTGGCTTGGAGTGGATTGGTTTGGGTGGGTGGATTGGATGGGGTGGGTGGATTAGATTGGGGTGGACTGGAGTGGGTTTGGGTGGACTGGAGTGGATTGTGGTGAATTGTACTGCAGTGGATTGGACTGGAGTGGGGAAGATTGGATTGAAGTGGGATGTACTGGATTGGTGTGGGATGGATTGGTGTGGGGTGGATTGATGTGGGGTGGATTTATTGGAATGGGGTGTACTTAATTGAAGTGGGGTAGATTAATGTGGTTTGGAGTAGGGTGGATTAAAGTGGATTGTCTTGAAGGAGGTGGATTAGGTAGTGGTGAACTTGTTGTTATGGGCTGGATTGGATTGGAGTAGGGTGGGTTGGATTGGAGTACAGTAGGTTGCATTGGAGTGTGGTGGTATGATTGGAGTCAGGTAGGTTTGCTTTGAGTAGAGTGGGTTAGTTTGGAGTGTGGTGGGTAGGACGAGTGTGGTGGGTAAGACTGTAGTGGGGTGAATTATATTGGAGTGGGATGGATTGGGATGGACTGGATTGGTATGGGATGGATTGGTGTGGTGTGGATTGATCGGTGTGTGGTGGATTTATTGGAATGGGGTGTACTCAGTAGATTAACATGGTTTGGAGTAGGGTGGATTGTCTTGAATGAGGTGGATTAGGTAGTGGTGGACTTGGAGTGGGCTGGATTGGATTGGATTGGAGTAGGGTTGGTTGGATTGGAGTACAGTAGGTTGCATTGGAGTGCGGTGGGATGATTGGAGTCTGGTGGGTTGGTTTTGAGTAGAGAGTGTTGGATTGGAGTGTGGTAGGTAGGTCTGGAGTGGGGTGGATTAGATTGGAGTGGGGTGTGTTAGATTGGAGTGGGATGGATTGGGGTGGATTGACTTGGTGTGGGGCGGATTGGATTGGTGTGGGTGGACTGGATTGGTGTGTGGTGGACTGGATTGTATTGTGGTGGATTGGAGTGGGGTGAATTGGGAAGAAGTGGGGCAGATTGTTTTGAATTGAAACCAACAAATGGTGAGCAACAGACGGGCTCCAAGTCCTTCACTGTACACAACAGTGTCTCGCAAGCGAGACACATGCTCTAGCGCATGCTCTTGCAGGCTCGAACCTAAAAATGTTTTGGAACAAGACAACCACACAATATAGATGACTTACTTGTAATCTCCGTCAGGTTTGGGAAAGAACACTAAAGGTCTGGAAGAACCAACCTTTATCTGCAAATGTATTATTATTATTAAGTGTGATCTGCTACCTAAAAAGGTTTACCAGTGGTAGGCACATCTACTGAAGGATTGCAAGCCTGCCATTCTTAAAAGGAATCATATTTAAAGGCCATGTTTTTAAAGATTTACAAAAAACACTGAGAGTGACTGACACACCCTTAATCTAGGAGGGAGTGCACTCCAAAGTTTCGGACCAAGGATAAAAAAGACATGGTTCCCTTATTTCCTAATTCTAGGAATTACAGCCAATTTAGACTCACTCGATCGCAAGGAGCGAGCGTGAGTGTATGGGGAAACCAATGTTCCGAAATAGACAGGTCCTGATTTTGCCAGTCATTTGTGCATGTAACATAGCACCTTAAAATGCAAAAGATGCTCAAAGGGTAGACAATGAAGAGTCAGAAGCATTGTGGCAGTAGGGGTAAATTTTGGAGGGTGGAGCAGAAGCCAGGCAGCAATATTTTGATCAATCTGGAGGAGTTTTAACAACGATTTCTCCCACCATCAGGTACAACACATTACCGTAGTCCAGTCTGGAAACCACCCAGGCCTGGACTATCGTTCTCTGAGCAGCAATGGGGAGATAGAATAAAATCTTTCTCAGCCATTTTAAAATGCTGAAACAGGTGGCGGCAAGCGGCAACCATATTAATTTGGTAGCTCATAGTGAGCTTATTGTCGAGCCACATTCCTAAGTTTTTTTTTCTTTTTTTTACAACCGGCACTGGACTAAGAGGACTGGCCATAGTTGGAGGCCACAGTTGGGAGTCCTGTGAAATGGAAGGATTTACCAGCAACAAGACCTCAGATTTGTCCCCATTTAGTTTTAGAGAGTTGGCACCCATCCATGATGACATTGATTAAGGCAAGAATTGAGAGCTTGCACATTTTGATTGTCCTTGTCTGACAGTGATACGACAATCTGTGTGCCATCTGCATAGGAAAAAAGTATGAGTCCACAGTTCTCGACTATTTCTGCTGAAGGCCTGACATACAAATTGAAAAGCAATGGACTCAGAATCAACCCCTGGGGCACACCTGAGCCAAGCAAAAATGATTTTGATCAGTGCTGATTGATTTTTGTTTTTTAAATCTCTTTATTGCTTTATAAGTACAAAGTGTACAAACGACATCTGACTTGAGCTACCATGAACATGTCTTAGTTGATAAAATAGAGGTACAAAAGGTTGAAAGGGAAGGGTAAAAAATGAAGAGAGAACTGAATCCAGTGACAATGAATTACTGTGTAAGACGTCTAGGCATGGACGACCCCCACCACCACATCACATTGCACAGCAATAGCTCATACACAGCACACATGTAAATTTGAATGGGTAATGTATGTGGGAAGTATCTGGTAATCTGTGTCGTGTCTGGTGAGGATGCTGATGGTGCTCAGCACAGCAGTCCGTGCTTATGTGCCCGGATAGTAAGCTTTGGGTCTTCCCCTAAAACACTGTGAAGAGGCTATGCTCATCTCTCGACGTAAGGTATCTTACTTCTCTATGAACCTGTAGTACCCAGAGTGCCACCCCAGGTCTTAAGAACTGCAGGTTTGTACCCATCTGACTTATTCAACTGCACTAGTTGTGCTTGGTAATACACCTAAAAGGTAATGATCATTCTGTCTAGCTCAGGGGGGATATATATCACTTTTGGCTTCTATTTTAACTATAAAATTATCCCAGAGGACCAGTCCCATGATTATCACACCCGTCTCATTGAGAGAGTGAAGTGCCTGTGCTTCTGCCCTAGCCCTCTGCAATAAATCGCTCAACCATCGGCGCGTGTCCGGAGTATTTGGCGCTTTTCCATTGGATTGTTATAAGGCGTTTGAATAGTACAAATGCCAAATCTATACATCGGTGTAACTGTTTGTCTCTCTTCACCCTGATGTGAACGCCAAGCAGGCTGGACTCAGGAGTTGGGAGTAATGAGTGACCAACCAGGTCCCCTGTCAGGGAAGTAATTTTGTGCCAGGCCCACTGCACAGGTGGGCAACTCCATGTCATGTGATAAAAAGTGGTGTCCTGTTCTCCACAACGCAGGCATTCATGATTGGTGTGTGTGAACATGCAGTAGAGCTGGTGGGGAGATAAGTAAGCTTGGTGTAAAAAATAAAATTGTATAAAGCGGAATCTTGGGTTACGTGATACCCCCTTTGTCAAACAAAGCGCTGCAGTCCATGCGGACTGCGACAGCGGTGCTGGGAGGACTCTTCCCATCTCGCCCATGCTCATGCTTGGTTTGTGTCGAGGCTCATGAGGAGAGTACTGTATAATAGGGATATGATATGTTTGGTACTGAGGCCTGATAATACATTGTGCAATACAAGTGAAAATGCAGGTTCCGCATCTCCGCTACCCCAAGTGTTGTGTATAAAGTGTTTCAAAGCACAGTGGGTTAGGAACCGCCCAGGGCCTATGTCATAAGTATCTTCCAAGTCTGTATGCTCAGATGGTAAATATACTCAGCACTAGCCACAGTTCTAAGGTGTGATGTATGTAGTTTTCTTATACCCTGGAGGTTTTGAAGTGACATCCTGGGCGAGTAATGTGGAGCTGAGTTTCCACAATGTTTGTAACGGCGCCAGCAGGTGCATGCCACATCCATTAGGTTATTTCCACGCATAGGAGGGATTGTATGTTCCTACAACCATGTCAATGTGTCTGTCCTTCCTAGAGTATCGTGTGCCATCATTGTCTCCATTGAGGGGGAGTTCTGTAGCCAAATTAGCGGCCACTGTAATTGCGCCGCCATATAATGCAACTCATAATTCGGCATCCCGAGGCCTCCCTCAACAAGCTGGTGACGTATGCTAGTGAGTGCAACTCGACGACAGCCAGTCCCCCAGATTAGTTCCAGCATCAAGCCATTAAGGGTCCAGAAGAATGAGCGAGGTGTTACTAATGGGAGAGCTGTGAAATAATATACAGTCTAGGGAGTATTATCATTTTCTCAATTGCAACCCGTCTTTGGGGGCGATAGTAGTAATGTGCTCCAAAACTGTAAGGATTCCCGGATCGAACGTACTACTCGTCCCAGATTGGCCTCCATTAAGTCCTCCCTAGTGTGATATATTTTGGTATTGAGATATTTTAAAGTAGAGTAGCACCATGGGAGTCCATGGACTGGGAGTGAGGGCCTCAAGCATTCCAGCACCGGGGTTAACAGTAACACACAAGATTTCGACCAGTTCACATGTAAGCCGGATGGATCTCCGAATAAATCTAGTAATTGTAAGAGCTCCGGAAGGGACAACGTACTCCTGTGTAAGTATATTAACGCATCATTGGTATAGAGAAGATACTATGTGTTGTGTGCCTAAATTGGGTATCCTCAACTGTTGCGCCCATAGTCTGTGTTGAAACGCTAGGGGCTCAATCGCTATCGCAAATAACAGTGATGATAGAGAACATCCTTGTCTGGTACCATGACAGATAGGGAAAATATCTGAGATGACCTGGCCTACATGGGCTATAGGATTAGAATACAAAATACCAATTGATCTTAAAAATTTCTGTCCAAATACCCTGTTGCGCAAAGCCTCTTAAGAAAGGCCATCCAAGGGTGTCAAAGGCTTTCTCAATGTCTAAAGACACCACAACTCTATGATGTTCCTCCTCTGGAGTATCAGCCATTAATCGCAGAAGTTACCTAACGTTTAGGAAAGTATTCCATCCTGGGATGAAACCTGACTGGTCTTCATGCACTAAGTGGGCCATCAGCAGGATCAACTGAATTGCAAGGACCTTAACTAGCAACTTACAGTCCAAATTAAGCAATGATAAAGGTCTAATTTGTCCGTTGTAGTGGAGTAAGTTGAGTGAGGGGGAGCAGGTAAAAAAATCCTCTAATTGAGTAGCTTGGGCTCAGGCCTTGCTGCATAAAGTGTGCTGTAATAGTGCCGAAAGGCATAGTTTACAGCTACCTGGGTGTTGACCACAGTCCCTGAGTCTAGTCTTATGGCACCTATAGGTGTACATTGTTGCGCGCTTCGAGTTAGCCACGTCAGCAACCTACCAGAACGGTCACCCTCCGCATGTAACCTAGAGAGGTAATGTCAGTAATCGTACGTGCGCTAGTGCATGTCTACTTGTCTATATCGTGCACGTGGTTCGCGAAGAGCGCTAAGATCTAGTGATCCCCGCGCTACTATGCATTCCACGCTACGCGGGTCTGTTTCCAGTGAGGCAATTTCTCTTACCAAAGTGCGTCTAATACCCCCTTGTGGCCACAAGGCTGTGGCCCTGTTCAACCACCTTATGAGCATTCCACTCCGTTGCGCGTGGTGTGGAGGCCCAACATTTAATTCAAAGTATTTGGACATGCACTCAAACAACTCTCGGCTGAATGGAGGGTCCGCAGCATATCTGGTTGTAGACACCAAGTAGGTATGCAGGTGCGCAATCAGCCCCAGGAAAAGCTGACCCACAGTTGGCAGTGGTCTGATAGCAACTTGGCTAAATAGTCCGCTTCCAAGGCGTCGTGGATCAGATCACCCGGGCTTCGAAGCAGGTCTATATGGGTATGTAGCCTTTGTACTGGGGAATAGAAGGAATATTCCCGGTCTTAGAGGTGAAGCAGACGCCGTATATCATGGAGTCTCCTCTTGGACATCCAGTTGCACAGCTCATGCAACATTGTCCTGCTGGAAGCACCTGCCAGTGGTGGGTGAGAACTTCCATGTCTACATTTGGTACACAATTAAAGTTGCCCCCCATATACAAGTAGCCGTAGGGTGTTGGAAGAACGTGAGTGTAATTGACATCAGAAAGTCCCCTGGTTTAGGATTGGGGGCGTATATTCCAGCTATGGACAAAGATTTACCATCTAGGAAGCCCTGCAGCAGCACATTTCTGCCCTCCTTATCCACTGTATACCGTTCTACAGCAAAGGCACCTCATGAGCCAACTATAGTAACACCCCCTTGGCAAATGCAAACGTTATCATGCCACAAGCTTGTCCCCATCATTTAGACTTAAGGCTATGCAAGTCTCTATCTGTGAGGTGCGTTTTTTGCAGGATCGCTATGTAGATCTTGTGGCGGTTCAGGAATGCATGTATCCGATGGCGTTTAATGGGGTTGGCCTTGCCTCGTACGTTCCACGTTATCACATTGTGACTATCAATCTTCATTGTCACATGAGTATGTGGTTCGATGTGTGTGCTAGTATCTTATGGACCACCGCCAATATCTCGGTGGGAATCTGTGTACAAACTGAGTCACTATCTGCCTTCCTGAGTACCCCTACCCTACTGTCACTCATGGTCAGTGTCATAAACCATGTAATAACATAAAAATAATCAACAATATTTAACCCTTCAGAGTGACGGTTAACGGGCCAGAACCACCCCTTAGTGTGTAAGCGGAACAAGCGCTATAGATAGTGATAGATTGACAGATGTCTGTTCAGGAACCCATATGGGGGGGAGGGCATGGACATAATGAGTATGTGACGTGTCCTTTTCGGCCCATTTCAAATTCTGTTAGTCCCTCTCCAGCCCCAGGCCCGTAGTTGCCAGTTAGTTACACATGTACCTTGAGTACTAAAGCCCCAAGAAGACTTCGTGCAAGCAGTCAATTGTGCTCAGCTAGCTGGAGATCTAGGACTCTCCCAGAATCACAGTGAGTTTGGGACCTGAGCACCCACCTCCATGCATCCAATGTCGAGTTCACTACTGCGCACAGTCCAGAAGTAGAATGCCATCTCCTTAAGTTTAAGTTTACAATTAGAGGTCATCCACTCTGCGTGGAGTAATATCAGGACCTAGTGTTGAGGGAATTGTGGACCTGCTGGAATGTCCCAACGACAAGTGGGAGTCTGATGTTTTGTCCTCACGGAGGACAGCATACTGATTTGAGGTAAGTTGGGTCGCCTCGATTAGTGCCTGTGCTTGGCCCTCCGCTGCTTGAGCCTTTGATGGGCACATCCTGACTCCAGCTATCCTCTTGCACCGGGGTTGAGGTGTCAGCCAGTCTCCAGGTATAGAGTCCTCATTGTGCGGGGTAACCAGGCCCTTAGCGTGTAACCACATCCATGCGTCCTCAGGTGAGGGGAAAATATGGGGCTTCCGCTCGTCCACCACACGCAGTCGTGCTGGGAACAACAATGAGTAGCTGATGTTGTGTTCGCAAAGAAGCTGTTTGACTTTTATGAATGAATTTCACTTACAATGTACTTCCGTTGTGTAGTCTGGATAACTCATGATGGTGGTATTTTCTAACTTCCAGGGGCCCTGTGTCCGGAATCTCTAAAGGATTAGATCGCAAACCCTGAAATTAAGGAGGCGGGCTATTAGCGGCCGAGTTGGAGCTCCGGTTGTGGTGGCCTACCTGAAAGCCGGTGTGCACGTTCTATTGAAAAGAAGGGTGGTACGTCATTCGCCAACATCGTAGCCTTCAACCATTGTTCGAGGAAGAGTTCGGCATTAGGTGTCTCTGTATGCTCCGGAAACCCCAGAAAGCGAATGTTGTTTCTTCGTGAGCGTCCCTCCGAGTCCTCTGCTCTGCGTTGCAGGGAGGAGACCTTCGCCGTTAGCTGCGTCAGCTTTGTCTGAAGGTCCTTAATTGCTGGTTGTACCGTTGGCAGTGAAGTTTTATTTTCGGACACTCTTTCAGCTAATCTGCAATGGTCTACATGGAGCAGGTTTACCTCCTGTGCCACAGAATCAATTTTTAACTCCAAAGTTGCTTTAGAATCCAGTACTGCCTGTAGGAGCTTGTCGAATTGAGTGGAATGAGCCTGTAGTGTTGGGTTCATCTGCTGGAGGGTTATTGCACTATCCTTAGTAGTTGCACACAGGAGAGGCATTGTTCCCTCAACGGGCTGTGGCAATCGTGCTGCCCTTGGTTTTACCATGGGTGCAACTGAAGGGTGTCTCTGGCGCAGCCCTCTGGCCCCTGGCCTTCAGCAGCAACGTGTGGATTACAAAGGCATGTGGGGCTCCAGGAGCAGCGGATCAAAGCCCTCACATAGTTGTGGTCCGCCTTTGCCCTGGTCCACCAACTGGGGGGATTGCATAGGTCCGAGCGCCCCAAGTTTGCGATGGCTGGGCCGTATTATTGTGTGGGCTCAGTATGCTTGAGTGCCCTTGTTGTGTTTAGGCCGGACCACGCAGAGCAGGCCCAACGGTAAAATAGTACTCCTCTGGCGTGTCTTTACTTGCTCAGCCTCCGCACTCCACTCAGCCAACGGAGTCAGGGGCCTGCCCTGGCCATCCTACGTTTTATGTAAGGATTTCTCCCAGCTCTAAGCAGTGTGTGGTGGCCCTCCGCCTTTAGTGGTTTGTGCCCTGCTCACACATAGGCCACGTGCCCGCGGAGGAATTTGCAGGACCTTGAAGGGGTCTCCCCACTGCACTCGAGGGGAAGCCGGACACTCTGGGGGTGCGCTCATCTCAGTCTCCTCGGCCCCACCGGTCACTGCTACTCAGCCAGTGTCCGCACCTGTACTAAATGGAGTGCATCGCTGTCTCCCTTCTCCTTGGTATGGTGCCTAACGCTCCTCTCGGTTGCCGGTAACTTCAGCGTCCTCAGCCCGCAGGTCGCGACTTGGCAGGCAAGTCAGCAGCGCTACACCACCCAGCCATTTGCTCCTCTATCCTGCGGGCCATGGCAAGGCCTCCACTCCCTCTGCGTGTGAGCAGGTCAGGTCGGTTCAAGGGCAGTGCCTTCCGCTCAGGCCCCTCAGGACAGCGGCTCTGGTATTTTGGGGTTCAGAGTGGGGCTCTGTAACAGGATATCTCCTGGGCCTGGAACGGAGCTGTTCAGCAAGTGTCCGCTCCGGTCACCATCTTAGCTACGCCCCTCCCAGTGCTGATTGATATGAATCTGAAAGGTGCGATAATGCAGATAGATCTTAACCAGGCAAAGGCTGTGTCCTGTATTCCCATGCCTTCTAATCTTTGCAAGAGCGTACTATGATTCACTGTAACAAATGCTGCACTGAAGCACCGGCAACTCAAACACTGGGGTGGTGCTACATCTCGCCACTCTAGAGAGCTGGCCAAACACTGGGATGGTGCTACATCTGGCCACTCTAGAGAGCTAGAGCTGGCGTATGCAATTACTACAAGAGACCACAAGTGAAAGCGAAATTACAATGAATAATCTCATAAACAGCTTTTTTGCTAGCTCAGAGAGATCTCCCAAATGGAAATATTCATTCTGTCCAAATTTCCGAGGGTGTTTGCCTGGAGATTTAAAGCTATTGCACACGGTATTGTGTTAAGGAAGATACAAATGAGATTGGATATACCTCCAGAAGGGGAAATGGTTCCCAATCGCTTGAGCTGGGGTGCAGGATAATGAACGCCCAAACACTGATTATCTACAAGACCTTTCAAGGAGCGTAGTTCTTTGAGCCAAATTGAAGTTAATATCGTACGCTCTATATTATTGCATTTGTGTTTGTTAAAGAAATTTGGTTGGTGATTATTATCTGATGCAACATGTTCAAAAGAGAAAAAAGAATAATCATTGATGGAGCAGCAGGAAGTGCAAATTCCAAACCACTGGTGACTTTGGCCTATATCCCTCATAAAACGCAAGGACCTTTTATGTGGTTGCCAAAACTAGTGTGTCAAACCTAAATCAAAAGAGGACCCTTTTCCTGGCACTATGGCCAGTAGATCTCTCTATTGGCCACTACCACCCATAACAAAAATTCAGCACATAGTGCAAACGGTTTGCTTTTTACACATGAACAATCTCATGGCAAATAGAACCAGACAGCTAGGTTATCATGTCATGAAATCTCAAGAGATGTCAGCCCTCCCGGAGATATGGCAAGACTAGAAGTAAATAATAAGTGGGGTGGGCTCAAAGACAACTGCTACATCACACACGGTCTGCAAAGTAGGACCTCAAAGGTACCACCCTGCCTCCCACCACCAGTAGGGTATTTAAATTGCGAGGGAACAAGACAAAGACAATGTCAAAACTAAGGATACGGTGCTCACCCACAGTGTAAAATGCAACCACAGGAAGCCAGTGTACACAGTCCAAAAGAGAGGCAACTGGAAGGCTCCATCCTGAAAACAACCACCACACACCATGCAAAATTATCAAAATAAAATAAAAGCAACATCTGTTCAAAACCACAATGGGCCCGAATCAGGTAAAGATGGTGGACCGGGGTGAGATGCTGCTCGAACCCTATAACAAAAGGGCTGCTGTTCATGTTCCTGGTTATACTGGGTGCGCGAAAACCAGGCCTCATGTTATCAACCAGAAAAGCCGGCTGGTAAAATCATATGTGGGTCCAGGCACTGGCTGTAGTATAACCGTAGGCTGTCCCCTGCACATCACCTCCTACAGAATACGGGGGCATACAACAGACTCCCGAACCGGCCCACATCCTGCTACCCCCTTACACCCTTCCCACTTTTTACGCACATAACCCCTCTCCATTTACCAACTGCTCAAAGCAGGTGGTTAAGCAGGGGCAGAAGTGTCCCCAGAAACAGGGCTAGTCATGCAGAATGTAACCCAGTAATCCGGGGTCTGCATGACTATTAAGTGGTGCATGTGCTATTACCGGCGGAGCTGTTGATTTTGGACCCCGCAGTTTCAGCGCCCCTGCACTACCCAAGTCGTATTCGGGACCGATATATCATAAATGATTCACAAGGTGCAATAGCGTAAGTCAACTATGAATTAAAAAAAAAACAAAGAGCTACGGTTCACTTCAGACTGACCTGGCGATAAAAGAGATAGTTTGCTGTTTTCAGGCGGATATTAAGTATATTCTGATCGGAAACTATTTTTTGGACTATTTCGCTTTTTCTCTTTGTAATTTATTTTCAGGGGTTTCTCAGAAATGAAGTTCTGTTTATTCAAAACGGCTGCCGAATTTAGGCATGAAGAAGAACATTTCGCCACCGATCGTACTCCTGGCTTCTGCCTCTGTGTGGAGGCTGCGGCGTGAACATGTCACCGAGAGCAGACCGGGGGTTACCGGCCGCCTTGTAATCGACCTCGGCATCGTGGCTGCCGAGTCCCCTGTGGCCATAGCCCCCCTCGTTAGCGGACCATGGTGAAGTCTAATGAAAAGCAGCTGGGCAAACAATTAGCAAAGTACAAAGGGAACACGGGTTTAGGCTCCTGGGAACACTTGAGACCCATCTGCTTCGTTTTGCACGTCTCTGTCATAGAAAGTAAACTTTTTTGACAAATCTGGCTGAGACTGTGCCAAAGAAGCACAACATTCCCAGTGCTTAATTTGAGCCAGAGGTTGCAAGTGGGGCCCACCGGCACTGGTGTGGGGACTGGTACTTATTTCTCATCAGAGGTTGACCTAGAGCAGTGCAACCTACCTCTGTATGTGACAGGGAATCTAGACAATCCTCCATAAACGTAATCTTTGTGAGGGATTATGTATACCGTTAATGTGGGGAAAAGTGAGACCTATAGTTGAGAGCACCTACAAAGGGTAGAAGTTGTGGCATTAATTACAATATCAAAAACTTGTTTTCACATTCTTCCTCATCTTGTAATAATACTAATAATAATAACAACAATACTACTACTGATAATACTAATAATAATATTTTTTATGAATTATAATACTAGCAACAACGTGCAATTGATATATTATTTTTTATATTATCAGCATAATTTTTTTATTTCTGGTCCCATCTGGTTGCTAACTTTCAACAATCAATCAATCAGGAAATTGTAAAGTGCACTACTCACCTGTGACGGTCTCAAGGCGCTGAGGAGGGGAGAAGGGGGTGAGGGGAGGTGCTGCTACTGCTCAAACAGCCAGGTCTTGAGTAGTTGCCTGAAGGTAAGGAGGTCTTTGGTCCAGCGCAGGTGGGTGGGAAGAGTGTTCCACGTTTTGGCGGCGAGGTGCGAGAATGATCTACTGCCGGTTGTAGTTCTGCGGACGCGTGGGACAATTGCGAGGGCGAGGTCGGCGGAGTGGAGATGCCGGGTCGGGGTGTAGAAGGAGAGTCGTCTAGTGAGGTATTCTGGTCCAGTGTTGTGCAGTGCTTTGTGAGCGTGGTTGAGGAGTTTGAAGGTGATTCTCTTGTTGACTGGGAGCCAGTGCAGGTTTTTCAGGTGGTCTGTGATGTGGCAGTGGCGGGAGATGTGCAGGATGAGGGGTGCAGAGGCGTTCTGGATGCGTTGCAGCCTCTTCTGGAGTTTGGCCGTGGTTCCTACATAGAGAGCATTGCCGTAGTCCAGCTTGCTGCTTACGAGGACTTGGGTGACTGTTCTTCTGGTTTTGGTAGTTCGGAGCATGCGGAGGGTGTTGAAGCAGGAGGAGGAGATGGCGTTGACTTGCTGGGTCATGGATAGTGAGGGGTCCAAAATGAATCCTAGGTTGCGTGCATGGTTGGGGGGAGTCGGAGTGGTTCAGAGAGTGGCAGGCCACCAAGAGTCATCCCATTCGGAGGGTGGAGCTGAAGATGAGGACTTTCGTCTTGTCGGAATTGAGTTTGAGGCAGCTGCTCTTCATTCATTCGGCGATGGCCTTCATTCCTTCATGGAGGTAGGTCTTGGCGGAATCCTTGGTGAGGGAGAGGATCAGTTGGGTGTCGTCTGCATATGAGATGATGTTAAGGTTGTGGGATTGGGCGATGTTAGCGAGCGGGTCCATGTAGACGTTGAAGAGGGTCGGTCTAAGGGACGAACCCTGGGGTAGGCCGCAGATGATTTCGGTGGCCTTCAAGCGGAATGGGGGGAGGCAGATTCTCTGGGTTCTGCCGGTGAGAAATAGTAAATAGTTTGAGAAACTATTATTATCTGTATCCTAGTGTCTTGTTCAGAACAAACCCGTGGTTTCAGAACCACAGTAAACGGGTCCTTGACAAGAAAGAACCAAATGAATTTCAAAAGCAGTGATTAAAACTCAGTGTCTTGTTGGATTAGGCCACCTGTTGCATTTATGCTGCCTGAGTCTCAGTTTCCGAGCTTTACGCTGCCAGGAAGCAATTGCCCAAAAGTCTGGTATATAAATTCCTTCCTTTCAAAAGCAAGGAATAAACGTCTTCTATGGGAGAGCCATTCTTCAAGCATGTGCTTTTACTGGACTCTGGCTCAGTTGGCTTAAGTTTTTCTCATAATATTCAGCTTGGTACTCTAGTGATATTCTTTGTATGGAATGTGTGAAACATTTTTATGGAGATAAAAAAAAAACCTGTGGTACGACTGCTGATTGCAATACAGTAAATTAGAACTATTTTAAGAAAATTATGCATGTTTATTACTGCTGGATAATTCCATTATTGTACATTTCATCTGGAGATTCAGCAGTTCCTTTTAGCATTTTTTGTCATAGAGGATCAGAAGTTACCAGTTTATCAAAAGAGTAGTTCCAGTAATTTGGTTAACCATTAATTCTTTATATACATGTGCAGGGATTTAACACCATTACCCATAACCCTGTTGTGCAGGGTAATCCCACTACTTTATGGATCCTTAGCTTGCAACCCGGGTCGGACTGGTACCCAAAGTGGGCCTGGGTACCAAAAACAACATGCATGGACAAAGCTAGTAGGTCTTACCCATGCCAGAGCTACTGGGTTTGCCAATGTGTTTTAGCCATTTTGTACAGCAGTGGCTGCTGTCAAGCATGGCTAAAATTTAGTGGCATAGAGGATACCAGCAGTAGAGTGGAGTAACATTTTGCATTAATTACTATAGCCTTAATATACACAAACAACAATAGACATTTTAATCATGTGATTACACAAAGTAAACCCCTCAAAGGCAAAAATGAAGAAGCAGTGGCAAAGCCAATAGGTCGCATATATACAAGAGCTATTGACATTGACATTATATTTTACCACTGTTATACACCAGCATGGCTGCTGTTCAGCATGACTAAATGTTAGTGGCGTAAAGGACAGAGTTGTGCAGTGAAGTGGAGTATCATAAAGTGGAGTGCTTTGGAGCAGAGTGGAATGTTGTGGAGTGGCGTCAGAGTGGTGTAGGGTTGCAGAGAGTAGAGTGAAGTGAAGTGACATGGAGTGTTACATAGTGTTGCAGAATGTTGTGGAGGGAGAAGAGTTGTAGAGTGGAGTCTGGGTGGGGTAGAGTGTAGTAGAGTTGAGTGATGTAGAATGTCAGAGTGGAGTAAAGAGTCATGGAGTGGCATTGCATGTCGTAGAGTAGAGTGGACCGGCATAGAGGGTGTTGCGTGAGTGTCGTATAATGTTGTAGAGCAGAGTGGGGAAGAGGGGAGCAGATTGGCGTGGAGTGGTATAAAGTGAAGTAGTGTAGTAGAGTGGAATGGGGTAGAGTGGCATAGAATGGAGCAGAGTGGCGTGGAGCAGTGTAGAGTGTCACAGGATAGAGTGGAGTAAAGTGGCATGGGGTGTCAGAGTGAGTTTAGCAGTGACAGAGTGGAGTAGCATAGAGTGGAGTAGAGTGTCAGAGTGTAGTAGGGTTTAATGGAGTAGAGTATTATAGAGTGGAATATTGAGGCATGTAGTGTGGTAGATTCAAGTAGAGTGGCCTAGAGTGAAGTGGCATGAAGTACAGTGGTGCAGAGTACATTGGTGTAAAGTGCAGTGCTGTATAGTTGTAGGAAGTTGGCTCTGTATATACTATTTCAAAGTAAGAAATAGTTTGCACAGAGTCCAAGGGTTCCCCTTAGAGGTAAGATAGTGGCAAAAATATATTTTTCTATATAAACACCTATTGGCCTGGAGTAAGTCTTTGAGTGTGTGTTCCTCATTTATTGCCTGTGTGTGTACAACAAATGCTTAACACTACCCTCTGATAAGTCTACTGCTCGACCACACTACCACAAAATAGCACAATAGAATGATCTCTTTTTGCCACTATCTTACCTCTAAGGGGAACCCTTGGACTCTGTGCACACTATTTCTTACTTTGAAATAGACAAAGGTACAGTTTAGGGAAAGAACACTGGTGCTGGGGCCTGGTTAGCAGGGTCCCAGCACACTTTCAAATCATAACTTAGCATTAGCAAAGGCAAAAAGTCAGGGGGTAACCATGCCAAGGAGGCATTTCCTTACAATAGTGCATTGACTTTGAATAAAATATTGTAGAGTTCACTGGCGAAGAGTTCAGTGATGGACAGTAGCATGATGTATAGTGCACTGATGCAGGGTGGAGTGGCACACAGTGGAATAGAGGGGTGCAGTGTAGGGTAGCATGGAGTGGTGCACCATAGATTGCAGTGACAGAGTGTATTGGCACAGAGTAGGCTGTTTCAGAGTACAGTGAAGTTGGATAGAGTGGAGTGGTGCATGGTAGAATAGAGTTGTGCAGGGCAGAGTGCAGAGGTGTAGAGTGACTTAGTTGCAGTGGCGTAGAGTGCAATGCAGGTAGTGCAGTGGTGCAGAGTAGATTACAGTGATGTAGAGTGATGCAGAGTAGAGTGTGTAGTGGTGTAGAGTGCAAAAGTGTTGTGGTAGTTGGACTCTTGCTCTAGGCAAGACTGCTGGTTTAGGGATGACAACACTTTTGTATGTAGGCGACTAAACCAATCCTATAACATGTCACAACTGTTGGCCCAGCCCTCCCGGCTCACACGCAGTACCTCACCAAAAACCCAAATAGTAAAAGGTGATTTGTGCCAACCTTTATGCATGGACTCAGGCGTGCGACATCTCAGGGGAGTCGTGGTTAAACAGAGATTACCCTTTTCTCAAATGAGCAACAAGTCTCAGTCACACACAGGCAATAAAAGCGATGCAGTGAAGTTTTCAATATGTTTTATTAACAAGACTGCAATCTACTGTAAATTGCATTGGCTGCTATGATTAGGATAGTGAACAATGCAAGAAACAGAACGGTAAAAACGAGAGTCATGAATACTAAGACCCCCACCATCTTGCAATAACATAAGATGTAAAGCAGATGTGAAATAAACCCTAATACCCTAGCATAATGAACCTAATCTCTAACCTGAAGAGAGCTGGGTGTGTTAAACCTAATCTGTCAGTACCATGTCCATGAGAAGAGACCCCAACACTTGTCACCTTGGAATAAGGTCTCTAGATCAGACTCCGTGGTGACACAATGGCTGGGTCTGCATCAAGGCGACGTGCATCATAGATAGTGTTGATGGCATCCGGTAGGAATCCCTCTGATAATCTTGTCTGCGTGAGATGCATTTATACAGATCTTGTAGGACCTCTGACACAGGTAAGTTCCCAAAAAATAGATAAGAAGGGATGCTTGGGGATGGAATTATATAAACGATTCACTGAAAAGGCACATTATGTTACTGTCACACAAAAGTGGGAAAGTACATGATGTGAATTCCTACGTTTCTCATTTATCTATGATGCTGATATTGATGCCTTTACAGAGTGGCACTGATAATGTGAAATTAAACATCTTACTAACTATAAACATAGCGGTCATTTTGGAAGAAAAAAATAAATACATGTGCTAAAGCAGAGCAAGCTAAGTAGGTTAAAAGACACTAGGTGACGTGGGCACAGGCCTGCAAACCAAAAGGCTAAGCTATCGCCTGATTCCCAATAAAAATAGAATCAACTACAGCGTGCGGGGCAGTGGAATACAGTGCAGTGGTGGAGAGCAGCGTAGAGTTGAGCTGCGGAGAGTGCAGTCTTGCAGACTAGGATGTCAGAATGGAGTGGTTTAGAGTGCAGTGGCAAAGAGAGCAGAGGTGGATAGTAGGGAAGAATGGGGTAGAATGCATTGGCGTACAGTGGCGCATAGTACATTAGAGTGGCATAGAGTGCAGTTTCACAGAGTGGAGTGATGCAGAGTGTAGTGGTGTAGAGTGGCATAGAGTGGTGTAGAATGAAGTGGTATAGGGCAGAGTGATGCTGAGTAGAGTGGCATAGAGAACAGTGACCCAGAATACAGTGGTGCAAAGTAGACTAGAGAGCTGTAGAGTACAGTGAAGAGTGCAATGGAGCACAGTGAAGTGGCGTAGAGTTTTGCATAGTATAGTGGCATTCGGTACAGTGGTGCAGAGTAGACTGGCGTAGTGTATTGGTTTTGAGTAAAGTAGTGTAGAGTGCGTTGTCATGTAGTGCCAGGCATAGAGTGGTGTGGAGTGGAGTGGCGCAGGGTAGATTGCAGTGGAGTTGTGTAGAGTGGAGAAGGTGCAGACTAGAGTGGGGTAGTGTACAGTGACATATTGTAGACTGTTTTAGAGTAGCGTGAAGTGGGTTATAGTGATATGGCATATAGAAGAGTGGCATAGTGTGCAGTGGTGCAGAGTAGATTAGAATGGCTTAGAATGGACTGGGGTGTAGTGCAGTGATAGAGTTGAATGATGCAGAGTAGAGTGGTATACAGTACATTGGCATAAAGTGGAGTAAAGTGGACAGAGTAGAGTAGTACACAGTAGAGTGCAGTGCTGCAGAGTAGAGTGGCCTAAAGGGAACTGCAAAGAGTGGAGTGGTGAAGAGTGGAGTGGTGCAGCGTAGAGTGCAGTTGCATAGAGTGGAGTGATGCAGAGTAGTGTAGAGTGATGTAGAGTGGTGCAGAGAGGACAGCAGTTACAGAGGGAGGTGGCATAGACTAGAGTGGCATAGAGTTCAGTGGCAGAGTGCAGTGTTGCAGAGTAGCCTGTCTTACAGCACAGTGGTGTATAGTAAAGTGGCATAGAGTGCAGTGGCATAAATGTAGGAAAGTAGCCTCTTTTTAGCACGGTTACTCCCACTGTTTGCCTGTTTGTCAGTGTGTTTGACTGTGTTCACTGGGATCCTGCTAACCAGGACCCCAGTGATTATGCTCCCTCCCTTCTAACTTGGTAACTTTTACCATTCTCACCCCACATTTGGCATACTGGTGCCCCCATGTAAGTCCCTAGTATATGGTACCCAGGGCATTGGGGTACTAGGGGATCCCCATGGGCTGCAGCATGTATTATGCCACCCATGGGGAGCCCATGCAAAGTGTTCAGCAGGCCTGCCATTGCAGCCTGCGTGAAAAGCTGTGTGCACCCTTTTTCACCATAGGTCACTGCACCAGGTCACAGGAAGTCACCCCTATGGCAGGCCCTCCTAACCCAGAGGGAAGGGTGCAAGTACCTGTGTGTGAGGGCATCCCTTGCACTAGCAGAGGTGCCCCCGGGAACTCCAGTGCCATTTTCATGGATTTTGTGAGTGCGGGGATGCCATTTTATGCATATACTGGACATAGGTCACTACCTACGTCCAGCTACATATTAGTAACTCCAAACATAGGCTTGTTTGGTATCAAACAAGTCAGAATCATACCACAATACTGTTGCCAGTATTGGGAGTATGATTCCATGCACTCTGGGGGCAGCCCAAGGTGCTTCCACCCCTCAGACAGGTTTCTGCCCTCCTGCTGCTTGAACAACTCAAGCCCAGGAAGGCAGAACAAAGGATTTCCTTTGGGAGAGGGGGGGGGGGGGTAACATCCTCTCCCTTTGGAAATAGGTGTTACATGGCTTGGGAGGGGTAGCCTCCCCAAACCACTGGTATGCTTTGAAGGGCACATTTAGTGCCTTCTGTGCATAAACCAGTCTACACCGGTTCAGAGACCTCAAGTCCCTGCTCTGGTGTGAATCTGGACATTGGAAAGGGGAGTGACCACTCCCCTGTCCATCACCACCCCAGGGGTGGTGCCCAGAGTGACTCCAGAGGGTCCCTGGGTTCTGCCATCTTGAATCCAAGGTGGCGGGGACCTCTGGGAGCATCTGAGTGGCCAGGCCAGGCAGGTGACGTCAGAGCCCCCTCCAGATGGGTGGTCACCTTGCTGGGTGACCAATCCCCCTTTCAGGGCTATTTAGGATTTCTCTCTTGGGTGGGTCCTCAGATTCAGCTTGCAAGATTCCAGCAGGACCACTCTGCAACCTCTACCTCGATTTCTAGCCACTGGAACCGCGACTGGACCCTCCAGGAAATAACAATCTGCATCCACGACAAAGACTCTGCTTGCAACATTGTTTCCATGGCTCCTTCCAGCTTCTGCAACATTTCCCCAGCTGTGCAACCTCTGAGGGTGGAAAGTCTTCAGTGTGCATGAGAAGGAAGAAGGAATCTCCCTTGAGGTGAAGGAGTCACTTCTCTGCATCCGCAGGCACCAACTGCAATGACGACGGGCTGCGTGGATCTGCCCTCATCCTGAGCTATGTGGATCCTGCATTACAGTGGTGGTCCGGGGTAGTCCTCTTGGCCCTCTCTGCCAGCTATCCAACTTTGGTGGAAGTAAGCCCTTGCCTTACCATGCAGGACAGTACCCCTGTGCATTGCATCTCTTGCAGCTGCCAAGGTTTGTTTGCATCTCCTCCAAGGGATCTTCAGGCTCTGGGTAGCCCCAGCCCCCAGCACTCCTTCCTGTGTCGAACAGCCCTCTGCATGCTTCTCCTGCAGGGTGGGATCCTTCTCTAGTAGTGCTGCGTGGGCTTTTCTGCGACTCTTGGTTCCTCATCCAGTGGGTCTCCTGTGGGTGCTGCCTCTTCTTCTGTAGACTCTCTGCCTTGCTGAGGGTCCTCCTAGTACTTCTCCCGTGGGCTGAGTCCTACTGGACCTTGCTGGTCCCCAGTTGCTCCACTTTTGCTTCATTGCGATTTCTGCCTTTGCCAAGGGTTGTTGGGGGCTTTTCCACATCACTGACCGACTGCAATCTTCCATCCGGCGTGGGACATAGACTGCATCCTCCAGGAACTCTTCACCTGTTCCAGGGCTGCATTCCTAACTATCTTCGTCCTACCGTCGACCAACTCCTGCACCCAGGCTGGGTGGGTAGTTGCTCCTACTCCTTCTGGAGTCTTATGTGACTTCTGGATTTGGTCCCCTTCTTCCACAGTTCTTCTTCAGGAATCCATCGCTGGTTTCTTGCTGTCTTCTCTGGGTGTTGCATTTTCTTCTTTTTCTTCCTTCTGGGTGGTTTGGGGAAAATCTAGTAATTTCTTCTGGTTGTTAGGGGGCACAGTGTTACTTACCTTTGGGGTTTAGTATATGGATTCGGCTCCCCCTAGGGTCACTATTGTCTAATTGCATTTGCATTGTTTTCTATCACTTTCTATGCCTATTGCTGATAACTAGTGTATATATTTAGTATATTACTTACCCCCTAATGGAGGATTGCCTCTATGGTACTTTTTAGTATTGTGTCACTAAAATAGAGTACCTTTGTTTTTGTAACACTGGGTGTTTTCTTTCATGTGTGTAAATGCTGTAGGACTACAGTCTCATTGTATGAGTTTTGCATGTCTCCTAGATAAGCCTTGGCTGCTTATCCACAGCTACCTCTAGAGAGCCTGTCTTCTATACACCGTCTACACTGCACTAGTAGGGGATACCTGAACCTGGTATAAGGTGTAAGTACCTTAGGTACCCACCACACATCAGGCCAGCTTCCTACATTGGAAGCAGCAATGGGATACGCTCTTGCAATTGTCTTACCACTCTGTCACTTGGTACTTTCAACAGGAAAGACCACTTACTAGCTAGGGGTACACACTTTACCTATTATCAGGGAAGTCATCCAAAGTAGTCTCTTGGATTTAGGTAAGCTAGGGGTCTAGGCATAGCCCTTGATCCAAACTTATTTTGGGAGACTTAGTTAGAGTAGTTAGGGATACTACACCACTCTAGCTAGCCGACATGTCTTCAGTAGAGCACACCTCTCAGGTCATGGATTCTCCCTAAGAGAACCTGACCTTCCAAGAACTTAGGGAGATGTGTGCTCAGAGGAAGCTGAAGGATGGGAGAAATCCCAATAAGACTACTTCTGAGCCTGCTCATCCAGGATGACCAGGAATATGCTGGTAGCCAGTAGGAGGAGGATGAAAAAGTAGACACTGACCCCCCAGTGCTAGAGAATGAAAAAGTAGCCACTGAGGTGGGTCAGGAGGAACCCAGGGAGGATCAGAGAAACTCTAGGTACACCCACAGTCCTGTTAAGAGCACTGTTAGCAGTATAAAGAGGGGTCACACCAGTAGGTCCACCTTTATCCCTAGAGGGCTGGTTGAGAGGGTCTCCGAGGGTAGGAACAGATCCTGCTTTGACCACTCTCACCTCCTCAGTGTCTGAGGGGGACCCACTGTTCAACTCCAGGGGAAGATTCCCTAGACAGGGAACTCAGGCAACTAAGACTGGAGGAGGCCAAGCTGAGGCTGCAGCAACAACAGCTAGCCCTAGATAGGAAGGCCTTGGCAGTGGAGAGAGAGAGGCAGGGGTGGGGGTTAGCATCCCATGATGGCAGCAACTCTAGTTTCGGGGAGCCTAGAGTCATGGAGGACTCTTTTGATTACCGAACCTCGAATAAGGTTGTTCCCCCTTACAAGGTGGGGGTGCCATTTACAAGTGCTTTACTGCCCTGGAGAGGGCCTGTAAAGTGCAAATGATCCCCCAGAGACAGTGAGCTGCTATCCTCTGGCTCTCCTTCTTTGACAAAGGGAGAGACAGACTTCCCACTGTCAGAGAAGAGGATGTTGAGAACTATGTAGTCTAAAATCTGCACTTTTAGATGGATTTGGTCTCACCACTGAGCAATACAGAATCAAGTTCAGGGAGACCAGGAAAGAGTCCTCTCAGGATTAGGGTGATTTTGTGGACTGCTCTGTTAGACCTTTGGAAGGGTGGTTATATGGCAGCAAAGTCAGTGATTATGAGGGCTTGTATAATCTAATTCTGAGAGAGCATATATTTTAACAACTGTGTACCTGACTCGTTGCACCAATACTTGGTTGACTCAGATCTGACCTCTCCCCAAGAATTGGGAAAGAAGGCAGACAAATGGGCCAGAACTTGTGTGAGCAGAAAAGCTCATACAAGGGGTGACAAAAAAAAAAAGGAAGCAGGTAAGTCTCAGGACAAAGGTGGGGACAAAGATAAAAACAAGGTGTCTTCATCAGGTCCACAAAACTCCTCTGGGGGTGGGTCCCAAACCTCTCCCTCCCATATTAAAAAGCCTTGGTGCTATATGTGTAAAAACAAAGGCTATATGCCAGGGGATAGCTTCTGTCGTAGAAAAGGCACTGAGCCTTCCACCACTACTACCCCAACTTCCACTCCTAGTGCCCCTAGTAGTAGTAATAGTAGTGGTGGGACTACTGGCAGTAGTCAGCCCAAAATTGTAACTGGATTCACCTTTTGGTCTCTAGTGGGATCTGGGGTAGACATAGAGACCCCTAAGACAATTTCTGTCTCTCAGAGTTGCACTTGCCTTGCCACCCTAGCTGCTTGTCCCCTTTACATGGATAAGTACAAGTAGCACATCCTGGTAAATGATGTTGAGGCTGAGGCCTACAGGGACACAGGTGCGAGTGTCACCATAGTAACTGAAAAGTTAGTGTCACCTGAACAACACCTGCTCGGTCACAAGTACCAAGTCACTGATGTGAATAACTCCACTCAGTGCCTCCCCTTAGCTATGTTAGACTTTAGCTGGGGTGGAGTTACTGGCCCTAAACAAGTGGTAATCTCTTTTAATCTACCTGGTGAATGCCTCCTAGGTAATGACCTGGAGACTTCAGATTGGGCTGAAGTAGAGTTCCTGGCCGATGCAGCCATGCTGGGCATTACCAAACATTTGCTCACTTGAATCTCAAAACAGGCTTAAGAGCAAAGTAGAGAAGGGTCCATGGAGCCTAGAATAATGGCCCAGGACACTCCTAAAAACCCAGAAAAGCAGAGTGGGAAAACTGGCACCTTGTTACAGTGCCCCCTTCCCCCACTTTTTGCCTGGTTTCTGAATGCAACTTAGAATGGAGTGCACTGGGGTCCGGATAACCAGGTTCCCAGTGCCAGTGTTGTTTCCCTAAAACATTGTAGATGTAATTGGATACACCTTTAGCTACCACTATAAGTCCCTAGTAAAATGTACTTAGGTATCTAGGGCATGGGGTACTATGGGTAAGCCCCTGAGTGCAGTAGCACTGATTCTGCCACCCTCTAGGGCCATGCATCCATATGCACTCTGCACTGCTGTTGGAGGCTGAGTGTTCTGGTACAAACCTAACACACACACTTGACTTGGCACACTACCTGTGTGCCCTGTCCGCCATACACTGCATTTACTTTGGGTAAGACACCCCACTAGCAGGCCTTACAGCCCTTAGGCAGGGTGCTCCATAGTACATGTGAGGGCATAGCTGCATGAGCAGTATGTCCCAACTGTGTCCCTGCCAAACCTGGGACATAGTGAGTGAACAGAGCAGCCGTTTTAATGTATGTGCTGGACACTGGTCAACACGAGTTTCCCAGCTATATAATGGCTACTCTGAACTCAGGGTTGTTTGGTATCAAACAACTCAGAATGATCAATCCAAACTGGTATCAGTACTGGATTTATTATAGAATGTACCTAGGGGTCACCTTAGAGCTGCCCCCTGCAAAAGCTAACTATCCTGTCATGGTTGCTGACTGGTTCCAGTCAGCCTGCCACATCCAGACAGCCAATGGACAAACCTTGGGCGAGAGCCTTGTCTCTGGTTTGTAAAACAATGCCATTCCTAGGTGGATGAGCTAATACCCCTCTCCTCAGGAATGTGCACTGACCTAGCAGTGAGCTTCAAAGGGCTACCACCCTTGAAACTCGATCCCTAGGCCTGCTGCTAGCAGCAGATAACCTCCCCCTTTGGAAACCCCCACTTCTGGAGGGAGCATAGGCGGGAAACCACACAGGGGGTAGGAGGAGTGGCCTCACCTAGCATGCACCACCCCTAAGGTGTTGCCTGCGAGGTGGACACTCTTTTTCAGTTTCCTACATCTTGGGATAGAGGAAAACAGCTAATGAGGTTTAGGGAAGTGACCCTTCCCACAGGAAGTGGTCACTATAGTGGGTGTAGCCACCCAAAGGTAAGTGTCCCATTGGACACTACCAGGTTCCCCCTGAAACGCTCCCCATGACCAAAAAATCAGATTCATCAGGAAGAAAAGAAGACAGCACCAAAGGACCTGACAGCACGAAAACAGAGGACCTGCTGCACCAGAAGAGGCTTCAAGACCCATGCTTGCTGCACCAGAAACCTGACAACCGTCTCTGCGGAGAAGCTGACCACTGGACCGACCTCAAAAGACCCAGAGGACTGCCAAGCTTTGCAAATAGCCCAATATCTCCCTCCTGTGAGGAGGCACCGCTCAAGAACAAAAAGAAACCAGCAAGAATCAGCAAACCGGTGAGGGTCACTTTACTGACCGTCCGATATCTCTGCAACCGGAAGTCGCAACTCGACCCATGACACACCAACGACAGCCCGGACAAGACCTAAAAGTATGCCAAGTTTGGTGGCACTGTGCCCTCCAGTGGCAGAGTTACGGCAATACCCTGGGTACTGGTCAGCTGATGTCGGACAACCAGAAAACCAGCTCCCTCTGAGCTGGAAAAAAATCAGGAGGAAGCCCCAGTCAAGGGACTTCAGGAACAAGCTGGACCTCCTTTCAGAGTGCCCCCATCGTCCTGTAAGCACCCTCAAGGAGACTCACCTCCAGCTCCAAAGGACTCCATTGCGCGCAACTCTTGGATCACCAACTCGCGCTGCATCCACAGGTCCCTAACCCCTTGCGACATCAACCGCCCAAGGGGATCCCAAAGCAACACCTTTAAATCTACAAAACATCTCCTTTTCCAGGTGGCCCCTTCAAGTGGCACTGTGCCAAGAGACTTTCCAGTTTTGCTCCCGCCAGAATCGGGAGCCGCCCGAGGCTTTCCAGCTGGCGCAGTGTGCCCACCCACTGCTTCAACCATCCTGCAACAGAAGAGGCTGGTAACCCATCTATACGATTTTTAATGCTTTTTTAAAAAGTGACTGCCTACTGATTCTTATGATGTATAATTATGCACAGAAAGAATAACTTTATTAAAACTTTGAAAAATCATAACTCAAGAAGTACTTAACGTATCCTAACCATTTTGGCCTTAAAAAGTATATACAAATCTGAAGTATTTTGATAAATTCTGGTCCAGAGTTATTGGGTGTGTGTGGTGCAAGATTGATACTGTGAGTACAACAAATGCTTAACACATCTCCTGGATTAACCGAACTGCTCGACCAGCTACCTCACCAATTGGAGCATTAGGTGATCTGATTTTTACCTCTGGAAACCAACATGCGGTTGCCTGGACCCCCTGCACAGTGTGTCTAGCTTTGCATACTACATAGAGGGCCAGCCTCCTACATTTGGTTTATCAGCAGTAGGATAAAGACTTTGCATTTGCTGATACCACTTTGTCAATTGTGTGAACACATGAATAACTCTCTAAATTGTCTTTAGATAAATATTTTTGATTTTCTAATTGGCTAACAATTTTTTACAAATGTTTAAAATTTGTGTTAGGGCCCTGGTTAGTTCCCTACAACTCTAAAGAAAAGTTTTAAAAGTTCTTGCTTTAGTTGGCTATCCAAAAAGGGGTGCTCTAAATTCTAAAAAGGACCCAGCTGTAGTAAGATAAAAAAATGTCAGAAGCAGAGTCCAGAACCCAGGAGCTCAACCTGGATCCTTATGAGGCATATAGCAATGACCAATTAAGGAAACTCTGCAAGTTGTACAAGATTCATACTGGTAAAAGCCCCAAAACAGAGAAACTTAAGTTTCTGGTGGCCCAGCATGAAAGAGACAATCCACCAGATGAGTGTGATGATGATGCATCTGTCGTGGATGAAGATTATGTGGAGAATGGGGATGAGAGTAGCTCCTCTTCCCTCGGAAGCTCTGGAGCACCCACAGACCTGGATCTTGCCAGGCTGTCCAAAAGACTGGCTTTAGAGAGACAGCTCTTAGAAATAGAGAAACAAACAAAAAATCGTGCCTAGGACCCATCTCTGATGGCAGCATACTAATAAATAGGGATGAAGAGAAACCTTTAAACCTAAGACTCCTAAAAAGAGTTGTCCCCCTTACCAAGAAGGAGATGATATACAGAAATGGTTCATTTCCTTTGCAAGAGCCTGCATTGGGAGGGATGTCCAAAAGAAGCTCTGAGGCACTCTATTATGGGAATTATTCTCAGGAAAGTGCAGGGATAGGCTCCTGACACTGAGTGAAACAGATGCTAAATCCTATGACCTCATAAAGGGTACCCGGATTGAGGGCTTTAAATTTACCACTGAGGAATACCGCATTAAAATCAGGAGGACTCAAAAAGCCCAGAGTCAGTCCTGGGTAGAATTTGTGGACTTCTCAGTAAAACTGTTAGTTGGTTGGTTTGAAGGCAACAAGGTAAATGATTATGAAGGGCTGTACAATTTAATGATGAAAAGACACCTTTTGAGTAATTGTGTCCATGACAAGTTGCACCAGTACCTAGTAGTTTTGGGACCAGTCTTTCTCCAAGATTTTGGAAGGAAGGCTGATCATTGGGTGAGAACTATGGTGTCCAAAACTAGAACTTGAGGGGGTGAACAAAGGAAAGAGTCAGGGAAGCCCCCCCCCCACCAAAACAGAAAAAGATGGAGCACCCTAGAAATAAAGAAAATGAGTCCTTAGGCCCTGAAAAATCTGCCCAGGAGAGTGGGCCCAAAGACACCTCACAAAACAAAGGTGGGTACCAGAGTAAAAACTGGGATGCCACTAAGGCATGGTGTCACAGCTGTCAAAAGACAGGGCACCACACCAAGGACACTTCTTGTCCTAAAACCAGACTCACTGGTAAGCCCCCAGGGGTAACCAGTGTAGCCATTGGGGATTACTCCTCAGATGAGGAGGTCATCATACTCTAACTGGAGAGTGGGCCCCATAGGTGAGATGGGGATTCCAGAGAGGATTAGACACTTCCACCACCTACTGCTGAATGGAATCCCAACCACCGCCCTGAGAGACACCTGTGCTAGTCACACGATTTTGCATGACAGGCTGGTACTCTATCCCAGGAGAGACTGCCAGGGTAAGGGTTATCCCAGGGAAAGTCACTGATAGGCCAGTAGTTGTAGTGCCTATAGTGATAGATGGGTCTCTTAGCTGGAGAAGAGTGGTAGTCAGTGCAGATCCCCCTTCCCCCACGACCGTCTCCTTGGAAATGACCACCCAGGGTTTGGTCAGAGCCCAAAAGAGGAACTGTGACAGTCCTCTCCCGAGGATTCTGGAGGCGCTGCCCCTGCAGAGATTGCAAGTAGGCCCCAGAAGAAAAAGGGAAATCAGAAGAAAAGGAAAGGTGGGCAACCTTTAACTAAGGCACCAGAGAGCCAAGGGGTTTCTACTCCACTAGAGAAGAACTCCACTGTTGGAACTGGTGAAGCACAGCTTGACCCCCAAGACAGCCTGGCTAGTCAGGCACCTGCTCACCCTGAGTTGGTAGCCCCTCAGCTGGCAGAAACGTGAGTAGAAGCAGGGTGTTCTCTGCAGGATGTAGAGATCCCCCCACTCCCTTACAGCAGACAGGCACCCTGAACCCAAAGAAGCCTGTAAGGTAGCACTGCCCCCTGTGGGTATGAAGCTAAAGGTGTGGTTCTGGGCACTGACAGCTGCCAGTGGCCTCTGCTGGGTGTTAGCCTTTATGGCTGCACTGTCCTTGGCATGGTGGTCTGACCCAATTCCAAATAGTAGGTTAAGCCCCCTGACCCTGTTGGTCATGGTGGAGTTAGTCCAGTTATGGGTAGCCTCTTTGGGTAAGCTAGGGGTTGCTCTGGCTAAGATAGGAATAGCAGAGGTGGGCACCTCTGACCCCAAGACACAAGGGAAAAGTACAGACACTGGTAGTACAGGTGTAAGACATTTCAGATTGGGTCATATAGCTGTTGAGGTAGGTCAGTTCCCCAAGGGGAA
This sequence comes from Pleurodeles waltl, assembly GCF_031143425.1. Taxonomy (NCBI): domain Eukaryota; kingdom Metazoa; phylum Chordata; class Amphibia; order Caudata; family Salamandridae; genus Pleurodeles; species Pleurodeles waltl. Next base: position 530,484,224 of record NC_090450.1, on the reverse strand, counting down.
TGATCTGGACAGTAGGATGTGAATCAGAGTAGGGCCTGCAACTAACCAGCCTGTTTCCCTTCTCTTCCTCGCCTGACAGACTAGGAAGCCTCTCACAGATATTGGCTGAGTCTCCTGGCCTGTAGGCGAGTTGTGTGTGAAACTGGCACCTTGTTGAGGTAACGCCCCCCTCCCCCCACACACTTTGGTCCATATTTATACTTTTTTAGCGCTGCATTTGCATAATTTTTTGACGCAAAAGCGGCGCAAACTTACAAAATAGTTTGTGCCGCTTTTGTATCGAAAAATGACGCAAATGTGGCGCAAAAAAAGTATGAATATGGGCCTTTGTGCCTGGTTTCTGAATGCGCCTTGGACTGGAGTGCACTGGGATCCTGCTAACAGTTTCCCAGTGCCAGTGTTCTTTCCCTAAAACATTGTAGAGGTAATTGGATGCAACTTTAGCTACCACTATAAGTCCCTAGTAAAAGGTACTTAGGTACCCAGGGCATGGGGTACTATGGGTAAGCCCCTGAGGGCAGCAGCACTGATTGTGCCACCCTCTAGGGCCATGCATCCAGATGCACCCAGCATTTCCATAGAAGGCTGAGTGTTCTGGTGCAAACCTAACACACAAACTCAACTTGGCACACTAACTGTGTGCCCTGTCCACCATACACTGCATTTACTATGGGTAAGACACCCCACTAGCAGGCCTTACAGCCCCAAGGCAGAGTGCTCCATAGTATATGTGAGGGCAGAGCTACATAAACAATATGCCCCCACTGTGTCCATGCCAAACCTGGGACATAGTGAGTGAAAAGAGCAGCCATTTAATGTATGTGCTGGACACTGGTCAACACAAGTTTCCCAACTACATAATGGCTACACTGAACCCTGGGTTGTTTGGTATCAAACAACTCAGATTGATAAATCTCAACTGGCAACAGTACTGTATTTATTATAAAATGTACACAGGGGTCACCTTAGAACTGCCCCCTGCAAAAGCTAACTATCCTGGCATGGTTGCTGACTGGTTCCAGTCAGCCTGCCACATCCAGACAGCCAATGCACAAACCTTGACGAGCTCTGTTTCCCTGGTTTGTAAAACAATGCCATTCCTGGGTGGAGGAGCTAATACCCCCTCCTTCAGGAATGTGCACTGCCCAGGCAGTGAGATTCAAAGGGCTACTGCCCTTGAAACTCGATCCCTAGGCCTGCTGCTAGCAGCAGATGGCCTCCCCCTTTGAAAACCCCCACTTCTGGAGGGAGCAAAGGCATAGGGTAGGAGGAGTGGCCTCACCTAGCATGCACCACCCCTACGGTGTTGCCTGTGAGGTGGGCCCTCTTTTTCATTTTCCTACATCTTGGGATAGAGGAAAATAGCAAATGAGGTTTAGGGAAGTGACCCTTCCTACAGGAACTGGTCACTATAGTGGGTGTAGCCACCCAAAGGTAAGTGTCCCATTGGACACTACCAGGTTCCCCCTAAAACGCTTCCCTAGACCAAACAAATCAGATTCATCAGGAAGAAAAGACCTGACAGCACCAAAGAACCTGACAGCACAAAAACAGAGGACCTGCTGCACCACAAGAGGCCCCGAGACCCCTGCTTGCTGCACCAGCGTCCCGACAATCACCGCTGCAGAGGAGCTGACCACTAGACTGACCTCAAAAGACCCAGAGGTCCTCTAGGCTTTACAAATAGCCCAAGATCTTCCTCCTGAGCGAAGGTACCTCTCAAGAACAAGAAGAAACCAGCAAGAACCAGCAAACCCATAAGGGTCACTTCACCAACCAGCCGATATCTCTGCAACCGAAAGTCGCAGCCGAACCTCACAACACACCGATGCCAGCCTAGATAAGACCTATAAGTGTGCCAAGTTTGGTGGCACTGCACCCTCCAGTGGCCAAGTTATGCCAGTAACCGGGGTACTGGTCAGCTGACGTCGAATGATCAGAAAACCAGGTCCCTTGGAGCTGAAAAAGGATCAGTAGGAAGCCCCAGTCAAGGAACCTCAAGAACACCCTGGACCCCCTGCCAGAGTGCCCCTGTTGCCTGTAAGCAGCCCTCAAAGAGACTCACCTCCAGCTAAAAAGGACTCTTTAGCGCACAACTCTTAGATCATCAACTTGCCCTGCATTCGGCCGCTGTGCGCCTTGAAAGGAGGAACCAGCTGTGGTCCACAGGTCCCCAACCGCTTGCACCTCGACAGCCCAAGGGGACCCCAAGGCACAACCTTTAAATGTGCAAACCATCTCCTTTTCCAAGTGGCCTTGTGTCTGTGCCAAGAGACTTTGCTCCTGCTGGAATCGGGCGCCACCGGAGGCTCTCCAGCTGATCCAGTGTGCCCACCGACTGCTTCGACCATCTTGCAAAAGAAGAGGGTGGAAACCCAACTGTACAATTTTTAATGCATTTTTAAAAGTGACTGCCTATTGATTGCTATGGTGCGTAATTACCCACAGAAAGACTAACTTTATTAAAACTTTGAAAAATCATAAATCAAAAAGTACTTAACATATCTTGACCATCTTGGTCTTAAAAATTATATAAAAATCTGAATTATTTTTATAAATTCTGGTCTCGAGTTATTCATTGAGTGTGTGTGATGCATGATTGATACTGCGAGTACAAATGCTTAGCACATCTCCTGGATTAGCCTAACCGCTGACCAGCTACCTAAAAAATTGGAGCTTTAGGTGATCTGATTTTTACCTCTGGAAACCAACATGTGGTTGCCAGGACCCCTTGCACAATGTGCCTAGCTTTGTACACTACATAGCAAGCCAGCCTCCTACAGGCAGGACACAAGATGACCTTCTGTCCCTACTCCTACTGAGGATCCCACTCCTCTGAAGGAGGAAACCATCCCCAGGGTGGAACCTGTACCACAGGAGCAAAAAGCTACTACAGCTCAGATCCTAGGGGTAAAAGAATCCCTCTGGAAGGAACCTAAGATAGAACAGCAAACCTGCCCTATCTTATAAAACTTGGAGCAGCCCTCCTGACCTTCCAGGGAAACTTTGGGGCAGCAACACTGCTCCACCCTTACAACTTAGGGAAACAACCTTTTCCTGATCTACCCCTGTTAGGACAGAAACCCTGTCATGCTCGGATACCCTTTAATCCACAACCTCCACAAAGGGAACTAAAGGACCCACAGTTTAAACACATCTCAGTAGAAAATCCCAAACAGATAGGGCGGTCCACCTCCCCACAGGTAAGCGGCCACACAGTGGATGATACTGGGAGTAATCACTCTAATGCAGAGCTACTCTCCAGCTATCACCACTTAGACAATAAAGACTCATCTGGTCAAGGTTAGGCTTCTTGTCCTTCATTTGGGGAGGATGCTATGTAGGAAAGTAGCCTCTTTTTAGCATGGTTACCCCAACGTGTTGCCAGTTTGTCAGTGTGTTTGACTGTGTTCACTGGGATTCTGCTAACCAGGACTCCAGTGATTATGCTCTCTCTCTTCTAACTTGGTAACTTGTACTATTCTCACCCCACATTTGGCATACTTGTGCCCCCCATGTAAGTCCCTAGTATGTAGGGGATCACCATGGGAGCCCATGCAAAGTGTTCTGCAGCCCTCCCATTGCAGCCTGCATGAAAGGGTGCATGTACCCTTTTTCACCATGGGTCACTGCACCAGGTCACTGGAAATCATCCCTATGGCAGGCCCTACTAGCCCAGAGGGCAAGGTGCAAGTACCCGTGTGTAAGGGCACCCCTGTACTAGCAGAGTTGCTCCCACGAACTTCAGTGCCGTTTTCATGGACTTCGTGAATGTGGGATGCAATTTTATGAGTGTACTGAACATAGGGCACTACCTATGTCCAGCTACATAATGGTAACTTCGAACCTAGGCATGTTTGGTATCAAACATGTCGGAATCATACACCAATACTGTTGCTAGTATTGAAAGTATGATTCCATGCACTCTGGGGGCTCCTTAGAGGACCCTCAACATTGCTCCTACCAGCCTTCTAAGGTTTTCTGGGCAGCCCAAGCTGCTCCCACCCCTCAGACAGGTTTCAGCCCTCCTGCTGCTTTAACAGCTCAAGCCCAGGAAGGCAGAACAAAGGATTTCCTTTGAGAGGGGGAGGGGGGGCACACCCTCTCCCTTTGGAAATAGGTGTTACATGGCTTGGGAGGGGTAGCCTCCCACGACACTGGTATGCTTTGAAGGGCACATTTAGTGCCCTCCATGCATAACCCAGACTACACTGGTTCCCAGTCCCTACTCTGGCATGAAACTGGACAATGGAAAAGGAAGTGACCACTCCCCTGTCCATCACCACCCTAGGAGTGGTGCCCAGAGCTCCTCCAGAGGGTCCCTGGGTTCTGCCATCTTGAACCCAAGGTTGGTAGGGACTGCTGGGAGCAACTGAGTGGCCAGGTCAGGCTGGTGATGTCAGATCCCCCTCCTGATGAGTGGTCACCTGGCTAGGTGACCAATCCCCCTTTCAGGACTATTTAGGGTCTCTCTCTTGGGTAGGTCCTTAGCTTCGGCTTGCAAGATTCCAGCAGGACTCCTCTGCAAATTCTACTTTGCCACTGGAACAGCGACTAGACCCTTCGGGAACTGACAATCTGCATCCACGACGAAGACTCTACTTGCAACATTGTTTCCACAGCTCCTTCCAGCTTCTGCAACATTTCCCCAGTGGTGTATCCTCTGAGGGTGGCAAGTCTTCGGTCTGCATGAGAAGGAAGTAGGAATCTCCCTTGGAGTGAAGGAGTCACTCCCCTGCATCCACAGGCACCAACTGCAACGACGACCGACTGCTTGGATCTCCCCTCATCCTGAGCGGTGTGGATCCTGCATCACGGGTGGTGGTCTGAACTATTCCTCTGCGTCCGCTCTGCCAGCTGTCCAACTTTGGTGGAGGTAAGCCCTTGCCTTCCCACTCAGGACAGTACTCCCGTGCACTGCGTCTCTTGCATCTGCCAAGGCTTGTTTGCATCTCTTCCAAGGCATAGGACCCTTCTCAAGTAGTGCTGCATGGGCTCCTCTGTGACTCCTGGTTCCTCGTCCAGTGGGTCTTCTGTGGAGGCTGCCTCTTCTTCTGTGGACTCTCTGCCTTGCTGGGGGTCTCCCTAGGACTCCCCCCATGGGCTGAGTCCTCCTGGACCTTGCTGGTCCCCAACAGCTCCACTTTTGCCTTTGCCAAGGCTTGTTGGTGGCTTTTGCATACCACTGACCGAATGCAATCTTCCATCCGGCGTGGTGCGTTGACTGCATCCTCCAGGAACTCTTCACCTTCTCCAGGGCTGCATTCCTGACCGTCTTCATCCTACCGGCGACCAACTCCTGCATCCACAGCTGGGTGGGTAGTAGCTCCTACTCCTCCTGGACTCTTCTGTGACTTCTGGACTTGGTCCCCTTCTTCCATAGGTCTTCCTCTTCAGGAATCCAATGCTGGTTTCTTGCAGTCTTGTCTGGCTGTTGCATGTTCTTCTTTTTCTTCCTTTTGGGTGGTTTGGGGAAAGGCTAGTTATGTCCGCCTTCCTCCTGGTTGCTAGGGGGCACTGTGGTATATACCTTTGGGGTGTCCTATTACCCCTAGCTCCCCTCTACAGATTCCACTTACCTAGGTGGGGGTCCTGTGTTCGCATTCCATTTTTTTAGTATATGGTTTGGGCTCCCCCTTGAGTCATTATTGTCCAATTGCATTTGCACTATTTTCTATCACTTTCTATGCTTGTTGCTGATAACTAGTGTATATATTTAATGTGTTACCTCCTATTGGAGGGTTACCTCTGTAGTACATTTTGGTATTGTGTCACTAAACTAAAGTGCCTTTATTTTTGTGACACTGGGTGTTTTCTTTCATGTGTGTAAGTGATGTGTGACTACAGGGGTATTGCACGAGCTTTGCATGTCTCCTAGATATGCCTTGGCTGCTCATCCACAGCTACATCCTAGAGAGCCTGGCTTCCAGACACTGCCTACTATACTCTAATAGGAGATACCTGGACCTGGTATAAGGTGTAAGTACCTTAGGTACCCACCACACACCAGGCCAGCGTCCTACAACAGAGTACAGTGATGCAAAATAGACTGCATTGGTATTAAGTAAAGCATCATAAAGTGCAGTGATGCAGAACACAACTGTGTGGAGTAGAGTGGCAAAGAGTGCAGTGGCATAGAGTGTTGTAGAGTATGGTGGCATAGAAGACACTGGTGTAGAGGACACTGGTGCAGAGTAGACTAGAGTGGCATAGAGTGCAGTGACACAGCGCAAAAGACTAAAATGGCATAGCATCCAGTGGCGCAGAGTGCAGTGGGACAGAGTGGTAGGCATAGAGTGCAGTGGCGTAGAATGAATTGGTATTAAGTAAAGTGGTGAAGAGTGTATTGGCATAAAGAGTACTGGTGTAGAGTGCAGTGGTTAGAGGGGAGTGCAGGGATGTAGAGTGGCTCAGAGTGGAGTGTGTAGCATAGACTACAGTAGTGTAGAGTACAGGGGAGTGACGCAGAGTCCAGTGGCATAGAGTAGATTGTTTAAATGTAGAGTGAAGTGGCATAGAGTGTATGGTGTACAGTAGTAGAGTGAAAGATTTGGGTGGCATAGAGTGGATTGGCATAGAGTAGACTTGCGTAGTGTGGAGTGGTACAGAGTAGAGTTCACTGGTGTAAAGTACGCTGTTGCAGAGTAGAGTGGCATAGGGTGGAGTGGTGAAGAGTAGAGTGGAATGGCTTACACTGGAGTGGTGTAGAGTGCAGTGGTGCACAGCAGAGTAGAGTGGGGTAGAGTGCACTGGCAAAGAATAGAGTGGTGTAGAGAAGAGAGGCATACAGTGGAGTGGTGCAGAGTAGAGTGCAGGTGACAATTTGGAGTGGCATTGAGTGGAGTGGCATATGGTAGAGAAGTGCAGAGTAAAGTGTAGTGGCGTGGAGAGCTGCAGAGTGGAGCAGAGTGCAATAAAGTGGGGTGTATATATGTTGTGGTAGTGCACTGCCATTACAGAAAACAGATCTTCAATCAAAATGAACATTACATTTGCACAGACAACGTTTTACTGAAAAAAGGATACAGCGCACAAACGATACTTTGTGGAAATGTAATCACCTAGTGTATTGATTTGTTTTGATATTATTAAAATACCCCACTTCAGAATTACCAAAAGATGTGCTTCATTTGTGCTTTCACATTTCTGGTATGTTCTGAAATATCTGCATAGTTCAGATATTTACATTTTGTTGTGTGCTAGAAAAAAAATAACACTGTACAGCCTTCCTGCACCTGCAGCACTCCCCTTTGAAGTCAGAGAAGGAAATGTAAACAATAAGCTCTCTCTGGAGACAGAGCCTGAACATTTGACCTCTGTCTCTGAATGTACAGCAAATGTGACAAGATAAGAACAAGTTTTAAAGGCCTGTTTACAGAAAGCGAGTACTAGTGGAACAATGTGCAAATAGGGTATGGACCACCGAAGGAACAAACTCAAACTGGACAGCCTAAAAGGAATAAAGCAACACAAAAGGATGAGTGCCGAAACTTTTCAAAGTCACAGATCTGGGTTTAATCCATCATTCTTTTGCTCACCATACCACCCTACTTTAGACCCAGCCATATGCAAATCAGTCTTGATTCTGTTCCTCATGGGAACAGCCTAGCCCGAACTGCCAGGCCAGATCCTCCCCGGACTGAAAACAAGCATCCTGGGACTGGTTTCAGGGTATCAACCCTTCATCAGCAGTTTTATTTTCTTTATCTAGTTGTTCTTTCGCCTAGGAAAGCATTGTGCTTCTAGCAGGACATTCTTTTTACTTTGTGGTTTCCTCAAGGCTGCAGCCATATAGAATTGCCAGCAAAGCGGTATGCTGCATCTCCTACATTCACAGAGACATACACGTCCTTAGGTGGGAACATTGTCTCAGAACATCAGCTGTTTTATTATAAAAAACACTTCTCTGTCCTGTACACTTTAGAGGGAGATTCCAGCCGGATGACCACAACTGCATGCCGATTGCCTTCGCTACAGCTGCTTGCTTAGATTACTGGATCCCTGGCCTACATGGCGATGGTGTCTTTCTAGACAACTGCCTTTCTTGCTCAGGTTGGGAAAAGTATGTATTCCCAGGTGGGAAACCTGAAGGGCGGATTAGGGCTTATCACCCTATGCTCTAACATAGCTTAGGTAGAAACCACATATATCATGCATAGTGATAGTAAGGTGGGACTGTTCTTGTGTTTCACTCTTCTTGTCTCTATTTTGCTTCTAGCGTGTTTTATCATCCTAGTTATAGCAATTCATGCCATTTTATCTAAGATGCTGTTAATTCAATAAACCTTATTGAACCATTCTCTGACTTTGCTTGTCTTTGCATACGTGAGACTGAGGAACCCTTGCCCAAGGGGCCACGCCCCCTAAGAAAAAAAAACATGCACCCACACAATAATCCCTGGTACCTAGTTGTTTCTGCCCCCTTGGGGGAAGATGGGTCTAATATAAAAAGGCCGATCTGCCTCCAAAGAAATGGCCAAAATTAATGCCCCCTAAGGAAAGCGACCCTTGCCCAACGGGCTACCTAGCCATACAAAAAAAAAAAAACCCACACACACAAAACATAATCCCTGGTGGCTAGTGTTTCAACCCCCGTGGGGGTTTGTATTGACTTTTTTAACCACTTGGTTGCCATGGACTTAACAGGTATGTCCTCTGCTGTAGCGTTGCTGTGCTAAGGATGTAACCCTTATGTCCTGGACCTGTCCCACGGGGAGCACTTCCGCTGCCACCTCCGAACTCTCCCTGGGGCATCTAATGACATCAGCGCGCACCGAGCGCTAAAGTCATTAGAGGTCACCCCAACTGTGCTGGAAGCCATTTGCATCCAGCGCGGCAGAGAAAAACATGGTAAGTTTCTCTCCTGGGGGGTTTATTTTTTTTAAAAGAGGCATTGGGGAAAAGGAAAGGCTTTTCCTTTCCCTCAGTGTCTCTTTTGAGCATTCCTGCTGCACGATCACAGAGCAGGAATGCCCACTAGACACAATGGATTTTTAAAATATTATTTCACATAAGAGGAGCGGCCCCTTAGGCAAGGGTTGCTCCTCAGGGGGCAAAAAAGGCTGATCAGCCCTCAAGGGGGGCAGAAATGGCCAAAAGTATTGTGCCCTCATGGGGGAGCGACCCTTGCCCAAGGAGCCACCCCCCAAGCAAAAAATACACACACAATAATCCCTGGTGCCTAGTGGTTTCTGCCCCCCTTTCGGGCAGATGGGCCTAATAAAAATAGGCCGATCTGCCCCCACAGCCAAACTGCCAAAATGAATGCCCCCCAAAGGGGAGTGATCCTTGCCCAAGGGGCCGCCCCCCCAAGCAAAAAACATGTGCCCACACAATAAACCCTGGTGCCAAGTGGTTTTTGCCCCTTTGGGGGCAGATCAGCTTAATAAAAAATAAAAATAAGCTGTTCTGCCCCCAAAGGGGGCAGAAATGGCCAACGGTTATGTGCCCCCTTTGGAGAGCGACCCTTGTCCAAGGGGCCACCCCCCCAAACAAAACAAAAAAACCCTGGTGTCTAAGTGGCTTCTGCTCCTCTTGGGGGCAGATGGGCCTACAAGAAATACGCCTATCTGCCACAATGGCCATCAATATTATACCCCCTGAGGAGTAACCCTTGCCTACGGGGCTGCTCCCACTATGTGAAATAATTTTAAACAAAATCCCTGGTGTCTAGTGGGCATTCTTGCTCCACAATCGCTGTGCACTCCAAAACTGTTAAATGAATGGAAAAAGGCATAAATACAAAGGAACCACATCGATTTCTCAAGTATTTTATTCATTAACTTCTAATAAATTCCACATAATGAGTCTTAAATCATGGTTACATTTGTCAAATTTCATTTTTACGACTGATTTGATAAAATCTAACTACCTTATACAATATACATTACTGTGAAACAACGTCATCAGAAACATCATCCCATTAGTATTTTTCACAAAAAATATGGAGTCTCTACATGTGATCATTGTGACAATTTTGGCAATCATCCATACATCCCTTAGGCACAGGTCAACAAAGGTCAAAGAAGAAATAAAATAGCATAAATTACTTTTTTTTCATTGTTCAATGTTACGGACTTGCCATATTGGCTGTAAACAAAATAGTTAGTATAGAATACGTACCACCAGGTGATTAAAACTACTTAAATCTTTTCAATGACAACTTCTACTGTGTTCTGACAGGTGCAACTCTGTTCTAGACATTGTATCAAATTATTTCTCTGTAATATCCTAGAATTCAGGTATTAGTTCTAAGGCAGTCTTTCTCACTGGACCACGTTTTTCAAGTAGCCAGTTATTATTATTTTTCCAGGATATCCCATTGAATATATTAAAGTAAAAGGCCTTTTTTACTAGTCCTTCCATAATAAAGTTTTACAAAACATGTACCTGTATATACACTACCAAAATATTGTTAAGGTAAACAGCTGCAAGGTTAAGAATTGTAATTGTATACTTTCCTTTGAGTGCTTACATTGGTTATATGTTCGCAGTCAATATACAGTTGCATCAATATATGCTGACCTTGAGATTTTGACATACATCTGTCATTGACTAATAACATTCTCCATGCTATAGTAATGGGGGCACAAAAAGACAAATTACATCTGCTGAAGATCAAACATCAACAGAGAAATTGAGCTAACTATGGCACCACATTATTACACAGAATCTTTGACTTTCAGATGGCTGGGCTTTAACTATGCACTGATTAGGCAGAAGGTAATTTCCAAAACACAAATCAACACTTTCTTGTTAAGTACAATCAATTGTAGTGTTGGACTTTGGTATACAACTATGGGTTTACTGTACTTGAATTCTATACAGCAGGACTGTTAATATACCCTGTAAACTAGGCTTCACTCAAGAGTCCTCCTAAATCCTCAATAAATATAAACCTAAGTAGTCTAGTGCAGAAATGTAAGTGAAATAACCACCTGTTATACATTCAGTCCTCTTTTCAAAAGTTTTCATACAGATTTCAGACACCATTAGAATAATGAAGCTTCTAGTTTTTGGATTCAATATGAATAAAACCCATTAGAGATGGATCAATTGATCACAGAATCATTTTTGCAAGTCAGGTTTAAAAAGAGATACTTTGTTAACCGAAATAATGAAAAACGATGAGGTAGTTGTTAACATGCTTGGTAATTTGTGATTCACAAATAAAAATGTGGTTTTCCAGTTTTAGGAGTGACCAAGTGAAGAATAAGGCAGTTATTTGAGGAAAATTGTAAATTGAACTCAGCAAAGTGAGTTGTTCGGAACTGGGCCAGTAAACTGGGATCAGCCCCCATCAGAGAAGACAAATGTCTAAAACATACCACAATTTACAAGAGTAGGACAGAAATTATGTGGGTTCTAAAGTATTAATTTGGGTAGAAACAGTAAAAGACTGGATAGGCAGAATGGTTCTTTAAGTGCATGAAACATATGCCCTTTGCCGCATTCAAAAATGTTGGTTCATATTTTGAAAAACCCAGACACATTTTTGCATCTCATTTTTGTATTATACATGTCCAGCAATACAAAATACAAACACACACGCGTAAAACACATACAGGATGAAAAGAAAAGATGAGAAAAGAAATGGACGATTCCAACTTACTTAACATCAAATTGTAAAGGACTCCGCATTGATATGTTACCTGTTACCTGACAGATTAGCATCACTAATATCACTAAAACAATTTGTTTTGTTATGTTTTAACTGATTTTGTAATTTATGCCTATCTGCAGGTCTGTCAATTTGCATCGTCATGTTTCAGTAATTGTTTTTGGTATACTTGTTCTTGTATTTGTGTGTATTGTTTTGAGGTTCAAATCATAGAAATTGCTGAAGATGAGAGTCCCGGCTTCCAATAATGACTTTGTGGGGTTCCCCACATTACAGTAATGATTCAGTGGGGGTCCAGAGAAGTCAAAAGATCAGGAAACACTGTTTTACACAGATTAGTCCTGTTCCCAGAGCACTTTCCAAAATTTAGCCAAATGACCTATGATGAAATTGTTAAAACAAAATTTACCGATATATAATGACAACAAAGCCCTGACCCCAAAATAAAAAATGCTGTGGATATTTCCAAACTAGGCAGACCATCATGCCTGAAAAACACATGGCTCTCTTGTACTCCACTGAATGATGGATAAAATGTATTTAGCAATACAGAGATCATATAACATCTACGTATTACCCTACAGGATAGTTGCTTTAAATACTTACCTACGAATTTTCCAGGGCTTGACTTAGCCCAGAGTACAATTTATTCTGGTGGTACTTTCATATTTTGGATTAAATGATCTCTAAATGTTCCACCATTCAGACACGAAGCTTATGATCACAAATCTTTCCTCAAGATGGATCCAGACTGGCAAACATACAGGTGCTACAGGCATCCTTTTACAAGCATTGGCAAAGCCAATACGTCTCACAAGTTAAACCTGGCTTTGCCAATACTAGATTTGTTTTCTAGATGGCAACAAGGCATGATCACCAGCAATCATCAGAATAATTTTCTCATACTCTTAACAAAATCCATTCAAAGAATGGCACTGCATATCTGTGTGGTACTCAGATCTCGGGATGGGAAGTAGGTATGTGGGTACTGGGTTTTAAATAAGAGAAGAGGGTGAGGGCAGCAGGGAGACACGGGAGGGAAAACAGACCCTCATCTGCACTGCAGTGCAAGGTTGGACCTTAGCAGTAAAAGGATACATGCCAACCATTCAAAACACAGTCAAAGTGGAATGCTCCTTGTGCAGGACAAACACAAGAATAGTGTGAAAAATGATCACATCAGTAGCAAGGAAGTTAGACAGACATGAAAGCCATCCAGTAATGAGGAAGTGGTTCTTAGAGACCAAACAGCTAAGATTGCTTGCGGGAAAAAACTAATATTAAAGGGGCTGCTTTAAGATAAAAAACATAAATAAGCTGATGAAATAAACATAGAAAATGTAAACGTATTTTGGCAGTGTTTTCTCGCGGAAGTAAAAAAACATCACAGTAGCATTAGTTCTTAGTTAAGCATATGAGATTTGATGGTAAAAACCGGGTACTATCACATTCATAAATCTTTTGTTGCTTTATGTACAGTAGTGTGTGTGTTAGGGTTGCCAAATATGCATTTATTCGATTTTTAGGCCACCTTTCTGTCTTATGACTTGCTAAAATTTGGTAGTCTTCCTGTATCTATTCCGTTTAATGTTTTTGTTCTCATTTCATTGATGAGCAAATTCTTTGCAGATCTATGTTAAACTGTTTATCCTTGGGGAGACGTTTACAGACCCAGCCATAAACCGCTCAAATGTATAATGCTCGGACAGGAAAAATGTTTAATGGTCTGAAGACAAACGAGATGTGGTTGGAGATGCTCTGACACTATGCAGAATCTGATCTGGGCCACTAAATACACTAGCGAATGTGCAGAATTAATCCATTTTCATGTGCTTTCCAGTTACAGCTTTCTTAAAAGTCTCTTTTCTTAAACGCTCTTCAGACCATTGAATGTCAGTGTTCAGGTAACTGTGAGCTGTATCGTAGATATCAGCAGAGTCAGACTTTCAGGTCTGACAGACAGGAACATTGCATCATCTTGGAGGATTCCATGGAAAGGAGGGAGATATGTTTGCAATTCAGAAAACGGATTAAATTCACATCTGCCGTGCACGTTTTTAATGCACTTCCACGCCCAAGTTATCATTAGCATGTTTTTCTTAGTTATTTCTTTAATAGACCTGCATGTTGTGCCATGACGAGTCCTCCTAAGATGGTCCCTCTTTTTCAAGAAGCAGTGGGAGATTGTAGGAGAGGGTGTCAAGACTTTTCCCCTGCACCCTGTGTACTTTCCAAGGTACCTTGGGTGTTATCTATTAAAATACTCCTAAAGGTATTTCTTAATCGCACCTTTTATTGAACGTATTACAGATAACTGGTTTCTTCCATTCTACAAGTTGGCTTGGCCAACACTATTCACACAAACTGTCCCCAGCCTATAATACGGGGACCTTCTTGTATGTGTAAAAGAATGCAGTTCAATCTGAGTATCCATTATATCACATCTGATCTCTCTAATAAGAACCAAAACACATGGGGCAATATGGATTTATATTGACTGGTATGGTGCTTACTGGGATCAATACCAGATCATTTCATTCAAGTCATCCAAACTATACAAACTAAACTATATATACCCTATCTAATCCCTACCTTCTTTTCCCTGGACTAAATTGAAAACCTTCTTTGTGGGATTTCTGCAAGAATGGTAAGTACGCTCATCTTTTCAGATCTGGTATGTAGAATCTCACAGTAAGAGCCTAGACATTTACGCAACTTAATGGTCAACATTCATGATGGTTGCTACGCAATTGCATTCCAGCTTGATTATTTATACTCTAGACCAGAACAGGATGCAGCTATTGGAAACTCTTGGAGCAGGTAGAAGGTAAAGGTACACAGTTCTTGATTCACGCTTTTGCCTGAATTTTAACATATATTAAGATGACCCACACCACATCTGAATAGGCTGCCCTCTGCTCACAAACATTAAATTGTGTAGATTTTCCATTGTTTTTGTTAAACACGATTAAAAAAATGATTTCTTTCCTGTCCAAAAAGTAATTAGAAGTCTGAATTAAAGTGAGCAGGATTTGCTCACATTCAGCCGGTTAAGTAAATGGTTTGCAATCAGTTTTCTGCAAGCTGCTCTCCCTGAGGCTGAGAAGGAGGGAATTAATTTGTTTAAAAGTGTATAACTAAAGAGAACATTATTTAAGTGCCATAAATAACATCTGTCTTTAGAGCTGCCTGGGTGATGTTTGCCACCAGTAAAACAGCAACATTTGCAAAGAATTACATTATTAATTAACAAGTAGAAACTGATTGCGGTATTTTCTGAAAGTGCTTCATAAAAAAATACATATGAAAAGACACTGAAACATTTGGCTCACAGTGTGAAATTACAAGTTCAAAATTACAATGCTCTAATGGCAAGTACATCGGGACTAGCTAAAGGTGTCACACAGAACAATGGAGTCACTTAGCAGCACTGGCAATTAATTTCAACTTCCGTTCCACCGCATAAACAATTTTATATAATTACAGCAGAAAAAATTATTAAAAAATGATGAACCCTCTTCATTTTTTGTTCCTAGTACTTCATTTCTAAAGAACCTACCTGAAAAGTTAAAAAGCAAATCAACTATGTAAAGCCTATGCATAAAAGTTAAGTGCCAAAGTAGCTAAACGTTGCGAAAAACGTCCAGGAAGTGGCCCCTCCCCGACCTAAACTCCTCGGATATATTTTTATTACAAAGTTGGGAGGTATTAGAATGAAGGAATTAAGGCCACATTTTGGCATTATTTAGAAAACAAACATTGTGAGGAGAAATGGTGTATTTTCCTGTCACCGTTGGGTGCTGTACCAGTTCATACAGCGTTGAACAGCTTTTGTCCAATTATCCATCGAAGGCTCATAAAATGTCCTCTTCTTTTGTGGCTTAAAAAGAACATCAGTATGCCTCAGCTTCCTTAGTTCTTCTTTGCTGCTCCAGAATCCTGAAGGGAAGTTACCAGAGTGTGTTGTTAATACCACATACTGTGACCTAACATAAAACAAGGCAGCACAACATGTCACACACATGCTACTTCACCTTTCAATAAAAGCAAAACCTGCTACAGAGTTTAGCACATTTTCAGACGCTTTGGTCAGGCCGAGGGAACTTTGTATCCCTTTGCTGGGTTTAATGTAGGTGACATTTGTATACAATATTGTGTTTTTCTGGTGTAATAGCATTACCTGTAGGAGGCTTGCTGGCTATAGGTTTCTCTCTTTGGATTTAAGATTTTATACTGATTTGAGTGTGCTGAAATTGGGAGTATACATCATGCTGCATTATCTACACAGGTGCACTGATAATGTACCATTTGGTGACAAAAACAGTGAGTGATCTAGTTCTGCATATAAAGAGCTATGCAGTCCCACTGTTGTATGAATGAGATCCGACTGATCAGCCAGTCAGAGTCGTCTTGGATTCTTGAGGCGGACTTGGCTGTCAATGAAAGGAGAGCGGGTCAGCGGACATCCCTTCTCGAGGAGAAATCTTTCCTTCGCGGTCTTGTATGGTTCGACTCCATTGGACCATCACCATACATAACATCAAATGTCCTTGATAAAAGCGGTCTTAATATTACCGAATCTGTGTGAGAAGTCGATGCCCGCTCATTTAAAGAGTTGGTAGGCTCCAGGAACCCCAAAAGCAGGGTTACCTTAAGAGGGATGTTTGACAAGCTAACAGAATGAAGCTGACTCTTGTAAGGAAGAAAAATGACGGTGGGTGTCAAAGAACCAGTGCTTAATTTGTGCTTGTTGATTCCGGTGCTGAGCACCGGCACTTATTTGTGAGGGCCGGGGCTTATTCTTATGCCTCAAGCATTTGCTGCGAGCAAAAGACACATATGGGAAAGACGGAAGAAGGAAAAACTAAAAAGCGTCATATAGGGAGACAGTAGAAAGTTGCAGGATGAGCTGAATGGGCAGGGGTGGCCGTAAATGGATTGAAGAGGCCCGAGATGGCTTCAGGATTACGCTGCCTCTGTATTCAGTGCTTGCAGATTTAATTACAGCAGCCTCGTGTTTAAGAGAAGCGCTTTGAGCACCGGCACCTCCTAATTTACAAATTAAGCACTGCAAAGAACCAATCTGTGTCCCCACTTTCCCACAGCAGGATAATGACATAGGTTAATGAGGAGTGTAAGAGGGGTAAAACAGAGGTCAGGCAACCAGATAAAATATGAGGGGGGGGGGGAATCTGTCAACAAAGGTAAACCCTATCACGCTGTCCATTTAGATGACATCCACTATAGGGTCCCTCCACCTGTCCTCAGCTTGAGAGATTTTGTCTAGTTCCTACACTAAAACCAGGTTTAAACCCAATCTCGTTGCTACAGTGAACACTGCATGATTCTGGGCACGTCAAATAATCTCAATGCTTCTTCTTTCCAGTGCACGTATCACGCAGAAGGTGGAGCTACAAACACCGAGCACCTGGAGCAGGGCCGGCTTTAGTGTTGGTGGCACCCTGTGCGACAGTCTTTTTTGGTGTCCTCCCCCTACCCCATGACCACCTCCTCGGATCCCCTCACTACTACCCGGCAAATGTGCCCCTTATCTCTCCACAGTCCCCCCTTACACATACATTTCATTTGTTTTAAAGCGCTGGTATAGACTGGCTTTACTAATACACTCAGCTATCCACATAAAATATAATTATGTTCTTTGCAGCAGGCATATTAACCCTTTAACCTACTTTACGGCGAGCCAAAGCTGCTGCTAGACAAAACTCTCATCTCTCTCCCTAGCAGGAACATTAATCACAAGAGGTAGCTTTTTAGCAGGTGCTTTTAAATCACACATTTAATAAGGTATTGATCCGGACATCTTGTTTGGGGTCAAGGGCAACAAGTTTTTATGTTTACTTTGTCCTTGGGACAAGTAGGCCCAACCCTCTGCAGCGCAAACCCTTTGGCTGCCTGTTTACAGAGAGTGGAACTCTCTGCAGTTGAGGTAATGTGTTTCCAAAAGATAATGCTGTTCGAACTTGTATTTATGGTTCTTTATTTGAAAGCCTTCATTATTAGGGTGAGTGCTGGAAATAAATGTTTTAAGGTCACAATTCACTACTGACGTTGGTTCCAGTACAAAAAAAAAAAAACGTGTATACACATGTTTGAAAAGTTTAGGCAGTGAGGCTAAGTATAAAGCTCCCAGAATGCTCTCTGATTAGATGCAAATGAAGTGTCATTTAGTAAAATGTGTTGATGCATGCTAGTATTTCCCAAAAATATTTCTAATGGAAAATCAGTGTAAACATTTTCAACACGATTATGGGAAGCATGAAAATAAACAAACACTGACAAAGCCAACTGATCTGACATATTTTTATAAGTCTTTTAGTTTCATAAATGCGTGTCTTGTTTTGACATGGCTCTTGTAACTCTTTATTGTTGTGGGAGCTACCAGGCCCTCAACACTGTAACAAACACTGGCAAAAAAAAAAACCAAAAAGTTTTTGAACTCTAAAAGCACACGTTGCGACCAGTGGCATAACAAAGGCCCCGCAGCCGCCCTCCAGGGGGCCCCTTCAGCACAGCACCTGGCCTGAGTGAGTCTGGAGAGGGGGCTCCTCCATGTTCTTTGCAAAGGGGCACCCTCCATTTTCGTTACGTCACTGATTGCCACTGTAGTTCCTGACACTGAACAAAACTACTTTGTGTGCCAATATGCTCCTTGTGGAAGAGCAGAATGCGATCACTCACAGTAAAGCCAGCCGAAAGAGAGAGAAATAGAAGTTTAATAAAAACTAAATGTCTTTGTTAACACCAGACCTAATTAGGGACCAAGACCCACATGTAGGTAGCTTTTTGCATGTCGCAAACAGCGACTTTCGCTGTTTACGACGTGCAAAAAGCACATTGCGATGCACAAACCCATTTTTGCAATTCGGTAACCTGGTTACCGAATCGCAAAACGGGGTTGCGACTCGCAATTATGAAGGGGTGTTCCCTTCCTAATTGCGACTCGCAGTGCAATGTAGGATTGTTTTGTGACCACAAACGCGGGCGCAAACGAATCGCAGTTTGCACCCATTTCAAATGGGTGCTAACACTTTCGCTAAAGGGAAGGGGTCCCCATGGACCACTCCCTGCTCTGAAAATATGAAACGAAAACGTTTCATTTTTCGTTTTTGTAATGCATCTCGTTTTCCTTTAAGGAAAACGGACTGCATTACAAAAAAAAAAAACTGCTTTATTGAAAAGCAGTCACAGACATGGTGGTCTGCGGTCTCCAGCAGGCCACCATCCCTGTGAGGGCCGCCATTTGCAAGGGGGTCGCAAATTGCGACCCACCTCATGATTATTCATGAGGTGGGCATTTGCGAAGCCCTTGCGAATCACAGATGGTGTCAGGGACACCATCCTACATTCGGATTTGCGACTCGCAAATTGCAAGTCGCTATGACTCGCAATTTGCGGGTCGCAAATCTGAACCTACCGACATGTGGCCCCAAATTCTTAAAGAAAGTCACAAAAGTGCACCCATGGTATATGTCGTACCCCTATAAAATATTTGTGAACTGTATTTTAGCATGGGTAAATACAATGTGTAGATTTGCTCATGTGAAAATCTATTGAGCATTTGCAAGTTCATTTTCCCTCCAGCCACTTTCTTCCCAACCCTGGAAGAAGTTCTAATTCTGCCATTGTCAGGAGTAAATGTCCAACCTTTCTTATTATGGGAAAATATTAGAGAGAAGCTGGTGAAAATCTTTAAAACATGCAGGTTAGTAGGTTTGCAGACTCAAAGGCATTCCAGCCCTGGAACTATTGCTTACTGCTTCCTCCAGCCCCAGTATCCAGATCTACAGAAAGGTGGCAAAATAAGGAAATTGCTTCAGTAGGGATTGAAACTGCAAGTATTCAAGCCCTACTAAGGTAGTAGCCCTGGCATAATCAGAGAGGCTATTATCAGAGTTCTTACATAATGAGATTGCCTCCATAATTTGTCGCCACACTACATGGCACCAAAGGGACAAGTAGATCATTTTACAGGACAAGTAGATTTGAGAAGCAACCTGTCCCCTGGACAAGTAGATATTTTAATAAATTCCACACCCCTGGGGGCCGCACCGCTCGCAGCACCCTAAAGCCGGCCCTGACCTGGAGTTGAGATGTTCAGAAGCTGCCTCCTGCCAAGTGCCGCAAGCCGGCAACTGATACCAATTACCACCTACCAAAGCCAAAACTCGAGCAAGGCGACCAGTTGATAGCAGGCAGCGGGAGGCCGAGCTGGAGGTCGAAGGTGGTGATTGGGGAGAAGCTGGCCTGTGCACTGAATCAGACGTGTTCCTGCTGCGCAAGGGAATACGCAGCAGCCCAACGAGACGTGATTTACCTCATCTCGTCTCTGGGCTCAGAGGACAGGGCAGCAAGGTACAGAAAAGCCATAAAGGCCACAAAGACCCAAGGAGCCAACAGGAGACAAGGACACGGCCAAGGTCCACACGGCCAAGTAGGCCTCAGGGTAAGACCAGGAGTGGGGGTGCAGCAGTGGTGGGCACTGCGAGGAGGTGCAGTGGATTAGGTTCCACTGCCTTGGTAGAGCCCCGGGCTCGCCAAAGCGGCCCAGCTAGGATCAGGTGAGGCTTGTGATGTGGGTGAGCTCCGTTCCACCCCAGCAGCACAGCCCCACCGCCCGTGGAAGGTGCAAGGCTGTGTCCAAGCATGCCATCATACACATCAGCTAACATGTTAGTTGCACCCCGAGCGCTGAGGGATACTGTGGCTATCTGGGACCACCTGGGGGAATCATCATAAGGAGATATCGCACTACACTAACTGCAGTGCACTAAC
Source organism: Pleurodeles waltl (assembly GCF_031143425.1). Classification (NCBI taxonomy): domain Eukaryota; kingdom Metazoa; phylum Chordata; class Amphibia; order Caudata; family Salamandridae; genus Pleurodeles; species Pleurodeles waltl. The sequence continues at coordinate 530,463,811 of NC_090450.1, read as the reverse complement.
TACACTGCACAATGGTGAGTAAATATCACCACATCGTACACCCCTTCCCCAGAACTCTCTTTGTAACTCACTGGATACTACCACACAGGAGGGGAGGCCTTAGGCATTGAGGAGGGGACTCACCATTTGAACTCCGATTTGACCAAGTGGGGAAGTACAACAACTTTGGTCCTGGGCAACAAAACCAAATCAACAAACCAAATCAACCAACCAAACATCTAAGGATAAGAGAATATAGCCCCTGAGCGCACCCTGAGATTAAGGAAGACAAGGGGCTGTGCCCTTCTCATCACAAGCCTCAGAAAAAAAGAAACAAGTGAGGCAAAAAAGCCTAAAAGAAAAGCTTTGCCTCAGCAAAAAACAATGCTGTGTAAGACAGTCCATTTACATCTACTATTTCCCCCCTGCAGGTTCATTGCTTCTCCCATCAATATGCCAGGCACTCAAGGTGAAAAGGCTATCTGTCAAAGAGGTACGTCCATGGTCAAAACATATGATGTAATGCGTCTCAAGGTTTGATTAGTGAACTTTTTTACAAAATTCCTATCCAAGGTCTAGACTCACCCCCTCCATTGGGTCTACGAGACCATGGCAATCTTTCTACGACCTCACACAGCGAAGGGCAGGTAGAACTGTCTTCTGCTTGGCTAAAGTCCCGAAGGTTGTACTTCTTCCCTGGGTTAAGCCTGGAGGATCAGTCTATCGAACAGTCATCCCAACCTCGTCCTCCTTCAGGTTATATGGAGATGGCTGCACACGGAATTGCCTCTGAAAAATCAGTTATGGGGTTGATAAACTCATTACTAGTCCAGCTCTCAATGACGTCTTGGAGGAAGGCCACCATAGCATACAATGCACCTGGACTGTGGCGCAAGGGCGACCATCTCTCCGACTCAGTTTCAGCTTAAGGCAGCAGAGTCTGCAAAAAAGTTGAACAGCGAGTCAATCCACTCCATCTCCCCCAAAAAGATCAGGAGGGAAGTATAACAGACCAGAACCTAGGCAACTTATCGGATCATTTTATTTCTACAATTGAAGCCTAAATTGAAGAATCACTGCACAAACACCTATATTTGTAGGAGAACTCCCGCGCAGGTGCCCTGCCCCCATACAGACAAAAGCATCTTCTTTTTCTATCCCCTCCATCCCCTCTTTGGCCACCATCTGTATTACACAGGATACAATTGGCAAGGTGCATTTATGGCACTCTCAAAAGATGGAATTGCAGGCAGACTTAATCGAATTGAGCTAAATTGATCCGGGGCTTAGATTAAGCTTGCTGGAAAACCTTATCCGGCGCACGGGTGGAAAAAACCTGTCTATGATCCCCCATAATCGACAAATCAAGCATTTTGCCTGAATTGCTACAAACCCTTGTGGAACGTGCCAAGAATGGTGAAATGAATTGCTCTCAAACAGAACAGCCCCAGTCAAACCAACCAATAATCATACCTGCTCTTCATAAGCTATGGTAACAATGGTCCACCACGATATATAAAGGGTGACCTGCGCTCTCACTACATTGCCCTTCCATTCTCCCAGCAATGCTAAGGACAAGTCCACTCTCAAGCTTGACCAAAGAGGCTAAAGCAATTCAAACACTGGGAACTCTAACACCATCAACCTCCTTAACAAACACTGTTCTTTCGAGAAGGGTGAAAGAGAAGTTGAAAAAATAGTCTAAGAAACAGTGCCTCGCAAAAAGGAGATCTCTGACTTTAGGAGCAGCCAATACTCTTTGGCCTCATCGAGGGCAGGGGGTCGACAAAGTTCTTTTCCATATTTGAGTTGCTACCCAAACCAAACACAGTGACCCTGGAAGGCACATGCACAAGGGGAGATCTGCAAGAAACAACAGGAAACTATGCACCTGGCAACCCCCTTACTCCCTGATTCAACCTTGGCGGACCTGTCCACAGAGGACGTTATCATGGGCCCCTCATCTACCACTCTAAACAAATCAATAACAACTACACAAGGAGGTCAATGGCCTTTTGCCATTAAAAACCAATTTGAAGAGTCCCGGGGATGTCCCATTAGCTAAAATTGCCTCTGAGAAACAAACCTGCGGATGCAAGAACCAACACAGTTTTTTCTCATATTGAGCCCACCAATCGACCACCAGCTAGTCACAACAGGGCCCCATTGTTTTGCCAGTAACAGTCAAAATGTTCATCCATTCAACGACCCTAGCCATGCAGTCCCCCCAGTATGCCCCAATAGACAACTTGCCACTGGGACATATGCCCAGCAGGCCAACTTCAATTTTGATGACAGCAGTAACCCAGGCAAATAACAGCAGATATTATCATGGTCACAACCTTTAAGAGCTCCAGAGTCTTCGTCCCCTAGGTTCGGGAGGAGTCGCCCCTGTGAGCACCCTGGAACTATTCAAACTGGCCTTCATTTAACATTATACTCCCAACGGCTCCCATGATACACTTAGAGGCAACCTTTTATGTCTAGTCCAACATATTGCATCACTGAAAGAGCTGACTTCTGATGTTATAACATTGGTAAAGTTTGCCTGATTTTCAGAAAGTGGATTCTCAGAAGCCACCATAACCACATGGAAGAGAGAGGCTCATAAAGTCATCATTCTGGGTGAAGAGAGGATCTTTGGATATTGGGGAACTGAGTTAGCAAAGTTACATCCATCTGAAAACCCTTATGTGCTACTACAGCATTAGCAATCAAGACCAAATAGCAGCGTCTTGAAGGGTGGTTGGGGCGCAACTCATGACTAGCTCTCAAGTGCCTCAAAATCCACAAGCCTCTTAAAAGTATCATGCGCTCCAAATCAAGGAAGAAGTGGTATAAAAAGAAATAACGATCATGCTGACTGAGGACAGTTGGCCAACCTCCGCAGCGGCACCCAACAGCATTACTCCTAGCCATCTCTCCTTGGGCCAGCATTAAATCCGGAAGACAAAGACAGCGCTAAATCTTACAATTACATCTTGGAACGTAGCGGGCTCTTATACAACCACCACACACAAGTTGGCATTGGTCTACACGGACAAATGTAACGCTCTGCTTGCAAAGGACTTGGGAGCTTACCCCATCAGTCCTACATGGATTTTACGAAATCTTCAAACCAGCAACACACTCCAATATCTTTGGGTGCCTTCTGGAGGTCTCCCAATTCTCATCAAGCACATGTGTAAGATCGAGGTTGCACCACTCAAAACTTATCAGTCCTGCAATCAGTAATAATCTCGGGCACAACAATCTTCCACAAAAAAATCCCTGTTGCTAATTAATTGCTATTACAATGCACCAAAATCAGTGAAATTGTCCGCATTTGAAGACCTCTGCGACAGCTTGGAGGAGCTCCTTATGGAGTTTGCCACACATAAAATCTTGGTGATTTGGTGATGGAGGATTTGAATAATAGGGGCTTGAGGAGCCCAAGCAATTGTGCCTCTAAAGCCAAAGGAAAAAAAGGAATGACCCCCTGAAAACGTATAAATTAACCTCATTCCAACAATTATATGGGGCTAAAGACCCCCACTGCCATTTTCCCTCAACCTTTAAACGAATCTCAACCACTGATTAATTACATCTTCTTGTCAGATTCCTTAGCAAACCATCTCATTAACTTTGAGATTCCCAATCAGAATTAAAGTGACCACAATCCTTTGACTCTCACTCTTGAATTAACAACTTCCAAAGCGGCCAAATGCACAACAGTGGGTTCCTCTACGGGTGCTGAAATAAAGCTTGTAAGAAGAATAAAATGGAGGCAGACAGAAACCTCAACGGTGGTCAAGTGGCTAGGAAAGCTGACTGCGGAGTCAACACTCACCTCCAATGGGATATACCGCAAGAGTGGGACAGACACATAAGCGAGTTAAGGAACTCCCTGCTAGCTGTCAGAGTCCGGCATCAGTACCCAAGGGCCAATTGGAAGGAGCAGTTCCAGCCACAATGCAACAGTGTGATTGTCTCGGTATGAACAGCATGACGGAGGTCCCGCAAGCTTAATCCCACCACAGAAACTGCAGCCACTATCGCTAATCTGTGTAAAAAGCATAAAAAAACTTTATGGGAAGAAAAGAAAACCGTAAAGCAAAATAAATAGTTAAAAATCGACCAAATGCTCCAGAAACAAACCAGGCCAGTTTCTGGAACTACATTAATAAATTAAAATCCTACAACACCACTAAGGAATATGGAGTCTTGGAAGGATCCTGGCTGAGACATGTAGAAGAGTTATATGCTGATCAGCCCTTTGGACCTAGTTCTAACTGACAAGTGGGAGGGAGCAGATCTGTCCAAAGATTGCATCCAGGAACTGAACTGCCTGGTCCAGGTCGGCAAACTCATAGAGGCAATGAAAAACAATAACGCTTCTATCCCTAACAGTCTCCTGGCAAGTACATTTAAATAAGCCTCGGAAGAATGGGCAAAGGTGTTAACTTCCCTTTTCAACCACGCCTTCCTCACTGCTCATGTCCCACAGGCATAGAGGCGATCCATTTGATGTCCAATATTAAAGAAAGAGGACCTGACAAACCCATCCAACTACGGCCTGATAGCACTTTTAGACCTAGAAGCCAAAGCTTTAGCTAGAATACTCCTCAAACAGCTAGAGGCCTGGGTCGTGAAAATTATGCTTTGCCTTTCCCCCAGACCAGGTTTTGAGCTGCTGCATCAACAATAGATAACATCACCGCACTTGAAGCCTTGAACCCTCAAGCAGTCCAGAAAAAACAGCTACCACTTTTCTGCTGCTTTATTAACTGTAGTGCTGCACCTGACAGGGTAGATTGCCCCATGCTATGGAGGAACCTAAATGCATGGGAGGTCCCCTTAAAACTACTAGGGCCAATTATTGCCCTGTACTCCAGCAAATGGGCTCAAGTGAGTACAAGTCCCCATATTGCTACTTCTAAAATTGCCACCCAGGATGGGCTAAAGCAGGGCTGCTTACTTGCGCCTCTCCTCTTTAATCTATACACAGCGGATCTTGACAAAGCCTTGGAGGGTGGCTGTCAGGTTTCTCCAAGATTAGGCGAGTCCAAAAAACATATCCTGCAATATGCAGATGATATAGTAGTAATGGACCATACCAGTCGGCATACAGCGAGCAATGAGCAGCCTCCACATATACAACGGTAAAAACCATTTCACGATGAACCAAGGCAAGACTAAGGTCCTGATCTTCGGCTGTTATAGAAACAAGAAGCATCTTACATGGAGCATGAGGTGCAACATCATCAAACCAGCAAGAAACTATAACTACCTGGGAGTCTGGTTACAGAGACTTCCAAACCTACCACCCACACAGCCTCCCTGAAAATGAAAGGCACAGCTATTACGTAAGATTTAATTGTCTAAATATGAAACTAAAAAGTGCCTTTGCAGCCTCTATACTTAGAATTATGAAGGTGACACTTCTCCCTGCGCTGTCTATCCCTGGGCTTGCTCTCTTACTTTGGAGCAAGCACAGAGCACAGGCTATATGAAAATATTTCAACTGCCTCACCACATCCGCAGGACAAGACTCAAACTGGAATTTGGGCTGCTGAGGCAAACATTTGCCTATGAGTCAGGTATATTGAATTGAAATATTACATTTGGGTCCTAAAAGTGCCATCCAACTGGCTTTAAGCCCACCTGAAAGGTACATTTGAGACCCCGGGCAATCCTTGGCACCAGCAAACACAAAAAGCCATTACCTCCTTCCAAACTGAAGAGTCAGTGTTAAAATCAGATGTAGTCTCCTACATGGCCTGGAAAAGGGTAGTTAGTAGGCAACTGAAATTAACTTTGCATCCACAGGATATCTCTTCTCTAAGGTCCTCTGTTATTTTGCATTCCTTTAATAACTCATACTTGGTAGGGAAGCAAGAACCATACTTATCAGAGGCCATCAACAGACAGATACACAGACATCCTGTATATGCACCTGTTTGGCGTACCAGTGGCCTATTTCAACCCGCTGTGGGCACACCAGGGAGGGGGTGGGGGGGCCTCCAGGCTATGCAATTTTGAGGGCAAATTATGGCTGCATATTGTGTGCTGTTGGCCCCCCCCCCCCCAAGGTAGGATGCCTTCAAGGAGTCTCTGTTGAAACCAATCTACCGGACTTAGGTGGTTTGCACCTGTCTGAAGGCTTCATCGTTATGTTTCATCCACATCGATGTAAGAGCCTTATTGAGGTGCAGGATATTTGCCAAGGAACTCAGGGCTCAGCTTCAACCCCAATCTACCAAGTCTTGTCATATTATCTCTACTCAAAAGCTGATAATGGACTACTGACTGCAAAAATCCTGAATCATGACAATAGGGCGGCTGAGGGGCCCTTGGACTAACTGTGGTAATGCAGGCAGGAGGGAGGAAGCATCAGTATGTCTATTGTTTGAGCAGTCAGCTGTATAAAAAACAGTTTTATCACTTCATCATATTGCTGGTCCCCTCCACCCCTCCTCAGACTACCTAAAGTATATCATGTGGGATGATCTGCTATTTTTGGCTTAAATTACCCATTTTCGCCATGTGTCTTTTGCATTCGTTGACACATCTTTCTGCACTTTGGCCCTCAATATGACATTGGCAGTAAATCCCTCTTACTGCCATGCTGACTGCCGCCAACATACAGCCGCGGCGGCGGATATCCGTTCATCATATTATGACACACACACACCAATCCGTCACTATACAGCCACACACACAAGTCCGCCACACCAAAGGTCAGTGATAAACTGCCGGTATCCAAACCCACACCGTTACGCCAACAGAACTACGCACACCACACTATGACCCACGAATCACCACAGCTGACATTCAATGGCGGTAAACCATTGGCGGTACATACAGCCGTGCTCAAAATACATACACACATACAAAACACCACCACATTGGACAATTCAAACTACACACACCTGACACACACCCACACACAAACACCACTATAAAACACACACCCACATTACCCACAACCCTTTACAAATACAAATCATTGCCACCAGAGAGAGACAGCAAGAGCACTCACAAAACCAGAGCCACATACCCCCATCACCTATACACCACCCATGCAACTTACATCACACACCCCAACACATCACCCTATACACCCTCACCCACACCACTCACACTACACCCATGGCACTACAACGACACACCAGATTCTCTGACGAGGAGCTAAGGGTCATGGTGGAGGAAATCATCTGGGTACAGCCACAGCTATTTGGATCACAGGTGCAGCAGATATCCATTGCTAGGAAGATAGAGCTATGGCAGAGGATCGTGGACAGGGTCTACGCCGTGGGACAGCACCCCAGAACAAAGGATGACATCAGGAAGAGGTGGAACGACCTACGGGGAAGGTATGTTCCATTGCAGCAAGACACCAGCTCGCAGTACAGAGAACCGGCGGTGGACCCCCCCCCCCCACAACTAACAACATGGGAGGAGCAAGTCTTGGCAATCATGCATCTTGAGGGCCTGGCAGGAGTACAGGACTCTGGTAAGTCAACTCTCTATTACTATCACCCCCTACCTGCATGCCAACACATAAGGCAACCCACCCATGCACAATATGTCCCACACAGAAATAATAACACTGTATATACATCCCCACAGCTATTCTAGCCAATGTCACCGGAGAAGAGGTGCCAGCAACATCCAGTCCCCACACAGAAGAGACCCACAGTGATGACAGCAACTCTGCTCACCTGGATCTGGATGACCAACCTGGCCCATCAGGGACCGCCGGGCAGTCGGTTACCCAGGCACAGTCACACACCACCACAGACCCCTCCCCCTCAGGAAACACCACCAACACACCCACCCAGCGTGCCCATACCTCTGTCCCCAGGACACATCAATTAGCAGTGTGTCCATCACTACAGGGACCCCAGGGCACCCCCCCCATACCCAAGACAATCAGGGACCTGGGTCAGTGGCAGTGGGCACACGTTTCAGGGGACAGAGGCACAGGACAACAGGGAAGCTGGGAGGACTGCTGTGCACCAGGGGGAGGACAGGCCCAGGGAACCGACTCTCCAGGAGCCACTCACCGTGATCCTGGGAGCATACCATCATTCCCAGGATACGCTGGGCCAGATCATGGACAAGTTGCAGGAGAACATGCGGCTGCAGGAGTGGCAGTACCAGGGGATTAGGGAGGACTTGAAGTCCATTAACACCACCCTGGTCTCCACTGCAGGGGTGCTGGCAGACATGGCCGACATTATGAGGGAGGCAGTGTAACACCAGCGGGCCCCTGCCACTAGCCAGACTACTGAACAGCCCTCCACCTCCGCTGACGCTAGTGGACAGGAGGCCCCGCCACAGGACCAACAGGCCACCAGCACCTCTCCCCCTGCAAAAGGAGAACCACTCCGCATACATTCCCTGCGATCTAGGCAGAAGCCAGAGACTATTGCCAAGACCCCCGCCAGGAAACCAGACTCTCCTGATTGACACCCTTGTGTCCCACTCTGTCACCCTGTCCACCTTGAACTGCCATTGCTCCCCTTTCTATGCCCCCCTGGATAATGCACCTGTGCTACTAATAGACTGGACTCTACCCTGGACTTTCCTCCATCATCACCCCAGCCCATTGCACTTCCCCATTTTCTTCTTAGCACTGCAATAAACACACTTTGAAAAAATACAAGTGTGGACTATGTCAAATGATTTAAGTATGTATTTGTTTAATAAGTTTTAAACATTGCAATTCAACTGGACAGTAATGTATACATAGGAAAGACCTGTAGTTGGCTGCATTGAACACACCAGGAGCGATAGAGATGGACCAACATCTGCAAAAATAGTTGCCAAAAGGTACAGTGAGTGGGCATAGAAGTGGGAATTCCACAGCCTGCCAGTGACAATGTCAAACACAAAACTGTCAGTGAAATGTGAAGCCCTGGGCAGCGTGCAGCATGTATGCTGGGCCATGTCTGTGCGTAAGGGGATGGGAGGGCTATGGTGGGCCATGAGTGTAACAGGCAGGACGGTCTGACTAACACCTTTCCCTGTGTATATTTCCTCTGCATGTCAGCGCCCATCAAAAGAAGGGTATATGGCATGCTATCGCCAAGGACATGCGGACCCTAGGGGGTCTACAGCAGGTGGAGCACCCACTGTCGGAAATGGTGGGAGGACCGGAGATGCTGGGCACGGAAGACCGCGGAGGCCCAGCTGTGGATGGCCTATCAACGAGGAAGGGGTGCTCGTCGAACCCTGACCCCCCTGATGGCCACACATACTGGCAGTGGCCTATCTGGAGCTGGATGGGCGCTTGGGGGCATCACAGCAGCAACAAGGGGGTGAGTACAGTGCCCATCATTACTACTTACACCTGGTGGGGTGGTATCTGGGTGGGGGAAGTGTGCCTGTGGGTGCCCCTAGGCCAGGGCTGACATTGCAGTGTAGGTCCAATGTTGGGCAGGGTTCTGATGTGATATTCCTCAAACATAGCTAGTAGGCATCCACTACTGGGCAGGGGTGTGTGGGTCCCAGGTATGCTGTAGTGGGTGGTATGTGTCCCTCCCCATGCCCTGGTGACTAGCATTGTTACAGGTAGTGCCATGCATAATGCGTAGGGCTGTTCCCTGTGTGTGAGGGTGCTGTGTACGCCAATGGTAGTGTTGGTGCAGCCACTGACCAAATGTATCCTTTGTCTATCTCCCCCCCTTTCTTGTTTTTCATCCTTTCCTTATGTGCATTATCATCATCTGGCGCAGGAGCAGAGGCACCGGAGACGGAGGGAGTTGCATCCCACAGGACCCAGGAGGCAGAGTCCACCGACAATGAGGGCACCAGTGGGACGGACGGTGAGGGGTGCACCAAAGCAGAGGCAGGAGGTGACCGTTCAGACACGGATACCTCCTCCGATGGAAGCTCCCTGGTGGCGGCGGACACCTCTGTGCCCACCCCAGCTACAGGTACAGCCGCCACCCCCCGTACCAGCACCGCTCTCCCAGCAGCCCCTCAGCGAGTAGCCCATGCCCGCTCACCCAGGAGGGTGGGCATCTCCTTCGCCCCAGGCACCTCAGGGCGTGCCCCAGTTGGCCCTGCTGCCATGAGTGAGGAGGCTATTGACCTCCTGCGATCCATCTCTTTTGGGCAGTCAACCACTGTGAATGCCATCCAGGGTCTGGCAGCCCAAATGCAACAGACCAATGCATTTCTGGAGAGCATTCACACTGGCTTGGCGGCCCAACAGAGATCAATCCAGGCTCTGGCCTCCTTTATGATGGCAGCCATTGTCCCTGTTTCCACCCTCCCCCTCCAACTTCCTCTGCCCAATCCTATTCCCCTCAACCCCAACCTAGCCCAAGCACAGAGGCAGACGAGCATGCACAAAGGACAACATGCAAGAGTGGCACAGGCAAACACAAGCACCACACATCATCCCACAGGCACTCACACAAAAACCATCCAGATGCAGACATACCAACATCCACTGCCTCCACTGTGTCCCCCTCCTCCTCCTCCTCCTCTTCCTTCCCAGTTCCGTCTACACTCACACCTGCATGCACTACATCCTCATCCACTACCTCCATCACAAGCACACCTATCAGAACATACCCCTCACTGGCAGTCACCACCCCAACAGCCATGCACACGTCCCCTTTGTCCTCTCCCACTGTGTCTGTGCCCCCCTCCCAAAGTACACAAACGCAAGCACTCAGACACCCAACAGCCATCCACCTCACAACAGCATCCAGCCCATTCACCTGCACCCAAACACAGCAGACAGACACCTCCTACCACCACTCCCTCTTCCTCCACTCCCAGACCTTCTCCCTCTTCCCGTCCCAATGTCCCTAAAAAGCTTTCCCTCTCCACCATTGACCTCTTCCCTGCCCCACCCCCCGTCCTTCACGTCTGGCCAGGGTGTGTACAACCCAGGCAGGCACCTCAGCCACCCAGTCCACGGGCCCAGTAGTGTCCCCAGCAACTCGTGGTGGGAAGGGATCCCGGGCACCAGGCAGCCACAAGGAAAGAGTGCCTGCCCAAGTGCTGCCAGGAAGGTCAAGGTGCCATCCCCTGCTGCTACTGTGAAGGTAAAGGTGCCACCCCCAGATGCTGCCAAGAGGAGCAAGGAGCCATCCCCAGATGCTGCCAGGAAGGGCAAGGGGCCTGCACCCGCAAGCAGAAAGGACAAGGGGCCTGGTGCTGGGACTCAGTAGGAGCCCCCACCACCAACCATGGTGGTGAAGCCGTCCGAGGCTGCAGGGGATGGGCAGGAGCTTCTCCCCCACACCCACCACCACCAGCAGCAGCAGCACCACCGCCAGCACAACCACCAGCAGTGGGCAGCCGTCCGAGGCTGCAGGGGATGGGCAGGAGCTTCCCACCACCACCAGCTGCAACATCACCATCACCACCACTAAGCAGTCATCACCGCCGGCGGACAGTGTGTAGCCCTGCCTCCGTGGGCTGTTGTGCAGACTGCCCCTGTAAATCCTGCGGGATTGACACCCACCTGAGAGACTGTGACCTTGCACTCCCCAAGACCTGCATCACAGGGCACGATGCCCACTCCAGAACCAGTGGAGAAGCCATCCACTCACTCCATCCTCCAAGGATGAAGTCACAGGGCACGATGCCCCCTCCAGAACCAGTGGTGAAGCCATCCACTCACCCCATCCTCCCCAGGATGAAGGTCACAGGGCACAATGCCCACTCCAGAACCAGTGGAGAAGCCATCCACTCCACCCCATCCTCCCCAGGATGAAGATCAGAGGGCACAATGCTCCCTCCAGAACCAGTGGAGAAGCCATCCACTCACCCCATCCTCCCCAAGATGAAGGTCACAGGGCACAATGCCCCCCTCTCCCCCCCCCCAGAACCAGTGGTGAAGCTATACACTCACCACATCCTCCCCAGGATGAAGGTCACAGGGCACGATGCCCCCCCCCCCCAGAACCAGTGGTGAAGCTATACACTCACCCCATCCTCCCCAGGATGAAGGTCACAGGGCATGATGCCCACTCCAGAACCAGTGGAGATGCCATCCAGTCACCCCATCCTCCCCAGGATGAAGATCACAGGGCACAATGCCCACTCCAGAACCAGTGGAGATGCCATCCACTCACCCACCTTCCCCAGGATGAAGATAACAGGGCACAATGCCCTCTCCAGAACCAGTGGTGAAGCCATCCACTCACCCCATCCTCCCCAGAATGAAGAGCACAGGGCATGTTGCCCCTCCAGAGCAAGTGGGCAAGCCACCCACTTGAGAAACTATGGCCTTGCACTCACCAGGACCAAGAACAGGGCATGTTACCCACTCCAGAGCATGTGGACTAATCACCCACTCGAGAGACTGTGGCCTTGCACTCCCCAGGACCAAGCACAGGGCATGTTGCCCCCTCCAGGACCTATGGATTTGTTCCATCTTCCGGCTGAGGTGCACCCGTTCCCCGTCCCCCTGAGGTGCCTGTCTATTTTCGAACGGAAGCCCTTCAGTGTTCTCTCTGTGTTGTTGCAGGAGTCAAGTGGGGCCTTGGACTTCGTGATGTGGCCCTGTGGCCCACGAACATTGAGGACTGGGCAGTGTCCCTTGATTTGTAAATATGTATATACTTTTAGATTGGATGCACGTATTACTACTTTATTTATCTTATTACACTCACTTTTATCTATTAGTGATGTCCTTGCATTTTTCCAGAGGGGTACGGGGTCTATATGTTATTTTACTGCATCTGCTTATGTGTATGGTGTTGAGGATGTTGCGTGTGTGTCACTCTTTTTTTTCCTCCCCCCTACCCTGTGTGCTAGGCAGCTGTGCTCACCGTGGTCGTCTTCGCCATCGTTGGTGTTCATGGTGGAGCAGGACGTAGAACAGTATTGGGAATATATGCAGTTCAGGCTCCATGGCGGCGTGGTTCTTTCTTGAGTCTCCAATGGTGAGTCATTTCCCTTCTCTGCAGTGTATCCGCCAAGCTTTTGATGTCGTTGGTACCGCCCCGGAAAAGGTGGTGGTTTCCTGTCTCATAATACGGTAGGTGGAACATTGACTTCCGCCTGGCTGTAGGTGACTACCGCCGTGGTGGCTGTTGATTCCGCCCTGGCGGTTGGTGTGTTAAAGTGGCTGTCTGTCTGAGCTCTTTCCGCTGTGGTCATAATTTGGCGGTATACACCGCCAGCCTGTTGGCGGTATTACCGCCACTTTATCACTGACCGCCAGGGTTGTACTGAGGGCCTTTGTCTTTCCAATTGCGGGGGGAGGGGTCTGGCAAAGGCTCTTTAGACTCTACCGCCCCACAGCTTTTTGTGGCCATGCTATAGTGCTAACCTTTCAGAGAATCATCTCTTTGCACAATATGAAGCTTTTGCTTCCTCGGCTCTCGCTACTTAGGCACTTTAGGGGCACACTTTGTTCTTGGCGAAGCAGCGAGATGAAGGGTCTATTCTGTGATAAATGTTCTGGAACGGCTACAACTTAGTGTTCCTCAGGCTTGGCTGCTTTGCTCCTTTTCGTCTGACTACTCCAATCTTTCACACAAGACACCTTTCTCATTATGCTAAGCAGTATGCCCTCTGCACCTCCTAATGTTTATACACTTTTAGTCCAAGAAGTCCACTAAAATTAATTGTTCCCTTCTCCTTTCCTTTTGTATTGGGCCCTGTTCTCTGAACAATAATTTTCAAGCGATAGTTAAAAAGAGGTTCCTAATTTTAGCATGGATGGTCATTTCAACATTGTATGGTATGAATACAAATTATTGTGTTTTTTATTAACTATAACAATAACACGGACATTGCAAATGAATGATCTCTGTGTACCTGAAAATCAGCACATGTGAAAGCAAGTGTAAGTATGTGCAATGTAAATATGTAAAATGCAAATCTCCACGTGATGTACTTAAGCTTGGTTAGTCTACCAGCACAAGCATAATGTACAGTGGTCAGTTGCTCCCCCAACTGGTTAGTGGAATATAAATAGTAATACATAGATACGATGAAACCGGGTCGTTCACTCAGAAACGGGATACAACCACAATAGCCAGGTCATCATTTGAGAGTCATGCAAAAATCTTCAGCTCCACAGGGCAGTAATCTATGCCACGTTGGTCTTTGTGGAGGTCTCCACAGACTAACAGGAGAGAATGAGGCTTACTCCCTCCTGTTGTAATTCATTTCACAATGATATACGGATGATTAACTAGTGAAGTAAATGTTGTATATGAAACGGTCCAGGTGTCGATGAGAAAGTCACTGAGCTCAAGGGAAGCAAGCTGTACACTGCAAGTCACAGTGAGAGGGCTGAAATACTGAGGCCGGTATGCCCCCTGAAACCTCACTTCCATAGGACTCACTGAACTGAAAGGGAATATCGAGCAGACATAAAGGGAAAAAGGAATTTTAAAAGGATGACATATTGAAACTATAGCTTTTATCAAAACTGATATAATGCCCTCCTAATAGCGAAAAGGGACTGCTGAAAAAGTGAAAATGGGCTCTCTGGCAAAATGTGGATTACAAGTGATCTCCCTGCCATGCCTAATAATAATTGAAAAGGGAATTAATTTATGAAAGAGATAGTTTAATGTTTAAAAACGTTATTGCAAGTAAACCTAATTTGTTATGGAATGCAGTAACCTGACGCCCAATATGCTGGACAATTCCTCCCTAAATATGAGTAAATGACTGTAGAATTGCACCCCCACAGGCAAATATTCAGTAAGGGCAAAATAGGGATAAAAGTATACCCGACTACGAAGATCAATACATAATGCTTTGAACATTGAGGTTCATCGCAGGTTTATAAAGGACATGATCATGTCACTAAAAACTCACAGCAAGGGTAACAGAGCCGAGGCCCCTCCTTGATTACCTCACACAGTCACATAAACAGGTACAGATGTAAACGGGTAAAACGTTGTCTTCAACTGAGCTTAGCAAAGTCAAGTAGGTTGCACTGAAGCTAATCTCTAATTTTAATTGAAGAGACCTGTTCCTCCATTTCTTGGAGGTCAGTGCTGCAGTTTGTTCTTGTGTCTGAAAGGAATGTTTTGTGTGGCGGGGCGTGTGGTGTAGCGTGTGTAAGACTGTGGAGGAGAATGTGTGGGGCTTGAACCTCTGTGAGGCTGTTGTTGCTGGTCTGGGGTCGTCGGTGGCAGATATGCCAGTTTGATTCTCTGCAACTCTCTGAAATAAACTGCAGTTCATCGTTCTCTCAAGCAAGTGTATTGTTATGTTCTGAATGAGGACTTCAATACTGGCTGGGCCTAACTGGTGAAAGATTTGTGAATCAATGCACAAGTCTCTAGTCCTTCTGTAACTTAAGGAACAATGTAAAAGTCTTAGTACCTCAGTACTAGTGGCCTGATCATTTCTGGTATGTGGGTAACTCCTGTTAGTGCACATCAAAAATACGAGATTTGTGGTGTTTCTCTTACCTGGTCTATTCTCTGTACAATGAAAAAAGCATTAACCGTTAAAATTCGGCAGGTCAAACCTGTCACATTTCCCACAGAAAAAAGGGCCTAAAAATACAGAACATGCAGATTTTGCTTTGGGAAACATGTCAGGGAAAAAACGTGCAACATACCTCATATTATTGTTATATATCAGGTGCGATCATTTTTGCACCCAACACCTCGCCACTCGTAATAAGGCATTCAGTGTTTCCCAAGATTGGAAACCCTCTGAGAGATCCTATAAATTTTCTTAACACAGCTTTTGAGAAGGCCATTAGTGTCCTTATCAAAGATTTTGCATCTAGAAAACAAATCCCTCCAAATGAACAGTCTGAATTGTAAAGCAATCAGCCAACCGCTCCTCATACCCCAAGAGTGGTGGACTGGGGCAGCATGACTCCTGCAGAGGAAACTCAGCCTCGCATGTCCAAATTACCTCTCCAGCTATGTAATAGAAACAGCATTTCACTAAGCTACATGAAAGAAAAAACACATCCCATCCTAGTGCTTAGAATTTATGAAAATTAATCAAATTAACATGTAGAAATAAACTTTTAGGCCTCAGGCGAAACACTGCATTTTAAACGCAATTGAGAGCAGCAGGCTGTCCTTGCTACATGCATTTAGTTAGAAGGGCCGCAGAATGAATTTTCCTTTCTTTTTACACAATCCTGACGTAGGTCGGGAATGTGAGATGTTAAACTTTCAATGACGTAAATGTGCTGGGATAAAATAATTGAATAGAAAATTGTTATACTTCAAACTTCACATATGCATAGTTTTCATAAAATATAATGTGTTACAATGCTTGGAATGTTTCACATGATCAAACGAGTAATTCGTTTAGAATAAATGGATGGGAAACAAATGACACCATATTTTAATGTAGAGCCCTAACCGTGAACTTTCTTTCTCTCATCTTAAGTGAACGCTGGGAGATTCACTCCAACGTGCAAATTGTACATAATATTTTTCTAAAAAGTACATTTTTGTTAGTTATTGTTTTAGACTCCTTAAGCGGCGGAAGCTTTCCTGCTCCTATGACGACATCGACACCTGATTGGATGAGCTGCTGAAGATTGCAGCAAGCTATAGTGAGCTATTAATATGAAAAACTATATAAGTGGGAGTTCCTAGAGTAAAGGAGATCCTTCACTTCAGATCTATTCCGACCCAGAGTCTTTGCTGATGCTTCTCAGATTCATTCTGAGAAACCCTTCATTTTCCTAGTCTGAATCTATGCTGCTCTGAGACTCCACTGAATTTTTTTAAAACTCTCTTTATGGGAAATTCTGCTTTATGATTTGAGATTATATGGTAAAAGCTTCATACTTTCACCTCTCGAATTTAGAGTTGTTTATGGGTTCTGACTGATGCTTTGCTCTCATTCTCCATAGCTTAGAATAGTGACTTTTTATTAATGGAACGCACTTTATGCATTTGTTCTGATATTAATAATTTATATTGATTAACGTTTAACTGATATTTTGATGCTGAACAATAACGATTTATTATCTAAAATATTTTAAATAAAGCTTTGAAACTCAAACTCTCACCATTGACTCTTGAAGAATTGAAATTGAAACTGAGATGAACTGATTGATTTGATTTACAGTTCCTAAGTAATTCTTACTTACAGCCAGGTCCGTCTGCCTTGGGCCTAGTAAGAGCGGGGACCTTTGTCTAGATAAGTTTGTAAGATTTATGCCATAAACCGAATATTTAACTAAAGTCCCTGTTCAACCACCATCTTTGTTGAGGTATTACTGGGGTCAAGCTTGTACAGCTGCCTGCTTCAATCTCTGGGCTCATATTATCCAAACCTACAGGGAGTGCAGAATTATTAGGCAAATAAGTATTTTGACCACATCATCCTCTTTATGCATGTTGTCTTACTCCAAGCTGTATAGGCTCGAAAGCCTACTACCAATTAAGCATATTAGGTGATGTGCATCTCTGTAATGATAAGGGGTGTGGTCTAATGACATCAACACCCTATATCAGGTGTGCATAATTATTAGGCAACTTCCTTTCCTTTGGCAAAATGGGTCAAAAGAAGGACTTGACAGGCTCAGAAAAGTCAAAAATAGTGAGATATCTTGCAGAGGGATGCAGCACTCTTAAAATTGCAAAGCTTCTGAAGCGTGATCATCGAACAATCAAGCGTTTCATTCAAAATAGTCAACAGGGTCGCAAGAAGCGTGTAGAAAAACCAAGGCGCAAAATAACTGCCCATGAACTGAGAAAAGTCAAGCGTGCAGCTGCCACGATGCCACTTGCCACCAGTTTGGCCATATTTCAGAGCTGCAACATCACTGGAGTGCCCAAAAGCACAAGGTGTGCAATACTCAGAGACATGGCCAAGGTAAGAAAGGCTGAAAGACGACCACCACTGAACAAGACACACAAGCTGAAACGTCAAGACTGGGACAAGAAATATCTCAAGACTGATTTTTCTAAGGTTTTATGGACTGATGAAATGAGAGTGAGTCTTGATGGGCCAGATGGATGGGCCCGTGGCTGGATTGGTAAAGGGCAGAGAGCTCCAGTCCGACTCAGACGCCAGCAAGGTGGAGGTGGAGTACTGGTTTGGGCTGGTATCATCAAAGATGAGCTTGTGGGGCCTTTTCGGGTTGAGGATGGAGTCAAGCTCAACTCCCAGTCCTACTGCCAGTTCCTGGAAGACACCTTCTTCAAGCAGTGGTACAGGAAGAAGTCTGCATCCTTCAAGAAAAACATGATTTTCATGCAGAACAATGCTCCATCACACGCGTCCAAGTACTCCACAGCGTGGCTGGCAAGAAAGGGTATAAAAGAAGGAAATCTAATGACATGGCCTCCTTGTTCACCTGATCTGAACCCCATTGAGAACCTGTGGTCCATCATCAAATGTGAGATTTACAAGGAGGGAAAACAGTACACCTCTCTGAACAGTGTCTGGGAGGCTGTGGTTGCTGCTGCACGCAATGTTGATGGTGAACAGATCAAAACACTGACATAATCCATGGATGGCAGGCTTTTGAGTGTCCTTGCAAAGAAAGGTGGCTATATTGGTCACTGATTTGTTTTTGTTTTGTTTTTGAATGTCAGAAATGTATATTTGTGAATGTTGAGATGTTATATTGGTTTCACTGGTAATAATAAATAATTGAAATGGGTATATATTTGTTTTTTGTTAAGTTGCCTAATAATTATGCACAGTAATAGTCACCTGCACACACAGATATCCCCCTAACATAGCTAAAAATAAAAACAAACTAAAAACTACTTCCAAAAATATTCAGCTTTGATATTAATGAGTTTTTTGGGTTCATTGAGAACATGGTTGTTGTTCAATAATAAAATTAATCCTCAAAAATACAACTTGCCTAATAATTCTGCACTCCCTGTATTGTTGAGAGTTGGACCTGGCACAGTATGCCAATAACACTGTTATTTCAGAAGTCATCATTCAAAACAAAAGCCTAGCCTAATAGTCTAAATGGGGTGGATGAAGAAAGAGAGAAAAACAGAATTTAAGTAGATACACTAATATAACCGTTTCTCATATGAATCAAAAGTTGTACAACACTCATTATAGGCAGTTCACTCACAGTACACTTTCCTCTGACCTGTGATCGGGTATACAGCATCAAATCCCCTCTAATCCAGCTCAGAAGCAGTCAACCCTGCCAATGTTACTTCCCATCTTCTACAGCGGAACCACCTCATTTGTTGAGGTCATGTAGTATCTGGCCACCTCAGGCTGTAAAATGGGAAGGCTTTGCCTTTCTATTTCCCCTGCAGTCTCGGCAGGAAGCCACAGGGAGACCTCCACCTTGCTCTCGTCCTGCCCTCCCCCCCTCAGCAGAATGGAGCTCTGAAAGTAGAGCAGAACTGGAGATCTTCAAGTAACAGCCATTCTGAAACTCAGCTGGCTCTCCATCTCTCGAAGAACAGAATTTCAATCCATTGCTGACATTACAGCAAATCCAGTTGTCCTATCAACATAACTCAGCATAATGCTGATGAAGTGAAGTCATTCAAGGTGATATAGATCGAGAGTAATACAAAAATGTGACTTAAAACTGAACCCTCAAAGTTAAAGCAGTGAAGCTCATGCATCAGTATCAAACACCATCCTCTCCAAAGGAAATTTGACTGGCGTAACTCAATATAAATGGCAGATAATCATATAGGAGACTGAATACTATGTAGATGATAAAGATCAATCAATCAATCAGGCACTTGTAAAGCGTGGCTTATCACCCATGGGGTCTCAAGGTGCTGTCGTGGGTGTGCTGATCACTCAAAAAGCCAGGTCTTGAGATCCTTCCAGAACTGCTTCAGCGAGGCAGCCTGTATGAGGTAAAGTGGGTGTGTGTTCCATGTCCAGGTTGCGAGGTAAGAGAAGAATCTGCCTCCAGTTATGCTGTCCTGATTCTGGGCATGACAGCGAGGTCAAGTTAGGAGGATCGGAGTTGCCTGGTGGGGTAGAAGGTTAGGCGGTGGTTGAGGTAGTCCAGTCCGATGTTGTGCAGTGCCATGTAGGTGTGTGTCAGTAGCTTGAAAGTGGTGCATTTCTCGATGGGGAACCAGTGAAGGTCTCTGAGGTGAACGGAGATGTGGCTGTAACGGGGGATGTCCAGGATGAGTCTGGCTGCTGCGTTCTGGATTCTCTGTAATTTTGCTCGTAGCTTCTTTGTGATGCCAGCATAGAGGGATTTGCCATAGTCTAATTTGCTGCTGACATGAGAATGGGTGACCATCCTTCTTGTCTCAGTGGAAATCCACTTGAAGATCTTCTGAAGGAGACACAGAGTGTGGAAGCATGAGAATGAGGCGGCATTGACTTGACGGGTCATGGAAAGCATGGATTCCAGGATGATGCCCAGGTTGCATGCGTTATCGGTTGGGGGGTGGTTCGTAGGGCAGTTGGCCACCAAGAGTCATCCCAGGTGGAGGAGGTGGAGCCGAGTACGAGGATCTCAGTCTTGTCCGAGTTGAGTTTGAGGCAGCTAGTTTCCATCCAGGGGATGACTGCTCTCATTCTGTTGTGGAAATATCTCTTGGTCGTCGGTTAGAGAGAGAATCAGCTCGGTATCGTCTGCAAAGGAGACGATGTTTAGGCTGTGCTGTCTAGCCACTTTAGCAAGCAGAGCCATGTAGATGTTGAAGAGGGTCGGGCTTAGTGAGGATCCCTGGGGTCCTCCACAGCAGGTTTCTTTGGGTGCGGAGGTGAACGGTGGGAGTCTGACACTCAGGGTTTTTTCCGGTGAGGAAGAAACTAATCCATTCCAGTGCTTTGCCACAGGTGCAGGTGAATCTGGTGCAAAGAGTGGAGTGGGAGACTGTGTCGAACGCAGTGGAGATGTTGAGGAGGATGAGGGCGGCCATATCCCCGTGGTCCAGTATGGTGTGGATTTCGTCGGTGGCTGCGAGGAGGGCTGTTTTGTTGCTGTGATTGCTCTTTAATCCAGACTGGAAGGGGTCTAGGATGTAATTCAAATCAAGGAATTCCTTGAGTTGCATGTTGATGGCTTTTTCTGTTACCTTGGCTGGAAACACGAATGCTCCTTGGTCCCTCTTGGCGATACAGTTCCACCTTTAACACCTGCCGAAGTGGAAGAGTTCCTGTCTTCAATTTTTTCCGGATTCTATTGTCAATTTCCAAAATGACTCTGACTCTTGAAGTTGTTTTTTTTTTTTTTTTTTTTAACGCCACATGTTAACATTTTAAATTGTCCTTTCGTATATGCTCAAGTGTCCTTTTAACTTGTCATTATTGACATTTTTATATATATCTAAGGTCGTGGTTTAGCAGCTTTGATACATACTTAGGCTTTGAACCAGCTTCAACCGACAAGAGGAGGGTATTGTGTTGCCATTTTAGTCATAGCTTCATGCACGTTATTTTAGCACACTAGGCTTGCCGCTGTGCACTTTAACCTAGATATAATTTATTTGGCTTTATTATTTTAACAATAGCCACTTTTGCAGACTTGCTTCATTTATTTCTATCTAGCTGTTCTTGCTTAGGACATGTAGGAAAATACCTCTGTTGGCATGGTTACCCCCTAACGTTTTGCCTTTTGTTGATGCTAGTTATGATTGAAAGTGTGCTGGGACCCTGCTAACCAGACCCCAGCACCAGTGTTCTTTCCCTAAACTGCACCTTTGTCTCCACAGTTGGCACAGCCCTGGCACACAGATAAGTTCCTTGTAAATGGTAACCCTGATCCCAAGGGCCCTGTGGCCAGGGAAGGTCTCTAAGGGCTGCAGCATGTATTATGCCACCCTGGGGACCCCTCACTCAGCACATGCACACTGCCTCACAGCTTGTGTTTGCTGATGGGGAGAAAAAGACTAAGTCAACATGGCACTCCCCTCAGAGTGCCATGCCCACAACCCACTGCCTGTGGCATAGATAAGTCACCCCTCTAGTAGGCCTTACAGCCCTAAGGCAGGGTGCACTATACCACAGGTGAGGGCATAGCTGCATGAGCACTATGCCCCTACAGTGTCTAAGCTAATTCTTATGCATTGTAAGTGCAGGGTAGCCATAAAGAGTATATGGTCTGGGTGTTTGTCAAACACAAACTCCACAGTTCCATAATGGCTACACTGAAATCTGGGAAGTTTGGTATCAAACTTCTCAGCACAATAAATCCACACTGATGCCAGTGAGGGATTTATTGAGAAATGCACACAGAGGGCATCTTAGAGATGACTACTGTATACCAGTCCAACTACTAGTGCTAAGCTGACCAGTTTTCTGCCAGCCTGCCACATCCAGACAGGTTTCTGGCCACACAGGGTGAGTGCCTTTGTCACTCTGTGGCCAGGAACAAAGCCTGTACTGGGTGGAAGTGCTTCACACCCCCCCTGCAGGAACTGTAGAACCTGGCGGTGAGCCTCAAAGGCTCAAGCCTGGGATTACAGTGCCCCAGGGCACTCCAGCTAGTGGAGACACCACCCACCCCGCCCCCCCAGACACAGCCCCCACTTTTGGCAGCAAGTCCGGAGGAGATAATGAGAAAAACAAGGAGGAGTCACCCTCCAGTCAGGACAGCCCCTAAGTTGACCTGAGCTGAGGTGACCCTTGCCTTAGGAAATCCTCCATCTTGTTTTGGAGGATTCCCCCAATAGGATTAGGGATGTGCCCCCCTCCCCACAGAGAGGAGGCACAAAGAGGGTATAGCCACCCTCAAGGACAGTAGCCATTGGCTACTGCCCCTCATACCTAAACACACCCCTAAATTGAGTATTATGGGGCGACCCTGAATCCAGGAAACCAGATTCCTGATGACCTACAAGAAGAAGAAGGACTGCTGGCCTGAAAGCCCCACAGAGACGATGCAGATGACAACTGACTTGGCCCCAGCCCTACCAGCTTGTCTCCAGACTCAAAGAACCTGCACAGTGACACATCCAGGGGACCAGCGACCTCTGAGGACTCAGAGGACTGCCCTGCAACCAAAGGACCAAGAAACTCCTGTGGACGGCGGCTCTGTCCAAACAGCAACAAAGAAACCATCTTTAAAAGGGACTCCAGCCTCACTCCGGAAGCGTGAGTCCCCAACACTCTGCATGTAGACACCCGGAGCTGACCTCCCTGCACCCCCACAGAGACACCTGCAGAGAGAATCCAGAGGCTCCCCCTTACCGTGACTGTCCAGAAACAAAGGAACCCGACGCCTGGAAGAAGCACTGCACCCGCAGCCCCCAGGCCCGAGAGAAACCAACTACCGGTGCATGAGTGACCAGCAGGCAACCCTCATCCTTGTCCAGTCGGTGGCTGGCCCGAGAAGCCCCCCCGTGCCCTGCCTGCATCGCCAGAGTGACCCCCGGGTCTCTCCATTAATTTCTACCGAAAACCCGACATCTACTTCACACACTGTACCCGGCCGCCCCTGTGCTGCTGAGGGTGTATTTAGTGTGCCTGGACTCTGTGCACACTATCTCTCACTTTGTGATAGTATATACAGAGCCAACTTCCTACAGGCCAGCACTACGTTCTTAAACAAGACATTCTTGTTCACTCTGTGCTTCTTTCAAGGCTGCAGTAAGATAGGTTGCTGGTGAACGTGGTAAAAGGTTTGGCTCTGGTATTCACAAAAAAACACACATCCTTACGTAGGGACATTTTCTCAGAACATCAGCTGTTTTATGATATAAACACTTCCCTGTCCCTTACACTTTAGAGGGAGATTCCAGCCAGAGGATCACAACTGTATGCTGATTGCTGAACGCCTCGCTACAGCTACTTATGCAGACATCAGGCCTTTTCTCAGGTATTGGGGATGGTGTCTTCCCAGGGGAACCTGAAGGGCAGAACTAGAGCTTAACATGCTGTGCTCTATTACAGCCTAGGTAGGAATTAGTCTATTGACTCTAGTGACAATGTGGTAGCATTATTTCTATTCTTCACTCTCCTTGTCACAATTCTAATTATGTCATGCTGTATCGTCCTGGTTATTGCAGTACATGCTTTGTTATCTAAGATGCAGTCGCTTCGTTAAAATCTTATTGAAACATACACTGCCTCTGTCTGTCATTGTGTATGTGAGACTAATGTAACTGAGAGAAACGGATGAGACCTGAGTAACCACGATTTCCTTCAGATGTCAATTGTGTCATGTGCTCGGCTGCCCAATCATCCCTGCTCTTGGGTAGAGGCGAGGCACTGCTAGTTAGCCAGAGCAAAACCTGGATTGGGGCGACAGGTGTCACCTGTAGTAGGTTAAGACTCAGTCTCCCACACCAAAGGCGATTCTGCCGCTCAAAATCCAGTAGTCTCATTAGAATAATGAGAGCCTACGCGATTGTGTCGGTTGAAGGTGGTTCAAAGCCTAAGTATGTATGAAAGCTACTAAAACACAACCTTATATATATATATATATATATATATATATATATATATATATATATATCTCCAACACCAACAATTGCATTGCAAAACAATTGATTCATATGCACTCCAGGAGAGTTTTATTGCTTCTATTCAAGAAAAGTGTAAGAAGACACCACCAACGTGTTTCAACCTCTCGGAGGTTGAAACGCGTTGGTGTAAGAAGACACCACCAATGTGTTTCAACCTCTCGGAGGTTGAAACGCGTTGGTGGTGTCTTCTTACACTTTTCTTGAATAGAAGCAATAAAACTCTCCTGGAGTGCATACGAATCAATTGTTTTGCAATTGTTGGTGTTGGAGATTGTGGAGGAATGGTCCTTTCCTCACGTTTGCACCCGTGAAATCTGCGCGCCACAAGGTGGACCTGTGGATGGTGTAAATATATATATATATATATATATATATATATATATATATATATATATATATATATGGAAAATGTCACTTACCCAGTGTACATCTGTTCGTGGCATTAGTCGCTGCAGATTCACATGCTGTGCACATCCCGCCATCTGGTGTTGGGCTCGGAGTGTTACAAGTTGTTTTTCTTCGAAGAAGTCTTTTCGAGTCACGAGACCGAGGGACTCCTCCCATTTCGACTCCATTGCGCATGGGCGTCGACTCCATCTTAGATTGTTTTCCCCGCAGAGGGTGAGGAGGGAGTTGTGTATGCTAGTAATAGTGCCCATGCAATGGAGTGAATGCGTATGTACATAATGAAGTTTCAAGTAATATATTTACAAATGTACAAATGTTTAAGATCTACTTCTAAACGGCTACAGGCTCCCGGGGAGGCGGGTGGGCGCATGTGAATCTGCAGCGACTAATGCCACGAACAGATGTACACTGGGTAAGTGACATTTTCCGTTCGATGGCATGTGTAGCTGCAGATACACATGCTGTGCATAGACTAATAAGCAGTTATCTCCCCAAAAAGCGGTGGTTCAGCCTGTAGAAGTTGAAGTAGTTTGAAATAATGTTCTTAGTACAGCTTGACCTACTGTTGCCTGTTGTGCAGTTAACACATCTACACAGTAGTGCTTGGTAAATGTATGAGGCGTAGACCATGTTGCTGCCTTACATATTTCGTTCATTGGAATATTTCCCAGAAAGGCCATGGTAGCACCTTTCTTTCTGGTCGAGTGTGCCTTTGGTATAATAGGCAGTTCTCTTTTAGCTTTAAGATAGCAGGTTTGAATGCACTTAACTATCCATCTAGCAATGCCTTGTTTTGAAATAGGATTTCCTGTATGAGGTTTTTGAAAGGCGATAAATAGTTGTTTTGTCTTTCGAATTAGTTTTGTTCTGTCAATGTAGTACATTAGTGCTCTTTTGATGTCTAATGTATGTAGTGCTCTTTCAGCTACAGAATCTGGCTGTGGGAAGAACACTGGTAATTCTACCGTTTGATTCAAGTGGAACGGTGAGATTACTTTTGGTAAAAATTTGGGATTGGTCCGTAGAACAACTTTATTTTTGTGTATTTGAATAAATGGATCTTGAATGGTAAATGCTTGAATCTCACTCACTCTTCTTAGAGATGTGATGGCAATTAAAAATGCAACTTTCCACGTTAAGTATTGCATTTCACAAGAGTGCATGGGCTCAAAAGGTGGACCCATGAGTCGTGTTAAGACAATGTTGAGGTTCCATGAAGGAACTGGTGGTGTTCTTGGTGGTATAATTCTCTTTAGGCCTCCATAAACGCTTTTATGACTGGTATCCTAAATAATGAAGTTGAGTGCGTAATTTGCAGGTAAGCTGAAATTGCCGTAAGATGTATTTTAATGGAAGAGAAAGCTAGTTTAGATTTCTGCAAATGTAGTAAGTATCCTACTATCTCTTTTGCAGATGCGTGTAAAGGTTGAATTTGATTATTATGGCAGTAATAAACAAATCTTTTCCACTTATTTGCATAACAGTGTCTAGTGGTAGGTTTTCTAGCCTGTTTTATGACCTCCATACATTCCTGTGTGAGGTCTAAGTGCCCGAATTCTAGGATTTCAGGAGCCAAATTGCTAGATTCAGCGATGCTGGATTTGGATGTCTGATCTGTTGTTTGTGTTGTGTTAACAGATCTGGTCTGTTTGGCAGTTTGATATGAGGTACTACTGAAAGGTCTAGTAGTGTTGTGTACCAAGGTTGCCTTGCCCATGTTGGTGCTATTAGTATGAGTTTGAGTTTGTTTTGACTCAACTTGTTTACTAGATATGGAAGAAGTGGGAGAGGGGGAAAAGCGTACGCAATTATCCCTGACCAGTTCATCCATAGTGCATTGCCCTGAGACTGATGTTGTAGGTACCTGGATGCGAAGTTTTGGCATTTTGAGTTTTCTTTTGTTGCAAATAGATCTATTTGTGGCGTTCCCCACATTTTGAAGTAAGTGTTCAGTATTTGGGGGTGAATATCCCATTCGTGGATCTGTTGGTGATCCCGAGAGAGATTGTCTGCTAACTGATTCTGAATCCCTGGAATAAATTGTGCTATTAGGCGAATGTGGTTGTGAATCGCCCAATGCCATATTTTTTGTGTTAGGAGACACAACTGTGTCGAGTGTGTTCCTCCCTGTTTGTTTAGGTAATACATTGTTGTCATGTTGTCTGTTTTGACAAGAGTGTATTTGTGGGTTATTATGGGTTGAAATGCTTTCAGAGCTAGAAACACCGCTAACAGTTCTAAGTGGTTTATATGAAACTGTTTTTGCTGAATGTCCCATTGTCCTTGGATGCTGTGCTGATTGAGGTGTGCTCCCCACCCTGTCATGGATGCATCTGTTATTACGCATTGTGGCACTGGGTCTTGAAAAGGCCGCCCTTGGTTTAAATTTATACTGTTCCAGCATTGAAGCGAGATGTATGTTTGGCGGTCTATCAACACCAGATCTAGAAGTTGACCCTGTGCTTGTGACCACTGTGATGCTAGGCACTGTTGTAAGGGCTGCATGTGCAACCTTGCGTTTGGGACAATGGCTATGCATGAGGACATCATGCCTAGGAGTTTCATGACTAATTTGACATGTATCTTCTGGTTTGGATACATGGTTTGTATTACATTTTGGAATGTTTGGACTCTTTGTGGACTTGGAGTGGCAATCCCTTTTACTGTGTTGATTGTTGCTCCTAGGTATTGCTGTGTTTGACACGGCAGAAGGTGTGACTTTGAGTAATTGATTGAGAAACCTAGTTTGTGTAGGGTTTCTATGACGTAATTTGTGTGTCGTGAACACTGTTTTTGCGTGTTGGTTTTGATTAACCAATCGTCTAGGTACGGGAAGACATGTATTTGCTGCCTTCTGATATGTGCAGCTACTACTGCTAGACATTTTGTAAAAACTCTTGGCGCAGTTGTTATTCCGAATGGCAACACTTTGAATTGGTAATGTATCCCTTGGAATACAAACCTTAGGTACTTTTTGTGTGAAGGATGTATTGGTATATGGAAATATGCATCCTTTAGATCCAGTGTTGTCATGTAGTCTTGTTGTTTGAGCAGTGGGATTACTTCTTGTAATGTAACCATGTGAAAGTGGTCTGATTTGATGTATGTATTTAATATTCTGAGATCTAGTATAGGTCTTAGAGTTTTGTATTTTTGGGGTATTAGAAAGTACAGTGAGTAAACTCCTGTGTTTAGTTCTTGTTTTGGTACTAATTCTATTGCCCCTTTTTGGAGCAATGCTTGAACTTCTAATCCTAGAAGATTTATATGTTGTTTCGACATACTGTGTGTTTTCGGTGGGTCTGTTGGAGGGAATTCTCGAAATTCTATGCAATAACCATACTGGATAATTGCTAGTACCCAAGTATCTGTTGTTATCTCCTCCCAATGTTTGTAAAATTGGCTTAATCTCCCCCCCACAGGTGTTATGTGATGGGGATGGGTGACTTGTGAGTCACTGCTTATTTTGAGGACTTTTGGGGCTTTGGAATTTTCCTCTACCTCTTTGGAATTGTCCCCCTCTATATTGCCCCCGAAAACTTCCCCGCTGATATTGGCTTTGGTAAGTGGGCCTTGTTTGTGATGTTGTGGTTTCTGTAGGTTGTCCTCGAAACCCTCCCCTAAAAGGTGTTTTGCGAAAGGTGCCTCTGCTCTGCGGGGAGTAGAGTGCGCCCATGGCTTTTGCCGTATCAGTGTCCTTCTTGAGTTTCTCAATAGCAGTGTCGACTTCCGGCCCAAACAACTGCTGTTCATTAAATGGCATATTTAGCACGGCTTGTTGAATTTCTGGCTTGAAACCTGACGTGCGGAGCCATGCGTGCCTTCTTATTGTTATTGCAGTATTTACTGTCCTTGCAGCCGTATCTGCTGCATCCATTGAAGACCGTATCTGATTATTAGAGATACTTTGTCCTTCTTCCACCACTTGTTGTGCTCTTTTTTGGAACTCCTTGGGTAAGTGTTCTATCAAATGTTGCATCTCATCCCAGTGAGCTCTGTCATATCTTGCCAAAAGCGCTTGTGAATTGGCAATGCGCCATTGGTTTGCTGCTTGTGCGGCAACCCTTTTGCCCGCAGCATCAAATTTGCGACTCTCTTTGTCTGGAGGTGGTGCATCTCCCGAGGTATGAGAGTTTGCTCTCTTACGAGCTGCCCCGACAACTACTGAGTCTGGAGTTAACTGCGTTGTAATATAAACAGGATCTGTTGGCAGTGGCTTGTATTTTTTCTCCACTCAGTTATGGCTCGGCCTTTAACAGGATCTTGAAAGATTTGTTTTGAATGTTTTAGCATTCCTGGGAGCATAGGTAGTCTTTGGTACTGGCTATGAGTGGAGGTTAGCGTGTTAAACAAGAAGTCATCCTCAATTGGTTCTGAATGCAAGGTGACGTTATGGAAAGCAGCTGCCCTTGCGATCACCTGTGTGTAAGATGTACTGTCTTCAGGAGGGGACGGCCTGGTAGGGTACGAGTCTGGGCTGTTGTCCGATACTGGAGCATCGTAAAGGTCCCATGCATCGGGATCATCTTGACTCATGGCAGTATGAGTCGGGGAGTGCATCAGTGGAGGAGTTGCTACTGGTGATGTGTGCACTGATGGTGGTGGAGAAGGTGGTGGAGTTGTTTTCTTTGCCACCTTTGCCTGTGGCTCCTTCTCCTTTTCGTGAAAGGCAAGTTTTCTTTTTATTTTAATTGGAGGAAGAGTGGTTATCTTCCCTGTGTCTTGATGAATGTGGAGCCTCCTTTGAGTATAGTCTGGCTCTACAGCTTGAAGTTCCTCTCCAAATCTATGTTTTTTCATTTGGGAGGCCAATCCTTGTTCCTCTGTATAGGAACCTGTTTTCGGCTCCGAGGCTGGATGTTTCGGAACCGAAACTTTTTCGGAGGTTATTTTAGGCTCTGAAGAAACCTTCGTAATTTTCGGCGTGGTGGTGTCTCGATGCCGAATTTTTTCGGTGCTGCTGTGACGGTGCCGAAATTTCGCAGAGCCGATGTCTCGGGTCCGAGATTGCTGTGTGACGGTATCTCGACCGGAGTCGGATGACTTCGACACCAGTGTGCCCTTTTTCGGTGCCTTGGCTCGGTCACCGCTTGTTTGGGTTAAGCCATGGCCTGTTGGCGGTGGCGTCCCCTGGGCTTTTGTTGACTTCTCGTGAGTCTTATGTTTCGACATCTTACTCACGGTTTTCGGCGTTTCTTCGGCCTCGAGCTCTTCCGAGTCCGACTCTTGGATAGAGAAAGCTTCCTCTTCTTCCTCGAAACGCTCTTGTTCTGTCGGCGTCTACGCCACCTGCAGTCTTCTGGCTCTTCGGTCTCTTAACGTCTTTCTGGACCGAAACGCTTGACAGGCCTCACAAGTATCTTCCTTGTGCTCTGGGGACAAGCACAAG
Source organism: Pleurodeles waltl (assembly GCF_031143425.1). Taxonomy (NCBI): domain Eukaryota; kingdom Metazoa; phylum Chordata; class Amphibia; order Caudata; family Salamandridae; genus Pleurodeles; species Pleurodeles waltl. The sequence continues at coordinate 530,433,700 of NC_090450.1, read as the reverse complement.
TTACAGACCAGATGCTGATCCGTATACGGATACTTGTTATGGCATTTTGGACAGAAGCGGAATGGGGTCCGTTTCATCAGTCTTGAATTCACACGTGGCCGGGCCGACCAGGCCCCGACGGGGGATCGAAAAAACCCCGAAGGGCCACAGGAACTCTTCTAAATTTGGTGTCGATCTGTTGTAACTAACCCGATACCGAACGCAAACAATACCGACGTTTTTTTCCGAGATTCTAACTAACTTTCCGACCCGAAACACAGAGCGAAAAAGAACACGTCCGAACCCGATGGCGGAAAAAAAACAATCTAAGATGGAGTCGACGCCCATGCGCAATGGAGTCGAAATGGGAGGAGTCACTCGGTCTCGTGACTCGAAAAGACTTCTTCGAAGAAAAACAACTTGTAACACTCCGAGCCCAACACCAGATGGCGGGATGTGCACAGCATGTGTATCTGCAGCTACACATGCCATCAAACATATATATATATATATATAAAAATGTCAATAATGAAAAGGACACTTGAGCATATTTAAAAGGACAATTTAAAATGTTAACATGTGGCGTAAAAAAAAAAGAAATTTCAAGAGTCAGAGTCATTTTGGAAATTGCCAATAGAATCCGGGACAATTAAAGACAGGAAATCTTCCACTTCGGCAGGTGTTAAAGTTGGAAATGTATCGCCAGGAAGGACCAAGGAGCATTTGTGTTCCATAGCCGGAGCGTCAGCCAAGGCAGCAGCATTCTGTGGTGTGCCCAGTAATGAGTTCAGAGCCGCATCCTCCAGCAAGGGCAACTCATAAGCAGCTTCCCGTAGCAAACGCACCCTCAACTTGCATGTCGGTAATGAACCCTCAGTGAGAACATCAACAGATCAGCGTCCAATGAAAGCAAGCGCTGCGTAGAAAGACAAACTTTCAGTGCGTGTTTGAACGAGCACCAAACGCACCGAAACACGGGCTGCACACAATGCAAAACCAGTCTGAATGGCAGAGACCGGTCATACTCCAATTGCTCCAGGAGTGTTGCTCCAAAATACTGCATCATGCGTTCACGACACAGCTGCGCTGGTAGGAGAGCCATCATTCCTCCTTGTTGCAGCGGACAGCCATTGTGCATGAAAAGTAGCAATAGCAAAATGCCAACCATTATAGTCAAAGTTATTGGAAATCTCCCGAAAATACTGGAGAATATTGAGTGGATGGCTGATGGTATTAAACCGAATATGGAGAAGGTGTGAACAAAACCAGAACTAACAGCCTTAAAGAAATTTGCAATTCCAGTAGTACTGGATGCATTAAATATTTGTCCCACCAGCTCACCAAAGTGTCTCGGAAAGTTGGTACTTAAAAGGGACTGTATCTCTGCTGATGACCTTGTCACCTGAAGTGCGTAGGTCTCGCATGCAGATGTGAGGGCCACATGTTTTTGGAACAGTAAAGCTTTGAGTCTGCTCAACTTGTCAAAACTCACATTAGAAGTAGCAATATGGGTCCGAGGGTGCCCCTGAATGGATGGAGTCCATGAGATTCTGGGTGTCTTCTAAGGAGTTAGGGGTCCAATGGTTCAGGGTTTGGGGGCGGCAGTGGTCCGTGATGATGCTGGTGAGTGGTGGGGCAGGTTTTGGTTCCTAAATCCTTCATAAATGTCCTGGATTTTCCCGTGGAAAAGTGTGGCAAGGTTGTCGCAGAAGTCTTCTGGTGGGGGGGGAATGTCTGAGGAGTCTGTTCCGGGGTTCGTAAATTCCTTGAATATGGTGAATAGCTCCTTGATGCTGTGTGCGTCGGTGCTGAGGTGCCCTTGGATGGCAGCTTTCCTGGAGGCTCTGATGCGCTGGTGGAGCATGGTGACTGCGTCTTTGTAGGCTGTGTAGTCTGTGGTTGTTTTGCTGTTTCTCCATTTTCGTTTCAGTCATCTGCAGGTGCTTTTTGACTCTTGGAGTGCTGTTGTGAACCAGCTTAAACATATAAAAGCTATAAAGATAGGAATTGTAATTTTCTTCTTGAGTGTGCATTTTAGGTATGGAACACATGATTCAGAAAAGGTGTAGGTAGAGCTCAAAGAAATTGGGAACAAAACGGATTTTAGCTCCAGTGGCTATTCTTGAACTGGAATCGGCCTCTAGGCTGATCCTAGTAAATCAGCCCATCTGCTTCCCAATAATGTATGCAAACAGACACAGGGACACAGTCAAAGGCTCAGACTTACAGCGTGCTTCACCAGTGGGGAGCAGCAAAGGGTATTCAGAAAGTGGAATTAAATTATTTATAAACATTTCATAACTTGTGTAGCTATGACCCATAATACTCCTCACCCCAGGAAGCTGATCTGATATGAACAAGTCTTGATGATGAGAAAGTGTTTAACTCTGGTGTGTGGTTATCCTTTTCAAGCATTGACACAAAGTCAATTTAGCCCCCATCTTTAAGGCTTCAGTTGGATTTTATCCGCATTTTCTTTGCATAGTTAAACTCATACACCAAGGTGTTTAAAAGTGCTTTACTTATAAAGACTAGTAGGAGACCTGGGTCTCCTTTACATTTCCAGAGTTAGAGAAGGAGGAAAAAAGAAGAGGAAGAGTGGTAAGCAGAGCTGGTAGAGAAGCAAGGGTCTAAAGTATCCCTGATGACCGAAATTCCTTTAGTCCATGAATGAAAGAGAAGAGAGTTAAACAGGAGTTAAAAGTATACCAGTATGGATGGTACTTCAATGAAACAATTACTGTTTCCCGAATTGGAAAATACTTTCTTGGAATTTTAGAATTTATGGAACAATTGCACATTTGAGAAACTTGCATGCATTTTTCCACTCAAAGATCGTCTTCGGAGGAGCTAAGATAACCTTGTCTGCCAAAAATATCTAAGTAGAAGTCAGGGTAGGATTGTTGTTGAAGCATTTTAAAGGTCATACAGAACAATAAAGATTAACAGTATCCAAGGATTTGCAGTGAAATGATCTTTGCACATGGACAATGGGTTAACATTTCCTTGTGCTGGACATAATTCTAATGACTGGGTGAAGCTTTAAGCAGTGACAGAGATGTTTTGATCCTACTGAAAAAACATTTTTGTAAACAACTGAATGTACAGTGAGAGCCTGAACTACTGCACAAATGCTAGGTGACTGAAGTAGATAGAGGCTTTAAGACCAGATTTACAGTTTGGCGGATTAGCTTCATCATCAAAAATGTGACAGATATGCCATCCAACATAGTGCATTATAACTCATGGCACTTGTAACAAGGCGAAAGGGATATCCCTCACATTTGTGACAGAGTATCCCATCCGCCAAAGTTTAAATCAATCCTAAGTCTTTACAATGAGTTAAGCGTGAATCTTGCTGACTTCCCCCACATTCAAAGCAAGGCGAAGGTTGATATAGATGTTTAAGGATTTTACATCATGCTTCTTGTATTCCAGGGTATAACTACTAGTGGTGCAGTGGCACAAGGGGCAGGAAGGAAAGGAGTTGACTGCACCCTAACCACGCTTGTCTAGAGGGGCCCATTTCCCTCCTTGCATTAGGAACCATGGCATCCTTCCTATGCCACTGCTTGTACTGAATGTTCTTCAATTGCAATGTTATATCCTTTAGTGGAGCTAACAAGGTGTTTTGGGGTGATATCTTTGAACCATGGTAAGAGCTCACTGGAAAGAATATGAGGCAATAAAAGGAGCCTAAGACTTGATCCATATTATAGTCTACCCTTGTTATAGCTACATAGGCTGATTACAATTGTTTTTTTCCTAAACGTAATTTGTAGTATTCCTTAGGAGGCATAGGGTGGCGTTGGAAATTTCCCACAATATTGTTTTGGTGGATTTGGGACAGATTTGTTTTTAGATCTTTCCTATCTGTTCTCGAAGATATACTGTGTACAATACCAATACTTAGAAAGGGACTTTTGTCAACCCTCTGATTGGTTTACTTGACAACGTTGTTTGCCTGCTTTGTATTCAATGACTTTCTTTCAGGATGACTGATATCCTTCATGGCTCCACATCAAGGAAGTACTTTTTTCTTTTTCATGTAGCTCTCTATGGGGCATGCTTGTGTATTCTGTCTCTTCCCGGTGCGCTGCTTCTCCCTCACACGTCCAAATCTTCACGCTATCCATGTTGCCTTTCCCACCTCGTCCATTGCTTCCTTTGCCCCCTTCCCATCCTGCTCCACTTTTTTCAGAAAAAAAACTCAGACTTTTCCCTCTGCTTCCTGTCCCAATTGCTACTGCCACCTGACACTCAGCAGCATTTACTTGCATTGAAACACCACCTTGCCTTCTCCACTGTTGCTCCTCCACTGCATTTTCTTTTTAGTATTTATGTTGTTGCTTTTTTGGAGAGCTTGGTAAATGCAGTATGCTTCCGGGGCACTCCATTCCAAATAAGGCCGTTCATCATTTGGAATGGCAAAATTAAAAGAAAAATATGACCGCTGCAATGTAACGATCCTTAAATGTGCATGCGTGGGTGGTAATGTATCGACACGTGTACACTGATGGAGCAGATATGTTAATTAAGAAATTTCTTATTACGTATGTGTGTGTTGATTAATGAGAAATATGCATAGAGAAATTAATTGTAGAAAAATAATGTGCACATCTGAAAATGTGCCCTTGAGGGGTGATCACCATGTGTACTAAAAGGACTAAAAATATGTAAAATAATGAAGAATACATAAGAAAATGCACCAATATGTCATAATGAAATGTATAACCTATGTTATATATTAATTCATATTCTTAAATTAGCTGGACTAAGGGCCTGGTTCCACTGGGCCTCACTTGCTCTGAACATGGAGACTTCGAATGCCTTGCAAAGAACTGGTAACTGGAGAAAAGACCTTGAACCACTCAGAGTTCAGGCGGCCTAGCTGGAACATTCTGCAATGTACCGACGGACAGGAGATGATTAAGACAATTTGATACAATTATGTGTAGTGTAGGCTAAATGTACTTTCCCAGGACTTGAACAATAGAGGCACTGACTGAAGAGACAGATGCAACAATTTTGTTACCTGGAGAGCCGGATGATGTTCTCATCGCAAGAAGAACCAATCAGTTTATGGGACACAAGACATATGCAAACTCAAAGATTTGGTAAACAAAAACTATAGGTTAGAGTCATAACTTCCGATAGACTGACCAAATAGCAATTAGTGGGATGGACTGGGAGACCCTAATAAAAAGTCATGACAAGGGGTGAGGATTCAGAACTGCGATGATAAAGTTGATGACGTCAGGAGACGCTGTCCGAGGTGCTGATATTGGGCTTATACTCTGTGAGCCTGATCTATAGCTGACTATTGATGACCTGAAGACGACGACTGACTTGTTGCTGATCCATCCTGGATAGGTAGCTATGAAAATGTGACTGACAATTTTGTGCCTTTTCTTCTAGGAACCAACTGCGCTGTTTTATAGGGATTTACTCTTAGGTAGATTTTTACAAATTAACGTTTTTGCCTAAATTGTTTTTGCATGAAGACCCACATTCTAATACTAATCTTGGTTAGGTAGGCTGTTAGGGATGACGCTGACGGTGACAAAAGACTGACAAAATTATTTTCTGAATTACATTATTAATGCTTGTATTCATAGCGTATGGTGTTGCTTTATTACATATGTTTTGTTCAAGAGATAATGGCCCTCATTACAACCTTGGCAGTAAATGCCGCCTACCGCCGTTCTGATCGGCGCCAACATACCGTGACGACGGCGGTAATCCGCCACGGGTATTATGACCGACACAGAGAATACCGCCACAATGCAGACACCCACACAAGTCCGTCACACCAAAGGTCAGTGACTGGCGATAGCAAAACCCACACCGTCACGCCAACAGGAACACGCCCACAGTATCACGACCCACGAATCAACGCGGCGGTCATTCAACCACGATAAACCATTGGCGGTACACACCGCAGCGCTTAAAATACACACACACGAATAAAACTACACCACATTGGACAATTCAAAATTCACACACATACACACACCCACACCACTATAAACACACACACCCACATTACCCACAACCCCTTACAACCAAAAAAATAGAACAAGCACAGAGAGACAAGCAAAGAGCACACCTTCACTCAGAGGCACAGAACACCATCACTCATACACCATCCACGCTCATCACATAATACATCACAACACATCACCCCACACATCACCTTACACATATCACTCACACCACATCATGGCACTTCAAAGACACCCCAGGTTTTCTGAGGAGGAGCTAAGGGTCATGATGGAGGAAATCATCCGGGTAGAGCCACAGCTATTCGGATCACCGGTGCAGCAGAGGTCCATTGCAAGGAAGATGGAGCTATGGCGGAGAATCGTCGACAGGGTCAACGCCGTGAGACAACATCCAAGAACCAGGGATGACATCAGGAAGAGGTGGAACGACATACGGGGAAGGTGCGTTCCGTGGTATCAAGACACCAGATAGCAGTACAGAGAACTGGCGGTGGACCCCCACCTCCTCCCCCACAACTAACAACATGGGAGGAGCAAGTCTTGGCAATAATGCATCCTGAGGGCCTCGCAGGAGTAGCAGGAGGACTGGACTCTGGTAAGTCAAATCTTTACTACTGTATCCCCCCCACCCTACCTCCATGCCGTCACTAACGCCTACCCCTACACTCACCCCCATCACTCCAACACCTCACATATACCCCACTATCACAACCCACACATCCCAATACCAAGCCCTGGATGCTACACCAATGCATGGACCCCAATCACAGACCTGCATGGACACCCATCATCACAGCATGCACACTAGAGAAACCCATCCACCCCACACAATCAGCAATCACACAAGGCCAAGGCGACAGGGAAAGCACAATTCTATAAGCGAAACACACCCATTGCACAAGATGGCACACAGATACAATAACAATTCATTTGCATCCCAACAGGACCTCTAACCAACGTCACCGGACAGGAGGTGCCAGCTACATCCAGTCCACCCCCAGAAGAGGCCCACACAGTAATGACAGCAGCTCTGCACGCCTGGATCAGGATGACCAGCCTGGCCCATCTGGGACCTCTGGACAGACGGTTCCCCTGCCACAGTCCCAACCCACCACAGAGCCTCCCCCCTCAGGAAACACCACCACAGCACCCACCCAGCAGGCCCATGCCACTGTCCCCAGGACACATCAATCAGCAGTGTGTCCACCACTACAGGGACCCCAGGCAACCCGACAAACACAGGACGATCAGGGACCTGGGGTCGGTGGCAGTGGGCACACGGTTCAAGGGACAGAGGCACAGGACAACAGGGAAGCTGGGAGGACTGCTGTGCGACAGGAGGAGGACAGGCCCAGGGAACCGACCCTCCACGAGGCACTCTCCCACATCATGGGAGCATACAACCATTCCCAGGAGACCATGGACACGGTCCTGGCCAAGTTTCAGGAGACCCAGCGGCTGTAGGAGGGACAGTACATGGGGATCAGGGATGACCTCACCAAAATCTACACCATCCTGGTCACCATAGCAGGGGTGCTGGCTGATATGGGCAAGACCATAAGGGAGGCAGTGGCTCAACAAAGTGCCCCTGACACTAGCCAAACCGAGGAACAGCCTTCCACCTCCGCCGGCGCTAGTGGACAGGAGGAACCGCCACACGAACATCAGGCAACCAGCACCTCACCCCCTGCAGAAGGAGAACCACCCCGCAAACGGTCCCTGCGATCCAGGCAGAAGACAGAGAACATTGCCAAGACCCCCACCAGGAAACAGGACCCTCTTGATTGTCACCCTTCTGTCCCACTCCGTTACCCTGTCCACCTTGAACTGACATTGCTCCACTATCTATGAACCCTTGGACAATGCACCTGTGATGCCATGAGACTGGACTCTACCATGGACCTTCGTCCACCATCACCCCAGCCCCCTTCACATACCCCTATACTTATTAGCACATAAGTAAACACCCTTTAATCAAATACCAATCTGAAGTCAGTCTGATGATTCACAAATGTATTACTACAACATTAGCAAAGCATTGCAAGGTATATGTTAATTTACTCATACCAATGTATGACAGTTGTTAGGCAGCAGTACACATAGCAGAAGCCAGAATGGGGTACACAGATCTGAAAAAAGGAAAACCAAAGGGAACAGTCATTCTCCATAGACAGAGGTTAAGAGGCTGCCATGTACAATGTCCTAAAGTAAACTGAAATGTGAAGAGGAGTTACAGTCTCTTACTTGTGTGTCACAGGAAGTACTGCAGGATAATGTTTGTCCTGTTGTCAACATCTGCTTCCTCTGCCTCCTCTTCCTCACTGTCCACAGGCTCCACCGCTGCCACAAGACCATCACTAGCTCATCCTCCAGCAGAAAAGGCACCTGGCGTCTCAACATACAGCATGCCACGATGATCTGGCACACCTTCTTGGGTGAGTAGTACAGGGAGCCACCTGTCAGATGGAGGCACTGGAATCTGGCTTTCAGGAGGCCGAATATCCTCTCAATAATCCGCCTGGTTAGCCCATGTGCCTCATTGTAGCGTTCCTCTGCCCTTGTCCTGGGATTCCTCACTGGGGTCAGTAGCCATGACAGGTTGGGGTAACCAGAGTCACCTGCAAATATCGATGGACAATTGTGAGACACGCACTAACCCTTAGGGACAAACCCAGACACCTACTCATACTGTGTGGGGCCCTTGGGCTTACCTATTAGCCACACCGGTGCCTCTACAGTTGGCTCATCACATAAGGGATACTGCTATTGCGCAAGATATAGGCATCATGCATAGAGCCAGGATACTTGGCATTCACATGGCCGATGTACTGGTCCGCCAAACACACCATTTGCACATTCATCGTATGGTATCTTTTTCTATTTCTATACACTTGTTCATTTCTCCGGGGGTGGGGGGACAAATGCTACATGGGTACCATCAATGGCACCAATGATGTTGGGGATATGTCTCAGGGCATAGAAGTCAGCTTTCACTGTGGCCAAATCCTCCACCTGGGGGAACACGCTATAGCTGCGCATATGTTTCAGCAGTGCAGACAAAACCCCGCTCAACACGTTGGAGAACATTGGCTGAGACATCCCTGATGCCATTGCCAGTGTAGTTTGGAAGGAGCCACTTGCCAGGAAATGGAGCTCTGACACGACCTGCACAAGAGGGGGGATCCCTGTGGGCTGGCGGATAGCTGACATCAGGTCTGGCTCCAATTGGGCACACAGTTCTTGGATTGTGGCACGATCAAGTCTGTATGTGATTATAATATGTCTGTCCTCCATTGTCAACAGGGCCACCAGGGGTCTGTACACAGGATGATGCCGCATCTCATCATCTGCCTCAGTGGTTGTAGCCTATGGAGAAGAACGGTGAGCAGAAGGTCATTTACCACATAGATAGCACAACTGTGTCTGAATTAATGTTACAGAAGCCGTGTGTTAAATCTTGAGTCAGTATATGTGACAATATGTGCTGTGACACAGTTAGGTGCCATGCCATGTGCCCCCCTAAAATTGCGGCTGCCTGACTTGTGAGGAGGGACAAGGGGAAATGAGGTAACTGCGCTGGCGTTGTGCAGTGTTGCAGTTGGCGGTCAAAGACCGCCGGGCAACTCCGCATTGGTTATCTTTGGGCCCTATGGGCCGCACAGCCACGGACGTTACCGCCATTTTCTACCCATTCACTCACTTGATACCTGACCATCAATAGGAGAGGACCTACACTGCAAGTGCTGCTGTGACCTGAGTCTGCAAGCGACAATGGCTACAGTGTCTGGGGAAAGGGCCCCTGCCTTCACTGCGGAGGAGCTGGAGAAACTGGTGGATGGTGTCCTCCCCAAGTACACGCTACTCTACGGTCCTCCAGACAAACAGGTGAGTACACTGTGAGCATGATGCATGGGCAATGCCTGTTTGGAGTGGTGTGGATGTAAACCACATGTTGTGGGGTGGCCTGAGTGCTGCATGTGAGGTGGTCAGCATATGTGCATCAGGGCATGGGTGGGCAATGAGTATGATGGTCCGGACGGGTGAGTAATTACATTTTTCTGCTCTGTTTAACCTCTAGGTCAGCGCCCACCAGAAGAAGGGTATTTGGCGTGCCATCGCCAAGGAGGTGCAGACCCTGGGGGTCTATCACAGGCAGAGCACCCACTGCCGCAAGAGATGGGAGGACCTGCGTTGCTGGAGCAAGAAGACGGCGGAGGCCCAGCTGGGGCAGGCTTCCCAACGTGGAAGGGGTGCCCGTCGCACCATGACCCCCCTGAGGTTCCACATCCTGGCGGTGGCCTATCCAGAGTTGGATGGGCGCTTGAGGGCATCACAGCATCCACAAGGGGGTGAGTATAGTTTCAGAAAGCTGACTTTGCATTCTTTAGGAACTAGCTGGGTGGGGGATGTGGGCTGTGGGTGCCCCTAGGCCAGGGTGATCAGGCCAGGGTAGGTCCCTTGTTTGCAGGCTCAGAAGCACCCCTACCCCAATGGTACAATTGGGCAACTACTAGTGTGCAGGGTGCTGTGGGTGTCAGGTGTGCAGGTGCTGGCATTAGGCATTGTACCCCATGGGCTGGTGACTTCCATAGTGAGTGTTTGGGCAAGGCCTAGTGCATAGGGCAGCTCAGTGTGTGTTGTGTTGTGTCCGCCAAAGGTAGTGGTGTTGCTGGCATTGACCATGTGTGTCCTCTGTCTTTCCCCCCCTTCTTGTTTTGTCATCCTGGCCTTGTGTGCATTAGCATCATCTGGCGGAGGAGCAGAGGCAACGGCGATGGAGGGAGCTGCATCCCACTTGGCCCATGAGGGTGAATCCACGGAGGGTGAATGCACCAGTGGGTCAGAGGGCGAGGGGAGCTCCACAACGGGGACAAGAGGGGATACCAGTGACAGCGACTCCTCCTCTGATGGAAGCTCCCTGGCGGTGGCAGACACCTCTGTGCCCACCCCAACAACAGGTACAGCCGCCACCCCCACCACCAGCACCGCCCTCCCAGCAGCCCTTCAGCGTGCTTCTCTTGCCCACTCACCCAGGAGGGTGGGCATCTCCTTCGCCCCAGGCACCTCAGGCCCTGCCCCTGTCAGCCCTGCTGCCCTCAGTGAAGAGGCTATTGACCTCCTGAGATCCCTCACTGTTGGGCAGTCAACCATTCTGAATGCCATCCACGGTGTTGAGAGGCATTTGCAACAAACAAATGCATAACTGGAGGGCATTCATTCTGGCGTGGCGGCCCAACAGAGAGCATTTCAGGCTCTGGCCTCAGCACTGATGGCAGCCATTGTCCCTGTGTCCAGCCTCCCCCTCCAACTTCCACTACCCAGACCCAATCCCCTCTACCTCAGCCTATCCCAAGCACACCTTCTGACTAGCATCCACACACATCAACACACAAAAGTTGCTCAGGAAAACATAAGCACCACACATCATCTCACAGGCACTCACACAAGCACCATACCCATGTACACATACCAACATCCACTGTGTCCCCCTCCTCCACGTCCTCCACCTCCCTCCCAGTATCATCTCCACTCACACATGCATGCACTACGTCATCAGCCACTGCCTCCATCACCAGCACCCCATCACAACACACCGCTAATGAGCGATCACCACCCCCACAACCATTCACACGTACCCTGTGTCCTCTCCCAGTGTGTCTGTGAGCCCTCCTCCCAAAGTACACAAACACAGGCACACACCCACTCAACAGCCATCCACCTCACAACAGCCTCCAGCCCATGCACCTTCACCCAAATTCAGCAGACGTACACCTCCTACAACCACTACCTCTTCCTCCATTCCCACACCCCCTCCATCTTCCCATCCCAGTGTGTCAAAAAAACTATTCCTAGCTAACATTAACCTCTTCCCTACACCTCCCCGTCCTTCCCCTAGGGCCAGGATGTCTAGATCCAAGCCCAGCACCTCAGCCATCAAATCTGCATCCGCTGTGGTCCCTGCAAGTCCGGAAGGATTGAAGGGGGCACCCGTCAGAGCTGCCAGTGTGCCTCCTACAGATGGGAAGGACCACCCGACTCCGCCACCTGCCAAGGTCAAGAAGGGGCCGGCATGCAGCAGGGGAAAGTCGCACCACCCACCCAACAAGGCCTCATGCAAACACAAAGAGGACAGTGCCAAGGTCCCAGCAGCGACTACCAAGGTGGGGAAGAGACACAAGAGCAAGGCCAAGCCACCTCAGGGCACGAGGCCTCCTGATGAGGGGCTGGTGACCACCATTTCCCCAGACATGCCAGCGACCTGTACCACGGTCACCACTGCTGCAACGACCGCCACCTGCACCGCCGCTGCCACAACGTCAGTCAGCAGCATCCTCCCCAGTGATCAGCCGTCCGAGGTTGCCGGAGACGGTCTGGTGTCTCCCTCCACCACTACAGACACCTGCACCATGGGCAGCATCGCAGCCGCAGCCACCGCCGCTGCCACGCCACCTGCACCGCCATGTGCCCAGCCGGTGCCACAACATCGGACGTCAGCAGCATCACCAGTGGGCAGCTGTCCGAGGCTGTAGGTGGCGTCTTGGACCCTGGACACACCACATGAGGCACCACCACCAGCACTGGCACTACCAGCAGTTTGCAGCCGAAGTCGCCGCAGGATGGAGTGTGGCTCTGCCTCCATGGAGTATCATGCAACCTGTTCCATTCATATCTCCTGGCTCAGACACCCAGGTGAGAGAATGGGAACTGCCACACCCCAGGTGCAGAATCACTGGGCACAATGCCCCCTCCAGAACCAGTGGAGAGATGCATCCACTCCCCCAATACTTGGCAGGATGAAGCAGACTGGGAACAATGCCCCCTCCAGAAACAGTTGAAGAAGCCATCCACTAGAGAGACTGTGGCCTTGCACTCCCGAGGACCAGGCAGTAGGCAAACCACCCACTTGAGAGACTGTGGCTTTGCACTCCCCAGGACTAGGCAATGGGCAAACCACCCACTTGAGAGACTGTGGCTTTGCACTCCCCAGGACCAGGCAGTGGGCAAACCACCCAATTGAGAGACTGTGGTTTTGCACTCCCTAGGACCAGGCAGTGGGCAAACCACCCACTTGAGAGACTGTGGCTTTGCACTCCCCAGCACCAGGCAGTGGGCATGGAGCCCCCTCGAGGAGCAGTGGCGTGTTACCATCATCCAGCTGAGGTGCCCCCACTCCCCTTCCCCCTGAGGTGCTTTTTCGACCTGATACCCTGCAGTGTTCTTTCCGTTTTGAAGCAGGTGTCATGTGTTGGCTTCGCCCATGCTTTTTGGGACCACTGGTCCATGGACATTTACAAGGGACAGTGTACGGCCTTGTGTACATAATGTAAATATTTGTATATACTGATTAATTTAAAATCGGTTGCTATATCTGAATGTTTCAATATATCACTGGTTCAACTCATTTCCTTTTGTCCTTGCGTTCTTCCAGGGGGTGACGGGGTGTATCTGTAATGTTGGTGGATGTGTTAGTGTGTGTGGTGTTGTGGGTCAGGGTGGGGGGTTGGGGTTTCACTCTTTTTTAACTCCCCCCCCTCCCCTGTGTGCTAGGTGCAGTACTCACCGTTGTCGTTGCCACCGCCTTCTTTCTACTTCCTGGTGTATGAGAAGATACACCAACATGGGGAGGATCTGCAATTCGGGCTCCGTGGCGTCCTGGTTCTTCGTGGAGTGTTGGAAGGTGAGTGGGTCCCCTTCTATGTACTGTTTCTGCCATGCTTTTGATGTTGTTGGTACCGCCCCGGAAAAGCTGGAGGATTGGCCTCTCACGATAGGGTGGGTGGTACATTGTCTTCTGCCTGTCTGTTGGCGGTGACCGCCGCAGTGTTTGCTGCTACCGCTGTGGCGGTCAGAGTGTTAAGGTGGCTGGCTATGTTTGCAGTTTCCGCTGTGGTCGTAATTCCATTTTTTTTTGCCTGTTGGCGATGTTACCGCCGCTTTAACACCGACCACCAGGGTTGTAATGAGGGCCAATATCTTTTAACTGATGAATTAATAAAGAGTTGATTTGAATAAGGATTGAACAGATGACTTAGAATTGTAAGCAATAGGGAATAAAACTTGTTAACCCTTTTCCTGAGTAGTGGTTATTCTTGAGTATTATGGTTGAAGGTTGTTTTTCACAAAATGTTCTTTGATTATTGATGTTAGCCACCATTTCAGTGGTCACCACATGATTAGGATACTCCATGCGATTCAAAAGGTTCATCGACCTATACGCGTCCCCTTGTATGTTTACTTACTAAGGACTGGGCGCGCTAGCTGTTTTTGGAAGCAGCTTGATGGTTAGTTTCCTTGGGAAACTAGTTATGTGGTGATTATTGGCTATGGTAGTAGCTTAAGTTAGGATTAAGCTGTTCGTATTTTTATGAGGTTTGAATTTTGTTTTTCTGAAATGACAATTGTAGCAAAGATGATGTTCCCTTAAGTCCCAAAATGACTTTCCCAGATCCTGGATCCTGCTAGTAAAGTTGGGTATGTTCTCGGCGTATTTTGTGGTAGTGCGAAAGTGATAGGTTGCGCTTGCACAGGCTTAAGCAAATCGCAGGTGAATTGTGATGTATGTGAGGTAAAATAGGGAGTCTGGGTACTCCAGTCGAGGTTAGTAGGGGTGTGCGTACTCCGTGGTATGAGAGTAGGGAAGTCGAACTTCACATGTGTGTGGCGCTTTGTGCTAAAAAATTATCCATGTGGTTGTTGGTGATGTACGGACCCTGCGTGGTCTAAGACTCCGGAGTATATTGACAAGTGTAGGAGACAGTTGGTTATATGTTGTAATCTGTTTGGTTTAGTAGGTTGATCGGGCGTAGTCAACAGGTCAGTGTGGGAGATAGACGAGCAAAAGGAAAAAATTCAACTGAGATTTGGCGAGTTCTATGTGCACCAGGACAGACCCATTGATCAGTTGGGAGTAAAAATTTGTGGGTCGAATTTTGGTTGCGAATATGGGAGACTGAGAAAGAGGAATAGCTATATGAGCTAAAGAGAGCCATTAGTGAAAATCTGTAAAGTCTCTGAAGCGATTGTGTCCCTTCCTGTAGTAAACCAGCAGGTTTGTTTTAGTTATTATTTGGTTAAAGGTGCTCGCAATAATTTGCATTAGTTGTGTTAGTCGAGTTGAGGAGGACGAGCCGCAAGACTTTGTCAGCCGCTGTGTATGAGTGTGACATCATAGTGTGCCGCGCTGGGATAGGTCGGTTAGTGAGAAGAGCCGCGAGTGGATTGGCAGCCATCCGCAAGAGGCAATTGGTCGAGTAAGCGGGTGAAGGGAATCTTAGGAGTAAAAGTCATTTCATTATTGAATCAAAAGTAAACAAAACAGGCAAAATGTAGTTTTTCAAGGCATTTAGGAATGCGATGAAGGGTGATACTTATATTAAAGCATCAGTGGGGGAGCCGACCCCACCGGAAAATACTCCGGCTTACATTGTGATGGAGGAGCGAGGAGTAGCACAGTGTTTATGGTTGAAGCAATGGTGTAAGTTAACTAAAAAGCAAGAATCTTTAGTGTTTCCAGAGCATGGAACGTTTAATTTGAGGATTTTGGATCAATTGCGAATGTCATTGTATGACATGAAGCCATTACCGAGACCAGCACAGTTTGAAGCTTTAGCGGTTTGGGAGCTAGTGGCTAGACAGCAACAAGAGATAAAGTTCAAAAGGAGGATGAAGCGAGTAGAAAAATCATTAGCTGAAGCTAGATGGGATTGGGAACAAAAGAAATGGAGAGCAGTGACATTGCAGGATGTCAAATTGTTTCCTGCAATTACTGAGGAAGATGAGGCAGAGAAGGAAGGTAGTGCTAAGGAGGACGGGGGGAAGGAAGAAAGAAAATTAGATAGTCCTTTGTGGACGATGACGATTCTGATGTTGAGGATCTCATTACGCAGCTGTTAAGAGATCGACCTCCACCTTTAAGAACCTACTCGGGGGTCCAGGTACAAGTACTGCTGCCACTACAACTGCTCCAGCACAAGCCCAGGGAGCCGAGGGAGCTGTACAGGCAGGAGGCGGACAATTACCGAGGGGTAGTATAGAGTACACCTAATGCAGGAACTACTACTGTTGTTCAAGCGCAGATACATCCACCTTCGGTGCAGAGAATTTATCCAGATGTGCCAATCCTAGAGGCAGTCTCCAACATAATGGTTCCAAGGGAGCAAGTGCTCCCGAAGCCAATGCTGATTCAGACAGACCTGACACCAATGCTATTGCCTTAAGCTCAAGCGCAGAGTTTGCCGAAGTTTACCCCATTGACAGGAACGCAGTCAGATACTACACCAGTTATGAATCAGGCAATGGGGGTAACATTCCCGAAAGGTACAAGTGTTAGGGCAGCTCCAGATGCAATATCACTACTAATTACTGTTGGTCCAGCAGTTCCCTTATTTGCACAAAGGAAACAGACCCAGGAGAACAGAATGAAATGTCAGAGTCTGGTGAGGAGAGGAGTAAATGATCCTGCGCAGATGATGTCAGCTGCAGGACAGACTTCCAATGGATCTAGACCTTTAATGGATCTTAGTCCACTTGTAGCTTTTCCAGATGCAGGGAATGGCCCGAATGCGAGTCAGAGTTTGAGACTTTTGACACCGCAACCTTCAGGTGCAGTGGTGCAACAGTTATCAATGCCGAATTCGAGTAACATATCATTACAAGGATTGTCAGCCTAGCAGTTGAGTGAATGGTTAGACAGTCTAAACACTCCTCAAAATGCATCCAAGGGTGAAGATCAGATAAATCATGTGAGGTTGAATATAGAAGCAACAGAGTTACTCGAGGGAACAATGGGTGTAAACAGATTAGAATCTTACACAGAAGAAGGGCTGAAGTACTTGTGTCCGAAGATTACAAAAGAAGTGAGTAAAATACATCAGAAATTGGCAGAATTAGCAGAGAAGCATGATATCGACATTGAAAAAATGAAACATTTGAAACGCAGCTACAGATTAGATTTTGAGGCAAAGGATTTTGAGCACATGAGGTCAGCGGGAATGAAGGCACATTTGAGAGAATTACTGCAGAGTGCTCAGATTTGTGGAGCATTAGAGAAGTGGGAAGGTAGATGGACAAAGAAAAATGAAAACGGGATTTCCAGGAGGGATCTGAAGATGTATAAAACGGGGAATCAGTAAAAATGCTTCTGATGAGAGATTCCGGGAGCAGTTCGTTCATGTCCCATGGCACAGGAGTGATATATTGTCCTTCACAAATGATTACCCAAAATTGAGAGAAAAGCCGGTAGAGTGGTATCAACAGACAGAAAGATTTGTGAAGCTTTCCAAATGTCTGTGGGAAGACTTAAACACGCTGTTGGAAATAGTGGTACCAGCTGACCTGTGGGTTGAGTGCAAGAGATGCAGATTGGCCAACAAGTGAACCGGAAAGGGATAGAGTAACAGGTGCACCTTCACACGAGGTAACGAAAAATTATTACAAGGTGATTGAGTTCCTGAAGACGAGAATTTCTCCCAAGAACATTGATTGGCAGCGGGTTGATAGAACGGTCCAAGAGTCTAAAGAATCAATACATACATACTATGAAAGATTATTGAAAGCATTTAAGGAGTACAGTGGTAAGGAAGCAATTGAACCAAAGGACATGATGCATTTTGTGTTCAGATTCGTCGAAGGTTTGAGACCAGAAGTAGGGCACATGATTAAGAATCATTTCATTTGCTGGCAAGCAAAGCCGATTGATGAGGTGTTGCAGTATGCAAAGTACTGTAGTGATGAGATTGAACTGAAACAGATAAAGTTGAAGGAGAAAGCAATGGTGATGCAAATCAATGCAGCTCAAACAGGAGTACAGGGAACCATAGTACCGCCTATGCCACCGCAGCAGAGAGCTGTTATGTTCCAACCTCAAGTGAGGGGTAGAGGCCGTGGAATGGACATGATGCGTGGTCCGGATTTAGGGACTGTGGTTGTTCAGAATGACATGCAGGGAATGAAAAAGATGTTACTGTGTCACCTGTGCAGAAACGTGGGACACTGGAAGCAGGAGTGTCCGTTGATGGCGCAGGATGGTGTTGTTCAGCAAGGTGACGTCAGTACATTTCAAACTGTGAAAGTCCCAAGAATGAAAGGATTTATTCCTAATGTTCAGAATCAAGGACAGACGTTTTTACCAGTGCAGCAAATGCAGGTGCCACGTGCACAATTCACCCAGCTGCAACCAGTACAGCAGCAGGTCCCTATGGTACCTAGACAGCAAATGCAGATACCTCAGGCCCGATGGAACAGCAACAGGTAATGCTTACTCAGCAGGTCACAGGTCAAAGACAAAACAATAGTAATAACACAGTGCACCAGTTTCTATTTTACAGAGAGGATGAAATAAACGAAGAATGGATGAGTGACAGTTCGGATGAAGGAGCTTGTATGCTTGCCGCTTCCCTAGAAGTAGATCAGAGGGTGCCTTTTGTGAAGGGGAAAGTGATGGGTTATAAGGTCTCATTCTTGGTCGATACGGGAGCTACGCACTCTACAGTAAGAAGTATAGAAGTCTCGAATCTACCTCTTTTTCAGGCAGGACAGTTCAAGTTGTGGGTGTGGAAAACAAACAGTTGACAAATCCAATCACAGAACCAGTGCAGGTTGAAATTGGAAATTATCAAGGACTGCATAGATTTGTGGTGTGCGATTCACGTCCCGTATCCTTAATGGGAAGAGACTTACTGTGTAAGACAAAATGTTCCATTAATTGTTCAGACACTGGGATAGTGGTCCAGACGAATAGTGATGATGAAGAAGAACCAGTGACTGAGACGGCGACTAACAATGCCTATGGAGAATACCCATTTTTGAATTTTTCCCAATGTTTACTGTGAAAGAATTACATGCAGACTTGCAGGGGACAGTAAAGGGATAGGTCTGGGACTTGAGAGGAAAAGAAGTAGGTCTAATTAAAGGGGTAGAGCCAATTAAAATCACTCTGAAGCCCAATGCAGTATTCCCACAGCTTCCACATTATAACATGGCACAAGAGGTTTTGATGAAAGTGCACATATAATTGGAGACTTCTTAAAACAAGGAGTGTTGAAAGAAGTGCTGAGCAGCCCATGTAATTCACCGATAATGGGTTTGAAAAAGCCATGTGGGAAAGTGCGCGTTGTACAAGCCTCGCGAAAAGTGAATGACATGGTGGTTAAATGTTGTCCGGTAGTGCCCAATCCAGCAGTGATACGGTTTCAAATTCCTTGCAATGCAGAGTGGTTCACAGTGGTAGATCTGTCACAAGCTTTCTTCTCAGTGCCACTTCATGAGGATAGTCAGTTTCTTTTTAGTTTCAAAGTCTTACACAGAGTCTACAGCTGGTGCAGGCTTCCACAAGGGTATACGGAGTCACCATCTCTGTTTAATCAGAACTTGAAAAATAACCTGGAGTCGTTGGAATTGCCATGCCAATCGACTCTAGTGCAATACATTGATGATAGTTGATCGCATCCAGAACAAGGGACGAGTGTAAACATGACTCGATTGCCCTGTTGAATCATTTGGGAGAATTTGGACATAAGGTGTCACCTGTGAAATTGTAGTATTGCCAAAAATCTGTAAAATATCTGGGACATCAGATTGAGAAAGGATTTAGGAGAATCTCCAGGGAGAGAATTACCATGATTCTGCAGAGAAGTCCTCTGACTTCACAGAGAGATGTCAGGATGTTTCTGGGAATGGTGGGGTACTGTATACAGTGGATTACGAATTTTGCCAAAACTGCCAAACCCTTGCAGCAATTGACACATAAGGAAGTTACATATCCCATTACCCTAGATGAGGACCAGGTGAGAGCATTCACTGAACTGAGAGAGAGTTTGTGCAGAGCTCCAGTGTTGTCATGAACGTGATGCTTTTTCTTTGTCTGTTTTGACACAGGTCCATGGAGGTGCTTATCGCCCAGTAGCCTATTTTTCAGCTACCTTGGACCCGGTTGCGGCAGCTTTACCAGGTTGTCTGCGCGCAGTAGCCGCAGTTGGTCAAAGTATTTTCCACTGTGAGGGGGTAGTTATGGGATACCCTTTGACGGTAATGGTATCACACTGTTGAGATTTTATTGACAAGGACGAAGACACAATATTTGACGGGTGCAAGACTGACAAGGTGAGAGACGAGCATACTGGGTACTCCAAAATGTGACGTTGAAAAGATGTACAGTATTGAATCCAGTCACTCTGCTTCCAAGTGACACAGCTGACATTGAAAAGAGGAAGATATTGAGCATGATTGTCTTGAGGTGACTGAGCTGTGTGCAAAACCGAGGCCTGATATTAGAGACAACCGTTTAGAAGAAAATTATCTGTTTGTCTTTGTTGATGGTTCGTGTCTCAGAGATGGAGCAGGCACACTGAGAGCAGAATATGCTGTGTGCACAATTACAGGCACATTAGAAGTTTCATGGCTTCCAGGAGTGTACTCTGCACAAGTGGCAGAATTAGTAGCTCTTACTAGAGCATGCTATGTTTCTGCACAATTAAGAGTCACAATTTATATTGACAGTCAATATGGATTTGGAATTGTTCATGATTTTGGCCAGTTGTGGTCGCAGCGAGGTTTTATGACCTCTACTGGAACTCCAGTAAGAAATGACGACCGGATAAAAGAGTTGTTGTACGCAATTCAGTTGCCTGAAGAAATTGCTGTGGTAAAATGTAGCGCACATCAGAAGACACAGGATTTCATTTCATTGGGAAATGGATATGCAGATCAAGTTGCAAGGTTTTGCGCATTGAACTGTATATCGTTTAAAGACAAGTGGAAACTAATGCCTGAATAAGAAATTAATTGTGCAAGTTTTGCTTTGAAAATAATTGACACACTAGAAGAATTGAAAACATTGCAGGAAAATGCAGACAGGGAAGAGAAAAAGCTTTGGGTAAAGTTCAAGTGTGTTCAAAGACCTGATCAAATTTGGGTTTCTGAGGAGGGTCAGATGGTGCTGCCAAACAGTTTGTTGAGTCAGATGGCCTGATACTACCATGGCCAAGCACATATTGGAAGAGATGCCATGGTTAGGCTGTTTAAGATTGATTGGTTTAATCCAAAGTTCAGGCAAGCAGCAGCAGCAGTATGTCATTGATGTGTAATCTGTCAGCAAATAAATGTGGGGAAGGGACAGTGGTGAATTTGAGCCACATTGGAAGAGCAGGAGGACCATTCAGCACAGTGCAGTTAGATTTCATTGAAATGCCTGCATGTCAATCAATCAATCAATCACTGCATTTGTAAAGCGCGCTACATACCCGTGAGGGTCTCAAGGCACTGGGGAGGGGGGGGTACTGGTCGAAGAGCCAGGTCTTGAGGAGTCTTCTGAAGGCCAGCAGGTCCTGGGTCTGTCGTAGGATGGTGGGGAGAGTGTTCCAGGTCTTGGCGGCGAGGTAGGAGAAGGATCTGCCACCGGCGGTGGTTTTTCGGATGCGGGGGACTGTGGCGAGGGCGAGGTTGGCTGAGCGGAGGCTTCGGGTGGGGGTGTGGAAGCTGAGTCGGTTGTTGAGGTAGGTGGGTCCGGTGTTGTGCAGTGCTTTGTGTGCGTGGATCAGGAGCCGTGGTGGATTGAAGTACGTGCTGGTGATTGTGAGTGTGTATTTAGTCATTAGACTGAAGCATATCCCACATGACGGAATGACAGTCTCACAGTAGCCAAGCTGTTGCTCAGAGAGTTAATACCACGGTACGGATTTCAGATCTCTTTAGAATCAGATAGGGGAACACACTTCAATAATGAAGTGATCAAAGTTTTATGTGCAGCATTAAACATTTAGTAGACTTTGCATTGCAGTTACCGCCCAGAAGCTTCAGGACTTGTGGAGCAAATAAATGGTGCACTGAAATCAAGAATTGCCAAAATGTGTGCTGCAACAAATCTGAAATGGCCAGATGCATTCCCTTTGGTATTGATGTCAATGCGAAATATACCTGACAGGAAGACAGGACTGTCGCCTCCGGAGATTGTCATGGGCAGAGCAATGAGGTTGCCAGCAATTCCAGCAAATCCTCCTGTCAATATTACAGATGATATGGTGTTGGACTGCTGCAAAGATCTGGCTGATGTGGTACGATCTTTCTCTCAGTAGGTGCAGTCTGTTACCCTGCCACACATCCATGACCCAGGTCACAATTTGAGAGCTGGAGATTGGGTCATCATCAAAAAGCATGTTCGAAAGACTTGTCTAGAGCCACGTTGGAAGGGCCCATACCAGGTGGTGCGGACAACTACGACAGCTGTGAAATGTGCAGGACTGCCGAATTGGATACAAGCAAGCCATGCCAAGAGAGTAGTGAGCCCGCAAGATCATGAAGAAGTGTTGTTGAGAGCACCAACAACAGCAAAACAAGTGGCCATACCTGAGCCAGAATCAGAGATGGTGGAAAACGGATCAATCACCCCTGTAAGAGACGAAAGTGCAGAATTACAGGAGGGTGAGCGAGAGTCTAACTCAACAGATGCAGAAGGAGAACCAAGCACAGGAAGGGTTCTCCCAGAAGCAGATGGTGCTGAATCACAAGCAGAGCAAGTGCCAGATCAAGAGGGGGAAAGAGTTGAGACGGATCAAAGCCAAAGTGGTCCGACTCCTCCTGAACCCGTTGCAGGTCAATCAAGAGAAAACACCATAGAAAAAGAAAAAGAAAAGAGTCCAATTCTGAAAAGAATATTGACAGAAGGAACAAAGAAAGGAGACAGTTGGCCTGAATCACACATTGGAAGAAGAAAGAACTGGTCATAAATGAGCCAATAGAGGAAGAAGTAAATACTACAAGAAGAGACGAACTAAGTGAAGGAGAATTAGCTGGAGAGCGAAGGTTGAAAAGAAAGAGAGTAGCAAGTCGAAGATACGCAGGTCCTGAATGGGCATATGCAGCAACAAGTGAATGGTAAAACAAGTTCATGTCCTTTTGTTTTGACAGAGAAGTTCCGAATCAATATTTTGATGCAACTTGAAAGTAATCAATAGACTGAGTTGTTAAGCTAATCTGAAGAAACCTGAAAAAGAGACTGTTAAAAAAAACCCGGAAAGAGACATTGATAACCTGATGTGACAATTTGAAAACCCGGATGTGACAAGGTGCTAACTGATTTTTGACAAAGGAAGAAAAGGGTTCCTGTGTGTGAAACTGAACTGTGAGAAAAGAACAATTTTATTATTCTTCATCTTTGATTTTTCCTGTTGCACTTTTATTAAGAGTTATTGCTACCTTTCTGATTCTTTACAGATCATGGCTGAATTAAATAATCGCATTGGAAATATGAAATATTACAGATATGAGTGTCGGTGTGGCAATTAGGTGTGGAATAATGTTTATAATAATGATTGTGGGTATGTCTATTCACGAGATGAAAGAAGAGACTACTACACTAATGGCTTTAGAGAGGTTCAAGCTAGATGAACAATATTTGCATGACCATACTAATGCACGAGGAGAGCTTTCTTCTAATGTTTTTTTATCGGTTGCTGAGTGAGTATGTGGAGACAATGGATGCAAGGAATTGTCTTGTGTGTACGCAAATTCCTTCCTCTGTGGAAGAAGAGGTTACGTACCATAGTCTACCTCTGACCTATGGAATAACTTGTAGTTTGCTATTAACTAGATTCTCTACCAAGAGTATATTCAGTATTTCTACTTCAATCACGACTTAGGCCCTGATTCTAAGCTTGGCGGGCGGCGGTAGCCGCCCGCCAAGCGGGAACTGCCAGAAGACCGTACTGCGGTCAAAAGACCGCGGCGGTCATTCTGGGTTTCCCACTGGGCTGGCGGGCGACCGCCGAAAGTCCGCCCGCCAGCCCAGCGGGAAACACCCTTCCCACGAGGAAGCCGGCTCAGAATGGAGCCGGCGGAGTGGGAAGGTGCGACGGGTGCAGTTGCACCCGTCGCGAATTTCAGTGTCTGCAAAGCAGACACTGAAATTCTTTGTGGGGCCCTCTTACGGGGGCCCCACGACACCCCATACCGCCATCCTGTTCCTGGCGGGCGAACCGCCAGGAACAGGATGGCGGTATGGGGTGTCAGAATCCCCATGGCGGCGCAGCAAGCTGCGCCGCCATGGCGGATTCCCATGGGCAGCGGAAAGTCGGCGGTACACCGCCGGCTTTCCGCTTCTGGCCGCGGCTGTACCGCCGCGGTCAGAATGCCCGGCGGAGCACCGCCAGCCTGTTGGCGGTGCTACCGCCAACCTCCGCCCTGGCAGTATTTACCGCCAGGGTCAGAATGACCCCCTTAGTGTTTTCTTTTGTACCCATTATTGGATATTTGAGTAAAGTAGCTAAGGAGCATGATATAGTACTAGTTAGGGTATTCTTTGAACCAGCACTAACATTTGGAACTGCGTATGCACACCGTAATAACCTAACTTGTTTATTAACCCCATTAGAAAAGAGCTTTATAGGGCATACTGATGACAGAAGGAAGGCATTGAAGGAGAAGTTAGAGAAAGGATTGGAGAAAAGGACTTATAAGAATGATTATGCTTATACTGCTATTAAAACACAAGGAAGATTAGTTTTGATGCCTTACATGTAGGGAAGCTTTATATATATAGGCCAAAATCACGCACTGACACTTAATTTGTGGGAACGAGTAAATGTAGGCATGTGTTTATGTTCCAGACTAAATGGACTTTTATGCTGAATGGTCAGGACGCTGTGATTCCTGGGATCTACTATATTTGTAGACTTAATGCTTATTACCGTCTTCCTAGAGAATGGTATGGGACATTTGTTTTCAGTCATAGATTCCTTTATTTGGCTTAGCCTTAAAAGTATAAAACAATGAATTGTACAAAATGCATTATAAAAAGAAAAAAAATCCTATCCCATAAACAGTTAATTATACAAAGTTAATTACAAATTTCATATTACACTATGCATTCACATACAAAGTTCATAATTCATTCTAATTCCTATCAACCAACTCTATTTACATAATTCATTAAATTATTCTAACCTTAAATACATTTCATTTTCCTACTAATCCTTCAAGGTACAACATGCCCACCAAGTTGTTCCACATGTGATTCTAATAAATCTTAAATCCCTACAGTTTCATAAAGTACGATTTTCAATATGAAGTGCTCTATATTACTTCACGCCTCACTATAACGTGGCAAATTTTCTATATTGCCATTAGCCAATATACAATTTAAAATAATCAATTTACAATTTAAACTCCTCATTCACCTTTACTACCTACATTATACCAGGCCCTATAAGTCCAGTTAAAACCCCTCTTAATCCAATTATAAGTTGGCCTAGCGCACAAGTTACATTCAGAAACTTCATGTTGACTAGTAACTTGAGTGCTTGATCCCGATTAATAATATTATACTCCTTAAAAATTGGTCTAAAAAACTTCTTACGCACTTCTAAAAGCCAATAACAATCCAAAAGTAGATGTTGCGTGCTACATTTCTGTAGTAAACCACAAGTACAAAGGCCCGGAGTGTTCTTAAGAAATGCTTTTACTTTGGGATCCCTATAACCTGGGTTTAACCCAATTCTGAACTGTAACACTGAGTTCCTTAATCTTGGGTTAGGTAGAGCCTCTATATAGGGGAAGTTTTCCGGGTTCCTCCATCCACCCACCATAGCCTGGGTTGAGATTTTACACCCCAGTACTTCAGATCTATTTCTCTTGCCCTTTCCTTCACTTTATTCGTAGGTTCTGTTTCGGAATTTGATCTCCACACCACTGGTTGCCGGGTAAGCCTAAGTGGACGCAAATCTTTTCTAACCGTCCTCTCAATTGTAACGCCCAGTATAACTCACTTGTTATTATTTCTTTTTTACACATCCTCGCAATCTTACAAATCCCTTAATCTCTTATGCCTAGCTAAAACTTCAGCGCGGCTTGCAGTCCCCGATAAGTCCATGCCGTCATTTGACATTCTGCTCTTATAGCTTGTAGCATACTGGAAGGAGGCAGCGATAGCATTCGCTTTACGCAAACGCCTTATTCGGTTTCCCAATTTAACTTCCCTGACAATGTTAGAACTTCTACCCCATATTGAAACTGGGGACGTACCATAGCATTAAAAGCAGAGATAACCGTCTGGAGGGACGGTCCCCCATATTTACTACTTAATTGTCTCAATCCCCACACCGATGATAATGCTTTTTTTTTTAGGACTTCAATATGATCTTTCCATCTCAAATATGAATCGAACCACATGCCTAAGTATTTATATTTTTTTACCTTCTCTATTTTTTCCCCTCCTAGAAGGTAAGTAAATGCACTCTTTTCTTTCCCTATTGACATTATTTTCGTTTTATCCATATTTACTACCATTTTTTTTCCTTTGGCAATAGGAATAGAACACCTCCAATTTCCTTTGTAACCCAAGCTGCGTCATACCCATTATCACTAAATCATCAGCATATAGTAAACAGGAAACATGCACTCCATCTATTTTTGGGCATAGGCATTAAACCTCCTTCAGCAGCCCTGGCAAGTCTGGCAGAAATAATGTAAATAATATTGGGACCAGCACACAACTTTGGCAAAGGCAATTTTTTATAGGGATCTTTTTTGCGAGTGAACCACTCATATCTAAAATTACTTGGGCCCAAGGTTGGAAATGGATTTGCCTCTGTGGGAAATTGGTTTAGTCAAATTTGGAATGGAGTATTAAGGAAAATTGTCCATGGAATATTAATTGTGATTGTTTCAATATTAGGATTATGGCGGCATGCAATGTATGGCACAAGATAAAATTAAGTAAATCTAAGAATGAGCAGAGGAGGGAAGAACCACCTAGGAGACAATTTTGTAGGGAAAATTCAAGAAGAAGGCAAAATACATCTGAGACAAATATGTAAAGTATTGACAAGAAAGGTGTGATGACACATTTAGTCATCAGGGGAGGGACTGATGGAGCAGATATGTTAATTAAGAAATTTCTAATTACTTATGTGTGTGTTGATTAATGAGAAATATGCATAGAGAAATTAATTGTAGAAAAATAATGTGCGCGTTTGAAAATGTGCCCTCGGAGGGTGATCACCATGTGTACTAAAAGGACTAAAAAGATGTAAAATAATGAAGAACATATAAGAAAATGCACTAATATGTCATAATGAAATGTATAACCTATGTTTTATATTAATTCATATTCTTAAATTAGCCGGACTAAGGGCCTGGTTCCACTGGGCCTTGCTTGCTCTGAACATGTAGACTTTGAATGCCTTGCAAAGAACTGGTAACTGGAGAAAAGACCTTGAACCGCCCAGAGTTCAGACAGCTTAGCTGGAACATTCTGCAATGTACCAATGGACAGGAGATGATGAAGACAATTTGATACAATTATGAGTAGTGTAGGCTAAATGTACTTTCCCAGGACTTGAACAACAGAGGCATTGACTGAAGAGACAGATGCAACAATTTTGTTACCTGGAGAGCCGGATGATCTTCTCATCGCAAGAAGAACCAATCAGTTTTATGGGACACAAGACATATGCAAACTCAAAGATTTGGTAAACAAAAACTATAGGTTAGAGTCATAACTTCCGATAGACTAACCCATTAGCAATTAGTGGGATGGACTAGGAGACCCTAATAAAAAGTCATGACAAAGGGTAGAGATTCAGAACTGCGAGGAGAAAGTTTATGACGTCAGGAGACGCTGTCCGAGGTGCTGATATTGGGCTTATACTCTGTGAGCCTGATCTATAGCTGACTATTGATGACCTGAAGACGAAGGTTGACTTGTTGCTGATCCATTCTGGATATGTAGCTATGAAAATGTGACTGACAATTTTGTGCCTTTACTTCTAGGTACCAACTGCGCTGTTTTATAGAGATTTACTCTTAGGTAGATTTTTCCAAGTTAATGTTTATGCCTAAATTGTTTTCGCGTGAAGAACCACATGCTAATGCTAATGCTAATCTTGGTTAGGTAGGCTGTTAGGGGTGATGTTGATGGTGACAAATGACTGACAAACCTATTTGCTGAATTACATTATTAATGCTGGTATTCATAGCATATGGTGTTGCTTTATTACATATGTTTTGTTCAAGAGATAATGGGGGTCATTTCGACCTCGGGGGACCGCCGTGCTGAAGACCACCAGTGGTGGCGGTTTTCCACTCGGCGTATTATGACTGCTGGCAGCCCTCCGTCCTCTTCCGGACGGAGAGCCGCCAGCAGCCATACTGGCGGTCGGCGGGGAAGTGGAGGTTGCTCCACCTCCACGTCAACAGAACACCGCACACCGAATCACGTTCTGTGATTCGGCGTGGTGGTGTTCTGTTGACGGTGTGGTGGTGGCGGAGCAGCCCCCATGGATCCCGTCCCCTCCCGGAGGATCAACGGACCAGGTAAGTTGATCGTCCATTAGGGGAGGGGGGTGGCGGGGTGTTGTGTATTGTGTGCGTGCATGGGGGTGTGTGTATGTAGAGGGGGTGTCTGAGTGCGCGTATGCATGCGGGGGTGTTGTGTGTTTGGA
The DNA here is from genome assembly GCF_031143425.1 of Pleurodeles waltl. Taxonomy (NCBI): domain Eukaryota; kingdom Metazoa; phylum Chordata; class Amphibia; order Caudata; family Salamandridae; genus Pleurodeles; species Pleurodeles waltl. The sequence continues at coordinate 530,405,283 of NC_090450.1, read as the reverse complement.
AATGAGTGCGTGTCTGTCTGTATGGATGTGTGCATGTATGTCTGAATGTGGGTGTGTGCGTATGACTGTGTGTGGCTCTTGGCATGTATGTTGGTGTGTGTGCGGGTATGTGTGTTGGTGGTGTCTGCGTGCGTGTCGGGTGTGAATGTGTAATGTACTGTTGGGGGTAAGGCTGGGGAGGGGGGTCCTGCCACCTTTGGGGGTGGCAGGGGTGGTGGGGGGTGTAGGGGAAGGACTCGGGGTGGGGGGGTGGGGGAGACCACTATCAGTGCCAGGGAAGGAATTCCCTGGCACTGATAGTGCTCACCGCCATGGATTTCATGGCGGTTCCAAACCCCATGAAATCCATGGGGGTCAGCCGGGTCATGATACCGCCGGCGGTATTGTGATGACAGCCGGGCTGGAGACCCAGGTCTCCAGACCGGCAGTCGGATCGGAGAAGTGGCGGATGACCATGGCGGTAACCGCCATGGTCATAATTCCAAACTTTTTACCGCCAGCCTGTTGGCGGTAAGACCGCCACTTCTCCGCCGACCGCCAGGGTTGCAATGAGGGCCCAAGTCTTTTAACTGATGAATTAATAAAGAGTTGATTTGAACAGGGATTTAACTAACAGATGACTTAGAATTGTAAGCAATAGGGAATAAAACTTGTTAACCCTTTTCCTGAGTAGTGGTTATTCTTGAGTATTATGGTTTAAGGTTGTTTTCCACAGAATGTTCTTTGATTATTGATGTTAGCCACCATTTCAGTGGTCACCACATGAGTAGGATACTCCATGTGATTCAAAAGGTTCATCGACCCATACGCGTCCCCTTGTAAGTTTACTTACTAAGGACCGGGCGCGCTAGCAACACCATCATGCTGGAGCCACCTTTATGTCATGACCCATGTATGTGCACATGCTTGAGGACGCAGGGACACCTATTCATCATTGCACTTTTATCTGATGACTTTATTAAGCATTGGCAATGACCCTTTTATTTTTCATTTTGACAATGCTGATGACATCTGCAAAGCAAAAAAGGTGAGACCTACTGGCTATGCCAGTGCTTGTATGATTTAGAGGCTTTTGTATTTGCAATCTAGTATCTACATAAACGCTACTGTACTGAAGAGAAACATACATTAGATCAGCAATGAAAAGCTTTGATAGCTACAATGTATAGTTATATACAGAATGGATGTTCCATCAAAAGATCCAGCATAATTCTGTGCATTAATTTTTTGATTGCATAGAAACTGTGCCAAGGGAAGAGTCTATGGCAGAAAGGAGCAGGAATTTAACTAGAAATGATAAAATAGATATGCAAGGAGGGTAGGGGGGAAGAGGTGACCAAGCAAGCAATGCAATTACCCCACTCGTTACATTCTAGTTGGAAATGTATACCAATTGAACAAATTTCTTGAAGCCCCTCCATACTACTATCAACTCTGCAGTGCGCCTGCCCTAATTATGCCAAATGTGTCATATCTACTGTGGGGTTCTGAATGGAGCTCCACTTCCTAAGAGTTCCCCATGTGCACATCCCTCTGCTCTAAGAACCCACGTTTTCTCATCCAGTGCCAAGCAGAAAAATGTACTTCTGGATCCTAATTTAGCTAAACATATATTAAGCTTGACTTTCTTAACCAAAAGGAAGATTATACTGTTTACCCTACATTTCTTGCAGATGCATTGGCTATCTTTGTCTCTACATGGTATTCCGCTTAGGGTTACATCTTGGAGGGCCTTGTGGTGTCATTATGTACAGAGGTGCCCATCCAGCCCCAGTCCCTGCTTTGCACCAGCTCTTTTAGACACCTGTAGGCCCAGATCGGACACACTCAACTACAGCACACCAAGATGGTGATTCCAGCGCTAACACCCCTAGAGTTAACTTTCCCCTTCACATTCTTTATTGTCATGTCTGTCTCTATCAGCCCACAGAGATGATGGTGAGAGAGGCTGCTTCTTCCCAGCCAGGTCACCACTAGATAGAAAAAACTACACAATACAAATTTATAATCCTTGGGCAAAGTCTGGGACAAACTTGGTGTCTAACGAACCAAGTGGTGAAAAACCTGGAAATTGATCATCATTACATTAGTTAAGAGAGATATTGGGTGACACCTGAACCATACTGCTGATGTGAAAGTGCACAGAAAACAAGCATTGACTGCCAGCCTTTTGGATTTATTAGTGCTTGTTTTGCTTTATGATAGTTTTTGCAAAACGTTATTGTTGGGGAAGCGGCAGGGCCCTCTTCAATCTACAAACTTGCCATAGTAGGCCTGACACTGAAGGGAACTACTTTGTGTGTGGATGTGCTCAATGTGAACGAGCAGAATGCCTTTTCTCACAGTGAGGTTAGCAAATGGCTGCAGTGGGCTGACCCGATGCTGTATAGTGGAGGAAAGAAACACTTGAATGACATAGTAACAGACTAATAGATGTAGTGCAGTGGGTATGCTAAAAACCTGTATAATTGTAACACATAATTTTAGTAGAATCAAAAGGTCTTGGCTAATACAAGACCCAAAAGAATATGAGGGGGAAAGGTCAATCGAAGATCTATAATTACTGCTATTTCACAAAAGAGTAGGCAAGTAGTTCCATTACTTCATCTTTTGGCCTAAACTGTAACTTCTCAGCTACTAACAGGACCTTCAACAACATTATGACACATGCATCATACTCCTCTGTGCTGCATGAGAATTAACAGGCTAGCAGCAGTTAAACTTTAAACTGTAACAGAAATATAATCAAGCATGCAATACGACAAAGGTCTTTCCATGAGCACCAGAGACAAAAGCAAAACTGTTGCTTCTTAAGGAGTAATCAGTCATGAACATAAATATGCGTCTTCATATCATACTTACCTACTGCAAGGCCAGCCAGGAAAGCTGCGCCCAAGGAAGACATGTCTGTGTGCTGCGGTCTGTCTATAGGCCGATTAAATAAATCTGCTGTCATCTGCATGACAAAACTGTTATTACAGACTCCCCCATCAGCTCTGAAAAACAGAGGAGATAAAAACAATCACTGGTTTGTTTCTTATAATTTTTTCAGGCTTTTTTTTTTTATTTTTATTTTTTAATAACGCATTTGGTCAGTTGGCCTTAGCAATCAAACCAAGGGTGAAAATATATAAAAAGTATGATGTAAATACGGGGGAATCACAGTGAAAGGTGGTGGCAAAGAGAAAGGGGACATGGAGGGATAATCGGGAACCTCTTGCTGTCTATTTCGCCAGCTGAGTTACAGCAATTTGCTTTTCATGCCTAATCAGAAAATTTAATTATCTTGGATATTACTTGGAGGGTCATGATTTGTCAAATGAGGTCATAGAGGAGGTGAAACAGAGAAGGTATTCAGTTGGAAACGTCCAGCCTTGAAGTTAATCCTCCACTAAATTGTGGATTTATGGCTATATAATGTTACTTCGAATCACCATGGAAGTCCCATTATGCTGCTTACTGTGGTGTTGGATAGAATGATGCCCAGAAATGTTGTAGCAACAAGTTGTTGATAGTCAGTCTTGGATCACCACAGAATACGAAATACAGGATAATATCCGATATATTCCAAAAGCGTTGCTTTCTTCACACAAACTTAGCACGTACTTGCACAGCTTCAAATACACTCTAGGGCCAAGAAAGCGAAAAATAATTTGGTGGAGTATCTAGCTTGAAGGTCAAACTTAAGTGGTACTGATCTGTTGACCTCTGAACTAGAGAATATCTAATGGTAGCACTACTAACCACAAAGAAGTTCTAAATACAATTGGCGAAGCCTTTATAGGGAACATGGACTCCACTGGATGGCTGACCCCACTCTCTCCTCAGTACATGAGGTTCATGCAACCCCCGTTCTGAAACTTGTAGCCCAAACGAATATCCAAGCCAAGGTGTAGGTGGCAGATGGGTCAATGATTCGGCTATGACAGAGCTCATCCGAGCATTGAATCTCTGCTTTAAATCTCTTGTATGTACTCTTACTCCAAGCAATGGCATTCTCCCCACTATACTCTGGTTGAAGTCTCCTTGGTGTAAAACCTGATAAAGTCACCAGGAGCTGCTCAGTTATCTACCTTGTACATTTCAGGAATTGGGTATGTGCTTGTGATTTTTTTTTTTCTTCCACAGCCCTGGATTACTGAGTTCAAATTTCAGCAGAAGGAGCAGACCACTGAAGCCCTTAAATCAAAAGGCAATACCATTTAGCCCAAAAGTCAGTGAAACAGGAAAAATGAATGAATGAATGAATGACAGTGACTCATATAGCACAGTTGGTGAAAGGTATTCCAAGAGCCAAAACGACTAAACAAACAAAGGAATACAATTTGGCTGTCTGGATAAGTAATTGTTTTTGTGGAGTTGCCAAAAACATAGAGAGGAAGGTTTCTGGCTGTATTTGGACTTTGGAAACTATTTTTAGAAGAAAATAATGTTGGGATTAACTTGTCCTTTTGAAACAGAGCGGAAAGAGAAACGTGCAAAAGAGCCTCAAGCTCACTTTAGATCAAGATGATTATATAAAGTCTCACAATTTGGGGAACTGTGGGAGTGTGAAGTGTTGAATGCTCTAAAACACTTAGATTATCTAGGGGCAGATTAAAATCTCACTAATTACCCAGGATTTCACCAGCTGATTCAGATGCACTAAAACCAGCGAAATAGCCTTCACAATAATCTTCTTGCAAAACAGCAAAAGAAAACACTTGGAAGGCTAATTTCGAATGGCAATAGAAATGGCCATCCTATGAATATCAAAGATCTGTTTTGAGAAAAACAAACATTTAAGATCAGCCTGCGGATGAGTGGCAAATGCATTTGGGATGTCTTCACCACAGGTCAAGAAAAGTATTTCTTATGGTACATCCAGGATACAAGTGTTAGACGATTGAGTTAGTTCTCGGAGAGAAATAGGTATGGAGAATACCACTTTATTTGAAGTTTGATTAAATGTTGCCAAATTCTGCCTCATTATTGAAGGGCAGGATGCAGGCATATGAGGCTCACTCAAGAAAAGGGACAGCAAGACTTATCCCATGGATCCATGGCCAGCCACTACTGGAGCAGGTGTCACTGAAATGCTTTATATAAAACCACTTGTGGCATTGTTCAACTTTATTGCTGAGATTCTATAGTGATCGGTGGAAGAAAGTGATATTCGTGAGTTAAGGCCACATGTACAAAGCTTTTTTCTCATCGCAAACGGCCCGATTCTGTGAATCGGGCCGTCTACGATGAGAAAAAAGCATTTTGGTATATATAAACCCTGTTTTACGATTCGGTAATCTATTTACTGAATCACAAAATAGGTTTGTGAGTCACAATTAGGAAGGGGTGTTCCCTTCCTAACTGTGAGTCACAGTGTGATGTATGATTGTTTTGTGACCGTGAATGCGGTCACAAAACAACCACTGTTACATTCGCAAATGGGAAGGGGGTCTCATGGCTCACTGCCTGCTCTGCAAAAAATAAAAATAAAACTTTTCATTTTTTGTTTTTAAATGCAACGGAAAACGGGATGCATTTAAAAAAAAGGAAAAACACTGCTTTATTTAAAAGCAGTCACAGACATGGTGGTCTGCTGTCCCCAGCAGGCCACCATCTCTGTGAGGGTGGCCATTCCCAATGGGGTTGCAAACTGCGACCTACCTCATGAATATTTATGAGGTAGGTCATTTGAGACCCCATTGGGAATCGCAAACAGTGTCATTGACATTGCTGTACATCAGGTTTTACGACTCGCAAATTGCTAGTCACTAAGACTCGCAATTTGCGAGTAGCAAAACCTGATATTTGTACATGTGGCCCTTAGTCTCTTAGACTTTTTTTATGTTATTTGCAACTCTGGACGCTGGCTGCTCTGTTGGATTTATTATAATGTTGGTTAATGTGAAAGGCTAATGATTTTTACACGCAAAAGAAGTACAAAAAGTGTGAAAGTGTATAATCATTGCTAGGAAGTGTATGATTCTTTACACTACACACCAGTAAAGAAGAAAACTGTACACAGTTTTACCACTGTGCTGACCTGTAGGGAGAAAAGCATTAGACAGGAAAGGAAAAATGAGCGTACATGGACATGTTCTGAAGTAAGAGTTGGACCAACAGCTGCAAGGGTAGGCTCCTTCTTGGGGACAAAAACTCAAACAGGTGAGGTGTTTGTACCTTCTGTAATGCTTTGAAGTATTAATAACCACGCAGACAATGGCTTAAGATAAAGTCATCAGCCAGTGAACCAACCAGAGTAGAGAGTAAACTATATGTTGGTCTGCAGAGCCGGAAGTGGTAGAGCAGTGAGCAGAAGAGAAACACAGTTCAATGCATTTCCAAAGGTGAAATGAAATAAACGCAGACAAATTTGCTGGAAACTGTAGGACAAGCAAATTGATACCAGAGGAATAGGCCAGTGCCTAAAGCTACAAAAACCTTAACAATTACTGCTACCTGATAGATTAAGCGGTTTATATTTAGAGCGGTATCTAAGTGTGGATAAGAATGTCAACTCTCTGAGACCCATGCATTAGGATGTCAACAACTAATATAGCAATGATCAAATTCAAGGAACTTATTATCAAAGGTCAATCAGCAGAAAGACACTGGTTACCCTTTCTCATTTCTTCGTGGTCTAGGTGGATTCAGCAGCGGTCCTCTATGGCGGAAGAGCGTTGCCACCCCCGCCAGCAGCAGCAGCTGCAAAACTTTAAAAATAAAACAATAATAAACTATGTTTATTATCCTTTTATTTTTAAAGAGGCAGGGCAAGTGGCATGACGGGCACAGAGGGGGAATGCACAGCACTCCACTCAGCGCTCATATGTGTTTGGCCAGCTGTCTCGGGCCAGTCAAACCCACCTGCGCACTGACCTCTCCCCAACCCGGCACTGTGTTGCTGGGTTGGAGACAGCAGGCAGAGGCTCCCAGTCTGTCTCGGAGTGCTAAATCAGGGCGCTCCGGACAATCCTAACACTGCTTTCATGCTGCCAGCAGCATGAAAGCAGTGTAAGAATTGGCCGGAGAGCAGACTGGGATCCTATGCCTGCTGTGACGAGGAGTGGTGCGGCAGAGACAGCGAGAAAGGTATGGTTTTTTTTGTGTTTGTCGTTCCCGCTCCTTTTCCACGCCGCAAGCCGCAACGGAGTTGATGATAGGTTTCTTTTAAGAAATACACTTTATACTCCAGCACCAGAGATGGTTCCTGGTTCACAGAAACCCTTGAGAGCTCTTCCCATTTCTTACTGATCATCTGAAGAAGAGAAGGGGACCCTTTGCGGGATGAATAAAGGACCTAGTCATCTCTTCCCTGGCATTTACTGGAAGGTTTAGCTGCAAACTCTTCAAAGCCTATATGCACAATACTATCAGTTTTTATAAGCCATCTTATGTGTCTCAAATGGGGATTCTCAATTGATCTGGATGCTTACAGATGGAAAATTTAATAGCTGAGAGCCTAGTACCAAGGTTCACCTGGAGAGCTAGTGTTGCCATTGTTATTGGGTGTATAAAATGGAGGTCCATAGGATTCTGCCAGTGCCACTGGGATCTGGGGCCTGATGTACGATGCATTTTAACGGTAGCAAATGGCCATTTGTGACCTGTAACTTGTTACAGACTCACATTTGGTTTTGCGATTCAGTATTAGGAAGGGATGTGTTTAGGGTGACCCTTCCTAATACCAACTCGCACTGGCATGTAGGAATGTTTTGCGACAGGAAATGCGGTTGCAAAACATTCATAGTTTATCGACTCCTCGAAGAAAGCGGTAGCCCATTCGCAAATGGGAAGGGGTCTCTAAGGGATCCCTTTCCCTTTGTGAATGGGGGTGCTAACATTTTTGCAGAGCTGGCAGTGAGCACAGGAACTACTGCACACTTTCAAAAAAATGAAAAGAAAACTTTTCATTTTTATTTTTTAAACGCATTCCGTTTTCCTTTAGGGAAAGCGGACCTCATTTAAAAAAATTTTTTTTAAAAAGCATTTGCAAAGCCAATAGATTTTGTCTTTGTTTTTTCTTTTGCATTCCATTTTACTATCTAACTGGATTATAAATATTAGAACATTTTTATAATAATGTTTTAAATTTGATAAACCATTCATAGTTGTTTATGTTGTTATTTATTAATTCAACATATAATCATTACATAAACAATTATTAACAGTTTATTACATTTAAAACAAACATTATTAAAACTTTATTCTAATATTTATAATCCAGTTGGACAGTAAGCTAGAATGCAAAAGAAAAAAAAAGGCAAACCCTGTTGGCTTTGTCAATGCTTGTTAAACTTGGTAACACTCTCTGGGACATCAATAGTACCAATCTAACACACAGAAATAACAATAAGCAACAGAAAAGTGACCAGTCCAGCTTTACAAAGGGCCTTCCACTGCGCAGGAACACGGCGTCACATTTTTAGTAACTTTTGAACCATTTGAGCTACAAACATTTCTTGGGTTAAAATCTGCAGATTGTAAATCAGATGAAGGAATATGCTAATGCTAAAATTGCCCCCGTTGCACAATCTGTGAACTCCAGTGGCCCTGCAAATGTGTAGTAGAGAGCGAGAGAGAGTGTGTGTGTGTGTGCGTGCGTGTGAGATAGAGAGAGAGAAATAGAGAGATAGTAGAACGTGATTGTGAGATAAAAGTGTATGCGTGCGTGAGAGTTGAAGAGTGAGTCACAGAGAGACCCTCTCCTGCACTTTAAAAACAGACCACCTCAGTGAGTGGAGGTGGTCGAGTAAACAAGAGTCTCTTTGTCTTTCAAGCGTACTTAAACACCTCAGCGATGGCCTGTCTTGTGGCAAATGATGGTGCCATATGTCACTAAACCGTTTTTTGGGGGTCGAGCGCAAAGTGCTCCTATCCTGCTGTAATCTCTCTTTGGGCTTCTAACCATGCCCATGTTACGTCAGCCACTTTCATTGGTTCGTGGGCTTGCCTTTTAAAATCTGCTTGCTTTCATTAGTGAAAGGCATGCATGCGTCAAGCCTTTTCCGGTGTTTAGCCCTCCTCGAGCGCACCAACCAACTACTGGAAACATACGAGGCTCTGTATTTTCAGCATGGTTTCTGGACTACATTTTCTCTTTATTTCACAGCACGATCGTGCTGGGTTTTACTCAGCAGGATTGCGCTTGTTTTGTTTCCAATTAATGTGCAAAGAAAAGTCTGGTTAGGAGTTTACAACGCTAATGGCTCTAACTCGACAAAATGTAAGACCCGTTGCATTGTGAATGCTTGTTTTCTTTGTCATTTTATCAATATCCCAAAAGGTACAAAACAGGGTCATGTCTGCTCTCAGCGTTCAACCCAATATACCCTATCTTGCTGAATATGGTGTCTGCGTGAGGAATTATTCTGCAATTTGTATTTATCCCCAAGAAATCGCCAAGCACTGACTGTCATGGTGGCATAAAAGCTGTCCAATGGACAGTATTGGATATTCTGAGATCATTAACAAGCGTATAATTTTGGGGTATTGTTGGCTCTTCTCATCCAGGCATTATCATCTGGTCCTGTCCATTATTAATGTTTCCAGGACATTATCAGCAGCACCTCAGTCGAAATGACAGAAAACCTCATCCAATGGAACCCATCCTGCTGCGGGCAGTGACCATCAAAGCGTCAATCACACACTACGTCATCAAGCACAGTAGCTGCCTCCTTCACACAACTGTTGATTCTATGCCGCAGGCATCTAGATAAAACAGCAGTGATTACACAAGGAATAAGCCTTTCACAAATGCTGCACGAACAAGAGAACATTATGCCGAACAGGTGCCACATTTGTTCCTGCATGCAGCGAAGAAGAAAGAAGACAGAGAAGATGGCAGCAAAGAAAGAAGACCGCAGCAAAGAACGAAGACAGCAATGAAGAAAGAAGATGGCAGAGAAGAAAGAAGACATCAGCGAAGAAAGAAGACAGCATGTAGAAAGAAAAAAGAAGTACCTTCAGCATCGTAGCCTGAGGAAGGACACTGGCCAGTGTCCAATGGCAAGTGACCGGAAGGAGTACTTGGTCTAGAGGCAACCCAAACATCAAAGAAGACAGCAGGAAGTGAAAAAGACGACATGCTGGCGAATCAGAAGCAAGTAAATTAGAGCGACATTGAACCAAGCCAATGGTAAGTGTAGGTAAGGAAGGGGCAGTGTCTTTGCCACTGTTATGTTTTTTATCAACAAAAGATTTCGCAAGCAGAGCGCACAAGCACGGAGCACGGAGGCAAAACTGAAAAACGGCTTTATTTAAAAATCAGTCACTGACATGGTGGTCTGCTGACTTTAGCAGGCCACCATCCCTGTGAGTGCCGGCCATTCCCAATGGGCTACAAATTGTGACCTCCCTTATGAATATTATTGAGGCAAGTCCCTTGCAACCCTTTTAGGAATCACAAACAGTGTCTCAGACACTGTCGTACATCAGTGTTTACGACTCGCGACTCACAAACAAAAGGCAAACACTGAGAGTCGTTCATCTGGCCCCTGGATATAGAACTTCACAACAGGACTAAGAGAATTCTACCAGAGAGTCGTTCCTTAAGCAAGTGACTTGGGTTGACTACCTTAAAAATCTATCTGATGGTCAAACATAGCTTGCATCTGGACTACTAAGACATGGCCTAATGAAAACAGTAACATAGCAGAAACAAAGGAGAGACTGAGCAAAGGAGAGAAAAAACATGGTGCTAAAGCCACAGGTGAGAGAAGCAGTCTTAAGAGCTTCAAAGCATCTAGTTGACACTGGTAGGCAGAATTCAAGAAAATGGGGTGGTCCACTTAGTGTGTATAACAGAGGAGTCAGACCAACAATACAGAGAGATGCACAGCATAGTACTGTGTCTGCCCACCACTTGTTTTTGGACACGTAAGAAGCAGTTTTGAGTGTAATATTTCCGCTGATTAAATTATGGTTTACCATAAATCACACAGTTACGAGTAAAGCTGATCATTAAACAGATAGTGATTTATGGAGACAGTGCTGTTCTTCTCACATCACCTTAGAAGGCCAAGTTGTTATTAGAATGTTCTTGACAATACATAACGCAACTATCCTGGCAGCCTACACATAATTATAGGCTTTTGCTAGCTGGCAAACATGGCACAAGTGCCTCATTAATGGTAGTTTACTGCATCCATAGGCTCAGAAAATCACTAACAATACAGTTGACACCTGGCCGGGATGGAAAGAAATTCTATTTTTACAAGACAAACTGTGAATCAAACTACTATGTTCAAAAGTCACCTGGTAATACCATCTTGGCAGATGGTGTTTTCTAGTGGAAAGACCTTTTACAGTTTCATAAGAACTGGTGTATTTGATGGCACACTTGCTACTCCAATAGAACCAGCTTCCCAAAAACAATGTCACCAAATGCAGGTTAACCTTAAATCCTTAGTGTTTAATAATCATGAAGTATTGTGTGAGAAGTACAGCTATGGTAATCAATTAAAAAACACACTGATGCCAGTGAGCATCATAGTTTTGTGAACTACAAAGAGTAACACAACTGATGGTAGTACTAAAGCTTTACAATGTACAGGCATGGCCTTCTTATGTTTTATGCTTCTTAATACTCTTACCTTCCAATCTGAAACAAACCTGTTGCCCTTTACCCCTCACATTCTATTTCAAAACATATCTATGTTATTGTAACTCCAAAAAGTAGCAACCACTCATAAAGGTCACTGTACCATCTCGCTGTTTTTAGTAATTTCAGCGGATTCTGAATGTTTCTGTTGGAAGGAAGCTTGCTGGTTTAGGCAAATGTTCAACATTTAAATTTCAAGGTTAAATAGTTTAGGCAGTAATGGATATTAGTCAATCACACGGTGAACAGATGTAAACTTAAATGGGAAAATTAAATAAAATGCATTTAGTATTCAGAGCATATATAATATACTATAAAAATGACCACACTTGCCTGATGTCTGTAACCGGAATGGCTGTCTCCCTCAACATTGTATCAAACAATTGCTTATTTCTAAAAGCGAGAAAAAAAAACAAGCATTTTAGAAGGTCCTGAATACTACACTACTATTGGTAAAAACATCACACTTGGAATTCTCCGAAATGTTACCATTGCTGGCTGTCATAACTAGCAGCCCATTGTTTTTAGAGGGTCTGGTTCCATTGTGAATGCAAGCGACCAATACAATATGCGCTTAGTTACACGATGATGGAGCAGAATGAACTTTGAAGGTGTCCCTGAAAAGCATGCTAGGTCAAATTAAAATGCTGAAGAGATTGTGCAGAGACAAAATACACCATACATAAGAATGTGCCACCCGCCATACCTCCAGAATCTATGCTGCAAGAGTGTGGACCAATCTCCCAAAAAAAAAAAAAAACATTCTGCCCCCTAGCTCACTAATGTCCATGAGGCTTTCAACATGCATCTTCCATTATTCTACCCGCTAAATCTCAACCTTCCTCTCCTTCCCAGCCCCCGCAGGAGGACTTCATCTCTTGACTGTCTTGTTTTGTAGCATAAGCACTGAGCTATCTATGTGCCAAGGCCTGCACAATACAAGTTCTATAATGAATACATGAATACCTGAAGGCTATAGACTCCAGTATGGCACGAACAAGATGGTGTTTGGTGGTGGAAGGCTTCAGGCCCATGAAAGAGGCACATGCACAAGGATCATTCACTGGAGCCTAGAATACATACTTGACAGTAAGAAGCACAGAACTGTCACCGATGTGGATGACTTGAAAGGAGTTGCAGGAGTAATACAGTAAAAACAACATATAATAAACACTTACATATAACCAAAAAGAGGCCGCGTATTGAGAGGAAGAAAATTGAGAGAATATATAAGCAGTGTAATGTGGTAAGTTCATAATAACATAACGTGACAATACTCAATTTACAGACTGACTGAGAATAAACTCTGGAGGTTTGCATCCTTAATACTTTCTGCTCCCACTATAACGACTCTAAATCAATCTCTATTTTTCTTGTAGACTGCAGGTGAGAATACATGTCATACAATCATATTCAAATGAGTTAAACTACTAGATGATTTCCACACCTGCTACACATACATTGACTGAACTCAAGGCACTTGTTGAAAAAGGTATGCAGGATGGCCAGATCAATCAATCTTTCAGAATAAGTGAAGACTATGTAAAGGATTTTCTTTTAGATTAATTGTATGCAAATGTATTACGAGTAGATATCATACAAATCTGGCTTAGATGCAGCTCTTGTGTATCTACTGTGCACATCAATGTGCTAACCCATGATCTAGTAGGCTCATGTGCATCTTATTCCATTGTTGTAGGAAACTGGGTTTACTGGTTGGGGGTGGGGACCCTTCTCAAGCAGTAACCACATTTCTTACCAGGGTGAAGCACAAGCAAACCCCAAATTTACCTGTGCCTAACTCTCTAGTAGTTCGGAACAAAAAGTAGTAAGACTCAACTTAATCTGTAAATTATTTGTGCAGCACTTAATAATGAAGTGAAAACAAACACAGCACAAATCAAATTTCTCAAAACTATTTTAAAAAATGAACTGAATAAATTATTTGACACCAAAAGGACAAAAATCCAACAACTAGACCCAGAGGTATGCAATTTTACAGGTTGTGTGAAAATCATGATCTACGAAGCAAAAATTGTGAAGTTATCTTGTTGCGGCATATCGGGTCCAAGGCCCATATGTTCAAAGGCATTTCCTAATGGTGCAAATCACTATTTCGGGCCGTAACAAAATGCAAAATTTATTTTTGGTATGTACAAAAGGCATGTGCGGTGGTGCAAAATGTGATTTCTATCTATTAGAAATCACATTTTGGAAATCGCAAGATAAGAAATCCCAAATAGGGAATTCCTAATTGTGAATCACTAACAAATGTACAACAATTTCCTAAGTGCGACTAGTCATAAAATGGCCCTTTAGGAAATACAATTTCCACTGATTCAGATCTGGTGGCAATCAGGTGCAAACTATAAAAAGGCACCCAAAATGCATCAGGCTATTTCACAATGGCGGCATTGGACATTCTGGGAAGAAGGATGAGGATTTTGACAGTGAGGCAGAGAAGGAGGAAGAGACAGGAGAGGATATTTAGGGTGAGGGTCACCCTGTTTGGACAGAGGAGGAGATTCATGAGAAGTATATACTCAGTAGTCAGGTGGTACTTGATTTAACTGCTGAGCTACAACCTCAGCTACAGGCTCCAACACTCGGAAGAAACGCAACCCCACCAGATGTGCAAGTATTGTGTTGCCTAAACCTCTTAGCCTCTGGCAGTTACCAGGAGGTCGTAGCAGTGGCAAGGGATGTCACAAAGTGTGCTGTCCAGGTTCTTTCACAGGTTCCAGGACATCATGTTAAGCAAAAAACAACCAGTGTATGTATCATTTCCCAATACCCCCAATCATTGTAACAAACAAAACTGATGTTCTACAGGGTAGCCCAGTTCCCCATTGTTACATGTTGTGTTGATGGCACACATATTGCCATATGTTCCCTCTCAGCTAATGCATTAATTCACAGGAACAGGAAAAGCTAACACTCCCTCAATGTACGGGTAGTGTGTGATCCCTCCTGTCTCATAACAGACCTTGTGGTCAGATTTCTAGGCAGCACCCACGACTCATTCATGTTCCGCCACAGTTTACTACATATCCAACTGGCACAGGGTGAATTTTTAGCGATAGCTTCCTACTAGGTAAGAGAATCACAGACACAATGCATACAGTGAGAAGGATGGTGTGTGTCATGTGACCTAATGGTGTACCTGCTTAAGCCCTTCAGATGACAGTGCATATGGCTTACGTCTCTGGTTCCTCACACCATACCTGACTCCACACACAAGAAGTGAAAGACAGTACACCAGGGCACACAGGACAACATGCCCCATCATAGAGAGGACATTAGATATCCTGAAGTCCCACCTCCATTGCCTACACAAGACCAATGGGGCACTACTGTACAGACCGGATACATGCTGCAAGATCGTCGTCACATGTGCCATGCTGCACAATATCGCAATGAGGGGGGCTCTGCACAACATCCCCATATAGCCTGAGTCTAACTCTGATGATGTGTTACCACCACTACAGGCACAGAAGGAGGGTATACGTGCAGCAGAAGGATGTGCACGACGCACAGAGATAACCAACAACTATTATTGAGGTAAGAGATGTGAAAGCCTCCTAAAATGAGACATCACAAATTATGGTAGTGATGGGTGCACAATTGAGTGAACACCTTTTATTCAGGTGGCAACAACAATGTTGCAAGCAAGGATCAACTACATTCTTGTGGATGATACCTTGTTAAAATAAGAACAACGAAGTAAATAAGATGAAATAAAAGAAGGCAAACCATCCCAACTAAGGCCCTCATTATGACCCTGGAGGTCCACTGCTGTGAGACCGGCGTTCCTGTCGCCGGGATACCCCCACAAACACCTCCGCACATCAGGCACACACAAAATCACACACAGACACCCCCCCACTCACACACATACAACATAGACACGCATACATACCCATACACATCACACATACACTCACCATCCCCCACCCCCTCCCTTCACCTACAACCATACAAACACAAACCTGGAGGCACTCACTCACACACCCCCTTACATTCACCCATGCACACCCCCCACCCCCCGTCCACATGTATACACACATGCATCATCATCACCACATTTACACACAGGCACACGTGCACACACAGACACTCTCCCCACTTCCTCCACATTCATGACAAGCATACACACTCACACAAACCCATCCACTCCCCCCCACCCCCCTCCCCTTGCAGACGGCCCTTACCTCATCCAACGAGTCGCTCCTCTGTTAGGGGACGGGACCGCGCTCCCACCGCCACGCCACCAGAAGACCACCACACAGAATTACTGGTTGTAATTCTGTGAGCGGTCTTTACCTGGCATGGCAGTGCGGAACTGCCTAAGTGCCGCTGACCGCCGTGATGAATGGCGCCAGATATCCGACCGCCGGCGGTGTGGATGTCCGGTGGCAGTCATAATACAGTGGTCGGAAGACCGCCAGAACTGGCAGTCTACCGGCGGCCTGGGCTTGGCAAAAGTCCGCCGCAGTCATAATGAGGGCTTAGTGTCTAGAGAGTCACTTCTTACGGCCCCTTGGGTTAGGTACTTTGTCATCAGCACTGGGTTGTAGGACTGTTGATGAGTCATTGCCAGACCTGTGGTGGCGTGAGTGCTTGGTACTCCATGGGTCGGGCATGGATATACCACTGAGGCTAAAGCCCTCCTCGCTCTCAGGTGAGGCTGGGATGTCGGGGATACAGAGGGTCTAGATGTTCTCCAGTGCGGTTGTGACTTGCACCAGCCAACAAGTGACATCATAACAGTAGTGTGCCATGTCCGTCTTGATATTGACAGTCCGCCTTGCCAGCGCTGAGGCTTCAGATGCCAGCCAGTTGACAGAGCAGGTGAATGTGTAAAAAGTGCCAGGTGCTGTCTGTGCCCCTGATGCTGCACACACTGCTCCCTCTCTATTGCTGCTAGGCACGTTCCTGCCCTTTCGCTATGTTGTGCAGCAACTTGACATGCATTGCAGTTGCCTGCTGACTATGACTATTTGCTTTGTCTTCAGAGG
Organism: Pleurodeles waltl; assembly: GCF_031143425.1. Classification (NCBI taxonomy): domain Eukaryota; kingdom Metazoa; phylum Chordata; class Amphibia; order Caudata; family Salamandridae; genus Pleurodeles; species Pleurodeles waltl. The sequence goes on along the minus strand of NC_090450.1, from coordinate 530,388,681 downwards.
CTGATTGGAGATGATGGACCTCTCCAAACCACTATACACAGGATGTGCATAAAATATGTCATCTAACACAGTCTCTGGACAACCTACTGAGATTTGGCCTCTGCACCTTCAAGGTGTCCTGTTCTCAGACGTTGTAGTGTCCCTGCTTTGCAACTATTCCTCTTTGCTGTCCTGAAACACTGGCAGTGGTGAGATGGCGGCTTACCTGCCAGTTGGAGATGGGGTGATGGGCTGAGGGAACTGAGGTGTTGTGACCTCAAGGACCACCTCAATGTCCAGTTTTGGCCTGGCAAAAGGTTTATTTTGCCAGTCCGAAATAAACTGCACACACAGGCTGTAATGGCAGGCCTAAGACATGTTTAAAAGACTACCTAAGTGGGTGTGACAACCAGTGCTGCAGTTCCACTCAGCATTTCATTTACAGGCCCCAGATACATGTAGTACCATTTTATTAGGGACTTACAAATAAAATAAATATGGCAATTTGGTGTAAGCCAGTTTCACCATGTTTAAAATAAAGCAAAAACACTCTAGCAAGAGTAGAGAAGTGTGCAGAGTACTAAGGCAAGCAAAATAAATTGAGCAAAAACAGGAGGATTGAAGGCAAAACATTAAGAAAAAAGAACACCAATGATATCTGGTCAAACACTTGCAACGCAAGTGGTCTTATCGCTCTCAATCCAAACTGGGTCGGAACCAGAACGTAAAGCATACCTGTACTACAATAAGTAGGTATTCTGAATTGTATCTACCTTTCCTGTAAACTAAATTGCTGTAAATTAATGCACATCAGGTCACAGGCCAACAATTGAGAATCCCTCAGAAACCATAGACATGATCTGCAGCTTTGTAAACAGTAATGCAGCACTCTGTCTTTCAGATAAGAGCGAAGATCGGACCTTAATGCCTTACTAACTTTACCTTATATTAGCTCCTGTCTATCAACTAATTCTCATGAAAACCAACAACTATCTTCTACTAACTCTTGTTACCTTCACTAATGCAGTCTACCAGCAACTTCCTCCTACCAACTCTCATCACCTGCCCAGTACTACTAATATCCAAATGCCAATTCGTGCCAGTGGGAACCATTAGTAATGTCAAACGTGACCACATCAAGTCATATTAATATTTGAAACACTGTTTTTCAAGTTTCAATTAAGGTACTTCATTGAGATGGTGATTCCAAGCACCTTGAAGTCATTGATTTAACATTGTATCTTACATCAGACTTACGGAGGTTCATCTTTTACCAATAAGCCAAGGCCATTCACCATCGACCCTAGTAAGCTCGGGCTTCTAACAGACTCCAGGCTCTATCACATACTAGCCTCTAACAAACCCATACCTCGAATCAAACCCCAAACACAGCCTAAGGCCAACTCCACAATCAACTAACTAGACATACGCTATAGAGTACCACCTCTTTCAATATATCACTATTGTAAACTCCTGTCTGGCCACCTACTGCCCCAGTCCCACTCCTGACACCTACTAACACTCATCTTACATCAATCTTCTCTTTGAACCACCTAACTTAATATTCTTCTAACAGATTTGGACCTCGCCTCATGTTCACCTCAAACTTACCCAGTCTTCCTCCTCTTACAATCTCCCATCACTGACTTAACTTTTATATTCTACCAGCAACTAGGTGTGAAGTTTCCAAAAACATTTGTTCTCTGAAAGATAAGGCCTCACCTGTGGCACAAGCTTTGCTTCACTAAGCATTCAACTTTATTTCACCCTACTGTTTTTATAAATATGTAAATTAGTAAAAGAAGCTTTAACACCTGATTCTACCCAGCAAATTTAGGAACGGGTTTACATATGTTTCAAAAAGCTGTCTTACCTGTAGCCCACTGAAGGAAGGAACAAAATAAACACCATCACAATCGGGCAAACCTTTTGCCATTTTTGCTGTATCTTCAGCATTGTCAAACAAATCTGTAATGCATAAAAAATACTACATGATTCACAATTCAACTTTAGGGCTAACATCTCTAGGAAAAATGAAAAAAGTCTATTAAAGTATATATTATGAAAGACCTTATGCTAGCACATTCAAATTTGATCAAATTCTCGGCTCTGCTAACCATTTGTGACTATTAAGATCCACCTTAACTTAAACAATCAAATGGAATATCCACCTTCTAAGCTGCTCTTAAAGCTTATAATTCAGGATCATAGACAGGATTCTCAAATTAAAATATGAACAGCCTATTGTAAGCATTTCCTAAAGAATTACCACTCATGCTCTATACGGAATGTTTCTGACGAAAACAACAAACAATTAACATAATAGGTAAAGCTCTTCTACCAAGGACTATGTAATAATTACATTGTCTATTTATTGTGACGTACGTATATCCACATGAAATATTGATACAAACCTTTTGCTATAAACAATGAACACAAACAATATATTGATAAAAATAAACACTGGAGGATAAAAAAAATGAAAAAGGCTTTTCCAGGGATAAAGGGGCAAAATCCTGCCTTCACTACGTCAGATCATTCTTACAGAGCCACAGAGCACCCAATATTTCAGAAATTATGCAATCACTGTGAAATCAGAAAACAAAAACTCAAGGTCCTATCAGCTCTCAAGTTGGTAGCAAGGCCCCGCTTCACCCACAAATGCATGCAGGAGAGTGCTCCAAAAGCCTGAGCAAAAAAACATAATACATTAGTGGTTGTGCTTATACATAAAAGCCCATAAACAGGCTCTCCACCACAGACCATCTTAAATGTAGATATATCTTTTGCTCTCCACAGAACATAACTCTCAAACATGATTCCTGTTAACATCTACAAGCAACCACTTACCATACTAAAGAAAACATGGCCTACCGTATATAAATAGTTCATGTAAAGTACATCTTGATGCAATTAATTAAAGTGTGCTGAGCATTCTGCATTCATTCACCAAAAATTAATGGTGTTATATGTGTGGATTTAGATGAATTTCCTTAGGAGGACAGGGTTGAGTGATTTAGTGGCAGGACATAGTTTTACAGTTCCTGAATATTGTTGGAAGGTCCCATTCCTAACCTCTCCTAGCCTATGTAAAATTTTAAGGGATGGCAGAGACTTAAATATATGAGTGGGAGGAAAGGATGGTTCTTTAAACAAGGATGGAGTTCTGGGACCACCATGAGGGACTAAAGGAAGGCTGGAAGGAATAAGGACTTTCTCCTCAGGTCTCAGGAATATCAGTAGACTGACCAAAATGAGAAAACAGATAGCAGGGAGCCAGTCTCATTATCTGCCTTGATTAACTGATCATGTAGATAGAAAAGGTCACAATGCTGTGGCGGAAATTGTCAACGGCATCCTGGATTGAACGCCTTTGATGGAGGGAAGGCACTATTCTTGTTGGCACTGAGCAACGCTCTGTGAACCGCAACTTCAGGGTGGAGCAGGGATATCACTTGAGCTTATCCATTGGAAACTATAGCCTTAAATGAGAAGTCTCAACAGGAGACTCTTTGAAAGGGCTATGAAAAGTAAGTTAGTGAAAAAGGTTGGCTGTAAACAATTTGATAGCAAAGAGCAGCTGTCACTAACCACATATTCCAAAATGATGTATTATTTAATGACTGCAAGGGTTTCATCACAAAGGTCTGAGACACATTTGATGATGTTCCCATATCATAATGTCTACGTATTTATCTTTGATGTCTTCAAAGAATAACCTCTGGTTGCACTGTTGCCAGCACCTGCATTTGCAATACATCCATTATTTATTAATTGCTATTGCCCTTCAGGAGATTTCAGAAGTAGGCAAAATAATACGAATTATGTTTTCTTCTAATCATAGCATTCCATTGTATCTCTCACAGTGGGTCCTTGAGGTGTAGTAATGTTTTTATCTTTTTATTTTAAAGACCCATACAATGTGATTGACACATAAGCTGACACAAGTTGGCATCCACTTTTCAATAAATACAAATTAAAACTGAAATACTAATTTGGTATCTAAAATAAATTTGTGCTCAATGTAACAATAGAACAGGATAACACATTTTCTGGTAGAGACTATCTAGTTGCAGATTCATCAGCTTTTGAGTACTCCCTAGGTAACAGAAGAAATCCCAAAACATTTCAGCAGTACCTCTGAGAAATGTGGCGCCATGCAGCTCCGCACTGATGCCATTCTACTTCGGAAATTATATGCAAAGGTTATATAGGCACCACTCCTGCACGCTGTCATTTGCTTTCAAGACTGTCTGCGTCCCCAGACACAGAGCCCCTAATGCATATTGGTAGACCGTGTACAGATTCATAGACTTAGGATCGTATTGATGTGTGGCATCCAATCAGACAATGGGGTGGATAGAAGGTTCGGTAAGGAATCTGTGACTAGATAGAGTCTCTACCAGAAAGAACGTAACCAAAGGTAAGTAATTTATTTTTCTAATGCAGACTTCTAGCCATCGATTCTTCACCTTTTGAATAGACACCAAAGTCCTACCTATTTGGAGTTGGGTCTGTGAATGGTCTAATACCAGAAAGTCTTGCAGGATTAAGAGGGCAAAATGCCCCTCCTGACAAACCTGACTATCTAGGCAATAGTGCTTTGTGATTGTATGTAGGGATGCCCATGTAGCATCTGCCAAATGTCTAGGACAGGGACTCAGCTTGCCAACGCAACGGCAGCAGCTCTTGCCCTGGCCGAATGAGCATGATCTAGCAGGAGATAGTTCTCTTCTGCGATGCCTTGTCCTTTTTCACTCCAAAGAATCCTACAAAGAGCTGATTGTCCCCCTGGTGTTCTGTGGCACGATCAATGTGTGTTGGGGTCCAAGCAAAGGAGTCTCTCCTTATCAGAGCAGTGTGGCAGGGCATTGAATGCCAGCAGGAGTGATGGTATGACTGATGTGGAAGAGCATCACAACTTTCAGCAGGAAGGTTGCCCGAGCCAGTAGAACCAATTTGTCTTGGAAGAAGGTAGAGTATGTTGGAGTGACACAGTCTGAAGCTCACTCTCGGGTGATGGCGAGAAGGAACAGAGTCTTAAGAGTCAGGAGCTGCAAGGGACAGCTGGTAAATGGCTTGAACAGAATGCACATCAGATAAGTTAGGACTATATTAAAGCCTCATTGAGAAATTACAAAGGCTGCCCTTTCAAAAATCGCATCACTGTGACTTAAAAAAGCAAGGGCTGATCTGGCACCTGTACAAATACCAAAAGGGCCCCATAGATGATCCTTAACTGTGACCAAAGCCTAGCCTGGCAAGAGACACAACATACAAGAAAATGTCAGATAACTTTGCCTTGGATAAGTCTAGTGTGTTCTACACCAAACCACAAATTTGTCCCAGGGATAGGCATATACAGTTTTTGTTGAGGGATACCGGCTGTTAAGATGACATCATAAACTTCCAGCAGAAAGTCAAAGGAGTTCAGTTGTCACACCTCAATCTCCAAGCATGAAGGTGGAGATTGTAAAGGCCTGGGTGCAGAACCCTGCCTTGCTGCTCCAACAGGCTGGGCAGCCTGATCAGAGGAGAAATGCTCAAGCCATTGAGTTCTGATTACCATACTCCCTGTGCCCAATCCAGAACCACTATGATTACTTGGTCCCGGTTAGTCTTGATCTTCTTGAGTACTAGGGTTGAAGTGTTATCAAGAAAAGGCATACAAAAGTTCTGAGGGCCATTTGAGACGGGATGCGTATAAGAGCAAGTGAATCCTTAGAAACAGGCAGAAGTTTTGTAATTGCACATTCTCAGCAGTGGCGAAGAGATCAAGCCAAAGTTCTCCCCATTTGCGGAAGAGATCTTGCGCCAGAAATGGGTGCAACTGCCATTCGTGATCCGCTAGGCACAAACGGTTGAGCTCATCCGACCTGATATTCAATGACTCTGGCGTTGGTTCACCATCAGGAAAATTCCTTGGTGGTCAACCATTTCAGAGGTGCAAGGCCTCCTGATGCAGGATCTGCAACCCCCTCCCTCCCTGTTTGGTGCAGTACCACATGGCAGTGGTGTTGTCTGTGAGTACCTCTACGAGCCTCTCCTTGATGGATGGTGTTAAAAATGGGGCCTCTAGTTGGCAGTGATTTCCACCCTGTCCAAGAAGGGACCCTCACTCTATTCAGGATAAAGGAGTCACACAGCTAAGATAACCCCTGCTCAGCCCCTTGGTAGCTTGGCTCAAGAAGTTAGGCTTATTTCAGAGGCAATGTGTAAACTGCATGTACACACACACACAGCCACACAGTAACACAGTGAAAACACCACAAAAGTACTCCACACCAGTTTTAAAAAATAGCCAATATTTATCGGAGTAAAACAAGACCAAAATGACAAAAATCCACCATACACAAGATACCAACTGGGGCTATCAAAATGAATGGTTTGACAGAGTCACTTTCAACAGTCCAGCACCACCCGTGAGGGGCGGCAGCCGGCCACGGAGTCATGTAGACCCTGTTTACAGTACCTTTGAAAACGATGTGGAAACAAAGACGTTACACGGAGTCAGGGAGGTGAGGCATCACTTGAGCCAGTGCAGCATCAGTTCCTTATTGCCATCGGGGAGGTGAGGTGTTGGTCCCTTACTGCTAGGCAGGAGAGGTGAGGCAGCTGTTCGTGACGGTTCCAGAGGAGGTGATGTGGTGCTGGTGGCGATGAATCAGTTCCTTATGACAAGGCGGGGTAGATGAAACCAGCAGGTCAAGACATGAGGCCTCAACTTTGCAGTGTCGCAATCACACCACGGGCCACATGTACTGTGGCGGACTCAGAGTCAGGTGCCACAGACGTCAGTGACACAGCACTCTGGACTCACGATGTAGCAGGACTTCGGAGGCACTGCGGCAGTTTCGGGCCTGCGTTGCAGGTCGCGGTCGTTGCACTCACCATGGGCCATGGCTTAGGTGCAGGCAGCGGCGAAGGGTCAAAGACTGGCACCAGTTCTGAAATCATTCTGGAAGTGGATACACTAGATTCTTCCTTTTTGCACCAGATCTAACTCCCAAGAGCCCAGGAACTGGATTTGGCACCACTTGGCAAGTCAGGACTTTCAGCAATAGAGCCCAGGCACTGGCAGGTGAAGTTTATGTATCTGAGACTTCTTAACAGGAGGCAAGCTCAGCAATGCCCTTGGAGGACCTTTAGAAGCAGGATGGAGAAAGGCAAGTTGAGACCTTTCGCTCCCAGGACAGAAGCAGAAGGCCAGCACAACAAAGCAACAGGCAGAGTGGCAGTCCTACAGCATCCAGCTCTTCTTCCTAGTAGAATTTTCCTCAGTTCTGAAGGACTCTAACTATGTGGTGTCAGAGGTCTAGTACTTATACCCAATTCTGTCTTTGAAGTAGACAAACTTCAAAGAGAAGTTTTTGTAGTGCACAAGACTCTGCCTTTCCCTACCCTGGCCCCAGACACACTCCAGGGGCTTGGGGACTGCTTTGTGTGAGGACAGGCACAGCCCTATTCAGGCGCATGTGTCAGCTCCTCCCACCACTCCAGCTCAGGAAGACCCATCGGGAAATGCAGATCACATCTCAGCTCCCTTTGACTGTCTAGAGTGAATGCAGAAACAGTCCAACTGTCATTCAGACCCAGACGTCTATTCATCAGGCAGGCAGTGGCACAGAATGGTTAAGCAAGAAAATGCCCACTTTCTAAAAGTGGTATTTTCAAACTCACAGTTCAAAAACCAACTTCACCAAAAGATACATTTTTAAACTGTGAGTTCATAAACCCCAAACCCTATATCCCTATCTCCTCACAATGGGAAATTACACTTAACAGATAATTCAAGGTAATTCAAATGTTACCCTATGGGAAAGTCCTTGCAATAGTGAAAAATGAGTTTAGCAGTATGTCACAATCAGGACATGATAAACAAACCAGTACATGTCCTACCTTTTAAAAACCCTGCCCTTGGGCCTACGTTAAAGGTGATGTACATGTAGTAAAATGGAAGGTTTGGGCCTGGCAAGTGGGTGCACTTGCCAGGTCGAAATGGCAGTTTAAAACTGCACACGCAGACACTGCAATGGCAGGCGTGAGACTTGTTTGCAGGGCTACACATGTGGATGGCACAATCAGTGCTACAGGCCCACAGGTAGCATTTGGTTTACAAACCCTGGGCACCTCTTGTGCACTGTACTAGGCACTTACAAGTAAACCACATAGGCCAATCATGGAGAAACTAATCACCAATACAATTTACACAGGTAGCACTTGCACTTTAGCACTGGTTAGCAGTAGTAAAGTGCACAGAGTCCTAAAGCCAGCAAACACAAAATTCTACACAGGATCAAAAACATGAGGCCAGATGCAAAAAGACAGGGGAAACAACGTCAATTGCTGACAGGTTTAACAGATGGAAGGCTTTCAGTGCCAAACGGATGGTCCGTAGTTTCATAAGGATGATGTGTGTCAATACTCCACCGGAGACTGAAACATCTGATATCCACCTCTTCCAAATAGCCACCTTAACACAGAAGTGATGCATCTGTCACCACTGTCAGGTCGGGGTGAGTAAGGGAGAGGGGTCTGCCGCTGACCAAATTGCAGTTCCAGCAGTCACCACTGAAGATCTTTTGCAGTCTACTCTGAAATCTGAACGTGGTCGGAGAGGGCTTTTTGATGTTGGCCCAGTGGGACTTCAGATCCTACTGCATAGCCCGCATATGCCACCTGGCATGCTCAACAGGTGCAAGAGAGGCCATCAGTCCCAGCAGCCTCAGAGTCGACCTCACTGAAATCCAAGAGTGAGGCTGAAAGTTTAGGATTGTAGCCTGAATGACCTGGACTCTCTATTTCAGGAGAAAGGCATAAAACCAAACTGAGTCCAGAATGGCTCCAATGAAATGGAGTCAGGTGTGGCTTTGTCACATTGATAGTGAATTCCAAGGAGGACAGGGGGTTCGCTGTAGTCTGGAGGTGGTTGAAGACTGCCTGGGGTGAACCTTCCTTCAACAACCAGTCATCGTGGTAGGGGATTACTGGCACCCATGAAACTTTTCTCAAAAAGAAAGGAACTGATGTCAGCGTGCAGAAGTGGTGCCTATATGGCCCCGTCCTTTCCAGATTGAGCAGCATCAGTGCAAAGCCTTACGGTGCCACCTTCTGACGAGCAGAGGTACTGCTGAAAAGTTTCCATATCCAGTCTTATGCCTAGGGAATATTCAAAAGGTGAGGAATCTGCAGTTAGAAATCCCTATCAGAAAATAAATTTAGCCACAGAAAAAAATATAATTATACCACTTACTTAGTGTCTGAGCCCATTTAATGGCTGTGCCAGTGTCTGATGCATTACCTTCTGCTAAACAGACAAGTTCTGGGCCAATCTTCCAGCCAATCAAAGGGTAAAGACCTTTACGAATACAAAATAAGTTGTAGTCAACATCAAATAGATATTTCAAAGATTATATTATACAATACAAGTGGGAAATACATAGGTAACAAATGATAAAGACAAAAGCTCACCTGGTCCACAGCACTGAGAAGCTGCTCTGGACCACTGTTTCTTCCCTCATGTTCTGTCCCTCATCCTTTAATACTATACTCGCCATTGATGATTCCCTGTGAATGTCCTGTACACACGTGTACATGTTGCTTGACCACCGGAATGTCTTCCTGTCTCAGTTACTCATTTCCCCATATCTGGCTGTATCACTCATCCAACACAACACCGTGACACATTACCCTTCTCTGACCACTTCCTGGCATGTTTCCCTGTCCATCCCATCATGGTTGCTTTTCCCATCCTCTTGACTGTCCTATTTATCATGCCATTTTCTCATGAGTCTCTCTTCTATCCTGTGTTACTCAAACAAATTACTACATTTTCTCTTCAAATAGTTTCTGCAGCACAGTTAATGCTCTGATCAGGCACTGTAGTTCTAGTCACAAGGAAGCGTGCCAATTTCAGTTCCCTCTTTTTTAGTTCTTTGATTATCCACATAACTTTTGTTATCACAAAGAGCCACATGGAAAGTTATGGGAAACCAGGTCTACTCATCCATGAGCCAAATTTCAGACTGCGGTGAAACTAGAGTACTGGGAGCACTATTTATTTTGTATTGAATGTATTTATAAAGTGTGAGCCTAGCTACAAAGTATAGCAGAGAGCTCTACAGCCGGATAGGAAACCCACAACGACAGCTATGAAGACAAGCAGGTATGTTAGCAAGGAGAACAATGAGCACATACACCTTCCAAAAACACCTGGAATATAGTTTCAGAATAGGGTTTGCCAGGTGGCTGCTAGGGATACAGATTAAGATGGTAAAAAAGGTTATGAAGATTTGGGTTTCTGCAGCTTTTCTGAACTGCAGCAGCGAAGGAGTTAGGATGAGGGGCAAAGGGGAGTCCAGAGTTCCTGGTTCATATGAAGTTTTGTGGCATGTGCTTCATCAGCACGTTATTGGATTTACTGCCTGTCATAGGCGTGCTGACAACAGTGGAGACACACTGGGCAGGTTGCATTTAGATACACGATAATTAAGTAGTCGCCGCAGTTACAACATTATTTGTTTTTATGGCTCTCTTCCAGTGTCCTTAAAGCATTGAAAACCCACAACACACTTGATGGAAGCTTGGCAGTCCAACTAAATGTGGCAGGTCGGATCTGACAGCGGACCAGGTTTGGGTGTTTTTAATTTTCAACATGGCTACTCTGAAGCTCAGTTAGAACTGCTAAAGCTGATAACATGCAAAGCACATACAGATGCCGATCAAGACCCCACTAATATTGCAGATTTCAATCAGATGCACGGTCAATCGTTGTATCACGTAATGAACTGTAAAAGAAAATTGAGCAAAATGTCCTGGGGGATCTTTCCTTAAGTATTTTTTTATTTTCATTTTGGGGGGTGTTGTATTGGTTAAAACATAGCCCAACTGGCAGCTTCCAATGATTGTTGTGTGATACATTTTATGAGGAAGAACAGTGCAGCACTTTTCGATATACCCACAAATGAAGAGCATTTTACTTGCATATCCATAAATACAACAATAAAATAGATGTAGTATTTCAATTTACCTCCTATAGATGTATGAAGTGTATCCCCAGTATTAATGGCCATAAAAGTGCCTGTTCCCATGGTGAGTTTAACATTTCCGATGTCAAAACAGCATTCTCCAAACATAGCCGACTGCTGGTCGGCTACCTGTAAAAGAAATGGTTCAAGTGTTCAACCACACTTTAGGCACAGCTCCTTTGAACACAGAACAACATTCTTGCTTAAAAATCAAGTTTGCAAAGAAAAATTACTCCAAAATATCTTTAAAATTCTTTGAAATCAATCAGCATTTTGTCATAGTTCCAAGTTATGCCACAAACTAAGCAAGGGGTCAAGTTCATAGAACAATGTATATATGTTTTCTATTTGTAGAGCACAAACCTAACTCCGCTAAGGGGGGAGGGGGATGATCTCAGGAAGATACACTTGTGTTCCATGTCCCATAACACTGCCTGAAATATTTGTTACTCACCCCTAGAACAAGCCTTACAGCCCTAAGGCAGGGTGCATTAGATTACAGGCTAGGACATGTATACATGGGCAAATATGGCCCTACTATGTATATGATGATTCTGAGACATAGTAAGTGATCAGCGAAGCCATTTTAAATATATGTGCAAGACGCTGGTCAATAGGAATTCCCCAGCTACATGATGGCTTCACTGAAACTAGTATTAATTAACCCTCACTGATTCCAGTGATGGATTTAATAATACATGCACTCAGAGGGCACAATACTTACCAAGTACTGGTGTTCTAACTGACTAGTTCTAGCCAGTCTGTCACCAGCAGACTGGTTTCTAACCCCCAAGGCTGACAGACTTTGCTCTCTGGCAGTCAGGAACAAAGCATTCTCTGGTAGGGGTGTTAACACACCCCTCCCAGCAGGATGACCTCAAATCTATTCCAAGGCAGGAGACTTCAAAGATCTGGCTTCCCTCAGAACGGAAATGCCAACCCACTCCCCCACACCAGGGCCCATTTGGCATTTGGACATGTGAGAAAATGAGCTATGCAGGAGGCGTGTAGCACTGCCAGGCTGGACACACCTCTAGGGCGACCAGCCTGATATGAACATAACCTTAGGATTTCCTCCATCTTGTGGATGGTGAAATTAGGCATTTTGGGACAATGTATTGCCCTTTCCCCAAAGGAAATGGCCATCCAGGGGACATAGTGACCCCAAGGGTATGTAGCCCATCGACTACTACACTTCACTCCCCTTAACGCTCCTAAATCGAGTATTTAGGGGACCCCCTGATACCAGGAAAGTAGATCTTCGCTGGACATAAAAGAAGGAGTGGACAAGAAGCCTGCTGACCCAAGAACCGAGAAGTACGACTGACTTGGTACCAACTGTGCAAGCTGCACCTGACCTTTATGGAGCAACTAACCTGTCTTGACACTGCAGCCTCCAAGAAACCGGGAGAGCTGCCAGTGCTTCGCAAATCGCCAAGAACTCCCTTGGAACAGAGGAGCTGCTTCACTGCATCTGCAGGCACCCAAAGAAGAACTGTGAGGACCCAGGACCACCAAAATCTGATGCTGGACATTATCACTGCACCAGAGCCTCCTAGCCCAAGCTGAAGTGGGCCAACAGTGTCAGTGTGGTTCCCAGGCCCTTCAGAGACGAAGCCCTCCTTCAGTTCGCCCACAGTGGAGTTCCTGACGGCAGCTGCAGCCTCTGAATGAAGGCCCCCGCAACTGCAACCGCCTCCGGTGATGGAAACCCACTGCACCTCTGCACTCAGACACCCCAGACCGAGGAGAAGAGAACCATTGGTTTCCATACATCCACTTGTTGGTTCAGCCGGGCTGGTCCCTAAGTCGATGCCTGCAGCCTGTTTCTGTGGGACCTCTCTATCGCGACCGCCACCTGTGACAGGAACCTGATGGTCCAAGATACCTCTGCACCTGACCGCCCCGGACGGAGAAGAGGACCACAGGTGTCTCTATGTCCCCGAGCATCTCAATACTTGAACCCCCTTGGTAGTTCACCCAGCTGGACTTCCAGTCGCTACACGCAGCCTGTGTGACCGGCTGCCCTGTGTAAGTCAACGGGGATCGGTCCAAAGCTGAATTGCACCACTGCAGCCGGCTGCCCCAGTGCTGCCCAAGGTGTCCTATTGGTGTGGCCTAGGGCCCTGCCCTGTACTCACCTTAAGTCCATATGCAGTATATGTTTTTCCCCCAGAGGATAACATCACTGCTCCACAAATTGCACTGTCAACTTTTAAAAACTGTAAAATTTCATAACTAGTAAAGCACTTACCTGATTCGGATGATCTTGGTTTATCTATATTTAAATAGAAGTATGTGTTATTGTAATAAATTGGTGTTAGATTTCTTTATTTAGTGTGTGGCTCACTTACTGCCCATGTGTAGGCATTACATGCTTAGCACTACCCTCAGATATGTCGAACTGCACGCCCACACTGCCACAAAAGAAAGCATTTGGGGTGTTATTTGTGCCTCTGTAATTCCGCTGGGGTTTGTCTGGACTCTTTACAAAGTGTACATCTATTTGGTCCACTATATAAAGAGCCAGCTCCCTACGGATGGCTGGCTGAAATGGCTTTTCTGATATTAAAACTCAGAAGATTCAGCAATGATTATCTCTAAGAGATTGCCAGTCACAGGGTCTCAACTCTGCATGGTGCATGTCCTACCCTGTTGGTGCAGCCCATGGCATCAGACTCATGGAAATAGGAGTACATGCAGTGCTTTGGCTGATCTCAGCACATTTCCTGGTGCGAGCAGGGTTAGGCAATGCTACCAAGTGAGGTTATTGCCAGCCAGATCACGGACTCTAGCAGTAAATTTCTTCTTATCAAATAACTGCAGTGACTGAGGACTCGGGACTGACTCATGATTCTGAGGCTTGGGAACTGATAATGCACGGAAGCCACAGCACTCCTTGGTGGTGGTGGGGATTCAGTGCTGTGGGCACTCCAACTCTTACCTAGTGTCCTTAGGCACAGACTTCTGACTCGCATCACTCAGTATGTCCCTTGGTTTTGCTTTTGATCTGGTGGGTGCATTGCGCTCACCGGTTGCAGAGAGTTTACAAGGGCACTACCTCAAACTTGTGCAATCAGTACACCAGGAGAATAAGAGGAATCCTACTCAACTGATTCACTGCAGTTGAACGAAGGTGAGGAGCACCTCCCTCTTTCTGGAAACCAGGAGAGACAACCTCGAATATTTTCCAGGCAGCAGGATAAGCAGAGGTGGGTGTCAGTTCGAGTATCGGCTGGGAAAAGATGGCACGTCATGAAATAAAGAAATCCAATATAGAGTTACCTCTGTGTGATCAGGTTCTTGAACTGATGCAGAGAAATTGACAATATAAACTAACTTAACATGAAATGTATGAAGCTTAGCAGGGCAGATTTAGTATACACTGCAACAAGCTGCCCAGCATCGTGATCACTATGCACTACCAGCATTTTTCTCAATGACTGCAATTCCAGTGTCAGAAACGTTACCCAGGGACTCTGAAAATGCTCATAGCACCAAACCGGCATGGCCTGAAGAAAAGTTACTTGGGGCAGACTGAGAATCAATTTAAGGGTGGAGAGGTGGTACAGGATACAAACAACAAAATACAGAAGACAAATGAATCAGAGGAGGAAGTGGAACAAGTATGTCAGAAAAGTGAAAGAGAAGGGGCTGGGTGAGATGGTGAAGTAAAAGACAAGGGGACACAAAAGATGATTTTATATGGTTAAGGAACGCTAAAGGGTGGAAAAGTGGAAGTAGAGGCAGCAAGTGTGATGCGAAAAGAGGTTGAGGCAGACCAGCCAGCTTCTAAACGTTTTTCCCTGTGGGAGAAGAGGGGATGAAGCCTTGGAAAGAGGCAGGGTGTTTCTGCTGAGAACAGCTTGATAGGTACTTCTACTCTCACTAGGGCCCCTTCCAAAAAAATAAAAAAGCAAAAGCTGCTATCACTATGTCCAGATGATGTTTTAAAACCTGCAATGGACACCAGCTGCACAGACAAGCAGACATAAGCTAGAAACCTCCTCAGAGCAGGGATTTCCATCCCAACATGCCTTATACAGTGCAATATTGGCTCTTGACCGGGAGACCAGATGAAGAGTGGCAATGTTGTGTGACACACAATGGCACTGTGCAAGTTGGTAGGTCTGGTTAAAGGATTCACATTGAGGGTACATAGGTCTCCCCACTGCAAAAGGGGTTCACTGCAATTTCCTTGTGCAAAATTAGTTGATGGAAAGAAGGCCACTACTCTATTTTAGCAAGGACAAACACACTCAAAGAAGACAAACATTGCAGTGGAATTTTCCCTGTGGAGTTGATTAACAGACCAATATTTTGCACAGTTGCCTAAACAGGCACGGAAGAGATGTAGAAAGCCTCTCAGATAAGAGCCTCTTATGTGCCGTTGAGCTTTTTTGGAGATCAACAGCGTTGAGCGGAGATTATGTCATAACTGCTTAGAGGGAAATGGAAGCCATCTTATCGTGCCTTTGTGGCTAAATGGGGGCCAAAGTACCCATTCTCACTGGATGAGCCTCCACTGGTTTAGTCACTACGGAAAACAAAACAGGGCCATGTGAAGGGATCCCTCCTCTTCATGTTTCCCAGAGTCACTCCCCATGTCTTCCCTCTCTTGCAGGCCTGACACTATGTCCCCCAATCCAAGAACTTAAATAAGTCAGGTGAGGGAGGAACCATGGTGTCTGGGAGTGGAAAGCTTGCATTGGAAATGTTTTAGGCCTGTGCCAACGAGAAGACAGTGGTGATGGTGCAGGCACCATCTATAGAGGATCTGAAGGTGCTGCAGGTTTGGAAACCAGATGCAAGAGGAGAAAGCAGGCACCTGGAGCAGGAGGCAGTACTGGAGGAACCAAGGAGATTCGGGAGCCAGAGGTAGTGGAACCCATGCCAAAGTTGTAAGATTGCCACGAGTTAATTAAAAAAAGAACTCCTTAACATGAAAAAAACCTCTTCACGAAAATCTCAATGAGAACAGCAACTTTGTTTTCTCTTTATTATACCTCAGACTTGAGCAGAAGCCCCTACAGGATTGGTAGGAATGCCCTTGTCTTGGGCAGGTAAGGTATATGAGAGGGGGGAAAAGGCTCTATATCCCCCAGTCATGATAAACAAACAGTTAGTCGGAACCACTTCCCCAACAGTACCTTGGTCAGTTCACCTGCTCCTAGCTTTACGTTTGTCAGATACACTGGCACACTATCTAGAAGTAGTTTCTATGACATGCAGAATTCTGTAAATAGTAATTCATTTCTATATGTGTTTTCTGTAAATAGTAATTCATTTCTATATGTGTGCCAAGTTGTTGACACCCACAGAGCATTGTGAAGGTGTTGTATGTCTACAAATCAACAGGTTTATCTCATGGAAAGGTTGACATGTACCTACCAAAGCCATTATTGGTATGGAAACACCAAATATACTTGCATCAACTGATCCAAAGTTGTGACTGTAAGTGAAAAACAAAAGGTTCATAAATTCAGTCATAAACATACCTGTACAGTAAAATGTAGCCAGTGTTAAACTAATCAGTGTTTAACAGATAGCAAAATACAGTTGCGTATGAATAAAAAAAAAATGTAACCAAACACAAGGGAGTGGTAAGCGTTGGCAAGGAATATTAGCAGCAGCTGTTAGGTGCACAAGTGAGCACGCATGGTGTTCTGAAGAGTCC
Source organism: Pleurodeles waltl (assembly GCF_031143425.1). Classification (NCBI taxonomy): domain Eukaryota; kingdom Metazoa; phylum Chordata; class Amphibia; order Caudata; family Salamandridae; genus Pleurodeles; species Pleurodeles waltl. The sequence continues at coordinate 530,371,998 of NC_090450.1, read as the reverse complement.
AGTGGCAGTCTTACACATAGTGCTCCAGGCCACAACGGGCGTATGTATCTGCTTTTTGCGCCCTGGGCTCTATGGTATTATAGAATGAGCTGCAGACGCTTGTGCAGCCACTTCTGTAATGATAGCACTGGCGCACACATAGCGCAAGCACTATCCTGAAAGGGAGCCCCTTGATTTGCATGGAGACCTGGCCACATACAAATGAGGGAATAACTTTACCTCTGTGTCCACACCGTATTACCGACGCAAGCGCAGAAGCAAACATGCCTTAGACGGCACACTGACAGTGTGCTACAAAACGATTGCCCAGTCAGGATGATCCCTAAGAGCAGCACTCACAAAGGATGAAAGGGGGTCTCATGGACCTCTACTGCCAGACTACTCCTTGCAGGTAGATACAGTCACTCATTGCACTTGCCTGCAGGGGGTCTCTATCCTCTCTTTGAAGTGCAGGCGGGATACCACCTGCATAGAGAAACACAGAGTGACTTTGAAGCAGCTACTGTGTATTTCAATGAATATGCTGCCCAGGGCAGCTCAGGTTTGTGGCTGTCCTGAGTGCAGTGCATTCATTGTAATGGGGCGCACTGTCTCTTTTTGTACCTGATGCACCTGCTTAAAGGCACGCAGTGGCAAAAACAAGGACAGTGCACCCTATTTGTAATACAAGCCCAGTGTATATTAAAGTGGCCCTTCAGGAAAAGATTTTAATGTACTGCAAACATGAATCAAAGGTTTGCCACTGTTTGAGGGCATTCTTTATTCATGGGACACATCGTTATTTCATTTTATGCAATCTTCAGTATAATAATGACTACGGTTAGGTTGTAATAATTTGCTCAGTAAAACCAAAGAAAAAGAATAAAAAAGTACAAAAGGTTACAGTTTTTTCACCAAGGCAGACAGACCCCTCCCTCTACATGGGTGAAAGAAATTTCAATGTGTTACAAATGACTATTTAGAATTTCTGGTGATTACATACTATGTTTACATTAATAAAAATTCCTTGATACAAGTATTCTATTTCATGGACAGCGCCAAAAGTATGCCAAACTAGTGAGAAGCACAAATAGAGATGAAAAAGAGAACTCCAGAAAGTAAACTTCTAATTGAGGATACTTAATATAAAATCAAAACAAAGTTGAGATAAACGAAAAAAGTCCAAACCCAATTACAACCAAGATGGACTGCACTCATGGTGCAGCAAACAGCATTAAAGACAAACCCAGAACAAAACATGGCCAATGCCTAGTGAATTGGCTGTTTGCAGGCAGCTGTACAATGACAGGCAGAAGCAGTGCTCAACTTGTGCTCGTTGTTTCCGATGCGGAGCACAGGCACTTATTTATTAGGGTCAGCACTTATTTTTCTGCCTCAAGCATTTACTGCGAGCAAAAGACACATACGGGAAAGACAGAGGAAGAGAAAAACGAAAAAGCATCACAATGTGAGAAAGTAGAAAGTTGCAAGAGTGCGCTGAAGGGGCATGGAGTGGCTGTAAATGGATTGAAAAGACCTGAGATGGCTTCAGGATTACCCTGCCTCAGTATTCCGTGTTCGCACATTTAATTGCAAAAGCCGCATGTTTAAGAGGAGGACTTTGGGCACCGGCACAAATTAAGCACTGGCCAGTAGATGTTTGCTGTGCTGTAGCAGAAAGTCAAGGAAGGAGGTGAGGCCTCCCAGAGGCTTTAATGATTGCTTAGTATGTGAGAGTGCCCCACTTTTCCTCAGTTTGTCCTCAAATTATTGACAGCAGTTCTGGGAGAACGTAGTGGGACGCATGGAGGAGGTGTTGCTTTTTGCAGGAAAGTGAAGGCTGGTCCATGTTGGAGATGGTGAGCTGGCTGTCCCCTTTGTACAAGTGCTCCCAGACCTCAACAGCAGCCGCCAAGGACAAAGAGCATGGATAAATCCAGTGCAGTGGGATACGAGACGAAAACGAGAGAGCGTTCAGCTCTCACACCGTGCTGGAAGTGGGAAGATGTGACCAAAACAACAGGTCTGTCCATCGGCCAGAGGGATGAGTGTTACTATAGATCCACCGGGAAGAGATTTTGTAGTACACCTCGAGATAAACTGCCACTTTGGCTACTCGATGGACAAGAGAATTTTGATTTCTGGATGGCCAAAATGTTGATGAGCAAGGTTAACAAGAATCGTCCGAGGATGCATTATGATGGCTCAAATCAAGTGAAAGGTAAATTAGATATGAAAACTGCTTTCCCGCTACAAAACACAGTATCTATCTTCAAACAGTCACTAAAGTCAACAAAGTGCAAACTCGCCAAGAGGAAGCGATGAACTAGCCTCATCAGTTGGCTCAGGAGAAGAAACGGAGTGGCCTCAAAACTTCTGATATTGCAGTAGAATTGGTTAAAAAGCCTAGTTAGGAACACTGCATATTGTAGTGGAAGGGGCAAAGAAACTCCCGAACACACTTTTTGAGGATATCCACCTTAATTTGGGGATTGCTAATCTCCTAGCAACTTTTTTACTTGCTCCAGTTATTTCATCCTCAGGGACTATTGTGTTTATGGGCTTCCTCACTTTACCCTGTCCTGTCCCTGAAGGTCCCAGCTGACATCCTTCACTTGATTATGCACTTCTCTATTGTCAATATACAATGAGCCTACCCTTAAATTTCAAAGAAGTTGCCGGAACAATGTGCCCATATACAATGAATTTTATCAAGTTGCAGATGGTTGGTAATCTGCTTCATTGCTTCACTTCTGTTGAGCTCTGCTTGCAAACAATCTTCAGTAAAATGATCTTAATTCCCTGGAAGTCGTACCTTTTCTGATTCCTGAATCCCTTCATCTGGCTTTCGTTGAACAAGAAGGCGCCTCTTTTAACCATTATGTCTTGTATTTGATGTACTTATCTACAATGTGATAAAAGTACATGGATGAATTGGAAGAAAGGTAACAAGGAAGCCAACTCCTTAATTTTTTATACATATTTTTAACCACTCCTCACAGTCTGTTTTTTCAGTGTATTGTCTCACTGCCTAGTGTAGCACTAACTATACCCTCTCCCAGCATATGGACAGAGACTGAGGATGTTCCCACACACCACCTGAATTTGCTTTTCTTTTGGAAGAACTTTAGTGTGAAGATAAAGGGGGTTATTCCAACTTTGGAGGAAGTGGTAATCCGTCCCAAAAGTGACGGTAAAGTGACGGATATACCACCAGCCGTATTACGAGTCCATTATATCCTATGGAACTCGTAATACGGCTGGTGGTAAATCCGTCACATTTGGGACGGATTACCACCTCCTCCAAAGTTGGAATAACCCCCATAGTGTTATACTGAAGGGGGCTTGCAAATCAAAATAGTGAATTTGTTCCTATATTTTAGAGGTATTCACTTGTGTTTGCTTTGTTCAGTGTTTTAGGTCTAGTGTAACTCTTAAAAATCCTCCAAAATTATGGTGAATTACCACAGTGTGCATCATTGCCACATAAAAGACTTAACTTTAAAAGCAAGTAAAATAATCTGGGAATCACTATTGTGTCTTGCAAACAAAAATTGAGGGGGGCATGAATATTCTGATACAGTACTAAGTGGGTCAATTTGCTTTTTTATGGGTCCTATGAAAAAAAATATTTTTTCTAATGTTTATAGGTTTAAGTAATGCACTTTTACTTGTCCTGAACTCGCTATTGTAAATGTAGTGTAGTACGCCAAGGGATGATGAAACAATTCCCTCACTAAAGACCTTTTTTGATGAACAGACATTATTTTTGTTCCGTCTCTATTTCTAGGTCATTTGTTCAATTGACATAATCAGACAGCTATTGGTTCTGATTACTTATAAACAAACTGCCTCAAAGAAAGTGATCATCCTTAATTGTAACCTTGCAACTTAAAATCTGTAACAATATAAAATGTATTATCTGTTTGAAACTGTTAATATATAAATTGCTGCCAACAAATAATGTTATCATGCTTAATTACAAACTTGTAACTTGAAATTTGTAACAAAATGTAATTTATTATTTGTTTGAAACTGTTCTTATGTAAATAGCTGTCAACCGATTGGGTCTAGGTCACGCTATTTATAACTGCAAAATAAATTAATAATAATGAATGTAAGTGCATGGCGATGGGGTACACTCAATTCTTTGATGAAACATGGGGTACTTTATTCATGGAAAGACATACAGATATACATTGGTCTCCTTAGGAGAGTGCACCAGTCCTTGGGCTCTGGAGCCGAGGTTTGTTGTGATGGGACACACTTGAGTTCTTGAAGGGGATCTGCATGTGGAAAGGATCCTAAATCCTGACTTTAAAGAGTGGCTTGCCCAAAAGGCTCAGCTCTATGCTGCTGTACCCGGAAAGAGGAGTAGTAAAATGTGGCAGACAAAAGTAACTGCTGCAGTTACAGTGGAAGTTCCTCAAACATTTTCTATATTAACAATGGATTTTGAAACTGGAGGCCTGCCTGCTTAAGTAGAAACTTCAGAGCTGAAGACTCAAGTCACTGTCATATATGCGTAAAGATTTGAGGGAAGACTGCCAGAACCCCTTTCAACCATAATACAGGGCTTCAGTCCGGGGACTGTGATGGATTTTGAACAATGTTTGTGTGATGCAACCCCTTTCTCTTTCCTTTTGCCTTGATTATGGTTGCTGATGATGTGGACTGGTGTGGGATGAAATAAGGATCCCCATAGACTCACATAGGAGCATTTACTGTACTTTACAATATTTGAAATTGTGTCGCTCTTTCACACCAACTCCCCTTCTTGAATTTCCTTTTTCAGTAGGGAAGGGTCGGAGAGTTTTGATAAAATACAGCAACAGATGGTCGGAAGAGTGCAGAAAGAGCAGTAGTCATGGAGAAGGTGACTGATGGGCCTGGAACGCATGGTGAAAAACCTTCAGCAGAAAATTCAGCGGTCCACAGAGCTGAGAAATTATGTGACCTGGACAAAAAATTGAGGGGCCTACACTGGCCTGAAAAGGCATGGTGGCTGAAGGTGAAGGTGAAAGAGTCACAGTTAGTTTTTCATCCCGATCCAAGTTCTCCAGTAAGAAGAGTGAAGGGGATGCAAGACAACTTGCTGTGGTGGAATTGGGGTTAGCAGAACATTCCAGTGTATAAAACCAGAGAATCACTAGTGGCTGAGTGTGAATTAGAACAAAAGGAGTGCCCATTCATTAAAATCCCAAAAGATCTGAACAACTCCATAACCATCACTGTGAGGGCCACAGGAGGATAAGCAGGCCACTGAGCACTTTCTGAATACCACTGACAGTGGGTCTGGAAGAAGTGGCGGATCAACCTGGGCAGAGGGTGACGGTGGCAGGAGAAAGCAGATGACTAGAGTTTAGACAGAGGGAAATTTCGAGGGGAGAGACCTAACAAGGAACCAGACGAATAAACATAAAAGATGAAGGCAAGTTACTGAAAACGTTTTAATGAATTTATGACTCAGAAAAGTAAAGGCAAGGCTAACAAACATAACAGTTATTTAAAATAGCTGTTATATTGCCCAAGCAATTGAACGTATTTGAGCATTATCAGAGGAGGTGCCATGGAAATAAATTCAGGGATTACAAAACTAGATATTTCATTTTACTTGGGAGTGGGGAAAAAAACAAGCGAGAACAGGAAGGCACTTATGCCTTCCAGACAGAAGTGAAGACTATTGTGTCCTGAAGTTGAACAATACTAGCACATGGTTCAAGGAAGGTAATTAAGAACTGGATACCCAAGACTCTGAACAGCACATATTATTCAATAGCATCTCAGCTATTGTGTGGACGTTTGTGGCTACCAAAACCACTTTGCCTTGACCTCTCTATAATGACCAGATTACAACACCTTTTTAAGACCATGAGATAGGCTAACTGATGTATCACTGACTACACATCCAGTCCCTTTGATATCCATTTACATTAACCTTGAATCAGCACAGACAAAGACTAGGTGAACATTTAGAGTAAGCAGATAAGTGAAGGATGCAGAGTAATAATGGACACGTTCATAAAGGATCACATGAAATTATTTGAGCCATGTAAATGTGAATTAGGCATGATGGATGGAGAAAACTTTCACTATTTCCAACTTGGTTACAGGGTCATGGCATTAATAATATGCGCTTGAGCCACTAGACAATTTAAAGTATTTGAAAACTATATGGTTCATTTTATTGACACTAGAGGTCTGGTGTCTTTACAATATTCACAACCCAACCCACTTAGCACAATGAATTTGTGAACAGAGGGACAGAATAGGGTGGGAACAACAATATAGCTGGAAGCAAGATTAATCAGTGCAAGGATATAAGGGGTAAAAGAACACAGTTTTTTGGTTTCGAACTGAAAAAGCTCTATCTGGTTCAATTATGCCTCTATTTTTAAGCTGCTTGATAACTTAATAAATACAAATTCGTTATTGCTCATGTACGATCAATTATTATCCAAGTAGACATGGCACATGTATGGGTGATCATTTGCTGAACATGACCAACCTGATAATGATACTGAACATGGAGATCAGGACAGTCTCAGCCTGAAAAACTTGGAGTGGCTGTTACTTGGCAATTCTTTTAGTAGAGTGTTGGTTATCTCTTCCCCTCCTGCCCCAATTTTTTAAAGTCAGCTTTGCATTCCACTTTTAAGAAAACACTTTAGTACACTTGAGGTAATAAGAGATTAGCACTATGTGGGCCATGAGATGATCTTATTAGAAATTTGCAAATTAGAAATTGTATTTATGTATAATGTTTCACATATTTGTCATGCATTACCCACTTTAAAAAAAGATTTATTGAAACCAAAGTAAAGGACAACAGAATATGAATAATATGAAATGTATATGGATATATTTTGACAACGTTACACAAGAGGACAGACATGTTCCTAAAATGTTTTAATAATTATTTGCTCGTTTAAATTAATACAATTACGAACAGATTATACCTTAAAAACGTTGTTTGAATGGAAGTTTTAACTGATTTGTAGATATGTCTGTTTTTTTATTATTATGGATCATTTAAATCCAAGTTTAAATTGAAGTGTCTTTCGAAATTTATATTGATGTATCACTATAAATTATGGTGAATAACCTAAATATAAATAAAGATTATAGAAATTTTTTAAATCTAGAATGCAAAAAAAAAAAGAAACATTGATTGTTTGAGCAACTCATGCCTAACATGGGTCAGGTTATTGCACTGAGGAGTATTTTCCCTTGGGAAGTAACTATTTTTGTCCATTACCTTGTGTCCACAACAGGAGGGAAAATACACATTGGTATTGACAGTACTGAGCAGAAAAATGAACTCCAACACATCTGAAAAGATATAAGCAAATAGTAATTGATGAATAACCTTTCTTTAGACAGAATATCCTTATTCTGTACCATGCAAAGAGAAACACAAATAAAATAAACACACACAAGGCACCAACCTGATAAGTATCGAATATCCCTGTAGTACTGGCATTCGAATAATCAGTAGCATACACGGAACCTGTGCGTGGACCAAAAGAAAACAATAAATGTAGATACAATGGACACAATATTCCCGTAGTGTTGCTGGGCATTACAACAAATAATTATGAGACGAATATGTAGGAAATCTTTCTTTTCTGCTAAGTCTTCCCCAATTGTACATATATATGGAAAATGTAACTTACCCAGTGTACATCTGTTCGTAGCATGTAGTGCTGCAGATTCACATGCTATGCATATCTCTTCCATCATCTAGTGTTGGGCTCGGAGTGTTACAAGTTGTTTTTCTTCTAAGAAGTCTTTTCAGAGTCACGGGATCGAGTGACTCCTCCTCTCGGTTACAGTGCGCATGGGCATTGACTCCATTGTTAGATTTCTTTTCCCCGCAAAGTGTGAAGGAAGGAGTGATAGAGTATAAGAATAAAAAGAGATGTCCATGCAAATGTAAATATATTAACATATGTACAAATAATAAACTTAAATGACTACAGGCTTCATATGTACAAATAATAAACTTAAACGACTACAGGCTTCCGGGAAGGAGTGAGGGTGCATGTGAATCTGCAGCATTACATGCCACGAACAGATGTACACTGGGTAAGTGACATTTTCCATTCAATTGCATGTGTAGCTGCAGATACACATACTTTGCATAGACTACAAAGCAGTTAATCCTCCCAGAAATAAGCAGTGGCTAGCCTGTAGGAGTTGAAGTTGTTTGAAATAATGTTCGTAAGACAGCTTGGCCAACATTGGCCTGTTGCTTTGAAAATACACCTACACAATAATGTTTTGTAAATGTATGAGGAGTTGACCATGTGGCAGCTTTACATTTATCAGCCATTGGTATGTTTCCTAAGAATGCCATTGATGCACCTTTCTTTCTTGTAGAATGTGCCCTAGGTGTGATTAAAAGTTGTATTTTTTGCTTTGACATAACATGTTTGTGTGCATCTAACAATCCATCTTGCTTAGAGATAGGATTGCCTTTATGAGGTTGCTGAAAAGCAACGAAAAGTTGCTTTGTTTTCCTAAAATGTTTAGTTTTATCTATTTAGTACATAAGAGCTCTTTTGAGGTCGAGAGTATGAAGGGCTCTTTCTGCAACTGAGTCAGGCTGTGGGAAGAAGACTGGCAATTCCACTGTTTGGTTGATGTGAAAAGGAGATAGTAATTTTGGGAGAAATTTAGGATTTGTTCTAAGTACAACTTTATGTTTATGTACTTGGAAAAAAGGTTCTTCAAGAGTGAATTATTGTATTTCACTAACTCTTCGTAATGAGGTAATGGCTACAAGGAAGGCAACCTTCCATGTCAAAAATTTAATTTCACAAGAGTGCATAGGTTCAAATGGTGGGCACATAAGTCTGGTAAGTACAATATTTAGATTCCAAGAAGGAACAGGTGGTGTTCTAGGTGGAATGATGCGTTTTTAAGCCTTCCATGAAGGTTTTAGTAACAGGAATTTTGAACAGAGAAGTGTGTTGAATAGTTTGTAAGTATGCAGATATTGCAGTAAGGTGAATTTTGATAGATGAGAAAGCTACATTTGCTTTTTGCAAATGGAGCAGGTAACATACAGTATCCTGTATTGATGCTGTAAGTGGATCAATGTTTTTAGATTGACAGTAGTGAACAAATCTTTTCCATTTGTTAGCATAACATTGTCTAGTGGTAGGTTTACATGCTTGTTTGAGTACTTTCATACATTCTAATGGAAGGTCTAGGTATCCAAAATCTATGGCTTCAGGAGCCAAGTCGCTAAATTGAGAGCATTGGGGTTTGGGTGCGTGATTTGACCTTTGTTTTGTGTTAACAAATCTGGTCTGTTTGGGAGTTTGGAATGAGGAACTACAGAGAGGTCTAGGAGTGTTGTGTACCAATGTTGACGTGCTCATGTTGGGGTTACGAGTATCATAGTCAGTGATGTCTGACGTAGTTAGTTGACCAGAAATGGAAGGAGTGGGGGTGGGGGAAAAGCATAAACAAATATCCCTGACCAATTGATCCATAGAGCATTGCCCTTGGATAGGGGATGTGGGTATCTGGATGCAAAGTTTTAGCATTTTGTGTTTTCGCTTGTTGCGAATATGTCTATTTCTTGTGTTCCCCACTTTTGAAAGTACTTTTGAAGTACTTGGAAGTGAATCTCCCATTCTTGTGTTTGTTGGTGATTCCTGCTTAGGAGATCCGCCAGCTGATTGGGTATTCCTGAAATGTATTCTGCTAACAGATGAATGTGACTGTGAATTGCCCATTTCCATATTGTTTGGGCTAGCAGGGTCAGTTGAGATGAATGTGTCTGCCTTGTTTTTTGAGGTAATACATGGTTGTCATGTTTCTGTTCTTATGAGAACAGTCTTGTGCTTGAGAAGGGGTTGAAATGCTTTTAGGGCAAGAAACACTGCTAATAATTCCAAATGGTTTATGTGAAACTCCTTCTGTTTGGAATTTCATTCCCCATTAATGAAATGGTTGTTGAGATGAGCTCCCCCAAACTGTCATCGATATGTCTGTGGTTATTGTGGTCTGAGGTACAGGGTCTTGAAATGACCGCCCCTTCATTAATTTGCTGAGATTCCACCACTGAAGGGACGTGTGCGTTTAGCGGTCCATCAACACTAGATCTTGCAATTGATCGTGTGCCCGAGACCATTGTTGTGAGAGGCATTGTTGTAAAGGCCTCATGTTGAGTCTTGCATGTTAAGTTGATTTGGCTGTATGTGCGGTATAAGGTTTTGGAAAACTGGTATCCTTTGTGTATTTGGATATGCTAGGGCTTTTTGTGTGTTAAAAATAGCTCCTAGGTAAGGTTGTACCTGTGCTGGTTGAAGGTGAGATTTCTGGTAATTTAGAGTGAACCCTAGGGTATGTAGGGTTTCTATTACATACTGAGTCTGTTGTTGGCATTGTGTAAAATTGCTTGATTTTATTAGCCAATTGTCTAGATATGGAAGACATGAATGTGTTGTCTTCTTAAGTAGGCTGCTACTACTGCTAGACATTTTGTGAAGAGCTGTTATGCCAAACGGCAGAACTTCGAACTGATAATGTTTTCCTGCTATGACAAACCTTAGGTAATTTCTATGAGCTGGATGGATGGGTATATGGAAATACGCATCTTTGAAGTCTAAAGCAGTCATGTAATCTGTTTTTGTAGCAGTGGAATGACATCCTGCAGAGTTACCATGTGAAAGTGTTCTGACAGGATGTATAGACTGAGATGTCTGAGGTCTAAGATGGGCCTCAGAGTGCCATCTTTTTGGGGAATGAAGAAGTATAGAGAGTACACTCCTGTTCCTAGTTGAGAATGTGGCACCAATTCTATCGCTTGTTTTTGTAACAGGGATTGTATCTCTTGTTGCAACAGAACGTTGTGTTCTGGGGACAATTTGTGGTAACATGGTGGGATGTTTGGAGGGGTAGAGATCAATTCTAGGCAATAGCCACTGCGGATAATTGACAGCACCCAATTGTCTGTGGTGATATTTTGCCAATGAGAGTGGAATTGCTGTAGTCTTCCCGCCACAAATGTGTATGTTAGAGGAATGGGAAAAAAGTCACTGTTTGGATGGTGTAGTGGCTTGTTTTGAGGCTTGGAATTTGCCTCTATTTCTGAAATATTGTCCTCTATAGGACCCTCTAAGCCCTCCTCTTTGATATTGTTGCTGCAGCTGTCCCTGCTTTGCCTGAGAGGAAGAAGCTTCAGAGGATTGTGGTTTGAATCCTCCTCTAAACCGTGACCTGCAAAAGGAGCCTCTATATGGTGTGGTATATAATGCTCCCATTGCTTTGGCAGTATCAGAGTCTTTTCTCAGGTTTTTAATGGTGGTATCTACTTCAGGGCCAAATAAATGTTTTTTTATCAAAAGGCATGTTAAGTACTCCCTGTTGAATTTCTGGTTTAAAACCAGATGAGCGTAACCATGCATGCCTTTTTATTGTAATGGCAGTATTTACACTTCTTGCAGCTGTATCGGCAGCATCAAGGGCAGACCTTATCTGGTTGTTACTTATAGCCTGTCTCTCTTCTACAACCTGCTGTGCTCTCTTTTGATGCTCTTTTGGGAGGTGCTGTATCAATTCTTGCATCTCATCCCAGTGGGCTCTATCATACCTGGCAAGAAGTGCTTGCGGATTTGCAATTCGCCATTGGTTAGCCGCTTGCGTGGCTACTCACTTGCCAGCAGCATCAAATTTTCTACTCTCCTTGTCAGGTACAGGAGCATCCCCCGATGACTGGCTGTTAGCTCTTTTCCTAGCAGCACTCACCACTACTGAGTCTGGAGGAACTTGATGTGTGATGTAGTCTGGGTCTGTAGGAGCAGGTTTGTATTTTTTGTCAATTCTGGGAGTAATTACTATAGCTTTGACGGGCTCACTAAAACTTTGTTCGGCATGTTTGACCATTCCAGGTAACATGGGGAGGCACTGGTATCTGCAGTGAGTGGCAGACAGAGTGTTAAACAAGAAGTACTCCTTAACGGGCCGAGTGTGCATAAGCACCCCATGATAAGCAGCTGCCCCAGAAACGACTTGAGTGTAGGCTATAGTGTTCTCTGGTGGAGAAGGCATGGAGGGGTACAGGTCAGGATCATTATCCGGAATGGGATCTGGGTCATATAGATCCCAAGGATCCACTGTATCTCCATGAGAGTATTGTGAGTTTGTTGGAGAAGGCAATGGTGGCGGACTATTGTGTGGAGGTGAAAAAGAAAGCTGTGGAGAATGAGGAGGAGAAGTAGGGACAGGTGATGATTTCTTTTGTTTTCGAATTTTTGCTGGTGGTTGAGTAGATTCTAATTCCTCTTAAAAAGCCAGCTTTCTTTTAGTTTTTAAAGGAGGTGCAGTAATAATTCTGCTAGTTTCTTTGTGTATATGGATCCTAGATTTTCTTTCATTCATAACCTCCAATATTGGCTGAATCTCAGTGTCCTCATCAGAAGGCTTGTAAGATTCTTGCATCGGCTTTGAGATTTGTTTAAATGAGCTTGAAAGTCCTTGTTCCTCTGTGTATGAGGATTTTTTCGGTTCAGAAGTGTGAATCTTTTCGCTGCAGGAGCAAGATGGCGGACGCGTAGAGAGGGTGCTGCCTTGCAGCCACGCCCACCCCGATCTTGGGCGCCGGAGAACCGCAGCGAACGCGGACACGGAAAGCAGCGAGAGGGGAAGCTTTCCCCTCCATGAAACCTGGACCTATGCCGCGACCTGAGGCGGCTAGGAGGAATGCGCCGGGGGCGGCCCCATGGGCATTACCCGGAGCAGGAGAACGCTCCGTTTTCTGGCTCTGGTTTCGTTTTCTGGCACTAAAACATGCACTGAGCGCCAACGACAGCTATGAGGGGGGAAGCATAGGCTTCCCTCTAATTTTTGGAAACAAAGCAGGGGAAGATAAGGAAGAAGTAGCTCGGAGGCTACCCCCACGCTAAACCTACCCTGCATTTTTATGCTTGACCTCACGACAGAGAGGAGAAGAGGAAAAGAAACTTCAAGAAAGAAAAGCAGCCCCCTACTCCTGCCCTGCTCTGCACTTTTAACTATGGACTCTGCAAAAAGGAGGAACAGCAACTTCAAGTAAGCAGAAAAGGGGGAAAGGGGCCTGAATGATTGATCTAGACTCTTGAAAGCACGCTAGCAAAGACTTGTTCTCTTCTTCACCTTTTCAATATAAAAAAAACTTTACTAGACTTTTAAAAATATTAACAAAAGTTGTGCGGATTCTGAGGGCGCCCACCCTATTGATCTTTGTGAGTATCTGATTTATAACAAAAACTGAAAGAGTAGAGGGTTTACGGAGTGCAAGATTAACAAAAACTGGGTGCCCCCAATGTTATTGATTACGGAGGCGAGTACTGACCGCTCTTGTATTCATCCCTGGTCTACAAAGGGCATTATTAAAAGTGTGATATACGACGCAATACATGATGTGATAGTAGCGATAGCAGGGTTAGCCGGCCTTGTGAAAACATTCCCCCATTTATTGAAAATACGGATGGCGCCAAAAATTGCTCGGAACTCTGGAGATAAGACTGACAGCGCCAAAATTTTGCGGTCAGGAAAGGATAAAGGGGACTTGATCGGGGCAAACAGACGGCCCACTTCAACAGTGGGTAGGCAACCTGGGAGAAATATAATCGGCCAAGGCAAAGACTTAAAATCGGATGATAATATAATCCTCCTTCCGGAAAATAGGGGTAAAAGCAAAACCCAGGCTACTATCACCTCTTTCCTTGCAGGAGGGACACAAGAGAGTGGAACTACACTTTTAACTCCCACTTCTGGAGGAGATCAGACTGCCACAGAAAGCTCACGTGGGGGGCCTCCAGTGAAAAGACTTTTAAGGAAACAGCACCCCAACCTGGATCAGTAGGGTCAGACAGCTGCAGTCGGTAAGAAGGAAGGAAAAGGATCCTCCCATCAGTCAGGAGTGTCCCCTGGCACTACAATAGACGACCGCAATACAAGGAGGAGACTTAAGTAATATAAAACATACACGGGGTAGCGCAGAGGAGCAAAGCATTTCGCAGAGCCTAGGAGGAGGTGATAAGGACAATGAAAAAGAGATGAAAATCTTGGACTGGGCGAAAGACACTGGGGATAAATTCTACTCAGTGACAGAGGAATCGGACTTCAGTAGTGCTGATGAGCACAGCCCTAGTGACTCTGGTAGCAGCATATCCTCCGAGGGGGGGGAATGCTTCATCAAATAACGAACTTACAGTACGACAGAGGCGGTGCCAGCGCTAGTGCACTAAAACAAGGTCTGGATCACAGGAGGGTACCGAATTTTCCGCATCTAGCGGGAGTAAGACTTTAAAATGGGACTACTCCAGTATTAATCTAACAGATGTAACTCGCACAACAGATATGCCAACTATGGGCAGTCAGCAGTTGGTGAATAACGACAGGGAAGAAAATAATGGGGGCACGAAGAGCGATATATGCGCTGCAAGCACTGACTCTGGGATGCTACAATCAATATTTAACTCAATGAAAGAATTCCAAACGGAAACCCGGATTGAAAGTCGTCGAGCCAGGGTAGCTACAAAACGGCTGCAAGGAACAATGTGCAAGGTTGCAAAATCATGTACCGAGATAGAAGCTAAGTTGTGCACAATGGATGAGAGGATAGTAGCAGTCGAAGAGGATGTCGACACGCTGAAGCAGCAGAACGCCACACAGGAGAGCCAAATGACTGACATAATGTGGAAATTGGAAGACTTTGAGAACCGGCAGAGAAGGAACAATTTACGTTTTTTGGGTATAGAGGAAGGGCTGGAAGGGAACGACATCCGGAGCTACATGATTAAGTTATTGCAGGGGGCATTTCCCGAACTGAGCCAGTGGGATTGGAATAACGAGATTCAGCGTGTTCATAGATTTCCCCCGACTAGGAGGGAGGGGGCACATTCAGCTGCTTCAAAATACCCTAGAGCTATTTTGGTGTTTTTTGGGAATTATTTGCTGCACAAGGCTATTTTTGATAAATCACGCCCCAACGCCCCGCTGCATATGGAAGGGGTAACTTTTTTTACGCGACCAGACTTCTGTCATACAACTGTGGAGCACAGATGGCACCTCCGACAGCTGATCAAACCTTTTTTCGAAAAGGGAGCAGAAGCCTATTTGATTTCCCCTGCTCGTCTAAAAACGGTTGTGAATGGGAAAGTGAGATGGTTTATGTCAGAGATTCAAGCAACATAATATTTGATGGGGCTGGAATAATGACGTATTTTTAGCTATCAAGGATTTTGGTGGTGGGCGGGGCACCCTGTATCTACGTTACGCCAACATTCGGGCCAAAGGGGACTCGATTGCTCTACAAGAAGGGGGGGGGGGGCTGGCTGAGAGGAGGGGTCCCCAACCAGCCCTTGTGGGGAGGGAGGGGGTGGATGGGTGTGCTGTGGGGAGGGGGTGGGCCGGGAGGGGGAAAAAGGGGGGAAGGGGGAGAAAGGGGAAGGAAGGGATAAAGGGAATGGAACATAACATAAGGACCAGAGAAGGAGAGAGGAAGCAAAGTCTATGTAAGATTGCATATAGCCGGGATGAAAAGCCAAAAAATGATTGGGAGGCGGAGAAGGAGGGGGGAGGGGTAAAGAGAGATAAAAATGACCTGACTCCGAATAGCTTCTATTAACATCTGTGGCCTAAATGATCCCCGAAAAAGAAGGAAAGTTATGGAAGATCTAAAAACCCTCAGGGCAGATATTTATTGCTTGCAAGAAACTCATGTGGAATATGGGAACCGGGGGTTCTTAGGGTCGCTTGGCATGAGAGTGATAGTATGCTCAAAACAAGAGGTGAAAACTAAAGGGGTGGCGATATTGGATCGGAGCAGCAAAGTGAAATTTGCCAGGCAGAAGGTTGATAGGAATGGGAGATGGGTAACTGTAGAATGCTTATATGGGGGAGGTAGCTTTACGCTGTGCTCTGTATATGGGGCAGTATCAGATGATCCAATTGTATTGGATACTATGGCTGTAGAATTAACTGGCTGGCTGGCCCCATATATTTTATGCGGGGACTTTAATTTTAACGGCTCCTGGGATGGTTTGCAGGATCTCTTAGCGCCAGTAGCGAAGAAATATCAGGGGCGGAAGCCTCGAGTATTCAAGGCAATGGTAGGTCTGCAGAAAGAGTTAGGTTTAGTGGATGCTTGGGTCAAGCTGTGCGATTCAGATCCTGGGTACACTTATTTCTCTGCCCCTCATGTGAAACTGGCCCGACTAGATTTCTTTCTGACATCTCCTGAACTGTTATCACAGGCTAGCATGGAATTATACCCACGGATTATGTCTGATCATAATCCACTGTATTGGACTTGGAATTAGATGGTCTAGAACATAAAACCAGGAGATGGACTTTCGAAAGGGGGCTTCTCAGTGACTTTGAATACCTAGGTTATATAAGGAATTGGACAGTGGAATTCTTAGAGATTAACGTAGGGTCTGCTCCTTTAGAGATAGTCTGGGATACTCTGAAGGCGGGGGTACGGGGAGCAACTTTAAGCTTTAGCCTGAATAAACAAAAAAAGGCCCAAAGGAAAATAAGAGACTCGCATTTGAAGCTTAGAGATTTAGAAATACATTTGATTACAGCCATAGAAAGGGGGGAAGATACGAAGAACATCCAGGAGCGGATTGCTATAGCAAGGGCAGCAATAAATGAGGTTAACGCAGAAAGAGTAGCTGGAAAATACCTTGCGCAACGCTCGGAAAGGTATGAGTTTGGTGAAAGAACTGGTCACCTGTTGGCGGTAAGGGCAAGCCATAAAGCTGCAGTGGGGGTCATCAGAGAGATTCAAGATCAACAGGGACAAATAGTGACAGATTCTGATGGTATTAGGAAGGTGTTCCAGGGATTTTATACTGACCTCTATAACGATACAGCTGGATTCTCAATAGAGATGCAGGAATTTCTTAGCCCCATCAGGTTTAACACAGTTTCAGAAGAGGATTACCCACAACTGGAGGGTCAGATTGGTAGTTTAGAAATAGACAAGGCATTAAGTGAACTGGCCGCCGGAAAAGCTTCTGGCCCTGATGCAATTCCGTTAGAGTTCTACAAAACCTTTAAAATAGAGTTACGTCCACTGATGCTTGAGCTGTTTATTCAAGTACAGAATGGTGGAAAGACCCCGCCTTCATGGGGAATGGCTTATATAGTAATTTTTCTAAAGAAAGGGAAGGCCCCCCAGACTCCGGCCTCATATCGGCCAATAACATTAATTAATAGTGATGCTAAAGTGTATTCTAAAATATTAGCTGCCCGTTTATCCGTAGTAATCAGGAAGTTGGTAATACCCCGACAACACAGATTTGTCCCCAGTAGAGATACGGCAGAACATATCCAAAGAGTCATTACGCTGTTTGATGCAACAGAAGTGGCGGAGGAGCCCATGGCTGTTGCCCTGTTAGACGCTGAGAAAGCATTTGACTGAGTTAGCTGGAAATATCTCTGGAAGGTTATGGAGAAATATGGCTTTCGAGAAAAGTTTATAGTGGCAATAAAAGCCATGTATAAGTCCCCGGGAGTAAGAATACAATTAATGGGAGGGCAATCTGGATGCATCCAAGTGGGGAGAGGCACTAGGCAGGGATGCCCATGCTCTCTGTTATTGTTTGCCTTATATATAGATCCTTTGCTCAGACAGCTTGAAGGGAACAAGCAGATTATCCCGGTATGAAGATATGGTTGGGATACAAAAGTCCTGGCTTATGCGGATGATATTGCCATTATAACCTCCAACCCCGATGCAGCACTGAAAGAAATCGAAGAGGTCACGACCAAGTTCGGGACATTTTCTGGGTATTTGTTAAATAGAACTAAAACTCAGCTATTGGTTAATCAATATACGAACTCACAGGACAATCGGAGGGTGGAGCATGCAGTATACCTGGGCATCAGTATCTCACTAAGAGTAGGAGAAATCATCAGTCTGAATTTAGATCCAATATTGGCAAAGGCTAAAAATGATATGTATAGATGAAATAATTTGCATATGACTATAATAGGGAGGTGTAATATGGTCAAAATGATTCTTGTCCCCAAATTAATGTATCTATTCCGGACCATACCCTTGAACTTTACAAAATCTCGGTTTGAAGATATGGAACGGATAATTATGAGATTTATTTGGGCATATGGCAAGTGCAAAAGATCGGCCAAGCTTATGTCTCTACCTCGCGAAAAGGGGGAGGTGGGCCTTGCCTAATTTGAAGTTATATCAACTGGCAGCTGCATTCCAATATATGCGGCCATTATGGGGGGAAGACCAGGGGAGAACAGGGTGGAAGGTATCCCCAATATCCCTAATATCTACGAACTGCTTGTGGGCTCTGCCTCTAAGGGGTGCTTGTTAACTTTCCACGAACCAGGGTATTATAAGAAAACCCGGTACAAGGTATTAGATGCGGCCTATAAATGTTGGCGGCCGTGACGTACAAAGAATGGGCTCGGAAGATTCAACTACTATACCCTAATTAAGTATAATCCGTTGCTACCGGAAATTTTTAAGGATAACTATATGGTTAAATGGACC
The DNA here is from genome assembly GCF_031143425.1 of Pleurodeles waltl. Classification (NCBI taxonomy): domain Eukaryota; kingdom Metazoa; phylum Chordata; class Amphibia; order Caudata; family Salamandridae; genus Pleurodeles; species Pleurodeles waltl. The sequence continues at coordinate 530,353,487 of NC_090450.1, read as the reverse complement.
TCCAAAGGTATAGCGAGGCTAGGAGACTTTTTTGATGACGCTGGAGTAAAGACATTTACGAGTCTTCAAGAACGGTGTGGCTTAGAACAAAGGGATTTTTTTTTATTTCTACAGGTACGAGACTTTTTGAGCAAGAAAACGGGTGGGCCACAGCGGTTTAAAAGCAACCAATTGCTAAAAAATATTCTGGGAGAATCTAACATGACTATCAAAGTAATCTACTCCTTATTAATGGCAGAGCAACCCGATGACTTGGAGAAGCATAGTGAACGGTGGAGCGGTAAACTGGTGGATGGAAGTGTTAACTTTCTTAATTCACTCGAGTTAGGTCATACTATGTTACTCTCTTCGTCTCTACAGGCACAACATTATAAAACTGTGTTTAACTTGTATTATACACCGGCCCACCTTGCCAAGTGGGGGGGGCACGCAGAATTAATTGTCCAAGGTGCGGGGACCATGGAACAGATGTAATCCACATGTTTGCTACGTGCAGAGAATTAACGACACTGAGAGATGGTATGCAACTTGTGATAAAAGAAATTTTGGGGTATGACGTGGTCCTCACCCCAGAAATCATGGTTCTAGGGATTGCTGAACAAACAAGGGGACGACAGACAGCGTTTATCTTTCTTGCCATGGCGGTATATCGATTATGTATCTCCTCTGTATGGTTGAGTATGCGACCACCATCATGGCAGCAGTGGTTGGGCAGGTTAATATCAGTGTATCATCTGGAGATCTCCCTGTATGAACGGAAGGGGAGATTGGCTAGGAGGAAAGGGAATGTTATCTGGGGACAATTTCGGAACTGGCTCATGACTAATGAGTGATGTTTTAAGTCGATGCTTCCTTTTTGGGTGATAAACGGGGAAATGTCTCTCTCCAATTGAAGAAGAAGGTCTAATCATATATTGTATTTCTTTATGGAAAAAAAAAAAAGAAGTGTGAATCTTTTTTGGTCCCGAAAATGAAGTCGGCTGTTTAGGTTCCAAAGCCAGGCGCCGAATCTTTGACTCCAAGGAGTGAGGATGCTTACTGGATTGCGAAGTGGAACTTTTAACCGACTTGCTCGACTCGAAGTAGATGGAGGAGTGGCCTTTTTTGGCGCCGAACCCAAAGGTCTGTCGACGACAGTCATTTTTCAGGCCGAACCATGGCCTTCCGGCAGTCGTGTACCCAAGGCCTTCAGTAGTTTTTTACATATGAGCGTAGGGACAGACGTAGTCACGTGCTGGCCAGCAGTGAAAGGCCTATCTTCTTCCGACTCTTGCTCGAAGTCGGTATCTCGGATGGAGAATGCTGTCTGCACCTGTTCTTCTTCCATGACGTTGAGATGTTCTGCACTTTTCGACGCCATTTCTAATCTTTGGGCTCTGCGATCTCTTAAGGTCTTTTTGGGTCGAAACGACCGACAGGCCTAGCAATCTTCTTCTCGGTGATCCGGAGAAAGGCACAAATTACAAACCAGATGTTGGTCTGCATATGGGAACTTCGCGTGGCACCGAGGGCAGAATCGAAATGGAGTCCGATCCATCAGGCTTCCACACGATAGGCCCGAACAGGCCAGAGTCTGGCGCTCGCAGCAAGAAGGGCGAAATCTAGATTCCAACTGTACTATTGGTTGAATGCTAGAAGGGAAACGCGATCGAAACAATACCACTGATTAAATAGGTTTTCTAAGGTTTTCTGATTCAAAATCTCAGAGCCAGAGGAAACACGTCCGAACCGGACAGCGGAAAGAAAACAATCTAACAATGGACTCGATGCCCATGCGCACTGTAACCGAGAGGAGGAGTCACTCGATCCTGTGACTCCGAAAAGACTTCTTCGAAGAAAAACAACTTGTAACACTCCGAGCCCAACACTAGATGTCGCAAGAGATATGTATAGCATGTGTATCTGCACCTACAGATGCCATTGAACATATATATATATATATATACACACATATTATTTCATCTTTTCTCATTTCCCAACCTAGAAGCTCATACAGAAGACATATTTGGCAGGGGAAGGGGTTTTAATGGAACAGGTCAGAAAATGAGGTAAAGTAAGTGTAGAGTAGGGCAGAGCACAGATCGGTCTAAATGATTTATTGTGTCACATGCACTTAAATTACTTGATTTGCCATATAATGATGCACTTGTTGGAAATATATGAGGCGTTCACTTGAATGCTTTGCAGGTTAAGTACTGTAAGAAACTGAATCATTATTTGGGGTGCGCTTCTTACCACTTCAAGGAATAATCACAACTCTTGTCAGGGTGATCCATCAAAGTCACTAATTTAAACTGAGATCATCTTATGTTAGCTACAGCACAGAGTAGACCAGCTTAGCTTAGGGCAATGCGTAAAGTATCTATGCAGAACCAAAACACTAATAAAATCAAACAACCAACCAATAAAAATTCAAAACCAAATTATAAATATAGGGTAAAATTTAATAAACCAAATGAAACCAAAAAGACAAAAGTCCAATACGGCAACAGAAAATATGAATATTCAAAGCTCTGAGGGAAAAAAAGCACTAGAAAGTGCAAAACGACATAAGTAGTCAAAGGTTGTGGTACACTGGGATAATGGTGTGATTTCAGGCCAACTGCGATGGAGCAGTGGTTGGATACACAAACCAGGTGTGACCCAGTCAAAGATTTTAAGTGCTCACGTGGGGCCTGACTTAGAGTTCAGCAGATGGTTTACAGATAACCCATTTCTCAGATTACAAGTGCATTATATTCAATAGCACTTGTAATACAGTCCTGGTCAGTGAACTGCTCTGCCACCTCGTAGCTCCACCGGCAAGTGAAGCGCTACTGTCCCTGAACTCTGACCTCTGTCAGGAGTTTGAGGACCTCCTCCACCTGCAGGCTTCTGCCTGCGCCTCATCCCTGCAGTCTAGTGGGAGAGCTCTGCTCTTCTGCTAGGCTGCCCTTTGCCTCTCTTCTCTGTTTTCCTCTTTTTATTCTTTGTGTGCAGTTCCCTTTTGTGCCTTTCGCTTTCTGAGCTTTTTCCCTCTCTTCCTCTTTTTTTCCCCTCACTCCGCTCTCTCTCATCACTCTCGCTCTCCCTCCTGTCTCACTCCCCGCCGCTGCTGCCCTTGCAGCCTGCCCCCTTTTTTAGAGCCATTTCCCACTCCCGCTCCTGCCTCACAGCTGTCCTCTCCTCCCCACTTAATGACGGCCGCGCCTAAGGCAAGCCCGTCTGCGCCCATCCACGACTCAAACACAACCAGCGCCAGGAACCCTGGTCCTGCCACCCGCCGCCTCTACACATCAGCAAAACTCATTGCACTCAACCCAGGACGCAACAACAACTGCAAGCAAGCATCTCCAGGCAACACACGCGGTCCCCTTCAGCTGCCTTCTCTGCCGCCAAGCCTGCACCACCACCAAGACCCGGGACCCAGCACGACCCACCCGCAACAACTCTCCAAACCCAAAATCCCTGAAGTGCATCCTTCTCAACGTCCGCTCCCTCCATAAACATGCCACCGAAATCTGGGACCTCCTGGACAGCACCACCTCAGGTTGGGACATCGCCATCGCCATCCCCCAGGGATACAAGATTGCCTGGAAAGACCGCCCTAGCCCTTCCCCCCCCGAACACACACTTCAAAGACTCAACATCCACCATCAGGGAACCATCATCTACCGCCCCCCCCTGGACCTCGTACACCATTCGCTGACTCCAACACAGACTGCATCTCCGCACAAGCCATCACAGCCACCAACTACACCCTGCTGGGAGACCTCAACTTCTACCTCGAGAATCTACAAGACCCCAACATCGCATCCCTCCTAGACAACTTCCATAACATAGGACTCCAACAGATCGTGACAGAGCCAACACACTCAGCAGAACAAACCCTTGATCCCATCTTCACTACAGGTACCTCCGCTACCTTCAGCCACACCACAGAACTCCCATGGACCATCACCAGACCCCCAACTCCAACCATTGCTTAGAAACTGGACAAGAATAACCGATGATAAGCTCACCGCCGCCCTCGGCATCGCCCCCCCCACCATCACACACAACGACAACCGAAACACTGCAGCACGCACCCTCCACAAATGGATCACCGACTGCGCCAACACCATAGCCCCCCTCAAAAAGAACAACAACACTCACACAAACAGAGCCAGCTGGTTCACCCCCGAACTCAGAGGATCGAGATGCACTTGTCGCCTCCTTGAGAAAATGTGGAGAAACACCAAATCCCCAGAAGCCCACAGCAACTTCAGAGCCACCACCACCACACACCACCAACTCATCAGAAACACCAGAAAGAAGGCTATACAAGACATAATCTCCACACAACCACACAACAGCAATGAACTCTTCACCATCATCAAGGAGTTCACCCAACCCAACAGTGAAACAACGGACATTCCATCCTCACAGGACCTCTGTGACAGACTCAACACCTACTTCCACCACAAAATCAAGACCATCTACAACAGTTTCAACAAGGGCAACCTACGCGCAGAACCCCCTCCACCAAACCCCAACACCAACAATCTCCACCTGGACACCCCTCACCACCGAAGATACGCTGAAAACAATGAAGTGCATACACTCCGCGGCACCCAAGGACCTATGCCCCAATCACATCTTAAACAGAGCTGCAGACACCATCACCTCCAAGCTCCGCCTCACCCTCCCCAACGACTGGAAACACGACTAGATCAAACACCTGCTCAAAAATCTCTCAGCAGACCCCACCGACCTCAAAAACTTTAGACCCATCTCCCTACTTCCATTTCCTGCAAAAGTCATTGAAAAAGCAGTCACCAGCCAACTCACAGAAGACCACAACATCCTCGACATCTCCCAATCCAGATTCAGGTAAAACCACAGCACCGAAACAGCCATCCTGGCCGCAACAGACGACATCCGCTCCCTACTGGACAAGAGAGAGACGGCGGCACTCATCCTACTAGAGCTCTCGGCGGCTTTCGCCACAGTCTCCCATCACACCCTGATAAGAAGACTTCACGAAGCCGGCATCTTAGACAAGGCCCTTGACTGGATCCAATCCTTCCTCTCCAGCAGAACACAACGAGTGAGACTCGCCCCCTTCCTCGTAGATCCCACACCCATCACCTGCAGAGTACCCAGGGATCCTCCCTCAGCCCCATGCTGTTCAACGTCTACATGGCCCCGCTAGCCACCCTCGTCAGAAGCTACGGAATAAACATCATCTCCTATGCCAAATACACCCAACTCATCTTCTCCAATGAACCCGACAAGGCCCGACACAACTTCCACAAAGGCATGGAAGCGGTCGCCAACTGGATGAGAAACAGCTGCCTTCAACTCAACACAAACAAGACAGAACTACTCATCATGGGCCCTCAACCCAACGCATGGAGGGACTCCTGGTGGCCACCCACCCTCAGGAACCCGCCCAACCCCGCCAGCCAAGCCCACAACCTCGGAATCATCCTGGACCTCGACCTCAGCATGAACCATCAAATCAACTCAGTCACCTCCACCTGCTTCTGCACCCTCCGCCTCCTACACAAGAACTTCAAATGGATCCCCCTTGAACATGAAAAGACTGTCACACATGCCCTCATCACCAGCAGACTTGACTACGGCAACTAACTTTACGCCGGAATCAACAAAAAAAACTCACCTGCAAATTGCAAAACATCCAGAACACCACCGCCAGACTGATCCTCGACCTACCCCCGACACTGCCACTTCTTACAACACCCACGTGCACTGCACTGGCTCCCCATAGAGAAAAGAATCACTTTCAAGATCCTCACCCACGCACACAAAGCTCTCCACAACACCAGACCAGCCTACCTGAACCAGCGGCTCAACTTCCACATACCCCACAGGGCCCTACGCTCAGCCCAGTTTTCTCTCGCAAAAGTTCCCTGCATCAGGAAAACCAGAAGAGGAGGACGCTCCTTTTCCTACCTCACAGCCACTGCCTGGAACACCCTACCTATCCACATCAGACCTCCCTCCTCAGCCTCACAAAGGAACTGAAAACATGGCTTTTCTAAACCACCTCATCGGTATACATTGCACCCCTAATCCCCCAGCACCTTGAGACCCTAATGGGTGAGTAGCTGTGCTTTGCAAGCACTGACTGATTGATTGATACAGTGGCCGGGATATCCTTCACCTTTGTGATGAAGTAACCTGTCCACCAATCTATAAATAAATCAAGCCCTTAGTCTTTTACATATAAATAAACTAAACGTATACAATTCTAAGTCCCCCAGGACCTCAATAGAGGGCTCTTAGAGACATTTGGGGTATCAGGCATAGGCCAACAGCAAAGCCCTGTTCATGTCCAAGTGCCACTAGTCAGCTGGGCACTTTAGGAAAAACGGCCTCTCACAGCTTGTGATGTTCCTGTAGCCACACAGGAGATCACCCAGCTGACTTTTGGAGTCCCTGGGGGATCAGGTCAAATCTTTCAGGGCTTCTCAGAAGTCACAGATAGCAAGTCCAGTTCTCTTTTGTTATTCCTCAGGTCCAGAAAGTGTTTTCAGGTGGGTGCCTGAAAGAGCCCTATTTATGCCTGTTACCAGCCAGTGGGAGGTAATGAATCCTGGCTTCTCACTGATCAATGAGTAAAGGTTCCCAGCGGTCACCCTACCCACTTTTGCGGCAGTTCTTGTTTGGCTTACTGCAAACCGGTCCAAAATTCCATGTGCCAGAGCATTTTCAAGAAGGTAAAATTCTTTGGTCACACTAAGCTTGTGCTCTGAGCGCTTGAGGTGTGTGTGTGGGGATTGTAAAATGGTAATCCTAGTCCTCCTATATGCAATTCTAAAATCCATTTTGAAATAGGCACTTTACCAACAATAAACCCACAGACAGAAGTCTGGTATGATAAAAAGTAGGGTCCTTCAGCAACCAGACAGGTGATCAACAAGAATTGTCTTGACATCCATCCTGTTCTCTCCCTTTCAAGTGTGACCCAATTGTTTCATGTAGCTCATTAGACCTGTCATGCAATATTGGACAGTGTAGTGTCACAAGAAGCCTACCCCTCCAACTCTCAATAGTCAGTGGGTTTCAGAGGAGTCATCTATGACCATTAAAGTCAACCTGTTTGCTCTTGGGAGCCATTTCACACCTCTTCCACACTTAGTCACGGGTAATCACTGTCTGAGTTACTGCTAGAGAACGAATACGAAATAGCCTCCAGGAATTTAAGACAGGGAAAAGCAACACTTTCTAAAAGTTACTTTTTCTTAATGTTTATTAAAAATCTTACAGTTGAATTGAATTTTTAATAACTATTAAATATAGGGCCTGATTATGACTCGTAATTCGTCGGGAGGGATATCCGCCACATTTGGGACAGAGTAATCCCCTTTGCCGAAGTCGTAATCAGGCCCATAGTTGTTTTATTCTTTTTCTAGCTGGTCCCTTTACTAAGTTAGCAGTATTAGTATTTTTATCTGCACACCTGTTTTCTACATACGACAGCTATGCCTGCAACCGTGAAAATTGCTTTTTGGGCCTTCTCAGTGTAGGTACATGGTAATAATGATACTCTACATGTCCTACATTGGAGCTGCAAGGTGTACAGAGGGGTGACTAATTAATATTAAAAAGTTAGGTTTTTACCTTTCAAAATGGTTTATTTTAAAAGGCCTCACTCCAGCAGCCAGGCTACACGGAGCAGGCCCAAAGCCATGTTTTCTTTTGTTGCACCAGTGGATGGCACAATAAGTGTTGCAGTCCACAGGTGACAGTTAACTTTTCATGCCATGGATGTACTTCTACATCTAATACCATGGCCTTATAGAAGAGATAAATAGAATGGAAAGCATTTGAAAAATAAGGCAGGCCACTTGTAAAGATTAAAAATACTGAATTTTCGAATACCTTAAAATATGTGTTTACTTTTCCTCAAGTGTTTTGATTTTTTCTTTCACTTTTTAAAATATTGTTAACAAACAAGCACTCCCAGAGCTAATAGCTAGGCACTGACATTATAAAAATGAGACCTGTTCACTTTGCCAATGCTTGTTACTGTTTTTGCCTATAGTCATTTTATTCTTTTGGTACCTCCATCATGAGAGCCTTGTTAATTTCGTGTTAAAATTAGATTTCTGTTGTCTCTCCAACTAGGTCTTATTTTTTGGTTTGGCCTCCAGTGCATTTATGTTTGTTGTTGTAGCTCCTGAGTGTTCAATGTAGGTCCAGGAAGGCAAAATGCAAGCTGCTTGGTAGGATAATCACAAGAAAACTTACCATTCATTTACATTTAAATGGATCTCTTTTGCAAACACAGTGCCTACCCTAAAAATAATTTAAAGATCCGGAGCACCGGGAGCTGCGATGGACATCACATCTCTAATCAATCTTTCTACAACTGTTTTGCCACCCAGTGCTTTAGTAAGTGTTTTACCTTTTGAGCCTTTTTATTTCTATTGCTTCTTCCTCATTTTTAGATTTCCTCCAACAACGTCATGTTTTGTTGATCAATCTTTCTTGTGCACGCTCAGAAGCATCAGACTGGACATAAGAGGAACGAGGCAACCCATCTCCCCCCTCCCCCCCCCCAGCTAGCTGTGGAGCAGAGGACGAAGAATGGTCTTCGCAGGGCTGTCACTCTCAAGTCCCCGGTGTTGCAATTGGTCACGGGCCACGGTTACGACAGCTATAGTTTCACATCTGCAGTACCGCCACAGTCAGAACACCCAGCTGAACTGCACACACTCGCAGATGTGCGCAAATAACTGTGTGACTGCAAGTGGGCTGTGCAGAATGGATAGCAAGCAACGTGGGCACACCGCCCACACAATAATTCATGCCACAGCTAGTACTGTTCACATACCAGACATTCATACCGGCATTGTGCTGTCACCCACCACAGCTTAGGAACCATCCATCAAGATGAGTAACAAGACAGATAACAAAATATTATATTGGGATTTAAAAAGGGATACGCAGGGTTGTTTCTCTCCAATAAGCAGAAGTAATACTACATAAGTGTACATCTGCTAAAAACGTACCTACACAGCAAAAAGTTGCTGACATTTGTCCGTGTGATTCGTGGGAGGAAGGCGGCAGGGGTTGCGAGCCGCAGCCCATGCTTTTTGCGATCCACTGGGCACGTGAACACAAACAGCTTTGTAAGTAGCTAATGCACACACACCAGCAGACAGGTTTTTTTAACGAAGTGAAACACTTTTATCTTATCACATCACAAGATGAAGGATTTGCTTTCAGTGTTGACCCGAATCATGTGGCAAATCGCATTTTTCTCTTTCCCATCCTTACTGTTATTTACAGCATCAATATATGGACCAATTCCAATATGGAGCTGATGACCAAAAGGGGTGTGGCCACCTGACAAAACCAATTAGCAAAAGTATATGGTGATAAGCAGTATACAACCTATACTACTGGCATCATTAGAGTAGACAGCTAGAAGCCATCGCAAAACAAAATACCTTATTATGTTGTACTCTGTGGCACCGTTCTCGTACTTGCCAGCTACCCCTCACTCTTCCATGAAAACTGAGGATTAACTATCCTTTGCACACTAGTACTTAGAGCTACACTATAGGGCATGGTTTCTTGTTGAAATAGGAATTTGTAACCTTCTGGTCCTTTCTGTGATATTTTTTCATTGCCAAGTTTTAATGGTTCCACGTAAACATGTGCCCAGAGTTACTACAAGTTAGGCGGCGCTGGATGAAATTCAAGAGGGCTACGTTCACAGAAAAAACATACGCAGCATCATATGTACATAAGGTCACACACTGATTATGTTATTTGCTGTTCTTGTGCTCAGAACGCCATTTCAATGCAAGTGAGCAATGTCTTATGTGAAACTGTACTCAAAGAACATCCATTTAGTACAAGCATCTATGTGCAGCCAACCATCCGAGGGCAGCCTGCATAAAATGTATAATTTTGCATTCGCAATTGCAATGTTGCAGATGTAAAAGTTTGCATGAATTACATCTGCTGCACATTATTGTATTTTAATCGTAGGAATTATTGTGCTGTTATCAGTCAGTTATGCCCTCTTTGCATAGATCAGGAGGGGTTTGGTAGTTGGTGATGCAAAGACATCTGATACTGCTCTTGTGTAAATTGTATGCACACAGATTCATTTTGTACACAAAATTTGATCAGCACTGCAGTCTGCTGCGCTCTGTGTTGTGAAGTGCCACTTCGGGCCTGATTCACCATCTGCTCATTGTAGTACATAAAGTAATAGTATTACTTCCTTATTACAAGATGCAATTCCCAAACTTCATTTGGCGATCTCCGACTTTGCCTTTCCTAGATTTTCTATGCAGAGATCATTTCAGCGAGCGTGGAGATCTCTGTACAAGAAGGTCTATGTTTTAATAGGAAATGTGGAAGGGACAAGGGATAGTGGCTGGAAAGTGGGAAATACCTACACCTAAATAGGAGAGGTTTTTTTATGAATGGTAAGGAGAGGTTTATTTTTTTTTGGTGGCGGGGGGCAGGCCTAACAAAACTCCCACTCGTTCAAGAATAAGCCCTTTGCTATTCACTAACTGTTCAGTCCAGCAAAACACATGGCCACTCAGAAGTACTCAAGATTCAAGCTAGCCTGGCTGATGAGGGTTGATACCTCGAAACCGCCCCTAGGATCCTTGTTTCTGGTCCAGGGAAGACCTGGCCTGGCAGTTCAGGCTGGACTGTTCCCATGGGTAGCAGGGTCAAGACTGATTTGCATATGGCTGGGTCCAAACTGGGGTGACATGGTGAGCAAAAGTACAATGGATTTAACCCAGATCTGTGACTAGGGGTGAATGTTTGAAAAGTTTCTGCACTCTGTCTACTGCAATGGGTGGAGATATTTACGTCTGAATCTAAGAGTTAATATAAACTTTGAAAAGTTGAATACAAAAAAAAAGTGTACATTTACTCTTAGATTTACACATGCATAAATCCAGTTGGGATCCAGTTGATGCAGTCTGCCCTCCTCTTTCAAGGGAAGTAGGGAGGGGCACAGAATGCCAGTAGGGTGATTGCTGGCCCAACATGGAAGGTTGTTACTACTTTCAGTAGAAATGGAGCTCGAGTTTTCAACAAAAATTGTTTACAAAATTCTTTATGAGGCTGCTGGAACGAGAGTGTCTTCGATCAGAAAGATGGTTTCAGTGTCAAGAGGCATAGTGGACAATTCTACATTGGCTCAAGTGGAGCGCACATTATAAAAATGAGAATCCACTATGGCATAAGAAAGGGCTTCGGAGGAAACATCTTCTGAATCTTTAAGAAATCTCATCAAACACATGATTTAAATAAAAGAAGGGTGATCTGACAAACATAAAAAGGCCGAAAGAGCCAATAAATAGCCTTTAACAGTGCCCAACGTAAGTCCTTCTTTGGCAAATGACAAAACAAACAACCACACTTCAGACACCTTAGCTTGTAGCAGGTCATCGTGACAGGTGCTGCACCATGCCACAAACTTGCTCACATGGCCGGCGTACACTAATTTCATAGCTGAGCGTCTGCCTGCTAGAATAACATCAACAACTTGGGGATGGAAATCAAAGGAAACTAAATGCCACTGCTCAATCGCCACACATGGCGGAGCTCCATCTTCATGCAGATTGCAGAGGCCAAAGTGCAAGACCTTGCCCTGTTGCTACATTATTAAATCCTCCCAAAGCAGTATCTTGATCGGAGGACAGATGCTCATGTCTAGAACTTTTGGGTACTACACCCTCCTGGCCCAATCCGGAGCCACTAAGATGACATGGGCCCAGCAGGTCTTGATCTTCGAGAACTCAAGCTAGGAGAGGTGGCGGTGGGAAGGCAGATGGGAGTCTTGAGCTCCACTCTAGGTAAAAATATCTTCAAGAAAAAGCCTTCTTGGGAAATCCAGCATGTAAAACACTGAAATTGTGCATTCTCTGCGGGGGCAAAAAGCTAAAGCCAGGGGTCACCCCAATGCTGGAAAACACCCGGCACCATGCTCAGGTGTAACTGCAATTCGTGATACATTAGGAGTCGGTGACTGAGCTCGTCTGTACTGGTGGTTAGGTGCACAAGAGAAATGCCTTGGCAAATCAACCATTTTCAGAGGAGCAGAGCCTCCAGTCACAGAACCCAATACCCCACTCCACCATGCTTGTTGCAGTACCACATGGCAGTGGTGTTTTCTATGAGTATCTGTGCTAGCCTCCCTTTGGTACATGGTAGAAAGGCCTTCAATGCCAAGTGGCTCACCCGCAATTCAAACTGATGTGAAGGTGGGTCTCTCTCGAAGAACAGAGCCCTCTGATCTTCACATCTTTCAGATGGCCTCTCAGCCCATTAGTCAACTCTGAGTCGGGTAAGGAGAGGAGTCTGCCACTGGCTCAATTGCAGACTAGCAGCTATCACTGCAGACCTTTTGGACTCTCCTCGGAAACCAGGATAAAATCTGCTAAGTATGCCTGGTGCTGTGTGCACTGGGACTTCAAACATCACTGCAGAGCCCAGATGTGCCATATGGCTTGGTTGACTAGCAAGATGCAGGAACCCAGCAGTTTCAACGTCATCCTCACTAAGATCCAAGAGACTGAACATCAGACCCTAAACTACACCATATTCAAGATGGCTCCAGTGAATGGTGCTTCTTCAAATGAGGCACGTGTGACTTTGGCATCATGATAGTGAACCCCAACAATGTTAGATGGCGCACTGTCTGCTGGAAGCAATCTACTACTACCTGGGATGAGCCAGCCGTTAACAGACAGTTGTCTAGGTATGGAAGGACGTGCTCACCCTTCCTCTGGAAGACTCAAGGGACACTGGTAAAGCCATAACGTGTCGTAGTTGGACTCTTGCTCTAGGCAAGACTGCTGGTTTAAGGAGGACGGTACTTATGTTTGTAGGCAACTATGCCAGTCCTACAACAAGTCGCAACTGTCGTCCCAACCCTCCCGGCTCCCACGCAGTACCTCACCAGAAACCCAAATAGTAAAAGGTGATTTGTGGCACCGTTTACGCATGGACTCAAGAGTGTGACATCTCAGGGAGTGTCATGGTTAAACGGAGATTACCGCTTTCTCACATGAACATCATGTCTCAATCAAACACAGGCAATGAAGAAGATGCAGTAAAGTTTCAATAGGTTTTACATAGCAAAACTGCATACTGCGATGTCGCATGGGCTGCAATGATTAGGATAATGAACCGTGCAAGAAATAGAATAGTAAAGACAAGAGTCATTAATACAAAGACCCCCACCATCTTGCAATAACATAAAAAGACATGAGATGTGAAATATGTCCTAATACCCTAGCATGATAGTCCTAACCTCTAACCTAAAGGAGAGCTAGATATGTTAAACCTAATCTTCCAATGCCATGTCCATGAGAAGAGCCCCCAACCCTTATAACCTTGGAATGAGGTCTCTAGCTCAGACTCCGTAGGGACACGAAGACTGGGTCAGTGTCAATGTGATGTGCACCATCGATAGCAGCGATGGCATCTGGTCGGAATCCCTCTGACTATCTGTTTAAGTGAGGAGTATTTATACAGATCTGCTTGGACCCCTGACGTAGGTCTGTTCCCAAACAAAAGACAATGAGGCATGCTTGGGACAGTGATTTATATAAACAATTCCTTCGAAAGTGTGACAAGGGAAAGTACCTAAGCGAACACCTACAGTTTGTTTTTCTTTGTCACTTGATATTGACGCCCTAGCGCAGTGGCACTGATAACGCAAACTAAAAAATGGGCCTAACTAAAAACAAGACAGCCATCTTAAAAGATTTAATTAAATAAATGCAGTAAAACAGAGGAAGCTAAGTAGAGTAAAAGTCACTGGGTGACGGGGGCGCCAGTCTGCAAGCCAAAGGCTAAGCTAACACCTGTATCCCATTAAAACAAACTAGGATTCACTACAAAGGAAGCACCGCAAATTGAAAATGCTACAACCCACTGTGAACCACAGATAATGCCTGTGGATCTGCAGGACGAGAATATGGAAATTCTCGTTCTACAGGTCTAATGCTATCATTCAGGCTCCAGATTCCAGGGCTGACAACACATGAGCCAGCATTAGCATTCTGAATATGTCCTCCCACAGGGAGGCATTTAGAGGGCAGATATCTGAAATAGGACAAGGTGCCTCCATCCTTTTTTGGCACAAGTAACAGGAGTAACACCCAGTTCCTACTTTTAAGGGGGGATTCTCTCTATGGCTTCTTTGACCAAAAGGGCATGCACTTCCTGCTGCAAACTGGACATGTGAGACTCCATTAACCAAACTAATGGTGGTGGAAGGTGGGGCTGGGCAGAAAGACATAGGAGGGTGTAGCTCCATTGGACAACTTAGAGAAACCATGCGTCTGAAGACATATCTCACCATCATTGGAGGAAATGTCTGATCTTGCCTCCTGCAGTATGCATGTGTGTCAAAAAGGACACACAAAAGTGGTTTTGCAGTTGTGGTGCCTGGAGGACTGTGCTGCACGTTGTCCCCTATTGCCCCAAACACTATCTCTGGGAGCCCTGACCTTACCCACAAAGGGGTTGACAAGTTTGACGGTGATGAGGTCTGGTAATAATGAAAGCCCTCTGACATATTCCAGAAACGGAAGAACTGCTGGGGAAAGCACCTGGAAGGGGCAGACCACCTTAAAGCGCGTGCTGTGGCGCAACTTTCTTTAAACTGTTCTAGGGCCGGGTCCGCTTTCTGACCAAAGAGGTGAGAGCCATCCAATGGCATGTCTAGCAAGGATGCCTGGACATCCCCTAAGGCAGCTGTAGACCTCATCCACTTTGAAGCTGAAGCACCACATTTGTACCCATTGTCCGGCCTAAGCAATTAGTTGTATCCAAGCCAGAACAACTAACAAATCTTGCCCTATGTCAGCCATCTTGGATAGTTAGTGCTAAAGACGCACATAGGTTCTCTGTAACTGCAGGGAGGAGTTGACCCCCTATACCACACAAACATGGGTTAAGCTATGCAGGAGGTAGCTGGTATTGACAGATCGTAAAGCAAGGCTGGCAGAAGAAAATATGCACTTGCTAAAGGTTTCTATTCTTTTGGATTCACAATCAGGAGAGGTTAGGAACGGCATTAGAGTTGACTCTGCTGGTGTACACCTGTGCCACCAAACTTGACAGAGGTGGGTGCTGAGCCAGGAACTTAGGGTCACCCAGTGCTTGTTTGTGGCAGAGAGCCATCTGCCTATTGACTGGGGGCCAAGAACACAGTTTGCCCAAGTATCTGTAAGAGCTTTATTAAATGGCACCAGAAGTTCAGTAGGTGGCTGGCCAGACTTAATAACCTCTGTGAGGACGTAAGGATTTACTTGCACAGTAGGAAGCTGCAGGTCAAGGACCTACAAAGCTCATTGCATAATAATGGTGAAACAAGCATTCTCCACCGTAGAAGTTCCAAGGAGAGAGACAAGTCTAGTGTCTGGAGAGGTATCTAGACTACGGACATGTTGTAATTCTGTGTACCAATTGTCCTCCTCATTCTGTGGGACAAATGTGTCCCCTTCATCACAGTAACCATTGTTAAGATCATATTCAAAAAGCTGATGTAATGTATGAGCTCTGCTGCATTATAAACACAAAGTATCAGAGTTATAAGCATTAGCTACTGGCTGAGCTCCAGTAGATTCGAATCACAAACTCAAAGACTTCGCCAACATCATGGGTCTGCACTGGGAATGACTTCAGGTGCGAGAAGCGGACCCTCCTTTCGACTATAAAAGGTTGTGGTGCAGTCTTCTAATGTTTGTTGACACAGAGTTTCACATCACGGTCTCATACTACCTTTGGGTTCTTCTGGGCATAGTTGCCATATGCCTTATAGTTATGTTCAGGCACCAAAAGCATACCATGTTGGGATCTGTCACAGATATCTGGCTGTGACAGTCCCTACAAGGTTTAAACCCTGCCATTTTGGGAGGTGACATATTTCCCTTGCACACTGGTAAAATGAAAACAAGATTTGGAAAAAAAAACTCAGACAAGAGATGTAGAGCTCCAGATCTGCGTCTGAAGGCTCAAAAAGAAAAGCACTGATGTCAACCTGCATGGCTGGTGTTTCTAAGCATTCCTGCTCGTCACTTTATGAGCAGAGTAACACTGGTGCGGAGCTTCATCGCACTACCTGTCGACACGCAGGAGTACTGCTTTTGAGTCCACTCTGCTGCCTGGGGAAATATTCACAAGGTGAGGAATTTTTGGTTAGAAGTGTCTATCAGAATGACTTTGATGATATTTTTATTTTTCACTATTGACTGAAGCTTATGAAAGGATACTCGCTGTTTTGGGATGCCCAACTGCCGTCTGTTTACTCACTTTCACTTTAAGTCATAATAAAAACCAATCCAAATAAATAAAAAACAATTTTCTGTGCATTGCCTGGCAAGGATCAGAGATCGTAATATTTTCAGTACTACTATCACATCAGTCCTTATTAAATGGAAAACAAAGGAAAAATAACTTATCCAGGATCTAGTACGTTTGGAGTGCAAGAAAAGGAAGCCCCGAGTTCCCCTGCGGGACTGGTACAATGCGGAGATCTTTACATATTCTTTTTGGGGTGAGCCACAGTGCTTTTAGGCCACTGAAGGAACATGGGAATTATGATTTTTTTTATTTTTATAGCATACTGTATATACTGAAAGTGATAAAAACTGCAGCCCTGTTAAATTTCAGTCGGTCATACCTACTGGAGTTTAAATGAAGAACATTTGAGAAACGCAGATTTTGGTGCTGTAAACACAAGATAAAAACCAAACATCTTCTGTGTGATAATTATTATTTCAAAAGCCCGAACACTCCTAATGAGGGCCCCTAGTGTGCTTAGAAATGGCAGAGTGCAGTATGAAGCACTGTATGAAGAACAAATATTACTATACCAAAGCACTGATTGCAGACACCACTCAACCCTCAAGCAGCAGCCTCTCCCGCCGACTTGCTGAAGGCAAACGGATATAAATCATTTAGAGGGTCATTCTGACCCTGGCGGCCGGTGGCCGCCAGGGCCACCGACCACGGGAGCACCGCCGACAGGCTGGCGGTGCTCCAATGAGCATTCTGACCGCGGCGGTTCAGCCGCGGTCAGAAGCAGAAAGTCAGCGGTCTCCCGCTGACTTTCCGCTGCTCATTGGAATCCTCCATGGCTGCGGAGCGCGCTCCGCAGCCATGAGGATTCTGACCCCCCCTACCGCCATCCAGTTCATGGCGGGAAAGCCGCCATGAACAGGATGGCGGTAGGGTGGGTCGCGGGGCCCCTGGGGGCCCCTGCCGTGCCCATGCCAATGGCATGGGCACGGCAGGGGCCCCCGTAAGAGGGCCCCAAAATGTATTTCACTGTCTGCCTTGCAGACAGTGAAATACGCGACGGGTGCAGTAGCACCCGTCGCACCTTCCCACTCCGCCGGCTCGATTACGAGCCGGCATCCTCGTGGGAAGGTCGTTTTCCCCTGGGCTGGCGGGCGGTTTAACTGGAACCGCCCGCCAGCCCAGGGGAAAACTCGTAATACCCGCCGCGGTCTTTTGACCGCGGCGCGGTAATTTGGAGGGCGGGATCCTGGCGGGCGGCCTCCGCCGCCCGCCAGGGTCATAATGAGGCCCTTAGTATTTTGCTTGAAAAAAAAAGTAGGATTTTGAAAAAATACGTGCACACTTAAAATATGTGCTGGGGGATGCAGAGCTGAAGTGGCCGAAGCCACATGAAAAATGGGGTTACATTCTTTTTGGACGAATATCGATCCTTTCAGTTCTACATATCGTTTAGGCTTAAGGCTATAACTTAGGGAAAGTGTCCCTCCCTGAAAGTGCGGAAGTGGTTGACTGGTGGAAATCACCTGCAGGAAAAACGCAAGGTATCCATCCCAACATGTCAAAATAAGTGATCGCCCCTTTTGCAGATCGACTGTTACAATCATCAATTCATGAAAAAGAAATTCTGAATATGGACAACAAACATCATTTGAACACATTTCCTAGTCTCGATTCATCCCTGCGGTTGAAATGTATTTCAACCTGAGGTTAGGCTATTTCAATTTAAGGTAACAACTGATTTTGTTTTTACTAATATGTTATTATACATTTGAATAAAAATTAAAATCCAGTTTTACTGATCATTCTGGAAAATATAGGACATTTTTATGAACTGGGCTGCCAGCCCCAAGCGCCAAAATTCAACTTTAAAAATCTTGTTGTACACTCAGATCTCATCAGGAAATTGCACACAAAGACAGTTTGACAACACAAGTTCAGTTTTACATGTTTAATTATCATAACTGCAATCCGGCATTGCTTTTACTGAATGTTATGTTAATATTGCTAGTAGCAAAAATATATGGGACTCACACTTCTGAAAGCAGGAACATTTTCCCAGGCCATCAAAGAAAATGTCATGATTGAAAATTATTAACATCGTTGACCTCAAAATACTGCCCAGTGAATTGACGAATGTGGACAAGGTCTCAATCAGCAGGAATAGTTGGATTTCCATATCATCAACCCTACAGTTCACCAATTCCTAGGAATGATCTTCTCTCCAAAGATGTGATATCTCAATGTTCAGCGGTATTCCATATACCCTTCTCTTTTCAACATACCCATAATCACTACATGACCTTCAAATAAACCCAGGCATAGGATGTGACACCTAAGTCAATCACAGAACTTCAAAAGCCCTTGTTAGGAAACCATAATACCAAAATACTGCATTTAATTGTTCAGTGTCTTTACAGGCTGAGTGCTCATGGGACCAGAGCCATGTAAGAGGACACCAATACCTTTTCTCTGCACTGGTAGTGTCATACTACCAAATATTTGAAACCGAAAAGTTAGATTTTTTTAGTGCCACATGCCGGACCCTTTGAAATTCATTTACAACAAATGACAGGCTGCATACTGAAGTGGATTTTCACAGTACACCTTTCAAATGTATTCTACATTTCTGCAACTGGAAGGGCTCTTGAAACAGAGGTAGCTAAAGAACACTGGTGTAGGAAAGCATTTAGAGCAGTTGCAGCCTGTAGGGACTCTCACCTGGATGATGATGAACTACGGTCTCTCCATGATCCAAACTGAGGACATGCATTGGCCAGACTAGATTGGTTCACTTTAGTGTCTTTTGACAGAAACTGACAATCAGACTGTAGGACTGTTTCGTCAACAGGTCATAGAATAAATAGAGGCACCGGTTTTAGAGATGACCCGGAAAGGTCCTGGCTTCACCTGGAATTGAGAATGGGTGGAAAAAAGGGAGTGTGTGTGTTATACATTGGCACATAGGGCCTGATTACAACTTTGGAGGAGGTGTTAATCCGTCCCAAAAGTGACGGTAAAGTGACAGATTTACCACCAGCCGTATTACGTGTCCATTATATCCTATGGAACTCGTAATACGGCTGGTGGTATATCCGTCACATTTGGGACGGATTAACACCTCCTCCAAAGTTGTAATGAGGCCCATAGTGTCAGTTGGTGCAATGAACTCAGGGGATATGTCTAGTACTGGAGGAACATTCCCCTTCAAGGACTGACAGCTCCTCCAAGGTACTTGATTTTTGATTGCCCTGCACCAGCCTTTCTTTTCCAGGGATTATTTGCACAAATTGGCAGTGAGACCAGGAAGAAGAGGGCATAAGAAAAAGTGGCGACAGAGGGCCTATCTTTCTTTCTTTGTGGCATTGTGAAAACAGACAAAGAAACTGCTCTGGATTCCCGTGTGGTCAGGCCAGGGAGGACTCGCAGAAGACCGTCACATCAACACAATAAGATTGCCACTGAGGAACTGACCTCCTGACGCAATGGAACCGTCCTATCCACCAGCACCACTCAGTGATTGGGAGTCTATTGCCTCCCTGGTGCAACACTGCACAATCGAACCTACACCATTTAATGCATCAGTCTATCAGTGTAACAAAATAATCACTCACATGTTTAACCTTTTTCCAATGTGATGGAGACCTAGAAAGGGATACATGTTTCCCATTTCACACTGCAGACTGAACACTTGTATTGCCAGGAAGTTCCAAGTGACCTCAGACTACTGAATTGCTACTGTAAATGTTGTTATAAGCTACACCTCATTTAAACTGTGAACAGGAAATGTAGGGTCATAAGAGGATAGATTAGTTATGGTTGTTAGCAAGTTTGTTCCATTAGTAAATGTTCCCTTTAGTTTTCAGATCCCATGTTGTCTTTCAGCTCTAAAAGCCCATGGTTTATACATCATCTCGCCCATCATCTCCAGAAACCCACAAGATCGACCCTGTCCAACAAGGTGACAAGAAACGTAATCGCCAATATGCAGGGTCACTCGGAAGGGACTGCACTCATAGGTTGGAGCCAATCAACTGTGAATTGTGGTTAATAATGTATTTTGCTGTACTGTTAATCTTCCCATTCTTCTAGACGGAGGTGCTAAATCCTGTAGTTATCTGGCTGTGCTATGGGAAGGGATCTGTCCCAGAGTGTATCTTTTCAGTAATTGTTTGACTGCATCGCGTCTGCAAAGCCATTTGCCTTAGCTGCCCATTCGTTCTCTGATTTAATAATGGATTACCTCACTGAGCCATGCCACAAAAGGGTGGGGATTCTGCACAGACCCCGCTGCTGTCACTGCTTTAACTTTTATACTTCCAACAACTCTGGATAGCAGCAGCCATACGTTATAAACATGAGGAATAAAACGTTCTCTATTGTACATGAAAGTTATTATGTACCACAGGGGAGTTACATGACCTAATAAAGGAATGTGGAATTGTGCCTCATTCCTCCATTTGGTAAAGGAACTCCTCAAATGCTTGTGGTATCCTAGAAATAAAGGGTATGTTATTGTAGGGGTATGGAGAATTGAGTACCTTTTACTACTATTCAACCTCTGTCTAGGTATTACCTTTTGTGAGTTTATATAGGAGCCAAGTGTCTATAGTGCCGAAGCAGCAATTTCCTTTTTCTGCAGCTTGCCGCACCTCAAAAAAGAGAAGACAGAACATTATTGATGAGTACTGCCTGCCCCCCCCCACACCCATCAATGCATGCAGAAGCAAACGTTACAGATTTATAGTTAAGCAATTTGACAAAGGAAAGCCTGAGATGAGCATACATGAAATTATCTAACATGAAAAAAAGGGCTTTGAAGGAGGGTTTAGGCCAGGATGCCATAGCTGTCAACGTCTCCTGCCAACGCAGGGGCAAGTTTCATGCACTAGGAAGATCGTACATGTAAATGGGGATCCAGACTGGCGAGTGTGTTCCATAATTCTGTGTTCTAGAAGGTGAGTTACTTACAAATGACACTGGGTCAGAGAATTCTTTCATTTTCTATTTCGTAACTAGGGATGTATCAGTACTGAAAATTATGATACAGTAATTATATTACAAATTTATTGCATTTTGCCAATGCCTACTCAATCATGCCCTGCATTACTCTGTGCGACAAATGCAACAAGGTCTCTCTAGCCAACAAGGAACACTATACTAAAGGCTAACATTCCTTCTTTGGTAGTAGGTGCATGCCATTAGCAAGAAATGAAATTGTAACTTACGTGTAGGGGTAGTTTTGCAGCTTGAAGCCTTTTCTTTCAATAATAATTATCCCCCATCCAGGAGGTAGGCTTCAATTAAGTGTATGTTTGATAACAGGTGTCTTCAGACCATCTGTCCTATTTGTGCTTTCTTGTTCACCTGGATACGTATGCAGTAGTGTTTTGTCAATGTGTGGAATGCTAACCACTTGGAGTCATAAAATATAATTTATGGTTTTGGCAATCAATTGTAGTGTGCCCTCTTGTTCCTAGTGGAATGTGCCCTCAGTCTGTCTCTTAGAGATACCCGGTCTGTCACGTAGCATGTTTGGATGGCGTGTACTAACCATCTTGCAATGGTCCTGTTTGTGACTGATTAACCCATGTTTGTGGGTGAGAAGATAAAGAACTGGTCTCCCTTGCTATAGCTTCCTTTAGGTTGTGCACCACTGCTCTCCTGACATCCAGCGTATGGAATGTTCTTTATGTGTGAGCCTTGTTGCTGCTGAAAGAAGACTGGTAACTAAACTGTCTGATTACCATGAAACTGTGAATTACCTTAGGACAAACAAAAAATGTGAATTTGTTCTCATAACTAACCTGCCCTTGTCTCAACTAGGCTGTGTTCTTGTACAGAGAGTGCCCGTAGTTTGCTGAATTCACTCAATCATGTGAACTCTATTAAAAATATGTATTGAGGGTTAAGAAGTTTCATTATGCTCTGAGCATATGCTCAAATGATGTTTTCCTCAACTATGTTACAACAAAGTTAAGGTTTCACATGGGTGTGGGTGCTGACCTTGGTGGTGCAGTTCTTTTGTCCCCTTCAAAGAACCCTTTGACAACTGCAGAAGTAAAGAAACATTTGCATTTGGTCGCCCCTGCCTCCCAGTGTGTGCCACAATGGCTGCTAGCTTGACCTTTTGGGAGACTGAAAGTTTCCCAGCCAATTGGTGTGTAAGGTATCTATTCACTATGGTATCCCAAGTTATGTGTTCTGTCAATTTCTCTTTTTTTGCACAAGTGAGTGAGTCTGTTTCACTTGGCTATATAACATTTACTTGTTGTTGGTTTTCCTGTCTATTTCCTCAGAAACAATGCCACTAGGTTGAGGCTCTTTGGCTCTGGGAAACCAACTGTTTCCCTATTTGGTTAACAAGTCTTGTGAAATGGCAGCCTCCTTACTCTGCCTTGTGCTGTATCCAGCAGGTCTGAGCACCATGTTTATACGGCCCATTGTAGAGCTGTAAGTAACAGTGCCATGGTTGTCCATTCGTACTTGTTTATGACCAGAAATATTAGCAGTATTGGAAGAAAGGCTATGCAAAGTCATTATTCAATCCATTGATATGTCATTCCCTAGAGACGTGGGGAGGGGATACCAGGAAACAAAGTTTGGGCACTTGCAGGTGTGGCAAACAGGTCTATTAGTGATTTACACCATTGTTGGAAAATGTGGCGGACGTCTAGTTGAGCTCCCACTTAAGTGATATGTTTTCTAGCATGCTTAGTATGTCTGCCTCTTCGTTTTGGGCATCTTGAAGATCTATGGCTGTTAACATTACATCCCTTTATACTGACTATTTCCAAAATTCTTGTGCGTGCCTGGACAGCGCACAAGACCTCATCCCTCATTGTTTGTTCAGGTAAAAACACTGCTGATGTGTTTTTTTTTAGGTCAGTATTGCGATCCCTCACAACATGCACGTTTAAAGCCTACAGAGGGAGAAAGACTGCCTTGAGTTCCAAGCCGTTTGTGTATTGGATCGCATCCGGATGTCTCCCTTTGCCCTTTTTTATTTAGAGTCTCCATGTGATCTCACAAATCGGTTCTGGATGCATCTGCTGTGATGGTCATGATGGTCAGAGTGAGGCAGCTGTTTAAATATTCTGCTCTTTAACACATCCTGAACATTCCATCATTGCATTTCGCTTTTAACTTTAACAATTACAAGTTCCTTCCTACCAGTTCCACGTTGCTTGAGACCGTTGGCTCTGTAACCATTCCTGAATTGGTCGCATGTGTAGTCTGGAGAATGGGAAAAGTGGTATGCAAGAGGCCATCACATCCAGTAGTTTCATCACTGTTCTCACGGTCAGAAACTGTTCCATTTGGTAGAGGTGAGCTGGCTGCATTAGTGCAGTGTTTATTTTCTGTGGTGGGGCAGCACAGAAAAATCCCCTTCCAGTTGCTCTCATTGTGACAGTTGTGCTTCTTTTAGAGATCCCCTTGAATCACAAGAGGCCCATGGTCTTAGCGGTTTCTTTATTTGAAATGATTCGTCCATAGTCGACCTAAACAGGTTCTGTCCTGTGAGGCACTTGTTAATCATGGAGGACTTGCACCTCCTGCTTGAACTCCAATACTCAATACTCTTAGCCAGGAATGCCTCTTAGTGTAGTGCCCATGCACATTTGTCTGTTTACATTTTTTGCAGAGTCCTGAGCAGACTGGAGGAATGTGTTCAATGTTGTTCCATGAGGGAATGTGAAGAAGGGAGCGATGAACCTTTTCGTGGCAGATGACTCAATTGTAGAGTTTGCTTTTGTACAGCACAGTGTCCTGGTTGCAGGGTTAATACTTTTTCTTTCAAGCGTTTCTAGATTTAGTCCCTGCTCCGTTTCCTTTGTTGGTTTTTGTGGGATAAGGAATCCATTGGGGATTTGTCAAAATCCTTTTTCTTCTTTGCAGAAGTACTGCCATTTTGGCTTTGATCCAACATCTTTTGTTTTAGATGTCAACTGCCATTTGTTTGACGATGACTGTCGCCTCTCCCGTCCTTTTCAGAGTCGAAAGGACTTTGGCCCGTTGCCCTTTGACTGATCAGGACTGCCCTTTCAACATCATGCCAAGTTGGATGCTTTTTAGTCTGTCTTCTACTGCCTTTTGCATCTGCGTTAAGGTTGTTTTTACTGATTTCAACACCAAATGTTGAGTACCAATTTGATCCTGCACTGGTATTTGTATTAGTGTCCCCCCTTTTTGTGCCTGCATGTGGGTGTGCTCCCTTCGTTGCTTTGTGTGCGTCGATTTTTTGATGTCTGATCCCTGATCATCCTGGGCAACAGTGGTGTCTTTGATGATTTCTTCATAGCTGGAGACTCCTAAATCCTTAAAGAACTGCTGTAACTGTCTTGACTGTACCATGGCATAAAGAGCCCAACCTTTGTTTCTGCCTAACCATAAGGACTAAGGGAAGGAACGTAACATATGATCGACTTCCATCCTCCTGGTTTTTAGATAGGCACTAACAGCAAACCTTGAGTTTGTCTTTTTGTGCAACCTTGCTGTGGCCTTTAGGGCAAAACTTAATAGGGGTTCTTTTCATCTCTCTGAAGCCCGAGCGGGGTTCTCACTACCAAATCAAACCTCCTAGTGTCTATTCTACCACCACATGGTTGAAGCCCAAAAGAAAATCTTTGGTTTAGCAAGTGTTGTACAGTGCTTTCCCTTCCAGAGTTGTTCTTCGTCAATGACAATGGTGTTTTTTCAGTGCTTTTCTAGATTTTCTGTGCTTTCTTAAAAAACCTTGGTGCTCTTCACTCAGAGATGTGGACCTTGTTTCCGTACCCATGGTGGAAAGAAGAATCTGAAAATGGTGACCATGCACAGGGGCTTTGGGGGGGCGGGGGTGTCTGATATCACAGGGAAGGGGTAGGTCCACCTATTGATCAATATCTAAGATAAAAAAAGACTATACAAACATAACCACTAGATTGGGGAACAGATTAATAGTGTAAAATTATATGCAATCAGTTCCTAGTTGATTATTAGGCTGGCCTGGATTTGCTATGCAATTTATTTTCATAGAACATTTTTTATGTTACATTTTTGTTTTATTTAAACAATTCTTAGCGGATTAGAGCGATATGTGAGGGAACTTTACCTGGAAACAAGTGACCAGAGGATTCTATTACATGAGGAAGGGGGATATTAAACTAATTCAGCATACAATGCAGAAAATCAAGGGAATAAGGCCAAGACATAGACCATCTGGTTTTACATAGGAAGATGAAGTCACTTCAATGAAAGGTTTGAAAGACCATACCCAATGTGGCTCATATGCATCCTTGGGAGAGATTGGTGTGATAGGGAACCAAAATATTGCATGGGCAGCTGAAAGATTTGGCTGAATTAGAAGCAATTGGTATTCACCACAAAAGCCCTCAGCAATGCTCTTAAAACACTATTGGTAATACTGTTGGATGGTACAAAGAGCTAGAGCGTGTTCTAACCTGAAAGCAAATTTAGAGTTTTCGTTCATTGTGGTAAACCATGTTTATTCACAAACTTTACCTATTCATCCCAATACAATTGTGGAAAAATAGCTACTGGAGAAATGGTAGTCTGAAGGGACATGGTAAATCCTATAGTGTGGTCTTTTAAACCATAGCCTCATTACAAAGTGCTTAATGTACGTGATGTAAAAACTGTGGCATAAAAATGTATATTACTGTTGCTTGATGTGACTGCCTACTGTATCTTTGCAATTAAAATACTGCAATATTTGTAGATTCAAACATCGTATTGCTAAGTGAATGCACAGTGATAATCGAGTCCGTACTTCTCCCTGAACAGTTCACCAGAGAAACAAGCCTATTAGTGACATTCAGCATAGTAATAGCAATGCACACTTAAGGCAGACATGCATAATAGTGCCCCCTAACATAGGAAGGCTCAAAAATCATTTTTTGCGTCCTTAACGTGGGAAAGAGTGTATGACGGGGAGGGAGTTAAAGAAGAATTAGTATGGCATGAATGGCAGAAGGGCTTAAGGAAGTAACCTACCTTGTCATTTTTATCTGACAGATTCACCAAGGAACAGATAAATCTACATCCATAATTAAATCTATGCACAAGTGTTGATTTATAATTTCTATCAATTCACAAAAGATTCTAATAGTACGTCTGGTGCACTCCAAACTCCTAGGAATGCCATATAATTCAGCACAGACATGTTACTGATACAGAATTCTAAGAGTACAATTTCGCACTGAGACTGGCAAAAAATGTGAGCATGGGTACATTGGTCCTTGCAGTCGCAAAGGCTCCAAATGGCAAAATTGGAGCCTTTGCAACTACAAAATAGCTTTCGGGTATGTTCAATACTAATATTGCAATTTAAAACAATCACAGACATGGTGGTCCACTGACCCCAGAATTCCACCATCCCTGTAAGGCCAGCGATTCATAGTTGGTCGCAATTTACAACCTACCTCATGCATATTAATACAGTAGTTTAAATTACGATCCACTATGAATCAGAATTTTGTGCAGTAACATGTTTGAACATATGTCAGTTCGCAAAAAAGCAATTAATCCGGCAAAAGTTGGAGAGCAAATTGCAACAATTTTTTCCCAAATGCATTGTACAAACGTACGGCCCTAAGGGGCGAGATGCACTAAAATTTAAAAAAGCAATTTCTCAATTACAGTTATCTCTGAATCACAATTAGGAAATCCCTATTCCTGATGTATGAAACTTTTTATTTTAACATTGCGATTCCTTGTGGGGTGCAAATCGAATTACCTCATGAATATTAATGAGGGGGTAGCAGTTTGTGACCCACTAGGAATTACACGCCTCACAGGGATGGTGGCCTGCAAGGGTCGGCAGACCACCGCTTCTGTGATTGCCTTTTAATACTGCAATTTTTGTGTTTCAAAAAAGAAAAAGAAGCGTTTGAGTAGGCAGCACTCTAAGGGACCACTGCCTTCTCTTACAAATATTTAGCTGAACATTCACAGAGGAGAAGGAGTCCAAAGAGGTCCCCTTCCCATTTGCGAATGGGTTACCACTGCAAGTTTGTAGACGGTAAAAGATTAATGTTTTGCAACCGGTATTCAATTGCAAAACATTTATACATACCATTCTAATTCGGTATTTGTAAGGAACACCCCTTCCAAATATCGAACTGCTATTCGGTACCAAATGTACATTGCGATTCGAATTTGCCTTTAGTACCTTGGAAAAAGATTTTTGCGAATCAGGCCATTTGCAACCTCAAAAACGTTTGTACATGTGGCCCTGGGTTCTTCTGTTTCTTTATCGAGCAGGAAACCTTTTTTCTTGTGGGAAAAAAATCCTTTTCCTACACCCTAGTGAAGTTTAGGAGTATTTTGTTCTCCTTTCACCCTGGTAAGGGGTTTACTCCAGCCCCTGACTAGGTTAAATTACTGACCATTTTCAGGGGCGGAAAAGGTCCAATAAGACTTTGTGATTAAGGCTTTTTAGGTGCTCACATACTCATAAGGCTAAACAGGCCTACCTCCCTTTGCCTAAGAGTTACTTCTGACATATTTAAGCCTACCTTGTATTCTTTTATGAACACCCAAAATGCATAACTGTTGTTTTTGGCGATAAGCGTAGGTTTACGACAAGAACAGCCTTTGTGAATCAGCTCCAAGACTTCTAAGATGTTTTGCTGTTGCTTCTATCAACACTTCCATCAACCATAACACCTTTATATTTAAGCGGAACTATGTTTTGTACACCATCCTGAGTAAATTAAACGTTTCCTGGTACTTGAATAAAAACGTTTGATACCAATTATTTTTACATTTTATTTGTAGTTTCCTTAGAACAGACCAGAGAGGGAGGTGTATGAACCACGTTTGCCTTCACATTTTACACACAAATGGAAGACAAGCCCGTAAAGATAAATGGGTCGATGGGGCTATGCAGAGTTAAACCTTAAATAGCTGTTTAAGAGCGCCACACTGGACTTTCTTACCTCAGGAATGTTTTGCAGCACCCACAGCAGCCTCAGGGAGACATGCTGCGTCGTAAAGGTTAACAAACTCGCAGCCAGAAATCTTTTTCTTCGAGTAAAAAAATGAAGCATTTTGCTGGAACCATGGATTGCCTGTTTCCAAGCGAAAAAAGAAAACAAGCTAACTAAAATGAAATAAAATTATTGCACATAGTTGTTATACTCAGCATGTTCTGATTCTGGTTAATGCATCGTGGATATCATGTGAAACGCCTGCAACTGCATTAAAAGCAAAAGAAGCAAGCAGCACGTTGTGAAAAGTGTAACTTGAAGACAGCACTACCAATTCGTTCGTGGAAATGCAGGAGCAAAACACACCTAAATCAGGAGTAAGAGAAATCAGAAAGTTTTGCGATCGAGAGCTTAACGTGTCTAAACAATGTGGAGTCCAGGTGAGAACAAAGTTCATTATGGCTCTGTGTGCTACCTGTTCATTTGCAGCTCTTTTTGGCTATTAACTTACTAAAAATGTGTCGGCATTTGTGGGGTTAAGCCATGACCACCACTGCTTTACCATCGATCCCTCCCGAAAAATAACGTATTTGTGCCTCACAGTTCTACTTTTTTAGATGGCATGTATGACTGTTTCCAATGAATGGTCGGTTCATAGCAGGTTTTCAAGATGCCTATTAATGGAAATGTATCCCTTGCAACACTTGATCGTGCAAATGTATCAAAGTTGTGGACTAAAAAACATACAGTTTGCCAAGAACACATGTACAAAGCTAGGTACACATTAAAAACTATTGGAGAACTAAAAAAGTGATGAATCGCCCACAACAGAATCTTAAACCAAAATAATGCACGGGAAACAGGAAGTAATGTAAAATGCTAAAAGGATTGTTGACAGATTGTAAAAAACGAGTAAAACCTAAAAGAAAAAACGAGGTAAGATTAAAAAAAAAATACAAAAGGTAAGTAAAAAAGAGAAAAATCTGATAATGGTGAACCAATCAGCAGATTAATGGGAGCGGGTGAAAAATTAAGAGGGAGTAAAGAGGAAGAAGAAAAGGTAAAATAAAGAACGAAGAATTAAAGGAAGAAAAGAAAAATAATGGCGCTGAGAGGAGCAAATACATGAGAACTGAAGGAGAAAAAATATAAATAGGAAGATAAAAAAAAGCAAAAAGAGAAGAAAATGAAAGAAGGATGATGCAGTAAATGAAGGATGATATCATGAGAAATAAATTAGAAAGAAAAATAATATGAACAGGATAAGAGAAAAATACATTTGGAAAAAATATTAGAATAGGCAACTAAAAATGTAAAAAGTGAAAGAAGCAACATAGAGAAACCACTGAAGAAAGTCATAGGAGAAGAGAGAGAAAAAAAAACGGAAGAATGTAAAGTAATTAGCGCAAATAAGGGAGCACCTATGAGTACGTTCTCATACTGTAAAAGCGACACAATTATCGTAAAAGTTCGGTAAGCTATTTGTGCAAAATAATAATTGTAAAACTTCGGTCTAACAGCCCATTCTTAATAGTGGACTGTATTTCTAGCATCGAACCTCACATAGGTACCTGCCAAAGCAGTTTACAGCAATCACTGACAAAGGCAATAGTTCGGGAGTCTTCTATAGTGAAAAGTTTTGGTGTTTCACATACGATGCAATAGCTTGGGCTTATAAACACTTTTTGGCTCAATTGTGTTTATCAGTGAGCAGTCAACCAAGCATCACTAAACATGTACAACAAACAAACATGGAGGTAAAACATTCTGGATGCAAAAAAACCTCTCCAGACATAAAATATATGATAGCGTTTAAATCAGATAAAGCTGGTCACTATCACTGGGTCTACCTCCTGAGGAAAGATCTAAGAGTACGGGGCAGAGAGTGGGAACCTACCACAGCAAACTGGGATCTAATGTGCTCGGTTATACAGAAGACAAGGCACTTAAGACATTAGTTTGTAAGGATTCACCCAAATAATGTACCCCCTCCACTAATTTCTGGAACAAATTTAAGCAGATCAAACAGGCGTCAGAAAATGAAACAAAACAAGTTCACTCTGCTACAGCCCAAGCACAACTATCATCCCAGAGCACTCATTTCTCTACCCATAAATCACGATGCAACTCTAGAAAGTCACTCCCTGCAGAAGGGCGAGTAAAGACGATTTATTTCCCTTCATGTTTTATTTTAAGTTTATTAGGGATCCAGAGAGCTGCACCCATGCCGATAATGTTTTTTTATTAATGGAATGCATCTCCCGCATCTTCTTATGCATCCCACACCTCAATTCTGGTAAGATGTGCAATCTCCTTTTGTTGAAGGCCAAAGATTTAAGTCTTATTGCTGCCTTAGTAGCCGATTCACATTGATGTGAAGCTGCCAGTTCTATTAGCAGAATACCTTCCTCAGACATTTTATCCCCTGTGGCCCTCACATCTAGCCATGCCACGATAATCACTTTGACCAGTTACAGATTGTTGCCTTCAAGGCTTTTGTAATAAAGAATCACTGAATGGTATAACGACCACCTTGGGTATCCTCAGGGAATGTCACCCCCAAGAGCTGAAGATGTCTAGCTTGAGCTGTGTTCCCAAATAATCCACATGATCCTCCAGCCTAGAGACAGCAGATACAGTTTTCTATGTCCTCCTGTGTCTGAGAGACAACTTCCAATCCTCAAGTCTGGCCTTCATGACCCTTGTTTTGGTGTTAAGAGGTCCCAGCGAAGAGTAGTTTTTGGCAATGCATCCTCAGAACTCTTCTTCATAGAAGTCATAGATGTCACCTCACTCCTTCTGTTTGTAAGCCAGGTAGCTTTGTTAACAGAAAGAAATCCCCTCATGACAAACTG
Organism: Pleurodeles waltl; assembly: GCF_031143425.1. Taxonomy (NCBI): domain Eukaryota; kingdom Metazoa; phylum Chordata; class Amphibia; order Caudata; family Salamandridae; genus Pleurodeles; species Pleurodeles waltl. The sequence continues at coordinate 530,322,412 of NC_090450.1, read as the reverse complement.
GGATAACCCACTCCAGTTACCTTAGGGTCACATCCCTGTGCCAGTGTCTGGCCCTTGGGAGAAAAAAAGTCACGGTGTTCCTTAATTTCCTTCCCTTGATTTTTCTTTAGGGGACATAGGTGCAGTGTCAGTGTCCTTGCACCTTTGTAAATTGGATTGCAAGGACCGGAGTGAGCTCCATCAATATCCAGGCATTGTGGCAGTCCAGTACTGTTCAATTTCCTGTCGACCTGCAGAGGAGGAACACACATGCCAGCCTGCCTGGCCGTGCCACTCTCTAGCTCCTCCCATACAGTAGCCTCTCCTCCACTGCCAGCACCGCCTCAAGCACCACAGATCTATTTGCAAGGTATGGCCAAGGCAGTGAGATCTGAACTGGCCATCCACCACCCACCTCTGGCCATAAAATTAAACAGGCCTGGATGGGAATCGAGCTAGCACTCATTCGATCCAAGCTCCACAGCCGATCGCCATTTTCAAACCCTACAAAATATTCAGGAGGCAATGCTAAAACTTTTGTCTCTCTGGAATAGCAGGGGCTTGATAATGCCCTTTAGAGAGCTGAATCAAGGTTCCAGGGAAAGTGTCTGCTCCAGAGCTGGGCAATCTTGGCCCACTAGTATATAGTTTACAGCACGTGTTGTTGGGCACATTAGATTTCTAGATAAAGAAATGCTGGGCCATTCTCAACTTTTAAATACAGTGAAGTGGCATGTAGAAGACATTTGTTTAAGTAAACTTTTAAGAGTGTGTGTGGTTGCTGAATGGTTCCATATGCCACTGAGAATTTAGAGCAATACGACTCTCAGAGAAATAACTTTCTTCGCCTCACCTTTAAGGACAGGTGCTTCTGGATATAGGTACGCCAGGAGAAGAAAAGTCTAAATTAATATTCTATCTAAGTCAGAATACATAGAATCCTTAATTAATGTTCTAGGTGATAGAAAGAAAATTAATTTTGCGGCCTTCCATACAATGATTAATTAAATATTGAATATTAACCCTGCGAAGACAGCAGATATGTCCTTGAAGCACACCCTTATTCGGTGAAGTGCACTTGAAAACGACAAACATTTAATAAAACATGCAGTCTGTATTTAAAGGACATCTTACTTTTGAACATAAAAATTAGGCAACTTGGCTAATTTTTCACACCAGAATGCAATGTTCCCCCGTAATGATATTTTGTGTCAAAGGGAAATATTTATATGATTTTAGGTTCTGGCACCTTGTGTATCAGCATAGGCAAAGAAAAACAGGTTGATCTTACTATCAGACTTTTTCCTGTGTCCATGAGCATATTTGTCTGCGTGAAAGCATTGAAGCCAGACATCAAGCACTTGCTTTCACCTGGCTCTGTTACAGGGGAACGTTGAGAACAGAGCAGAATAAACCTCAAGCAGACCTGGTCAAAACTGTAACACAATCTACTGCCACTGATTAATTATATATCAAAAATAAAATCCTAATTAAATAGTGATAGAATGTGGTAGATGTGTAGGTTTTTATGACTATCGATTTCAGCCCTGTATCAATTCTTCTGTGTTGATGTGTAATATGGCTTGTGCTAATTATGTTGTATAAAATGTGATGAATTGACAAGAGAATATTTAAAGAAATTGGAATAAATGAATAATTTGAATATACATCAGAACAACGCATGCTGAAACCATGCATGCCTGAACAACGCGATTGGACCAACGACTGCGTTGTTACCACTAATGCCTTTACCACAAATGCCTTAACAACCATTTTTCATTGTAAAGGCATGCCTGATAAAGGCATCCATGGAACGGCATGCATGGTTCCAGCATGCGACCCCACCCCGCCCCTAAAACTACTGTAACCCCCGCCCATCCCTAAAACTACCGCAACCCCCCACTCCGCCCCCAGAACTACTGCGACCCCCCTCACCTGCCGGTAAAACTACCCCGACCCCTACCCCCACCCCTAAAACTACCCCGACCTCCACCCGCCTCTAAAACCTAAAACTACCCCAACCCCACACCCCGCCCCTAAAGCCTAAAACTACCCCAACCCCATACCCCGCTCCTAAAACTACTCTGACCCCCACCCCTAAAACCTAAAACTACCCCGACCCCCCACCCCCAAAAACTAAAATTACCCCAATCCCACCCCTAAAACTATCCACCCCCCCACCCCGCCATTAAAACCTCAAATTATCCCCCGACCCCCCACCCTGCCCCTAAAAAACTAAAACTACTCTGACCCCCACCCCTGCCTTTAAAAACTAAAACTACCCCCACCCGCCCCTAAAACTACCCCCCATCCCTACCTACCTGACCGCATTCTCTCTGATCCGGAGTCTGTTTTCCTCTGCCTTAACCATGCATGTTTGTTGTTCCGGACATGCATGGTTAAGGCACAGGAAAACAGGGTCAGTGTTCAGGAAAGTGTTGTTCGGCTTTCGTGAACAATGCCGTCATTGTTAAGGGGTCGTGGTTTAGGCTGCTTCTCGAATAATTCATATGCATGATATTCATAAGGTTTTCTGCACAGTGGTCACAGAGTTGAATGACGAGATGAGGGAGCCCGCAAGTATGTAAGTAGACTTATCTCATGTGGATTGATTAATATCTTGGGGAGCGTTCTTTTATCTGATCAGAATTGCCAACAGGAGTTAGGCTGCAACATCTGCAGTCTTGTATTGAATGAGACCGTCATCACTCCTGAGGCAAAAAGGGACCTACATAAAAGAGAAGATGTAAAGTCTTCTCTCATGTCACTACAGACCAGAAATCTTGGACCAAGCCCAATGCCTAAATGTCACTCCTTCAGGCATTCAACTCACCATTGATTTAACACGGCAATGGGCCTCCCTAAGGGATTCTATGAGTGACCGTCTTCAAGCAAATGTTAGAAATTTCTAATGTAATCGTAAGGTAGACAGTCTCTGAGAATATGTACATCACCCCACAACTGAATGTTGAGGGGAAAGATGGCTTCTGGAACAGAGGTAAGAAATATGATTATGAGAGCACTTCTTTCCAGGTGAACATATCTGGTGTTTCCTTGGGGAAAGAACTGAATCCAGAACCACGCTCACTGAGGAGCGAAATCTATAAGGATTGCAAGGGTTGGTTTACTGGCACTCCATACTAGGTGCAATGGTCCGCACACAATCTTGACTCATAGCCCTCAGTTCTCTAAGTAACAGGAACATTAATCACATCCCCACATAAGGTATACAAAATGTTCCAGAATCAGTCCACAAGGATGTAGCGGGGTAACCCATCAGGAGCTAAGGTGCTTCAGCCAATCAATTCTAAAATTAAAAATACTGGTGCTTGACTATAAAAGCTCCTTAACCCCCATGTTTTTCTGCTCATGTTAACTCTGCTAATTGGATGTGCCCATCTTTGAGGCGTGGTGAAATGTACATTTTTCAAATGAGAATGCTCAAGTGAAATTGTTTACCTTGCTGTTACTTATAACAGCCATCTGCCAGCTCTCTCATGAACTCAACTCAACCTGCTTATATTGTAGTAGAAAACAGTCATGTGATCAATATTAGAAATCATCTATAAAAGAAGATGAGTTTGCCTCTTGCCTTCAGCCCGCAGGCGCTTGTCTATTTCTGATGTAAGGGTGTCCCCTTGTTTGGTGCGACTCTAAATTGTGGCACTAAATACTTTTCATGCTTACGCAAACATGAAAGAGGCTTTTCTTCAACAAACCATGACAGCTCTACAAATGGTTGGAGTCAACCCGTTGGAGCATTTGTTGTAATGCCACCTAATATGTCACCCTCCTAATAAACTGTGGACATTTATTGTTCTTTTAAGACACCCATATCAAAGTGGAAACATGGAGGTTTTTCTCAGGAGCCCCTGCATTTACCCATATGTATGGAACCAGTCATCATAAAGCCACTTTAAAAGTAGACATTATGCATTAAGCTCTGCTTTGCAACAAAGGGACTGTTTTCAAGTGCCCCTTATCTTTTGAGGAACACAATGCAAACAGTAGACAGATCAAATACATATATCTGATGATCAAGAGTTAGGTGACCTGTAAGAGACCACTGCTGTTGCAAGTACAGGTGCAATTTCATAAAATGCACATTTACGTTTATCTAATTTAGAAGTTCAGAATTTTGCCTTATTTAATTTCTCTCTCTCTTATCTAATATTAGCCAGAGAACTTGAGGGACTGTGTGAAAAGGGCACTAGTCCTGAATAGGTACACGGTTCAAAGTGAGCAACTGCTGTTTTTAGATCAGTGATAGTAAAAGACATTTGTATCCAGTTCCTGAAGAAAATTTAGGAGAGTGATCCAAGGAATAGATCTTAGTCACCAACACAAAGAGGTGTATAGGTCTGAGGATTTAGGCAATGGATAGATCCCTTGAATACCTTACCAGTGCTGAGAGGTTTCTAAGATAGCAGATGACTACTGAAATTACTGCTCTGCTCTCTCCAAGTAGGAGCTTGACCTGTGGTGCGGTGTGAAGTAATTTAGTCCTTCGGCACACAGGGCCATGTTGGGGATAACTAACATAGGGGCAGAAGCTTAGTCCACAACATATGCATGGTTTCCTTGTTGATTTAGATTTAATGTTCTTGAAGTTAGAGTTTGTACTAACTTTCTGCTTCAGGTTAGTGACTACTTCAGATCTCTTGGGGTTGCTAGCTCCCCAGACGTTTGGTTACAAAAGCACACAGTTGTTAAACACCCACCACCCTATGGCTCTGCACACAGTACTCTAAGGAATGTGATGGAGAGGCTGCACGCAATAAGTGTAACTGTGGAGGTCTAAAACATGAAAATGTGGGAACAGGAGTTGCAACACAATGACAAATAGTACACATCTGAAAGTTCTCTGAGGAATGCAACCCTAACACATTCTCCCACTTCATCTAAGGAAAGAGACTGTTGAGGTAAAGTGGAGTAGACACATGGAAGGTAATATTGGCTTAGGGCTAGGCATGTGCTCAGCTTTCTTCTTGTTTTTAAACTTTTTTACTAAGTGTTCAATTCTTTCCACAGATGAGGAGGATGTCTCGGCCATATGGGACATGGGATGCTGTCAGAACCTCTTTTAGAGGGCCACGAGGCGCACAGGAGTTAATGGGCCCAACCGTGGTGGTTGAGGTCTCTAACTCCTGATGTCCCGGGGCCAGACCTACTATGGATTTCACTTAATTGGGTCAAGTACCTCTTCTGCACTTGACTCTCAATGGTAGCCGTGCTCGAGCAGTAAAAGCTCCCTCTGAGGAGGGGATGTAGATAGAGGTCAGTGAACACAACTCATAAGTGAAAGTGTAAACAATGTGGATAATAAATCAATGTCCAGCCAAATACATGCTTTCATAAGAAAAGTAGTATTTTATTTCTTACTCTACACATGCAACAAATTATGATATTCAGAAGCAACAACACAATCCCCTCAGAGGTCTGGGCTCTAGTCAGCCAAATCCCTGTCCCTCCCTCGTTTGTGTAACATGTTCAGAGTTAATCTCCATTCATTGGTGGCCACATCAGGAATGCAAACTATTAGGCTGTGCTATAGAGCTCTCCCTTTGACTCATTAGGAATTTAGTCAGAAGTGTTTATGGTGTCGTAGCACCATTAGCAGCAAGTCCCCTTGAGCCCAACTAGTCCAGTTCATGTTTGACCCTGCTCTCACAGCAATGAAGAGTTCAGCGATGCAGCGGGCACCTTTAATCCACACCCGTGCATCCTGCTCAGTTCAGAGAAGTCAGGCTGCTCACTGCAGCACCCGACTCTCCTGCACAGCTCTGCCAGAGGTCTCTCAGATGCTGGAACTGCTCCCTGCTCATGAAGATGTGCTAAATTGACTTTACTCAACAGGTAGGAGGGGGGGGGTGAAGGTTGTGGGAGGAATCATTTCCTCACCTCTTGACTGGAGAAAGCAAGAATGTTACATCATCCATGGCATCTCCGGCATCTCTCTGTGGTGAGTGGGGGGCATTTTCCTCACAGTGCGGGATCAACCTGCAGATGATAGCCTCAGTCTCTACTACAGGCAGTGGCCTGAATCCTTTGACAATGTTTTACTGGCAGCCCATCCTGGCATATGGAATTGCTGTGGTACGTGGTCATATGGGTACAGGTTTGCCCAGCACAACCGCCCGGTCCAGACAGTCACAAGACTTGGCACTCCTTAAAATGACAACTTTATGGGTGGCTCCTTTCTGGCATACTTGGTCACTGCAGCGTGGCAGTACGGGCGTAGCAAGACCCACACGGTGCTCAATACACAGTTCAGACTATGGTGGTCCTCTCCTGGCATACGGGGGGCACTGGAAACAATCCTGCACAAATGCGGCAGTCCGATTGGTGCATGGCCAAATTCTCGCACAGGGAGACCTCACGTTAGGTGTACCCACTGGACCTTGCTCCCCGCAATGCTCCCCTCTTCCTCCCACTGGTCCTGGCAAGCAGGCAGGTGCAGACGCTCCAGAACAGGTGGTCTTGGTTTCAGTGGTGATGTCCCCTCATCCAGCAGGGAGGCTAGCAGGCCTTGGCCTCCAGCCCTGGTCACAGGCAGAATTCTTGCAGAGCTTCTCCTTCTCATACAGCCCATCTGGCTGCTAGGCAGATGACCAATTGTTGGGGACTCAACCTCAACTTCTTATGGCACTTTTCCAGACACAAAATGTCTATCGGGCCTGGGTTTTTGAAGTTTTAATTTGGAGTTCTGCTTCTTTTGAAGTGGGCACTTCCCCTTTTCACTTTTCTTCATGAAAGATGTTTGTCACAGCAGGCACGACTCCGAAGTGTACTGTTCACAAGACAATTCCTGCGAGTGACCAGAGTTCACACCTGGATGTCAGCCACAGTGATATGTACATCAAAAAGTTAATCCCAGACTCCCCACTCCTACCCTTTCAGATTCCCTTATCAGCTCCATCACCCTTCCTGAGATGGTCCAGGCCCCTTCTTTATATTCTATCCCTGAATCAAAGAGCAGTCTTTTGACGTTTAAAGGACACCCTTACTTTTATTTTTCTTCACTGTGTCCTACCCAGCTCACAGGAATGCAGTAATACACCAACCTGTTCGCGGGGATTCCTCTCCTCCTCATGCCTTCACCCACCAGGCCTGCATTTAATGGAATCCAGGGTCCTCCATACAATGTACTATTGCAGGCACAGTAACTCAGTGTACATTCACTACCCACTTTGGGTCCAGCACTGTTACCTCTATGCACACTCAATCTGCAAACACTGTTCAGCACTGAAGCATTTCTATTTTTAACTAGGATGTGTTATTTACAAACACACACTCACTATGCAAGCAACACAACACTCCACCCTTCTTGTATTGTACTTTACGTAAGCACACATACACCCATCACAAGTTTTCCCTGCAAACGCACTGCACAACATTACATCTCTCATGCAATGTATTCTGTTCAGGCAGACATACACCAAGTACATGTATTTATCACATGTGAACTATTCAGTGTTGCTTTATCCGTGCTCTGTACCCTTCCCAGGCACACAAACCAAGGCCAAGGGTGAGTTAAGCACACAGCAGCGGAACCTTTAAACGGGTGAGAGAGCCTGTAGCCCTCACTCAAGTGACACAGACTAAAAGGCCTTGTTCACTACTACTGATCACTACACAGCATGCTGCCACCACTGTGCTTGTGCTGCTTATCTCATGTTGAAGGTGGTAGCCTTCCACCACTATGATGGTAGCGCTTTGGGCCCCCCTCCTGCTCCAAAAAGACCGCAGTCGGTCAGACACGCTTAAGTCATGGCGCACACTCATGGTTTGTTTGCCTATGACAAAAAATAAATCAGCACTGGGGATACAAACAACAGTACAGAGGGGCACTCAGGGCAGGGGTACATGTTTTGACCATGCTGAGGACTTTTCCGTTCCAGATTTCTGTAAACATGCCTCCATTTCTTGTTCTTATCTTGTCACATTTGTTGTGCATTCAGAGACAGAGTTTAAATGTCAAACTATGTCTTGGTGTTTAGTTTTCTTTCTCTGACTTCAAAGTGAGAGGATTTATGTGACAATCCTGCTGACTACTTAGGGTGTGCTCTACCATGTTGTTTTTTTCTATCACAAAACAAAATATAAATGTCTGTAACTGAACTGTGCAGATAGTTCAAAGTATATCAGAATAAGGAATGCACAAATGAAGCATATTTTTTGGTAATTCTGAAGTGTGGTGGAAACAAAAATATTTGAATACGCTAAAAAAAAAAAAAAAAAAAAATACACTAAGTGAGGACATTGCCACGAATTATCATTTTTGCGCTGTATACTTTCATCAGTAAAACTGAATGCTCGTGCAAATGTAACGGTCCTTTCAAATGAAGAGGTGCTCTCTGTGATGGTAGTGTGCTACCATACCATGCATTCTCCACTTTACTCCACTTCACTGTACTTTGCACCAATCCACCATATGCCACTCCACACTATACTCTGCACACTCTACTCACTCGACACCACTCTACTCTATGCCAATACACTTTATCCCACACTACTCTACTATGCACCACTGCACTCTTTGCCACTGACACTACGCCATTCCACTCTAAGCCACTCTAAACTATACCACTGTACTCTGCAACACTCTACTCTATGCCACTTCCCTCTCCGCTGAACAATCTACTCTATGCCATTGCACTCTACACCACTCTAGCCTACTCTGCACCATTCCAGTCTATACCACTGCAATCTATCTTGCCCCACTCCATCCAACTGGACTTTACGCCATTCTATTCTACACCAATACACTCTATGCCAATGCACTCTATGCCACTTTACTCAAACCAACGCACTCTATGTCACTGGGCTCTACGTCAGTCTACTCTGCAACACTGCCCTGTATGCCGCTATACTCTACAACACACTACTCTACCCTACTGGACTCTATACCATTTCACTCTACGTCACTTTACTCTGCACCCCTCTACGCCACTGCACTCTACAACAGACTACTCTGCAACACTGTGTTTTCTGCCACTCTACTCTGTGCCACTCTACTCTGTACCACTGCACTCTACTATGCACCACTCTATGCCAATCCACTCTACACCAGCCTAATCTACTGTGCACCATTGCACTCTGACACTCCACTCTACGCCACTTCACTCTATGCCTCTCTACTCTACACCACTCTACTCTACGACAGTGCACTCTACCATGCACCATTGTATTCCACAACACTCTACGCCAATGCATTCTATGCCACTGAACTCTACTCTGCAAGACTGCACTCTCCGCCACTGAACTCAACCCACTCTACTCTGTACTGTATGCCACTGCACTCTACACCAGTCAACTCTATGCCACTTTACTGCACTCCACACCATACTACTCTGCACCACTGCACTCACCACCATTTTACTCTATGCACTCCACTCTATGCCACTCTACACCTCTGCGCTCTACCTGCACCACTCCACTCTATGACACTTCATTCTCTGCTGCTGCACTCTACTCTACTCCACTCTATGCCATTGCACTCCATGCCACTGCAAGCACCTATGTACCACTCTACGCCAATGGACGCTACACTACTTTACTCAAAACCAATGCACTCTACACCAACCTACTCTGCACTGCTGTACTTAACGACACTTCACTCTAGACTACTCTATGATACTCCACTCTACTCCATTAAACTCTACTTCACTCTGTGGAACTCTGCTCCACTCTATGACACTACTCCACTCTACAACGCTCTACACAACTCCCTCTACACCACTCCATGCCACGTTACTCCACTTGATTCTTTGACACTCTACTCCACTCTACTCCAATGCTCCACTCCACATCACTCCACTCCACTCTGTCGCTGCACTCCACCTGACTCTACAACACTCTACCCCACTCTGCCATTCCACTCTCCTACACTACTCCACTGCACTCTACGACAATCTACTCTGCTTTATGTCACTCTATTTTACAACACCATACTCACTCGATTCAACACCTTATACGCCACTCCTGCTGCTCTACACCACCCCCACAACACTCTATGCCACTGTACTCTACTCCACTTGACACCGTACTCCACTCTATGCCACTCAACTCTACTCCACAACCCTCTACGCCCTTCAAGACACTCCATAACACTCAACACCACTCCATTCTATGCCACGCCATGTCATTCCACGCCACTCAACTCTACCCTATACCACTCTACGACTCTCTACACCACTCCACTCTACTTCATTTTAGGCAACTCCACTTTCCTTCACCCCACTAATTTTTAGCTATGCTGAACAGCATCCACAATGGCTAAAATATATTGGCAAAGCTCTTACATAGGCAAGACCTATTGGCTTTGCAATGCTATTGGTATTGCATTTTATAGAGAAGACTTGGCATGGGGCATCAAAGCATAGTACAAACTCTAACAAATAAATTCAAAAAAATCATTCACCTGCTGGTGTACTAAATAAATAGTGCAGTTGAAATAAGTAAGATTAAACCCAATTGAAAATTCATAACTATGAGCTTTTAAAATCGATGTATTTTTTGCAAAAGATTTGTAGAACAAAGGCGGACAAGCTTTCTCCGTTACAAATTGTATTGCATCTAAAGCATTTTTATACTCTAGATAAATGTGCCGTAAATGACCTCCACGTTGCAATTCATATATTACACAACGCTGGAGGGAGGAAAATGGCTGTATTCATCCCACGGTTATAGCAAATGCCGTTGTACCAACTTAAAAGTCTTTCCAATTCGGTGTAATATGCTGGAACACTACAGATAAAATTGTCCACCAGCTTGCATTTTGATGGTAATCTGTTCTATTCTGAAACCAAACTCCCAAGAAATTAAGTGGGGAAAGATGTTCGCTAATAATTACTGTATGCATAATCAAGAAAATCTGCATTTTATTTCCCATTTTGGACTGGAATTCAAAATAGGTCGTATTTATCACACCGGGTAAACCCCGCACCCAACGTGAAAGAATTTTACCAGTTGCGATAAATACCCAGTCTGGGATACTAGTAATCTGGGCCTTCGCGTATTCACAGAGATGTATTAAACAAACTAGTACCGAAGCATCATCTTGCTTGATGTATGGTATATTTGTCTACAACTTGGCAGCAAGCAATGTAATTTTTTTTTTACATGCAATACTAACTGTAGTTTATCTTACTCTAATTTGTACAAAAAAATGTACCTACATTTTAATAAGGAATTAATGAATTTCTTTGCATGCATGACTGAAAGTCATCTAGCGCAGAAGAATGAGACAAAAAAACAAGTTGTTAGGACATATCTAATAAAGGTAAGCTAGTGACTCAGGGACTACATGTACAAAAACTGTTACTTGATATTACCAAATTTACCAAATCACAAGTCCTTTCCAGACGTTCACAAAAAATATATAATAAATAAAGCATACAAGTAGCTCACGTTACCCTCTGAGGATGTTTACCTTCAGTGAAAAAGACTCATTCCAGGATTTCACAAGTTCAGCTGCTCTCAGGTCCTGCCAGCTTATGAAGTTATGAAAATGAAGGCCATTTGTCCTAGAAAATAACATACTAAGTAAAAACGTTTTCATTTGCCCACACTGTAATATATTCTACAGAATAGGAGAAAGCACATTAACATTTGAAAGTGACATTACCAAGTATTGGTGTTTTTAAATAACAGTCTACTAGTGTTGTAAGAGTCTGAAATGTGGTTGCCTGATGTCGAGTAGGGGGAGCAGCTACACTCAACAAAGTAGGAGGAGAATGGAGACCGCAAGAACATGACTCTTATTTAGCACTGCATAGTGTAGGACACAAGTCATCAAGAGACAGCATCTTTGGTGAAACTAATTGACTGTTATGAGATGATGGGCTCTCTGGACTAGTGTTCATAGTGAGTTGGCCTCTGTCTATGCTAACTAAGCATCAACTGATGGTGTCCTTGATGCTACAAACATCATAGGATGAGCTCTGGTGAGCAGCAATCATGCCTCTCTGGTGAGACCACCATTATCGGGAGACTCTTTCTAGTTAGTCTATCATACAAGGATAGGCTCTCTGCTGAGGCTAGCCTTACTTGTGTGGTCCCCCTCAGTGGGCTAGCAGTCATAAGAATCATGAGATTAATTATTTGGTCAAACTAGCTTTTACACAGATGACTCCCTGGTGAAAGTGGCCATCATAAAGTGGATTATCAGCTTGCGCTATCGTTACATGGGTCTATGGTGAGAGCAATGAGTCAGTACAGTTGGGCTCTCCATTGATAATAGCCATCATTACATACCCTGGCTTGTGGTGCAAGTCATTATCTGATAGATGTTCTGCTGATGCACCATCATCCAACGGCTCTCTGATGAAAGCAGCCATTATCAGGAATGCTCTCTGTTGGGATCAGTTATTATTAGGTGGTATCTCTGGGGGTGATGCCATAATAAGATGATCTTTTTGGTTAAACTTGCATATTGAGTTGGCCTCTCTGATGAGACAAGCCATAGTGAGGTGAACTCTCTAGCAAGCTTTGCAATTATCAGATGCTCTCGCTGATGATATTATTCTTCGTTGGATGGACTCTCCTGTGAAACGGTCTATCAGAGGACAAACTCTACGGTGCGACTTTCCATCATAAAACTGACCACTGTTGAGATTAGACATCACCAGATTTTGATGAATTATCTAGTGAGACTACTTACTCAAACCAACAGTCATCAGATCAATTCTACGATTCTACAGCGATCCTACGATAAACCGCTATGATAGCGGATCGTGTTGATCCGTACATCTGAGCTGAAGGCAAAAGTATCAAGCTTTGTCTAAAGACAACTAGGTATTCAAGTAGATTTAACTTGCAGTTTTGACCTTACCAGTAAAAACATGGGCCACCAAGACTCGGCAGGCGCTCAGACACGACTGAGTGTTGCACGTGCAGGGCAGGAAGGAAGAGAGAAGGGAAGAAGGGAAGGAGGTGAGAGGGGAATATAAATATACAGGAAGGGCAAGTGCGAGGAATACGGAAAGAGAGGAAGGCAGAAATCGAAGAATGGAAAAAGATGGGAGAAAAGAGGGGAAGATGGGCCAAATGAAATTGAGAGTGCAAGGATGACCAAGAGGGGGGAGTGAAAATAATAATATAAAACGGTGGGGACAAGAGGCTAGTCTAAGTGGGAAGAATGACTGTGAGTGGAGTAATGCTTTGAAGAGTAGAAAGAGGGGCGAAATAAAAAGACGAGAAATAAAACTAAGCTTTGAACACAGAAGGAAACAGCTCAGAAATGGAAAAGGGGTGGCTTCAGAGGCCACGAAGAAGAAAAAGAAAACGCTGTAGGCAGCAGAATATTAAATTCCGAGATATAACAGAGAGAGAGCATACACAGAGAGAGGAGAGAAGGCAGTAAATGGGTAAAAACCAGAGTGAGAGAGGATAAGCAACGGGCAGAGAATAAATGAAAATTAATATAGAAACAGTCACTGCAATTAGAGGGATTCGGAGAGAGATAAATAAGTAGATAGAAACAGACATAAAATTCACGCATTAATGGCACATGCAATTTCTAATCAATTACAATTACTCACGATGATTGGGGGGAGGTGGGGGCACTGCCTCACCAGGAAGGACCCCTTTACCTCATATTCGTAAGCTGTAGCGTGCTATTACACTGCCTACTGTGCGCTTCACGCTACTGAACTTGAAGACTGTTCCATAAGGGCGCGAGCCACGGTACTTCATCACTTCTCCCTAGAGCACATCATCATCATCATGTTGGTTTGTTTTAGTCTTTTGTACTTAGGCGTTTGGATTTACAAGCATGTGCTTGGACAGCAAGCAATATGCCACATGGCACGCATTCTCTGTTTTTATGTTCAAAAAAAAAAAAAATGCAACGTAGAAAACTCCTTCACAGCAGAATGCCCCTAGCTAAAAGCAAAGCGCAACTTATTGCCTTTAGGAACGTGGAGTAATTAAGATATCCCATGCTCATTAGTCTCGACACTGTGACAGTCACCAAATGTATCGCTCCAATGAATTAGTTTTTGCTCATTCTGACAAAAAGGGTATAGATGTTTTAGACATCAAACAACAAAGGCATTGCCGTCCCCATGTGTGCAGAAAACTCTAAGGTAATTCATGAGTTTTACACAATCTGACACCAATGCCATGGAAAAAGAAATAAAAGCTAGATCTGGGCAGAGTTTAGCTATGAGGAACTCAGCAAACTGGCCAAAAAACTCTGACACACTACGCGGAGGTCCACAAACGGCAGAGCGCGGTAGGTCACGCCGTTCGTGCTGATTTTTATTGCTGGGTGTTTGTCCCGTGCTGAAAAATCTGCGTGAATAGCACAACGTGCAGCGCAAGAGGGCGCCGCTGCCACTCAAGTAGATTTTCTACTCGAGTAGCACCTTTCTCAACACAAACAGAAGGTTTCTCAACACGCGCAGTAGCGACCATCTGCGACCGCCTGCGTTGAGAAATCTCTCTGGGAGGTGGCCTGAGTAAGATTTTCCTCGTTTGCGCTCACCAACTTAACGCTGACAAGTGCAAATGAAAAAAACTATGCTCCGTAGAGTTTTTCGGAACTCAGCGCTCTAAGCGGAGCGCAGAGTGGGAAAAACACTGCAAACTTCGCGAGCAGAGCAGAGTTCACCACCCACCCCTAATAAAAGCATGTGTGAATTGAAAAGGGTTTTTATGGTGGGGTCATTCCTGACTCACTCCCTTGTTTCTTGCAGTGCATGAGCTACAGTATCCCCTGTGGTGCACACAGCATTTGGGGGTGGAGCTTTTCATATAACCTGGGCCCCATCAACATTTTTATGTCACGACTTCGATGCATATGAGAATGACAACCCGAAAGTGTAGCTTCTCACAATTATCCTTTTTCATCTAAAAGGGAAAGGTAACCATTGCTGGACACCTGAAAACTAGCAGCACTTGCTGGGTGGAAGCCATTTTTCTTCCTTGAGTACAGACAGTTTTAGCCGACAGAAGGCAGACCTATGGATTCCAATATGCACAATAATACAGGTTTTGGGTCAGTCTCTTGCTCATGACTGATGGTTTTGTTGTCCATCTCAGTAGTCTTCTCTTGATTCAATAGCTTTCCTCACTATTCTTGTGCTTGCTTGGGCAGGAGCATTTCGGTCTCACAGAGTTGTTACTGAATGCACCGCATCCTTCCACTGAATACCTAAGGAGAGTATTTATTTTAAATTCAGTACTCCATGGGGGTGAATTTGTTTCCCTACTCCCTCCCACTGTTTTAATTCTTTTTTCTCCCCTGCATGCACCTTTCAGTCTGCCTCCATCTTCACCTACTTTCTGATGTTCCCCAGCCACGATTTATTTTTTACTTATTACTCCTTTAATCCTCCCCCTTTCCTGTCCTGGTTTCCATCCTCATAGTTGATTTATTTATATATTTCTATAAGGGCTGTATAGCTGTAAAGTGCTGCTGTGTCGATCGATTCCTTTTTTTTTTACATTTCACACATGCTTCTAGCTGAGTTTTAAAACAGCACTTTGGATTTACCTTGGATCTCTAAATAAAAAGACAAATCAGTGCCCTTTGCAAATGCATGCACGCATGTATATTAAACACATGCATGTGCCTACAAATTGACACCGCAGTCTTGCCATTAGGTCTGTTTTTTGTCCCTGGTGCACAGCATCCGCAATGCTGTTCAACATGGCAACATGGCTAAAACATTAACAAAGTTACCAATTTCTAATAGGCAAGACCTATTAGCTTTTCCAATGCTTGTTATACTAAGCCAATAGAATACATGACAAGAAAGGAAGTCACAGTACCGGGTCACTGACTTTGGAAATATAATATGAATTGGTCCTGGGGTAGGCAACAAGAAAGAGAAAGGTCTCTGCCAGCCCTGGAGATGCGTCTTTTATCTCGGATGTTAGCCCTGACATGGCCACTTAAAGAAGGAAAGTGAAGTACTTAAACAATCATAAGGCATAAGCCAGTGTGTCACATTTAGCTAGGTTGAGGTGGGGCTGGCTCTAAGGGTATCCATGTTTATATAGATGGCGGCAGCGTCTGTTTACAAATCAAATCAAATCATTAACATTTATAAAGCGCGCTACTCACCCGTGCGGGTCTCAAGGCGCTAGGGGGGAAAGGGGGGGTTATCGCTGCTCGAACAGCCAAGTCTTTAGGAGTCTCCGGAAAGCGGAGTGGTCCTGGGTGGTCCTGAGGCTGGTGGGGAGGGAGTTCCAGGTCTTGGCCGCCAGGAAGGAGAAGGATCTCCCACCCGCCGTGGAGCGGCGGGTGCGAGGGACGGCAGCAAGTGCGAGGCCAGCGGAGCGGAGGGGGCGGGTGGGGACGTAGAAGCTGAGGCGTCTGTTGAGGTATTCCGGTCCCTTGTTGTGGAGGGCTATGTGTGCGTGGGTGAGAAGACGGAAGGTGATCCTTTTGCTGACTGGGAGCCAATGCAGGTGTCTCAGGTGTGCGGAGATGTGGCTGTTGCGGGGTACGTCGAGGATGAGGCGGGCCGAGGCGTTTTGGATGCGTTGCAGGCGGTTTTGGAGTTTGGCGGTGGTCCCGGCGTAGAGGGTGTTGCCGTAGTCCAGCCGACTCGTGACAAGGGCGTGGGTCACGGTTTTTCTGGTGTCGGCGGGGATCCAGCGAAGATCTTGCGGAGCATGCGGAGAGTGAGGAAGCAGGCGGAGGACACGGCGTTGACTTGCTTGGTCATGGTGAGAAGAGGGTCCAAGATGAAGCCGAGGTTGCGGGCGTGGTCTGCGGGGGTCGGTGCGGTGCCGAGGGCCGTGGGCCACCAGGAGTCGTCCCAGGCGGACGGGGTGTTGCCGAGGATGAGGACTTCCGTTTTTTCAGAGTTCAGCTTTAGGCGGCTGAGCCTCATCCAATCTGCGATGTCCTTCATACCCTCTTGTAGGTTGGTCTTGGCGCTGGCGGGGTCCTTGGTGAGGGAGAGTACAAGTTGGGTGTCGTCGGCGTAGGAGGTGATGATGATGTCGTGCTTGCGTACGATGTCGGCGAGGGGGCTCATGTAGACATTGAAGAGTGTCGGGCTGAGCGATGAGCCTTGAGGTACGCCGCAGATGATCTTGGTGGGTTCTGAGCGAAACGGAGGGAGGTAAACTCTTTGGGAGCGGTTAGCGAGGAAGGAGGCGATCCAGTCCAGGGCCTGGCCTTGGATCCCGGTGGAGCGTAGGCGGGTGATTAGGGTGCGGTGACAGACGGTGTCAAAGGCAGCCGAGAGGTCGAGGAGAATGAGGGCGACTGTTTCACCGTTGTCCATCAGGGTTCTGATGTCGTCTGTGACTGAGATGAGGGCGGTTTCCGTGCTGTGGTTGGTTCGGAATCCGGTTTGTGAAGGGTCGAGCAGGTTGTTGTCTTCCAGGAAGGTGGTCAGCTGTTTGTTGACGGTCTTTTCTATTACCTTGGCTGGGAAAGGTAGAAGAGAGATGGGGCGGAAGTTTTTCAGGTCGCTTGGGTCAGCCGTAGGTTTCTTTAGTAGGGCGTTGACTTCAGCGTGCTTCCAGCATTCGGGGAAGGTAGCAGAAGAAAAAGAAGAGTTGATGACGGTCTGGAGGTGCGGGGCGATGATGTCGTCGGCTTTGTTAAAGATGAAGTGCGGGCAGGGGTCCGAAGGGGCGCCGGAGTGGATAGAATTCATGATGGATTTGGTTTCTTCCGTGTTGATGTGGGTCCAGTTGTTGAGGGTGATGTCCGGGGAAGCGGGTTCAGTGGTGTATGGTTGGGTCTGGTGTCCGAAGCTGTCGTGGAGGTCGCTGATCTTGCGATGGAAGAAAGTGGCGAGGGATTCGCACAAATCCTGTGAGGGCGTGACGGCGTTGGCGCTGGCGCTGGGGTTGGAGAACTCTTTGACGATGCTGAAGAGTTCTCTGCTGTTGTGGCTGTTTTTGTCTAGTCTGTCGGTGAAAAAGTTCCTTTTGGCAGTGCGGATCAGGTGGTGGTGTTCGCGTGTAGCGTTCTTGAGGGCGGTCATGTTGTCAGCGGTGTGGTCCTTGCGCCAGGCCTTCTCAAGGGCACGACAAGTTTTCTTTGATTCTTTGAGGGTGTCAGAGAACCAGAGAGGTTTTTTGGTGTTGGTCTGTCGATGCGTGCGTTTGAGGGGAGCAAGGTTGTCAGCGCAGTTGGAGATCCAGTTTGTGAGGTTGAGAGCTGCGTCGTTGGGGTCGGTGGTGAGGGTGGGTTGGTTGGCGGCGAGAGCGGAGAAGAGTTGCTCTTCAGGGATCTTGTTCCACTGTCGATGAGGGATGGGTTGAGTGCGGAGGTGGGAGGTCTCGCGTCGGAATGTGAAGTGGACGCAGCTGTGGTCGGTCCAGTGTAGGGCAGAGGTGTGGCTGAAGAAGACGTGTTTGCTGGCGGAGAAGATAGGGTCGAGCGTGTGTCCGGCGATGTGGGTGGCGGTGTTCACCAGTTGTTTGAGGCCGAGGTTGGCGAGGTTGTCGAGCAGGGTGGTGGTGTTGGGGTCGTTGTTTTGTTCCAGATGGAAGTTGAGGTCGCCTAGGAGGATGTAGTCCGGTGAGGCGAGGGCGTGCGGGGAGATGAAGTCGGCGATGGCGTCGCTGAAAGAGGCGCGAGGTCCGGGAGGACGGTAGACGAGGGATCCTCTGAGGGTGGTCCTTGGGTCGGTGCGAATCTGAAAATGCAGGTGTTCAGCGGCGAGGGGGGGGTCTTCGGTGGAGGTGGTGACGCTGATGGAGTCTTTGAAGATGATGGCGACACCTCCTCCTACTTGGTTGGTGCGGTCTTTCCTGGAGATCTTGTAGCCTTCGGGGATGGCGGTAGCGATGTCTGGAGCAGAGGAGGCGTTCATCCATATCTCCGTGATGAAGGCGACGTCCGGGGCTGTGGAGTCCAGGAGGTCCCAAAGTTCAACGGCGTGCTTGTGGACGGAACGAGCGTTGATCAGGATGCACTTGAGGTGGTTGATGGCGCGTGGGCTTGTGGTCGTGGTAGTTGCGTGGTGGAAGATGCGTTTGCAGGAGTTGCAGGCGAAGGGTCCATGGGTGCGTTTGGGGTGAGCTTGGAAGCAGGTGTTGGAGCGCCCTGGGTTGAGGGCGTGGAGGGTGGTGGGGTCGTAGCGGATCAGCGGGGCTTGGGGGAGCTGGGGACCAGGGGTCGTGGAGGAGGTCGCGGCGGGAAAGCGCGAGGGAGGGGGGGGGACAGGTAGAGTGAGAGGAGCTGGGGGAGGGGGTTTAGGGTGGAGGAGGGTGAGTGTTAGGAGGTTTGGAGATTAGGGAGAGAGATAGGAGTAGGGTTGTGAAGATAGGGGAGGGGGGGTTGTAGAGGTGGGTGAGGGAGAGAGGTAGAGTGAGAGGATAGGGAGATAGGTAGTAGAGGGGGTGGCGGGAGGGGGGGAGAGATAGAGAAATAGATAGAGAAAATAGATAGAGAAGTCGATAGATAGGGAAATAGATAGATAGACAGATAGGTAGGTAGGAGGAGGTGGAGAGTGGGGGAGTTAGATAGTGAGATAGGGAGCTAGAGAGATAGGAAGATAGGAGGAGTGAGGGAGGTAGATAGCGAACGGGTTAGCTAGGGGTGAGAGAGGGGGAGGCGAGTGAGGGAGGGGGATGAGGAAGGAGCAGGAGGGCAGGCTCGGGGGAAGAAGACGGAGGAGGTAGAAGAGCCGAAGACAGGAGAACAGAAGACAGAAGAACAGAAGACAGAAGAACAGAAGACCGGAAGAGCAGAAGACAGAAGAACAGAAGAACAGAAGAACAGAAGAACAGAAGAACAGAAGAACAGAAGAACAGAAGAACAGAAGACAGAAGCACAGAAGATCGGAAGAGCAGAAGAACAGAGAAGAACAGAGAAGAACACAGAAGAACCGAGAAGAAGAACACAGAAGCACCGAGAAGAACAGAGAAGAAGAACACAGAAGACCGGAAGAACACAGAAGAACAGAAGGGAAGAACAGAAGAACAGAAGAGAAGAACAGAAGAACACAGAAGAAGATTGCAGAGGGGGAGCGAGGAGGAAGAGACAGAGAGGAGGAAAAGAAGCAGGAGCAGGAGAGAAGGTGAGTGGCGCGGGGCAGGGCGAGGGGCTGGGAGGAGGGGGGTACTTACAGTTAGGTGGGTCTCAGGAACACAGGAACTCAGGAACTTGGAGGAGCTGCAGCGGCAGGGGGAGCGACCTACCCTTGGGTCAAGGGTCGCTACCACTGTCGCGCAGCGGCCGCCATAAGAGGTAGGAGGGGGGGGGAGGGGTCAGCTGGGGGCGAATGGGAGCTGGGGGGCGGGGGCGTGCAGGAGGTCGCGGCGGGAAAGCGCGAGGGGGGGGGGACAGGTAGAGTGAGAGGAGCTGGGGGAGGGGGTTTAGGGTGGAGGAGGGTGAGTGTTAGGAGGTTTGGAGATTAGGGAGAGAGATAGGAGTAGGGTTGTGAAGATAGGGGAGGGGGGGTTGTAGAGGTGGGTGAGGGAGAGAGGTAGAGTGAGAGGATAGGGAGATAGGTAGTAGAGGGGGTGGCGGGAGGGGGGGAGAGATAGAGAAATAGATAGAGAAAATAGATAGAGAAGTCGATAGATAGGGAAATAGATAGATAGACAGATAGGTAGGTAGGAGGAGGTGGAGAGTGGGGGAGTTAGATAGTGAGATAGGGAGCTAGAGAGATAGGAAGATAGGAGGAGTGAGGGAGGTAGATAGCGAACGGGTTAGCTAGGGGTGAGAGAGGGGGAGGCGAGTGAGGGAGGGGGATGAGGAAGGAGCAGGAGGGCAGGCTCGGGGGAAGAAGACGGAGGAGGTAGAAGAGCCGAAGACAGGAGAACAGAAGACAGAAGAACAGAAGACAGAAGAACAGAAGACCGGAAGAGCAGAAGACAGAAGAACAGAAGAACAGAAGAACAGAAGAACAGAAGAACAGAAGAACAGAAGAACAGAAGACAGAAGCACAGAAGATCGGAAGAGCAGAAGAACAGAGAAGAACAGAGAAGAACAGAGAAGAACACAGAAGAACCGAGAAGAAGAACACAGAAGCACCGAGAAGAACAGAGAAGAAGAACACAGAAGACCGGAAGAACACAGAAGAACAGAAGGGAAGAACAGAAGAACAGAAGAGAAGAACAGAAGAACACAGAAGAAGATTGCAGAGGGGGAGCGAGGAGGAAGAGACAGAGAGGAGGAAAAGAAGCAGGAGCAGGAGAGAAGGTGAGTGGCGCGGGGCAGGGCGAGGGGCTGGGAGGAGGGGGGTACTTACAGTTAGGTGGGTCTCAGGAACACAGGAACTCGGGAACTTGGAGGAGCTGCAGCGGCAGGGGGAGCGACCTACCCTTGGGTCAAGGGTCGCTACCACTGTCGCGCAGCAGCCGCCATAAGAGGTAGGAGGGGGGGGGGAGGGGTCAGCTGGGGGCGAATGGGAGCTGGGGGGCGGGGGCGTGCAGGAGGTCGCGGCGGGAAAGCGCGAGGGAGGGGGGGGGACAGGTAGAGTGAGAGGAGCTGGGGGAGGGGGTTTAGGGTGGAGGAGGGCGAGTGTTAGGAGGTTTGGAGATTAGGGAGAGAGATAGGAGTAGGGTTGTGAAGATAGGGGAGGGGGGGTTGTAGAGGTGGGTGAGGGAGAGAGGTAGAGTGAGAGGATAGGGAGATAGGTAGTAGAGGGGGTGGCGGGAGGGGGGGAGAGATAGAGAAATAGATAGAGAAAATAGATAGAGAAGTCGATAGATAGGGAAATAGATAGATAGACAGATAGGTAGGTAGGAGGAGGTGGAGAGTGGGGGAGTTAGATAGTGAGATAGGGAGCTAGAGAGATAGGAAGATAGGAGGAGTGAGGGAGGTAGATAGCGAACGGGTTAGCTAGGGGTGAGAGAGGGGGAGGCGAGTGAGGGAGGGGGATGAGGAAGGAGCAGGAGGGCAGGCTCGGGGGAAGAAGACGGAGGAGGTAGAAGAGCCGAAGACAGGAGAACAGAAGACAGAAGAACAGAAGAACAGAAGAACAGAAGAACAGAAGAACAGAAGAACAGAAGACAGAAGCACAGAAGATCGGAAGAGCAGAAGAACAGAGAAGAACAGAGAAGAACAGAGAAGAACACAGAAGAACCGAGAAGAAGAACACAGAAGCACCGAGAAGAACAGAGAAGAAGAACACAGAAGACCGGAAGAACACAGAAGAACAGAAGGGAAGAACAGAAGAACAGAAGAGAAGAACAGAAGAACACAGAAGAAGATTGCAGAGGGGGAGCGAGGAGGAAGAGACAGAGAGGAGGAAAAGAAGCAGGAGCAGGAGAGAAGGTGAGTGGCGCGGGGCAGGGCGAGGGGCTGGGAGGAGGGGGGTACTTACAGTTAGGTGGGTCTCAGGAACACAGGAACTCGGGAACTTGGAGGAGCTGCAGCGGCAGGGGGAGCGACCTACCCTTGGGTCAAGGGTCGCTACCACTGTCGCGCAGCGGCCGCCATAAGAGGTAGGAGGGGGGGGGAGGGGTCAGCTGGGGGCGAATGGGAGCTGGGGGGCGGGGGCGTGCAGGAGGTCGCGGCGGGAAAGCGCGAGGGAGGGGGGGGACAGGTAGAGTGAGAGGAGCTGGGGGAGGGGGTTTAGGGTGGAGGAGGGTGAGTGTTAGGAGGTTTGGAGATTAGGGAGAGAGATAGGAGTAGGGTTGTGAAGATAGGGGAGGGGGGGTTGTAGAGGTGGGTGAGGGAGAGAGGTAGAGTGAGAGGATAGGGAGATAGGTAGTAGAGGGGGTGGCGGGAGGGGGGGAGAGATAGAGAAATAGATAGAGAAAATAGATAGAGAAGTCGATAGATAGGGAAATAGATAGATAGACAGATAGGTAGGTAGGAGGAGGTGGAGAGTGGGGGAGTTAGATAGTGAGATAGGGAGCTAGAGAGATAGGAAGATAGGAGGAGTGAGGGAGGTAGATAGCGAACGGGTTAGCTAGGGGTGAGAGAGGGGGAGGCGAGTGAGGGAGGGGGATGAGGAAGGAGCAGGAGGGCAGGCTCGGGGGAAGAAGACGGAGGAAAGAAATCCGCAAGAAATCATGCAAGGTGCGAAACAGGTTCTCTTCTCTTTATTGTTGCAGCTTGTGCGCTGTAGACATCCTTATTTGTAAAATGTAACAGGAACTACTTTACTTCATAGCATCATTTAGAACCTGCCACATAATTCTCCTCGACTTCAAAATTACCCAAAGGTGAGTACATTTATTTTCACTTGGTCTCCCAGCTTTAATTCTGCCATCATGTGGCTGTAGGGTCCTGTGGAAACAATAGCCCATAGCTCAATCCACAGTGTTGCCGGGTAAATTTACTGGGCTAACATTGCTTTGGATGGCAGCCCCTTGGTTGTGAAATTAGTGCAAATTGCAGCATCTGCAAATCTGATAATCTGCCCCTGATGTCTTTAAATCCTATCCTGGTAAAATACAATTCTAGATTAAGATCTTGCCAGTATTCAATGTGTCAGTAGTTTAAAACGAGCATGTATTGGGTTTTCTTAAAGAGCCTCTCATCTGCAATACTCCCGCCATGTTTCTTGATCACACTATCAGAAGGCTACCGCATGTAGTTATTCCACAGCGCGGTGTCCATGGATGAGTTTACACTACTTGGACTTCCTTTGCATTGTGTAACATTACTGGGTCAGTCAGTGTAATTCTACTCTGTAGCAGAGCGGGTAGCACAGGTGTGGGAGGCAGATGGAGTGTGAAAAAGAGAGATTGAGATAGAGAAAGGAAAAGATTAGAGACACTTGCAATATTCCTGTTAGTGCCTATGCTGTACTACTTAAACATTCCTGCTACTGTCTTCACATAAAACAAAAGTCCACACAATCACTTTGTCAATGCTTGTTTCTTTATGAAATGGGCATTCCAGGAAGCCATTATCTGCTACCAATGCATTCTTACTAATGTAGGTGAGCTGAAACATCACAAGAGGAACTGTGATATAGTGGCTGGATTGCTATCATTGAAACGTGGAATCTTGGGTTCCAGAACAGCAACATGCATAAAGCCAATATATTCTAGAATGTATAGCATATGTGACTTACACTTGTGCAGTGGCAACCACCACCGTCCTACCTTCCCACACTTTTGTTACGTAAGATGTACCTACACTAATACCACGCAATGTATTTCACGGCTCTGTCAGTCACCCAACCAGGGCTATGAAGAGGGAGGCTCCTACTGTGTCAGTACACTGAAAGACAACGGACGTGAGTTCTTGATCTCTGAGCCCAAATAGCTCACGTTTTAACACAAACATCTTTTGGCCATTCTGCTTAGCCAGAGTCTTAAAAAATGACCATGACATGCATTTTTCCCTTTTGTGACTTCACTCTCAATTCTTTATAAGGGGAGACTGAAACAACGTCATAATTTATAAATCTATTTGTATGTGAATATACACATACATTCAGTTTACAAGCATAAGACAGGGTTAATGCTCAGAAGTACACCCGCATTCAGTGTCGGACATCAAGCTCTAATAATCTGCTCTCTCATTCAGAAGACTTTAGGATTAAATGATCAGTTTATTTTGGTAGAATGGAAACAGGTATATCTTTTCCTTAGTCCATTTTATTTTGAGACTCTTGTACATAAAATAGGCTGTTTTTACTCAGCCTCTTAATGGCCGTGAGTGTACCTTCTATTAACAAATTTTAGTTTGGTGACCTCTTCACTCCAGGTCATTATGGCCACTCTCTCGAGTCCTGAACGTTCCACCTTCAAATCAATACTTTCAGGTGTGTTAGTATAATTATTCAATGAATGTAAAACAAGAGTACAACACTTAGAAGGTATTAGACTATCACAGAAAATTCCAGGACTTAAAATACAATGGCAACTATTACCTTTATCGGGTAATGCAAGGTTATAAAAGATATTATGAATGATAACTTCACTATGAATCTAATCCTACAGTGGGTGGGGTGTTTCAGTTAATTTCATAATATTTTTCTAGAAGTCTAGGTTAGTATAGATACTTTTTGGTTAATGCTCCTGAGCTGTGGTCCTCTTGCCCTTTGGATAAACAAACAAATGATTTTGTTCAGCTTACATGTTTTAGCTAGTTTGGTACTGATCGTTTTGCCTGGCGTCAAGGGTCCTGAGAACTTGTGCTGCTAAATCCTCTGTGAAGGGTTCTACGACACAACCATACTTGCCTAAACAACGCATGCCTGAACAACGCAGTCAGAACCACGACCACGTCTTTACCATGCATGCTTTACCATACATACCTTTACAACTAATTTTGTTGTAAAACCAAATGTGGTAAGGAAATATGCGTGGTAAATTACCCCGCCCTACACACTAACACCAGACACCCCTGCCCTGCAATGCACCCTTTCCGACCTTAAACTACCACGACCCTGTCTGACCCACCCTTAAAACTACCCCACCCCGCACTGAGCCCTAAAACTAAAAAACTACCTGACCCCCCCAGCCCCCTGCCCTTAAAACTACTCTGCCCCTGCCACCAGTGGCCTAAATCCACAAAACTACCTCAACCCCCCTCCAGCTTCCACCTTTAAATCTACCTAGACCCACCCACCCTGAACCCTAAATTCACAAACCTACCCAGACCCCCCAGGCCCTGAGCCCTAAAACCACCCACATACCCCTAAAAAGACCCTTCCCTCCCCAAAGTACCCCGAACCCTAAAGCAAACACCCCTGCCATCCACCCCGCCCTTGACCTTAAAACTACCTCACCCCTCTGCCCTGAGGCCTAACTCCATAAAACTAACCCAACTCCTCCTAAATCTACCCCGACCCACCCCGCCCTGAATTCCAAAACACACCGACTCCCCACCCCACGCACCCCTAAAAACAACCTCCCCTCCCCAAACTACCCCAAACTCCACCGCCCAAGACCTAAGTCCACAAAACTGTCCTAACCGACCCTGCCTTTAAACTACCCCAACCTTCCCATACTCAGCCCTAAAGCCCTTAAATATACCCGACCTCCCCGCCCTCAGCCCTAATTTCCAAAAACTACCTTACCCCTCCCCGTTCTGAGCCCTAAAACCCCCCACGCATGCCTAAAGATAGCCTCCCCTCCCCAAACTACCCCGACCCCCCACCCTCAGCCCTAAATAAAAAAAACACCCCACCACTAAAAACAATCCCAGCCCCACTTACTTCTCCCCATCCGTCTTCCTGCTTGCCCGCACAGCTAGAGCACTGCCTGAACCACGCATATGCATCCTGCCTTAACCACACCTATGCGTGGTTAAGGCATATACGTGTTTTGGCAAGCGTTGTTCAGTACATGTGGCTGAGCCCGTGTAGTTTACGCTGTTTCTCCTGTGGAGGGCTTTTTCTTTAATTTCTCGGTTTCACTCTCCCTATTCTATACCTATTATATGTATCTACGAACTAAAAGGTTTCCGAATACAAAATAATGCAGACAACATTCATACCCTCATTCTTTATGTCCTTCTTGCTGGATCAGTAGTCAGAGCTTATGCCTTCTAATACTGCTACTGATGTTAATGTTCCGGAAGGTTCACACTTATCCTACAACAAGGGGGCTTCCTCTCACCATACAACTCCACATTGTTGTAAAGGTTGGTAATCCAGATCCAGGCGAAGATTCCAAACTCCTGAGACCTTTCCTGTGATTAGTAAAAGGAAGGTGTAGATTTATCTAAATAAAACGCTACCCTGGAAATACTTCCCAAACAATACTTCTTGTGTTATTTTTTAAGTCAACACAAGTTATTTGAGGTACTCTTTAAGAAGAAACATAACAGGTGAGGTCAGGATCAGAGTTTGTGTGTAAAATGGTGTCTTATACGTACTTTTCCCACGTAATAAATGTTCCTCTCTGAGTGGATATCCCAA
Source organism: Pleurodeles waltl (assembly GCF_031143425.1). Taxonomy (NCBI): domain Eukaryota; kingdom Metazoa; phylum Chordata; class Amphibia; order Caudata; family Salamandridae; genus Pleurodeles; species Pleurodeles waltl. Next base: position 530,295,674 of record NC_090450.1, on the reverse strand, counting down.
TTGCAGCAATTTGATTCATCCGAATACCTGCATCTAAAGACAAACACAGAATTGACGGAATGACAAACCACAAAGCTGTCAAATATATATATATTTTAAAAAAAAAGGCTTATTCAATTCTAGCTTTTTGGCAGGCAAATAACCTGGATTTAGACAATCAATGCACATCAAAAATACAAGTATAAATATGTCCGCAATGCCCATCTTAATATACAAACTAACACATGATCATAAAATAAAGAAACCTAGAGTGGATTTAGTATGTGTATTGTCGTTTTTAATGCACTAAAAGTTTCTTTTGTTAGCTACTTCTGAGCTTAACCACTGCTTTTCATCTAACTAGTCTACAATTAAAGAAGCTAAACATTTACAATAAGCTGTTTTAAACTGTACTGGTTTACCTCAGAAATTGAGAAGAGTACACCAAAAGTCTCATAAAACAGTAGAGTGAGGGCATGTGTGCCCAGTACCTCTTTGATTAGCAGGGTCACCTGAGCTGTGATGCCTGTGGGTGAATTTGTGTGTGCTTTGTGGCCCTCTGGCACAGAGGTCTGCAACAACCTGTCTTCAAGATACTACATTCCTCCCAAAAACAACAGACATGTCAGAGTCCTATAGCAGACGAATAAAAAAGAAAACTGACTCTGACATTGATAAGTCAAAGTAGTGCCAATCAGCAGGACCGCGGTGGACAACTCGATGAACGATGGTGGGATTGTGAAAGGCAGGTGCAAATGAAGGATGGTACAGATAAAGGTATAAGTTGAAAGGAATACAGAAAAATAGGTGAAAAGGGTCTGAAGAAAGCAAAGATACTAGGAAGGTAGCAATAAAAGAAAGAAAAAATGTTGTGAGGAATGAAAGCAGCAGGATATTCAAGCTTAGACGGTTGTACATGATAATAAAAGTCCTTAAAAAGCAAACGTTATATTATGTTAGAAGTGATTACTATAGTGTTCTATCACAAATATGTCTATAGGCACTAGAAACCATAACGAAGAAGTTGATCCCATAGGCAATTTATGATGCCCAATTTGTTGGATCTGGGTACTATCATTAGATTTCCGCTAGAGGATCAGTGAAGCCTCTTGGGTTGATTATTAAGCAGTCTGTTTTTTCAAAGGTCGGTATTTTCCCTGCACGGAGCCTGTACACTATGTAGAGTGTTTTAAAATTAATCTGTTGATTGACTGGAAGACAATTACGTTTTTTTCAAACTCGGTATAGTGTGGGTGCAACAAAAAGCCCCAGACACCAGTCTAGCTGCTGTGTTCCGGATCCCTTGCAGATTATGAAGAATATGTTGGGGTAGCTCAAAGTATAAAGATTTACAATAGTTCAGTCTAGGTCCAATTAAGGTTGATACAGCCATGCGTTTTCTAGCCAGTGAAAGTTAGGGGAGAATCTTATTTAAGATTTTAAATGGTATGTGCAGGCAGAGACCACAGTAGATATTTGAGACAACCAACTAATAACTTCCAAACTTTCGTGCAGTTTGTTGTATAGGGAGTGATACCAAGTGCTTGTGGGCCACCCAGAGGCTGATGAGACCATTGTCTAGAAGTCCCTCAGTTTTGTCGACATATGTTTGAGCTTATTTCTTCCCATCCACTGTCATGAGAATTGTATTGTCTTTTGAATCGCTGTGGGACATATGAGTGTTGTAAGCAAGTAACTGAGTTTCATCTTCATTAACACATTCATTCCTCGATCAAACAAAGCTTTAGCCAAGGGTAAAACATATATCAAACAAGTGGGGAGATAGGGAGGACCCTTGAGGGAACCCACAAGTGATCAATTTTTTTTTAGAGATAAAATGTTCTTCCTTAACTGCTTGAGTATGCCCAGACAGAGAGAGGGTGCAATCGGATAGCCTGCTGTGGATTTAAGATTTATTGTCTTAACACCGTCGAGAAGGCTATTTGTGTGATCGACACATGTAATGTGCACCAGACTTTAAATATATCTCAGAATGACTGTGAAACAACAGATTGGTAGAATAATACTAATTATGCATTTTAAAGGAGAATTAAAAGTTAGAAAATGTGAAAAATATTTTTTTTAAATAATTAATTACCTTCCACAGCTTCTTTAATGACCTCAGTAAATTGAGCCCAGAGAAAGTCAGGGTCTATTTCCACCCAGCCATGGTGTGGATGTACTACTTCTAGCTGTTGAAATGATAACAGAGAATGTAATTGGACATCACAGAAATAAATACAAGTTTTATTTTTAGAAATCATCAAAGTAGATATTTATGCATGGTTTTTGTAAAGCACAGCTAAACTGAGGAGGTGTCAGAGCACTTAACCAACAGAACAACCAGCGGGGTTGAGTTAACCCCTTTCATAGAACTGAAAAGATACCAAGAGAACAAAAAGTCAAGGAAAAAGACAACAGCAACAGTTTAAAGCCAGTATCAATATTGTGTAGTTAGGGAAGAAATTACAGGATAAAAAAGAAACATATTAGGTTAAGTGCCCCAGAGGAGTGAGAAAGGAGAAGAAAGGAAGCAGACAATTAGTTTAGAAAGTGGGATAAAGGAATAACAATAATGCAAAGGAATTAAGACATTATGAAAAAGGAGACTTTAAGAATAAAGGATCCAGGAGATTAGGTAGCAAAGCAGGACAAAAACTACTGTAGGATGTAAGGACAGGAAGAGATGAAAGAGTGGTAGGACAGGTTGTTGGGTTTCAAGGGGAATAAATGGGTCTAAAGTAAGAATAAGGTAGAGCGCTAATAAGTAGGAGGCCAGAGAATGGAGAACTTTGAGCGATAGGCTTCAAGTAGGAAGGAGGTAAGGGAATGAGGGCTACATGTACTAAGATTAGAAATAGAGATTTCCTAAATCTCTGTGAATAGCAATTAGGAGATCACTACCTCTGATGTATAAAACTCTTCTGAGTTTCATTTGCGATTCCTAGTGGGTTGCAAATAGACCTACTTCATGAATGTTAATGAGATAGGTCGCAATTTGCGCCCAATTAGGAGTCATAGCTATCACAAGGATGGTGGCCTCATAAGTCAATAATACTTTTAGAGTAGACCTTTTTAAATGGTAAATAGGGGAAAACCTGCTAATTCATAGTCATTCAACCCTTTTGTTCAAAGAAGGGTCACCCCTCATGGGCTTTGAAATAAGAATAACGTGCTGTTATTGCTGAGAGCATGAGCCTTGTACCACTGAATAGACCATTGTAAGCATATGTATGTCTATAGACCTGATTCAGGCTGTCTTGCAAATGAAATTGCCTCTTCTTCAATAGACGTGAATGAGGGAAATACATTCTCCCAAATATTTTTTTTTTAAAAACACTTTCCTCTTATAAAATGTTGGCGTGTATGTGCATGCATTTAACTTTTCTCACTGTGACATGAGCTGCTTTATACCACGTCCCCTGGCTGCCAGCAAACCACACATGAAACTTCTATGACACGTCTGGTTTAAATTGAATCTCAACCTCAACACAGTTACGAGCAGTGTGTTGCAGACAAACTGACTTTCTGAAGTGTTTTCGCGTAACTCCAGCCCTGCTCATATTTTCCCGTACTATTGTGGGAATCTCGCTGTGCAATCAAAAATGGACTGCTTCCATGATGGAGGCCAAATGAATGAGCTAGCTATGTTTAATTAAACTGAGCAAATGGAATTATCTTAAAGCAGCAATCATAAGAATGTCTTATCCATGCATATGATTTGCTAGAGTCCTCTGTCTTTTCCACAAAAACAGTGCTGATACGGTGTTAAAATCTTCGTACAGGCGCTGCTTGATCTCTAAATGTCAGAACATATGTAGTCTGGAAACAGCTGATGAGGGAAACCTCTAGTAGGTAAAGTAGTGACGATCTACTATGTGAGTTACCCAATAGCTTTGCAAAAAATTGATTCCATTACTGAATTTTGTGATTCAATAGACTTGTCATTTGTGGGTATCCTAAACAAACATAAGGCGAGTCATTGATGGCTTAACCTTCAGCGGAAAGCCACTGAAGACATCAATGATGGACCATCATGCTCAAAACAAAGTGATTTATGTCAATAGAAAACGAACTCTCGCAAATACGATGTTGAATATTTATCAATGGGTTTTACATGTTCAGGTTCAGAACATGAACAGCAACCACAATGCATGCTATGTTAAGAAATGTTGTCAAATTAGGCCATGAAACCTTCTAAATTACAAAGACACTTGAAAACTAAGCATAAAGAACATGCTACCAAATCCACAGAATACTTCAAAAATAAAGAGCAAGCGCTACGACAAAGTAGAAAAATAATTAAGAAAACTGCAATAGGATCATTTACTGAAAATGCTGTTAAAGCTTTATATGCAGTGTCCATGCTCGTAGCAAAAACTTGAAAACCTCACACCATCACTTAAGAATTAATAGTACCTGCTGCTAAAGCCATGGTAAGTGCAATGGTTGGAGAGAAAACAGCAAAAGATTTAGATCTGGTGCTATTATTTAACAGCACTGTAAAAAGGCGAATTGATAAAATGTCAGATAGCAAAGAAGAACAGTTGATTGAAAGAATTTGTAAAAGTCAGCATTATGACCTACAAGTAGATGAAAGTACGGACATAGCAAATAAATCTTATCTCCTGTGTTACGTTAGATACAAATTTGAGGGAACCATTATTGAAGGCTTACTGTCATGCCGCTATTTGATACATACCAATGCTGAAGAGGTCTTCAGCACTTTCAAAGAATTTCTGACATCAAATGGAATTCAGTGATCCAAATGCAGAGGAATCAGCACAGATGGGGCTCATGTCATGTGTGGGAGACTAACTGTACTTGTTGCACAAATAAGGGAAATTAACTCTCTTCAATGTACTCAATTTGAGTATGGAAGGAGTTGGTATCTCAATTTGTAATGTCAAAGACAAGATTGAGGCAATGATAAAAAAAGTTAGACTTATGGGCTCGTCGCTTATAATTAAGAAATTTTGATTCTTTTCAAAACCTGAAGATGTTCTTGGAATCTGCTGCTGATGAATTGTCAAAGTCTTGGAATTTTTTATCCAGCATCTCCAAGATATACAGTGTAGTTTTTGTCAGTACTTTCCACTTTCGGATGAAAGCAAAAACTGGATTAAAGATCCTCTCAATGTAAATCCAAATGAACGACTGTGGGTTGCGTGGGAGGAGGACGTAGGTCTCATGGATGAGGATGAATGGACCGACGTGTTGAAAAGCGCTAGAGAAATTGCAATTCGGACCCGCTTTAGATTGGTGCAGCTTTGGATACTACACAGGTTCTATCTCTCCAGGGTGCAATTGCAGCGGATGGGACGCAGTCAGATCTGTGTATGAGAGGGTGTGAGATGCCGGGGACATTCTAGCACATACTATGGTCCTGCCCACATATACAGATGTTCTGGAGGGAAGTGGTGGACGAGATATCACAGGTGGTGGGAGGCCCGGTCCCGATGGACCCTAGGTGGTTGCTGTTATGAATCCCAGGAGAAACAGTGTGGAAAAAAACCCATGTGGTATAGCTGGGGTTGGCAGCGGGAGTGGCTAAGAGGAATGTGGCCAGGGCATGGGGTGCTCCCCATCGACCAAGGTGGGTGGATTGGGTGGCAGATATGAACTGGCGCTGTGGGTCCAAGCAAGTAGTCTACAGAAGTAGGGGGTGCGTAGCGAAATGGGATAACATATGGGGAAAATGGAACGCAACTCAGGGCACGTGAGCAGGAGAAGGGCACTGGAAAAGAGGGGTGGCCGTAAGGGAGGTAGAGATTGGACTTTTCACCCTTGGTGGGAGGAGGAAAGGTAGAAGTATGCTAAAAAGGATCTGTGGGCAAAAGGTCCTAGAAAGATTCTGTACTCAGTCACACCAGTTTACTATCATTTCAAATTTCCGTTGTTTATATGTATTGTATGTCACACGGTGTTAAATAAAAAGATTAAAAAAATTAAAAAAAGATCCTTTCAAAATAGATATTGACAATTTAATGGGGCTGACAGTATCTGAAGAAAATAGCTTTGATTTTCAATAGATAGTGCACTCAAACTTCAATTTAAAGAAAATTCTCTGTTGATTTATTTGGCTACATATACAAACAGATTATCCTGAATTAACCCACAAAGCACTGAAGGTTTTACTTCCTTTCCCCACCAAATATTTACGTGAAAAAGCGTTCTCAGATCTTATGTACCTAGACAATAAATACAGAAATCGCTTAGAAAATGTGGAATCCTATCTGAGGATTCAAATTCCTGAAATAAAATCAAACATTGAAAAGTTAATCGCCGAGATGCAGCACCAAGCTTCCCACTAAAAGTTTTCGATTGTTGATGTATGGAGGCAGAAAGGACGGTCTACAGTGCAAGATGATGCCCTAAGAGGTTTGCAAGAATTTGGGGAGGTAGAAGAGAATACTATGGGCTTGATTGGGACAGAGGTGATAGATCTACTTCTGATAAGCTCTGATGATCTGGACAAGAGAAAGTGATCTTACCAAGCCCTGAAAAAGCTTGAGCCGGACCAAAGAATCCACTGTAGTAGAAATTTCCAGAACCCCTCTTTACTGCAAGATTTGTCTAATCCATACAAGATTTTTGTATAGGATGCCGCAGATTTTAAAACTTACTATCCTCCTTGCTGCTGTTATACTGTCGACATTTCTGGTCCCTGAAGCAATTCTGATGGTGAAATTTGAAGGGGGTTGAAGTTCACGGAACACAACATGCGGGAAACGGAAGTAGAGCCTGTTACAGCGGAGTGGTTGGGAAAGAAAAACATGCTGAGACTACTTTGGCGTGAAGAGGTGTCCATAAAAGGGGTTACACTTTCTTTAAATTGCGGCACATTCAAAACGATGCATTGAGTTGTTCGGCAGTAGCTTACTGTTCATCAATCCATGCTCCTACTGAAGATTGTTAAAGGGAATAGGTAACTCAATTAGAATCTGTGCAATACTAAGGCTGAGATCACATACTGTGTGGTGCATGCAGGCACGTTTAAAACCGTTTCAAGAAGGCTAGCAGGTGCATATCTACCATATTTATTAGGGAGGAGGTTTTTTCAACAAATGACCGGACAGGATTAGAGCTCTAGTAAAAATGTCGTTCAGTACGTGTGGAATGATAATATTAACACAGAGTGCAGCACTTATTAGGCGATCCCACACATTTATGATGTTTCTTTTTCACATCTACATATCTAAGAAATGGTCACATGTTATCTTAAGTATTCTAAGCGTTGATTTGAGTCTCGATCCTACTGACATGACAGGTATGACCTCTAGTTAATATTACTGTATTTAGGAACATAGTCTTATTGTCACTGCTGCAAAGTTAAAAAAATATATATTTCTTTAACACATTGTTGAGAGGCAGCGTGGAACATACAGCCACCCCTAATTTGTGAGGGAGTATATGTTAGTGAGTGAGAGAGAGGGTAAAAAATGTGCATGACCAACACGAGGCGAGAAAGTGAGAGGGAGAAAAAGATTATGGTGTGTGAGAGGAGAAGGGGGCAAGTCTAAGAGAAAGGTGATTAAGGGGGAGGGGCTGGGGAAGGGAGGATGTGAAAGAGGGAAGGATGCATGAGGAGAGATTGGGAAAGGAAGGTGTGAGTGTGTGTTGGAGAGAGGAGGATGCAGGAGAGGCGGTGTGTTAGAGAGAAAGGTGTGAAAAGAAGGATGCGACCTCATGATCTCTGGCAGTAAGTTATAAAAGAGGACAGCATCCCTTACAATGTTGCAGTCTCGGGCGTGTATTCCTGCCAGTCCGCCACGTGTTTTCCTGCCTCGTGCACTCCTCTGACGTAAGTAGAGGCCCAGGAGGGCATAGCCACTCCGAGGAAGGCTCTGTTGTCTTGCTGGGCAAGGCTGGCTCTCCGAGCACCAGGGGAGTCAGCTCTGCATGCCAGCCAGGTGTGCACGTGATACTGCAGCTCTGGCCTCTGCCGGCGCAGCACACCGTGCATCACGTGCCACGTACGGTAATGTGTGAAAAGAGGCGAGAATCACTGCTTTGGGGAATGAATTTACGAATGGCGTACCTGGTGGAGTATGTTATAAAGCGTAGGCAACAGTCAGTCACTATGGAGTGCTTCGCCCATGCTGAGCTGACCTGGGGAAGTATTAAGAGGCGACCTCTTACGTCAGAACTCTGTACAATTGTAATGCAGGATACGTCTGACGAGTGGATCTGAGGTTGATTTTTAGAGGGTGTTTCTGACATCACTCTAAAGGTAGGCTGCGTCTGACGCAAGAACTTGCCTGCAGAATGATAATAAGGTATGCGGTGACCTCAGAAGCAGTTTGGCAAAATACGAGTCCATACGAAAATGTAAAGAATGAGGCTTAAGACCGCCTAATTTAGAAATGCCATGTACCTGTTTAGTTTCTGCTGTGCGCGTGGAAGTTCATATTATTTAAACCGTGGAAGCAGTTCCAAAAAACGGTCTTCGCTGGCCACTGTTGCAAACGAGGTGCTTGGTGGGGGTACGGCGGGGAGCTAAGCTTGATTAACTGTTACTTGCATGCACCAGAATAGGAGTGATTTATGTTTCCAAATAAAAGGATTTTAATAATCCTTGAGATCAAACAGGTTAATCGAAATTTAACACAGTGACAATTTTAGCTAGAAATTGAGACTTTTCTTGCTACATACAATAAATTACTTATTTTTTAAAAATTCCACAATGTTGTAAGAAAGGGTTTAATTTTAGAGCACCTTATCAAACACGCATAGTTGTTAGATTTGGCATTTACTGTCATTGCACATCAATCTTTTTTAAGTACCAGAGAAAAAACGTTGTCGTTTCTCTAAAGATATCCGGCGCTACGGAGCAACTCATTTCTGCAGCAACAGGTGTGATTGTCACTGCGCTTGAGGACGTTGGTCTGTTGGTAGGGGCCTGCAGGTCAATGAAGCAGCAAAGGTATGCTACCGGTAGTTGTGTGCTCATGAGTTAGCTCATTCTGAAAGACACCTCTGCGGTCAACAAACCGGATACATTTGTAGGATACAGGGGCTGCTGTTGTCAATCTCAGGTTATCATGGACACATTACTTCTGGTAGAAGAAGTAAAAGCATGGATCGCCACATATGTGCATGTAAATGCGTCAGAGGGCCAAGTAATTGGTGTACACGCGTGAAAAAGAACTATTAATGTAAGTGGATTAGAGGCTGGGATAGTCTATGATTTCATGCTGTAATTGCAGCAGGTCATGTGATCAACCGCAGAAGTTTGCAAAGCATAGTTTAAAGTGGTCAGTCTGTGCAGTGACACCGGTCCCTGCCATGTGAGTTGGGTATGAACCGAGAAGAGGGAAGGCGGGATGGATTAGTGGAAGAAAGAAACAACAGGTGCACTGGAAGATGCAAGGGGAGCAAAGGGAAAGTAGTTTAGAAGACCAGGAATAAGGTTTGGGATAAAGGGAGAAGAGGGAGGCATTCGAGAAGAACGAAGGCAGAGGTTAAACACTGTAAGGGGGAGAAAAGGATTAAAGGAATTGAAGGAGCAGAGTAAAAGATGACCATGTCTTTTCATTTAGTCACAACACGGTTTTCAGTCCTGGTCTCAACTTTGACAGCAGAATGCGTTCTGAGTTCAAGTCTTATTTTCTTCCACTGAAGCAATTGTAATACTGTACAAATCAAGGTGCAACCCTAGAGGGAAAAGATGTGGCCAAGGTGCTAAATTACGGAGTTTTTTTTTAATCAAGTCGCGATTGCAATTGTGGTATCACCCTCAAAACCAAAGATGTATGATTTTAGGCAAATCGCTTAATCTCCCTGTTACAGTCTGAGCACCACTACTAAGTTTTAAATTAAAATCAGTTTAATGGAGAAGAAAACATTTATATTCTAGGACGGTCATAATTGTACATTTCCATACATGTTTGCTACTTTCCCCCCCTTAATTCGTCTCAGTACACGTGAACTGAAGAGGATTTTTAATCCGCTGATTTATCATTGTTGGGGATAATACAAAAATGTTGAGTGTTGACCCCAGTGGGTAAAATGGGAATTGAACTGGCTGAATGATAGCAGTGGATACTGTTATGTGGAGTCAATTTGCAGGGTGGTGTTCACAATCTGTCAGCACAAGCTTGAAACATCTCTGTGACATTCTACAACACAATTTTAGGTTACTTTGTTGGTAACAGAGAATTAATTAAACCCATTTGCAGAAGAACACAGATCAGTTCATGTGAAACTTTCCTATTTCAGTGAAAAATTGCGTGTGTTTTAAAAAACTGTCACTGTGGCGAGGAGACTGCAACAGATGTTCATTGCATTAAAGTGCAGAGCTGTGCTTTTTGGGGATATAAATCGTTACAAGCACCGTAGGATGATAGGTGGATTTAATGAGGCCCAAGACAGTAGACGAGTCTTGGAGGTATTTTATGTGACATTGATGTTTCTAGGTGAGAATGGTACGTAAAATTAAATTGGGTAAATTCAACAAAAAGGGAGCTTGTGTTATTACTGGACCTACACCACCACAGATCCTAGACCCTGGAAACCACAGTCCAATCGGCCACGTTCCATTCCTGGTAACTATAATTAAGAGAGCCGTAGCTGTCTACCAGCCACACAACAAGAATCAAGAGCTATGCTTCCCTTAAAAACACCACCCTGGGCTCATCCACAATGCAGCGCAAAAAAGCAAGTGATTGATATTTCACTTTAGATTGCCTAAAAGTACATCTGTCGCCTCTTCCAGCTTGACCTTTCGATAGTATTTGGCACCTTGAACCATTAAGCCCCACTAAACTGTAATCATAAGAATGGGATTCAGAGGCATTGTCCTGCAGTTGTTCTGTCTTATCTGGAAAAACTGATCCCACTTCATCCAGAAGAGTTCTTAGGATTCAAGCCTGTGTCTTTGTGTCCAGTGGCACCCCCCAGAGTCTCAGCTGGTCACTAGTGTCTTTCTGTCTTTATTTCTAGCCCATTGGGAGTCCTCCAATCCTACAAGAACATTAAGCTCTGTCATTTTACTCACAATACTCTGTTACATCTGAAGGTCTTCTGTGTGCTATTCACGCCTACTCCACAGCGTGGGGGCAATTTTCCTAGAAGCAGACATCAGAGCTGTCATGATAGCATTGTTCCTGTGCCATCTTGATGAAGCCAGCAACTTACTAGCCAGCATCCCAAAGGTGCTAGTGAGCATCATCCGTGCGGCACCCTGTAGATAAACAACAGTGGCAGTGCAAAAAGGTCATCCACACACAGGTTCCTTCTACCCACAGCATCTCAAACGAATGATATATTGTCTTGTAGTTAATTAATTCTAGTACCCAAACGTAGCTGGATATAACGAATTTTAGTGGATCTCAGAGCACCCACTCATTTGATTTCTGGACCCCTTAAAGAAAACCTTTCCTTCTCTGCTCATGTAAATAATCAGTTTTCCCATATCTCACCTGCTTTGGTTTATACTGCATCATTTAATTACCATCATTCTCCAAAGGGGTCAATTGCTTCTCCTAGCACGTCTAAGGACACTATTTGAATGAAGAATAGCAATTTTTCTCTCGCTGACTAAGTAGTTACGGTGTCGGTGTTTTGTCATACTCTGTAACTGTTTGGATACATATAAAATGTAAACAAGGCTATTAGGGGCTGAAGTAGGTTTACACAAACACATTGTTCCTGTTCAGAAATGTGATGGGCAAGCAGTTAGTTAGTTTAGCAACTTCCAGCACAGTTTTTTGTACAAGCATTAGCAGTGTGCTGGGGGCAGGAGGGACAGTGGACATCTCTGATGGATTGTCTGCTGTGACCATATAAATCTACTATAAGTTTGATCCTAAGTAGCAAAAATATAGCATGGTCGAAACACTAACATTTAAATTGCTAAGTAAGGAACAATGTAGCCACATTTGTGAAAAGTTTGAGAAATCTAGATTTGAATCATACGTTTTTGCTCATGATGAGGAAGCAGAGATGACTATATTATGTATAATGCTGCCAGGCCGAGCTGCTAGGGTACAATAAAGAACAAATTAAACAAGCAAGAAAGCATGTTCACTTTTTTCCGAAAAGTCATTTTTCTTCTAAGCTTGGATAGAAATTATACAACTCCAATCTACTATGTTTACAAAATGTACTTATTAATGGATTATTCATATGAAATGTTTAGCTTGTGTTTGATTAATGTAGAAATATGTCATATTAACGGTTATGCATTGCGTATTAGCTTTATTAATAGTAGGCCTTAACTTAGTGAGGTCTTGGCTTAGTTGCATGGCTTCATGTCAAGGTGCTTTTCTTGGACGTTTTATAAAATGGATGCTTAGAGAGTAAACTGTGATTTTCCACTGTACTGACCATGTGCTCATAGCTGAAATTAGTTCTCATGAGAAACTGCTTGCTAGAAGATGCTGTACTTGCTAGTGAAACAATATTTAATGTAATGTGTGTAAGACTGACCTTCCTAAAAGAAGACAATGGATGCACTGACTGGAGGATTAGCTGCAACAATATTGATACCTGACAAGTCAAATGACTAGAGTGGGAGAATAGGAGCCAATCGTCGACATATGAACCATGTACTAGTAGAATTGTAGATTTGAGGGTTTAGTTTCATTAGACTAGATATAAACATGAGATCCCCTGACCAATTAGGATATGGGAAGTAGTTTTAAGAAATTTAACCTAGCCAGACTGCACCATTATTTTCTTGACCGTCCTGAGAAGAGACGCCGCTTAACTTTACTGCTTAGAAAGATTTTGTTTATTCCGAACTTTGATGTCTTGCTGACCGAACTGATGTCCTATTGACGAAGACAGTCACAGCTTGCTGAACCATATTTGGTTCAGGTATACTAACAGTGTTACTGATTGTTATGTCTATGTGCTTTTGTTTCTAGGTACCAACCGCTATTTTGAAAGAACCATAGTTAGATGTTTTTCCAAATTTGTGTTGACTAAATTGTTTTGCATGAAGCCCAAACATGCTATTCTAATCTGGTTTTAGGGTTCTCACTGATGAAGTTCGCTACATGTAACAGTTGATGTATTTTCTTTGCTGAACCTAAATGTATGTTATTTCATTTGCGCAGTTATTCTTGCTATTAACTTCTACTGTAACATTAGAATGTGTAGTAGCCCAAGCTTTGATTAGATTATGATTCTTTCGCCGCTTTGCACCGCCAGGATTGTGTCTGTATGTTTATCATTTGATTTTGAGACTAAGTCATGTGACATTAGCATTGTTACTATAGGGAAATAAACATTCTAACTTTTACATAAAGTTGTGGTTATTCATGGCCGCAAGGTCATGGTGAGTGGAAATTACTGACTCCTATTGATGTAATTGATTGTTGATATTATTGATCTGTATTGGTACAGGATATGGTGGGAAAAACTTGAATCGCAGTCAAAAGGTCCATCGGCCTATACGTGTCTCCCTTGTAAATTTACTTCATAAGGTTTGACGAGCTAACAGTAGATAGCTTAGCTTGCTAATGCGCATGTTGCAGAAGTGTGCAAGTGTGTAACAAAAATTATGATGTTCCAAATCACACCAGCACACTTTCTTATAAAAGCAACGTTTCCCACAAATCCTTCTTAAAAGAACGTAAAACATGTTGATACATCTAAACAAGAAACACCGACAGTCCTAAAGCTGTGATATTAAAACCCCCCTCACTTGGGGGCAGCTCAAACACTGGGGTAGAGGTGAGAAAGCCACTGAAAGCTTGAGCCTGAAGCCTGGCTCGGACACAGCTTGAGATCCTGTTGGAACCTCAAGCCCATAATGAGCCAACATTTCATATGACTTCTGTAGGAAAATGGCTCCCTGTTGCAGTTACCCCCCACTTTTTGTCTGATATTGATGCTGACTTGACTGAGAAGTGTGCTGGGACCCTGCTAACCAGGCCCCAGCACCAGTGTTCTTTCACTAAAAATGTACCATGGTTTCCACAATTGGCACACCCCTGGCACACAGATAAGTCCCTTGTAAATCAGTGGTATCAAGGGCCCTGTGACCAGGGAAGGTCCCTAAGGGCTGCAGCATATGTTGTGCCACCCTAAGGGACCGTCACCTAACACATGCGCACTGCCATTACAGATTGTGTGTGTTGGTGGGGAGAAAAAGGCAAAGTCCACATTGCATCCCCCTCAGGATGCCATGCCCACCAAATACCTCCTGTGGCATAGGTAAGTCACCCCTCTAGCAGGCCTTACAGCCCTAAGGCAGGGTGCACTATACCACAGGTGAGGGCATAGCTGCATGAGCAATATGCCCCTACATTGTCTAAGTCTATTCTTAGACATTGTAAGTACAGGGTGGCCATATTAAGTATATGGTCTGGGAGTTTGTCAAAACGAACTCCACAGCTCCGTAACGGCTACACTGAATACTGGGAAGTTTGGTATCAAACTTCTCAGAATAATAAACCCACACTGATACCAGTGTTGGATTTATTAAACAATGCACACCTGTAATTTACCCACTTCTTCAGTACAGGACTGACTGGTCAGTGCAAGCCTGCAACTGAGACGAGTTTCTGCCCCCTGGGGTGAGAGCCTTTGTGCTCTCTGAGGACAGAAACAAAGCCTGCACTGGGTGGAGGTGCTTCTCACCTCCCCCTGCAGGAACTGTAACACCTGGCGGTGAGCCTCAAAGGCTCATGCCTTTTGTTACAGCACCACAGGGCATCCCTGCTAGTGGAGATGCCCACCCCTCTGGACACAGCCCCCACTTTTGGCAGCAAGTCCAGAGGAGATAATGAGAAAAACAAGGAGGAGTCACCCACCAGTCAGGACAGCCCCTAAGATGCCCTGAGCTGACCCCTGCCTTTAGAAATCCTGCATTTTGGTTTTGGAGGATATCCCCAATAGGATTAAGGGTGTGCCCCCCTCCCCTCAGGGAGGAGGCAAAATGAGGGTGTAGCCACCCTCCAGGACAGCAGCCATTGGCTACTGTCCCCCAGACCTAAACACACCCCTAAATTGAGTATTTAGGGGCACCCCAGAACCCAGGAAATCAGATTCCTGCAACCTGAACTAAGAAGAAGGACTGCTGACCTGAAAGCCCTGCAGAGACGATGGAGACGACAACTGCTTTGGTCCCAGCCCTACCGGCCTGTCTCCTGACTCGAAAACCTGCAACAGCAACACACCCAACAGGGACCAGCGACCTCTGAAGCCTCAGAGGACTGCCCTGAACCCAAGGACCAAGAAACTCCCATGAGCAGCAGCTCTGCTCAAGAAACAGCAACAATATTGCAAATACTTGCAACTTTTAAAGGACTTCACTCTTCCCGCCGGAAGCGTGAGACTTCTCCCTCTGCATCAAACACCCCCGGCTCGAGAGCCAGAGAACTAACACCACAGGGAGGGCTCATAAGTAGCCCGAGATGACCCCCCTGGACTCCCAAAGCGACGCATGCAGAGAGAATCCGGCGTCTCCCCCTGACCGCGACTGCCCGTAACAAGGGACCCGACGCCTGGGCCAAGCACTGCACCTGCAGCCCCCCGGACCAGAGGGAACCGAACCTCAGTGCAGGAGTGACCCCCAGCCGACCCTCTGCCTAGCACAGTTGGTGGCTGGTTCGAGAAGCCCCCCTGTGCCCTGCCTGCACCGCTAGAGTGACCCCCGGGTCCCTCCATTGAATCCAATACAAAACCTGATGCCTGCTTTGCACACTGCACCCCGGCGCCCCTGTGCTGCTGAGGGTGTGTTTTGTGTGCCTACTTGTGTCCCCCCCAGTTCTCTACAAAACCCCCCTGATCTGCCCCTCGAGGACGCGGGTACTTACCTGCTGGTAGACTGGAACCGGAGCACCCCTGTTCTCCATAGGCGCCTATGTGTTTTGGGCACCTCTTTGACCTCTGCACCCGACCAGCCCTGAGCTGCTGGTGTGGTAACTTTGGGGTTGCCTTGAACCCCCAACAGACGGCTGCCTATGCCCAGGAACTGAGACTTCTAAGTGTCTTACTTACCTCACAATCTAACCAACACTTACATCCTCCAGGAACTGTTGATTTTTGCACTGTCTACTTTTAAAATAGCTTATTGCCATTTTAACAAAAACTGTATATGTTATTGCTCTAATTCAAAGTTCCTAACTTACCTGTGTGAAGTACCTTGCATTTTATGTATTTACTTCAAATCCTGAACTTGTGGTTCTAAAAATAAATTAAGAAAAAATATTTTTCTATATAAAACCTATTGGCCTGGAGTTAAGTCTTTGAGTGTGTGTTCCTCATGTATTTCCTGTGTGTGTACAACAAATGCTTAACACTACCCTCTGATAAGCCTACTGCTCGACCACACTACCACAAAATAGAGCATTAGAATTATCTAATTTTGCCTCTATCTTACCTCTAAGTGGAACCCTTGGACTCTGTGCACACTATCTCTTACTTTGGGATAGTATATGCAGAGCCAACTTCCTACAACTTCCGCCTGCCACCACCCCTCCACCCAGGATGTGGTGTTATGGCTAGAACTGCTGACTTTAGAACTGAGGAACTATGTTCATGTCTCAGCGGTGGCTCAACATCCTGTGATTCTGGGGAAACCACTAAAAATCCCTGTGCCTATAAACAATGAATGTCATCTTGTGTAATGTAACTGGTGCTCATTTAATGTGCTCCAATAACTTTGGGTTGAGCTTGCAATATATTTTAAAAAACTGCAGAATATGCACAAAGGACCTGATTTGGACTTCGGCGGACGGGTTGCTCCGTCACAGTAGTGATGGACGGCCCGTCTGCCAAAATCTGAATCCCAATATATCCTGTGGGGTTTAGATTTCAACTGGCGGGTTGTCTGTCGCTGCTGTGACAGAGTGACCCATCCGCTGAAGTCTAAATCAGACCCAAAGCGTCAACGTGAGAATAACAAATATATGCACATTTATTCGCTGATTTGTACAGAGTGAAACTAGAAAACATGGATAAAATCGCAGCTTCCCTGCTTGAATTATGTTCTCTTAGACAAATCTTTTATTTCACCAAAATTCCCTTTTCTTAATTATCCCATATGAAAGCAAATATGTGAGTTCCGAATACCAGTTGTACGAAAGCCTAATGTGTTTGATTTAATGTATTATAATGTTGCTCTATAATAGTCTGAGCAACATATAGGGTTTACATGACAACTGTTTTGTCTTAGTTCACCAATGGCTCATATTTAAAAACTATCACTTGTAATAAGTACTTCTCAGTGCAGTGCTATAATGACATGTTAATGTCGAATCTTCCACATGTTAAATACACTTTTTGTATACTAAAGAGACTCATTTTAGGTGGTTTGTTGTATAATTTACATAGCAAATATTTTCAGGGCTCGTCTCCTGTAGGGGCTCTTAAGAGCCAAGCCAAACCCTTGGCTCAGTTCTCCCTGTCAATTTATTTGTTCGTCCACCTCTAACTGGAGGTGCCAACTAAGGGGCTTGCTTTGATTAGGGTCAATGGTAACCTTGTTATGCCACTGATGAAGCCTTTAATTCATTTTTTTGTTCAATTATTTTCATTACACTTTAGCAAACAAAAACATCAGTGCTTTTTCAACATAGTTATTACAAAGCTCATTATCAATTGGTATCAGCCCACCAAATCTATCACTCCCTCCCCACTTGCAAGTTTTGTTCAACAGTTTCATTCCCACCCATATGTTATGGTACTTCATGGATATCTACGCACCTTATAAACATTTTTTTTTCGGCCACTGCAGAGGTCACACGGGTACATTCATCCACTGTGATGAGGCAGCTGCTATCCAGCATTTTCTACTATCCTGTTTTACCACCGCCAAGCCAATAGCTACAAGGCTACAGGTCCCAATGGAGTTCTGACCCTCCCTCTCTCACCTAATGGTACTGGCTTGAGTATATGCTTCCACCTCCACTATAGTGCTTGCATTGACCTATATGACAGACGCCTTCTACTACTATGATCTCCATAACTCCCTTCTACAGACTCCTCCCTCCTCCATCTCTCCTTTACTCACCCGAAGCTTCATCCTATTACTATAAATTTCCAATTAACACTTCTGGATTCTTCCCTCCTCTATCCCTCCAGTATTCTATTCAAACCTACTAAGAAAAAAACATATCCTCTGCTCAAATCAACTCATACTAATACTGCACTCATATTTCCCTTTACTAATCCACCACTAATCCTTTTGGGTTCCGGAGTAGCGTACTACTCGCCGAAAAGTGCTTTGACGCCTTGTCATGGGGAGTAAGCACCTTATAAATACAATTATTGTTACAACATAGGCGGCTTTGGGGAAAACATCCACAGTCCACTATAATTCGTCACCAGGGCGCAACTACCCCCATACTTTGTTTGGCCTAACACGCCCAGCAATAGGGCGGGCCAAGCATTTTCAGAAGTATGGCCGGAGCTATCCTCATAGCCAATGTGAAAAAAAGAAGTGACAAACTGTGCAATTTAAACATATTGGGCACATCAAAACAAATCAAATCAGTGTTTATAAAGCGCAGCTACTCACCTGTAAGAGTCTCAAGACGCTAATGGAGTTGGTCCTCTGAGCTTCAGTCGAAGAGCCAGGTTTTAAGATACTTCCTGAATTGGGGTAGCGATGGTGACTGCCTGAAATGCAGGGGCAGGGTGTTCAAACTCTTTGACGCAAGGTAGGCAAAGGATCTTCCACCAGCCAAGGTCTTCCATGTGCGGGGTAAGGTGGCTAGTGCTTGTCAGCAGAACAGAGAGGTCTGGTGGGGAGGTAGAAGGTGATGCAGTGGTTGAGGTAGGCGGATCTTAGGTCGTGGAGGGCCTTATAAGTGTGGACAAGGAACTTGCACTTAATTCTCTTCTTGATAGTGAGCCAGTGGAAGTCTCTTAGGTGACTGGAGATATATTTGCGGCTAGGAATGACCAGGATGAGTCTGCTTTCATATAATTTCGACTTTAAATATCTAAGGTACCTACCAAAAGATGATCTCACTCTTTTTAGTTGACAAATACATTTTTCTTTTCTTTGCAATTTGTCAAGAAATATCGTATTCTAAGTATATCATTCATCAAACCCTAAATAAAAAAATTGCTCTCTCTCCCTTTTTCTCAGTTTCTCTCTGTCAATCCCTTTTCCCTAAATCTTACTCTATCCCTCTAAATCTCTCACTCTCCCTCTCTCTTCCATCCCATTATGAGATGGAAGTGAGAGAGGGAGAGAGAGAGAGATTGGTATTGCGATGCTCTCTCCATAAAATGACTTCAAAGCATCACACTGGCAAGATGTTTGGTTTGGGAGTTATAGTTACGTTTTGACGCACAGCAAAATCTAGTCCCTTGTAGCCTACTTGGAAAGCCCTTTAACTGTCACTGAGTAGACTGACAGTTCAAATCCTGGTATATCATGGTACTGTGGCTGTTTATTTACTAGTGTGTTGAATGTGAAACATTGCTAGTGATGGAACATTTATGTCTTTTTCTCATCAAATACTTTGGATTGTATGTCATGAAGCTGTCTGGAAACTAACCAGGGGCTTTGTTGAAAATAAGCACAGGAGACCGTGCTTGTTTTTTTTTATTTTATTTTTTTAAAACTTTTTCTGCAGATTTCTGAATCCGCTACAATTTTGTGGCAACATTTTTTAACCAAAATGCCCAGTGGAACCCCAGCACCAAGGCCAGGGGGTTAGGGTATTCCTAACATGCCCCCTTCTCTTTTGTTTCCCAGGACCATGGTTCCCTGCTTAATGGGGTCTAGGGCACAGGACCTGTGGCCAAACCCCACCTCAATGCACGGCTGAAGGCTTTGCATAGTGCAGAGATAGGTGACCAAAGGCCAGGCCCTGTGGTCAACCCCTGCCATGCATAGCCAAGTTTGGTGCTTATAGGGGAATGGCTGCAGGGCCTGGCCTGTGGTTTCATTAAAGTAAAGTAATTAAAATTACTTTACATAACAAAACAGAAATCCACTGAAAACAGCAAAGGTTGCAGAGAAGTCATAGCTCGTGGCCTAAGATAACATAAGTCAAACCCTCACCATTCACTGCTAATTACCCACATATTACATCACTCAAGACATTGTTGATAACAACATTGATAATATTAATGTAACACTTGTAGTAAAATTATTGAAGAGAAAACAGTGCATGGCATGGGAGCTTGCAAATTCTGAACCTAACTATAACACCCCTGTAACGTTTGTTTTTTTAAGTGAAATATATATATAAATGTGTAGGTATATGTATAAGGGTATATATATATGTGTATATATATATAAGCTTCAACAAACAGTCATGCGCTCTCAGAGAGAGTTACAGGGTGTTTTTAATCACCAAGTGTGGGCTTGAGGATTTGGTGATTAAAAACACCCTTTAACTCTCTCTGAGTGTGAGTGACTCGGTTTGTTTGGAGGTTATAGACTACCGGGGGAAGGTGGGGCTGTGTGTGTGTGTATGTACACACACACACACACACCTACTGGGGTAGGTAGGTATAGTTAGGACCTTGTTTCCATAGGAAAAGCATTTTTTTACTGTGCATAACTCTCGGGCTGTGTTTGATGATTTTTCACGAAATTATCAACATTTTTGCTGCTGTTTGGAAAGTTTCTGGGTGATTCTTCAAGTAGGGGCCAAAAACACTTTCTCCATGCAATTTCCCATATGTATTTTAGACATGACTACAGCCCGAACTGCTGGACGGAATTACACCAAATTGGCAGAAAGCTAGAAGTTGGTCCACAAAGAGTTCTTTTTGTATTTGGTGTATATACGTTCAGTAGTTTCAGAGTTTTTTATGGACAAAAGAAATATAGATATCCAGGGATGGAGATCCTTCGTGGATCCACTCTCAGGGAATCAATAGATCTGGGGGAAAAGCAAGGCCCTGATTGGCTGGCCACAATCTGACAGGAAAGTTCAGACACCATTTTATTTCTCACTTCGGCTGGAGGAGGAAAAAAGTGGCAAAACCTCATACTGGGTCAGGATACAGAAATGGTGACCCCATAGGACATATGGAGCAACCAAAGTTGCTGCACTGCATTGTGTTAATGAGAAAGACAAATCAATGCCATCTCTACAAAGATTTGGTGCGGTTTCTCTCTCCCCAGCGCTGGTGCAGTTTTGTCTGCTATGCATTAAAGTACAAATTCTAGCAGTGTAGTGCAAGGGTATGTGCGTTCTGTCAAGAATAGGTATAATACTATAAGGGGACCCTTCCAATACAAAAACTATGCTTTAATACATTTCTCATTTTGGATGCATGCTGTTTAGTGTAGCACACAAACTTTGGAATGCTTTTCTGAAAAACCTTACACCTGCTCGAGGAGGATTACATTTTTGGTTCATAAAATTTTACAAATTGCATCTATCAAATGGTTATTCCCACTGGAGCGGAGTTTGACAGTATTTTGGCATGTGCAGACACTGAGTAGCCAACTTGTACCTCTCAGTTACATTCTACTCACTGGGTCTACGCACTTTAATTGACGTAAAATTTGTGTCAGGGATTTGCCTTTGGGGAGGTGTGGTCATAGCCATCAAGATGGCAGATGCGTTTTCGTAATGCATATCGGACCTCCTCTGCTCTCTGCTGAACCTAACACATTCCAGGCCTTCTGTCTGGCAGCTGTGGGCCCCCGCTGTAGTTGTGGTGCTGAAAGTCTTTTATTTGCTGGATGACCACTGGTAGACTTGGAGCTGTGACTGCTGGCTAGCCAGGCAGTGTGGCACAGCTCTAGTCATGGATCTTAGCACTTGCTGAGGTGCCCCAGGAATCCCAGACCTGCTGCGATCAAGCGGTCGCACCCAGGCCAGATCTGCGAATGGTGGAGGGGTAGCCAGACTGAAGGAGTGAGGTGAAACTGCTTCCCACCCCATCTCCACCCAACTGGATCCTTGCTGTACACATAACGTGGGTGAGCCACTGAGTGGTTGGCTGCGGAGCCACGGTTTTCCCTCTTGATTTGCATTGCTTGGGGGATAGAGGCAGTCTGCTAGGCCACTACTGGTTGTGGCACCAACTGGCCTCACCCGGCGGCCCTTGGAGATACAGTGGCGGTTTGCAAAGGTGACATACAGCCAAAGGAATCCCTCCTGGCTTCTCGAGCTGCCCTCCCATTTCTTCAGCGGGGTGGGCAGACAGAGGCAATAACTCTTCCCAGATCTCAGCCTTCCACACCGTGACACCTTCGGGACCGCCGGGAAGGAGGCCTTGAGGGTTGTAGCAGAGACTGGTTCAGCACCCAGTGCACCCCGTGGGGGAAAAACAACTGAGGAGACTGAGACCCTCCTGGGTGTACACACATTGTGCATCAGCCTATCTACACAACCAGGGTCAATGGTATGTGTGCCCCAACTGTTAGTGTTTTCTCCTTGCCCTCTGTGAGTCAAGCTGGCCAGGGGAATGTGCGGTCCGCCTCTACTCAGGGGAGCATCTGCAGGTGCTGCCTCCCACCAACACCACCATCCCCAGGCACCGGTTTGCTCACTTGCCAGGGAATCAGTGCAATACAAAAGCCTTGCAACCCACCCAGCCATCCACACCGCAACACGGCAGCTCCTACTGCCCTGATACAAACAAAGGAGCCTTGGTAGCTCACTGACCCCGGATTTTCCCCACCTGCAGTGGACATGGAGAAGGCACCTTCAACTCTAAAATTGACAAGTATATAACCCGTTCCTACGAGGTTGCCAAACAGCATGCAGAGTCCCGCCCAAACTCAAAAATACCTCCCTGCCAAGGAAGTTGTACAAATCCTGTAAGCTATCCAAACCTCACATGAAGTGATGCAAACAAAAATATTTGAGGTAGGCGTGGACGTTGCCCTTCGTCAGGTCCATCATAATGTGGCTGGCAGAGTCAATTAGCTTAGGAGAGGCTTTCTACCCAGGAGGATGATCTGGTTGACCTTAAGACGAAGGTGACCGCTGATTTCTACTATCCATACATTGGAGGCTAGAGCAGAGGGCACTGAAAATCGATTTAATGGGATTCGTGGAAGGTGCCAAAATTCCCCATCCAGAACCCTTCCTAGAGAACTGGCTCCATCCTGGGTCCTAGCTGGGAGTGATCTGCTCATGGTTAGTTGTGGACCAAGAACACCAGGCCTTGACATAATTCCCTCCACTGGGCGCACCTCCCCATCCTATAATAGCTAAAATTCTAAAGTACAGCAACAACATCTTGCAAGCAGCAGGCCCCCAAGGGAAAGTCTTCTTCCTGTTTGCCCACATTATGATCTTCCCCAGCTACACAAGCCAGTCCAGAAACAATGCAAATTGTTCAAAACGAAACTGAAGGAAATGTCCTTGCAATATATGCTGCTCTTCCCAGCAAAACTGAAAGTGATTCACAAATCCAGCTCTTCTTTGAAACCCCAGAGTAAGCCTTGGAATGGGCTAGAGAAAAGCAAGAAATCAGTTTCCACAGCCTCCCCAGGTCTAGTTAATGGGGAGGACCCACCGCCAGCCATCAGTGGCGCCAGTCTGCCCAAGACATGCCTGAGGCCCAAAAGCAGGCGGGGATGCAGTTCATGTAAATATTCACCTGAATCCTCCTACACTGAGCAGTGATGCTCCAAAACCAGAGAAACAATCCATGAGGGCCCCCCGGCATCCATGTAGGCTCAAGAAAACCCGCATGGGGCTGACTCCGGTGGGGAGGAATCCCTGCAGCAATGGATGCAACAGCCAAGGTGCATCCAAATGTGGGCCAGAGTCCAGCCGCTGATCCTACGGCATAGACATCCAGCAGACTTAAACACATGATCCTACACAAGATGAGGTCTACCTTGAATACCCCAAAATGTATTATGTTTTGTTGTTTGGGACTTTCAGTGTGACAGATGCTCCTGTGGTGTAAGTGTGAAGTGGGGGGTTGCTACTGTTGGGGAATTGCACTGTTATAAGTTCTTACTTGTTCTAGTTTGTTACACAAAGGCACCTTTGCGTGCACCCAAGACCATACATCACATGCCTGGGCACCAATAGTAACCACACCTACCCATAGTCTACAAGGCTGACTTTCATCTCATCTCATAGAAAGTTAATAGCCTCCTAGACCACATTAAATGCATGTTGGTCCTTTGCTTTGTCAAACAGTAACAGCCCAGCATAGCTTTACTACAAGAAACTCACTTATTGGGCTCTAACTGACCATTCCTGTATAGATTTGGTTATGACTGTGTCTTTCATGTGGGTTTTAGTTGGGGCCCCAGAGCAGTAGCCATCCTTCTCCACAAACACTTCCCAGTGATAGCCATGCTGTTCATCTACAAACTGCAAGGTCCCTACATCAGAGTGGTGAGGGCACTAGAAGGGAAATTATACAACATCATTAGCATTTAAATACCACCCAGCTTCAGGGACAGACTCTCGAGGAGCTTACAATATTGATCCCCAAGCTGCCACCTGGCACAAGGATCCTTGATGTTGACTTTAACACTAAACTTAAGCCAGACAAATATGTGTCAGGCCCCCCACCAGACACCAGCTGGATAAATCCAGGGTGCATGTCTCTTCGATGGACTCCCTGTGAGCATGCAATGCTTGGCACACATGGCACTCAAGACTAGGTGTAAACACACACATCGGTTAAAACTTTATCCCACATCTACCTCATACTTCTCCCTGCCACTGACATCATGCAGACAACAGTGGCCACAATTATCTCCCTGGAATCCCTGACCATTTACCAGTTACTCTCCATCTGGGGACCCCTGTACACCAAAAACAACCATTCTGGCATCTCAAGGCCTAGTTACTTGTAGATGATCGGTTTGTAGACCACCTTGTCATGGAACTCCACTCCTACTTTGAGATAAATATTGGATAGGTCGCCGAGATGGGTACCCTGTGGGCAGCAAGAAAAGTCCTGATCAGAAGGTTAGCCAAACACACCAAAAGGGACAAATTCAGATGTATGATGGAACTTTAGACCTGCATTTTACAGCTGGATACCAAGGCCGTGTCTGACATGTCTGACCCCCTTCGCCGACAACTCAAACTCGATAGAGTGTCGCTGCGGCAACTTGCATTTAATGAGTCTCATCAATGCTGAAGGAAATCCATGTGGCGCATATCTGAGCAAGGGGATAAAAGTGGTAAACTCCTCTACTGGAAAGCCACCAGAGACGCCAGATCCAAATTTATCCCCTCCATTACAGACCCATCAGAACGCCCACTACAAAACACCAGCCGAGATAGCAGGAGCCTTTGCAGAACGGTACAAATGGTATGCCCACCAGCCGAGGCCCACCCTGGATCAATCCAGTACCTTCCTCAACGTAATACCCCTGTCACACCTCACAAAGCCTGAGTGGGAAGAAACAGACTCCCACTTAGAGGACAAAATAATACCCACAAGTGGTTTGAAAAGGGGGAAAGACTCCTGGGGGGTTATTACAACTGTGGAGGAGGTGTTAATCCGTCCCAAAAGTGACGGTAAAGTGACGGATATACCACCAGCCATATTACGAGTTCCATAGGATATAATGGACTCGTAATACGGCTGGTGGTATATCCGCCACTTTACCGTCACTTTTGGGATGGATTAACACCTCCTCCAAAGTTGTAATAAGCCCCCTGGTCTCGATAGGTTTACTCTGGAGTACTGCTGTAAATTCAGAGACATTATTGTCCCACACTTGCTCTGGTTCTGTACCGAAGGGAAGCAAAAGGCCTTTTCCCATCCGAACTAGACTTAGCTACTATAGTGGTACTTCTCAAAGCATTGTGTTGTGCCTCGTACCACCCCATTTTCCTGAAACACAGACAAACAGTTTTGCCATAGCTTTAGCAAACAGGCTTCCGATGGTCCTGGATACCTTAATACATCTGGACCAATGTGGCTTTATGCCCAACCACAGCATTTGCAACTGCATTAGGCACATTCACACTGCACTAGCCAATGCTCATGAGATAGACTAAACCACAGCACTCTTGCATATAGATTTGGAAAAAGCCTCAAGACATTGATTGGAACTACTTAGACCTGGCCCTCCGAGGTATGCGATTCAGCCCCACATTCTGAAGGTATGTTATTCATCTCTACAGGGAGCCTTCAGCACAAGTCCTTATAAATAGGGTACTATCACACACCTTTCTGATCAGATGTGAAACTAGGCATTCACATAGCAAACGTACCAGAACTCATATGTAATCTCTTCCTCACATCCCTCCTAAATATGACTAAAACCAACCTACATACTTGGAACAAACTCCCCTTGAATGTAATTGAATGTGAAGCACTCATCAAGAACTTCCCACTCTCCATTCCCAAATCCTGGTTCAAGGGTGATGCAGTGTTGCTCTGAAACAAATGCCACTGATCTGTCTACAATGGAGGTGTGACGGGCCTGAAAGCTCCACAGCAACCACAATGAGAAGGAGACATGTACAAATTTGCAGACTCACACTCGTGATTAACTGCAAGCTAAGCACTCTGTAAGCGTATAAATATTTACCTATCAGACCATTACCATGTATTCGTCTGTGCAAGCCAAGAAAGTATTTTAAAATAATTTGCTTTGTTTACATGAACAAGTTCTCCTTGAAATTTTCAAAAACATTACAGTGTTACTATTTAGGTCTTTTTATAATTAAGCGACAAATGCTTTGTTTTAGGAAATCATCAACTTGCCCAGGATTTGTTCTATTTTTAAGATGTATTTGATATTTTATTTCATGAAACATGTTTCTCGTTTTTGCCTGTAACAATATAAGTGCACTTATTTTTCCACAACAGACTCTTAGCCAGTGCAAGGCAGAGAAAAACACAAAGAAAGGGAGGAAACAGGGATCAAAAAGAATCGGTAAGAGTGAGATAAAAAGGCAATAAGCGTGGCAAGGGGTGGGGGGTGGGAGGGAATCAAGACTATGCAGCCTTAGGGGCAGATTTATGAAAAGTGGAGCTGCACCTAGTGTATAATGTGATGCCAAGGGTTACAAAGTGGCACAATGCATGCATTGCGCCACTTTGTAAATATGGCGTGGCGTTTTTGGACTTCTAAAGCCAAATTAGCATTAAAAAAATTACAGTAATGTGACGTTACAATTGCACAAGGGCCCTTTAAATCTGGGCCTCAGTATTTGAAACCCTGACTTTAGATAGTGCGGGCTGCGCCTTCCGAGCAAAACTTTGGGTACAACACTTAGGGGCAGATGTATCAACATTTTGTGCTGTGTTCGCGTCACAAGAGTAATGCAAACCAGCACAAAATGTTTTTTTAATTATTATTTTCCAGAGCTTTTTTGCATTGGAAATTGAGTGAAGTAAGGCAAAGGAAGGTGAAACACTGCTTTCCGTTACTTAGCATCAAGGGTCATTACATGGTCTCCGATGCAACTACCAACACATTTTCATGCAAAACCCTATCTACCAAAAATGTGAGACAGGGCTTTGCATCAAAAATGAATGCCATTTGAAAGTGGGAATTAAAAGGAAAAATGTTTTTATTTCTCCTTTTCCGATTTTACATTTGTGCTGCACTCTACAGCACACATACAAAGTAGGAAAAGTTTTAAAAGCTGCCTAGGCGTAGTATTTTGTACTGGAAGGGAACTCATCCAGTGCAGCACCTATGCTAGACTCGCGCAAACACCCTTGCAGTATGGCGCAAAGGTGAATGCATGGTGCAAGACAACAAAATTCTGTGCCAGCGCTAGGGAGAGAGGAGGAGAGTGCCATATCTCTGTAAATACAGCACTCTCTTGCTCCCTCCCTGTCACACAACGCAGTGCAGCATTTTGTATGCTGTGCTGCATTGAGTGACATATCAGTAAATTTGGCACTGGTGGAGATTAAAAAATGTATCATGTTACACTAAAACAGCTCATTTTGCGACTCATGTACTAATACTCAAATAAGAAATAAAAATAATGCCCAACTTCTCATTAGAAATCTACTAAAATGGATTCAGTAGACATGGGGTCAGAAGACCACTATGCCTTTGATTGTTTTTAAATAAAGTCATCATCTTTTTTTTTAAACGTCAGCCTGTTTCCCTTAAAGGAACAGGGGATGCATTAAAAAAAGAAAAATATTTTTTAGGAGCAGATAGTGCTTCTAATGACCACTGCTTGCTCATAAAAATTGCTTCATTCCACATCCAAAAACCCATCCCATTTGCTAATGGCTTATTACTTTCTTTGAAGAAGTGGTAAAATAGTAATGTTTTGTGACTGTATTTCGGTTGCAAAACAATACATAATTTAGGAAAATTCATATTTGGAAGGGTTGTTCTTAACATGCGTCTTTCAAACACTAATTAGGTATTTAGTTGCAAACCCATATTACGATTTAGTAATGTGTTACTGAATCGCAATTTGGGTTTCGCTCATTTAAAAATACCGTTTTGCGTTCTCAAAGGCTCCTGTTTGATTGACTTTAGCGTAAAATTACTTTGTATATGAGGACCTTTGTCTCATAGACCTTTCTTTATAATAATAAAACAGAGCTAAACGAAGTATAATCACTCAAATGAAAAAAAATCAAGACACAATAAGCTTCAATTTGCATTTCTTAGATGGAAAGGGAAGGTGGTGGTATGTTCCTGTAATGGAAACTATTTGAGCTCCTGACTGGGAGTCAAAATAGAGCATCCAATGTCTCCTTTTTGACTTTGGGTGCACAGATCTATAAACCTCTGTTGCATGAAAGTTGCCAAATGAAAATACCCCCATATTCCATGCTATGACTAGTTTTAGGCATTCGTGACTGTTGCCAGGAAGGAGTGGGAGGCGGGGGTCTGCGCGCGGAGCAGTGGTCACAGGATAATTAAAAAAAAAAAAAAAAAAAAAAAAAAAACGTACCTGCCCCTCCATGATCGAGCTCCAGCCGCCTCTCATCTTCTTCCCTCCCCAACCAATCCAGACGCTCCTCTCATGCTGTTACACAGCATGAAAGAAGCGCTGCAAGTGGCCTGAGTGAGCAGAAATGCCACTCAGGGAGGAAGTGGGGCACTGCGCTTGGTCTCCACCCAGCTATAAAATACAGCTGGGTGGAGAGTTTCTAAGTGCATGTCAAGCACCTCTACTCCTCCTCCACTTGTTGACTTGGAGGAGGCTGGCCCTGCCCCGCCCTAAGAAAGTGGAAAAATAAAGGGATAATAAAATCATTTTATTATCCCTTTATTTTTCTGCTTTCAGCAGCGGGCAATGCTCCTCCTCCATAACGGAGAGGCCGTCCCTGATTTTAGAGGCATGGTGGGGAGAGTGGCCAACACTGATTTACCTCACTTTAAATCTTTACTGTGCTGCATAAATAAAGGGAGGTAGCACAACAAACAACTCTTTGAAGAACTGACCCTCTGTCCAGGGTTAAAGTGATATGAGAGAGCTGATGAAAAACTGAGAATGTAAGTTAAAACTAAGTGCCAGGACACTTGACATCCCTTAAATGAACTGGAATGCCATGTCGAATTGGTGAAGACTGGCCATCTTACCAGTGAAACCATCACAGATGCAGCAGCACAGGACATTTTTTTAAGCAATCTACCTGTGGCATACACTGCTATACTTTAAAGAGTTATAGAAGGCTAACACAACTTTATAAGGATCATGCATCTATCAAGCGGTGAGTTCAGGATCAAAAAGCCAGGGGTAGCGGAAGTGACATCACATGCCCTTTCACCTCCACTTTCACTCACACACACATACCTGTTACATACACACAAATTCACACTTACACACACACACACACACACACACACACTCTTACATAAACACACTCTCAGCCACAAGCATGCTCACAACATACATTTAAAAGCATTTTTCACTTACCTCAGCTGCCATGGAAGAGCGTATTCCAGCTAATTGCACACACTTGTTTTATTATACTAATAATTAATAATATATTATTATTCACTATTAGTGTAGTACACAATTGACAGAAAATAAAGAGAGTGGAGCCCCAACTGCCGTTTGACACCTCTGAGACCAGGAGTAGTAAAGGGCAAGCCAGCGATTGTATTTGCAACCCCTGGTGACCCTTAAATTCCATCCATGCCATGCATGCACTAGGCAGACTTCCCCCAGTGGAACTGAGTCCCCCTTCTGTACTGCCTGAGACCTTCAGGGCTCTGGAAATTCATCAGCGTAGGGTAAACCTAGCCCCATGGGGTACTTCCTATATTCTTTTACCATCCAAGTCTCTTAGGAAAAGCTATGCATATATTGACTAAATGCACTCCCATGGGATCCAGACTACCTTTTCCACATCCTAATTCCCTTGAAGTTTGGGAAATGTCACGCAGGTAGTTAGCAGATTCCTCTCTTTTTGTCTCCGTGTTGCACCCTGTGTGTGTGCACAGCACGGCGGTGTCTAAAATAATCACAATGCGGAGCTATGATAAAAAGACAAAAACTGAACCACCTGGTTTACAGAGAGCCATGCACCATTGAGGTAATCAGGGGTGCTCACTGAAAAAAAGGCTGATTTATGTGACTGCAATCATTGTGTAATAGCTCAGAGGAGAGCCAGCTATGTCCGGCATGCAAGATTCCACCCAGCACAAATATTAACTGAATTGCAACTGCACAAAGTTCAGTCAGGTAATTATGTGAATAGTATTCATGTTAGGCATCGTAATATGGCACAATAATCCACATGATCTTTTGTTTGGGCTTACTTTCGTTTGTTACATGATTTGGTGGAAAGTCGGGCCAGGCTTTTTTACTAGATGCTAACGGTGTTTACACAGTTACATACTTGTAATGTCCCTTTGCATACATTATACAGGGCTTGAAGAGCAAAGCTATTTTATCGCTGTGTGTCTGCCAATTGCCAGTGCAAAATAGCTTTTGAGACAAAACGTTTCCTGAGCACACACATGCAGCAGTAGTTTCCATAAATAAGGGAAAATAATTCAATATGCTAAATTAGAGATGCTTCTTCAATAACATAAAATAGGATGATTTTGTTTTAGAGATCCTGATATGGACCCATACATTATACTCTAAAACCACAGTACAGGGTAAGACAGGAAGAGTAGTGTCAGAGCTGTTGTCAATACAACAGGAAACCAGAGGGGGGTGCCCTTTGTCCCACTCCTACTTGTCATGGAGCATTTAGACAATCAAATGCAAAGATATGGAGTAAGGCAGGGAATGAAGATGTTTGGATAAATGCACACCATGTCACTACACACAGATGATGTTCTGTTGTGCATGCAAGATGTGAGATCAGGAATACCACTAGCACTGGAGAGATTAGAAGTATTTGGAAAGTGGTGAGGATTGTTGATTAATAAAACTAAGTCCTGCATTTTCCATCTGATCAATTGTGCACGCAATTAACCTTATGGATACAATCAAATTGACCCTTGAACTACACACCATTACATATTGAGAGATCGATGCATACAGACCGTCAGTCAATGTGAACACTGGTAATCTTAGAAGAGGTTTAGTTTCGGCCAGCTCATCAGTCTATTTTTGGACAAAATTGCCATTGTCTCCAATGGGACGCATGGTACTCTCTAAGATGGTGCTCTTACCACACGTTATATTATTTTACCTACATACCGGTGCTGCTTACCAGACACATTTTCCAAGAATTTAACATAATTTTACCCAAATTGATATACTGGTGCAGAAGGTGAAAAATTGCCTAAGATAAACTATTTGAAAAAAGACTGAGGGGCCTGAGAGTGCCTGATTTTTATTTTTCTAATACCTCTTGGCAGAGCTTCAGTGGGTTACAGTATGGTTCGATCTAACTGCAATCCCAGCAGACAGTCAAGTGCTGGACACCCAGGAAGCACATTGGTGACCAATCATGCTTGATTTTAAGACATGTTGCTAGACACTACTAGAGTAGATATTTAAGTACATCTGGGCAGCTGAGGGTGTACTCATCTGAACTGTCCCTGTGATGCTTGTCTAGGTTTTGGTGTGTTAAATATGCACTGAATCACTCAGCCTCAATAAACTGGGTAAGACAGCTTTACAACTCTGGGTCTCTAATGACATTTCCAGAAATCAGAGAGGAATATAGGTTACCATTAGGACGGTTCGTAGCACATGCAACCCTGCACAGGGCAGCAATAGTGACAATAGTTCCACCAATGTAATCAAAACAGATGAAGTTTTACAAATACTCCTAGCAAGGGACAAGCACCAACACATAGTAATGCACTTATATGGGGCCCTTAGGGACATGCAGGGACAAGCTCTGTGCAATCCAAGTGGTAGATAGGAACGAGAACTTCAAAAGGACTTAGCTGATAGGTAATGGTTAGCAGCTCTACTGTATGTGTTAATGGTTTTAAAATAAATCAATTTAAATATGTACAACATATATGTCTTATCCCTTCTAGTCTATACATTATACTTCCTGTCGTTCGTAGTTAATGCCCAAGTTGCAAGGAGAAAGGAGCTGCTTTTTAACACATGATCCGGCTGTGCACAGTAATTCAAGACTTCGGGATGGGGTCTCTGATCAGATCACCATGTTAGCAAGCAAAAGAAAAACCTTCATGATTCTAGATACGCATGCCGAGGCTTATGTCTATAAACATAATGGACAAAACCAATTGTATGTTCATAGACTTAGCAAAGGGCCAAACAAAAAGGGCCACAGCCATCAAATGGAAATCTACACAAGTTCCGAACCTAGTGATGCGAAAGCGTGATTTTTGTGAATAAGCAAAAGCAATGGGAGATAACTGTAGATGCCTTAGCTACACAGACAGAAGGCCTGGAAGGGCATAAGGATGCAGGTTTGCTTTTGGATTTTGCATGAAATCAGATGACAATCTTCCATAGATTTGCATTTCCAAGAACAATATCTACACTACATGATGTGCTGTATTAATCTGCAGCCTCACAGAATGAGTCTATTGATGGTTGGAAAAAGCTATGTAAAGTTGCTAAAGTTACAACAGCATTGATATATCTGTATAACTACTCCCCTAGGATTATTACTTTTTATTTTTATTCAAGTTTTTTTCTAGATTTATAATTAAAGAATTAGAAGAAAGCATGTATTTGTTCTTTTGTCTTTCTTGCTGAGCCTGGTACAGCTGGGTGATAAATAGTATATGTTAGCTGCGTGCTGCAAATTGTCACTAAACAATAAATGCATCTTTAACAAATGTTGGTTGACGCTACCATATTCACCTCTTTGTGCTCGCCCAATCTTTAGTAAGACTCAGCCATAAGACTTCAGTCTACCTTTCCACCTAAGTCCCTGAGCAAATAGGCTTTTTGTAATGACAAAACCTGCCTCCATGAGACAGGACTTTCTTCCAGCACACACTAATTCTTTCAGAGCTCAAGAAACTGAAATTGTCTGCATATATCTGCCCAGAAGAAACATGGACCTAAGCCACTCCCTTCTTGTTGAGTTTTCAACTCTGGTATCTACATAAATAGATTAGAGACAGAGTTGTATTCCTGAAATGCTAACAGATGCAGCTATTGACATGCCCAGTCATTTGTGTTGAATAGCCATTCCTTGTAAGTCATATGTATCGTTCTAGCAAGGCCAAGGAATCATAGAGTGTGCAATATTCAGTTTGCTGGAACGTTTTAGAAAATCCCAAATGTCGTACGAGTATGTGTGAAAGGCTGTAAAAAAAACCCTCAAAGAATACTTACAATGTTGCAGTCTGTTTGTTGCCACCTCCAGCAAGAGGAATGGGTGCTTAGTCCTGCTTTGTGCAGGTGTTTGAGCAACCAATGCCAGTCTTGACTTACTTTGATGAAGGTAAGCTTTATGTACGCTAGTCTCAATTCATGCTCATTTAAAGACAGTATCTCTGACTAATCTTCCTCTGAGGAAGAGGTTTGTGGTCTACCCTATCAGGCTACTCTTAGCCAAGTTTAATTTGGCCTTACCATGGCATTATGGGATGACTGTTTGGGACATATCAAGCATAATGCTGCTGTAACAACCTCAAGTTTTCAAACAGAAATGGATTTGTGAGTTTCTCCTTAGTACAATCCCTGGGCAGTAAATAGTTCCTCAGTTACTGTGTCAGTTGTAATTTTTTCCTCTTTCCATTACCAGATAGATTAAATTCCTGTCACAGGGATCCAAATGTCTTGATATCATCATCTCGTGGTAGATGCTTTGGCTATAAAATCCCTTTTGGTGTGCCAAAAGACTGTGTGGCCCCCAATAAAGAGACTTGAGCTGTGTTAATTTGAACATTTAATTGTTTCAGCTTGCCGATTTTCATCTTTATGAAGTGCCTGTATTGTAAAAGTTATTTTTCGATTAACAGCCAAACTGGATCCCGAGCATGGTGTTTTACAGACCATAATCTATGAAATGTTTTGGACTTCGCTGTAGGACCACACGTGTAGCAACTACAGTACACCTGCTGTTGTAGCTGCTTACACTTCAGACATTTGCAATAAGTGATGGAAGTCGTCCTGCTCAATCGCTTCCAACATTTACAATACATATTGGAAGTTGTCCTGCTCACTCTTTTATTAGGTTGTCAATCTGTTGTAACAGCTGGCAGGGATTTTGAGGGCCAACCTCCTAAAGAGGTAGTATCATCTGGGTGCTACAGTCCTTCTAATCGATTGCAATCTTCTGATATGGAAAGTTGTAAAGCCTTTATTTGGCAATGATTGCTGAGGGTTTGGCAACAACATGGTTTCTGATTGTCATATTTGGTAAACCAGTATTGAGTGACATTTTCAGGAACATTTGTGACCCACTTGATTGGAAATTACATTAGCTGTCTCTTGGTAGTATGTGCAGACAAATGAAGGGCTTTACTTTTGAACCAGTTTGGTTTATCATCTGAGAAGAAAGAGGATTACAACATCATGGCTTCAAGGAAGTAACTGACCATCAGGCTTCATGAAAGTTAATGGTTCAGTTCAGTAACTTTATTTAGGCAATTTTTGCCATAAAAGTCATATGCAAAAAATAAACAAAATACTGCAAAACTGTTAGAAGACCTATGACATGCATACAATTCAACTCATCATCAATAAAGTACATAAAACCATACTAAAATACAAAATATATTGTATCTTGCCACCCACTATTCTCCAAATATAAGACACACAATTCTGAAAGAAAATAGTGAATAAAAGCAAGACAGAATCAAAAGAAATTATATGCCTTTAGGTAATTTCTAACGTGCAGAATAATAAAAAAAAAAAAAAAAACAGAAGAAACGCAGGCACATCAAAAACAAACGGTTTCTGAAGCTAGCCTGATAAAAATCCTGAGTTAAAAAAAAAAGAGGTTTTAAAAACCTGTGCCAAAGGGAGATATAAAATGGACAGAGTAACACGATATGCATTGTATCACAAGTGGAACCTGAATCATAGGTACGTATAGAAGGCTCAGAGAACGTATACCAACTCTCTTCGGGAGATACCAGTTGGTGGAACATGCCTAACCTTAAACAGGTAAGTAAATGACGCTGATGTATAAGCATTTCAAGAAGTAGGTGCATCTCTATACCGGGGACGGTTTTAACCATAGCAAATCTGCGATATGAAATCTTTGCCAAGGCTAAGGCTTCTCTCTCGACTGCCAGTCTATTCGAGAAAGTCTCCTTTAGCCAAGCAACATCCTGTTTGATGATACACTGAGGATTCCAAAACATCTCTGGTCTTCCAAGAACTCTAAAGTTCTCCTTGATGTGTATCAGCCATGGCATATGAGACATGTTCTCCAACTGCATACAGTCTCAAATTATTAGCCTTTTAAGGCTCAGTTCTTCCTTGAGCCAAATCACACACCCCAGTAACAAGGGCCTCAGCTGAATAAAATCCATAACATAGTTCATTCCTAGCTCCTCATGAATTACCTCGGTGGGGATACTTTTTCCAGTTCCTAGGAAACTCTTAAAAATGTATTCTCTACTACTGCAATATAGTCTATCTTCAAATACCCTCCCAAATTTAACTTCCAAAAGTTGAAATTGGTACTCATTTGGCTTCAAAGATCTCCAACATAGTATTCAGGGGCTTATAACCCAGCTGAGATGAAAAGTCACAAACCCTAGCACAGGCTCTTTTAAGATTACCAATGTTCTTTTTTATCAAAGGTTGCCAGCTAAGTTTGGAATCTATAAGGATTCCTACATTTTGAAATGTTTTCCACTTTGCTTAGGGCCTGGCCTTGATAGAAAAAGAGGTACTTTTTGTATTTTTCGGCCCCACAACCATCATGTGTGATTTTTTTAAATAAGTAGGCAAATCCAGACTGGACATAAAATCAACATCACAGATCTAAGAACTGTTGCAAACTTCTTGCAGTGGGGCAATAAGGACAGCATCATCTGCATATAAAAGAGCAGGGAGGGATCTGCCTCTGGCCTTTGGAACGTCCATTCCTGGTTCCAGGAGTTAGTTGTATGTTACCTGCATACAGCTGATACAACTGTCATTTGAGCTCCCTGTCCATGGCAGTATGCTGGCCAGACTTCCTAATGTCAACTTCCAGCCGTTATAGAGCCACATTGAACATGAGGGGTGAATGAGGACCAACTGGTAAAGATTTGTACAGTTACATACATTTTTCTGTAGAATTGGGTTGAAATATAGTTCTGGAAAGAATTCGGAACATGTATTCCCATTCATACCCCGTGAAGCACTTTATCAGCATCCAAAGAATGTGCTTTTTTTTCTCATCAGGAACAATACAAGGTTACAGTAGGAGGTGTCAAAGCATCCCGGATGGTTACTAAATAATCTGCCCAGCACAAAGCCTACTCGAAACTTTTGGATAAGAGTGGAGATCATTTTCTTTAATCAATTAGTAAGCACTTTCGCCTGGATTTTCACATTAGAGTTGATTAGTGAGACTGGTCTGCAGCTGAAGCAAAGCAGCTGGTCTTTTTTAGTTTGGAAATCAACATGACAATGGCCCTATTAAATTCCATTTTGAATGAATCAGTATCTTTGGCTTCCTTGAAAACTGCGTACAACAGAGCGGCTCACCTGCCACTGATTTTATACAATTTGAAACCACACTCTGTCAGTGCCTTGCTAGTGAAAATTACTGTAATTGACTTCTTGATTTCATCAGCCACAATCTCTTCTTTGACGACCTTGTGCGAGTCCGACAAGAGGGATGGTAAAGGCAGGTCTTTGAGAAACTCATGTTCTCTATGAGAAATTAAGGGGCTTATTTACAAGCCCCATGCATCGCCAGTGCATCACTTTTTGCAGGCCCATATCTACAAGGCCACGCAAAGCAAGTTTGTGTGGCTTTGCATGTCCTTGTAGATATGGTGCAAGGCAAAGCAGCGCAAGTCACTGCATTGCCTTACACTGCACCAGGGAGGCGTTCCATGGGTGCTGTGGTAGATGTTCCCAAGCAACACCCATGGATTTGACACATTACGAGATTTACAAGAATCTGCAAACCTGGGATTGCATCAAAATCCTATCCTCCTCAGGGGAGCCACAACGAGAGAAATATCTTTATTTCTCCTTGTTTTTTCCTCTTTCTACGTGTGATGCATTCTATAGCACACATAGAAAGAAGAAAAAGACCCCATAGATTATTTTCGT
Source organism: Pleurodeles waltl (assembly GCF_031143425.1). Lineage (NCBI taxonomy): Eukaryota > Metazoa > Chordata > Amphibia > Caudata > Salamandridae > Pleurodeles > Pleurodeles waltl. The sequence goes on along the minus strand of NC_090450.1, from coordinate 530,258,262 downwards.
GCAGGAAGGTGTCCCTTTCCGCAAATAAATAATTCTGTCTCCGATGCAGGCATCCTTGCACCACTGTGCAATGGTGCCTGGATAGGTGCTAGGCAGCCCACTGTGCACAAGTGCCGGGGGAGGGCACAGAAATGCACCGTATCTTGGAGACATGGTGCATTTCTGTTTTTCCCTATGGCGCAGGTCAGCGGGGAGCAAGGACACTTGCTGCATCACCCTCCGCCAAGGGGTCTGTAAATAAGCCCCTATGTGTTTAGTTCTGAAGTGAATATGTTGGCACAGTGAAAGGATAATATGTAATGATTTCCAAAGGATGTGTAAGTGGGAGCCCTGGCTGTTTCTGATTACAAGTTGTACAGTAGCTGATTCTCTATGCTTTAGTTATATGGCTAACAGTGTCCAGCTTTTTGACCTGGTTCATAGTTTCTCCATTGGGTTTAATTCACCTTTGATGTCAAGAGTCAGTTCAGCTTGTATTAACTTTCTCAATATGTTGGAAAAATGTGTACAGCCAATTCCTATAGTATTTGTGGGAAAGAGTTCTAAGTGTTTCAGAGCTATTGTTTTTACTTGTATTTTTTAAATTAGTCACTCATCATGCTTCCCCTCTGATAGGACCTTCCCACCAAAACCAGAGTTTAAGTAAAAGACACAGATGCCTCATTGGTGTCAAGGTATCAATTCAAATGCTCATGAAGCAATTTTTTACTTCCTGTTGTTTATAGTTGGTGACAGTCATGCTCCAGGGCTTATATGTTTGCAATATGAAGCCCATGGACAGCTGAAGATGTAGAGTGGTTGAAGGTGCTATGTTCCAAGATTAGGCAATCTGATGGGGTAGGCAGTACTGAACCTAAGTTCAAAAACAAATCACTTCTCATAATCATGCTCACAGACACATGAAAGAAAAGTATATTATTGGTCTTTTGAGTGAATACATATTCAGAGGTCTGTTGTGGAATGGTCAGCCTTAAGGTCTTGTAAAATTCCTCTGTCTCTATCTCTACAAATGTCAGACTTTTTAGATCTGCCCAGTTTGGATCAATGATTAGATACTGGTTTCCTCCTATTAAGAGGTGGGAGCTACTATATTGTAGATGTGGCCTATTTAGTAATGTGATTAAATCAGATTTTAATCCATTGGGGACACCCAAACACAGGATAGTGTGTTGAGGCCTGATGTTTAGAAAAACAAGGGCCTCCAATTAAGGTCTGTCAGTGCTTTCATTAAGCACATGGAAAAAGCCTTATGAAAAGCCATCCCTTTTTGGGTGCCTAACCTGAATGAGAGGTATCCTCCAGGTGGATTTAAACTGAGACGTATAAACACTTCCCACCTAATTGTTGGTGTCTCTCCAGAAGTAAAACATTATTCAATGATTTACTAGCTAGGTAGGTGAGTATCCTTTTCCTTTTTATTTAACTAGGAAGGTGATTGCATTTAGTGATAGGATATTGAGAGGCCTTGGTACAACAGGAGATGACTGTTGCACGATTATGTGTTTAAGTGACTCTATCACCTAATCTAACCAAAATCAAAACTGCCCTCCTCAATATCCTACTATACACGGATGTATACCAGAGCATTTTTACACATTAATATCATAGTGGCTCAGCTGACATTACACAAAAATGGCGTGATGTGACTCCATGAGTTGGAAACTTGGGCATGTGCCCTGGAGCGCAACTTGATTCTTGAGATCCCAGCATACAGGCCTTGAGCTTCTCTCACAAACATAAAAATACATAGGATTCTAGGGGGTCCTACAGAGGAATTATAAAATGCCTCATGTAGAGGTCACAGGTACTTAGGGTAACAGTTTACTGGAATGTTCCCAATGGAAATGTATGTGTGGCCGCCTATTGACATTAACAGTACCAGCGTTGGCACTTATTTGTCAGTATATATACATGTTACTGTAAAAACAATTTGTTCATTACTATCCACTCGTCCATCCATGTATCCACCCATGTATCCATCCATGCACCTACTCAGATCACCCATCCCAGAACCCATCCATCTATCTATTAATCCATTCATGCACCCATCCATAAAATATATTCTGCCAGATCCATCTATCCATCTTCTCGGCCAATGCAACCACTTATTAATCTATCAACCCATTTACACCCAATCCATTTCTTCCCCACCCTCTGCATTCAACCACCCATCCATTCAACCATTAATCCACCCATCCATCCATGAGTTCGTCCATTCATGAGTTTATCCAGCCTCAGGTCCATCACTACACCCCAAAAAATAACAAACTATCAAAATTATTTAACAACATGCTCAAGATAAATAAAAACTTGCAATCGATGTGCCAACGTATATGAGAGGAATAAAGCAAAGAATGAATGAAAAGAAAAGAAAATTGATAACGATAAGAATCAATGCACAGACTATAGATTAGTACCTTTTAAACTTTACATGATAGTCTCTGTTCTGCTGAAAATGTTTCTGTACTTCATTCTGTGCTAATTAACCTTCCACAACACACCGGGAGCCAGTTTTAATGTATTTTCTAGTAAATCAAAAGCAGGTTAAAATTACACTTGAGCAGGTGTTAACTGAACAAAGCAACTGAAACCGGTAAAAATGAATGTGCTGTAATTACGGACAAATGCACAACAGACATTATGATGAATTTACAGTTAATGTGTGTAATAATAGACGGGTGGTCGCCCTACACTCTCACGGAGTCCAAAACATTTTAGTTGATAGGGAGAGTGTGCCTTTTCCCACGGAAAAGGCAGTTGCAACACTGCCAAAATTACTTTATTTACTCATGCAGAAAGGAAGCACCAAATCCATACAGGAATTTTAGTGTGCAACCTAAATGTAAAACGTGGGCTCCCATGTAATTTTTTCAACTGTGTGGAATAAGCCTTATCTTAAACAAAGGTCCATTTTGAGAATGTGGTTTTTCGCAACTGCCAAAAAAAAGACTGGCTCTCCTGTGGCACTAAAAAAAGATCACCAGTACCAATCAGAAACAATCAAAAAATCAAGTTATGTCCTATGTAGAAACTCTATGTTCTCAAAAATATCTCGTCATCTTTTGAAAGCCTCCATAATTAACATATGACAATTGTGACGATGTGTCTTTTCTCATCAAAAAGGCACTTGCACAACCGTGAAGGAGAATGTCCCTGCTCCAGCACAAAGGGACCACCAAAAGCAATTAGTAACTTTGGGGCCCGGTTACTATTATTTTAAGCAACATGGAGCAACAAAGAAGTCGCTGTGCTGCAGGAACAGGAGAGAGCAGTAATGCTTCATATTTACATTTGCTCTTTTCTTGAACTTGAACCCTGTGTGCTGCCTAGTGCCTTTATGCCAGCCCCCGTACACGCAATGCAGCACAGTGCAGCGGGTTCCCTTGCTGTACTGCATTACGTGAAATGAAAGTAAATGTACCCCCACAATCCTTAGAGGCAGATTACTATGTCTATGTATGCTGCAGAATTCAGCATACTTGGAAAGAGGAACAACAATATACATGTCTAGTTACGCCTCTGTCAAGGAGACACCATTGTGGGGCAAACCCAGATTTACAAGCCAAACGCCCTTCCACATGCAACGCCTATCCGATGCAAAGCAACGCAATGTGTTGTCTTATTTTGTATTTACTAAACCACGCAAAGCCACTTGACGTGGCTTTACTTGATTTAGTAAATGCCTAAAGGGATTTGTATCGGAGCTGCGCAACAAAAGTGACGCACTCTGACGCAAAGTCATGGTAAAAATGTGCCCTCATTTGTATAGCCAAGTAAGCACCAGTACATAAGTCCCATAAAGGCTTTTTTTTCAACTTTTTCAAAGGCTCCAAAATTTGAAATTGCCACATTTTGAAAATGTGCTTGTTCCATTAAAAAGGCATTGGATTACTGACAAAGTAACATTTTCTACTCAAGAAGTAATTGACCACCATCCTTGTTCAAGGGTTCGAGGTTTATGACAGTGACACAATCTATGCTGCTACATCACTTTTTCACCTTTATAAAATAGTCCTATCTTTAACATCAACAACACTGTTGCACACCTAACAAAGTAACTTTTTTGCACTTACACACTGTGACCATTAGCTCCATTCACAAATGCCTTCTATCTCAACTTCGATTAGAGACTCTTGACTAAACCAATGGCCCATATTCAGAATGTTTCTTCGCTCATAAAATTGTTTTTTGCACAGCTATCAAAGTAGATTGCATTAATCTTGCACAGAAAGATCCCCTGCACTATTTAGGAAATCATGTCAGTTCTCCAAGTACAACATCTGCACTCCCACACACAGCAAATCCTTCAACTTTGTGAAAGACACCTGTATTTAACACGGGACATTTTGAAAATGTGCCTATTCCTATTGTCAAAATAACTTTCTCTAATTTGATGAAATTCAACCCAAGCCCTTTTCAGAAAGTCTAGGTTAATGCTGTACATCACCACAAAATGTTTTTCAAGTTTCCAAAAGACTTCTCCATATTTGAAGTAACATTATGATAATGTCTCTTTTCTCATGAAAAATCATCTTGCACAATTGTCAAAAGTCATTTTCTCTAATTCTCATGAGTGGAACCACCAGCCTATGTCGGAAGCCCAGTTATATAACCCATGTACCACATTTGGGCTACCAAAACGTTCTTTTAAAATTTTGCAAAAGATCCTATTGATCAATATGGGCATATTTCAACAATTTGCCCTTTATCATGAAAAAGGCCAGCCCTTTGGTTACTTAAGTTTGCCTTTTTCTCAGTTCAACTAGAATAATTATTAGAAAGTGTGAGATTCCTTACCCGTATAAGCTGCTGATAAAACGTGGATGCCCTCTCTGTTTGGTGACATGTTGCGTTATTATTCTTATCTTCATAACGGATTCTTCCACTGTAGACTGACATGGTTTATGATTATGCACATTCTAACATGGCAGCTCCTACACATGTTCGAGGCCAATATGGCGCTGTCCTTTAACATAAACATGTGGAGTTAAGATTACATAAATTAGGCTTTGATAATTTAGACTAGAGAGGTTTGTTTTTAAAACATTAGAGATCAAAATAATATAAATCCCAGGTTTTTAATCATTAATTAGGAGAGGTCATCAACCGAAAGATTATCCCTAGAGGGGTAAGCCGATTTGCTGGGTCCCGATCCAGATTCCGCTCTCAATCAGAGAGATCAATCGGGAAAGCTAGCTGCAGAACGGGGAAGGAGCAGGAGTGCAAGGGCTCTCGCCCTTGGGTGAAGCTCAAGTCTGTTCTTCTGTGGCAGGACTCTGATAGCAAGTTAGGCTGTGCAATCCATTCCAAATACTCAGCAAGCAGAAATAATATATGATGTTTGTTGCCTACTAAATCAGCATAGGGTCTAGAAATATCATTTAGACCTAGGATGCCACTTAACATGCAAAATATTTGAAATGTTCTTATCTTTCTCATTAATAACAATTTTGTTACCATACATGTTATCTGACTGAAATTAAGGGCCTGATTTAGATCTCGGCGGATGCAATACTCTGTCACAAATATGACAGATATCCCGTCCACCGTATTACGATCTCCATAATACAGCTGACGGGATTTTCGTCACATTTGTGACGGAGCATTCCCCTCTGCCGAGATCTAAATCAGGACCCAAGACTTTGAAAATAAACTTTTTAAACTGCAAGTCCCGATTTCTTAGTGCAACGTTTGAGTGTGTTGTTTCCAAGATGAAGAAATTGGTCATAATGTGTGCTCCAAAACTGCTGGTATTTCAACTTTTCGAGGGACTGCTATATTTAACATGAGCCTATTTTGAGACTATCCCTTTCCTCTTTACAAATGTAGTTACACAACTGTCATTGAGTTTCTCTACTCCGACACAAAGGGCCTGCAAGCCCAATTCAGTAAATAATGCTTAATGCGCCATGTCCAAAATGCCCCGTCCTGAAAAAAGTGTTTTTCAACTTTATAAAGGATTCCTATCTTTAACAGGGGCACATTTCTGAAAAAAAGGCTGCTCCACGACTGTCGAATTGACTTCCTTTATTCCTGAACAAATGATTCACCAGCCCCTTTGACGAAGCTGAGTTGTATATGCCACATATAACAATGTACAACATTTGGGCTCCTCAATTTTTTAAATTTTTTACATTGTGAAGGACTCCTATAATTAAAATGGGCATATTATGATGTGTTTATTAAAAAGACAGCGGCTCATCAGCCAAAGTGACTTTTCTACTCTTACACAATGAGCCTATCAGATCAGTTCACGTTTCCAATTTGTGAGACTCATGCATAACATGTTTCCTTCAAACAAGAGGATCTTCAGGTCTGTCGAAGACTCTTATAGTTAACATGGGCACTTTTGAGAATACACCTTTTTCCACGAAAAATGCAATTGCACACTTGCCAAGCCACCATTCTCTACCCTTTTACAAAAAGAATAGAAGATCTGTTAAAAAATTCCTCTATTATACCCAAATATGAAATATGGATTCCCAAATGGATTTTTCAAACTTGTGAAAGTCTCTCATGTTTCACAAGGGTATATTTTGAGAAGGTATCTTTTTTCCATTAAAATGCGATTGCACCTCTGCCAATGTGATTTTTTTTTCTACTCTTGCCCAATGTAGCAGACAGCCCCGTTCAGGAAATCAAGTTGTATGTGTCCCACTTGCAGAATTTGTGCTTCAAAATACTTAAACTGTTTGAACTTTGTTAATCAATTTTTATGTATGTATATATGCATATTTACACAGTGCAAGCCTAGGTAATGAGCAAGGAGCTTGGAGAGTAGGTAAAAGAAATACTCTGAGAGAAGCTTTGGTGAATTCCACCATGACTACATCTCAATTATCTCAAAGTGCAAATCCAGGCCCAGGAGTATATTGGTATTGAATGACAGATGGGTATTCTTACCTGATTCTACAGTGCTCACTTTCTAAACCTTGCAACGATGAAAGGCTGAGTGGAAGCACCATGATTCAAACATATGAGTGGGGGAATCAAACATGGATCCCTCATGTGAATACATAAGTCCACTAAGCCACCAGAGTAATACTATCTGTTTGGGATATGCAACATAAAACTCAACTCACATATGATCATGGAGGTTTAAATAAGACTATAATCACACTCTGTCAGTACGGAGATTTGACATCACTATAATCACACACTATCGCTTTTGGACTTAAACATGATTATTATCACACACTATCTTTGTGGGGACCTGGACATCCCTATAATCACACATCATTACTATGGCGACCTTAACATTCTTATAGTCCCATACCATTTCTATTGGGACCTGGACATCCTTATAATCTCACACTATCTCAGAGGAGACCTGGGCATGTCTATAATTACACAGTATCTATGTGGGGACCGGGGCATCAGTATTATCACATATTATCTTTCTGGGGACTTGATCATTACTATCAACACATACTATATCCACAAGATCCTCAACACGTCTATCTTAAGAGGATATCCCTATAGGGACTAGACCTCGGCAGTCATCACACACTGTCTCTACAGGTCGATAATTACCATCTCTCTGGGAAATCTGGTCATACCTATAATCACACTATCGCTGAGTGGGAAATGGTCTACACTATAATCACACAATACATCTGCAGTCCTCGAGTATAATTATAATAACCTACTGCCAGTACAGATATTTGCCATCACTACAATCACACACTATCTCTGTGTGGACCTGGACATCCATATAATCACACTTTCGCTGTGAAGATCTGGACATCCATATAATTACACACTATCTCTGTGGGGATCTGGACATCCCTATAATCACAGAGGGGATCTGGACATCCCTATAATCACACACTATCTCTTTGGTAACCTGGGCACGTCTATAATAACATACTGTCTCTGTTGGGACCTGGGCATCAGTACTTGAACATGACTATTATCGCACACTATCTCCTCAAGGTCTTCTACACAATACATCTACAGGCCTTGAGTATAACTATAATCACACACTGTCAGTACTGAGATTTGACATCACTATAATCACACACTATCTCTTTTGAACTTAAACATGATTATAATCACACACTGTCTATTTGGGGACCTGGACATCCCGATAATCACACACCATCTCTGTGGGGGACCTGAGCATGCCTATAATCACACACTATCTCTGTGGGAACCCGTACCTCCTTATAATCACACACTATTTCTGTAGGGATCTGGGCATGTCTATTCTCTCACACTATCTCTGTGGGTACCTGAGCATGTCTATATCCACACACTCTCTCTGTGGGGACCTGGCCTTCTCATAATCACACACACTCTCTGTGGGGACCTGGCCTTCTCATAATGACACACTATCTCTGTGGGGACCAGGGCATGTCTATTTTCACCCATCATCTCTGTGGGGACTTGAGCATTTATATAATTACACACAATGTTGGTGGGGACTTGAAGATGACAATTATCACACACTATCTTCACAGGGTCTTCAACATGTTTATCAGAAGACAGTATTCCTACAGGGATTCGAACTTGACAGTCATCACACACTTTCTCTACAGGTCGATAATTACCATCTCTATGGGGAATCTGGTCATCCCTATAACATACTCTGTCTGTGTGGGAAATGGGCTTCACTATAATCACACAAATACATCTGAGGTCCTCAAGTATAACTATAATCACACACTATCCATGCACACTCATGGTCATCACTATAATCATATGCTATCTCTGTAGTTACCGGAGTCTGACTAATATAATACAGTATGGACCTGATTACGACCATGGCGGACAGGATACTCCACCACAAACGTGACTGATATCCTGCCCGCCATATTACAAGTTCCCTTATATCCTATGGAGCTTGTGAAAATGCAGACGGGATATCCATCACGTTTGTGACAGAGCATCCCATCCGCGAAGGTCATAATCAGGCCCTATATTTCCAAGAACTCGAACATGACTATCATAACATTCCCTATGATGGGACTTAAACAAGAATATAATCACACACTATCTCTGCTGAGACTTGAAGCTGACTATTTTTACACACTATCTCTGTGGGGACTTGAACGTGATTATAATCACATACTATCTCTGCTGGAACTAGAATAAGACTATAATCATACACTATTTTTTAAGCGGACTTGAAATTAATTATAACACTCTCTATGTGGGGACTTGAACAGGACTAAAATCACACAATATCTCTACAGGGACTTGAACAAGAATATAATCACACACCATCTCTATGGTGACTTGAGAGTTAATATGACAGTCTGTGGTGACCTGACCTGGGCATTACTCTAATAACTCACTATTTCTGCGTGAACTTCATCATGACTATCATTGCCTACTATCTTTACAAAAAACCTGAACAAGACTTTCACAACATTCTATGTGGGACTTGAACTTGACGTTAATCACACTATGGGCCTGATTCTAACTTTGGAGGACGGTGTTAAACCGTCCCAAAAGTGGCGGATATACCACCTACCGTATTACGAGTTCCATAGGATATAATGGACTCGTAATACGGTAGGTGGTATATCCGCCACTTTTGGGACGGTTTAACACCGTCCTCCAAAGTTAGAATCAGGCCCTATGTGCCTAAGGACTTGAACATGTCTATATTCAATGGCCATCCCGGTGAAGACAGGGGCATTACAGTAACAACACGCTAAGGGCATCATTACGACCCTAACGTTTTTGAGACTGTCAGAGTCACTGTGGCGGCTGGATCACCGCCAATGTGGTGATCCGGCAGCCACATTACAACAGCGGCGATCGAGCCACGGTCGGACTGCCATCACCGCCAGATCACGACTTTTCATCAGTCTGGCAGTGCTAGTGGACTTAATCCACCAGAGCAGCGCTGTCCTGGGGATTATGAGTCCCTTCTCTGCCAGCGATTACATGGCGGTAGCCCTTCTATATAAAGGGTGGTGGAGACAGGGTGCCCCAGGGGAGCCCTTGCACTGCCCATGAACAGTTAAAAGCTCATTAATGCTTGCCGCATCATAGCCTTTTTAATTATTACTTTTAGCCATGCTGCACAGCTCCCACCAGCTATACAACATGGCTACAAATCATTGCCAAAGTCAGGAATATCCACGCTGTACAGCATGACCAAAAGGCAATTGCAGAGCAAATAGGTTTTAAAGGCGAGACCTACTGGCTTTGCCAATGCTTGTTAGTGGAGTAATTGCATGAATTCTCAGGTTCTATCCAAGTACGTTTTTTGAAAACTAAATTCCTCTTGAGAGATCTCTTAAAAATAGTTCACGGAATTATCTGGTGGCGGCAAGACTGGCATGTGATATGTAGATAAGGCTAAAGGCAATGCAACGCTTTGCAAGCCCCTGCTAAACTGTTTTATGGAGGGGAAGTTTCACTGATGTATACATCGCACTTTAAACAGCACAGAACATATTATACGACTCTCTAAAGGGGGACAAAGAGAAAAGCTTCTAGGGGCGGGGAGAATGGGAGGTAATAACGACTCGCCTGCAACATCTCTTCAGTAGCCATGCCTAAGCACTCTATGGCAGACATTACAGCTTGCTTTGAGCTAACGGGCCACAAACTAAGGAGGGTGAAAGTGAGGTGGTGTGCATATGTTATTTCTTCATTTATTGTCTATAAAAAAAGTTTTCTTCGATAAATACTAGCTGTATCAGGCCCCATTTATGTGAAGAGAGTCATACCTAACCAGATCATTGACATGTGTCTGTCCCATATAGGACATTGGTAACTCAATACAATTATTTATTTAACAAAATAAATAATAAAGAAAGGAATGCACAATGTCATGTATGGCATACTACAACTATCAAATCCTACATTATAACAAAACGATCCGTTCTTAGAAATCAATTGGCATTAATCTTAAAGCAAAAAGCTTCAGCATACATTTTGTATGGTAAATCAAACCCCCCCTATACCTGTTCAACCGGTCAATCGTGTCGTGTGGCGGATGAGGGAAGTGAATTAGTGCTTTTTTAAAGTAAAAGAAAAATGAATGTAATTGAAGATTGCTACAATGACACTATTTAATGACTGTCTTTCTTTTGAAGACCTCAAAGGGATAGACTGCTGACTCAGTCATGTGGCCAAAGAAAATTTTAGAAATGAGTGCTCAGTGAGCCATCTTCTAGATTATGAATGATGGGATTTATCTGTTGGGTCTCTTTACATTCATACACCAACCAGATAAATGTTTCAATGGCCAGTCTCTTTCAAGCTTATTAGCTTAGTAAACAAGACCCCATTACATTTGTATGGCCCCAGCTGTCCCACATCCTTGTAATTCTCCCTGGAATCTCATGAATTATAGTTGCTTGCTACCTACACTCTATGATGTCTGCCCTAATCTCAGTTTTCCCTGAAATTGTTACTTACATTTTCCATACAAATTTGTTGAATTAGTACTTTGAGTACCCGCGGATTGAGGTGAAGCGTTTGCAATTTTTGAGCAGTTTAATTAGCTCTACGTGTACTAGAGGAGACATTCTACATAAAAGGTGCAACTGTTCTTTGCAATTTACTTCTCTATATCTCAGAGACCTCTTTCCCCTTCTTTGTGTTGGATTTGGCTGTGTTATTTGGAACCTAAAGTACACTCAGCCCCGATTTACCGCTTCCATTTGCAATCTGGGTTGAATCTATCAAGCACATACTCTTTCAAGCTAAGTACTCCTTGGTCTATGAAAGAGTGACATGCTTAGTTAACAATTCGGTTTTGGGTGTCATATTCCCCAGTACCTTACACTTTACCCAATTTAAATTACGGAAAATGCACATAAGCAAAACTTGTTAATGAAAACAAAGAAGTAGTGTGGAGTGCTTTTTAGAACTAAGTTTTGATAGAGCAGCTCTGGAAAAGGCCAGTTGTTTACAATAGAGATAGACTGCGCTTTAGGTCTGATCCTTTCAACCACTGTCTTTCTTTTACTGGCCTCTTTCGGCTGAAAGAGGCCAGTCAAAGGAAGATACTTTGACCATAACATCTTGGCTCAGCCCTGTGGACTTTTAACCTGTCACCTAATGCTATTGGCTGTTTCCTCTCGCCTCCCTTTGGTAGTTTGCAACAAACTGAATGACGGACTACTTCCCAGCCATAGCCCCCTCTGTGACCTCTTGCTGACTGCTTACCATGTGTCTGGTTCTGTTCCTGTACTGTTCCCTTTCACCTATCCCCCTTCCCAAGTGCTCTTCATTCCTTCCGCCAAACACCTTCTTGCATCTCCCTTCTGCTCCTTCTTCTGTCTCCGGTGTGCTTATTGTTCTCCATGGCTGCCAACCTCTCCGATCTCGCTCCCCTTCCAACACCCCTTATTTGCTCACTGTCCACCTTATCCAACCTTCCCATCTGCAGCGTTCTCTAAAGTGCCACTGAGACTGTTTGTTTTTTGTAGAAACAATAAATGCGCTAAACTGAAAAATCTTCAATACATGATACCTTTGGTTTCTTGCCTGGCTTTAATGTACTTTTTAATGCACTAGCACATGAAAATCACACTTTTTGTCTTTGCCAAAAACACAAGCATTATTAGGAATCTAGCATTGGCACAGTGCAGATCCTACTTGAATTGTGGTTCAGTCACATGCTTCTGGTAGTGTTTTGTTTACAGATGGGTTCCGCATGGCAAGAGAATGGAGGCTGTGATGTGAGTTGATGGTGTGGGAGGAATTCCCCTTTACAATGTATGTACATTTTCTACTGGCTTTGACCGTTATTTGCTCGGTTGGATTTGATGAGGAGCGGGGGCATTTGAGGGGCTGGATAAGACTGCAAGGGAGGGAGGACATGAGGTCACCCCTCTATATAATAAATGATTTGTTGTAGTTTCTCATTTATAGGCCAAATCATATAACACCTTTTCAAACCTGCACTTCGAGGAGTACCTTGAAAATTATGCAATTTGCAACGCTGCATAACCTCACAAGGTTTGTGAAGAGTTATAGTCATAATACAATCAGACAACCCAGAAAGGGTTCTATCATTACCACTATACAGTCGGACATCTCAGAAAATGTTCTAGAAATAACACTATACAGTCTACTAGCCCAGAAATAATCTATGAATAACACTATACAGTCAGACAACCCAGAAAGTGATTTATAAATAACACCATGCAATCAGACAAGCCAGAAAGTGTTCTATGAATAACACTATAAATCAGACAACCCAGAAAGTGATTTATAAATAACCATAAAATCAGACAACCCAGAAAGTGATTTATAAATAACCATAAAATCAGACAAGCCAGAAAGTGTTCTATAAATAACACTATACAATCATACAACCCAGTAAATGGCCTAGAAATAACACTATACAATCAGACATCCTAGAAAGTGATCTATGAATAACACTATACCATCAGACAACCCAGAAAGTGAAGTATTAATAATACTATACAATCTGACAACCGTGAAAGTGATCTATAAATAACACTATATAAAGACCAATTCAAAATAATAAGTGGTGAGGTGGTTGTTAGGGTGGGGGTCTTCCTTTGCCTACTTATGTTGGAATATTTTTGAATGCGCCATTTTTTTTATAGAGGCCTACTGAATTTTTTTTTTTTTTTATAAAGAAATGTTTATTGATTTTGCATGAAAACAATAATAAGTACAAATCAACATGATGCCAACGGGCATTTAAACAATAGTGGTCGAATCCTAAGTCCCCCCCACACCTTGTTGATACATATAATATACAATCTTTAAACCTAAAAGCCTGCCATGCCCTCCCACTTCCCCCATATCTTGTTATGCTTAGTTAAGCAACCTCTGGCCTCATATATAAGTTTCTCACGTTGCGCACACCAATCCACCCCCCGTCTCCACTTAGTCAGTGTCGGTGCATTCTTTGCCTTCCATTCTGTCATTATATCCCTTTTGGCCACCAGGCATGCCACCCCTAAAAAGGTCCGGTCTGATCTTCGCAGCCCAATGTCACCCATGACCCCCAGGAGGAGGGGCACTGGCAACCTCTCCACCTCCTCTTGTAAGACCCCAGAAATCTCCTGCACAACCGCACCCCAGTAGGCCGCTATTATCGGGCATGCCCATACCATGTGGAAGAAGTCAGCTGTGGGGCCCCACAACGTGTGCTTTCCGCCGAGGAGCGGAGGCCTGCTCTGTGTAGTTTGTCGGGCGTGAGATATGCGGCATGCAGAAAGTAGGTTTGTATTAATCGGAGGCGAGTGGCCATTGTAAGAGAGCGCGGGGCCATCAGTGCTTCTGTCCAATCCATGTCCTCCATGGGACCCACCCAATCCTCCCACCTCCTGCGAGGTCCTCCCAGGGGGCCCGCCGCGACGGTAGTTAGGGTGCGATATATCTGGGAAATCCCTCCTCTGCCCAGGTTTCCCATCAGAGCCTTGGCTTCCATGGGGCTATGCTCGGGGATGGTGTCCCCAATCTGTACGTGGACTAGTAGGGCATGACGCAACTGAAGATATCGGTAGAACTGCGTCTTGTTCAAAGCGTATTATTTCTGGAGTTCCTGAAAGGACCGCATATGTGACCCTTCCCAGATATCACCCAGAGTGGAGATACCTATGTTGTCCCAGGTCTGAAGGCCCTCCAGACCTGCCACATGTTCCAGCTGCCTCCCGTGCCATAGCGGGGTCTGTTGGGTAAGGCGTCCCCACCACCCCGTCACTTTCTGAGCCATCCGCCATCCCTGTAGTACCACTTTGGTTACATCTGGGGTATCTCGAGGGATCGGATTCCCATAAAGGGCGCCGAAGATCTGTGGGTAGCCCATTGTTTGTAGTTCTAGTTTGTGTGCGGGGTCTGACCAACCACCTCCCACCCAGTCATTAATCACAACTGTATGCATCGCTAGATAGTAGTATTGGACATTAGACATGCCTAAGCCCCCCTCGTATATGTCCCTCTGACATGTTTTAAGCGACAATCGTGCGCGAGTTCCGCCCCATATGAATTGGCGCGCTAAGGAATCCATCTCCCTGAACCATTTTGTGGGGACGGGAAGTGGGAAGTTCTGTAGGAGGTATAGGAGCCTGGGGAGGATCATCATCTTGTACAGCACTATTCTGCCAAGTAGACTCAGGGGAAGCACCTTCCAGCGCAGGAGGTCGAGCTTGATTTTCTTTGTTAGTGGCGCGATATTAAGTTCCCACGCTAACTCGGGAAGAAGTGAAACATGTATTCCTAGGTATTTGAAGCTGTTTCTCCGAACTGGGATGTTTCGTTGCCAGTCTATACAGTCGCGAGAGCGGTGCAGGGGGACTAGCAGGGACTTGGCTGGGTTCAGGATCAGTCCAGAGGCTTCTGCGAAAAGTCTCAGGATTTCTAGGACGCGCGGGCCGCTTTTGGGTGGGTTGGAGATATACAGGAGAACATTGTCTGCGTATAATGCCACTCGGTCTTCCGAACCGATGGGCCAGTGCCAGCCCTCAATCAGTGGGTCGCTTCTCAGTAGTATCGCCAAGGGTTCTATTACTAGCGCAAAAAGTAGAGGGGGTAGCGGGCTTCCCTGTCGCGTTCCACGGCCAATGGGGAACGGGTCGGAGACTATTCCGTTCACCCGGACTCGGGCAGTCGGATTAGAGTATAGGAGTTTCACCAATCCTCTGAATTTCGGTCCAAGCCCATTTTTATGCAGGACCTGTTCGAGGTAAGACCAATCCACCGTATCAAAGGCCTTTTCAAAATCAAGTAGAAGTAGTGCCAAGTATTTGTGTGACAGAGTTTTGCGGTGCGCCAAAGCCAGATGTAACCGCCTGATGCAGTGCCTGGTACTACGGGTAGGCATGAAGCCACATTGGTCAGGGTGAACCAGAGTGGGCATTACCTCCTTTAGTCTGGAGGCAAGGATCGAAGAGAGTACCTTAATTTCGACATTTAGGAGCGAGATGGGCCGGTACGCTGAGCAGTGTCGTGAAGGGGGCTGGGTTTTGGGGATCACCACAGTTGTCGCTTGGTCAATCTCAGTGGGGAAGCGGCCTTGGTTTTCAGCTTCGTGGTACATGTTAAGCAGGTGGGGACCCAGGATGTCACTGCATTTACTATATAGTTCTGCTGGGAAGCCGTCCGGGCCTGGGGTTTTGCCCGCTGCCAGGCTGGATATTGCACTGCTAATCTCTGCAAGTGTAATGGCCTCCTCCAATCTATTTCTCGCCTCTGCGGGCACCCTCGGGATGGTAATGTCGTTTAGTAGTGGGGTCTCTCTCTCAATGGGGGGGCGTAGGTGCTTGGCATATAGACGCGTATAGTAGGAGGCGAAACTACGTGCAATTTCTGCAGATGTTTTAACAAGGGAGCCCGAGTCCTCTAGGATCTCGGGTATAATTCTGTCGGCCATGGGGCGGGTGGCTAGCCAGTGCAGCAGTTTCCCGTTTTTATCCCCCCATCCATATATTCGGGCTGCGGAGGCTCTCCACATGTGTTTGGCCGACTCCAGCATCATATGTTTGATATACTCTCTCACCCTAGTCAGTCGCCTCATGGTAGAGGCTGAAGCCGAGTTTACTTGCTGGCGTTCCAGTCGTAGGGCCTCGGTTTCCATTACAGAGATCTGGGAGTTCTGGTCTTGCTCACGGGACCGAAGAATGTGTTTAGCGTGCCCTCTAAGAGTAGCCTTACAAGCGGCCCATATTATTCCCGGGGATTGAACCGAACCTACGTTAAGTTCAAAATATTGACTGAGGTGATTCCTGAGCTCCTGCGTGTAATCTTTATCCTGCAGGTGCCAAGCGTTCAGGCGCCACATAGGCCGCTTGGTGGGGTCTACTCCGCCTAGTCGGATATGTATTGGCGCATGATCCGAGACCCCTCGGGGGAGAATCTCTGCCCCCGTGATGTTTAAGAAGTCCAGAGCGGGCATAAACACAAGGTCTATTCTGGATTGCGTCTGGTGGGCCGCAGACGTGTGCGTGTACTGGCGCTCTCTGGGGTGCCAGGTGCGCCACACCTCGCACAGGCCGAGGCTTTCCGCCCAATTGCTTAGGGCTGAAGCCCTCTTAGATCTATTGGTGGTGATTTCCCCCGATATGTCCAGAGTTGGGTCAAGAACCGCATTGAAGTCGCCTCCCAGTAGGGTGATCCCTTGGGGGAGTCCTGAGGTCACTCAGTGGAGCGAAAGTAAAAAGGTGTCAAGCCCCGCTGGAGGAGCGTAGGCACATACAAGGTTTAACGGGTGCCCCTGAAGAGTCCCTGTGACTACTACGAATCTACCCTGTGGGTCGGATTGCGTGGCTGTGATCACCATGGGTAAAGATCGGTGTAGTAGGATAGCCACCCCTCTAGAGCCTCTGGAGAATCCTGCGTGGTATATTCTATCATATCCTCCTCGCGCGAGCATAGGGCATCTGGATCCAAGGAGGTGGGTCTCCTGGAGGAGGACGACGGAAGGGGAATATCTACGGAGAGTGTGGAATACTGCTGATCTCTTGATCTTGTCTAATAGGCCATTTACATTCCAGGAAAGGACTTGGGTCATCGAGGGCCAAGCGTGTGGTGTGCAGGTGTTACGCAAGATTTAGTGTGCGGGTGTAAACCCAGGGACGACCATTGCAAACAATTTGGCGAAATCTTAAAGTTACAAACCAGGCTGACTAACTCGTAGCCCTTTAAACCCAACTCAAACTCCCCCCCCCCGAAACTCCCCCCTCCCCATACTCCCACCCCGGAAGCATCTGTCGCCCAAAAACCCAACCAAAACCAGACAGCCAGCATTGCTGTCGTTGGGGTGGAGTGGTGGACCCCTCCTTTCTTTCGGATCAATTGCAATTAGCGGTTGCAACACGAGCATTCAACACCATACTTTAGAAAGTCTCCGGTGTCGTCAATGGCAGTCGCGGCCAGTCTCCCCCCACGTCCAACGAGGGGGCCGCACACGACTCGTCAGCCGAGCACCGGAGATTGACTTAGGCGACAGTCTTCTGTCACTAGGGCCGGTGTCTGAGGCCCCGGAAGAGCGTCTGTTGTGATCTCAGTCTGTGAGCCTGAGTCTTGGGCCGTCTCACCGTCCGCAAGAGTGTTCAGATCTTTCCGCCTACCTCTCCGAGATCTGGTGCGCCGCCGGCTCCTCCGGGGCCCCTCTGAAGAGGGGGGTACGATACAAGGGGTTTTCCCGGTAGCCCACGGGGGACCCCTCCGGGCCCCGATGCCCTCCTCCGTCAGCCAGTCCCACGCCTCCTCAGGTGATTCGAAGAAGTATGCTTTCCCAGCCATGAGAACTTTGAGGCGAGCAGGGAAGAGGAGCATGTACGAAAGTTGCATTGCCCTGAGTTTTTGCTTAACCTGCTCATACGACCTGCGACGGGTTTGGACCTCTCTGGTGTAGTCCGGAAAAATTAGGATTTTGTGATTCTCCCATTGAAGATCTTCCAACCTCCTCGCTTCTTTAAGGATGTTGTCTCTGTCTTTAAAATTAAGAAATCGTGCGATCATTGGGCGCTTCGGGCCGCCCGGAGGGGGCCGAGGTGCGAGTGCCCTGTGGGCTCGTTCAACAGCGAACAGGGGCGAGAGGGATTGGCCTGGCATCCACGTTTTGATCCATCTCTCTAGGAACTCGGGGGCCTTGTCATCCTCTATACCCTCGGGGAAGCCGATAAAGCGTAAGTTGTTGCGTCTTGCCCGGTTTTCAGCATCCTCTCAACGGCGGTGAAGCTCGTTGGTTCGGGTCTGCAGTTGGGCCACTTTGATTTTGAGGTCAGACAAATCAGTATCATTCTGAGAAACTCGGGATTCCACCTCAGTGATTCGGTTTACTGCATTTCTGAGGTCTTGTCTGATGAGGCCCATATCCACTCGTACTTCTCCGATCTTGGTTTCTACGGCTACCTGCGATGATTGAATAGCTTGGAGAATGGCGCTCACTCCGTCCAGGGTCGGACCCCCGCTGGCCGTGTCTCCCCCTCCCCGCTGGCCCGTCATCGTCGTGAACTGATCGATTTTTTGTTGGGAGGGTGGAGGCTGTTTGTTCGCCTTGTCCTTTCCCATCGTGGGGGCCGGGTGTGTCACACTCTCCGTATTTATGTTTTCACGCCCAGGTTTTCAATTTGTTTTCCAGTGTCTTGGACCAGGGAAGGTATCGCTGTGCTGCTCCGCGCAGGGACGATGGGGTGTCACTGTCTCAGGGGCGTCTTCTGGACTAATTTGGGCCCTGTGGAAGCATCTTTTGCCGGTACCGTTGAAAGATCTGGCCGTTGGCTCCCATCCGGTAGCTCCCCTTCTCTCACCCTCTGCTTAAGCGAAAGGGACTCACGACAGATCCGGGCTCAGGTCTCCCCACACCCGGGATCTGGTGTTTCCGTGAAGGGCCCCATTTCGCCACGCGCTGGCCTCTACTTCTCAGATCTGTCTCGACAAGGATCAATTGTCTATAGTTCGAGGCCTTAAATTTCAGACTGCTTTGGGGTGTGTGTCTCCACTTCTCGGATCCTGGTCTGCTACCAGCTCTTGGTGTGGGCCTTGGCAAACCCCCTCTGGATGGGGATCTGAATGGGAGCCGGAGGCGGGCCACTGCCTGTCCCCTTCACTGTAGCAATGACAGGAGAGGGGGGGGGGGGGGTTCACAACTCGTCGACCCCCCTCTCCTTCCTTCTCCTCCTCTCCTGGGCCCCGGATAGTATCTTCATCCTCCCGGGCGGCCCCCAGTCGAGTCCCGGGAACAAGCAGCGGCGGGGGTCTTCCTGTCCTCACCCGGCCGCTTCACTTTCGTCTCGCGGGCCAGGCAGGATGGATGGGGGGGTCCAGGCCTCCCGGCCTACACCCGCAGGGCCGCGTACAAGGCGGGGCCGCTCACCCGGTGCCGCCTTCTCCGGCCGCCCGGCCACAGGGATCCGCCGCCGGGGCCCGGTCCAGGCCCCCCCCAGGGACTCTCTCCGTTCTTTCAGCCTGCCGCACACGCCATCAGCTCAGCTATCGCCATCTTGTTTTCCCTTCCCGGGATCGGCCTGGTCTCCGCGCGGGCATAAAATGCAGGATCTCGGGTTTTTTTTCCCGTGTGCGACCCCCGCGAGACCCAGGGTCACAGGGGTGTCCGAAACGGCGTCTTCCAGTTTCCTCGGACCGCGCTAACTATGGGCGGATGACGGAGGGGTCCAGAGCACTCTCAGAGTGCGACCGCCATCTTGACGCCCGAAGCCACGCCCCCGGCCTACTGAATTTTAAACACAAAGTTTACCAAGTAATTTCACTGGGATTGCCTTCTCATCTGAATAACAGTGCATTCATTTTCACTGCTTTCATGTTTAGTTAAGGAGTATTTCCCATTAAATCTGAATGGAAATTTGCAGCTTTCGTTAGATTTTTCGTGATTTAAATGAGGTGAATTATATTTTTCAAGTGTCATTCATTGTTTTTTTTTCTTCAAAATTAAGAAATATGGATTCAAATAAGAATCTGTTCATAAAATATAATGCTGCAGCAATTCCAGCCGACCCATCCAGTAGTTAGCATTATAGCACAGTGTATGAAACTGCAAGGGAAGGTAGTCACGGCAAATATCAGTTCTTGTCCCTAGCAAGTTACAGATCACAGTGCAGAGATCAATCCAGAAAACATATCAACAATACACTGCAACATCAAAGCATGACTCTGAGTCTTTCTGTGATGACGTATCTGCTCCGAAGGGCCAACGTGAAGGGTAGGTACTGCATTAATGTTACTAGACCCGATCCAGGAGGGAGACACGATTTTTGAAGGCCAAAATTGCTTTATTTCTTTATTATGACCCCCAGCCCCCTAAAATCGACTCTTCAATAGAAATCAATGGGAATTTTTTTTTTTTTAATCTCTTACTTTCCTGTTCTAAAATGTTGCCATGTACTGTAGTCACCCTCGCCCCCAAATATCCCTTGGCTGCTGCACTGGTTGAACAGAACTGCAAAAGTTATCATCGCAGCAGAAACACAAGGTCCCAGACCCAGGATGCACAGATGCTTTTTTTCTGCAGATTAAATTTAAAATAGATTCAGTTTTTTAATTAGGTCCTATTTTTCCATTTAAAAAGATTAAAATATATGTAATTTCGGTAATATGGGGGGGCGTGGCTAAGATGGCACTGAGGTCGAATGCTCATTTAGGAGCTCCAGCACAGGCCCAAAATGGATCCTGCATGATCCTGTGGTCTGGCGGGGAACAAAGCTGTCCCCTTGCTGCAGAGAGCAGTGAGACAATCTGTGAAAACGCAGAAGCCACGATGAGGCTCCAACCCAGGGCAGGTCCCAGGTACAGGAGGAGGCAGCAGCTGCGGGCAAGGCCTGCTGCGTGGTGCGGTTGGCAGCCCTCTCTGCCTTCTGGCTACAACTGCCACCCGACCTTGACCGGGACGCAATGGGCGTTGGGGGCTGCTGCAGAAAGTATGCAGCACTGTTTGCAAGCCAGGCACCGGCGGAGACAAATGATGGCGCCGCACACCCAGTACCTGTGAGAAGTGGAGCAGGAAGTAGTGTGGTGGCCAGCGGAACCTTCAGGATGCCTTTAACTGAGCTGCCGGTGGCACAGAGGAGCGAGTGGGGCCCTGGGGAGCGGGCATTGGAGCCTAAATCAGACGTCCAGAGAACGAGCAGCATCCTCAGCAAGCAGTGTGGTGGAGGAAGCCGGGTGCGGAGAGCAGGACCATATCGGAGGGATTCCTGCCCTCAACTCCACCCCCCCCCCCCCATCGGGCTACCTCCACGCAGTGAGGATGACGCCGGGGCTCAGAGGGTTGTTGGCTCGGGGGGGTGGGGGGTTCACTGCCCAGTGGAGGGAGTGGAGAAACAGTCACTTGTAGCGGAGGCCCTGGTGGGAGGAGTGGGGAGCTGTGTACAGGGCTTGCAAGAGTCCTCTGCGGCACTCCCCTCCTTAAAATGTTGCCACAGCCTGAACTTCGCCTGAAGTAGGCAGCACCGCAGAGGTGGATGGCAACAGGCTAGTTGGCCCAATGCGCAGGGTAGGCGTGGACTGCAGATCTCAATCTGCCTGCTGGCCCTGTAGAATAAACTCACCTCCAGCCTCACTGCACCGCGAGCATCCTGAATACAGTGACGGGCCGCTGCCTTGGGGCTTTGGCGCTGAGATAGTCCCCCTACCGCTACTAGAACACCTAAGCATAAGTAACCAACAAAGGTACTGAGGGATTCTGGAGAGAAATACAGGCGGACCCCTCTTTGGACGATCAGGGTCCCTCCACCCCGGGCCGGGCTCGGCACTCCCGGGCAGCCATGACCAAAGATGGGGGTCGGCGCCCATCTCACCAGGGGAAACTAGACAAGTATGCTAGGGTGGTCACCCCTGTCGTGGAGTATGAGGATCAGTCATCTGCGCAGCCGATCCCAGATAATGCCACCCTGATGCAGACCATACAATCATCTCGGGTGGCCCTGGAGGGTGGGATCAGTGAAGTCAGATCGGAGGTCTTCCTCCTTCGGCAGGACCTACAAAATGCTGCAGATAGAATGACGACTGCTGAGACAAGGACATCAGATCTAGAGGACACGGTTCACACCCTCTGAAAAGAGGATGCAGAGGCCCGAGTAGTCAATAAAGATGTGGTATGGCGCCTTGAAGATGCTGAAAACAGAGTGAGACGAAATAACCTGTGCTTTGTGAGCTTTCCGGAGGGAGCAGAAGGCTCTAGCACTGTCAAGTTCCTGGGAGACAGGCCCACACAAGTGATCCCGAAGGAAGAACTCTCATCATGGTTTGTGATTGAGCGCTGAGTAACAAACCACTAACCGAGGCCAGTGATAGCCGTTCCTAATTTACCAAGACCGGGACTTAACCCTATCCACAGCCAGGAGACTGAAGGAGGTGCGCAATGAAAACTCACCAATACAAATCTTCCCCGACTACACCAGCGAAGTCCAGGGACAAAATCACACCTTTGATGCAGTGAAAGCCAAGCTTTGCACACTCCAGTTGCAATATATGCTCCCCTTCCCAGGGAAAGCGCACTTCTTTGAAACCCCAGAGGAGGCCTGGGAGTGGTTGGAGGATAGGCCGCAACAGACAAACAAGAAAGCGAAGAGGATAGCAGAATTTCAGTCTCTCTGTCCGGGAGGTGCCTACGATGGGTCACAGCAACCCCCACCAACTTAGAGAGCTAAAACCGACCAAAAGACGTAGGCCATCCAGGCGGCAACAGTCCAAACCAGTGGCACACTAGCCCACGCAATCCTCAGACTCGGAAGAGGGCAAACACATAGCCACGGAGAGGAGTAAAGAGGTTCGCCAACAAACAAGACAGACGGCTCAGATGGAACCAATGAAACAGAGTCTCCAGCCTCTTTGCGCCCTCTGGCATCTGCCATAGCACACCTGGAGGAGGGCATGCATGACAACATCCACCGAAAAGAATCTCACTTAGGCAGGGGACTGGCTTCAACGGTCACCTGCCTATGGAATATGGGGCACCAGAATGGAATAAAGAACCCCCCCGAGCATCAGTGCCTGCTCGCCTTATCGACCCAATTCTTGAACCACATATCACTCATATTGAGCAGTAGCACTGATGGCATCCTGATGCCTTAAGAGATGACACAAATTTCAAGTTGGGGTAATCTATGTGGGAGGGGTGGGAATACAGATCTCTCCAGCCTCTCTGCGGAACAGCTCTTTGGTTGGGTTTGTTCAAATCTGCCAAAAACAGAGGCAACGGGGCAGGGGTAGTTGGGAGTTTGCATGTTCTATAATTATTTGGACTCTAAAGAAATGGGGACAGGATCTATGCAGTAGTCATTATGTAGTAGCAAAAGGCTACGAGGACACCAGTTAGTGGGGGAGCAGGGTAGACAGGCACTATAGACTTCTGCCATATCACGCAACGAGTGACAGCAGTAAATACACTATGCTGTCCTGGAACGTTAAAAGACTGGGTGATAAAATTAAGAGAGGGTTACTGGTGACATATATTAAAAGATGCAAACCGGACATTGTTTTCCTTCAGTAGACTTATCTTAAAGGCCCATACTGAGCTTTCTCTGCAGGGGTACCTACTCCGTGCTGGCACACGCGGGATTCGCAACTGGATACAGAGGGGTAGCAATCCTAATCAAGAGGTCACCTCTGATTCAGATCACTAGACTTTGGAGAGACCCCGCAGATACATTTGTAGCGGTGCAGGGACGTTGGGGTAGGCAAAAGATGACACGAGTGAGCGTCTATGCTCCACCCTGACTACAGCAACAAACATACACTGGGGTGGCAGAGGTTCTGCTAGAGTCAGGATCACCCCTTCACTTGATAGGAGGGGACTTAATGAGGTAATTAACCCCAAGTTGGACAGATCATGGCAAACTGTAGATCCCTCGAGGGGGATTCCTCTGGCCAAACAGGTGTCCTCCTTGGGCTTGTCCGACCTCTGGCGCCGCCACCATCCAGGAGACCGACTGTTCTCCTACTCCTCCTGTGCCCATAACGTTTTCTCCCAGCTGGACTATATCCTATCTCCGGCTGGCGAGGTGGCGGTGGTAGGGGAAGCAGGGTACCTGGCGAGGGGGCTGTCGGACCACTCCCCCCCTATCGGTAGAAATAGGGACCCCAACCCCACAAAGAGAGGAGTAGCTGGAGACTAAATGCTTACAAGTTAAAAGATAAAGAGGCAGCCCAAGAGGTGAAGATGGCAACCGAGTTACACTTTAAGGAAAATAAAGACTCTGTGTCTTCTGCAATTACGCTTTGGGAGACATATAAGGTAGTAATCAGAGACAAGGCCCAAAATATCATTGTGCTCAAACCCAAGAGAGAGCAGCAAAACATGGAGCTCATACAGCAGCGACTGACTGACCTGGAGAGAGACCCTCGAACCTTGACAAACCCAAACGCCCAGAGTAAACGTATACTCCTATGAAAGGAGTATCTTGCTCTAGCGCAACCAGAGGCAAGGGCCCAAGACCTGGTGAGGCAACACCGATTATACAAGGATGGGGAAAGAGCGAGCAAGCTTCTCGCCTGGCTGGGGAGGCGTGAAATAGAAGAGGTCTGGGTACACCACATTAAAGGGAGTGATGGCTCCCACTATACTACCCACTATTCTACACGCGTCGTTAATTGAGAGGTACCCGATTAAGATCCCCCTGCCACCTCTTTCAAAAGATGCCAAAGACTCCCTAGACAAAGACATAGCTCTGTCAGAAGCGGCCATTGCTGCCTTGCCGCCCGGCAAAATTCATGGACCGAATGGCCTTCCAGTGGAGCTTTTGAAGAAAAATATGGACATTCTCTCCCTCCATTTGCTCTGTATTTTTCAAGAGGTCAAAGAGACGGGATCACTTCCATGGGACCTGCGCAGGGCCACAACTGTGGTCATCCCTAAGGATGGGAAGCCCAAAGAGGAATGTAATTCCTATCGTCCAATCTCACGTTTCAATATTGAAGCAAAAACCATCACCAAAGTACTTGCCACACATTTAATAGCCCTCATACCATCCCTGATCCACCAGGATCAAATGCGTTTTATGCCCAAGAGGTCAACAAGATTTAATCTCCATCGACTTCACACCTGGATCGACGCTGTAAGGGACAGGGACGAGCCTCATCTGTTGTTAACACTAGACACTAAAAGTGTGTTGACATGGTTCATTGGCCTTTCATAATGAAAACGATGGTAAGGTTTGGTTCGGTCCACGATTCAGGGAATGGGTCAACTTGCTATATAAGAATCCTAGAGCAACAGTCTGTGTGAACAGGAGTCAGTCAATGGAATTCGCCATTGAAAGAGGCACCTGCCAGGAGTGCCCGCTCTCACCCCTCCTTTTTGTCCTCACCATTGAACACATGGCTGGTTTTGTCCTCACGCACCCAGACATCTCGGGTTTTCAGGCGTGCAAGGGGAAGTCAGAGAAGATCTCACTATACGCAGATGACATCTTGCTCTCTGTTACTTGCCCTAACTATACACTGCCCCAGATATGGGCTACTGTTGAGGACCACCGTTCCCGGACACAACGCTACCAATATACTTGTTTAGCACATGCATGTCGGGCAGAAAATCTGGACATAGTGGGGCTCCCAGAATATGCCCATTGGAAGGGAGGCTCCTCAAGGGCCAAATAGAAGAGAAAGCAATATCCAGGATATATAAAACCCTGAATAATAACATGCCTGACAAGCTTGGGCACCTGAGAGAATGATGGGAGAGTGATTTGAGACCCCTAGAAGACACTGACTGGGTATTATAATCCACTGGAGTAAAATCATGACTGGGACTATGTAAACAACCTCTAAGACATAATATGATGGCGGCGCTCTTAGCTAGATTTTCAATGGGGAACGCAAGTCCTTTTTCACTTACAAGTACCATGATTAAAGAGCAATGAAAAAAACGTATTTAAGCACCTGTGTTTAAATGTCCTTTTCACTACTGGCATTTGAGAAAGGCAGGTTGCCGAAACGCGTCATGCTGGGGAGATGAAATTAATGTGGCTGTAAATTCCAAGAGTGCTCCGGGAGGCTCTGAAGTGGAGCCTGTTTGTTGTCTATATATATATATATATATATATATATATATATATACACACATATACACATATACATATACTACAATTTGCAGACTCATCCCCAAACATTGAATATTGTAGTTTTGTTCAGCAATGTCGTCCACCTTCCCTACTCTTTCATGAACAGATGGCAATTTATAGCTACAGCAGAATTTTAAGCACAACAGAATATAAGAAGCCACTTTATTTTGATTGATGCTGTTGGTGGCGGTGAAATATTTCAGTAATAAGGGTTTTCAATATACAAAGCAACACTGCGTTTCGAGTCGCGGAAAAACACACAAAAACTGCCAGCTACAAGAAACAAGAAGGACGGGATTGTTTACCACAAAATTCAGCACTTTTTTAATATCAGGACAACGGCTGGTCTGAAGTTAATAGGTACATAACTACAAACGTTTTTCACAGTTAATTTATGATTATGAACACCATTGCCAATTTCCCCCATCAGCACAGTATAGTTCACTGGGATCTGCAGGCTAAATTATAACAGGCAGTTAATTATAATCATACTCTGAGCACTCCTACTTCTCATGTAGCCTTCCTCCATCACATTTTCTCTAATTGCACTTGTCAGGTCAGTCATGCACAACATCAAAAAGCTTCCCATACAGTTTCACCAAACTTGTAACTCTCTTACAACCAATCACTCCTTCATGGAGTACCGTGCTACCTGTCCAGTAATGCACTTCAGTGCCTTACATCTGGGTATTTTGTGGTATAAAAATGCAACTACTACAACTACAACCAAATGTAATTCCCAACACAAGGACTGTCCATGATTAGAGCCTTGAGCCAGATAATCTCTCTCCTGGTAAAGATGTTAACTTTCTTAAAAGGTCCAAACAGGTTTTAGCTTGTCCTCACAAACACTAAAACACCAAATTTCATACTGGTGTTTAGTGCCTCAGACATGCATCCTGCAGAGCTGTATAGGATTCAAGGTCTTGCCATCCAGAATTCCAATTATCGGCTAACAGTAGCTGGGATTAAAGATTTCACTATGCTGGAGGTGTGGGTACAGACATACATCAGAAAAAGGAGACAACGGTCTCGGGATTTCTTGAAATCCTTGAGAAAAAAAAATATGTTTAAATCTGTTCAATTGCTCCCTCATGCAATTATACGCAAGAAGAGCTTTAAGGAGCCAATCGAGTCAAAGTTAGATACTCAGAGAATTAAGTTGAAAGCTAAAGTCAAAAAAGGTGCTTTAAAAAAAAAAAAAAAACAACGGGAGTACTTCTTTCATGAACAGATGGCAATTTATAGCTACAGCAGAATTTTAAGCACAACAGAATATAAGAAGCCACTTTATTTTGATTGATGCTGTTGGTGGCGGTGAAATATTTCAGTAATAAGGGTTTTCAATATACAAAGCAACACTGCGTTTCGAGTCGCGGAAAAACACACAAAAACTGCCAGCTACAAGAAACAAGAAGGACGGGATTGTTTACCACAAAATTCAGCGCCCATTTCCCCTTTTATTTTACTTTTGAGGACTTTCCTCCAAGAGTTTCCATTTACAAGTACAACATTGCATTTGTTGTCTGTTGCAAGACACATTGAGGACTTACCAAAAACGTATGGGAACATGGTGCCTGCCCATTGCTTACCATTGGCTGGCTTTACTGTCATTCTCATGTGTCTACTTATTTGTACCCCAGTTTGTCAATTCTGCGATTGTCCCTCACAAGAAGCATGTCCTTGTTAGCATCTTTTTTGATTATTCTTCCACTGCTTGCTTTTGATACACCACCTTTTTCTTTTGGATTAAGCACTCCATGGGAGTGCATGTGTTTTCCAGCTGTTTCCCTCTTATACTTCTCTCCCCCTCCACCCCTTATTATCTCCGGGGACCCATTTTCTGTTCCCCAGCCCTCCATGTTGCGCTCGCTCTTGTGTACTCCCCTTGCTTTTTCACCCAGGTGCTTCTCCCCTGCCCGCTCCATGTTGCTCTTTCTCTCGTTGACTGCCCTGTGTTGCTTCCTTTCCCCCACGACCACCTTCTCTCTTGCCGGTTTCTTCTCCTCCCCACCCCTGCCTTCCGTTTTGCTTCTATTCCTCTTACACCTTGTGTTGCTTCGTGTAGCTTGACCCTCACTCACCACAGCCCACATGTTGCTATGCCATGACATAGTGCCTTATTTTTACTTGGTCTCTTTTTCAACCATGCTGCACAGTACAACCAAGGGGACAGGAAGCTTGCTACAGTGAAGAAACCAAATGCGCACCATAAAGCACACCACACTTCACTCATTGGCCTAGGACACACTAGTTAGGTCTGGATTGACAAATTCTTTAATGCATGCATAGAATATGTTTTGGTTCCACCCAGAGGGGTATTGCCCTCCCACCTCAAGCCATTGGCTATATTATGTGAAATGCTGCCTTTGAAGAAATGCTTCCACTGGAATTCATTAGGGACTATTTTACACACTCAATGACAAAGAATTGAATGTGACAAATTTCATTATCTTTTATACACATTCTATATAGAAACAAATCGACTGTGTTCCCTTTTAAACAGCAATGGCAAAGCCAATAGAGGCATGCTTTAAAGTGATAAACATTTGTACATGTAAAAGTATTTGTGAATGTCTGCATTTGCCAGCATTGCCATAATAAAGCTGGACCTACTAATTTTGCCAATGCTTGTTTTTATTGCACCCAAGCCCTTCTTATCTGTGAAAGAAATAAGGAAGGTGACACTGCTGGCTGTATAATCA
Source organism: Pleurodeles waltl (assembly GCF_031143425.1). Lineage (NCBI taxonomy): Eukaryota > Metazoa > Chordata > Amphibia > Caudata > Salamandridae > Pleurodeles > Pleurodeles waltl. The sequence continues at coordinate 530,229,089 of NC_090450.1, read as the reverse complement.
GTTTTTGGTGCAATTTGATAATTATGGGTTAATATTTTTAAACAAATGCTCTATATAAACATCCTAATCGCGGTGTCCTTGGCTACACGCCCAGGAAGGTTTGGATCCAATGTGCAAATATAGATAGAAAGGCATGTGGTCGGAAACAAAGTAGATAATACAGGCTTTTCACTGCTTAGCTGCCAAGGGCCCCAAATGTAAGGATACCATCCAGGGCGATTTTCAAGAGGAGTTCAGACTTCATATTGTAATATATATATTATATGTATTATAACGTGTGTTTGGCAAAAGCAACCTATAAAGGCAAAGATGTCGATCTACTAAAGATATAAAACAAACATGCAGGACTGTCTATACCAAAATGCAATGCGCATCTCACCAGAGTATTTAATCAAGGAATCAGGTGCTTGCAATTATTTGCTCATTCCAAGCGTGTGGCCTGTGATCAAGGACAAGATGTCTGAAAAGAGTAAGGCCTGGGAAATGTAAAGAATTCATTGAAGGTGACTGGTTTTGCTGCTTTCCGAAATAAAATGCAAACTGCAACCTGTTGGGAGTGCGCTTTTGTCCGGGGAAAACTTTGTTTTGTACATGATTGACGGCCTGTCCAGCCATGAAAGCAGCACCACTGAAGATAGAAAGCAGGTCTGTGACTTTACTATATCGTCATACACAAGAGCAACAGGATGGAACAATTTCATCAAAACTCGGTAGCTGCTTTGAATTCGCCGTTTTCAAAATGTATTATAATGTGTGTTTGGCAAGAGCAACCTACAAAGGCAAAGATGTGGATCTACTAAAGATACAATATAAACTTGCAGGACTGCCTTAACCAAAATGCAATGTGCAACTCACCAGAGTATTTAATCAAGGGCCATATGTACGAACACATTTTCCCATTGACACAGAATGGGAAAAACCCTTTGCTACATCTGGCCCCAGGTGCCTGCAATTATTTGCTCAATCCAAGCATGTGGCCTGTGATCAAGGACGAGATGTCTGAAATGCGTAAGGCCCAGGAAATGTAAAGAATTCCCGGAAGGTGACTGGTTTTGCTGCTTTCCGAAATAAAATTAAAACTGCAACCTGTTGGGCGTGCGCTTTGGACCGGAGATAACTTTGTTTTGTACATGATTGATGGCCTATCCAGCTGTGAAAGCAGCACCACTGAAGATAGAAAGCAGGTCTGTGTGACTTCACTATATTGTCATACGCAAGAGCAACAGGATCGAACAATTTAAACAAAACTTGGTAACTGTGCTTTGAATTTTCCTACTAATGTTTTCAAAATGTATTACAATGCGAGATTGGCAAGAGCAACCTAAAAAGGCAAAGTTGTAGATCTACTAAAGATACAATATAAACTTGCAGGACTGCCTTTACCAAAATGCAGTGTGCAACTCACCAGACTATTAAATCAAGGAATCAGGTGCCTGCAATTATTTGCTCAATCCAAGCATGTGGTCTGTGATCAAGGACAAGATGTCTGAAACGTGTAAGGCCTGGGAAATGTAAAGAATTATTTGAAGGTGACTGGTTTTGCTGCTTTCCAAAATAAAATGCAAACTGTTGGGAGTGTGCTTTTGTCCGGGGATTAGATAGATAGATAGATAGATAGATAGATAGATAGATAGATAGATAGATAGATAGATAGATAGATAGATAGATAGATAGATAGAGCCTGGGTTGGAGAATGCCAAAGCTGCCTGGTCTTGATTCTGCCTCATTCTTCCACCATCCTTCAATTACTGTTTTACCTCACTATGGCGGCTTCTTTTTTCCCCCCTGGGTTTTCCATTTGTCATTATTTCATGTATTTCTATTCCTCTTTTGTTTCCTTGTTGCCTTTCTCTCTTGCTCTGGATCAAAGTCTGATGATGAGGATGAGAAATATATACCAGTCCTGCAAAATTAATGCCAAAAGGCTCTCAGACAGAATTAATATGTTTCAGAACCACACAGCCTAAATCTCCAGAACCACAACCACAGAAAACCAACCTTGATATTGTCCAGTGGCTCCCAGTGGAGAAAAGGATACAATTCTAGACCTATTGCACCATCCACAAAGGCTACAGGAACAAAGAACCTGGCCACCTGCAAAATATGGGTTCCTGCTAAACCCTGCACCAGGAACCTATAACCAGCAAACTTGCACCAGATCTAACAACATAACTTCAACTAACTAAAACATGGAGGCAGACCACAGAGTCAAAGGTACTAGACTTCTTGAACCTTGATTGTAAAAGAATAATGTCATGGGAAAAACTAATAAGAGTAACTACCAGCAATATAGGTGCACTATCGTCAAAAGGGATTTGAAGAGTCGATTTAAGAGAAGGGAGCAGACAGGGAAGATCTAAAGGACTGTCTGCGTAGAGACATACTGAGAAAAGTTGAAGGAGTGGTAGAGGGATCAGCCTTCGATGTGATAATGCAGGCATCTTGTTCTGCAATGGACCACAGGCAAATTTAATTCCTCCATCTCCAGTCTTTTGAACTCAAAATGCTTGCTTCTTTAGCAGCAATGTTGGCTAGGCTCTGTGTCAGAAAGAGTGGTCACATTGTCCCCTAGTTCAGCCTCTGAACAGGAAGACAGAGCAGACAGGTTTGAAAGTTGATCCTCTAGTCAACCCCCACCGCAGCACCAGTCTTCTATATTTTTAAGAGGATTTTGTGTTTTTATATGTCATATTCCCGCAATTAAACTATCAATCTATGTATGTATTTTATATCTGTATAGGGCAAACCTAGCCAAAAGGTAGATGAGGGCTTTACAGGCTCAAAAGCATATAGTCAATGAATGATAGGAGAAATTGATGTATTCTGAAAGAAGTGTATGGTCACTGCATTCTTTTAAGAGGTGTGTTTTGTGAAGGATGTTCAGTAGAGATAAAAATTGACTTTATTGTTAGAGGCTACCCAAGAACGCTTCACTCTCTCACCAGACAACTGACTGCTGATAGGATGCCTACACATAAAGCATAAAACAAAAACAGAACATTGGAAGGAAACTTTCTTCAGCTTGGAAGATGCACCCAAGTATAAAAGTATAACACTTCCTCTCTCCTTTTGAAATAAAACAAAAGACATTGATACGAAATAAAACATTAAAGGAAAAAATCTGTTCAATTATTATTTTTAAGGCCACAGATGTAGGTCCTAAATGGTTCTTGCAACTCAGTTATTAAGCAGCTGAGTCGAAGCAGGCTCTCTATGAACCTAGTACAGAATGTAAGTTGGGGGCCTGCTGTATGCTTTTGAATCCCCTGAACTTGGATAAGTAACCTAACTGGGGATGAAAATAATGTCAGTACCATTTTATTAGTCCCTCATGGGGGAACGCATGATTGAAGTTGCCTTTCCTGACTTGCTCATGACTAACAATGCTCAGGATACTAACTCCTGTCAAACGGCGGAATGAGATGGATGGTATCTTGTGTTTTCTTCTTCACACTCAGTCTTTAGTCAAAAATAGATTTTAATTTTGGGAGTTTGTACAATCATACAAACCTGGAATTGTATTTTTAATACAAACCTTGTTACGAGACTCCTCTGGTTCGATTCTTACTACTGCAATCCTGGTGGTGTATTCTATACTTCAAAAGGATCGTCTGACAAAGGTGGGGGGCCGATAAGCAGTGGTATTAAAGGACACAATCAAAGGTACCTTTTCCGCCGTGGAATCTCTCTACTGCAAAGTCACCCTGTTTTCATTTGAATTAAATGCTTTAAGCTCTTTCTCTGGAGATCTATAATATATAGACCTACAGAGCCCATAAATAATTTTATGCAAGCTCTAGGACTCAGGCTAGAGCCTCTAATTCATAAACTCAATATGAATATGTTAGAAGACTTTAATTACCACATAGACATGATTACAGATGCAATTTCTCCCTTGGATACGTTTAACGTGCTCGGCTTCTCTCAGTTTATTGATTATCCCAGTCATAGTGCATGCCACACGTAGGATGCGATCTGTAGCAATCGTGGCCTACTACATTTAAATACTCATTCCTTTAACATGGTCAAATCATGTTGCCATAGCTTTTGATGTTAAACTGCAGAGGTCCGAGAATCTTTGGCAGGTTGCTCACACACTTGGAGGGAGACAAAGCAAGGTAACTTTATTGCAGCATTGGAAGGTAACCTCCCTGCAATAGAGGGTAATGTGGACATTGCTGCTGCTGGGTTTCATAAATGGATTATTACGGCACTGGATGACATCATGCCTCTCCATACTGTGAAGCACAAAAGGTGTTACTAAATGCCCTCTGCTATACTAGTAATTTATCAGCACACAATCAGAAATGTAGAAGGTAGAAACAAAGATTGAGTAAAAAGATTCAGCTGATGATAAAAATATTTATAGAGCAGCTATCCAAGGAACAAAACTAGCATTTTTTACAGAAAAATCGAGGTATTCTACTTATAAAATAGAAAGTTGAAAAAATCCCATCAAGGGTTTGTTTGCAGTTAGTCAGTAAGTTGCTGTCTCATAGAAGTGGGTATATGAAACCTCAGTCCCAAATTATGTGTAATTTGTTGGTGAACTTTTTCCAAAGCAAAGTTAAAATCATAGATGCATAATCCTGGGCACAGAAAGGCAACTTAACAACCTTACAATACATTCTAAACGGTACATTAACATATGCATTAAGGTCTATGCCTTTTACTGTTCTTGTCGTTTTTAGGTTCTACACCTACGCGCCACTAAATACAAAGATAAGGTTTGCTCACTTACTATTGAGCATTATATTTTTTTCTATTTAACTGAATAAGTCATATAAGCTCATTCCATTACAGGAAACTGTGCAAGTATTTATTGCCATATTATTATTACAGTAATTCTAATTTGACTTGATTATTCTGTTATTTTTTGCCCTTGATTTATCATATTAAGTCTAATCATTTTTTTGTTGGGGGGTAATCGTAAAAATGTATTATCCATCATATTGTGAATACTTTACACTTGATAAAGCACGTTTAGACAAAATGCCTGTTAGCAAACGTATGAGAAAGAGTGTTCGACTCAAAAATACTTTAGGCATGCCATGACCTAATTATTCTATCGACTTACCTACCACTTTTTGAGCTGTGTTCCAAGCGCAGCAGTTGTACTTCACACTGCCACGTGATAAGGAACAGCGTGCTTTCACACCTGCGCTGTCAGACGTCATAGAGCACTAAGTATGCCTTATGACTCAAGGTTCCAGCAGCTGCAGAACCTAGATGGCACGGATTGCTATAAACACACATACATTCTGTCACTCCGTGGCATGGCCGGCTCGCTTACTCCAAGGAAGACACTGGGGAGGGGTGGCACACGGGGGGGGGGGGGAAAAACACTAATTTAATTAAACAAAAAACAAAAATACTTACCTTTACTGGCCGCAGCGCTGGTCCACTCCTCAGTTGCAGGCAGGCAGACTGGGAGCCTGTGCAAGCCTCTCCTGCCCGGGAAAATGTGTTGGTGGGCTGGAGATAGCCTAATGCGCATGTGTGTTTGCGTAGGCATGAGACGGCTGGCCGGCCAAACACACAGACGCTCTGAGGGGGAGTGCTGTGCACTCCCACTCACTGCTCGTCACCCCCGTGGCCCCATCCCTTTACAAGAAAACAATAATAAATACAGTTTATTATCATTTTCTTGTAAAGGTTTTGCAGCTGCTGCTACTGGCGGGTGGGGGAGGGGGGGTGACACTGCTCCGACCTAACTAAGGAGCCGCCCCTGGCATGCACCATGCACTCTTCTCTTTCACACATTAAAAAGCATGCTCTCCTGCAGCCCGTTCCCACATGCTCATCTTCCAGAGACCATTCATCCATAACCAAAAACACTTTGCTAGCCCTAGGAGATTGTAAATTATAGATATTTGGTGGGTGAGCCCACTGAACTCAATGGAAATATTTTTGGAGGGTGAGAAGGAGGTTCCTCTGGACTGGTGATCCCACTGAAGCCTAAGGAAGGCACTGAATATTAGGAAGGTTAAAATGGGTTTAGACAGATTAACACTCTCCAACAGAGGGAGTGAGGTATCGCAAAGTTCTCGAGTTTCCCAGGTTCGTGCGTAAGTCATCAATTCAAGGATTTGCTGTGCACGCTAGGACTTGAAGTCCAAAGCAAAAACTTGGCCGGATGACCTGCTAAAGCATAGACTTGGGAAACTTCACAGCTCTGCATGACCTCCGCTCTTTCATTCTCCCACTGTCCGTCTCTTACTCTTTTCCTGCAGTCCCTTCTTCCCGCAGCCCCCCTCACCCACATCCCTCCCATAACCCCCTTTCCCTACAGTCACCTTCTTGCTGCTGGATCCCCTGATCGCAGCCGTCTTGTCGTAGACGTGACATTTGAGGACGGTGCTGCCCACGTCCACCGCTAGCACATACCGACCGTGCCCCTGGTAGCCGTTCTTCTGTAGCGGCTCCATCCTCTCCCGCAAAGTGGCCGGGTCCGGAGTCTGCCCAGCAATCTGGCTTCCGGGTCCCAAGCCTTAAATATACACGTATTATGCTGCCAGTGCCAGAGTTCAGTCTGCATCCACGTGCCACCGATTTGGTTAGTATTAAACGGGAGACACAATAAGATAACGCGATTTGCTCAGGATCATCTAGTGGCAAAAAATATTTGGAATTCAGAAGTACTTTTTTCCAAACCAAGCCAACAAGTTCACCACTAGGTTGCAGATCGTTTTAGAAAACGGTGCTGCAAGCATAAACTTACAAAACATCAGCTGGACAGCCCTGACCAATCACCTTCAGATTTCCAGGTTCGGCAGCCAATGACGGCCGCGCTCTCTCCCTGCTAGGCGGCCTCTCATTCAGCTGGGCGGGGGAGGCCACGACAGCGTTTCAGCCAATGAATCACTGCACTGTTTTTCAGTACTGAATTCAGAAGCGGCGAGGTAAAAAGAAACTGGTTTAGAAATATTAGACTTGGCAAATTATTTCAGGTTTTTTTTTAATTGTTAGATTTAGAGGGCGGTAACAGTTACTACTTAGGTTACAAATAGAGAATCGTGTGAAACAGGAAATTGTGAAAATGTCTTGTTCCGGAAACTGCACTCCTTGGCAGACTGAACGAAAACACAATTTCACAAGAAAATTATGCTGTTTATTGACGCGACGAATGGAAATTCTGCTGTTTAGTGGCGTAATTAAAAACCTATGTGCAGTCTGCCTAACCCTGACACTTGATTTAATGCGCAACTATTTAAAGGCTGACAACTGTTACTGAAGGAATCAATCATGAAAGCAGCAATAGAGGGAGATGATGATCAACACCTGCCTGATTCTGCTAGGTGCTCCCCTACCTATACTTGTCACGTCACTTCTGCTACTGGTAAGATGGAAGCAATAATAACCAGGACCAAATATTAGAGTAAAAGGCCGCTTTATCAGGACAGGTATGCATTTGAACTTCCTATATACATTACTGTATGTAAACCTCACCTCACTAACACATTAACCCGTTCTGTGCCAGGTACATAATGGTTAAGTCCGCCGGCACAGTGCTCCTGTGCCGAGGACGTAACCATTACGTCCTGGCACATGAGCTCGGAGGGACCGCTAGCACTCCCTCCGTGTGCTTTCCTCCCACCCCCCAGGGCAGGGATGGAAGGGGCAGTCCTTCCCCTTCTACCCCCTGACCCCCTGAGTGATGTCTGATGATGTCAGCACGCTGACCCCATCAGAGGCCACCTCCCATTGCGCTGGAAACTCAGCTTCCAACGCGTTTGGAAGAGAAATGCCAATCATGTGATGGGGCCTGAGAGGCTTCAAATTTCCTTCCTTTTGAAGTCTCAGAGCATTTCAGCAGCCAGACCGTGAAGCGATCTGGCTGCTGAAATGCCCACTAGACACCAGGGATTTTTTTGTAAAGGGAAATTGGCATAAGGGGAGTGGCCCTTTGGGCAAGGGTCGCTCCCCAAGGGGGCAATGTTTTTCAGGGCCTTTTCTGCCACCCACGGGGGCAGATATTCCTATTTTTATTAGGCGGATATGCCCCCAGGGGGGGCAGAAAGCTCTAGGCGCCAGGGATAATTTTTTTGTTTTGTTTTCTTTCGTTTTTTGGAGGTGGGGAGTGACCCCTTAGGCAAGGGTCACCCCTCTAGGGAGCAAATTATATTTAGGCCATTTCTGCCCCCTTGGGGGCAGATTGGCCTATTTTTATTAGGCCAATCTGCCCCCAATGGGGGGCAGAAATCACCAGACACCAGGGATTTTTTTTAAGGCGAATTTCACGCAAGGGTAGTGACCCCTTAGGCAAGGGTCACTCCCCGGGGTGGGGCAAATTTATTTTAGGCCATTTCTGCCCCCCTTGGGGGCAGATCAGCCTATTTTAATTAGGCCGATCTGCCCCCGGGGGGGGGGGCAGAAACCAATAGGCACCAGGGATTGGTGTGTGTTTGTGTTGTTTTTGTTTGGGGGGGCAGCCCCTTGGGCAAGGGTCGCTCCCCATGGGGGCACATTACTGTTGGCCATATCTACCCCCCTTGGGGGCAGATTGGCCTATTTTTGGAAGGCCCATCTGCCCCCAAGGGGGGCAGAAAGCCCACCAGAGACCAGGGAAGATTTTGTTTTCAAAATAAGAGGGTGGGGGTATGGCCATACCCTCACCCCAAATAAATGGGGCCAAAGTTGTTCTGCCCACCAGTGGGCAGATGGGGCAATTATCCCCGATCCCCACCCCGGTGGGCAGAAAGTCTACTAGATGCCAGGGAATAAAAAATATATATATATAGTGGGGTGGTGGCTACCAACCACTATGAAGCTGGTTATGCCCCCACCCCAACTGAAGGGAGTAACAGCTTTCAGCTCTCCCCCCGCACACTAAAACATCTTATCCCACGGCATGCAAGAGGACATTTGATTATTTTGGGTTTTGGTTTTACAGTTGGGCCATCAGAGCTTGGCTAACTCTCGAAATCGCCCCACTTGGAATGGTGAGGGCTGCACTTTATGGACTTTGGGACGCTGCCATGTAGTAAAATCCACAAGACCTAGACACATCTGAAAACTAAACATCTGGGTGATTCCAGGGTGGTGTGCTTCACATGCACCCGCACCATTTTCCTACCCACCATGCCCTGCAAATCTCCAACTTTACAGGAAATCACACATTTTTTTCCACATTTTTGTGATGGAACCTTCCGGAATCTACAGGAATCCACAAAATTCCTACCACCCAGCATTGTCTCATCTATACCGATAACAATTCTGCTGCACTTGTCAGCCTACTAATGTTTTTTTTCAAACTGCCCTTTTGGACCCACTTTGGTTCCCCCTCAATTGCAAAATGTTTTTGGCTTTTCCCTGTCACAAGCACTTGGCCCACCTATACAAGTGAGGTATCATTTTTACCGGGAGACTGAGAGGAATGTTGGGTGGTAGGAAATTTTTCCCGGTGTGGTGATCCCACACAGGAATGTGGGGAAAACATGATTTTTTAGCTAAATCTGAGATTTGCTGGGGAGTCCGGGTAAAAAAAACATTGGGGGATCCAAGCAAGTCAGACCTCCACGGACTCCCTCTGGTGTCTAGTTTTCAGAAATGTCTGGGTTTGGTAGGTTTCCCTAGATGGCTGCTGAGCCCAGGACCAAAAACGCAGGTACCCCCCCATGCAAAAACAGGTAGTTTTGTATTTGATAATGTTGATGTGTCCAGATAGTTGTTTGGAGCATTTCCTTTTGCGGTCATTAGGCCTACCCACAAAAGTGCAGTACCATTTTTATCGGGAGACTTGGGGGAACACTGGGTGGAAGGAAATTTGTGGCTCCTCTCAGATTCCAGAACTTTCTGTCACTGAAATGTGAGGAAAAGTGTTTTTCAGCCAAATTTTGAGGTTTGCAAAGGATTCTGGGTAACAGAACCCGGCGGTGGAAGCCCAACAAGTAACCCCATCTTAGATTCCCCTAGGAGTCTAGTTTTAAAAAATGCACAAGTTTGGTAGGTTTCCCTAGGTGCCAGCTGAGTTATAGGCCAAAACCCACACCTAGACACTTTGCAAAAAACAGGTCTGCTTTCTTTGGTAAAATGTGATGTGTCCATGTTGTGTTTTGGGGCACTTCCTGTCGCGGGCGCTAGGCCTACCTATACAAGTGAGGTACCATTTTTATCGGGAGACTTGGGGGAACGCTGAGTGGAAGGAAATTTGTGGCTCCTCTCAGATTCCAGAATTTTCTGTCACTGAAATGTGAGGAAAAGGTGTTTTTTTAGCCAAATTTTCCCCTAGGTGTCTAGTTTTCAAAAATGAGCAGGTAAGGTAGGTTTCCCCAGGTGCTGGCTGAGCTAGAGGCCAAAATCTACAACTAGACACTTTGCAAAAATAAAGTCAGATTTCAATGTAAAAATGTGCTGTGTACATGTTGCGTTTCCTGTCGCGAGCATTAGGCCTACCCACGCAAGTGAGGTACCATTTTTATTGAGACAATTTGGGGAACACATAATAGCAAAACAAGTGTTATTGCCCCTTGTCTTGCTCTGCCCTTTTTTCCTTCCAAATGTAAGACAGTGTGTAAAAAAGACGTCTATCTGTAATTCACATGCTAGTATGGGCATCCCAGAATTCAGAGATGTGCAAATAACCACTGCTTCTCAACACCTTATCTAGTGCCCATTTTGGAAATACAAAGGTTTTCTTGATACATATTTCTCACTTTTTATATTTCACCAAATTAATTGCTGTATGCCCGGTATACAATGAAAACATGTTGCAAGGTGCATCTCCTTTATTGGCTCTGGGTACATAGAGTTCTTGATGAACCTACAAGCTCTATATATCCGCACAACCAGAAGAGTCTAGCAGACATAACGGTATATTGCTTTTGAAAATATGACATTACAGGAAAAAAGTTACAGAGTAAAATGTTGAGAAAAATGGCTGTTTTTTTCACCTCAATTTCAATATTTTTTTATTTCAGCTGTTATTTTCTGTAGGAAACCCTTGTAGAATCTACACAAATTACCCCTTGCTGAATTCAGAATTTTGTCTGCTTTTCAGAAATGTTTCGCTTTCTGGGATCCATCATTGGTTTCACACCCACTTCTGTCACTAACTGGAAGGAGTCTCAAAGCACAAAAAATAGTACAAATGGGGTATGTCCCAGTAAGGCCAAAATTGTGTTGAAAAATGTGGTTTTCTGATTCAAGTCTGCCTGCTCCTAAAAGCTGGGAAGATGGTGATTTTAGGACCGCAAACCCTTTGTTGATGCAATTGTCAGGGGAAAAAACACAAGTCTTCTTCTGCAGCCCTTTTTCCCCATTTAAAAAAAAAAAAACGAAATGTTTGCTGTATTTTGGCTAATTTCTTGGTCTCCTCCAAGGAAACCCACAAATTCTGGGTACCTCTATAATCCCTAGGATGTTGCAAATAAAGGCACGCACAGGAGAGGAAAAGGCCTGGTAGCGAAGGGTTTAAACAATCTATCCCCCCACGCTTAAATCTTGCCCCAACATGAACCATCCTAACCGAACTAATCCAAACGTCAGTATCATCCCCTTACTTTAATTCGATATCCTTCCACGCCTGACCCCAAAATTGATCCCAAGTGCTCCATGTGCCAAGGTCTCCCCAGCAGGACCCCAACCCTTGAGGCTCAATGCCAACCCTTACCAGGTGTTTTCCTGCCCCTCCCCCAGTGTAACTATCGCTATCACCACAACAGATATAAAGTACAGTAAACTTTCTCATTAAATGAAGTTTAATTAGCATAAAGGCAACAGGCTTGTATCTTCAACAGCCACATTATTCATTTCAACACCACACACGCACTGCCAACGTATGAGCAAGTCTCTCCCTAATCTCTAGTAAATATTTGCTGCCTAAAGAAGATAAATAAACAACATCTTGCCTGAACAAAGTCAAATCCTCTTCTATGATGTTACTATGAATAATAATGCTAATGCCCTTTGCCACACAAAAACAACGCATTTCTCTGTTAACTTTGTGCTTAGCCTTGGTGTGGTTAGACAAGGTGGCCGCCTGGATGTGCCCTTAGGGAGTCCCGGCTTGCTAATCCTGCAGTAGTCCTGGTCTCCCTGTGACAATCCGGGCTGCCACCACATTTCGTTGCCCTGCTGAAGTCACCTGCCTGGACAGAGGTGCAGTTTGCGGACTGGCAGCCCCCTGATAACCGTCTTTGCGGTGGGCACCTGCTGAGGCCTGCAGGAAGTAGCGTTATCACCATGCCACGGAGCCCCTTCTGTTGGCTACTGCGGAGCACGGACGGGCTGTGCTTGAGGTGAGCAGGGACCCTTGGGGAGGACATTGCTCCCACAGATGGAGACTCCTGATGCAGGTGGCACAGCCTGTCTCAGCAGCCCCAGAAACAATGAAAGTTGGGTGCTGGGGGAGGCCTTCTGCGGCTATGAGGTCAGGGTGCTTGTGAGAGCCTCCTCAGCAAACAACAGAGGCAATATCGGTGGTCTGGTTGGGGGCACAGGGGGCCTCCTGATGCCAGGTTCACTCAGCAGCTGCCACTGGCTTCACGGGGCTACGGCCCGCCATACACTGGGTGTCTTTGGCCCTACTGTGTTCAGCTGGCCTGGGGCCCTGAGAAGCCCTGAAGTGATGGGCAACCTAGGCGAGACGTCCGGGTCCAGATGGGGCCAAAAACAGGTCACCTTGATTTCTGATGGGTGAGACAGCGCCTGGTTAGTGGCTGAAGAGGCACTGTCTTGTGGTGCTTGCAGTGAGGAGAGTAGGTGGCCCTGGTCAACAAGTGCCGTCCTTGTCCTCGCCTTCACATGGAAGGCCCATTACCGTTAGGTCCTCCCCAGGGCTGACAGGCCTGGGGGTGCCCTGTGGGGTAGCTGGCTGCGGTCTGACTGCCTTGAAGGTGGATTAAGCTGGCCCATCATCATCCTGAGGTTGCCAGTGGTTATCCTGTGGACCCCGATAATGGAGGCTAGACTCGCATTGGCCTCATGGGCCCCCCTGCTGGGCGTGCAAGGGCTGATGGCACACAGTTGATGGCCAGAAGGAGTGACTTGGTGTATACTCTCTTCCAAAGTAGAGGAGCCGCGGGGGCAAGTCAGCTGCTGGTGGCTGCTTGTGACCCTTAGACTGCAGGAATGTCACATGTCAAACCCCCCTGCACATTTTCGGGCGACAAGATTAGGTGTCAAATTGGAACATTAGAACTGCGTGGATATGAATTTAGGGATTCCTTGCATTTGGATGGCCAGTTGAGAGTTTTATGCTGTGTTGTTCATTTTTCATCCTTCCAAGATGGAGAAGGACAGGTCCCAGAGACAACAACAGGGAAATACTATTACGCAATATGCTACATCTCGTCAGGCCACCCATAGAATCACTTGTTCAGATCACTTTTCTACACCGGAGCACTCACTGGAGCGTCAGGAGGAACCTTCCAGTGCTGCACTGTTGGAGGCAATACAGGGGTAGAGGGCACCTCTGGGGTGTCCATAGAGGTTAACCTACCTGTAACCGGACGTCTCCGGACGCCGGTTCTCATGACATTGTGCCGAACGCCATTAAGGGGGCCCGACACACTCCTGAGGGACGCAAGCCTGTGACGTCAGACGCCTTCGGCGTCTGGACGACAACCGAAAGAAAAGACGGACCAAAGGGAGATAGAGAGGAGGAGACGGAAGTAGACGCTCGACGAACGCAGCCGGAGGAAAAGGAAACCCGGACGCCGAGGACGGAGAGGAAGGACCCCGTCGAAGGAGCAGAGACCCCGAGAGAGAGAGAAAAGCCCTGGGGCACTCCCGCCCCCGTCGGAGAGAAGCCGGGAGACTGCCAAAGTGCCGGCCGCGTCCCCGGAGGGGCGTGGCCACCTCAGGTACGTTCGTACCACAGCTGGGGGTTTGCGAGAGAGTGGTTATTAGGAATAGGGGGGGATAAGGGAAAGAAAGGGAGGTCCTGCAGGGAAGGGGAGACCATATGACAGAGAGCCCTAAAGTGAACCTAACCTCACAAGGAAACCAACCGCCAGAGGATTCCTACATAGAAGGGAAAGTCTGAGAACACCTATAGGGGGAACCACAAACTAAAATACAGTTAAACCCTCACTTCCTTTCACTTATACCTATTTCCCCCACCACCCTACTAACCCTATATACTTACCTCATATATATATCCCACTTACCTGTTTTGTTATCCTTATTTCTATTTCTTTGGAGAGCCTGGCCCACTGACGTAGAGGAAGATCGGAGACCTTCCCAAAGCTGGACCTGGTCACTTATGGACTATCATCAAAACCCTGAAAGAGAAGGAAAAAGGGGACTTTTGTTAATTATTTTGGGACTGCAAGTACGTTAACCTTGTGAACAAGAAACAGGGAAAAAGAAAAGCCATCCTTAAAACCAAAGCACGAATAAATTAGATAAATCCCCCACCTTCTGCGCCTGTTATATTATTCCAATATCCCTTTTTATTGCTTCGGGATAAAGAACCCATTACAGTGGTGTCAGAAGTGGGATATTGGAACAACTACAGGTAACCAAAGACGATGGAGGGCACACCCACCCTATCAGAGATGATGCAGCAGCTAGCCGCAGGGCAGAGACATCTGCAAGTAGTGTGGGAAGAGCAACAGAAGGAGGCTAAAGTGGAAAGGGAGGCCCTACAAAGCGCTCTTAAAAGTCAGGCCACTATCATGGCCAACAATCAGTTGGTCCATGAGACTGCAATCAAAAACCTCACGGACACTATTGCCGCCACCCGGGTGCATCCGAACGTACCCAGTTCGGTCCTGCAGCGATATCAGGAAGGCGAAGACCCGGATGCCTTTTTCACGAATTTCGAGCGGGTTGCTACTTCCGCCACCTGGCCCCAGGATAGGTGGGGCCAATACATCGCCCCATTATTGACAGGAACTCTCCAAGCGGCTTATCAAGCGGTAAACCCAGGTGGAACGACGCCCTATCAGGATATTAAGAAGAGTATCCTAGAGCGGGTGGGGTTTGATACAGAACATTATCGGGTCCGGTTTAGGAAAGCCAAATGGGGACCCTCCGAGAATCCCCGGGCCCTATATTTTCGAATTAAGGACTTAGGACTCAAATGGCTAGGTCCCATTGGAACCAATAGGGAGGATATCATTGAGGTTGTTCTCTTGGAACAATATCTAGATGCCCTACCTACCAATACCTGTAATTGGATCAAGCAACACCCAAGTCCAGATACTAACACCACTATTGAATTAGCCTGTGCCTTTCACCGCTCCCTCGAGTTCAAAATCCCTCCTGTACGGCCAACACTTAACCCCATCCGACAGAACCTCGGGCCCTCCCCAGGGCGAAAACCAACCGAGGATCCGGGAAAATTGCGAGGACCAGAAAGACCCTATATGCAACAACCACAGTGTTTTAGCTGTGGAGAGTGGGGACATATCGCCCGGGTTTGCCCGCTGAAAACGGAAAAATCAGAACCAATGGAAATAGGAGTCACTAGGGGGAGAGTCTTCTATACAGGGGGAAAGGAAACCCGATACAAGAAGAGACTTGTTATCAATGGAAGAACCACAGTGGCGCTCATCGACTCAGGTTGCAGTCAATCTGTAATTCGTGCGGATTTATTGGAAAAAAACCCTTTTGCTTCAGGATTTACGGTATCCATATGTTGTATTCATGGAGATACGAGAGAATACCCCCTAATCTGGACAACCTTGTCCTGGGACGGAAGAGAAGTCCCCATAAGGATGGGGGTGGTGGAACGACTAGTCGAAGAAGCTATCATAGGAACCGACTTCCCTGACTTTTTGGAACTTCTTGACAGTACAAAAGACTCTGAAGACATGAGTACATGGTGGGAAAGCGCTCCTTTTTCTAGTACGCCTTTAACACCACCGGTGGTTAGATACCGACCCTCCCGAAAAGAAAAAAGAGAAACCCGAAAAGTCTATGCACAAGGAAACATGAGTACAAATATGGTAATTACAAAGGTCCTTACTCTTACTGACCTTCCTCCATTCCGTAGTTGTCAAAGAGAAGATCCGAGTTTGATCCATGCCTGGAAAAGTGCCCGACCCCGGAACCCCCAAGACAAAAGCCCTTCTTTTACCATAATCAAAAATCTGTTATACCGTGTCACTGGTAATAACCGAGAAGAAAAGAAGCAGCTATTAGTCCCCGAACCTTATAGACCACAAGTCCTACACCTAGCCCATAGCCAGCCGGGGGGGGGTCACTACGGCAGGGAGAAAACAGAAGAATATCTGTTGAGGAAGTTTTACTGGCCAGGGGTCTTTTCACAGATTAGGAGGTTCTGTCAACAATGTCCTAAATGCCAAATGATTGATCCTGGTCCCAAAAGAAGAGCTCCCTTGCAACCGTTGCCCATTATAGACATCCCTTTTTCAAGAATAGGAATGGACATTGTAGGTCCTCTCCTACCTTCTTCTAGAGGATACCGTTATATACTAGTATTGGTAGACTACGCCACCAGATACCCAGAAGCCATCCCACTCAGCAGTATTAACTCCAAGAGCGTAGCCCATGCAATGATAGGGTTCTTCTCCCGAATAGGCTTTCCCCGAGAAATCTTAACAGACCAAGGTACCCAGTTCATGTCCAACTTGATGTCACAAATATGTCAACTTCTGGGGATCAAACAGTTACGGACAGCAGTTTATCATCCTCAAACGGATGGTTTGGTAGAAAGGTATAACCGCACTCTGAAAACTCTCCTAAAGAAATCTATTTCAGAGACAGGTAAGGATTGGGATAGAAAGCTCCCCTTAGTGTTATACGCTATCAGGACCCATGAGCAAGCATCCACGGGCCATAGTCCATTTGAATTATTGTTCGGACGACAGCCCAGGACCTTGTTAGATATGGCTGCAGAGTTATGGGAGGAGGAGGATGGAGAAAAATCCCTCTTAGAGTATACCCAGGAGTTAAAAAACCAACATCCAAACTGTGTGGGAAAATGTAAGGGAACATATGGAGAAGGCTCAAGAAAAACAGAAGAGATATTACGACAGGAATACCACATTAAGGACCTTTACCCTAGGTGATAAGGTGTTAGTGCTTCTCCCCAGTTCAGACAACAAGTTGCTGGCAAAGTGGCAGGGACCCTATAAAGTGATAGGGGTAGTAACACCCGTGACCTATAAGGTCCAGCTCACAGATAGTTCCAACCGGTCACAGATCTTTCATGTCAATCTATTAAAAAAATGGGAAGAGCCGCAGGGAGAACCAACCAGGGGATGCCTAGTTAACACCATTAAAGAACTGGAGATAGGGTGGTGTCCCACTGAGCATCCTAGCGGAACCGAGGTGCCTCCCATAAGTAGCGAAATCTCGATCCAACAGAGTGAGCAATTAGCCCAGCTCCTCCATGATCATGCCCATGTGTTCTCCTCGATACCTGGCAAGACCAAGCTGGTACATCATCAAATCATAACCCCACCTGGCAAGGTCATACGCCTACGGCCATATCGTATCCCTGAAGCTAGAAAGATCCTGGTAGAAAACGAAATAGAACAAATGTTAGACCTAGGCGTTATAGAGCCTTCCCAGAGTCCCTGGTGTTCACCGGTGGTATTAGTGCCAAAGCCAGATGGGTCTATACGTTTCTGTATTGACTTTAGACAAGTCAATTCTATATCCCAGTTTGACACATATCCCCTTCCAAGGGTGGACGAACTCTTAGAGAAGTTGGGAAAAGCTAAGTACATGTCTACACTCGACTTGACCAAAGGCTACTGGCAGATTCCCTTGACGCCAGAAGATAAAGAGAAAACGGCCTTCGCTACTCCCTCTGGGTTATACCATTTTAATGTTCTCCCTTTCGGGTTACATGGGGCACCCGCCACCTTCCAGCGTCTCATCAACACCATTCTACGACCTCATACCAGGTACGCTGCCGCGTATCTGGATGATATCGTTATCCACAGCGAGACTTGGGAGGACCACTTGACACATTTAAACAAAATCTTTACAGCGTTACGAGGGGCCGGATTAACAGCCAACGCCTCCAAAAGCCAGTTGGCATTCAATGAGATCTCTTATCTAGGATATCATATAGGGAAAGGTATACTTAGACCACAAATGAACAAAGTTGAAGCCATCCTACGGATAGAAACACCCACAACGAAAAAGGAGGTCCGGTCATTCTTAGGCTTGGTAGGCTATTATCGAAGATTTATACCCCATTATTCCACCGTGGCCGCCCCCCTAACCGATCTCCTGAGGAAAGGACAGCCAAAAAATATCACGAATTTAAACCCAGTACAGTCCCATAGTTACCATACCCTACAAAGGTATCTCACTACCCAACCAATTTTAAAATGTCCTGACTTCACTATCCCCTTTCACCTCCAAACGGATGCCTATGACGTGGGTCTGGGGGCCGTACTCTTTCAGAAAGACGAGAGAGATATTAGTCACCCCGTGGTCTTTATTAGCCGTAAACTTTTTCCCAGGGAGAGAAACTATCCCATTATTGAACGAGAATGTCTCGCCATCAGGTGGGCACTTGAGAGCCTCCAATATTACCTCCTAGGAAGATCCTTTCTATTATATACGGATCACGCTCCCCTCACCTGGCTCTCGAGATATAAGAATACTAACAGCTGCATATTGAGATGGTTTATGGAGCTTCAACCTTTCTCCTTCCAGGTTTGCCATCTCCCTGGTGATCTTATGGGACAGGCTGACTATTTGTCCCGGTTCCCGGGACCTTTGGGTCTCGAACAGCCCCATTCATGGGAGGGGATGTGTAACCGGACGTCTCCGGACGCCGGTTCTCATGACATTGTGCCGAACGCCATTAAGGGGGCCCGACACACTCCTGAGGGACGCAAGCCTGTGACGTCAGACGCCTTTGGCGTCTGGACGACAACCGAAAGAAAAGACGGACCAAAGGGAGATAGAGAGGAGGAGACGGAAGTAGACGCTCGACGAACGCAGCCGGAGGAAAAGGAAACCCGGACGCCGAGGACGGAGAGGAAGGACCCCGTCGAAGGAGCAGAGACCCCGAGAGAGAGAGAAAAGCCCTGGGGCACTCCCGCCCCCGTCGGAGAGAAGCCGGGAGACTGCCAAAGTGCCGGCCGCGTCCCCGGAGGGGCGTGGCCACCTCAGGTACGTTCGTACCACAGCTGGGGGTTTGCGAGAGGGTGGTTATTAGGAATAGGGGGGGATAAGGGAAAGAAAGGGAGGTCCTGCAGGGAAGGGGAGACCATATGACAGAGAGCCCTAAAGTGAACCTAACCTCACAAGGAAACCAACCGCCAGAGGATTCCTACATAGAAGGGAAAGTCTGAGAACACCTATAGGGGGAACCACAAACTAAAAGACAGTTAAACCCTCACTTCCTTTCACTTATACCTATTTCCCCCACCACCCTACTAACCCTATATACTTACCTCATATATATATCCCACTTACCTGTTTTGTTATCCTTATTTCTATTTATTTGGAGAGCCTGGCCCACTGACGTAGAGGAAGATTGGAGACCTTCCCAAAGCTGGACCTGGTCACTTATGGACTATCATAAAAACCCTGAAAGAGAAGGAAAAAGGGGACTTTTGTTAATTATTTTGGGACTGCAAGTACGTTATCCTTGTGAACAAGAAACAGGGAAAAAGAAAAGCCATCCTTAAAACCAAAGCACGAATAAATTAGATAAATCCCCCACCTTCTGCGCCTGTTATATTATTCCAATATCCCTTTTTATTGCTTCGGGATAAAGAACCCATTACACTACCGAAGGTGGACCTCCATAAAGTAGCGGACAAAGTTGAGGATGCTGAAACCAACATTACTACCCTGCAGACTGAAGTGAAGCAACATGAACAACTGGTCCCCAAGTTGCAAACCATCTCCAATACTCTGGAACACACAGTCGAGGATGCCGAGGGGTGTTCACAAAGAATTAATGTGCAGCTGCTAGGCTTCCTTGAACAGGTGGAGGGCCAATCGGTTGTGTGCTTCCTGGACCATTGGGTGAGACATATGTTGTGCCCTAAAGACTTGCTGATTTGTTTGTTATTGAAAGAGCTCATAGGGCATTGGTGCCAGTCCCGCCACTAGGGGCCCCTCTAGGAGCACTTGTTGCCGGAATGTTGAATTATAGGGAGAGATGTGCAAACCTGAGAACAGTTAGGGAAGCTCCCATCCCACAGTTCGAAAATTGCAATATAACAATATACCCTGATTACACCCTTAGGGTACAGGAAAGGCGCAAGTCATTCCTCAAGGTTAAGAGGAAATTGTGTACCATGAGCCTCTGGAACATGCTGTTATATCCAGCCAGACTCTGTGTCATTGAATTAATAAGGTCCCACTTCCTCTAAATGCCTAGAAGATGTTTAGTTCTGGCTGGACATGTTGGGTGCTTGCTCCACTCGCAAGTTGAGTGACTCAGATCCCTTTCAATCCTAGACTGACCATGGAAGGCGCAAGAGTCTTAGACAACAGAATGGTTCTAGGTTCCCAAACGGAGGTACTCATTTGTGACGGCGGTACGATGGTTGGTACAGATCCTGGTATGCAGCAGCTACAAAGGATGCCGGGGAGTGGGGCTGTGCAGGAAGATGGGACACAGTAGCACAGTCTGAAGACAGTGACATTGTAGAGGATACAATTCCACATTGATGTGTTGAAGGGGAACACTGACTTTTTCTCTCCTTTATGTCTGAGTGTGTGGGGGCTGTCTAGCGGAATTACTTCAAACATTGTGGGAGTTGCTGTAAGATAAGTGTTTTGCTTAACCGCAGACTAAGAGGAGATACACAAATACTGAAAGGAATTTCTGATATGCAACACTCGCAGTCCGAGAAATGCATGTATTAAGGCACTGTGCAAGGCTTGACTGAGGAGGTCAATTATGTATAACAGGAGTGCATATTTTAAGATAATCACATCAGTGAAATAAAAGTGTTTTGCTTCTACTTCAGACTGAGAAAAAAACACGAATAAAAGGAATTCCAACAATGCAAAGCTCTTAGTCTGAGTAATAAATTTATTAAAGCACAGTTTAACGTTCGAATAGAGGAATCATGTAGGTCAAATGCAGCAACACGAATACACCTCAAGTAGACTAATTATGATCATAGAAACAAACAATGAAAATACGCTACTTTCATCATGGATTATATATCTGCATATACAATGATTATATATTCATGCACAATGCAAAGCTAAAAATAAGAATTAAAAGTAATGCTTCTCCATGGGGCTCGTTTTCTTCATCTCTTTGCCAGCAACATGCCGTGAACCCAGTCGACCATGAAGAGAGAACTACCCACCATGGCATTGACAGCGGGGCAAAGGAGTCCCTTTCCTTACCCGAGTTCAATATTCACAGATGTCTAGCTGCCTCCTCTTATATACTATAAACAAGCTGGAGAGGAGAATTCTAGAAATCCCCCCTCCCTTTCAATAAGTTGTTGTTCAAGCACTGGCCGTGCCAGTCCGTAATGAAAGAGCACGTTAGAGATTTGGCCATATCCCAAGGTGCGCTCCCAAGACGAGCTGTTCCCTGACGTACCATAAACATTCTCCTCTTGTACATCTTATCATCTGTGCTGATCACTCCCCCATGTTTTGTACCTGCCCTTGGTGAGAAAGAGCACCAAGAGTGAAAACATGAGCGAAAAACATGTTGCATAAGTTTGTGCGTGGAAAAATACCTGCATCACCAATATGACAGTGTTTGCAGCTAAGATAAGCACAAAATGGAGTCAGTGGTCAAGATGGCGCAGTGGTTAATTGCAAATGTCATTACACTCCACCCTTTGACCAATGACTCTCATAATACAGGTCTAAAATCAACTCTTTTTGGTCTAAACATTGCAAGCAAATTGGGTATGCATTGTACACAGCAACACAAAGTTATAAATATAGAAATTACCACGAGTATCCCACCCAAGACATTGCGTAATTGTCCGAAATTGGACAACCACTGGAACAACCAATCCCACCCCCTTTATCTACATCTTGTTTTACTCCTTTCACCAATTCATGTAAAGTGTCAATATGGGATTGGACGGATTTAGAGTGGTCTGAAGGCAACACATGCCTTAAAATTCAGAGCACCCGTGATCATGCTTTAATAGAAAGTAATCTATAGCAGCCCTATTTTGCAATGCAGCTTTCCTAGCACCATGTATGTCTAGCAGAAATTCAGATAAAGCAATAAAAAAAAAAGTGTGATTAATATTTGTAACCATTAAGCATGCCAACTTATTGAACATTCAGATATTAAAAACAGCTAAACCTGGCACGTCTACAATAGAAAGACTCAAACTCATATACTTTGATTTGGATAATAATTGAATGTCCGAATCGCAGTCCTCACTCAATTGAACTGCGTCCCTAGGATAACAAGTATGTACAGACTTCAATGGAAACATCACGAGTCCTAATCGTGTAAAAGTAAACGGTCCACTGGTGATATTAGTCGGAATGTAGGTGAAGGTGATTTTTCCACACAAGAAGAGCCAACCTACTGGTAGTTTAACATGTTTGATGTGACTGGCAGCAGTCACCAGGTGATGACAAGCCATGTGGTTGGTTATGTTTTTGCAATGTTGATCCGTTCGGTAAAAACACAAAGTTTGATTTTCCCATGGGATCTTTTGAGAAGACCCTGTTGTGCCCTCTATGCGTAATTGAACACATTTTCCAATGGTACAAGGATTGCAATACATCTGACAACAGACATAGCCTGTGGTGATATTGTATACAATTATCTGAGTGAAATTGTCCCACTTCTCATTTGTTGCTTCTTGTCAGCTCCTACAATACTCGTAGGGGACTAAAATGAGATTTCATGTCATGTTCTTCAACATCTCCATCCTTGTTGGTGGCATTAAAAATACGCAATAGGACACTTGCAGGTGTAGGTATTGCAATCAAACAGGTTGATAGAACATCCACGGTACTCTGCATGGCTCCCATGCAGAAGTCTGTTCTGTTGGGCACAACTCGTGCCAGGTGGGTCAAAATATTTTCAGTTAAGTGCAGCAGAGGTGTTGCTTGATGTGGTCGATAATCAGGTTAGAGTTGGGGGGTTTGGCTCCCCACACATACACGACCGAAAGGAGACCACACAGCACACTCAGAACGTAGGCACATTGTAGTATGATCTGCAAAAGAGACAAGTATGATCATTCTCGCAAATACCATTTGTCAGCTGGGATGTACTCCCATATTTTATTTCCTGGTATCATGATTAGGAGAACATTATCTTGGCCCTTAGCTATAATTTCAGCTGGTTCAGGAGTATGATTTGGGGATTCTACCCACACTTTAGCACCAGGATTTTTGTCATTTGAACCGAAACCTCCCTCCCCACATACTGTAAGAAGGGATGGGGCAGACCTCTTTTTCACTATTCCTCCATACACTGGGATTATTACAATTTAAATGATCCTATCTCCAGATTTTATCATCAAGTCAGTGTCTCCAATATTCAGAAGAATAGTTTTGATTTCTCCTTGGTAGTCTGTATCAATCACTACCCCCAAGACCTCAATACCTTTGAGTACTAACCCATATCTGGGAGCAATCAATCCAAAATGCTCCAGGGGAATCTGTTTTCCAACAGCCGTTTCATAGGGTGCCATGTCTCTCGGTTTCAATGTGGACGCTTTCAAAGCATGTATGTCAAGACCTGCAGATTCTGGTGTGGTTCTTTAAGGAGCTAAGCGTCTAGGTTTTATTTCCCAGTACATGATGGTGTTGGTGGCCACATGGGGTTGTGTCTGCAATGCGGGGGTTAAACTCTTAGCTGCTGGGCCTTTCCCCCCCCCCACTGCTGAGCCCTTTCTTAGCTATTTGGGGTAGTTCATGCTTAGGCCTTCATAACTTTTTGTCCACATAAGCTATCCACGCCAAATTTGCGTCCTTTTTTTACAACATCCTAGGGTTTCTAAAGGTACCCGGAGTTTCTGGGTTCCCCTGGAGGAGACCAAGAAATTAATTTTTTATTTTTTTAAATGGGAAAAAAGGGCTGCTGAAGGTGGCTTGTGGTTTTTCCCCTGAAAACGGCACCAACAAAGGGTTTGCGGTGCTAAAATCACCAACTTCCAAGCTTTCAGGAACAGGCAGAAAAACACATTTTTCAACACAATTTTGGCATTTTATTGGGACATACTTCATTTTTACTATTTTTGGAGCTTTCAGCCTTCTTCCAGTTAGTGACAGGAATGGGTGTGAAAAGTAGACAAAATTCTGAATTCAGCTAGGGGTCATTTATATAGATCCTACAAGGTTTTCCTACAGAAAATAACAGGTGAAATAAAACAAAATGAATTTGAGCTGAAAACAACAGCCATTTATCTTTATGTTTTACTCTGTAACTTTTTCCTGCATTGTCAGATTTTTTCAAGCAATATACCGTAAGGTATGCTGGACTCTTCTGGTTGTGGGGATATATAGGGCTTGTAGGTTCATCAAGAACCCTAGGTACCCAGAGCCAATAAATGAGCTGCACCTTGCAATAGGTTTTCATTCTATACCGGGTATACAGCAATTCATTTGCTGGAATATAAAGAGTGAGAAATAGGTATCAAGAAAACCTTTGTATTTCCAAAATGGGTACAAGATAAGGTGTTGAGAAGCAGTGGTTATTTGTACATCTCTGAATTCTGGGGTGCCCATAGTAGCATGTGAATTACAGGGCATTTCTCAACTAGACGTCTTTTTTTACACACTGTTTTACATTTGGAAGTAATAAAAGTAGAGAAAGACAAGGGGCAATAACACTTGTTTTGCTATTCTGTGTACCCCCAAGTCTCCCGATAAAAATGGTACCTCACTTGTGTAAGTAGGCCTAGTGCCCGCGACAGGAAATGCCCCAAAACACAACGTGGACACATTACATTTTCCAAAAGAAATCAGAGCTGTTTTTTTACAAAGTTCCTAGCTGTAGCTCAGCCGCCACCTAGAGAAACCTACCAAACCTGTGCATTTTTTAAAACTAGACACCTAGGGGAATCCAAGATGGGGTGACTTGTGGGGCTCTCACCAGGTTCTGTTACCCAGAATCCTTTGCAAACCTCAAAAGTTGGTAAAAAAAACACTTTTTTTTCACTTTTCGGTGACAGAAACTTCTGGAATCTGAGAGGAGCCACAAATTTTCTCCTACCCAGCGTTCCCCCAAGCCTCCCGATAAAAATGGTACCTCACTTGTGTGGGTAGGCCTAGTGCCTGTGACAGGAAATGCCCCAAAATACAACGTGGACACATCACATTTTCCAAAAGAAATCAGAGCTGTTTTTTACAAAGTGCCTAGCTGTGGATTTTGGCCTGTAGCTCAGCCGCCACCTAGGGAAACCTACCAAACCTGTGCATTTTTTATAACTAGACACCTAGGGGAATCCAAGATGGGGTGACTTGTGGGGCTCTCACCAGGTTATGTTACCCACAATCCTTTGCAAACCTCAAACATTGGCAAAAAAACACTTTTTTCTCACATTTCAGTGACAGAAACGTCTGGAATCTGAGAGGAGCCACAAATTTCCTCCTACCCAGCGTTCCCCCAAGTCTCCGGATAAAAATGTTACCTCACTTGTGTGGGTAGGCCTAGTACCCGCGACAGGAAATGCCCCAAAACACAACATGGACATATCACATTTTCCAAAAGAAATCAGAGCTGTTTTTTACAAAGTGCCTAGCTGTGGATTTTGGCCTGTAGCTCAGCAGCCACCTAAGGAAACCTACCAAACCTGTGCATTTTTTAAAACTAGACACCTAGGGGAATCCAAGATGAGGTGACTTGTGGGGCTTTCACCAGGTTCTGTTACCCAGAATCCTTTGCAAACCTCAAAAGTTGGCAAAAAAACAATTTTTCCCACATTTTGGTGACAGAAACTTCTGGAATCTGAGAGGAGCCACACATTTCCTCTTAACCAGCGTTCCCCCAAGCCTCCCGATAAAAATGGTACCTCACTTGTGTGGGTAGGCCTAGTACCCGCGACAGGAAATGCCCCAAAACACAACGTGGACACATCACATTTTCCAAAAGAAATCAGAGCTGTTTTTTACAAAGTGCCTACCTGTGGATTTTGGCCTGTAGCTCAACTGCCACCTAGGGAAACCTACCAAACCTGTGCATTTTTTAAAACTAGACACCTAGGGGAATCCAATATGTGGTGACATGTGGGGCTTTCACCAGGTTCTGTTACCCAGAATTCTTTTGCAAACCTCAAAAGTTGGTAAAAAAAACACACATTTTTTCACTTTTCGGTGACAGAAACTTCTGGAATCTGAGAGGAGCCACAAATTTCCTCCTACCCAGCGTTCCCCCAAGTCTCCGATAAAAATGGTACCTCACTTGTGTGAGTTGGCCTAGTGCCCGCAACAGGAAATGCCCCAAAACACAACGTGGACACATCACATTTTCCAAAAGAAATCAGAGCTGTTTTTTACAAAGTGCCTAGCTGTGGAATTTGGCCTGTAACTCAGCCGCCACCTAAGGAAACCTACCAAACCTGTGCATTTTTCATAACTAGACACCTAGTGGAATCCAACATGAGGTGACTTGTGGGGCTCTCACCAGGTTATGTTACCCAGAATCCCTTGCAAACCTCAAAAGTTGGCAAAAAACCTATTTTTTTCTCACATTTTGGTGACAGAAACTTCTGGAATCTGCGAGGAGCCACAAATTTTCTCCTGCCCAGCGTTCCCCCAAGTCTCCTGATAAAAATGGTACCTCACTTGTGTGAGTAGGCCTAGTGCCCGCGACAGGAAATGCCCCAAAACACAACGTGGACACATTACATTTTCCAAAAGAAATCAGAGGTGTTTTTTACAAAGTTCCTAGCTGTAGCTCAGCCGCCACCTAGAGAAACCTACCAAACCTGTGCATTTTTTAAAACTAGACACCTAGGGGAATCCAAGATGGGGTGACTTGTGGGGCTCTCACCAGGTTCTGTTACCCAGAATCCTTTGCAAACCTCAAAAGTTGGTAAAAAAAACACTTTTTTTTACTTTTCGGTGACAGAAACTTCTGGAATCTGAGAGGAGCCACAAATTTCCTCCTACCCAGCGTTCCCCCAAGTCTCTCGAAAAAAATGGTACCTCACTTGTGTGTGTAGGCCTAGTGCCCGCAACAGGAATGGATCACACAAGGGTCAATGGTGGTCCTTGCATGAGGGCTACTGTTAACCCTGGAGTGCTCCATTCCTGACGCAGGCACTAGGTGCAGACACACAAGCAGGGTTGTGTTTTTATCAGGACAAGTGGAGAAACACTAGGTGGTAGGAATTTTGAGGATCCCTGCACATTCCTGTAGTTTCTGTGATAAAAAAAGAAGGAAAAATAGTGGTTTTAATCAACGTTTCACATTTGCAGGGTATTCTGGCTAAGAAAACTTTGTGAAATCCAAACACGCCACAATTATGTGGGCTGCCTTGGGTGTCTAGTTTTCAGAAATGTCTGCGTTTGGTAGGTTTCCCTATATGGCTGCCGAGCCCAGGATCAAATACTTAGGTGACTGTCTTAAAAAACGAGGCTGTTTTGTGGCAGGTAATTTTAATGTCTCCACAATCCGTTTTGGGTACTTCCCTGTTGTGGTCACTTGCCCACTCACTAAAGTGAAGCTGTTTTTCACTGGAGACTTAGTGGAACGCCTAGTGGTAGAAAAAT
Organism: Pleurodeles waltl; assembly: GCF_031143425.1. Taxonomy (NCBI): domain Eukaryota; kingdom Metazoa; phylum Chordata; class Amphibia; order Caudata; family Salamandridae; genus Pleurodeles; species Pleurodeles waltl. The sequence goes on along the minus strand of NC_090450.1, from coordinate 530,201,525 downwards.
TGTGGCTCCCTGCAGATCCCTGGACTTCTGCTCATTGGAATGCAAGGCAAATGTCTTTTTTAAGCACATTTTGTGATTTCAAGGGGATTCTGGGTGAAGGAAAACTGGTGAGAGCCACGCAAGTCCTGCACCCTTGGGCTCCCCTGGTACTAGTTTGTTAAAGTTAACCCACCACTCACACTGGTTGGTTTTAGCACCTCCAGAAATTATGTTTTCAAAGCATGAATACTTTTCAAAGTATCTGAATATTGAAACCAAGCCTTCTGAAGGTGGGCCATAAAGCCGCGTCCAGGCACCAACCTGTTTATTGTCCATTCACATGCCATTCACGCACAACAAACAACCCTTTCATACCACCGGCTACAGGCCCAATCCAACCAAACACTGCACTCACATTAACTTAACGCTGCCAGACAAGGGCCCATCACATTCACACGCCACATAACGGAATAAGATTGACTACATTTTACACACCTGTCAAGTAACTGCCTCCTTCTTCCTGAACATTACCAAATGCATGCGTAACAAACCTTTACTAATGACTCCTGTGACAGCCACCTGAGGCTCAGGAAGACATGTTTTTCATGCGCCTTTAACGCACTCACTGTGCTAAATACAACTCCTTCCAGTTTGTGGATGCAAGTTGGGGGTGTCCGAGTATGCCGTACAAAGCGATTCCTCGAATTGAGTGAGCATATATACCTTTGAGACTAAGGGAGACATGCTGGGGATTTCTCATGATGTTCCCTAAAGAGAAGGTCATAGGCTATGAAAAGGGTAGTGTTTGGCACACAGGGAAGTCCATGAGAACGTAGCATATGTCCCAGCCAACATTATGTGCAGTGATGTGACTGTAATGCACTTATACAGCAAACTGAATATCTACTAAGTTCTGATGGAGGATGAACATGAAAAGCAGGTCAAACACTGACCCATACAACTCATTCTCCTTCAGTGCTGGGATGGCACCAATGGGTTTGAATCCATAGGTATAGATGATGTACATCTGTACTACCTTTACTATCTGCCTTCTACCTGTGCAATATCTCTGTGAAGGCACACCTACCATAAGCTTTCCTTACCCTTTCATGTCTCTGTTCTCATCATAGTCCTGACTAATCCTGTATAATTGGCAAGTGAACCTATACTAGTTTGTGGACAGCATACTTGGCTTGGGGGTTTCCAAGTATGCTGTACAAAGTGATTCCTCGAACTGAGAGAGCATATCTACAGTTGAAAGTAAGGTAGACATGCTGGTGAAGAAAGGGTACTCCGTGACAATCTGGCATATGTTCTGTCCACTGATATATGCAGTAGGGTGGATAAAATGCATGTTAATTGAACCGAACACCTACCCCGTTCTGACGGTGGATTTAGCTCTCAAGCAGTCCAAAAGGAAGTCCATGATGAAGTAGATGAAGTAAAATTCTGAGGCTCCTTGCCTAACGAAGCAGTGGCCCATGGATGTTCAGTATCCATGCACTGCCACTGAAAGGATTACCCAATGGCAGCTCAACCTCAGTCGATTTCCCAGAACTTTGCTTTAGTATGATACAACGTAAAGCAAGTAGGGATACAGAAGCCTGGTTGTGATGGACACTGGGGACAGTAATACCGACTCTCCTGCCGCTTTCCATTCTTCTAGCACACTTTACAGCGACGACATGGACGATCCTTTTTGGGTGTTTTAGGAATGTGATCAGCAAAGTGTCGCTCCTGCAGCCTTGCCACATCCTCCAGAGCATATGAGGTGGAGGCTGCTGCTGCTTCTGTAACAGCAGTGAGGCTTTCAATTACAGACAACTGGAAGTCAAGGAAAGTCATGAGTCTTCCTGTGGTTGTCTGACGGTAAACAACATACGCATTATATGTTGCCATCTGAATCAGGTGGGTAAACAGTTTCTTGTAGCAAGTGCAAGTTTTACGACACGCATTGGATGGTTGAAGAACCTGGTCGTTCTTGTCCACTTCGCCCATGTTCTTATTGTAATCAAGTATACAGATGGACTTGTGGACTTCGGCCATCTGACCCCAAACCTTGATGGGGGAAGTGCTCTCATCATGAATTGTAGTGAGCACGTATACATCACGCCTATCCAAGAACTTGACTGCGAGCAGTTCATTAGAACGGAATGCAGTACTCTCTGATTTCTGGAGCTTCTTGCAAACAAGCTCCTGCGGGAATCCTTTACGGTTACAATGTACTGTACCGCAGGCCACAGTGCCAGCTTTGTAGAGCTCATTGAACAGCTCTAGAAATTGTCCACATAAAGGTTATAACCTTTGTGAAGAAGTGGCTGAACAAGTTCCCATACAATCTTACCTGTGACCCCTAATGCGGGAGGGCAACCTACAGGGTTTAGGGTAGAATCCTTCCCTGTATACACTCTCAAGCTGTACACATAGCCAGAAGAGCTCTCACACAGCATGTACAGCTTTATGCCATAGCGAGCTCTTTTGCTCGCAATGTACTGTCTGAAAAGCAGCCGTCCTTTGTACAGGATCAAGGACTCATCGACTGCTATATTCTTTCCAGGAATATAGATCTCTGGAAACCTGGCAGACAAATGTTCCACGACAGGCCGAATTTTGAACAACCTGTCATGGTCTGGATGGTCCCGGGGCAATGCAGCAGAATTGTCATTGAAATGTAGCATGCGCTGCAGTAGCAAAAAACGATCTCTGCTCATGTATGGTGCGAAGATGGGAGTTACCCAAACCGTACGAGTCGTCCAGTAGGACTGCAAGGTGGGTTTCTGCACTAACCCCATTTTGAGCGTAAGTCCTAAAAATATCTTCAACTCCACCAGCGAAGTGGGAGTCCACTGGCGTGCCCTAGAACGGGGCCCTAGAGTGCCTCCACGCTCCCTTAGAAATTGGTCTGCACGCAGATTTGTTTTCTGCACAATTTTCTGAAGGAAGTCAACATCCAAAAATAGGTGGATGTAGTCGACTGGCAAAAAGTTAGCTGCATCGACTTTACATCCAGTGTCACCAGTAAAATGTGGAATTTGGGGCTGAACTAAACAAGGGGGCTGCCAAGAGAGCACTCTCTCCATGCTTGCGGCCGCATGCACCTGCTCTCTGGGTTCGGCTAGCCCAATGTTGTCCCACTGCATAGAATGTGCTTGCGAAGGGACAGCTAGGCTGTCGTCATTGTCTCCTTCATACTCACTGGAAGAGGTGTCGTCGGATGGGACTATGCCGACTGAGAAATCACTCCCAGATTCGGCCCCATTGCCCTCTCCCTCAGATGCTGTCTCAGTATCTGCTGTCTGTCTCTGAGCCTACATCAGAACTGTCCTCCATAACCCGAGTTAGGGCTTGATCAGCAGTCATCCAACGAGACACCATCTCTGCTACTGGCTAAACTGTCCGTCTAAATTACTAGCCTACGTAGAAGGCAGATAGTCACAAAATTGCTCGTGGGTATGTTTGATGTGTCCAATAGGAAATGTCGTCACCTTACCTTCGCTTCTTCTCAAATTCGGCAGATTCTCTGAAAACACTGAAAAAACCCAAAAATAATGTATTACTTCACCTTACCACATACCCATCATCACAGCTTTTAGTGCTGGTGGCGCCCAGTGCGACAGTCATTTTTGGTGCTCTGCCTCCCATTACCTCCTCTTCTAATTCCCTCAGTACCACCCAGCAAAAGTGCTGCTCATATCTCCATAGTCCCCCTCGCATAACATTTGTTTTAAAGCACAGGTAACGCTTGCCTTTACTAATCCACTCAGCTAAATACATGTAAATGTATATCTTTTGAAGCAGGACAATAAACCATCTGCGCTACTTTATGGCAACTGACATACATATATATATATATATATATATATATACATATATATATATATATATATATATATATCACTTTTATATATGTGTGGTTAGATATCACTTTTCTATATGTGTGGTTTCCCTGGGGGGCCAATTGTGGCTCCCGGAAAGCAACACATGAAAGAGAAAAATAAATAAATTATATATATATATATATATATATATATATATATATATATATATATATATATATATACACATACACACACACACATATATATATATATATACATATATATATATATATATATATACATATATATTTATACATACATATATATTTATACATATATATATATACATATAGAGAGAGAGAGCAAGCAAGACACTAGCTCTCTACATAACTTTTTTTTCATACGTGTACTTTCCCTTGGCAAACCACACATGTATAAAAAAAAACGGCCCCATAGAGGGTCAGCCTAAGGGCTGACCCCTAACAATTTCTATTTTTTTTTTTTTATATTCCCTGGGCGTGCCCAATCGCCCCAAGGGAAAACGAGATTATTTTTTGAGCCCCCAGGGTTGCCCTGTGTTCGGAGGGCCAACCCTGCGATTTTGTTTTTTATTTATCTTTAATTTTGTAAAGTTTTTTAACCTTTTTTTATCTGGGGGGCGCTATCGCTCCCCAAAGCAACCCAAACATAATTATTTTCAAATTAGTGCCCCCACGGGGGAGGCAGCCCATTTACAAGGGGGCTGACCCCCCCCAAAGAAGATCCCTAGTGTCCAGGGGCGTTTCCTGGCCATGGATCGAAGCCGCGCTGCAATCCATGGGCAGGAAACGGTGCCAGGAAGGCATTGATGGAAAAGGGAGAGTTTCCCCTTTCCATCGATGCCTCCCTGGCATTTGGGGTGGCCGTTTTGGCCTTTTTTCCCCACCGGAGTAGGAAGAGGACGCTTACCTGCTCCTCTGCTGCTCCGGTGGTGAAAAATGTAACACAAAGGGGCGGGAGGGGGGTGGGGGGAGACACAGAAGTTGTTCTGCATCTCCTACACAAAAAAAAAATCCTCTGGTGCACCCAAGGATTTTTTAACACCCTCCCTGATGTCGGCTACTGGTCGTGACCCGCACCAGGGAGGTAGTGCGGGCGTCGGCTAGTGGCTGACGCCCGCATTTAATGGGTTAATATTCTCTTCAGGGCAGTTTCAGCATTTATTAGTGGTTTGTTAGTCAGAATCTGGAGGGCTTCATTTAAATGCTCTCTCCAGTTTTTCAAGGTTCCATGTGAAAATATTTGTAATTGGGCTTTCAGCAAGCTGTTCATTCTCTCAATCAGTCCTGAGGGTTGTGGATAATATGAAATGTGATAAATCCACTCAATGTTGTATTGTACACAGTAATCTTGTACCAATTTTCCTTTGAAGTGTAACCCATTGTCTGTCTGGACCTGGAGTGGTACTCCATAATGTAGTATTAACAGGTCCAAAGTTTTGATGGTATTGTGTTGAGTAGCACGTTTACAGGGGACAGCAATCAGGTAACCGGAAAAGGTGTCCACTACTGTGCAAGCATATTGACACCCGCGACTAAGCAGTAGTGGCCCAATGTTATCAATTTTCCATATCTGTCCTGGTAACTTCCCTGTCCCCAATTGACCTTTGACAGTTTGTGGGACAGATCTCTGTTGGGTGTGCTGATAAATATGACATTGTAAAATCACAGTTTTTATCAAATCTAGGGGAATGTGCATCCCTCTAATCTCTGCCCACTTGTAAGTGGCTTTCTTCCTTAGGTGTCCACATTTTGGTGCACCCATTTAGCCATTCCCACCAAGTCAGAGTCCTGTGTTGCGACCTCTGCCTTTGAGATTTTGGCTTTGTCGTCTGCAAAGGAATTGAACCAGCGTTCTAGTGAATCAATGGGACAATGAGCATTTACATGATACACAGTAACTGTACTTTGCTCTAGCATTTCCCAAATTTCTTGCCATAACTCTTCGCCCCACACCTCCTTTGAATGTATGTGCCACGTGGGAAGACAAGTGGCCAACCCATTGGCAGTTGACCAGGAACCAGTATAAATGTGACAAGTCCCAGGTAGCTCCTGCTTTAGAGCCTGATAAACACCATAAAACTCTGCCTATTGACTAATTTTTCCTTCTCTGGTAGTAGTTTACAACGTTTTAGTGACTGGATTATATGACACTGCTTTCCAATGTCTTTCAGCTCCCACATATTTGGCTGAACTATTAGGTGAACCATACTTGCTTCCTATCTTCAGGGGACAAGGATTTAAATGGCTCACCCCATCTCACTGGCGACTCTTTTATTTGTGGTACCTCCTGATCCTCTCCTCATGCTGCACTGAGGATTGCAAAACCTGATCAATCGTGCAGAGGAGCAGTGCCTGCTGGTCCCACTCGAGCCCTGTCCTGTATGCACTATTTCCAACATATGATACTAGCTTCTTGTGCATGTCCTAGGCGGTGTGTTTTAGGTGAACTAATCACCCACCGCATTATCGGAATTTCAGGTCTCAAAACCACATTATGTCCTAAGGTCATTTGCTCAGTATCCACTAGTGCCTAATAACATGTGAGCAACTGTTTCCCAAAGGGAGTGTATCGCTCCCCAGCCTCAGGTAACTTTTTAGTCCAGAACCCCGGGTCACTCTTGTTCTTCCCTGCTTTTGACACATATTCCAATTTACAACATGGGAACAGTCCAGCCCAAACTGCTAGGCCAGGTCCTCCCTGGACCATAAACAAGCATCCTGGGACCGGTTTCAGGGTATCACCTTTCATCGGCCAGGCTAGCTTGAATGCAGTGGCACAGTGAGCAGGGGACCCAGATCCCTGTAAATACTGTTGGGGGAGCCGTAGCATCCAGAATTGTCTGCCGTTCCATGAGAAGCTGAGTTGATCCTGAATTTCAGGAATGAATGGTATAGAAAAGAAAGCATTGGCCATATCAATGGGTGCATACCAGGTCCCTGCATGCTTCTGAATTCTTTCAATCAAAAAGATGGTGTGTAGGACCACAGCTGTCAAACGGAGTGTATGTTTATTCAGCTCGCAGTAATCGACCTTCAATCTATAGCGCCCGTCAGGTCGACGAACGGGCCTCAGGGGATTGTTCCATTCAGTGGTGGTTAGAGTTTTTACACCAGCCTCAATCATTTCTTGGACGGTTTTCCTTATTTCCTCATGCCCTCCTGGAATGCTGCACTGCTTCAAGCGGATTACCTTGGTTGCTGGGGCACCTTCACTGGGGGCATCTTCAAATGACCCAACCTCATGGCTGCCACTGAAATGTATCTCTGTAGGCCTCCACTACAGTATCAACTAATGCTCAAACTTTTTGCACATTTTTGTGTTTCCAGTGTATTTCTAAATCGACATGGGGTCTGTTATCTTTTAGAGCTGAACTTTGTACCGGAGCTTGGCCAGTTTTCTAATCTGATTTAAACCTGTCAACTTTTGCCCAAGTCAGATCTGGATATATGCTTTCATATCTGCGAGTAGACTCCCCTCCGTCCCTGTTCTCGAAAGTTAGCCACTCGCTGTCAAACTCCTCCTCCTCTTTCCCTTGTGAAGAAAAAATATTATCCCTTTCTTTTCCTTCCTCTTGCACCTGTGGCTGGCTTGCTTGTATACCTTTCTGCTACCTTCCTTCCGATCCAAGCCTCTTTTATGGTGCATCTCCCACAAGCTTTTAGTATCTATCCCATCAATCTGCTCCTTGCTGACACGTCCTCCAGTAATGCCATAAACATATCTGTCCTATATACTCTGTTGTTATTTGTGCGACCCTCTGATCTAGAGGCTCTGTCAGGTTTATTCCAGGTTTATTCCAGTCCCCTAATTCACCTAATTCTTTGACCACCTCTAGTACATCTTTCAATGACTGCCCTGTCTGATTAATTAGGAGAGTTATTATTACGTGTTTATAGGCTGGAGGAGCGAGGCATATGATTTTGTTTTGTACTAACACAGAAAGGGGTCCATCTAAAAGATGGTGGGCATTATTCAGGAAAATTGTAGTTTTCATTCCCTCCTCCTCAATTCTCTGCATTGCATCTCTTAAAGTGTACCAGGGTTTGTCATTTAGTGGCCAATTTTGATTCTGTAGGATAATTATAGTTGCACCCCTCAGATGCTAACTGCAGCAGGGTGATTTGTTGTTGACCCTGATAACTTATAAACTGTTCTTGTATTATGTGGTCAATGCTAAGAGTACAAAACTTAGGAGCATCTCCTATATCTAACATTACTCCAGAGGGCTCCCGAGTCAAATAATCGCACCATCCAGGCAAGTTATATTTCTCCAGCCTGCTGCTTGAGTCCATGTATAATATCATTGACTTCTTGCTTGGTGTAATCTTCTAAATAGTACATTTCATTTCCTGCCAGATTCTGTGGGTTGCTCTGTACTTTTCATCTGACTATTGGCTGGACACGAACTACGTGCTGCTCATTCAGCTCACACTGCCCCCCCCCACCTTTTTTAACCTCTTCATCACTGGAATGTGAAAAGTCAGTAGTTTTCTATATGTTACCGTCCCAAAAATCTGGGTCCCAATTTAAAGCAGCGTGGGCAATGGCTAAATGAACCTTTTTCTGATTTATTTGTCCTCTATGTTTACAGAATTTGTTCTGCCCGGCCTTGACAGCTGCTTTCTCCGCCATGGATTGGTAGGTATCAGTCTTATCTTGTAATAACTCATTCTGATAAGACAGCATATTTACAGTATTGTTTGTGTCAACAAGCTGCTTTCCTAATTGCTGATTCTCTTGTTCTAACTGCTTTCATTTCTCATGCATTTTTCTGGAGGCAGACAGCAATATCCAGCCCCTTCTGCCAAGAACAGAAAGGTCATCCTTCCGTTCAAAAGGCATCTTTTTTAGACACAGAAGTACACTTCGTGGTTCTGCATCCCCAAGGCATTCATTCCAAAACTCAGAAAGTCCTGTCAAACAAGAAAACTCGTTTGCTAAAACATTATAAGGTTCTTTCATCCATCCTGAAATTTCACATGCATTTTTAGAAATGATTTGCAGTGCTGCTTTTGACTCCTTGCCAAACATATTTCACTTTTAAATCTTACACTTTTAACCTTTTTCCCTCCTCTGCCTGACTACGCCAAAGTGTTTTGCTTTACCGCAGACTAAGAGGAGATACACAAATGCTGAATTGAATTTCTAGTATGTAACACTCTCAGTCCAAGAAATGCATGTGTTAAGGCACTTTGCATGGTTTGAATGAGGAGGTCAATTATGTACAACACAAGTGCACATTTGAAGATAATCACAGCAGTGAAATAAAAGTGTTCTGCTTCTACTTCAGACTGAGAGAAAACATGAATAAAAGGAATTCCAACAATGCAGACCTCTTAGCCTGAGTAATACATTTATTAAAGCACGGTTTAAGGTTTGAATAGAGGAATCATATAGGTCAAATGCAGCAACACAAATACACCTCCAGTAGAATAATTATGATCATAGAAACAAACAATGAAAATACACTACTTTCACCGTGGATTATATATCTGCATATACAGTGATTATATATTCATTCACAATGCAAAGCTAAAAATAAGAATTAAAAGTAATGCATCACCATGGGGCTCGCTTTCTTCATGTCTTTGCTAGCAACAGGCCATGAACCCAGTCGCCTGTGAAGAGACAAGTTCCCACATTGGGAGTGAAGGTGGGGCAAAGGCTTCCCTTTCCCTACCTGTGTTAAATATTCACAGTCATCTAGCTTTCTCCTCTTATATACTTTAAACAAGCCGGAAAGCAGAATTCTAGAAATCCTCCCTTCCCATTCAATAAGTTGTTGTTCAAACTCTGGCTGTACCAGTCCGTGTTGAAAGAGCACGTTAGAGATTTGGCCATATCCCAAGTTGCGCTCCCAAGACCGAGCTGATCCCTGCCGTACCATAAACATTCTCCTCTGGTACATCTTATCTTCTGTGCTTTTTCACCCCCCGATGTTATGTACCTGCCCTTGGTGAGAAAGAGCACAAAGAGTGACAACATGAGTGAAAAACATGTTGCATAAGTTTCTGTGCAGAAAAATACCTGCATCACCAATGTGACGGTGTTTGAAGCTAAGTTAAGTGCAAAATGGAGTAAGTGGTCAAAATGGAGCAGTGGTTAAATGCAAATGTCATTACAATCAGTTGTCCCCAATGGGAAGACTTATTATGGTGATGGTGTATATTGGTTTCTTATGATGTTTTTCCAAGCAGTAGTAGCCTATTTCCTGTACCTGTTACTCCCCCCTTGTCGTCTTTCTTCTGGTGTGGTCTTTATCCTGGGGGGGTGAGGGGGATGTACTTGGGAGTAGGCTTACTGCCTTTCAGTCAGATTAGGAAGTTCGGTGTGCAACTGACTTGTGTGTTGGCATGAGAGGAGATGTGATTTTTGGATTAAAGGGGAGGTACGGGTGGTGTTCTTTTGTAGGTTGAGGTTGCGAGGCTGAGTGTCCAGATGCATCAATTACTGTAGACCTGTGCATGCTATTGGTTAATATTTACATGTCCAGGGTTATATGTTCGACATGGTTCTCGTTGGGGTTGTGAGTTGGAGCTATTGCCATTATGTCACAGGAGGGACATTTTGATTTGTCCAGCAGGTGTTAATATACAATGTCTGCGGCAGGAGCAGTTAAATTCCTCATGTGGAATATGTGGTTGTGAGGTTCTTATAAAAAGCGAAACAGGGTGCACTCATTCCTTACGAGACGCAAAGTGGATATTGCATGTTTGCAGGAGATTCACCTTTCCGATGGGAAGGCGGCCAAGTTCAGGCAAAAAGTCGAGGGGCCAGGTGTACAGTGCTAATTATTCCATCTTCTCCCTTGGAGTACTTATTTGAATAGCTCCAGGGGGTTCCTTTGTACTGACATATATGGAGGCAGATTGGAAGGGCAGTACATAGTGATTCAGGGCACACTTGCTGGGGAGGAGGTGATTCTAGTAAATGCCTATGTGCCTAATAGAGATGACAAGACCTTCTACCCCAAGGTGTGTGACATTATCTCTCCGGTGTTCTACACACTAGTACTGTCAGTGGGGGATTTTATTTGTGAGGCAGATGGGCCACTTGATAGGCATCCACTGCGTCAGCACACTAAACGTAAAATGACTGTGGCACTCGGTGAGGCTGTAGGACACCTGGGTCTCTGTGATGTCTGGAGAGCTTACCACCCTTCATACAGGGACCATACTTGTTATTCTGTAATGAACGGGACTTATGATAGCAGGCTAGATTGTATTCTTATGACAGCCTTGTTGGGTCCTGACATCATTGAGGTATAACATCTCTCTCGCTATTTGTCACACAATGCTCCTGTTTATTGTCACAAAATTGCTTGTGGGTATGTTTGATGTGTCCAATAGGAAATGTCGTCACCTTACCTTCGCTTCTTCTCAAATTCAGCAGATTCTCTGAAAACACTGAAAAAAACAAAAAATGATGTTTTACTTCACCTTACCACATACCCATCATCACAGTTTTTAGTGCTGGTGGCGCCCAGTGCAACAGTCATTTTTGGTGCTCTGCCTCCCATTACCTCCTCTTCTAATTCCCTCAGTACCACCCAGCAAAAGTGCTGCTCATATCTCCATAGTCCCCCTCGCATAACATTTGTTTTAAAGCACAGGTAACGCTTGCCTTTACTAATCCACTCAGCTAAATACATGTAAATGTATATCCTTTGCAGCAGGACAATAAACCATCTGCGCTACTTTATGGCAACTGCCACTAGACAAAAGACATACATACATACATATATATATATATATATATATATATAGATAGATAGATATCACTTTTATATATGTGTGGTTAGATATCACTTTTATATATGTGTGGTTTCCCTGGGGGGCCAATTGTGGCTCCCGGAAAGCAACACATAAAAGAGAAAAAAAAAAAATATATATATATATATATATATATATATACACACACACACATATATATATATATACACATATATATTTATACATACATATATACATATATATTTATACATATATATATATGTATATATATATATAGCGAGAGAGAGAGAGCAAGCAAGACACTAAGGTGGTCATTCTGACCTCGGCGGTAAAAGGCGCCTACCGCCGGTCAGAAATCCTCCATAATCCCGCCGCGGTCGCGGAAACCCGCCACGGTCATTCTGACCCGCAGAAGGCAAACCTCCGAAAATCCGACCGCCACAACAGACCGCCAGACCAGCGGTCGGCGGAAAGGTGGAGGTGACCAAACCTCCACCGTCACGCCAACAGAAATACGCCCATGCCATTACGACCAACGAATCCACGCGGCGGTCATTCAAACGCGGTATTCCATTGGCGGGACACACCGGCGCGGTCAGAATACACACAAACGAACAAAACTCAGCCACATTGGACGATTTGAATCCCACACACCTGATACACACACCACTCCCACACACACAATACAATATAAAACACACACCCACATCACCCACAAACCCCTACGCTTAAAAATTCGTAAAGAAGACAAGAGCGAGACACCAGCATCCAAAACATAACAGCCACAGCCACTCAACACCATCACCCACACACTATCCACACACAAAACAACACACACCACCACACTCAACTCACTTAAATACACATACTCCACCCCACACATCATACACACCACCCCATGGCACCCCAAAGACAACCCCGCTTCACAGACGAAGAACTCAGGGTCATGGTGGAGGAAATCGTTCGGGTAGAGCCCCAGCTGTTCGGCACACAGATACAATACACCAGCATTGCCCGGAGGACGGAGCTATGGCAGAGGATTGTCGACAGGGTGAACGCAGTGGGACAGCACCCCAGAAATCGGGAAGACATCAGGAAGCGATGGAACGACCTACGGGGGAAGGTGCGTTCCATGGTATCCAGGCACAACATCGCCGTGCAGAAGACTGGCGGAGGACCCCCACCTCAACCCCCACAATTCACATCATGGGAGGAGGAAGTCTTGAACATCCTGCATCCTGACGGCCTCGCAGGAGTCGGCGGAGGAATGGATACTGGTAAGTTGAAGCTTCAATACTGCTTCCCCCCCACCTGCATGCCAAATCAGACCCCAACCCTCACCCCCATCCTCGAACCCCACCCTCACCCCCACCCCCATCCTCACCCCCACCCTCACCCCCACCACCATCCTCACCCCCACCACCATCCTCACCCCCACCACCATCCTCACCCCCACCCCCAGCACACCTATTCCCCGCCAATGTCTCACCATCACAACCCACACATCCCAAAACCTAGGCCTGCATGCGTCCACTAAGCATGGACACCCATCACCAAAGCATGCCCAATGCATATACACATCCCCCCCACAAGCCACCCTCACCAAAGCCCCCACACACGAATGCCAGCACTTGGGGACACGAGAACCCACAGATACACCCATATGCCACACATTGAAACTATAACCATACCTCTATACCCCTGCAGGACCCGACCGTCAACACACCGCGGCGGAGGGGCCAGAATTATCCACACCCCCCACCCAAGAGGCCGTCAGCGATGACAGCAGCTCTGTCGATCTGGACACCGATGACCAGCCCGGACCATCGGGGACCTCTGGACAGTCGGTTCCCCTCACACAGGCCCAGGCCACTACAGACCCTAACCCCTCTGGGAACACCAGCACAGCTCCCACCCAGCGGGCCCATGCCTCTGTCTCCAGGGCGCGTCAATCTGCGGTGTGTCTACCACTACAGGGCACCCAGGATAACCCACCACCCCAACAACAACAGGGACCTGGGGGCAGTGGTAGTGGGCACACCGGCCAGGGGGCAGAGGCCCAGGGAAACAGGGCAACTCGGCGGGCAGCTGTGCGACAGGGGGGGGAGGAGAGGCCCAGGGAACCCACTCTCCACGAGGTCCTCACCACCATCATGGGAGCATACAACCGCTCCCAGGAGACGATGGCGACGGTACTGGCCCGGTTCCAGGAGATCCAGGTGCTGCAGGAGGAACACTATCGGGGGTACAGGGAGGACATCAGAGCCATCAACACCACCCTGGTTACCATGGTAGGGCTGCTGCAGGACCTCGTAAACAGCAGGGCGGACACTGAACAACACCCAAGGGCCCCTGCCACTAGCCTGGACCAAGAACAGCCATCCACCTCCGCCGGCGCTAGTGGACAGGAGGCCCCCGCACAGCAGCAGCCCACCAGACCCCCACCTCCTGCAGGAGAAGAACCACCCCGCAAGAGGGCCCTGAGATCTCGCAAGAAGACAGAGTAGGATGTCAAGACCCCCGCCAGCAAAGGATACCACCTGATGTCATCCCACTGTCCCACATTGTCACCCTGTCCATCCTTGAACTGCCCATGCTCCATCTCTCCACAGGCCTCTGGACAATGCACCTGTGTGACTGTTACTCTGGACTCTGCCATGGACATTCCTTCACCATAGCCCCCACCCACTTGAAACCACCCATCCCATTTTGAGCACTTCAATAAACACCTATTTTGCACCAAAATATCAGGAGTCTGGCTGTGATTTCAATAGATTGTAATTGACATGACAGTGTAAATATGTCCTTGTACATGGTGAAGTCAACAAACAGCTGCCACAAAGCTGTAGTCCATGGGGAAACGAAGCACAGGACTCGTAGTGGGGACCCCAGATCTGAAATAGGGAGGGAAAAGCCAAAACTCAGTCATCATACACTGGGGCAAATAGACAGGCAGCAGAGATGCTGCAGAGTAGTTAACATTTACTAAATTATCTTTGAAATGTTACCTGTGTCCTATTGGAAGTACTGTTCAATGATTCTGTCCCTGTTGTCTGTTTCAGCCCCGTCGTCTTCCTCCTCGTCACTCTCCTCAGGTTCCACCGCTGCCACAACACCACCGTCTCGACCATCCTCCTGCAGGAAAGGCACCTGGCGGCGCAAAGCCAGGTTGTGAAGCATGCAGCAGGCCACGATGATGTGACACACCTTCTTAGGTGAGTACATTAGGGATCCACCGGTCATATGCAGGCACCTAAACCTGGCCTTTAGGAGGCCAAAGGTGCGTTCGATCACCCTCCTAGTACGCCCATGGGCCTCATTGTACCGTTCCTCTGCCCTGGTCCGGGGATTCCTTACTGGGGTCAGTAGCCACGACAGGTTGGGGTACCCAGAGTCCCCCACTAGCCATACACGGTGTCTCTGTAGCTGTTCCATCACGTAAGGGATGCTGCTATTCCTGAGGATGTAGGCGTCATGCACTGACCCTGGGAATTTGGCATTTACATGCGAGATGTACTGGTCAGCCAAACACACCACCTGGATGTTCATTGAATGGTAACTTTTTCTGTTCCTGTACACCTGCTCCCTGTCTCTTGGGGGAACCAAAGCCACATGGGTCCCATCAATGGCACCAATTACGTTGGGAATATGTCCAAGGGCGTAGAAATCACCCTTCACTGTAGCCAATTCGCCCACCTCAGGGAAAATGATGTAGTTCCTCACGGATTTCATCAGGGCAGACAACACTCTGGATAACACCTTCGAAAACATGGGCTGAGACATCCCGGAAGCAATTCCCACGGTTGTCTGAAATGACCCACTTGCCAAGAAATGTAGTACTGACATGACCTGCACCAGAGGGGGAATCCCTGTGGGTTGGCGGATGGGGGACATCAGGTCGGGCTCCAGCTGGGCACACAGTTCATGGATAGTGGCACGGTTAAGACAGTAGGTCAGGATAATGTGGCGTTCTTCCATTGTCGACAGGTCCACCAGCGGTCGGTACACGGGAGGATTCATCCGTCTCCTCGCCCAACCCAGCGGACGGTGCCTAGGAAGGACAACATGGAGCACACAGTCAGGCAACCCACAGGTACGTACTCACAGCTAGCACAGTATACGATTCTCTATGCAGTGAATGGCGTGTCTGAGTGGCTATGCAAGGCCTAGGCCTGTGTGACGCAGTTGAAATTGAGCCATGTGGGCCCTGGAAATGGCGGCTGCCTGACCTGTGAAGTGTGACAATGGGATGTGAGGTCAATGCGCTGGCGTGGCACACCGCGGCGGGCGGCGGGCGAAGACCGCGGCGCGAAGCCGCATTGGTTAACATTGAAGCCTATGGGTTTCAGGAGCCAATGGCGAAGGGCGCCGGCGGTGGCGGGACGCACCGCCGCGGTACGCACCGCCGCGGACGTGACCGCCATTTTCTATCTACTTATCCACTTGCGACTTGAACTTTCACAGGAGAGGACCTATACTGCAAGTGTTGCTGTGACCTCGGTCTGGAAGGGACAATGGCTGCTGCGACTGGGGAAAGGGCCCCTGCCTTCACTGGAGAGGAGTTGGAGAAACTTGTGGATGGGGTCCTCCCCCAGTATGCGCTACTCTACGGTCCTCCAGACCAACAAGTGAGTTTAATTCAATATGGATTTGGGGCCACTGGCTGGCTTGGGGGCCTGGCGGGGATGGGGGGCATGTTGGGGCTGGCGGGGGGCCTGGCGGGGGGCCTGGCGGGGATGGGGGGCATGTTGGGCATGGCGGGGGGCCTGGCGGGGATGGGGGGCATGTTGGGCATGGCGGGGGGCCTGGCGGGGATGGGGGGCATGTTGGGCATGGCGGGGGGCCTGGCGGGGATGGGGGGCATGTTGGGCATGGCGGGGGGCCTGGCGGGGATGGGGGGCGTTGGGCCACTGGAAAGGAAAATGCTGAGAAACTTGAACGTGGTATTTCTCCCTCCCTTTACGTGTCACATAGGTCCGCGCCCATGAGAAGATCAGGATTTGGCGTGCCATCGCCAAGGAAGTCCGGGCCCTGGGGGTCCACCATCGACGGGGCACCCACTGCCGCAAGAGGTGGGAGGACATCCGCCGCGGGACCAAGAAGACCGCCGAGTCTCTGCTGGGGATGGCCTCCCAACGTAGGCGGGGTGCCTGCCGTCAACTGAGCCCCCTGATGTTCCGGATCCTGCCGGTGGCCTACCCTGAATTGGATGGGCGCGTGAGGGCAGCACAGCAGACACAAGGGGGTGAGTACAAGCATTATCTACTCTGTTGTCGCGCAGTGGAGGTGTCTGGGTGGGGGAGGAGGGCTGGGGGTCCCCCTAGGCCAGGGCGATATCTGTAGGCTGGGTACCCCCGTAAGCCCCTGTGTCCCCAGCCACCACCCTCAGTAGTTTGTCAGTACAGCCATCCCTGGGCCGTGTCATCCATGGGTGCAGTTGTCAACTCTAGGCGTGTAGGCCATGTTCCACGGAATGCGTAGCGTACCCCAAGTGCGCAACTTAGTGCAGGGGGCATCTGTGTCTGTCATGTCCGCTAACTGTACCGGAGATCCATGTACTCAATATCCCTTTATTTCTCTCTCCCCCCCCCTTTTTGTTTGTCTTTCTGTGCTTGTGTGCATCAGCATCATCAGGCGGAGGAGAAGTGGCATCGGGGCAGGAGGGAGCTGCATCTCACATGGCCCAGGAGGGCCATGCCACAGAGTCAGACTGGACCAGTGAGACGGAGGGCGAGGGGAGCTCCACGACGGGGACGACTGGAGCCTGCAGCGACACGGACACGTCCTCGGAAGGGGGCTCCCTTGCGGGGTTGGCACCATCCGTGCCCCCCGCCATTACAGGTACAGCCGCCACCCAGCGCACCATCTCCGCCCTCCCAGCAGCCCCTCCGCGTTCGCCCCGTGCCCGCTCTGCCAGGAAGCCGGGCATCTCCTTCGCCCCAGGCACCTCAGGCCCTGCCCCTGTTACCCCCGCTGCCCTCAGTGAGGAGGTCATTGACCTCCTCCGAACGCTCATTGTTGGGCAGACTACCCTTTTGAATGCCATCCAGGGGGTGGAGAGGGAGGTTCATCGCAGCAATGCGTACCTGGAGGGCATTCATTCGGGTCAGGCTGCCCATCAGCGATCGTTCCAGGCTCTGGCCTCAGCACTGACGGCAGCCATTGTCCCTGTCTCCTGCCTGCCTCTACTAACTCCCTCCTCCCAGTCTCCTGTTCCTCTGCCTGTCCCACCCACACCATCAGACCAGCCTGCACACACCTCAACACCCAAGAGAAGCTCATCCAAACATAAGCACCACAGATCACGCAGACATTCACACACGCAACATTCCGATGCAGACATGCCAACAGTCACTACCACCTCTGTGACCCCCACCTCCTCGTCTCCCTCCTCCCTCCCTGTGACGTCTACACTCACACCTCCATTCACCTCACCATCAGCCAGTGTTTCCATCACCAGCACACCCTCCACTCCAGTCCGCACACGTGCAGTCACCACCCCCACTGCCATTTACACGTCCCCTGTGTCCTCTCCCACTGTGTCTGTCACCCCCTCTTCCACACCACACAAACGCAGCCACCCACCCACCCAACAGCCATCCACCTCACAACAGCCTATCCCTCCTGCACCTGCACCCAAAGACAGCAAACGTGACTCACCTACAACCACATCCTCTCCCTCCACTCCCATTCCCACTGTACCTACCACTCTCCATTGTCCCAAGAAGCTCTTCCTCGCCACTACTAACTTCTTTCCTGACCCTGAGCCCCCCCCTCCTTCTCGTCGGGGTAAGAAGAGCACCTCAGCCACCACCAGCCCTGCAGACCCCTTGACAAGGGTGCAGGGGTATTGGAGCCCGCCAGCCCGCATGTCTGGATCTTCGCCCAGCAGCAAGGGGACAGCCAGCCCACCCCCTGGGAAGAGGAGCAGAAGGCGGAAGGGTCGCCGCAGGAGCCCGCCTTCTACATCCCCCCCGGACACCACCCAGAGACAGTCACCAGCCACAGCTCCAAAGGGAGGAAAGGGCCACAGGCCGACGACTAAGGAGGGCAAGGGCAGCAAGTTGGAGAGGTCAGGCAGCAGGCCTGCTGCCCAGGAGGAGCTCACAACCCCCATAGCCGCTGCCCCGGGAGGAACCGGCACAGCTGCCCCGGGAGAGCCCACCACCCCCATAGCCGCTGCCCAGGGAGGACCCAGCCCAGCTGGCCAGGAGGGCCCCACCACCCACAGCCCAGGTGGGCAGTGAAGGAGCACCATCCCCGCTGCCCAGGAGGGCACCACCAGGCAATTAGCAGTTGGCCATAGACCGGCCGCCGTCTCAAGAACCGCTGAACTGGGCCCCGCCATCTCAAGAACCGCTGAACTGGGCCCCGCCGTCTCAAGAACCGCTGAACTGGGCCCCGCCGTCTCAAGAACCGCTGAACTGGGCCCCGCCGTCTCAAGAACCGCTGAACTGGGCCCGCCGTCTCAAGAACCGCTGAACTGGGCCCCGCCGTCTCAAGAACCGCTGAACTGGGCCCCGCCGTCTCAAGAACCGCTGAACTGGGCCCCGCCGTCTCAAGAACCGCTGAACTGGGCCCTTCAAGGCAAGAACCGCTGAACTGGGCCCCGCCGTCTCAAGAACCGCTGAACTGGGCCCTTCAAGGCAAGAACCGCTGAACTGGGCCCCGCCGTCTCAAGAACCGCTGAACTGGGCCCCGCCGTCTCAAGAACCGCTGAACTGGGCCCCGCCGTCTCAAGAACCGCTGAACTGGGCCCCGCCGTCTCAAGAACCGCTGAACTGGGCCCCGCCGTCTCAAGAACCGCTGAACTGGGCCCCGCCGTCTCAAGAACCGCTGAACTGGGCCCTTCAAGGCAAGAAGCGCTGAACTGGGCCCCGCCGTCTCAAGAACCGCTGAACTGGGCCCCGCCGTCTCAAGAAGCGCTGAACTGGGCCCCGCCGTCTCAAGAACCGCTGAACTGGGCCCCGCCGTCTCAAGAACCGCTGAACTGGGCCCCGCCGTCTCAAGAACCGCTGAACTGGGCCCCGCCGTCTCAAGAACCGCTGAACTGGGCCCCGCCGTCTCAAGAACCGCTGAACTGGGCCCTTCAAGGCAAGAAGCGCTGAACTGGGCCCCGCCGTCTCAAGAACCGCTGAACTGGGCCCTTCAGGGCAAGAACCGCTGGCCCTTTGGCAGACGTGGCAGGGCAGGATCTATCTCGGGCAGGGCTGCAGGATGTCCTCTGGCCAACTTGCCTCCTCCAGTGGCAGTGGGGTCTGTTATGGACTGTATGGACTGTGGCTTTGCTCTCCCCAGGATGGCCCAGTGGGCAGGCCACCCACTGTATGGACTGTATGGACTGTGGCTTTGCTCTCCCCAGGATGGCCCAGTGGGCAGGCCACCCACTGTATGGACTGTATGGACTGTGGCTTTGCTCTCCCCAGGATGGCCCAGTGGGCAGGCCACCCACTGTATGGACTGTATGGACTGTGGCTTTGCTCTCCCCAGGATGGCCCAGTGGGCAGGCCACCCACTGTATGGACTGTATGGACTGTGGCTTTGCTCTCCCCAGGATGGCCCAGTGGGCAGGCCACCCACTGTATGGACTGTTTGGACTGTGGCTTTGCTCTCCCCAGGATGGGCCAGTGGTCATGGAGTCCCCTCGTGGATCTGGCGTCGTGTACTCAAGTGGCTGAGGTGCCCCCCCTTCCCTTCCCCCTGAGGTGCCTGTCCTATTTTCTTTCTGATGCCCCTGCAGTGTTCTCTCCGTGGAGTTCTTGTCGTGGGACTGGGCCTTGCCCCTTTGCACAGGACCCCTGTGATCCACGGACAGTGGTTGGACTACATTTAGTAGCTGTATATATTTTGTACATAGTTTATTTATTTATTGGGATTAATGGTGTACATATTTCAATATATCTGCCCGTTTATGATCTCTTCTTTTGGTCTTTGCATTATTTCGGAGGGGGGTGGTTTGTGGGTTGTGACAGTGATCTGTGGGAATGCATTGATGTGTGTGTTGTAGTGGGTGTGGGTGGGTGGGTGTGTGCCGGTAATCTTTTCCCTCCCCTGTGTCATAGGTGCCGTACTCACCGATGTCTTCCGCGCCGCCGGGCGTGCTCCTGGTATATGAGGAGGAATAGGAGTGCGGGGATGACCTGCAACTCTGGCTCCATACTGCCGGAATCTCGCGTGGAGTGCGTAGAGGTGAGCGTTTTCCCGTTCGTAGTCTGTTTCCGCCGTGTTCTTATCGGCGGTGCTCCCGCCCCGGAAAAGGTGGCAGATTGGTGGGTCGTAATAGGGTGGGCGGTACTTTGTCTGCCGCCGGGCTGTTTGCGGGAACCGCCGCGCTGTTTGTTTGTACCGCTGTGGCGGTCGGAGTGTTAAGTTGGCGGGCTGTGTTGGCGGTTCCCGCCAGGGTCAGAATTGCATATTTTAGACCGCCGGCCTGTTGGCGGCTTGGCCGCCGCTTTATCACCGACCGCCAGGGTCAGAATGAGGGCCTAACTCTCTACATAA
This sequence comes from Pleurodeles waltl, assembly GCF_031143425.1. Classification (NCBI taxonomy): domain Eukaryota; kingdom Metazoa; phylum Chordata; class Amphibia; order Caudata; family Salamandridae; genus Pleurodeles; species Pleurodeles waltl. The sequence goes on along the minus strand of NC_090450.1, from coordinate 530,180,452 downwards.
CTTTTTTTTCATACATGTCTACTTTCCCTTGGCAAACCACACATGTATTAAACAAAAATGGCCCCATAGAGGGTCAGCCTAAGCGCTGACCCCCAACAATTTCTATTTTTTTTATATTCCCTGGGCGGGCCCGATCGCCCCCCCGGGAAAACTAGATTCTTTTTTGATCCCCCAGGGTCGGCCTGTGTTCGGAGGGCCGACCCCGCCATTTTGTTTTTTATTTATCTTTATTTTTTAAAGTTTTTTAACCTTTTTTTTATCTGGGGGGCGCTATCGCTCCCCAAAGCAACCCAAACATAATTATTTTCAAATTAGTGCCCCCACGGGGGGCAGCCCATTTACAAGGGGGCTGACCCCCCCCAAAGAAGATCCCTTGTGTCTAGGGGCGTTTCCTGGCCATGGATCGAAGCCGCGCTGCAATCCATGGGCAGGAAACGGTGCCAGGAAGGCATCGATGGAAAAGGGAGAGTCTCCCCTTTCCATCGATTCCTCCCTGGCATTTGGGGAGGCCGTTATGGCCTTTTTTCCCCACCGGAGTAGGAAGAGGACGCTTACCTGCTCCTCTGCTGCTCCGGTGGGGAAAAATGTAACACAAAGGGGCGGGAGGGGGCTGGGGGGAGACACAGAAGTTGTTCTGCATCTCCTACACAAAAAAAAAAATCCTCTGGTGCACCCAAGGATTTTTTAACACCCTCCCTGATGTCGGCTACTGGTCGTGACCCGCACCAGGGAGGTAGTGCGGGCGTTGGCTAGTGGCTGACGCCCGCACTTAATGGGTTAATATTCTCTTCAGGGCAGTTTCAGCATTTATTAGTGGTTTGTTAGTCAGAATCTGGAGGGCTTCATTTAAATGCTCTCTCCAGTTTTTCAAGGTTCCATGTGATAATATTTGTATTTGGGCTTTCAGCAAGCTGTTCATTCTCTCAATCAGTCCTGAGGGTTGTGGATAATATGAAATGTGATAAATCCACTCAATGTTGTATTGTACACAGTAATCTTGTACCAATTTTCCTTTGAAGTGTAACCCATTGTCTGTCTGGACCTGGAGTGGTACTCCATAATATAGTACTAACTACTGTGTGTAGTACTAACAGGTCCAAAGTTTTGATGGTATTGTGTTGAGTAGCACGTTTACAGGGGACAGCAATCAGGTAACCGGAAAAGGTGTCCACTACTGTGCAAGCATATAGACACCCGCGACTAAGCAGTAGTGGCCCAATGTTATAAATTTTCTATATCTGTCCTGGTAACTTCCCTGTCCCCAATTGACCTTTGACAGTTTGTGGGACAGATCTCTGTTGTGTGTGCTGACAAATATGACATTGTAAAATCACAGTTTTTATCAAATCTAGGGGAATGTGCATCCCTCTAATCTCTGCCCACTTGTAAGTGGCTTTCTTCCTTAGGTGTCCACATTTTGGTGCACCCTTTTAGCCATTCCCACCAAGTCAGAGTCCTATGTTGCGACCTCTGCCTTTGAGATTTTGGCTTTGTCGTCTGTAAGGGAATTGAACCAGCATTCTAGTGAATCAATGGGACAATGAGCATTTACATGATACACAGTAACTGTACTTTGCTCTAGCATTTCCCAAATTTCTTGCCATAACTCTTCGCCCCACACCTCCTTTGAATGTATGTTCCACGTGGGAAGACGAGTGGCCAACCCATTGGCAGTTGACCAGGAACCAGTATAAATGTGACAAGTCCCAGGTAGCTCCTGCTTTAGAGCCTGATAAACACCATACAACTCTGCCTATTGACAAATTTTCCCTTCTCTGGTAGTAGTTAACAACGTTTTAGTGACTGGATTATATGACACTGCTTTCCAATGTCTTTCAGCTCCCACATATTTGGCTGAACTATTTGGTGAACCATACTTGCTTCCTATCCTCAGGGGACAAGGATTTAAATGGCTCACCCCATCTCACTGGCGACTCTTTTAATTGTGGTACCTCCTGATCCTCTCCTCATGCTGCACTGAGGATTGCAAAACCTGATCAATCGTGCAGAGGAACAGTGCCTGCTGGTCCCACTCGAGCCCTGTCCTGAATGCACTATTTCCAACATATGATACTAGCTTCTTGTGCATGTCCTAGGCGGTGTGTTTTAGGTGAACTAATCACCCACCGCATTATCGGAATTTCAGGTCTCAAAACCACATTATGTCCTAAGGTCATTTGCTCAGTTTCCACTAGAGCCTAATAACATGTGAGCAACTGTTTCCCAAAGGGAGTGTATCGCTCCCCAGCCTCAGGTAACTTTTTAGTCCAGAACCCCCGGGTCACTCTTGTTCTTCCCTGCTTTTGACACATATTCCAATTTACAACATGGGAACAGTCCAGTCCAAACTGCTAGGCCAGGTCCTCCCTGGACCATAAACAAGCATCCTGGGACCGGTTTCAGGGTATTACCTTTCATCGGCCAGGCTAGCTTGAATGCAGTGGCACAGTGAGCAGGGGACCCAGATCCCTGTAAATACTATTGGGGGAGCCGTAGCATCCAGAATTGTCTGCCGTTCCATGAGAAGCTGAGTTGATCCTGAATTTCAGGAACGAATGGTATAGAAAAGAAAGCATTGGCCATATCAATGGGTGTATACCAGGTCCCTGCATGCTTCTGAATTCTTTCAATCAAAAAGATGGTGTGTAGGACCACAGCTGTCAAACGGAGTGTATGTTTATTCAGGTCGCAGTAATCGACCTTCAATCTATAGCGCCCGTCAGGTCGACGAATGGGCCTCAGAGGATTGTTCCATTCAGTGGTGGTTAGAGCTTTTACACCAGCCTCAATCATTTCTTGGACGGTTTTCCTTATTTCCTCATGCCCTCCTGGAATGCGGCACTGCTTCAAGCGGATTACCTTGGTTGCTGGGGCACCTTCACTGGGGGCATCTTCAAATGACCCAACCTCATGGCTGCCACTGAAATGTATCTCTGTAGGCCTCCTCTACAGTATCAACTAATGCTCAAACTTTTTGCACATTTTTGTGTTTCCAGTGTATTTCTAAATCGACATGGGGTCTGTTATCTTTTAGAGCTGAACTTTGTACCGGAGCTTGGCCAGTTTTCTAATCTGATTTAAACCTGTCAACTTTTGCCCAAGTCAGATCTGGATATATGCTTTCATATCTGCGAGTAGACTCCCCTCCGTCCCTGTTCTCGAAAGTTAGCCACTCGCTGTCAAACTCCTCCTCCTCTTTCCCTTGTGAAGAAAAAATGTTATCCCTTTCTTTTCCTTCCTCTTGCACCTGTGGCTGGCTTGCTTGTATACCTTTCTGCTACCTTCCTTCCGATCCAAGCCTCTTTTATGGTACATCTCCCACAAGCTTTTAGTATCTATCCCATCAATCTGCTCCTTGCTGACACGTCCTCCAGTAATGCCATAAACATATCTCTCCTATATACTCTGTTGTTATCTGTGCGACCCTCTGATCTAGAGGCTCTGTCAGGTTTATTCCAGGTTTATTCCAGTCCCCTAATTCACCTAATTCTTTGACCACCTCTAGTACATCTTTCAATGACTGCCCTGTCTGATTAATTAGGAGAGTTATTATTACGTGTTTATAGGCTGGAGGAGCGAGGCATATGATTTTGTTTTGTACTAACACAGAAAGGGGTCCATCTAACAGATGGTGGGCATTATTCAGGAAAATTTTAGTTTTCATTCCCTCCTCCTCAATTCTCTGCATTGCATCTCTTAAAGTGTACCAGGGTTTGTCATTTAGTGGCCAATTTTGATTCTGTAGGATAATTATAGTTTCACCCCTCAGATGCTAACTGCAGCAGGGTGATTTGTTGTTGACCCTGATAACTTATTAACTGTTCTTGTATTATGTGGTCAATGCTAAGAGTACAAAACTTAGGAGCATCTCCTATATCTAACATTACTCCAGAGGGCTCCCGAGTCAAATAATCGCACCATCCAGGCAAGTAATATTTCTCCAGCCTGCTGCTTGAGTCCATGTATAATATCATTGACTTCTTGCTTGGTGTAATCTTCTAAATAGTACATTTCATTTCCTGCCAGATTCTGTGGGTTGCTCTGTACTTTTCATCTGAATATTGTCTGGACACGAACTACGTGCTGCTCATTCAGCTCACACTGCCCCCCCACCTTTTTTAACCTCTCCATCACTGGAATGTGAAAAGTCAGTAGTTTTCTATATGTTACCGTCCCAAAAATCTGGGTCCCAATTTAAAGCAGCGTGGGCAATGGCTAAATGAACCTTTTTCTGATTTATTTGTCCTCTATGTTTACGGAATTTGTTCTGCCCGGCCTTGACAGCTGCTTTCTCCGCCATGGATTGGTAGGTATCAGTCTTATCTTGTAATAACTCATTCTGATAAGACAGCATATTTACAGTATTTTTTGTGTCAACAAGCTGCTTTTCGAATTGCTGATTCTCTTGTTCTAACTGCTTTCATTTCTCATGCATTTTCCTGGAGGCAGACAGCAATATCCAGCCCCTTCTGCCAAGAACAGAAAGGTCATCCTTCCGTTCAAAAGGCATCTTTTTTAGACACAGAAGTACACTTCGTGGTTCTGCATCCCCAAGGCATTCATTCCAAAACTCAGAAAGTCCTGTCAAACAAGAAAACTCGTTTGCTAAAACATTATAAGGTTCTTTCATCCATCCTGAAATTTCACATGCATTTTTAGAAATGATTTGCAGTGCTGCTTTTGACTCCTTGCCAAACATATTTCACTTTTAAATCTTACACTTTTAACCTTTTTCCCTCCTCTGCCTGACTACGCCAAAGTGTTTTGCTTTACCGCAGACTAAGAGGAGATACACAAATACTGAATTGAATTTCTAGTATGTAACACTCTCAGTCCAAGAAATGCATGTGTTAAGGCACTTTGCATGGTTTGAATGAGGAGGTCAATTATGTACAACACAAGTGCACATTTGAAGATAATCACAGCAGTGAAATAAAAGTGTTCTGCTTCTACTTCAGACTGAGAGAAAACATGAATAAAAGGAATTCCAACAATGCAGAGCTCTTAGCCTGAGTAATAAATTTATTAAAGCACGGTTTAAGGTTTGAATAGAGGAATCATATAGGTCAAATGCAGCAACACAAATACACCTCCAGTAGAATAATTATGATCATAGAAACAAACAATGAAAATACACTACTTTCACTGTGGATTATATATCTGCATATACAGTGATTATATATTCATTCACAATGCAAAGCTAAAAATAAGAATTAAAAGTAATGCATCACCATGGGGCTCGCTTTCTTCATGTCTTTGCTAGCAACAGGCCATGAACCCAGTCGTCCGTGAAGAGACAAGTTCCCACATTGGGAGTGAAGGTGGGGCAAAGGCTTACCTTTCTCTACCTGAGTTAAATATTCACAGTCATCTAGCTTTCTCCTCTTATATACTTTAAACAAGCTGGAGAGGAGAATTCTAGAAATCCTCCCGTCCCATTCAGTAAGTTGTTGTTCAAACTCTGGCTGTACCAGTCCGTGTCGAAAGAGCACGTTAGAGATTTGGCCATATCCCAAGTTGCGCTCCCAAGACCGAGCTGTTCCCTGCCGTACCATAAACATTCTCCTCTGGTACATCTTATCTTCTGTGCTTTTTCACTCCCCGATGTTATGTACCTGCCCTTGGTGAGAAAGAGCACGAAGAGTGACAACATGAGTGAAAAACATGTTGCATAAGTTTGTGCGCGGAAAAATACCTGCATCACCAATGTGACGGTGTTTGAAGCTAAGTTAAGTGCAAAATGGAGTAAGTGGTCAAGATGGAGCAGTGGTTAAATGCAAATGTCATTACAATCAGTTGTCCCCAATGGGAAGACTTATTATGGTGATGGTGTATATTGGTTTCTTATGATGTTTTTCCAAGCAGGAGTAGCCTATTTCCTGTACCTGTTACTCCCCCCTTGTCGTCTTTCTTCTGGTGTGGTCTTTATCCTGGGGGGTGTGAGGGGGCTGTACTTGGGAGTAGGCTTACTGCCTTTCAGTCAGATTAGGAAGTTTGGTGTGCAACTGACTTGTGTGTTGGCGTGAGAGGGGATGTGATTTTTGGATTAAAGGGGAGGTACGGGGTGGTGTTCTTTTGTAGGTTGAGGTTGCGAGGCTGAGTGTCCAGATGCATCAATTACTGTAGACCTGTGCATGCTATTGGTTAATATTTACATGTCCAGGGTTATATGTTCGACATGGTTCTCGGTGGGGTTGTGCGTTGGAGCTATTGCCATTATGTCACAGGAGGGACATTTTGATTTATCCAGCAGGTGTTAATATACAATGTCTGCTGCAGGAGCAGTTAAATTCCTCATGTGGAATGTGTGGTTGTGAGGTTCTTATAAAAAGCGATACAGGGTGCACTCATTCCTTACGAGACGCAAAGTGGATATTGCATGTTTGCAGGAGATTCACCTTTCCGATGGGGAGGCGGCCAAGTTCAGGCAAAAAGTCGAGGGGCCAGGCGTACAGTGCTAATTATTCCATCTTCTCCCTTGGAGTACTTATTTGAATAGCTCCAGGGGTTTCCTTCGTACTGACATATATGGAGGCAGATTGGAAGGGCAGTACATAGTGATTCAGGGCAGACTTGCTGGGGAGGAGGTGATTCTAGTAAATGCCTATGTGTCTAATAGAGATGACAAGACCTTCTACCCCAAGGTGTGTGGCATTATCTCTCCGGTGTTCTACACACTAGTACTGTCGGTGGGGGATTTTATTTGTGAGGCAGATGGGCCACTTGATAGGCATCCACTGCGTCAGCACACTAAACGTAAAATGACTGTGGCACTCGGTGAGGCTGTAGGACACCTGGGTCTCTGTGATGTCTGGAGAGCTTACCACCCTTCATACAGGGACCATACTTGTTATTCTGTAATGAACGGGACTTATGATAGCAGGCTAGATTGTATTCTTATGACAGCCTTGTTGGGTCCTGACATCATTGAGGTATAACATCTCTCTCGCTATTTGTCACACAATGCTCCTGTTTATTGTGAATTTGCATGGGGTGTGTTCAGACAGACTCCGGAGACTTGGAGGCTGTCCCCTGAGGTCTTGCAGGACCCCAAAGATAAGGAGGAGCTGTCTGGGGCATTGAAAGACTTCTTACAGCTCAATGGGACTATGACCCAGTCATGCGAGGCCATGAAGGTGGTGCTCAGGAGAGATTCTATTGGCTTATTTTGTAGGGTGCGGGGTACCCTACAGTTTGAGCTCTTCCAAAACAAAGATGAACTAGCACGTGCTCAGCAAATAACACTGATGGCGGACACAGGTACTGGGAGGAGTTGCAACTCCTGCGATCAGTCTCAGAGATGCAGGAGAAGCTGGAAAGGTATATGCTTAAATTGTATTACCAACTTCTCCATAGGGAGGAGGACAGGACCAAGCGCCTTCTTGTCTCGATTCTTTGGAGGGAGACCCCTCACCCTGTCATCTTACACGTCCACTCTCCTAAGGGCTATGAGGTTTAGACTTGAGGAAGGGGTATAGTGGACACTTTTAAAAGAGATTCAGAACAGGTATATCAAGGCCCTGTGCTGTCCTCATGGGCGTCTGTTAAAACCTTTCTAGCATCATTACCGCTACCATGACTGGGAGATCTGCACGCTTGTGACTTGGATGCGGTTCTCATTCTGGAGGAGGTTTGTGCTGCCCTAGGACAACTACCGGGGGGCAAAGCACCGGGATGTTATGGATTCCCTGCTGAGTTTTACCAGATTTTTTCGCCAGGCCTTACCCAACATCTTTTAGAGGTATACTTAGAGGCTTGGGAGAGGGGACTTCTCACACCGTCTATGAGAGAGGGTTGCATTACAATGTTGCCAAAGCCTGTAGGGGACCCATCAGAACCCTCAGCCTATAGGCCAATCACTATGAATAATACGGATATTAAGATACTTTGTAAGGTACTTGACTTCAGACTGCATCCAGTCATCACTCGCATAATACACAAGGACCAATGCGGATTCATGTCTGGCCGCAGTACCTCCATGGATATGAGGCGTTTGGTGCATGTATCACATGAGGTGGAGGGTTGTGATGGCATTGGTATCCATAGACTTAGCTAAAGCTTTCAATATAGTTAAATGGCATTATATTATGCAGGTGTTGGCAGCTATGGGTTCGGATCCCACTTTATTCATGGGTACACTTGCTGTAAATACAGCTAACAGACTGAGTGATAGTGGAAGGCTATACTCTAACCTGTGGGAGGTGAGTAGGGGCATGCACCAAGATTGTCCATTGTCTCCCCTTTTTTTGCGATAGCACTTGAGCCCCTTGCAGTTCCGATCAGCCAGAATATGACCAAATGGGGCATTAGGGAGGTAGGTGTCTCCCACTTGGCACCCGTTTATGTGGACGATACCTTTTTCTACCTCCTGTCTCCTCAGTGGTCTCTACCCGTCCCGTTGTTATACTTAACTGTATTTGGGGGACTATCAGGCCTTCGCCTTAATTACAGAAAATCCCTTGTTTTACCACTAGGGTCTCTGACTGCCTGTGGAATGGGGGAGTTGCCTCCAGTGCCGCTTCATTGGGAGTCAGGCTCATTCCGATACCTGGGAATGGTGATAGCTCATACTCCACAAAGGTGTAAGCAGTACAACTTAGAGGGGGCATGAAGGGCCTACCCTCTTTGGCGCAATGGGTTGTGTAGCTGTCACAAAGTTGGAGTTTTTCCCTTGTTGTGCCAATGTTTGACTCTTGCTCTAGGCAAGACTGCTGGTTTAAGGATGACACCACTTATGTTTGTAGGTGACTATGCCAGTCCTACAACAAGTCGCAACTGTCGTCCCAACCCTCCCGGCACACAAGCAGCACCTCACCAAAAACCCAAACAGTAAATGGTAATCTGTGACAGCCTTTACGTGTGGACTCAAGAGTGTGACATCTCAGGGAGTGTTGTGGTTAAACAGAGATTACCCCTTTCTCACATGAACATGTCTCAATCAAACACAGTCAATGAAGGAGATGCAGTAAAGTTTTCAAAAGGTTTTATTAGCAAAACTGCATTCTACGATAAGTTGCATGGGTTGCAATGATTAGGATAATGAATAATGCAAGAAACAGAATTGTGAACGCGAGAGTCATTAATACAAAGACCCCCACCATCTTGCAATAACATGAAATGACATGAGATGTGAAATATGTCCTAATAACCTAGCATGATGAACCTAATCCTTAACCTAAAGAGAGCTAGGTATATTAAACCTAATCTTCCAATGCCATATCCATGAGGAGAGCCCTCCAACGCTCATTACCTTGAAATGAGGTCTCTAGCTCAGACCCCGTAGGGACACGAAGACTGGGTCAGCGTCAAAGCGACGTACAGCATTGATAGCAGCAATGGCATCTAGTCAGAATCCCTCGGACTATCTGTCTAATTGAGGGGCATTTATACAGATCTGCTCAGACCCCTGACGTAGGTCTGTTGCCAAACAATAGCTAACAAGACATGCTTGGGATGGTAATTCATGTAAACAATTCCCTTGAAGGCGTGAAGAGGGAAAGTACCTAATGTGAATACCTACAGTTTGTTTATCTTTATCGCTTGATAGTGACGCCTTAGTGCGGTGGCAGTGATAACGTGAAACTAAAACATTGGCCTAACTAGAAAGAATGCAGCCATCTTGGAAACATACAATTCAATAATTGCGCTAAAACAGAGCAAGCTAAATAGGGTAAAAGTCACTAGGTGACGGGGACATAGGTCTGCAAGTCAGAAGGCTAAGCTAACTCTTGTTCCCTATTAAAACAAGATAGGATTCACTACACCCTCCCCATTGCCGTAACAAGTATGACGCCATAAGAGGATGCCACCAAAGGTGAATGAATCCAATGCTAAAAGGTGCTCTGGGCTAAACAAGCTAAAATCATAAAAACTAGCTAAAAATGTATATCTAAAATTATGTTAAAAAAGAGCTAAAAACATACAAATAGACATAATGTCGACCATGACAAGCACAGCTCGCCAAAGTAAGGGCAATAAATGCAAACTTTGAGTCTGGTAAGATAAGCCAACCGTCAAATCTTTCTAACAGTAGTCATGATCTTGAAGAGCATCTTCAAAGCCATTGAATGGAAAGGACCTCAGGAAAGAATCCACATCATCAGATGTTAGATCAGTGACAGGATAAGCAGACGGATCCATGGAGCAGTAGTGCGTAGCAGTCTCTTGTGCAGGTCCACCTGCAGCAGTGCCAAAAAGAGGCAGATCGTTTACCAAGGGCGGCTCATAAGTGGCGTCGCGAATCAGCCTTAGTCTCAAGGGGCACGACCGTGAATGAACCCTCAGCGAGGACATCAGTAGTGCTTGGTCCACAGAAGGCACTGGCTGAACAGCAAGACACACTGTAGGCAAATGTTCGAAGAGGCACCACATGCAGCGAAAGACTGGCTGCACACACCATAGGACTGGTCGGAATGACAGTGACCAGTCACGCTCCAACTCTTCTAGTAATGGAGCATTAAAGACCTGAACCATCCGTTCACGGCACAGCTGGGCTAGAGGTAGTGGCTCCATTATTCCGCTTAGCTGGAAAGGCACAACCACTGCGAATCAGAACTAATAGCAGTAGTATTCCGCCTATTAACGCCAAAATTACAGGAAAACAGCCAAACACACTTGAAAAGAGTGAATGGATGGCCGATGGAATGACTCCGAAGACAGTCTGGAAGATGTACATGAATCCAGACCCAGCAGCCTTAAAGAAATGGACAATCCCTGTAGTGCTCGAAGCGTTGAGTATTCTGGATACCAGCTCTCCAAAGTGCTTGGGGAAGTTGGTATTTCAGGGAATGTATCTCAGCTGATGATCTTGCCATCTGGAGAGCATACGTCTCTCTAGCCAATGCCGATGCAACTTGTTTTTGGAACAGAAGCACCTTTAGTCTGTTCAGCTTGTCATAATTTACACTAGCAATATCAATGTGAGGCCACATTTCTGATACTTTTATCTCTTGTGTGGGGGGAATAAAACATGTCCGCAACACGTAACGACCTTAGAGACTGAAATTGCGTAGACAATTCCTGGTCGCATACCGCAACAGCTTTGGTCACCCAACACCACATAAGTTCCATTCCAAAGTACATGAAATGCTGGTCGAATCAAAGGGTTGGGAGTACCCTTCAGAAAACAAGCCAAGTTTGCGACCCCCGCATTACAAAGGCTGTGAAGGGACACCTGCTTGCAGATCATTGAATGACTAACAGTAGTCCCACATTTGCTTCCGCTGAGGAAGACCTCTGTTTCGCCATTCAGACACTTGTATTCAAAGGGCAACTCCCACTCTTCTTTTATATAGCTATCGCCCAACCGCTCATATCTGCCCACTGCAAGATGTTTCAGGCATTTTGAAAAACGAAAAGTGGAAATGGGCAGATTTATAATGCCACGTAGGAGCCATACTGTCAATGGACTCTCTGCAACCGTGATAGGCAACTTCTCTAACTTTTCTATGTGAAGCATGGTGAAAGTCTCCTTTAGCCATTGTCTGTTGTTCCTTGGATAAATTAAAAGCAACAAACAAGTCACTACCCTTAATATACTTCCATGGAACTCTGCCATTTTTCAAAGTCTGTAATGTCCAACCTAACTGCATGATGGAACGCAGCTGACTTTGCCCATTATATAAAAGGGACATGTCTGTCTGAATGATATCTATCGCAGACGACACTGTTTGTTAGGGAATAAATCCTGTTGGACAAAGTGTTCATGACGTTGTCGACAACAGCTAAAGCCTTTTCTAAATTTTCTTTGTCTATCTGCCTTAAACGTGCAGCAGCTTCTATCTGTGAGAGCTTCCAGATCTCATTATATATGGCATAGATTAATCTTTTAGAGTGTGGCTTTCTAGGACCTAACAAGAAGTCCTGCAAGTCTATATCTTTAGAAAGGGTGTTAAGATGTTCCTTAACTGTGGCTAATGTGTTAGTCTGTACCCACTGTTGGCACAGTTTACCCACACTGTATATTGTAACTATACCCGCGTGTTGACCCGAGACAAAGTGAGGGTCTTGGCGGCTAATTTTGAAACCCCTTGAAGAATTCACAAAACGTGCCTGACACCTATTTGTGTCCGTTGGCCATAGCAACCACCCGCCAGGACTGGAAAGTGAAGAGTTATAGGTACCAGCCTGAACCTTCGCATCTAGTTCTTCCTCTGTGACATTCAGGAAGGTTTGCCAGTGTGGGGATACTGGGCACATTTCTTTCTTTCATTTTTGCTAACCCCAGACAGGATGTCTGTTGAATGGTATCATTCAAAAAGAAAATTTGCACAGCAATAAGGCATGCTCTAAATAAAGCTTCCCTACCCTGTATTCAGTAATCTTGTGTTCCCACTAACCTCTTTAAATCAATAGTATTCTTCCGGTATTCGTAACCTTCAACTGCAAGACGGGAAGCAAATGAATCTGAATAAATCAGTTTTCTGTCAGTTAGCAACGTTTTCCTAATTTTTGAAGGAGGTAACTTGAAATAATATGACTCTGGATTTTTTGTGTCATGCCCAGATAAATGAGTGAATTTATATGAATAATGTTGTGGGCTCCCCACAGGTGGAGTAGAACAATGTTCCCACCGTGTATAGTTAAATATTGATCTAAGTCTGGTTGCACGGTGCAGCTAGTATTGTCCCTAGTTGGTATAGCAGAACATTTCCCCATAATTCCTTGTATTGGTGTACACATCATCACTTTCAAATAGTGAATAGTTCTTCATTTCGGTTAACATAGAATCTACTGTCTGGACATCCCAATCATCTGATACAACACCAGGTGTAATTAAGTGTGTCATAGAAATTTTGAAAACATATGGAATTTGAATGACCTCAGTAGGCCCGTATATATCAAATAGAACTTTGACCCACACAATCCCATCAGGAATAGGTACAGCTGAAATGTTCACAAGGGACGAGTCTCTTCGGACCTTATGTGAGGAATGATATGGAGTTAAGACTTCATCCACAGGCTCAACAGAGGAGTGTTCAGGAAGGTAAAGACCATTTATAAGCAAAAAGAAAACAGTCATGAAACCAATCCATAGAAACAATGCAACAAATGTCAAGCAGAACCATAATAGTTCCATGGGTGTATTAAATAGTTATTTTATTTTTTAAGCCACAGATTCAGCTTACGTGTCTTTGAAACGTTTTCAATCACAGGAGTGGATGAATCTGAAGAAAAGTAATCAATGTCGATGAAATAACCAGAAGAAGTCTCTCCAAACACAGGGGCTAGTGCATTACAGGTCAATGCTTCCATTTCGTGTGGAGGCTCATGGTAGACAATGTCGTCTGTTTGTGTTGTATTGGTGTAGATAACAGCCAAATCTTGGACAGGTGTTGTGTTGAAGTGGTAACTGGAAACAGCAAGAGCTAATTTTCTGCCCTCCCCACGGTCGAGGAGATATTTGTAGCATCATTGGTCATGCTTGTGTAGTCAGGAGTAGTGTTGTTAGCTCTGCTTTGAAAAGGTATGTCCTGTTGTGTAGAGAGAAGGGACCGGGAACTACCCAAGGGACCTCTGGGTCTACTGTGCAGGATCGGCCACATGGTGAAGTTTGACGTTGTCAATGGAAAATAATCTGTTTGCTTTTGAGCCAGGCAGCATGGTAGAATGACAGTTCTGGAACCTTGTATTCCCAGGACTGGGACCGGTGCTCTGTAGGATGGACCGAATTCCTTCTCCAAAGAGATCTTCTCATGAACCAGATCCCCAACTTTAGTAATCCAGCCAGTAGAAGTTGTTGGTAAATCCCTTACTCATAAGGTGGCAGCACTGGCAGATGATTTATCATCACAAAATTGCTGAAGCTTCTGTAAGACAGTGAGGCGTATATTTCTGTCAAAAGGTGTATCTGCTGCCACCAAACCAGGGCCATCAAGATCTGGGACATACATAGGTATCCCAAAGAGAAACTCATAGGGAGTGCGTCCCCTCAAGGACCTTCTTGGCAGATTATTCGGTGCTCTCTGGATCCCATATAGGTGATGCAGTCAACTGCGACCAGAACCTAATACTCTTGCTGTTAAGGACTGCTTTAGATCATGATTCCACCTCTCCACATCCAAATTTCCCTTGGGATGGTATGGTGAGAAGTAATGGAGTTCAACACTCATCGTTCCCATGGTGTCCCTGAATGCCTTGGAGGCAAAGGGAGGGCCCTGGTCCGAGTGGAATGCCACAATCGCATATGTACCAATAAAGATCAGCAAGTCTTTTATAACAGATCAAACATCAGCCGACCGCTGAGGCCATATTCACAGGAATCTAGAACAAGAATCTACAGCGACTAAGATGTATTTGTATGCACCATCAGGTTGGAGCGGACCATAATGGTCCAGGTACACACATTGTAGTGGCCTATTGGACACTAAGAGGGATGTCTGCGGTGGTCGCTTGATGTTGGAGCCCTTGATTTTCTGGCAAATGTCACAATAAAGGACATGTTGCTTTGTCTGTTTGTATAGACCTGGCCACCAGAAGAGTTTCTGTAAGAGTGTTACTGTGGCTGAAATACCAGCATGAGCAGATGTGACTCCCTCATGCGCTGCTTTGATGAGATCTAATTTCTGGTTTTGGTTGGGGATGACTCGATCTCCAACCCCAGGAAGTGTTGCATGGGCAACATTCTGTGCACTGGTGTGGTGAGAGTATTTTGTAGGATATGCTTTTAGAAGAGACTTGCCTTCAGCCGATGCTTTCACGGCAGTCAAAATGTAATTATCCAATCTCGTCTGAGATTGAGTCACTGCAGCCCCAGAAGCTGTAGCTACTGCAGATTTGGCCGCTTCATCTGCCAAAGTGTTGCCGATAACGTGTACTCCTACATGTTGGTGGCCCAATGTATGTACTACATGGACACAAGGAAGCTTCTCCTTAAGATCAGCCACCCTCCCCCACAGAGTTCTGTGTTTTATGGTGTTCCCTTTGGAGTCTCTAAACCCGTTCAATTGCCTATGATTAAGATAATCATTGTAGGACTGGGCACAGTAGTATGAGTCACAGACAAAGTCAGTAATCCTGGCTCTGTGTGTTCTAGCGCTAAGATAAGGGCTTTGAAGTCAGCCAGCTGAGATGTGCAGTCCCTTAGGGTCTGTGTGTAGGTATTGTGAGGGTGGAATACACCATCCTTCATCACTCCGCTCACAGCTGCACAAGCTGCTGAGTATTGATGTTTGGTACCTACAGCTGATTGTGCTGAACCATCAGTGTAAATGACAGCATGGTATCTGTCAAGTGGCAAAATATCTAGAGGTGCAGGGTGCTCCTGTTCGTATTGGAGAAATTCATGTGTCTGAAGTTTTGGATCAAAGATGTAATCTACATCAGTGGCAGTCAGGGACGTTGCCTATTGAAGCCAGCGTGGAATGCTTGCTTTGGTGACGGCTTCTAAGGCTGCCACTGGGGTAGTGACAATAATGTGTTTCCCTTGGGCATGTGGTCTCTCCTTGATGACAGCCATTTGAACTGCAGTTAGTATTTCTTCTGTGGGTGCAAAACGTTGTTCTGCGTTAGAGTATAAATGTGATTTATATGCTATGGGCACTGTGTCGCCCTCATTAAAGGTGACATAAGTGATCCCAACGGCACCAGCAATTATTCTGACTACCAAATTAGTTTTGTTGTCACAGATGTGCATCTGTTTTGATACTAGCATGTCCTGTTGCAATTCCCTAAGGATGCGTGTGTTCAACTGCCCAGTGTCTGCTAGAGAAATCAGGGCGTAGTAAGTCATTAAGTGGCTTGATAATATGTGCGTAGTCAGGAATGTGAGGTCTGCCAAAGTTGAAGAAACCAAGTAAAGATTGTAGTTTCTTGATTGTATTTGGTGTTTGGAGTTGAGCACATTTTTCTATAAAGTGCGGGGCCAGGTTCTTGCCCTCGTTCGATAGCTTGTATCCCAGGAACAATATGCTGAGAAAGGCTATTTTAGGTTTTCTAAAATTAAATTTGTAGCCAAGAGCTGCGAATCCTAAAATGATCCGATCGACCCTGACAAGATGAATGTTGAGGTTGTCATCTGTGTGGTAGATATCATCCATGTAAGACAATGCCTCGGGATCAATATCATGTAATATTGATGGTACACAGGCTAAAAACAGCCCTGGGCTGTTCTTGTTGCCTTGGGGCAAACGGCAAAAGCGTTTTTGTGAGCCAAATGAGAATGCATTCAGGTCCCAACTTTTGTGTGCTAAGTTCTAGCAGAAAAAACACCATTGGAAATATCCAAGGTTGTTTTGTATTTTTTGCGCACTATGTTATTAATTAGTGTTGTGCTATGTGAATTTTGTATAGCATATGAGCGTGTATAACTGTTCAAGTGTCTGTAATCTAAGACTATTCTATAAGAATGGTCAGGTTTTGCAACGGGTAATAATGGGTTATTCATTGCGGAGACACAGGGCTCAATTACTCCCTGGTACTCAAGCTGAGTGAGGATCTCTCTCACCGGAGCTTTAGCTTCATGTTTAACAGGATATTGTGGCTGTGGTGTAGACCTGATAGGTATTACATGGCAAGGGGAATCCTTGTCCCAACCTACATGATTACGGTACAACGCAGGTGCCTGTGCTACAGCCCAATTGACATTGTAGGCTTGTTTTACCACTTCTGGAACAAGATCAGAGAAAGAAGGCAAAATTACCTCTTCCTCATGTGGGGGCTTATGGACGTGTTCAGGTGGCCTGTCCCTTTCAGCCAGCAGGATATCACAACTAAATTCATCCTAGACTATCACACCAATGGTGCGCTCTACGTCTCCCTCAATTTGGATTTTTAAATTATAAACCCTGTCGGGTAGGAGAACGCGCCCGTCCGCAGTCTCAACTGAATGTAATCGCTAGTTGCTGTCACATCCAGATGGTCTTTCAGACTCTGGTGACATATTGTGACCTCTGCTGCGATGTCTAACAGTGTCACTGCCCACGACTTGTTCTTCAGCAATGTTCTCAAGTGTTCTGGCATTTTTAATTGACAGTGCTGCCACCTTTTTCTTTTTAAATTGTGGCTTTTGTTGTGGGGACTTGTCTTCTTTTTTGTTCAAAGACTGTGTTGAATCTTTCTTCTGTTTCACGTATTCAAGACATCGACCTGGACGTCCCCCTCTCTTGCTACGTCTATCTGGTGCGTCTTGAAAGGAACGAGAGGAACGTGAATCAGTATATCTGTCAGGAGTTTTTTATATTTTCTCTATTTCTGAGACTGTATCCTGTCGGAGTTCTCTGGGTGTGGAGCATCTGCTCTCTGACTTTGTGTGTCTTTAAATTGCTTTTGTTTATCCCAGCGCTTTTTAGAACCCTCTTGAGCTTGTTTAGTACCTTCCTTAGGGGTGGTACTCTGTATTTAGAGCTTTTTCGGCTTGGCTCCCAAACTATCCCGCTCTATACTAGTATAGGTGTCGGAGATAATTTTCAGTAGCTGTTTCTCCTGTTCCACGTGTGGAATCTCTCGGAGGCGCTGGCATATAGCCAGTGCTACCGCTTCCCCTGTAATGTTATTGAATATGATTGAGGATACTGCGTCAAAGTTACGCATTAATTTCATCCCCAAATGTAGGGCTGGAGCGGCCCGTACTCATTCTGAATTTGTTTTTATACTTCCAGCTGATTTGTTTTCTGGGCTATCCAGAACAGGATTTTCTCTTGTTCTGTGGGCACTTTACCCATGATTGAATGTACTGTTTGTGGATTAATCCCAGTAGTAGCCAATTGGTATCCAACAGGTGCTGGTGGTGCTGGACGCGGTGGTGTAGTGTTCAGTGATCGCATTCCAAACTGAACAAGTCGTCTATATAATGTTACTATCTTAATGTATAAATTACCCAGATCTGCTGCCTGCATGTTTTATATACCTGGGTGAGGTGTGTATGTGGCAAACATAGGCCACGTTGGTCCTTCATTACTCATGGGACCTAATCTCACGGATTGTATTACGTGTGGTAGGGTGCCATTAAACGAGTTCTGATGTTCTTGATAAGTAATCGGGATTTCAAGATACTGGTATGGTTGGTATCGTTGAGGTACATTTGCAATTCTGTATGTGCGGAATGTGAAGGATCTTTGGCCTTTCTCAGGAAAGGTGACCCAAGAGTAGAATGTTTCTGTTTGGTAAGCTTCACTAGCTTCTACTATGAATGTGACATCCCCACCCTCATCTGTTAAGCTGTGTGCTACTAGGTGTAATGTTAATGCTTGTCTAGCATTCTCAGGAATGTCTATGGCGTTAGCCATATTGTGAAGGGAGTAAAGAGATGAAACACCAAGTGGGGAGAAAAGTCATTTTAATGGTTCAAGCCCAAACAACCTACAGCCTAATTAGGTGCTCCTGTTCCGCTGAGGAATATCTTTCCCAAGGACCACGGACGTCTCCATATAATGGTACTTAGGGGACCTGTTGTATGTGAGACAGTGATAGTCAGGGTATCTGTAAATTAGTGCCTAAACACCATCGTTGGTGGCGCCATGTCCTAGTTTGACTCTTTCTCTAGGCAAGACTGCTGGTTTAATTATGACAGCACTTATGTATGTAGGCGACTATGCCAGTCCTACAACAAGTTGCAACTATCGCCCCAACCCTCCCGGCTCACAAGCAGCACCTCACCAAAAACCCAAACAATAAAAGGTGATTTGTGGCAGCCTTTATGCATGGACTCAAGAGTGTGATAGCTCAGGGAGTGTCGTGGTAAATGGAGATTACCCCTTTTTCACATGAACAGCATGTCTCAATCAAACACAGGCAATGAAGGAAATGCAGTAAAGTTTTCAATAGGTTTTATTAACAAAACTGCGTTCTACGATAAGTTGCATGGGCTGCAATGATTAGGATAATGAATAATGCAAGAAACAGAATTGTGAACACGAGAGTCATTAATACAAAGACCCCCACCATCTTGCAATAACATGAATTGGCAGGAGATGTGAAATATGGCCTATTACCCTAGCATGATGAACCTAATCCCTAACCTAAAGAAAGCTGGGTGTGTTAAACCTAATCTGCCAATGCCATGTCCATGAGAAGAACCCCACAACCCTCGTTACCTTGGAATGAGGTCTCTAGCTCAGACTCCGTAGGGACACGAAGACTGGGTCAGCGTCAAAAGGACCTCCGCATCAATAGCAGCGATGGCATCTGGTCGGAATCCCTCTGATTATCTGTCTAAGTGAAGTGCATTTATACAGATCTGCTTGGACCCCTGACATAGGTCTGTTCCCAAACAATAGAGAACAAGACATGCTTGGGGCGGCAATTTGTGTAAACAATTCCCTTGAAGTCGTGAAGAGGGAAAGTACCTAATGTGAATACCTACAGTTTGTTTATCTTTGTCACTTTATAGTGACGCCTTAGCGCGGTGGCACTGATAACGTGAAACTAAAACATTGGCCTAACTAGAAAGAATGCAGCCATCTTGGAAACATATAATTAAATAATTGCGCTAAAACAAAGCAAGCTAAGTAGGGTAAAAGTCACTAGGTTACGGGGGCACAGGTCCACAAGCCAGAAGGCTAAGTTAACTCCTGTTCCCTATTAAATCAAGATAGGATTCACTACAGTTGCCTCTTTATTATCCAGCATTCTTTTAACGTGCTGCCCCGGCTGACATTTGCAGGTTATACTCTCTCCTCACGTCGCTGATCTGTGTTGTGGGACGGACCCACATGTCGCTACTGATGGAAGGGGGCGCTCTAGCAGTACCTGATCTAGAGCAACATTATTCAGCTGCCTAAATACAACAGCCGGTGCTTTGGTTAGTGGAAGAGGGCACCAGGAGAAGTCACTTTTGTGTGATGTGGGGTGGCAGTCTTTCCTGCCTCAGCTACTGCTGTTGGGGTGCCAGGACGTGGAATATATCCCATATTTAGTCAGACATACTGCATTAATATGGGAACGCACAGTAAAAAGTGCTCTGGGCAGGGCTCCATTCACTCAGGATTTGGTTTTCTGGGATCTCCAATCCGTTAGACTACCGGGGGCTTCTGTGGACTTGACCACCTTGAGGGTGAGTGGTTGTGAGGTACTGGGGATCTGTTTCCTAATGAGGAATTAATAGACTTTGATTCTGCATGGGAAAGCTTCCATATAGGGCAAGGCCTATTTTTGCTGCATGCGAGTACTGCAGCTATTTTGAGGGATATATGGCCCACCTTTCCTATGGCCCCAGTTACACCACTCACTTTTAGATGCCTATTAGAGCTGGGTGGGACCAGACACTTAGCATCTCACCTTTATAAGGCTATAATGGTGGACCGTAAGTGGGATCCGTTCCTGGTGCGGGGGTCGGAGAACAGAATCTGGGGGTTCTACTCGAGGATGCCCATTGGCAACCAATGTGTGAGCTGGTGAAGACTGTGTAGAGTAATGCACGTTTCAAACTTCTGCACTTCCACTCTCTTCATCGTACATATTTCACACCAGTGTTAATGCATAGAATAGGTCCTGGTAAGGCAGATTTGTGCCACAGGTGTCACGCCCCAGCAGCCTCCTTCTTGCACATAGTATGGGAATGTCCTGAGGTATATGACTACTGAGGCAATGTGCTTACCAGCGTGAGGTCTGTGGTGCGGACCCCTATGGATATGGACCGTGCTGTCTGCGTGAGGTCTGTTTGCGACATTCGTAGGCCGGAGGACCAAAAAATGGCCTTTAAGTTCCTACATTTGCTGTTGTTATTGGAGAAAGGAACGGGTGGCAATTGCATGAATGAGCCAGGGTGGACTGAGTGTGGAAAGGTGGGCGGTGAATGTGGTTGAAGGGCTAGGGCCGTGGAAGTCTCACTGAGAAGGTACATACATGATGAAAGGGCACAAGAGGACATTCAGGCGTGGGTGGGACTTATGGATAGGCTCATGATCTAGGGGTCACGATCTTCCTCCTCATCAGATGATAATGGGTCATTGGTCTCTGATGATGCATAAAAGGGGACTGTTTCTTTTTATGAGCAGGGAAGACAGACATGGTAGGAGAGGGATAGGCTGTTCTCTCGAAGGGGAAGTGAAAATGTATGTTGGGCAGATCTTCAATGGGATATTAAATTGATTTAACTAATGTAAACCCTTTCTGTGACATGGTGGCATATGGCAAGAAGTTGGGTGCTAGTTGGAACCAGTTTGTATTGATGAAACGAATAAAATATTTCTTTAAAAAACTTTGGTGGTCATTACAACCCTGGCGGACGGTGTTAAAGCGGCGGTAAAACCGCCAACAGGCCAGCGGTAAAAAAATTGGAATTATGACTGTGGCGGGAACCGCCAACAAAGACAGCCACTTTAACACTCCGACCGCCACGGCGGTACAGACAAACAGCGCGGCGGTCACCGCCAACAGACAGGCGGGAGACAATGTACTGCCCACAGTATCACAACCTACCAATCCGCCACCTTTTCCGGGGTGGATTCACCGCGGATAAAAACACGGCAGAAACAGCCATTTCAAAGGGAAAACGCTCACCTCTACACACTCCACGAGGAAGAGGGTCACCATGGAGCCAGAACTCCATATTCTGCCAGCGATAGTCTTCCTGCTCCTATAAGACGATCATCAACGCCGGCGGCGAAGAGCACGGTGAGTACTGCACCTACGACACAGGGGAGGCAAAAAACATGGGGGACACACACCCAACATCCCAACACCCACCCGACCCTCACCCACTACAACACACACACCAATGCATATCTATACATTACAGTAACACCCCCCAACCCCCCCAGAAGAATGCAAACACAAAAGGAAATGAGTTGAACCATTGTAATATTTCAAAATACAGGAAGCAAATATATACATATATACACTATCAACAAAATATACACCACGATTAGTAGTGCAGGTGATGCACCATTCATTGTCCGTGGACCACTGGGCCCAAAATGCATGGGCGAGGCCCACACAAGATACCTGATCAAAACGGAGAGAACACTGCTGGGGCATCAGATAGAAATACAACAGGCACCTCAGGGGGAAGGGAAGGGGGGGCACCTCAGCCGGATGATTGCACCACGCCAGATCCACGAGGGGGCTCCATGCCCATTGATGTCTCCCGGGGAGTGCAAAGCCACAGTCTCTCAAGTCTCTGCAGTGGGTGGGTTGCCACTGTACCATCCTGGGGAGTGCAAAGCCACAATCTCTCAAGCCACAGTCTCCCAAGTCTCTGCAGTGGGTGGGTTGCCCACTGTACCATCCTGGGGAGTGCAAAGCCACAGTCTCTCAAGTCTCTACAGTGGGTGGGTTGCCCACTGTACCATCCTGGGGAGTGCAAAGCCACAGTCTCTCAAGTCTCTACAGTGGGTGGGTTGCCCACTGTACCATCCTGGGAGCGTAAAGCCACAGTCTCTCAAGTCTCTACAGTGGGTGGTTCGCCCACTGCTATATCCTGTGGAGTGCAAAGCCACAGTCTCTCAAGTGGATAACAGTCTCCACTGGTTCTCGAGGGGGCATTGTGCCCAGAGTGCAGCACACACCCCATGACGGTCCAAGTTGCGCCACTGCCCCTGCCGCAAATGGGCTAGCGGTGCATTCCATGGCGGTCTTTGCCCTGTTCAGCGGTCCCTGGCCTGTTCAGCGGTGCTTGCGTTGCCAGTGTCAGACCTGTTCAGCGGTGCATTCCATGGCGGTCTTTACCCTGTTCAGCGGTCCCTGGCCTGTTCAGCGGTGCTTGCATTGCCAGTGTCAGACCTGTTCAGCGGTGCATTCCATGGCGGTCTCTGCCCTGTTCAGCGGTCCCTGGCCTGTTCAGTGGTGCTTGCCAAGGCGGTCTTTCATTGCCCAGCAGGGCTGTGGCTGGCGGTCCTTCATGGGTCAGCAGGGCTGTGGCTTGCGGGCCCTCCTGGCCAGCTGGGCTGTGGCTGGCGTCCTGGGCAGTGACTCTGGCAGTGGCTTCCTGGGGAGTGACTCTGGGGCTGGCGGTGGCCTCCTGGGCAGTGACTCTGGCGGTGGCCTCCTGGCCAGTGGCGATGGGGCTGGCAATGGCCTCCTGGCCAGTGACAATGGGGCTGGCCTCCTGGGCAGTGACTCTGGCAGTGGCCTCCTGGGCAGTGACTCTGGGGCTGGCGGTGGCCTCCTGGGCAGCGGGGATGATGGCGGTCCTCTCTGCCGTGCTGCTCCTCCCAGACTTTGGAGATTTCTTCTGCCCCTTCCCCACCTTGGGAGGAGTCACGGCTGAGTTGACACTCCCCCCGGGACCCTTGTGAGCGGCTTTGCTGGCTGGAGTCTTCCCCCTCTCCCGCCGGGCACTGTCCAACTTCTGGTGCTTCACAGGGGGGGGGCCTGGCTGTGTTGTGGCTCCGTGCCACACTGGTTGTCCTGGTGGCCGGTGCACTCCACATACCTGTAACAACAGGCACCACTGGTCCCGTAGATTTTTTGGCTGAGGTGCTAGTACGAGACCTATGAGTTGGATGGGGGGGGGGGGGGAAATAGGTTAAGAGGGGCCAGGAAAAGTTTTTGGGAGACACTGGGACGGGTAGATGGAGGGGGTTTGGGAGTGGAGGAAGAGGTGGTGGTTGTAGGAGGTGTAACTTTTGTGGATTTGGGTGCAGGTGCATGGGCTGGAGGCTGTCGTGAGGTGGATGGCTGTTGGGTGGGTGTGTGCCTGCGTTTGTGTATCTTGGGAGTGGGCGTCACAGACACACTGGGAGAGGACACAGGGGACGTGTAAATGGGAGTGGGGGTGGTGAGTGCACGTGAGCGGGGTGTGGTGGTGGGTGTGCTGGTGCGGGACGTAGTGGCTGTAGTGGTAGTGCATGCAGGTGTGAATGTAGACAAGACTGGGAGGGAGGGAGGAGGGAGACGACGAGGAGGGGGACACAGTGGAGGCAGTGGATGTTCTGTAGGTGTGTGATGCTTGCGTGAGTGCCTGTGGGATGTGTGGTGCTTATGTTTGCCTGAGCTTCCCTTGTGTGTTGACGTGTATGCATGCTGGTCTGTAGGTGTGCTTGGGATAGGCTGAGGTACAGGGGATTGGGTTGGGGTGGAGGAAGTTGGAGGGGGGAGGCTAGACACAGGGACAATGGCTGCCATCAGTGCTGAGGCCAGAGTTTGCAGGGTTCGATGAAGGGCAGCCTGACCAGAATGAATGCCCTCCAGGAATGCATTTGTGTGTTGCAATTCCCTTTCTACACCCTGGATGGCATTCAAAATGGTAGACTGCCCAACAGTGAGGGACCTGAGGAGGTCAATGGCCTTCTCACTGAGGGCAGCAGAGGTGACTGGGGCAGGGGCTGAGGTGCCTGGGGCGAAGGTGATGCCCACCCTCCTGGGTGAGCGGGCATGGGGCGAAGGCTGAGGGGCTGCTGGGAGGGCGGTGCTGGTGGGGGGGTGGCGGCTGTACCTGTAGAAGTGGGGGGCACAGATTTTGCCGCCACCACAAGGGAGCTCCCATCGGAGGACGAGTCTGTGTTGCTAGTTGCAGATCCTGTGACCGCAGTGGTGCTCGCCTCGCCCTCTGTCCCACTGGTGTATTCTGAGTCCATGGTGGGGGCCTCCATGGCCATGTGGGATGCAGCTCCCTCGTGCTCCGGTGCCACTGTACCTCCGCCTGATGATGCTGATGCACACAAGAACAGGGAGACCACAAAAAGGGGGGGGGGACGACAGAAGAAAGACAGGTTGAGTGCATGGCTTACCGCTACCGTTGGCGGACAATACAGACACAGCAGACCCCTGCACTACGTCGCGCTGTTGGGCTCTGCAGATGCAATTCCTGGGATATGGCCTACATAGCTATGGTTGACATCTGCACACATAGATGACACAAGGGCATGAATACCTGTACTTGGCACTCTACAGAGGTGGGGTGGGGTGCCACATGGCCTGCATTACGGAGGGGCCTAGCCTACGGAACTCGCCCTGGCCTAGGGAAAACCACAGCCCTCCTCCCCCACCCAGACACCTTCACTGCGCGCAAAGTCCGCTGAATGATAGTGTACTCACTCCCTTGTGTCTGCTGTGATGCCCTCAAGCGCCCATCCAACTCAGGGTAGGCCACCGCCAGAATCCTGAACATCAGGGAGGTCATGGTTTGACGGGCACCCCTCCCACATTGGGAGGCCATCCCCAGCTGAGCCTCCGCCGTCTTCTTGCTCCAGCGGCGAATGTCCTCCCATCTTTTATGGCAGTGGGTGCTCCGTCTGTGGTGGACCCCCAGGGTCCGGACGTCCTTGGCGATGGCACGCCAAATATCCTCCTTCTGGTGGGCGCTGACCTACATGACATGTACAGGGGAAGAAGAGAAGTCATTAACAACTGCACCGTCTAAGTGATTGGCCCCCCTCCCTACCCTTGCCATGTGGCACATGCATTCACAGTCCTTCATGCACGCAGAACTGTGCCCCCTTCCTTCTTACAACCAGCCCTCTCCACACAGGCATAGCCCATACAACATGCTCCCTGTGTACTTACCTGTTGGTCTGGAGGACCGTAGAGTTGCGTGTACTGGGGGAGGACCCCGTCCACGAGCTTCTCCAACTCCTCTGCAGTGAAGGCAGGGGCCCTTTCCCCAGACGCACGAGCCATTGTCTCTTCCAGACCGAGGTCACAGCAGCACTTGCAGTGTAGGTCCTCTCCTGTCGAAGATCAGGTATCGAGTGATTGAACAGATAGAAAATGGCGGTCACGTCCGCGGCGGTGCGTACCATCACCGCCGGCGTACATCGTCATTGGCTCCTGGGACCCATAGGGTCCAATGTTAACCAATGCAGCATTGCGCCGCAGTCTTCGACCGCCTACCGCGCCGGTGTACAATGCCAGCGCAGTTACCTCACATCCCATTGTCCCACTTTAGAGGTCAGGCAGCCGCCATTTCAGGGGCCCACATGCCCTAATTACCAACTGCGTCACACAGACCTAGGCCTTGTCACACAACACAAATACAGGCCACATTTTGTGTATGAATGGTGTTCTGTGTAGACTGTGGGTACATACCTCTGAGTTGTTTGACTCTGTGGTCGCTGTTGTCATTCCTAGGCAACGTCTGCTGGGACATGTGAGGAGATGACGGAATCCTCCGGTGTACCGACCGCTGGTGGACCTGTCGACAATAGAGGAAAGACATTTGATCATCACCTACAGGTTTGACCGTGCCACAATCCAGGAACTGTGCACCCAGTTGGAGCCAGACCTGATGTCAGCAATCCGCCATCCCACAGGGATCCCCCCTCAAGTGCAGGTGCTATCAGTGCTCCATTTCTTTGCAAGTGGGTCATTTCAAACAACAGTGGCCATGGCATCAGGGATGTCCCAGCCTATGTTTTCAAACGTGTTGTCCAGAGTGTTGTCTGCCCTGCTGAAACACATGCGGAGCTACATCGTTTTCCCTCAGGTGGAGGATTTGCCTACAGTGAAAGGTGACTTCTATGCCCTTGGACATATCCCTAAAATCATAGGTGCCATTGATGGGACCCATGTAGCTCTGGTCCCCCCCCACAGGAGTGAACAGGTGTACAGGAACCGGAAGAGTTATCATTCGATGAATGTGCAGATGGTATGTTTGGCAGACCAGTACATCTCCCAGGTAAATGCTATGTTCCCTGGCTCTATGCATGACGCCTACATCCTGCGGAATAGCATCATCCCTTATGTGATGGGTCAACTCCAGAGGCACCGGGTGTGGCTATTAGGGGACTCTGGTTACCCCAACCTGTCATGGCTACTCACCCCAGTGAGGAATCCCAGGACCAGGGCAGAGGAACGCTACAATGAGGCACATGGGCGGACTAGGAGGGTGATCGAACGCACCTTCGGCCTCCTGAAGGCCAGGTTCCGGTGTATGCATATGACAGGTGGATCCCTATTCTACTCACCAAAGAAGGTGTGCCAGATCATCGTGGCCTGCTGTATGCTTCACAACTTGGCTTTGCGACAACAGGTGCCTTTTCTGCAGGAGGATGGTCCAGATGACGGTGTTGTGGCAGCTGTGGAGCCTGTGGACAGTGATGAGGAGGAAGCAGAGGAAGAAGACATTGACAACAGGGACTCAGTTATCCAGCAATATTTCCAGTGACACACAGCTGAGAACACATTCCTGCCTACTACAAGTACTTTCACACTTCTACCTCTATCTTGTCTGTCGATTTCAACCAGTATATGGTAACTGAGTTGTACATTTCCCTTACGGTTTCACAGGTGTGGTTTACAAGGTGTGTCATCTGCTTAGATTCCTCATGGACTTGAGATGTGTGACATAGGTATGTTGACATTACATTTGAAAACGCATTTTGTCACTGTCATTGCTCATACACATTTTCTAAATCACAGACTGACTCCAGATTGTGTTGTGCTTCAAGAGTGTTCATTTAAGTGCTAAATATTGGAGGGGGGTTGTAACATGGTGAGGGGTGATGGTGGAGGAATGTCCATGGCAGAGTCCAGTCTATTAGTCTCACAGGTGCATTGCCCATATGGGCATAGGAAGTGGAGCTGGGGCAGTTTAAATATGGACAGGGTTACAAAGTGGGACATTGGGATGACAATCAGGGTGGTCTCATTTCTTGGCGGGGGTCTTGGCATCGTGCTCTGTCTTGTTCCTGGATCTCAGGGACCGCTTGCGGGGTGGTTCTCCATCTGCAGGGGGTGGGGTGCTGGTGTGGTGGTCCTGTGGCGGTGCCTCCTGTCCATTAGCGCCGGCGGAGGTGTTGGACAGTTCATCGCCCATACTAGTGTCAGGGGCCCCTTGGAGTGCCACAGTGTCCCTCCTGGTGTTCAGTATTTCCTTCAGCACCCCTACGATGGTGCCCAGGGCGGAGCTGATGGTTCTGAGTTCCTCCCTGAACCCCAAATACTGTTCCTCCTGCATGCGCTGGGTCTCCTGAAACTGTTGTTTTTGCTTTGTCGCCCTAAGTGGGAAGGGTATGCCCAGACGTGGGTCCCTTGCTTCCCATGTCACTGGATTCAAGCTAGCCTGGCTGATGAGGGGTGAAACCCCGAAACCGGTCCCAGGATGCTTGTTTCCGGTCCAGTGAGGACCTGGCTTGGCAGTTCGGTCTGGACTGTTCCCATGAGGAACAGGGTCAAGACTGATTTGCATATGGCTGGGTCCAAACTGGGGTGGCATGGGGAGCAAAAGAACGATGGATTAAACCCAGATCTATGACTGGGGGTGAGTGTTTGACAATGTTCAGCATTCCGTCCATCACTTGTTGTTTTTGCTTTGTCGCCCTAAGTGGGAAGGGTATGCCCAGACGTGGGTCCCTTGCTTCCCATGTCACTGGATTCAAGCTAGCCTGGCTGATGAGGGGTGAAACCCCGAAACCGGTCCCAGGATGCTTGTTTCCGGTCCAGTGAGGACCTGGCTTGGCAGTTCGGTCTGGACTGTTCCCATGAGGAACAGGGTCAAGACTGATTTGCATATGGCTGGGTCCAAACTGGGGTGGCATGGGGAGCAAAAGAACGATGGATTAAACCCAGATCTATGACTGGGGGTGAGTGTTTGACAATGTTCAGCATTCCGTCCATCACTTGTTGTTTTTGCTTTGTCGCCCTAAGTGGGAAGGGTATGCCCAGACGTGGGTCCCTTGCTTCCCATGTCACTGGATTCAAGCTAGCCTGGCTGATGAGGGGTGAAACCCCGAAACCGGTCCCAGGATGCTTGTTTCCGGTCCAGTGAGGACCTGGCTTGGCAGTTCGGTCTGGACTGTTCCCATGAGGAACAGGGTCAAGACTGATTTGCATATGGCTGGGTCCAAACTGGGGTGGCATGGGGAGCAAAAGAACGATGGATTAAACCCAGATCTATGACTGGGGGTGAGTGTTTGACAATGTTCAGCATTCCGTCCATCACTTGTTGTTTTTGCTTTGTCGCCCTAAGTGGGAAGGGTATGCCCAGACGTGGGTCCCTTGCTTCCCATGTCACTGGATTCAAGCTAGCCTGGCTGATGAGGGGTGAAACCCCGAAACCGGTCCCAGGATGCTTGTTTCCGGTCCAGTGAGGACCTGGCTTGGCAGTTCGGTCTGGACTGTTCCCATGAGGAACAGGGTCAAGACTGATTTGCATATGGCTGGGTCCAAACTGGGGTGGCATGGGGAGCAAAAGAACGATGGATTAAACCCAGATCTATGACTGGGGGTGAGTGTTTGACAATGTTCAGCATTCCGTCCATCACTTGTTGTTTCTCCTGAAACTTGGCCAGGACCGTTGCCATCGTCTCCTGGGAGTGGTGGTATGCTCCCATGATGGAGGAGAGGGCCTCGTGGAGAGTGGGCTCCCTAGCCCTGTCCGCCCCCTGTCGCACAGCAGCCCTCCCAGTTCCCCTGTGTTCCTGGGCCTCCGTCCCCTGGACCGTGTGCCCACTACCACTGTTCCCAGGTCCCTGTTGTTGGGGTGGTGGGTTATCCTGAGTTCCCTGTAGTGGTGGACACACAGCTGATTGACGTGTCCTGGGAACGGAGGTATGGGCCCGCTGGGTGGGTGCTGTGCTGGTGTTACCAGAGGGTGGAAGCTCTGTGGTGGCCTGTGACTGGGTGTGGGGAACCGACTGTCCCGAGACCCTCGATGGTCCGGGCTGGTCATCTGGATCCAGTTGGACAGAGCTGCTGTCATCACTGTGGGCCTCTTCTGTGGGTGGGGTGGAGATGTCTGGACCCTTCTGTCTGGTGACGTTGGGTAGTGGTCCTGCAGGGGTAAAAGCATGATTATTGCATCTGTGTGTGTCATGGTGTGCAATGGGTGGGTGACCCTGTACCCCAGTGCTAGCATTACTGTGTGGGGGCTTGTGTGATGATGGTTGAGGGGGGTGTTATGGGTATGTGCAGTGGGCATGCTTTAGTGATGGGTGTCCATGCTTTGGTGTTGCATGCAGGTCTTGGTGTTGGGATGTGTGGTTTGTGTTATTAGTACATTAGTGAGGAGTTGGAGTGATAGGGGAGGGGGCGAGGGTGGGGGTCTGTGATAGCATGCAGGTAGGGTGGGGGATGAAGTAGTTAAAGGGTTGACTTCCCAGAGTCCATTCCTCCACCTACTCCTGCGAGGCCCTCAGGATGCAGAATCTCCAAGACCTGCTCCTCCCATGTTATTAGTTATGGGGGAGGAGGTGGGGGTCCGCCGCCAGTCCGCTGTACCGCAATGTGGTGTCTTGAGACCACGGAACGCACCTTCTTCCATAGGTCGTTCCACCTCTTCCTGATGTCGTCCCGATTTCTTGGGTGTTGCCCCACTGCACTGACCCTGTCTACTATTCTTCGCCACAGCTCCATCTTCCTTGCAATTGAGGTGTGCTGCACCTGTGCTCCAAATAGCTGTGGCTCTACCCAGACGATTTCCTCCACCATGACCCTGAGCTCCTCCTAAGAGAACCTGGGGTGTCTTTGCCGTGCCATGGGGTGGTGTAGGTGATGTGTGGGGTGGTGTATGTGGTGATAAGTGTGGTGATATGTAGTGGTGTGTGGTGTTTTGTGCGTGGAAGTAGTGTGGGTGATGGTCTGGTGTGCCTGTGGATGCTTGGTAGTAGTTTGTAGTGTCTCTCTATGGCCTTCTCTCTGTAATTGTGGTCGTAGGGGTTTTTGGGTGATGTGGGTGTGTGTTTTATATTGTATTGGGTGTGTGGGAGTGGTGTGTGTATATGTGTATCAGGTGTGTGTATTTCGAATTGTCCAATGTGGCAGTGTTTTGTAGAAGTGTGTGTATTTTGAGCGCGGCGGTGTGTACCGCCAATGGGATACCGCGGTTGAAAGACCGCCGCGTGGATTCGTGGGTCGTGATAGTGTGGGCATTATTCTGTTGGCGTGACGGTGTCGGTTCTGTTTTCACCAGTTTATCACTGACCTTTGGTGTGGCGGACTTGTGTGGGTGTCTGAATTTTGTCGGATTCCGAGATGTGGGTCATAATAGCTGTGGCGGAATTCCGCGGCCGCGGCGGTGTGTTGGCGGTCTTCTGCACAGCGGTAAGCGGCTTTTACCGCCAGTGTTGTAATGAGGGCCTTTGTGTCTAGCCTTCACCCCTGCTTTTGCTAGTCCTCTCCAAATCCTCCTAGGCACTAACTCAGTCTAAAAATATGCATGTTAGACCAAAATCTCCAGAATGCCAATAAATCACTTTTTATGGCTTTAATACGTTCTAAACCCGAGAGCTGAATCAGGTTGTTCCACCCTAAATGAAACAAAAAATATTTGGACAGAGCCTCGTCATCACCAGCTCAGACAACCATGGCAACAAATGCCCCCATTCCATACCACCTATTCCCCACCATTCAATATAAAAATCATTGGTACAAAAACCCAAGGTCTCTTATCTGCTTCCTCAGCTGCCCATCAAACAAAGGAGTGACTGATGATCACAGTGGAGAAGACAGTGAAAATTGGAACCGGAATGCAACCAGAAACAAAGAAAAAATAGCTGCTAAGCTGCAATTTAAAACAAACCTTCAACTTGTTTAATGTAATGAATACAACATTCTGATCACCATCTTCCCAACCTCATCTTTTCCTTTAGTAAAAACCCTAGTCTATTCGCCTCAGAAGCAGCCCCAAACCTAGAAGAGGCTGTGCCAAATTTCTTACCATAAATTTCAGCTTGCACGAAAGCCTATCGCATTACTGCTAAAACCTGAGAGACCTCCAACATACTCCCAGCCGCATGACATAAAACCATATCTCCTTGTGGAACTATTGCCCTATGAAAAGTTTGCCTAGCCTCCACTGGATGCTTCAAATCTCCTATGCTCCTCAGAATCAATTTCACTCCCTTGCCCATTTGATCTGTTTTTGATATATTCAACCATAGTGACAAATTGTCATCCTCCAAGCACACCTCTGAGAACCCTATGCTTATGTCTTTCTTCCTTCCCAATAATCCTAAAATATTAACTGCTCCTAAGTATAACCACATGATGGATAGCTTAAATAATAGAACTTCAAAACCAGAACTGCATGAAATTGGCAAGCCTTTCTTTAGTATCACAAAAAGCTGCATCAGTTTGGGTTCTCTTGTCCTGTTTTTTCTTCCTTTCTCTTTGGCTCAACCTTGCGGTATCCTCCTACCCATTTCACCAGCTGACGGCTCATAACCCTAGAAGCACTTGGGCCCATATTTATACTTTTTGATGCAAACCGGCGCTGGTTTGCGTCAAAACTTTTACCGCCGGGTAATGCCATTCCTACGCGTCATGCGGGTGCCTTATTTAAGGAATGACGTTAGCTGGTGCTGCGGACTGGTCAGAGTAAAAAAAAATTACTCAAACCAGGCAGCGCCGGCGTAGCGGAAAATGGGGGTTGTGCATCAAAAAGTGGTGCAAGTGAGGTTTAAGGCAAAAATCATGCCTCAAACTCGACTTGCGCCATTTTTTGACGCACAACCCCCATTGAAATGGCTTCTGTCTTAGCAAAGACAGGAGTCATGCCCCCTTGCCCACTGGCCATGCCCAGAGGACTTCTGTCCCCTGGCATGGTCATCGGGCACAGTGGCATGTAGGGGGGCCCAAATTAGGCCCCCCTATGCCACTTTAAAAAAATAAAAAAAATACTTACCTCAACTTACCTGTACTTACCTGGGATGGGTCCCCCCATCCATGGGTGTCCTCCAGGGGTGGGCGAGGGTGGCAGGGGATGTCCCTGGGGGCAGGGAAGGGCATCTCTGGACTCCTTCCATGATCAGAGACCATCGAAGTGAGCCCACAGGTCCCTTAACGTCTGCCCTGACCCGGGCTTTAAAAAAACGCTGCAAATCAGGTTGTGCGTTGTTTTTTAAGGCCCACCCCCTCCTGTGCGTCAAAATGACGCTTAAGAGTAAATAAGGCGCACAGGTCTTAAAGTCATTTTTTGGGTGGGAAAGCCTACCTTGCATGTCATTAACACAAGGCAGTTTCCCGCATCCAAAAAATGACGTACTCAGAGGAATTTTGACGTCCGCAGGCTCAGGCGTCAAAGTTTAAATATGGTGCACGGTTTGCGCCGCATGTGCGTCAAAATTTTTGACGCACATTCAGTGCAAACAGAGTATAAATATGCCCCTTGGTATAAAAAGTCACATCAGAAAATTGGGTAGTGCGCTTTTCCCAATGTTAGTCAGTATAAACCAAACCACATCATCTCTTCTGGCTTACATGTTCTAAAAATTGCATTGTCTGCTAAAAAATGCTCTTCCAAACTTGCTACTCTCATTTCACCGTTCACCAAACCATAGAACCTTGTGACTGAAGGAGACAAAGCATCTGCTAGATTATTGACCTCACCTAGCACATGTCTAGCACTGAATACAATAGTAAACATTAGGCAACCTAAAATGAAACACTGTAACTACATTAGCAGTCTCTTTTCCTTAGCTTTTTGACAGTTCACCAATTACACCAGTCTCATTATCAACATTAATTGTGACAGTGTTATGTGCTAGCTCAGCCCACTACAAAAAAAGTGCCACCAACAAAAGAAAAGAACTCAAGAAGTGCAGTACGTCTTCTACCCTCTCTCCATGATCTTGGCCCTTTCTCTGAACACCCTCTACCCTCCACCAACAAGCCATAGCCGTCCATGCCGGCTGTGTCAGAAAAAGTCTGAACGTGCAATGCAAAATCCTCTTCCAGTGACCACGTAGTGACAACATTGAAGTGCTTAATGAAAATCAGCCAGGTTTCAAGATCCCCTTATTCTCCAGCTGAGATCCATATTCTGTGATGTGGCAATCTCACACCTGACATGGAAAAGCAAAAACGCCTGCAAAAAGCCCTAACAGCTCTTACCACTCTGCATGCAAAACTAAGATGTCCTAGCAGTTATTGAACATTCTGCAAGGCAAGTTTTTTAGCCAATTCCAGTAGTAACATGAGTTCTTCAATCTTATTTTGTGGTAACCTTGCTTCCATTTGCCGTGCCCAATTTATGCCCAGAAAAAACAATGAAGTGTCAGGCCTTCAGTCTTTCGGGGGCCAGAGGCCTCCTAAATCTTTTGCTGAAGTTTCAGATGCCCTCCAGGCCACACTGCATGATCCAGGACCCCTCTAGCCCAAAAACAGAGAGTCATTTAGGTAGTGAGTGACCAACTGATGTCCTAATTTGACTGCAAAGCACCACTTTAAGAAGGTACTAAAAGCTTCAAACAACTTACAAGAAATAGCACAACCAGTGGATAACATCTTGTCTACAAACATGTGTCCAATAAATTGAATACCAAGTAAACTAAAATCAACCGGGTGACCAGGTTGCAGACGAAAGGCTGACTTTATGTTCCATTTAGCCAGTTTTGTCCCAACAACACACAACTTACCAAGCCAATTGCCATGGTATGTAATGCAAGTTTCATTATAACTGGCTATGAAATCATTCAGTGAACTTCCCCAGCCCATGATAAATTGTGGATCATCCTGAATTCGCCAGCTGCTTCCTTTAGTACAGTTTGTAGTGGTAACACCACCAGGTCCTGTGGTGGGCAATGATCAAAGAGTTCTGCCATCTTGCCTTCTGATCCCTCTTTATGCGGTTTCTCACGCACAATGTGTGGCATCTCTTTAGGTGACCTCTATTGTCTTCAAATTGTCTAGACCTAGGATCCTGACAATCCAACCTGAAACCTTCCAGCTTCAGTGCCACATCTCTAGCTAGGTAAAACGACACATCTCTAGCTAGGTAAAAAAACAACCACTTACCCACCTTCTCAAAATCAATTGCTGTAAAAGCTTTTGTTGTCAGGCGATTTCAGAAATGTTCTGCTTCATCCTAGCAGCATATGACCAACCCTGGTGGCTTCCCCAAAACACTGTATCACCACATGCCTCCCACTGCACTTTGCAAACTTGTGTTTGTACCTGCATGGATTTCTGTTGCAGTAACCCCTGTAAAAACCCCAGCATGCCCAATGTTAACCACTTGACCCCTTCCTCATGCCAACTCAATTTGAGTCGGAACTCTAGGTCTACATGCCTTTTTCCATGCATCCTACTTAGAACCTTCCTTCGATTGTCTGTGTGCAAACGTTAGTGTACATCAATGAAAACCCCTTTCCAACCTCTTCATTTTTGTATTTGTTAATAATTGCACACCAGAAGCATTGACACTCCTATGTATGGCAACTATTTTGAAAACATCTTGTGCATCTTTTTTCTCTGCCTCAGTGTATTTCCCCTCTGTTACTTTTTATCCCTGTCTTTCTCACCTTTCCTATCCAATACCAACCTTTTCTCATCCTCCAACAATATTTTTCCAACTTCAGGAACTGTATCTTTAACAAAATACCCATATGTTCCTACTCCTCTGTTTTTGCAAACTACCCGCCTGTTTTCCTCTATTCTGGACCCAATCCTGCCATCCCCACATTCTGAACATTTTAACCATCGCCCTTATCTGGTTGCAAACTTGCAGCCTGCTTCTGTTGTTCTCCGGGTTGCTTAAAAAGCAAGTTATGACCATGCCCTGCATTGGTCTTCCCCACCTTCTATCCTTGTAGGTCGTTGGCTTCGGTTAAAGAGGAGACTTCTCTGGTGTATTAGAAAACCCAGCCTTCTGCTCCTCTCTTCCCATAAAAATGCCACCCAAACTGCCTTACGCAGCCCTAAAAACGATTCCTCTTTCTTCTGACTCTTCCACTTCATCTTCATAATCCAGTTCAAATTCCTCACTGTCAGCAAAATCATCACCCCTTATACCTCTCACTCCTTGACTTTTGCCATCACCCAGCTCCACCATCAAAAGCCTGCTGTTTAATCTTCTTTTCTTTCAACATGCATTGTACGTTCAGCCTGCACAAAACCTCTCCCTCTTTTCAGTCCAGGAGTCCAAGGTACCATTAAACCTACCTGGTCACTGCTCACATGCTCTGGCCTCATTTGTATGAATCATCCCAACGTTAGACACTAGCGTCCAGATTGACCAAATACTCATGCAGCGCAGTACAGCATCAAAAATGCTGCGCGCCGTGAGAAGGAGAGAGCTGAAGACCACCATATTTACAGAAATATGGCTCTCTCCTCCCCTCTCCCTAGTGTGGTGCTGATTTTAGCTGCTGTGCGCCATACACACACCTTTACCCCATAATGCAAGGGTGTGTGTGTGTGAGTCTAGCATAGGTTTTTCTCTGGAAGGGTACCCTTCCAGTACAAAATTCTATCAGTAGACACACTCAAAAGCTTTTCCTACGTTGCATGTGTGCTGCACAGTGCAGCATGCATGCAAAGCCAGAAAAAAGGAGAAATTAAACCATTTCTCCTTTTAACACCTGATTTCACATGGCGTTAACTTTCGGTGCAAAACCCTGCCTACTATTGTTTGTTTGGGTTTTGCGTCAAATGCATGGGTGGTTGCATGGGAACGTCCATGTGCCACCCATGTAACACCCCCTTGGTGCTACGTAACGCAAAGCAGTGCTCTGCACTGCTTTGCGTTACTTTTAGAGTACTTTCCAGTGCTGGACAGTAAATAGGTAAAAAAAAGATTTTGCATTGATTTGCATCACTTTTGTGATGCAAACACAGCATGGAATCTTAGTAAATATGCCCCTAGGTCTCCCCATGCTGAGGAAGCTGTGGTCATGCTCCCTACTCTCTCTATATCTCTTCTAGCACCTTCACTCCTTTTTTAAGTTTTGTCTACACGGCTTATTGTTAATAAAAAAAACTTACAAGGGGATTAGGACCAGCCCCTTACTTACCTGAATTTACCATTGGCTTAGCTCTGATTTATGTGCTTCTGATTGGCCAGCACGTCATCTGCACTCATCCTGCTTTATCTTCTTTGTCTTTTTAGCTGGTCTTGCCGTCAGGTTGCTTCTGGACCAAGTACTCCTTCCTGTCACTTCCCATTGGACACTCGCCAGTGTCCTTCCTCTCCTGCTTTCACGCTGAAGGTAGTTATTTTTTGTTTCTGCATGCCATCTTCATTCTTCGTGCAATCTTCTTTCTTCTTTACCGCATGCTGTCTTCTGTCTTCTTTATTCACTGCTTTCTTCTTTCTTCATTGCTGTCTTCTTTCTTCTTTAATGCTTGTCATCTTCTTTCTTCACTGCCGTCTTCTTTCTTCTTTAGCGCATGCCGTCTTCTATCTTCTTTCTTCACTGCCATCTTCTTTCTTCTTTTCTGCATGTCCTCTTCTGTCTTCACCGCTGTCTTCTTTCTTCTTTAACATGTGCTGTCTTCTGTCTTCTTTCTTCACTGCCATCTTCTGTCTTCTTTACCACGTGCAGTCTTCTGTTTTCTTTCTTCGCTGCTGTCTTCTTCCTTCTTTACCGCATGCTGTCTTCTGTCTTCTTTCTTCACTGCTGTCTTCTTTCTTCTTTACGGCATGCTGTCTTCTGTCTTTTTTCCTCACTGCCGTCTTCTTTACTGCATGCCATCTTCTGTGTTCTTTCTTCACTGCCGTCTTCTTGCTTCTTTCTGGATGCTGTCTTTGGTCTTCTTCCTTCACTGCCATCTTCTTTCTTCTTTACTGCATGCCGTTGTATGTCATCTCTCTTCAATGCTGTCTTCTTTCTTCCTGCCTTCTTTCCTCACTGCCGTCTTCGATCTTCTTCGCCGCATGCCATCATGCCAATAGGCATCACCTGTGTTTCTTCTTTCTGTCTAACTGGATAGCAAATATTTTTAAAAATGGTATAATAATGCTTGTTTTAAATTTGATAAACCGTTACCGGTTTATGAAATGTAAAACAAACATTATTATACATTTTTAAAAATATTTTAGAGTCCAGTTAGATATTTAAAAAAACAAAGGCAAAGCCTATTGGCTTTGCAAATGCTTGTTCTTGATGGCATCCAAACCCATTGTCCTGGAACCAAACCATTTCCCCTTGCGACACCATATGCACCTCGCCCGCCTTCAAGTTGCAAAGCATGTGGCCTGTGTAACTCACTATTGCTCTCACTTGTGTTGACCAAAAATGTTCCATCAACACCACTTCTGCCCATCTTGACAGCAATGTAATTTAATATATACACTGTACCTGAAACAAAACAATTGTGCACAGATCTTTTTTGCTTTTCCCTTTGTTAAAAATGCCTACTGTCCTTTTTCATGCTAATCCACCTCAGAGCTAAAATTCAATAAATAAACTGCCCTTAATAGGTTTTCCTGGGTGCTCGCTTTTCGCAACTTGCACCCTGGTGCCACCTGCTGGTACGCAAGCAGCACCGCACTTTCCATTGGTAGTGCCAACAAGGGCCGTCCCTACACCCGTGTCTCTGCCCTTCAAACCATCAGTCCCACAGAAACCAGTAGTCAACTACCACCTTGTCAACCGAGCGACTGCTCTTCTCCCTCTGAAGGCCTCCCAGAGCACCTCACTTTCTCCCCGGGGCACATTAGGGGGTCGGACTGCAGAGCACTCAGGAGGCTCGTGCTCCCCTTCCCTCCCTTTGCCTTACCGTTTCCCCATGATGGTGGGCAGGCCAATCATGTGGTCGCAACCTCCCTGGCTACTTTTCTTCTGGGCATTGCGAGTCACAGTCTGACCTGTGACAATAAACCAGCTAAATTAATGTTGAATGTTCTATTGTATTGTAGGCAAGAGACATGTTTCAGATCTAATAATGTAACACTATTTGTTTTAGCTGTCGAACAGAATAGGAAATCACAGTGTTCATGAGAAAGAATATTAGTTTAGTTTATTGTGGATTGAGTGAAAGAAACTGTAAGTAGAAAATTATTAGAAAATGTAATATTTCAGCAGAATTGTATGAAGTTATGCAGCAAACAATGCACTTTTGCTGAGAAGATTCATCATCTGCTTTGAATATTAGTCAGCATGCACATATTGTATTGTTACTAATCTATATTATTCTTTTGGAGTGTTTAACAGTATTAATGTTTAGTAGGCTGAATCTGTTCAGACGTTTTGGTCAGCCTATGGTTTTCATATATGTCTATAACTTAGTTTTGCCTCCATTTACGTGACGTTGATTTTCGGATTGTAATAAAGCTCTGAAACTTTACTCAGTTTGGAGTTTGATTCAGTGTTTAAATTGTTATGGTGTTTAGTATTGTTTATGGTGTGTGATTGAATAATTCTGACTACTACACTCCTTACCAAGTCAAAAGATTCAGTCAACCTCAAAGGGGGAGAGATTTGTATTGGTGTCTCACTCACCCTGAGCGCTGGTGGTAGTTGAGCCCAGAACAGGAGAGTGGGAATTTTCCAGGACCCCAGTGCTCCAGCACCTGACAGGGCCACAGCACATCTCTGGATGACCCTTCCGCCAGGGTCCTTGTCTCTAACTGCTAGCCAGCTCCACCCACCCCCTGAAAGCCACCAATGCTGAACCCCTAAAGTTGTGGCTTGACCCCCCTCCCAAAGCCCCAGAGGGAGGATTTCCTACGGGCCCCAAAATTAATGCTGTGGTTATAGCAACACTATGGCCCTCATTATGATGTGGCAGTATTACCTCCAACAGGCTGGTGGTACATACCGCCACATTATGAGCTTGGCGGGTTGGCTGCAGCCAACCTGCCAATTTGCCACTCATACCGCCATGGCAGTATGAGCCGCCAGGCAGAAGAAGTCCATCTCCAGCCTAGTGGCTGACAGAGTACCACCCCTGGCATTATGAGCCAGCCTACCGCCATGGTTTCCGTGGCATTAGCAACGCCATGAAAACCATGGCGGTAGGCCCTACCTGTGACAAGGAATTCCTCCCCTGTCAACGGATGGCGGCTCCCCCTCCCTCCCAAACACTCACCTGGCATCTGCGCCTCCATCCAAATTCACCCCACCACCCACCCCCTACACACTGACCCTCCCCACCCCGACATTCCAACTCACTCCCTCTGATACATTCACACCCCTTCCACCCCGATACACAAACTAACAACCGCCCCTCTCCAGTCCACTCAGTCACTCGCCCCCAACCCCCATACACACACACACCAGCAGACACACACACACCACACAACTGCCCCATCCCCCACAGCTTCACACGCCCACATCACCCCCTCCCCAACTACAGTCACAGCACCACTCACCCCACTCCCCGCATACTCACACACAGACACCCACATGCGCCACGCATACACCCATTCACTAACACAGCCATACACGCATTTGAACACTCATACTTCTAGACATACTCACACACATTCTTTCACACATTCACACTGACATGCAAACATGCACTCACGTCATCATTCTTACACGCATTCACTCACACGCATACAACCACGCAAACATCACAACACACACAGACGCATTCACACGCACACTCACACACTCAGACACACACACACAACACCCCCCATCCTTCCTCCCCCTTCCCCTGTCAGATGCCCAACTTACCTTGCCCGGCGAGGAGGTCGTCCAGCAGGCAACAGGAAGAGGCGCTGCAACCGCCAGCAGCGCGCCACCAGCAGAACACCGCCAGGCCATATCTATGTTCATAATATGTCTGGTGGTGTTCTAATGGCGGGGCAGTGCAGGTGGTAACAGAGCCACTTTACCACCGTCCGCCAGAATGAGCACTGCCAGATTTCCATCCTTATTGTGGCAGAAGTCATTCAGTGCTCATAATATGGCAGACAGATGGTAGCCACGGTGGTGGTAGGTTAGAGGCTGTCACCGCGGCGGTAGATGGTATTTACCGCCAAAATTAAAATGAGGGCCTATATCTCCTCATTGTTTGGTATGAGTCCTACAGCACTCATTCCATGACTGTAAGGGGTGTCTCTCAGTTGTTTTGATTTGAATATGGGGCAACTCACCCGCTGATCAATGGTTGAGGCAAACACTAGGGAGGATAGGATTGTGGAGGATGAAATAAAGCATGAGAACTGTGTTCCTTTCGTTGTAACGTAGAGGTGAAAATCAAAAGTTGGGTCATTCTTGTGTGAGCTGTTTGATCTTTTTGTTGACATACTACTTCACGTCTCTCTTTTTTGAGTCATCCTGCACTTGTATCTCTATCTGATTTGATGAGCTGGCAGGCTTGTCCTGATAGGTGCAGGACTTTCTCCCATACCGCTGTCCAACAGGAGACCTTCCAGTGGTACTATGTGGAATGATCCAATAGTCGCTCAGGGTCTGAAACAACAACTTGAAAACTGAACCTTTGGTTAGCTTTGCAATATGGCTGGCATTTCGATGCATGGCTATGAATCATTTAACCATGCCTTTGGTTTCAGGCCAGCTTCGTGCCATTTTTTTATGTCAAATCTCATTGAGTCAATACATTCTGTGAAGTACATGCCTGAATAAGGACACTTGTTGTCTTATCCGACAACTCTTGATATTCTGAATTTAAAGAATATTTTGTTTAAGGCTGAACTGACCATCTACCCGATGGTTCTTGATATGGGCACCTCTGCAGGGAATCTGAAGTATTCATCAACAAACACCAGGAGATGCTAACCTGACACAAAAGGAGCTATAGAAATCAATGGCTACTTCTTTCTATACCCATCTGGCAAGTGGAACGTCTGGATTGGCACCAGACTACTATCCTTTTCTAGGGTTTAACATGCCTGGCTCTCCCCGAGCATCTCTTCAACTAGCTGGTCCGAGAAAGGAAGCCACATTTTCTTTTGCAACATTTGTTTTGTAGCCTTTGTGCCTCTGTGCTCTTCCTGTGCCAACTGAACAACCCACCCTTTGTAGAAAAAGCTTAGAAATTATCAGATGTTTGCTTTACATAGACACTTCCTTGCAATACCATGCCAGTTGCATGCACAATGCACAAAGCCTTCAGCTCCTTGAGATCGCTGTATCTGTGCATTTTCTTTATACCATTCGGCTGCTCTTGGAATGCCCTCTAATCTAGAACCCAAATGGAAAGCTTTAGAAGCCATATGTCTGCAAATTGGGTTCTTGCGCCTGTATGGTTGTAAAGGAATTAAGGTTTGCTGTCTCAGGATACTCTTCTTATAGGACATTATGACAGTTTGATTGATCAATTCACTCAAAAGTCCTCTTTGAAGACAACTTTCCTTGAGAAGTTAAATGATGCTGGTATTGGATGGAGGGTTCTCAGATTTAGAAGTGTCTTTAATTCTTCTTCCATTTTCTTTTTCACCAGTTCCAGCACCGGACAGGATAGTCCCCGGGTAGAAAATAATTATTCAATTGGTAAAAGAAAATCTAATGAGTTTTTATGGGTTCTTCCACATTTTTATTTAGTCATAATCCTGACTATTTTCTTATGCTGCTTCTTAGGAAAATCTAGCCTTCCCTCTTCTGTTTCTCTTCTGATAAAGGTTTAGGCAAAGCACTTTCTTTGTCTCTGTGGGTACATTTATATAGACACACCACAAAAGCAACAAACGAAATACCTTAAAATCCAGAAAAAGGTACTCTATATATTAGGCAGTGTCCCTCATTTTCAGGCTGAACACAAGCCAAACACAAGAAGGGTCTTGACAGATACACACGAAAATAATGACCACCTGAGTGCTAGGGGTTATTTATCACGTTTAGATTTTCCCTCACTTGATACGTTCACAACATAGTCGCCCCTCTCCCTTTCAATCCAGGGCCCCGATTTATACTTTATGGTGCAAAACTGCACTAATGCAGTTTTGCACCAAAAGGTTTAGCACCGGCTTGCACCATTTCTGAGCACCAGCCGGGCACCATATTTATGGAATGGTGCAAGCCGGTGCAAAGGGTAGCTAGCGTTAAAAAGAATGACGTTTGCCGGGTGGGACTGGTGGTATGGAAGAAGGGGGTTTTGGACCAATAAATGAAATTAGGCAGGTTAAGAGTAAAAATAAATGACTCTAACCAGCCTAGTGTAGGAGGCTGGCCTGGCTTATAGTGGATACCCTGTGGTACTTACACCCTGTGCCAGGTCCAGTTATCCCTTATTAGTAGAATAGAGATGTTTCTAGCAGCTTAGACTGATAGAAGGTAGCTATGGCAAAGCAGCTTAGGCTGAACTAGGAGACATGCAAAGCTCCTAATATACCACTTATATCATATGCACAATATCATAAGAAAACACGATACTCAGAGTTACTAAAAATAAAGGTACTTTATTTTTATGACAATATGCCACAAGTATCTCAGTGAGTACCCTCAGTAAGAAGGTAAGTAATATACACAAGTTATATGTACACAAACCCAAAACAGGTAAGTAAGAGTAAGAAAAGTAATGCAAACAGTGTAGAATTACAATAGGATGCAATAGGTGAACATAGGTCTAGGGCCAACACAAACCATATACTCCAAAAGAGGAATACGAATCACAAATGGACCCCAGACCTATGGGTGCTTGTAGAGGGTGTCTGGGACTATAAGAAAACAGTCAGGGTGTCCAAGATACCCCACCCCAAGACCCTGAAAAGTAGGAGTAAAGTACACCTACTACCCCAAAAGGACACAATAGTCGTGATAGGGGGATTCTGCAAGAACAACAAACACCAGCAAAGCACTGAAGACGGATTCCTGGACCTAAGGACCTGCAAGGCAAGGGGACCAAGTCCAAGAGTCGCGATAGTGTCCGGGGGGCGCAGGAGCCCAGAAAACCCCAGATGAAGGTGCAAGGAAGCTGGCTCCGGATGGAAGAAGCTTGGAATTCTGCAACAACGAAGAGGACTAGGAACTTCTCCTCTGGATGAAAGATGTCCCACGTTGCAGTGAAGGTTGCAGAAATGTATCCACGCAGAAATACCACTAACAAGCCTTGCCAGCTGCAAGGGTTGCAGTAGAGGTTTTTGGGTGCTGCTGGGGACCAGGAAGGACCAGGATGTCGCCCCTTGGAGGAGGAAACAGAGGGGGCGCTCAGCAACTCAGAGAGCCCCCACAGAAGCAGGC
Source organism: Pleurodeles waltl (assembly GCF_031143425.1). Classification (NCBI taxonomy): domain Eukaryota; kingdom Metazoa; phylum Chordata; class Amphibia; order Caudata; family Salamandridae; genus Pleurodeles; species Pleurodeles waltl. Next base: position 530,136,824 of record NC_090450.1, on the reverse strand, counting down.
AGCACCCACAGAAGTACCCAAACAGGCACTTAGAAGATTTGTGAACCGGAGCTGGCTCAGAGTCACAAAGGAGGGTCCCACGACGACAGAGGTCAACTCAGAGGGTTGAGCACTGCAGGACGGAGTGCTGGGGACCCAGGTTAGGCTGTGCACGAAGGAAATCCTGGAAGAGTGCACAGGAGCCGGAGCAGCTGCAAATCACGCAGTACACAGGTTTGCAGTCTAGCGTGGGGAGGCAAGGACTTACCTCCACCAAACTTGGACTGAAGGATCACTGGACTGTGGGAGTCACTTGGATAGAGTTCCTGTGTTCCAGGGACCACGCTCGACAGGGTGAGAGGGGACCCAGAGGACCGGTGATGCAGTCTTTTGGTTCCTGCGTTAGCAGGGGGAAGATTCCGTCAACCCACGGGAGATTTCTTCTTGGCTTCCAGTGCAGGGTGAAGGCAGGTGACCCCCAGAGCATGCACCACCAGGAAACAGTAGAGAAAGCCGGCAGGATGAGGCGCTACAATGTTGCTGGTAGTCGTCTTGCTACTTTGTTGCGGTTTTGCAGGCGTCCTGGAGCATTCAGCGGTCGATACTTGGCAGAAGTCAAAGAGGGAAGTGCAGAGGAACTCTGGTGAGCTCTTGCATTCGTTATCTGAAGAATACCCCAGAGGAGAGACCCTAAATAGCCAGAAAAGGAGGTTTGGCTACCAAGAAAGGAGGATTGGCTACCAAGAGAGGTAAGAGCCTATCAGAGGGGGTCTCTGACGTCACCTGTTAGCACTGGCCACTCAGAGCAGTCCAGTGTGCCCCCAACACCTCTGTTTCCAAGATGGCAGAGGTCTGGGACACACGGGAGGAGCTCTGGGCACCTCCCCTGGGAGGTACTGGTCAGGGGAGTGGTCACTCCCCTTTCCTTTGTCCAGTTTAGCGCCAGAGCAGGGCTGGGGGATCCATGAACCGGTGTAGACTGGCTTATGCCGAGATGGGCACCATCTGTGCCAATCAAAGTATTTCCAGAGGCTGGGGGAGGCTACTCCTCCCCAGCCCTTCACACCTATTTCCGAATGGAGAGGGTGTGACACCCTCTCTCAGAGGAAATCCTTTGTTCTGCCTTCCTGTGCCAGGGCTGCCTGGACCCCAGGAGGGCAGAATCCTGTCTGAGGGGTTGGCAGCAGCAGAAGCAGCTGCAGTGGAAACCCCAGAAAGGCAGTTTGGCAGCACCCGGGTTCTGTGCTAGAGACCCGGGGGATCATGGAGTTGTATCCCCAATACCAGAATGGTATTGGGGTGACAATTCCATGATCTTGGACATGTTACATGGCCATGTTCGGAGTTACCATTGTGACGCTATACATAGGTAGTGACCTATGTATAGTGCACGCGTGTAATGGTGTCCCCGCACTCACAAAGTCCGGGAAATTTGCCCTGAACAATGTGGGGGCACCTTGGCTAGTGCCAGAGTGCCCACACACTAAGTAACTTGGCCCCCAACCTTCACCAGATGAAGGTTAGACATATAGGTGACTTATAAGTTACTTATGTGCAGTGAAAAATGGTTGTGAAATAACGTGGACATTTTTTCACTCAGGCTGCAGTGGCAGGCCTGTTTAAGAATTGTCTGAGCTCCCTATGGGTGGCAAAAGAAATGCTGCAGCCCATAGGGATCTCCTGGAACCCCAATACCGTGGGTACCTAAGTACCATATACAAGGGAATTTTATGGGTGTACCAGTGTGCCAATGAGAATTGGTAAATTTAATCACTAGCCTGCAGTGACAAATTTAGAAAGCAGAGAGAGCATAAACACTGAGGTTCTGGTTAGCAAAGCCTCAGTGATACAGTTAGGCACCACACAGGGAACACATACAGGGCACATACTATGAGCACTGGGGTCTTGCCTAGCAGGATCCCAGTGACACAGGGGCTAAAACATACATACATACAGTGAAAATGGGGGTAACATGCCAGGCAAGATGGTACTTTCCTACACAACCCCCTCCCCAAACGAAGGACAATAAGACTAGCCTTGTCCTGATGAGTCTTCATTGTCTAAGTGGAAATATCTGGAGAGTCCATCTGCATTGGAGTGGGTACTCCCAGGTCTATGTTCCACTGTATAGTCCATTCCCTGTAGAGATATGGACCACCTCAACAATTTAGGATTTTCACCTTTCATTTGTTTTAGCCAAAGTAGAGGTTTGTGGTCTGTCTGAACAATAAAGTGAGTGCCAAACAGGTATGGCCTCAACATTTTCAGTGCCCAGACCACAGCAAAGGCATCCCTCTCTATGGCAGACCAACGCTTTTCTCTAGGGGTCAGCCTTCTGCTGATAAAAGCAACTGGTTGATCCTGGCCCTCAGAATTCAGTTGTGCTAAGACTGCCCCTACCCCTAATTCAGATGCATCAGTTTGAACAATTAATTTCTTGGAGTAACATGGTTTTTTTTAGGATGGGTGCAGAGCACATGGCCTGTTTGTGCTCCTCAAAAGCTTACTGACAGCTAGCTGTCCATAACACTTTCTTAGGCATTTTCTTGCTAGTGAGATCATTAAGAGGGGCTGCTATGGAGCCATTATTCTTTATGAATCTCCTGTAGTACCCTGTGAGGCCTAAAAAGGCTCTCACCTGGGTCTGAGTTGTAGGGGGAACCCAATCCATGATAGTCTGGATTTTCCCCTGTAGTGGTGCAATCTGTTCTCCACCTACCAGGTGGCCCAGATAAACTACTTTCCCCTGCACTATCTGGCACTTTGAGGCCTTGATAGTGAGGACTGCCTTTTGCAGGGCCTCCAAAACTTTCCAAAGGTGGACCAGGTGCTCATCCCAGGTTGAGCTAAAGACAGCAATATCATCAAGATATGCTGCACTGAAAGCTTCCAACCCTTGCAGGACTGTGTTCACCAACCTCTGAAAAGTGGCAGGTGCATTTTTCAAACCAATGGGCATTACTGTGAATTGTTAGTGCCCTCGTATGGTAGAAAATGTAGTCTTTGGTATAGCATCTTCTGCCAATCTGATCTGCCAATACCCTGCAGTCAGATCAAAAGTGCTAAGATACTTGGCAGAAGCCAGTGTATCAATGAGCTCATCTGACCTGGGTATAGGGTGAGCATCAGTTTTTGTTACCTGATTGAGCCCTCTGTAATCTGCACAAAACCTCATCTCCCTCTTTCCATTTTGGCGTGAGGTTTTGGTACAAGCACCACTGGGCTAGCCCATGAGCTTTCAGAAGGTTCAATCACCCCCAAATCCAACATTTTCTGCACCTCTTGTTTAATGCAGTCTCTGACATGGTCAGGCTGCCTATAAATTTTACTTTTGACAGGCAGGCTGTCTCCAGTGTCAATAGTGTGTTCACACCAGGATGTGGTACCTGGTGCAAGTGAAAAGAGGTCTGAAAATTGGCTTAGGAGATTGATGCAGTTGTCTTTCTGTTCTGCAGTCAGACAGTCTGCTAAAACTACTCCCTCCACTAAGGCATCTGCTTCAGTGGTGGAGAAGAGATCAGGGAGAGGGTCACTCTCTTATTCCTGTCCCTCATCTGTTGCCATGAGCAGGGTGAGATCAGCCCTGTCATAGTAGGGTTTCAGGTGGTTGACATGAATCACCCTAAGGGGACTTCTGGCAGTGCCCAGGTCTACCAAATAGGTAACCTCACCCTTCTTCTCAACAATTAGATGGGGTCCACTCCATTTGTCTTGGAGTGCTCTTGGGGCCACAGGCTCCAATACCCACACCTTCTGTCCTGGTTGGTACTGGATCAGAACAGCCTTCTGGTCATGCCATTGCTTTTGCAGCTCCTGGCTGGCCTGAAGGTTTTTACTGGCCTTTTTCATGTACTCAGCCATTCTGGATCTTAGGCCAAGTACATAATCCACTATGTCCTGTTTAGGAGCTTTTAAAGGTTGCTCCCAACCCTCCTTTACAAGAGTAAGTGGACCTCTTACAGGGTGCCCAAAGAGGAGTTCAAAGGGGGTGAAGCCCACTCCTTTTTGGGGTACCTCCCTGTAAGCAAAAAGGAGGCAAGGTAACAGGACATCCCATCTCCTCCTGGGTTTTTCAGGGAGTCCCATTATCATTCCTTTGAGAGTTTTATCAAACCTCTCACCCAGACCATTTGTTTGTGGATGGTAAGGGGTGGTGAACTTGTAGGTAACACCACACTCCTTCCACATTGTTTTTAAGTATGCGGACATGAAGTTGCTACCTCTGTCTGATACTACCTCTTTAGGAAAACCCACCCTGGAAAAGATTCCCAGGAGGGCCTTTGCCACTGCATGAGCTGTAGTGGTCCTTAAAGGTATGGCTTCAGGATATCTTATGGCATGGTCCACTACCACCAAGATAAATCTATTGCCTGAAGCAGTAGGAGGGTCAAGGGGGCCAACTATGTCAACCCCTACCCTTTCAAAGGCCACCCCAACCACTGGAAGTGGAATTAGAGGGGCCTTTGGAGTGCCACCAGTCTTGCCACTGGCTTGGCAGGTCACACAAGACTTGCAAAAATCTTTGGTGTCCTCTGACATATGAGGCCAGTGAAACAAGGGGACAAGTCTTTCCCAAGTTTTCATCTGCCCGAAATGCCCAGTCAAAGGAATGTCATGTGCTAGAGTGAGAAGAAACTCTCTGTACTGCAGGGGAATGACCAATCTCCTGGCTGCTCCAGGTTTTGGGTCCCTTGACTCTGTGTACAAGAGGTTATCTTCCCAGTATACTGTATGACTGTCACTGACATCCACATTTTGCTGCTTGACAGCTTGCTGTCTGAGACCCTCTAATGTGGGAAAGGTTTGCTGTGCCACACTCAGCTCTTCCCTGGCAGGCCCCCCTCCATCCAAAAGCTCAGCAGTGTCTGCTGCCAGCTCCTCTGGTGTAGGTTCTGCACAGGGAGGGAATTCCTCTTCCTCAGAAGGGGAATCATCTGTAGAGGGAAGGATAATGGGTAGGGATTTACCCTTTTTTACCCCTAGCTTTAGGGAGCACTTGGTCCATAGTTCCAGGATCCAAGTCACTCTGTCCTTTTTGCTTTTTGGCTTGAGCCCTGGTTAAATCAAAAATATGCCCAGGAACACCCAGCATTGCTGCACAGGCCTCCAACTCCACTTCTGCCCAAGCTGATGTCTCCAAATCGTTCCCTAGTAGACAGTATACAGGTAAATCTATGGCTACCACAACTTTCTTTCGACCAGTAACCCCCCCCAGTTGAGATTCACAACAGCCATGGGGTGGCTAAAAGTGTTGTTATGAGCGTCTGTCAATTGGTACTGCTGACCAAGTAGGTGTTGTTCAGGGTGGACCAGTATTTCTATCACCATAGTTACACTGGCTCCTGTGTCCCTGTAGGCCTGAACCTCAACACCATATCCATATTTAGGGGACAAGCAACCAAGGTGGCAAAATCAATGCCACCATCAGAGACTAAAAAAGCCTCTGTGGTCTCCCTAACAAGACCAACCCCAAATACACTGCCAATAGTGAGCCCAGCTACACCCTTGGATTGGCTATTAGTAGTAGATTTCCCACCACCACTGCTATTACTAGGTGCACTAGAATTTGCAGCAGGGGTTGTGGTGGTGGGAGGTTTGGTGTTTTTCTTTGGACAACTGGAATCAGTTGCCCAATGGCATTTGACTTTACACTAATAACACCAAGGCTTTTTAGGTTGATTATTAGAAGAGGATTTGGACCCACCACACCCAGAGGATTTTTGTGGGCCTGATGAGGTCTCAGAATGTTTACTTTTGTCCCCACCCTTCTCAGAAGACTTACCATCCTTCTTCTTGCCATCCTTGTCACCCCCTGTATAAACATTTATGTTTACCCTTGTTCTGACCCACTTGTCTGCCTTCTTTCCCAATTCTTGGGGAGAGGTCAGATCCGAGTCCTCTAGGTATTGGTGCAACAAGTCAGACACACATTTGTTCAGAATATGCTCTCTCAGAATAAGATTGTACAGGCTTTCATAGTCAGATACCTTACTGCCATGTAACCACCCTTCCAAGTCCTTCACTGAACAGTCCACAAAATCTGTCCAGTGTTGAGAAGTCTCTTTTCTGGTGTCTCTGAACTTAATCCTGTATTGTTCAGTGGTTAAGCCAAATCCATCCAAGAGAGCATCTTTCAAAACGTTGTAGTTGTTGGCTTCACTTTCTCTAACAGTAAGGAGCCTATCCCTACCCTTGTCAGTGAAAGATAGCCACAAAATAGCAGCCCACTGCCTTTGAGGGACCAACTGTATCATACAGGCCTTCTCAAGTGCAGCAAACCACTTATTAATGTCATCCCCCTCCTTGTAAGGGGGGACTATCTTGTGCAGATTCATGGAATCTTGCTCTCTAACAGGATTGCTATCAGGAATACTGCTGCTGCTACCATGGGGAACTAACCCCAACCTCTGTCTTTCCTTCTCTGTGTCTAGGGATTCCCTATCTAAGGCCAGCTGCTGCTGTTTAGGCTTCAGTCAGGTCTCTTCAACCCCCAACCTTTTGAGTTCACTTTCTAACAACTTATCCTGAGGGTGGGTGGGTTGGGAATGCTTTGACACAGATAAAATATGGGAAGTTTCATAGGGGGGCCTGTCCTTAACTGTGTGGACCCTGGTAACCTGGCCTCTAGGGATAAAGGATGCCCTACTGTTATGGGAACCTCCATCACTGCCAGCATCACTAGGTGCCCTGCTAGGGGGCAGACCCTCATCAGAACCCTCCCCAGCTTCTCCGGGGGACTCCCCTGAATCAGACTGGGAAGCTGCTCCCTTTTCTAACATCTCATTTGATGGTCCAGACTGGTTCTAGCCATCTACAACAAGCATATTAAAGAGAAACTCTTTTGTAGGTTTCTTTTCTATACTCATACCTCTATCCAGGCAGAGACCCCCCAAACTTTTATAGTTCAAACTCTCATATGTTGCATTAACAGTCTTGAGAGTGGACTCTACAACAGACATGATAGTAAAGGTTTAAGGATAGTGAGAAAAGAAAAAGTTTTAGAACTTTTGAAAACACAGAAAAAACTTTTTCTAACTTTGAGAAAACTTTTAGAAGTTTTAAGAAACTTTTCTGAACTTAGAAAAAACTTTTAGAATAGAAAAATAAACTTTTTTGGTTAAGTGTACATATACTGAACTGTTTGGTATATGATTCTCTTATGAAAAGTACAAAATGACAAAGTGGTAAAGCAGTTGCAAGTACCTATCCCACCGCTGCACCACCAATGTAGGAGGCTGGCCTGGCTTATAGTGGATACCCTGTGGTACTTACACCCTGTGCCAGGTCCAGTTATCCCTTATTAGTAGAATTGAGGTGTTTCTAGCAGCTTAGGCTGATAGAAGGTAGCTATGGCAAAGCAGCTTAGGCTGAACTAGGAGACATGCAAAGCTCCTACTATACCACTTATATCATATGCACAATATCATAAGAAAACCCGATACTCAGAGTTACTAAAAATAAAGGTACTTTATTTTTATGACAATATGCCACAAGTATCTCAGTGAGTACCCTCAGTAAGAAGGTAAGTAATATACACAAGTTAAATGTACACAAACCCAAAACAGGTAAGTAAGAGTAAGAAAAGTAATGCAAACAGTGTAGAATTACAATAGGATGCAATAGGTGAACATAGGTCTAGGGGCAACACAAACCATATACTCCAAAAGAGGAATGCGAATCACAAATGGACCCCAGACCTATGGGAGCTTGTAGAGGGTGTCTGGGACTGTAAGAAAACAGTCAGGGTGTCCAAGATACCCCACCCCAAGACCCTGAAAAGTAGGAGTAAAGTACACCTACTACCCCAAAAGGACACAATAGTCGTGATAGGGGGATTCTGCAAGAACAACAAACACCAGCAAAGCACTGAAGACGGATTCCTGGACCTAAGGACCTGCAAGGCAAGGGGACCAAGTCCAAGAGTTGCGATAGTGTCCGGGGGGCGCAGGAGCTGGCTCCGGATGGAAGAAGCTTGGAATTCTGCAACAACGAAGAGGACTAGGAACTTCTCCTCTGGATGAAAGATGTCCCACGTTGCAGTGAAGGTTGCAGAAATGTTTCCACACAGAAATACCACAAACAAGCCTTGCTAGCTGCAAGGGTTTCAGTAGAGGTTTTTGGGTGCTGCTGGGGACCAGGAAGGACCAGGATGTCGTCCCTTGGAGGAGGAGACAGAGGGGGCGCTCAGCAACTCATAGAGCCCCCACAGAAGCAGGCAGCACCCGCAGAAGTACCCGAACAGGCACTTAGAAGATTTGTGAACCAGAGCTGGCTCAGAGTCACAAAGGAGGGTCCCACGACACCGGAGGTCAACTCAGAGGGTTGAGCACTGCAGGACGGAGTGCTGGGGACCCAGGTTAGGCTGTGCACGAAGGAAATCCTGGAAGAGTGCACAGGAGCCGTAGCAGCTGCAAATCACGCAGTACACAGGTTTGCAGTCTAGCGTGGGGAGGCAAGGACTTACCTCCACCAAACTTGGACTGAAGGATCACTGGACTGTGGGAGTCACTTGGATAGAGTTCCTGTGTTCCAGGGACCACGCTCGTCAGGGTGAGAGGGGACCCAGAGGACCGGTGATGCAGTCTTTTGGTGCCTGCGTTAGCAGGGGGAAGATTCCGTCAACCCACGGGAGATTTCTTCTTGGCTTCCAGTGCAGGGTGAAGGCAGGTGATCCCCAGAGCATGCACCACCAGGAAACAGTAGAGAAAGCCGTCAGGATGAGGCGCTACAATGTTGCTGGTAGTCGTCTTGCTACTTTGTTGCGGTTTTGCAGGCGTCCTGGAGCAGTCAGCGGTCGATACTTGGCAGAAGTCGAAGAGGGAAGTGCAGAGGAACTCTGGTGAGCTCTTGCATTCGTTATCTGAAGAATACCCCAGAGGAGAGACCCTAAACAGCCAGAGCAGTCCAGTGTGCCACCAACACCTCTGTTTCCAAGATGGCAGAGGTCTGGGACACAGTGGAGGAGCTCTGGGCACCTCCCCTGGGAGGTACTGGTCAGGGGAGTGGTCACTCCTGTTTCCTTTGTCCAGTTTCGCGCCAGAGCAGGGCTGGGGGATCCCTGAACCAGTGTCGACTGGCTTATGCAGACATGGGCACCATCTGTGCCCATCAAAGCATTTCCAGAGGCTGGGGGAGGCTACTCCTCCCCAGCCCTTCACACCTATTTCCAAAGGGAGAGGGTGTAACACCCTCTCTCAGAGGAAATCCTTTGTTCTGCCTTCCTGGGCCAGGGCTGTCTGGACCCCAGGAAGGCAGAATCTTGTCTGAGGGGTTGGCAGTAGCAGCAGCTGCAGTGGAAACCCCGGAAAGGCAGTTTGGCAGCACCCGGGTTCTGTGCTAGAGACCCGGGCGATCATGGAATTGTCACCCCAATACCAGAATGGTATTGGGGTGACAATTCCATGATCTTAGACATGTTACATGGCCATGTTCGGAGTTACCATTGTGAAGCTATACATAGGTAGTGAACTATGTATAGTGCACGCGTATAATGGTGTCCCCGCACTCACAAAGTCCAGGGAATTTGCCCTGAACGATGTGGGGGCACCTTGGCTAGTGCCAGGGTGCCCACACACTAAGTACCTTGGCACCATACTTCACCAAGTGAAGGTTAGACGTATAGGTGACTTATAAGTTACTTATGTGCAGTGAAAAATGGCTGTGAAATAACGTGGACGTTATTTCACTCAGGCTGCAGTGGCAGGCCTGTGTAAGAATTGTCTGAGCTCCCTATGGGTGGCAAAAGAAATGCTGCAGCCCAAAGGTGTTGGAACTGGCTTTTTGACAGGGTCATCCCCATACTTTTTGCCTTCCTCCTTCTCTTTTTCTGACCTCATTTTTTGCTGCCCTTTAGACTCTGCGCACTTTACCACCGGTAACCAGTGCTAAAGTGCATATGCTCTCTCCCTTTTTAAACATGGTAACTTTGGATCATACCTGATTGGACTATTTAATTTACTTATAAGTCCCTAGTAATGTGCACTATATGTGCCTAGGGCCTGTACATTAAAGGCTACTAGTGGACCTGCAGCACTGGGTGTGCCACCCACTTAAGTAGCCCCCTTAACCTTGTCTCAGGCTTGCCATTGCAAGGCCTGTGTGTGCAGTTTCACTGCCACTTCGACTTGGCATTTAAAAGTACTTGCCAAGCCTTGAACTCCCCTTTTTCTACATATAAGTCACCCCTAATGTTGCCCTAGGTAACCCCTAGAGCAGGGTGCTGTGTAGGTAAAAGGCAGGACATGTACCTGTGTAGTTATATGTCCTGGTAGTATAAAACTCCTAAATTTGTTTTTACACTACTGTGAGGCCTGCTCCCTTCATAGGCTAACATTGGGGCTGCCCTCATACATTGTTGAAGTGGCAGCTGCTGATCTGAAAGGAGCAGGAAGGTCATATTTAGTATGGCCAGAATGGTAATACAAAATCCTGCTGACTGGTGAAGTCGGATTTAATATTACTATTCTAGAAATGCCACTTTTAGAAAGTGAGCATTTCTTTGCACTTAAATCTTTCTGTGCCTTACAATCCACGTCTGGCTGGGCTTGGTTGACAGCTCCTTGTGCATTCACTCAGACACACCCCAAACACAGGGTACTCAGCCTCACTTGCATACATCTGCATTTTGAATGGGTCTTCCTGGGCTGGGAGGGTGGACGGCCTGCTCTCACACAAAGGACTGCCACATCCCCTACTGGGACCCTGGCAGACATGATTGAACTTTAAAGGTGACCTGGTGCACTTCTTAGCCACTCTTTGAAGTCTCCCCCACTTCAAAGGCACATTTGGGTATAAAACAGGGCCTCTGCCCTACCTCATCAGACACTTAATGGAGAAGAAACCTGAACCAGAAACTACATCCTGCCAAGAAGAACTGCCTGGCTGCTCAAAGGACTCACCTGTCTGCTTTCTACAAAGGACTGCTGCCTTGCTGTTGGCCTGCTGCCTTGCTTAACTCTTGTCTGGCTTTGAAAGTGCTCTCCAAGGGCTTGGATAGAGCTTGCCTCCTGTTCCCTGAAGTCTCAGGACCAAAAAGACTTCTCTTTTTCACTTGGACGCTTCGTGCGCCGAAATTTTCGACGCACACCTTGTTCTGCCGTGGGAAAAACGCCGCACACCAACGCTGATCGACGCGACGCCTTCGGGACGACCTGATCTTCGACGCACGGCCTCGCAAGGACAACGCCGCCCGACCTCCAGAGGAGAAATCGACGCGACGCCTGCCGTGAGAGCGAAACTTCGACGCGCAGCCCCGCAGAACGACGCGCAGCCAGAAAACAAGCAGGAGAATCCACGCACAGACCCGGGACATCTGGTAATCCCCACGATCCACAGAAAGAGGCTGTCCGCGCGGCGGAAAACGACGCACGACGTCCCCGCGTGAAAAATAACGACGCAAGTCCGTGTGTGCTGGGGAGAAATCGACGCACACAACATTTTTCCACGTATCTCTTCTTCTGTGGCCCTCTGAGGAGATTTTCCACTCCAAACCAGGTACTTTGTGCTTGAAAGAGCCTTTGTTTTCTTTTTAAAGACTTAAGACACTTTATATCACTTTCCAGTGATACCTCTACAATTTCACATTGCATCTTTATTCGTTTTTGACCTACAATTATCCTGATAAATATTATATATTTTTCTAAACACTGTGTGGTGTATTTTTGTGGTGCTATATGGTGTTATTGTATGATTTAGTGCACAAATACTTTACACATTGCCTTCTAAGTTGAGCCAGACTGCTCGTGCCAAGCTACCAGAGGGTGGGCACAGGCTAATTTTGGATTGTGTGTGACTTACCCTGACTTGAGTGAGGGTTCTTGCTTGGACAGAGGGTAACCTGACTGCCAACCAAAAACCCCATTTCTAACAATAGGGATCTCCTGGAACCCCAATACCCTAGGTACCTAAGTACCATATACAAGGGAATTATATGGGTGTACCAGTGTGCCAATGAGAATTGGTAAATTTAGTCACTAGCCTGCAGTCTGAAGCAGAGAGAGCATAAACACTGAGGTTCTGGTTAGCAGAGCCTCAGTGATACAGTTAGGCACCACACAGGGAACACATACAGGGAACATACTATGAGCACTGGGGTCCTGCCGAGCAGGATCCCAGTGACACAGGGGCTAAAACATACATACAGTGAAAATGGGGGTAACATGCCAGGCAAGATGGTACTTTCCTAAACCTAGCGTCATTTTTTGACGCAAAACCATCCATACCACATGACTCCTGTCTTAAAAAAGACAGGAGTCATGCCAACCACCCCGATGGCCAGCACAGGGGACCAGGGTCCCTTGGGCATGGCCATTGCACCCAGTGCCATGTAGTGGGGGGGCTATTTCATGGCCCGAATGGCACTTAAAAAAAAAAATACTTACCTGTATTTACCTATACTTAACTGGGATGGGGTCCCCCATCTTTGCCTGTCTCTCTGGTGTGGGTGTGGGTGTCCCTGGGTCCTGGGAGGGCACCTGAGGGCTTCTTCCATGGTATTCCACCATGAAAATAGGCCCACAGGTCCCCTAATGCCTGCCCTGACCCAAGCATTAAATAATGGTGCAAAGCAAGCTTTGCACCATTATTTGACCCCTCCTCCCCCGTGCCTGATTTGAGCACAGGGATAAATATGACGCTAAGGTCATAGAGACATTCTTTTGCACAGGAACGTCTACCTTGCAGCTCATTAAGGCAAAGTAGGTTTCCACTTCCCAAAAATGACTTTAACTCCATAAATTTGGCGCTAGACGGGTCAGTTTGAATGATTTGGCGATGGTTGCAGAACAAACGCACAAGTGGGGCTTTCTAATAATTGAGGTGCAGATGCTCTAAAAGCTGGCATATGAACCTCTTACTCCTTAGGATATCAAACAACACAACGTTTTTGGATAATCTGGAAAGGCAGGATATTCATTAGGAGAAAATAGTTTTTTACTTCTAGAAAGAAAACGAACTCCAGAAGGAGTGACCTGCCTAGCAGAGAAATCTAGAGCTTGGAAACTGGATACTCTTTTAAAAGAGATGAAACACAAAATCATTATCAAAATGAATGAAAGTGAAGCATTATCTGACCACAAAGCAGTAAACAGTTCCAAAACTAAGTAAACATCTCATAAAAGTATGGGGCAGATTTAAGAAAAGTGGTGCTGCATCCAGTGCATTGCCACTTTTCTTGCGCCTCCTTAGCTCCTTCCTACAGACACCATGTGTGCGCTGTATTTAAAATATGGCGCACTATGGCGCAGGGTAGGTGGCAATAGCGTCCAAATTGTTGACGCTTTTTATGTACTGTTCAGGATTACACAATATTGGCACTAATCCTGAACAGTACACAGAGGTCCATTGTAACCAATAGTGTGCCCCTTTTTAACGCCTGCTCTGAACAGGCGTGACAAATAGCTGCAAAAAATGACAGGGGAATCTCTTAGATTCCACTGTGACATTTTTGCAATCCCCCTAGCCGGGCAACACCCCTATTGCCTAAATTATGCCTGGCGCAGGCATAATGTGGCGCAAGGGGTTATAAAGTGGCGCAATGCATGCATTGCACCACTATGTACATCTGGCGCTGCGATTTTGGCCTCGTTGAGCCACATTAGCGTAAAAAAAAAGACGCTAATGTGGCACAATGAGTAGCTTGGCCCTCTTAAATCTGGGTCTTTGTATTTTTGTAAAGGCAGAATGTTTATCCTAATGCCTTTTGAAAGATGACACAGTAGTGGAAGTGTCACCACTGCTCACTCATCTATGATTTCATGATGTCAGGGAATGGTAGATCTGTGAGCATTCACTGTTTTATAGAACGTGAGTGTAGCAGCTAAAGAACTCAAGAAATTTGCCACAAAAGAAAATGTGCTGAAATGTGATTGAGATGAGATTCCATGCGCCAGTGATCCCAAGCATTTATAAACTCTTTTGGTGTCGGGCCCAAAAACTATCAACACATTTGAGAGTCTGCCTTAAGTCCTAGGACATTCGAGGAATGCCTGAGACCTTCCAAGATAATGCGTTGACGTTGCCTATCGAGACAAGATTGAGCTAAGTGCCTACTGGTTTCACTAGAAGGTGGTCAAGGAGGGGGAGAAGCATAGGATTTTCCATGGGCATCTGAAGGAAACCTGCATACCATACCTGAGATGCTCCATGAGGAGTTATATTTACCAGAGATCCTAATTCTCTTCTGAGTTTGGACAAACATTGACAGATCTTTATGATGGGAGGAAATGCGTAAGGAAGATTGATTCCACGGACGGAGAAAAGCATCATTACCCTAAGTTACTAAATATGGCCTCCAACTGTAAAAAAGACAGACTTGTGAGTTGAGCCTGGAAGTGAATATGTCCATTTAGAAAGGACTCAAAAGATCCTGAAATAACTGTAAAACTTGAATAACAATCCCAGTCACTGGCCTCTTTGAAATGACAGGAGGACCTATCTGCTTCACAATTTGGAGATGCCAGAATATACTGAGCCGTGACTGAGATGTGGTGTGGAAGATGATATTCCAAGTACTGTGTTGTTAGTTCTGACAGCAGCTTTGAACGAGTGCTACTGAGATGATTTATATATCTAATAGCTGTGAGACTGTCCATTCAAAGAAAAACCAAGCAGCAGGCACAGTGCTTTGTGAATGTTTGTGTCCCACAGGAGCCAGCAAGCAACTCTAGACAATTGAATGGTTGGTGGACAACTAAAACTGTGCACTTCTTGGTGAGTATTTACTCGGTCGAAATTGAAGATTGCTGCCTTTCGATATATAGATGTTGTAGCCACCAAACAGATTGTTCCTTTGTTTCCAAAATCCAAAAGAATAATTTCATAATATGAAAGATCTCATCTGAAAGGAGGAATCCTAAGACACTGAAGAGCCTGGCAGTGTAAAGTGCCAAGGAACACTGCTTGCATTGAAGATACCAAAAGATACACTATTCTGTTTAGTTGACATACAAATAAATAGGACAATGTTAGGAAATCCGATAGTTCTTTTGTATCACATTGAGCTTTATTTCTGGTAACTGGCTAGTGGGTGACAGAGAGTTGATCTGGAATCCTAGAAATTCCATCGACTAAACAGAAAGGAGTAAATATTTTTCCTTGTTAGTTACAAACCCCAGACTCTCTGTAAGAGAGATTGACAACTGAAGATGATGAAGAAGAGTAGATCTGTACAGGCCATGATTAGAATACCATTCAAATAAATACATAAATACATAAATAGACAAATATGTAAATATCTGAGCTAGGCTACCACTGGTTTGCGTAACCTAGTAAAACTCCATAGAGTAGAATATAACACAAATGGAAAAAGGAAAATTGATAGGTTGATGTTGTCAGGTGAACTGGTAGAATTACCTGTGATAATCATGAACTGAGTCAGAGTGATATATGCAACTTTAAGGTCCAGATGGGCCATCCGATCTTGTGGTTAAATACAGCCTCTTGAATGTAGAAGAATCTCCATTGTCAGGTGATGATGTGTAACAAACGTACTGTTATGTCTAAGGTTGATGAGGAGGCATAACGTTTTTTTTTTCACCAAAAAGACATTGATTGCAAAATCCGAAGGATCTAGAGATATCTCTTTGAAAGTAACCTTTGATAATAGCAATTACATTTCCTGACGAACCAAGGGACATTCTATGCAAGGATAATGAATGAGCCGGGAAACATTTTCTGAATTGTTTCTAGAACGAATTCTATTTCTAAACTTTTAACCTCTAGAATTAGCCAGGGATCTGTGGATTTAGAAAGCCAGTTCGGAAGAAAAAAAATGAACTTGACCCCCTGTACAAAGAGGGATTGGTGAGCATTTACTCTGGAGATAGGACATCTTGTTTGTTCTCTAAATGTTCCTTGGCGAGAACGACGTCTTCTTTGGGGTAAAAAGGCTGGTCTGCATTTGAATCCATAGTGTCCTTTGTGGCTGGACAATTGGACCCTAATATTGAATGTGAAGCATCTGGTGTGGGTACCCATTCTACCGGCTCTGCCAAAAACCCTATGTACGAATACTTTACACAAGGAAGATTGGGCCTTACTAATGGAGGTGAAGATATTGACATATTTGGATATCTATTTTTAAAACTGTCTTAGAATAGAAGACATTAGGCTGGAGTGTCTGGTTCTGAAGAAGCTAATTCCCCAAGTTTTGGTCTGTTTTTATTAGTAAAATCTTATGGTGTTCCACAGATATGACAGAGTTTAAACAACAGGTTAAGCAGAGTGTTTGTTGTATCCTGCTAGACAGTTCCACCAGGTCAATTGAAGCTGCGCCCTCTTTGGCCTATTCAGCCTTGTCTGAAACATTCAACACATGACCCGCAACATCCAGCAATTAGTCTTGACAAAATGTCCAGGGTCCAACTATAGCCTTCTGAAATGGAAGTTTTTGATCTCTGACTGCCATAGAGAGTTCCTGGGCTATGCCAATGGATGAAGGCACTCCGATGTTAGCCTGTTTCTGACAGGTGTTCTAGCGGACATCTAAATCTTGCCTTAATATAATGTGCCTGATGAGGGAAAGTGGGCGAATCTGAAGTCATTGCCCACGTAGTTCAGGGTTATTATTTGTATGATCAGTGTCAGAGGGTCTAGATGATGACTGACAGTCTACACCGGAAAAGGGTGAAACTTCCTTATTCATATCTCCGACTTTACCAGAAACAAATTAAACAGACTGGGGGCCATATTTATACTTTTTTAGCACCGCATTTGCATAATTTTTTGATGCAGAAGCGGCGCAAATGTACAAAATACAATTGTGGGGCATATTTATACTCTGTTTGCGCCGAATGTGCTTGAAAATTTTTGACGCACATTCAGCGCAATATTTAAACTTTGACGCCCGAGCCCGCGGACGTCAAAATTCCTCTGTGTGAGTCATTTTTGGGATGCGGGAAACTGCCTTGCGTTAATGACATGCAAGGTAGGCGTTCCCGCCCAAAAAATGACTTTAAGGCCTGTGCGCCTTATTTATACACCTGCGTCATTTTGACGCACAGGAGAGGGTAGGCCTTAAAAAACGGCGGCCAGCCTGATGTGCGCCGTTTTTTAATGCCTGGGTCAGGGCAGGCGTTAAGGGACCTGTGGGCTCACTTCCTTGGTCTCTGACCATGGAAGGGGTCCAGAGGTGCCCTCCCCTGCCCCCAGGGACACCCCCTGCCACCCTCACCCACCCCTGGAGGACACCCATGGATGGGGGGACCCATCCCAGGTAAGTACAGGTAAGTTGAGGTAAGTTTTTTTTTTTTTAAAGTGGCATGGGGGGCCTAATTTGGGCCCCCCTACATGCCACTGTGCTCAATGACCATGCCCAGGGGACAGAAGTCCCCTAGGCATGGCCATTGGGCAAGGGGGCATGACTCCTGTCTTTGCTAAGTCAGGAGTCATTTCAGTGGTGGTTGTGCATCATAAAATGTTGCAAGTCCGGTTTGAGGCATGATTTTTTCCTCAAACCTGACTTGCACCATTTTTTGACACACAACCCCCATTTTCCCCTACGCCGGCGCTGCCTGGTTTGAGTCATTTTTTTTTACTCCAGTCCGCAGTGAAATAAGGTGCCTGAATGGCGCATAGGAATGGCGTCTGGTTTGCGTCAAAAAGTATAAATATGGGCCTGTATTTTGTAAGTTTGTGCTGTTTTTGTGTCAAAAAGCGGCGCAAATGCGGCGCTAAAAAAGTATAAATATGGGCCTGAGAGTCTGTGCTCAAATTAATAACGTGTTTTGATCTTCATATTAGAAGCCTTCTTGAATTTCGCTGGAAAAGAAACTACATATTCCTCTGGAGATTGTCAACACCACCCTGTGTCAACAGCAGGCTAGGGCTGGGCTAGGAAAGGTTCCTTTACTTTTTTCCTATTCCTTCAACATAATGGACACAGAGGCTGACATGACCTTTTTTTACCAACCCGGCAACAGAACAGTCAATAACAGTTTGGAGATTTCCATGAAAAGCCTTTTCACTTTCATCAATGTCTGGCTTTGAATCAGTGTCGATCATTCTTCTCTAGACATTGTGTACACGACAATACTAATAAAACTAATTCAAATCAAATACAATGATACGAATTATGGAAAAGTTAAATAACGTCTGCACACACAATTATAAATGCAGAATTAAACTGAGATTGATCAGTAGGTACTCGTGGTATTTGAACCCATACTCTCAAGGGTGGCAGTGCAATGTTGTTTTATTACCGCTGTTTGCTCTGGCAGCATGCTTTGGCCGTCAATACATACTGAAATTGTTAAATATGGTAGCAAGGTCTCATTGAATAAATAGTTAAACCGAGCGAAGGCAATTCCCACCAGGCACCCGAGAAGGCAGCAATATGCTGAGGAGCAAAGACGAACCCCACTGAAGAGAGCTGGCGGCGTAAGGTGGCCAGGGCGGAGCTACGGAGGGGGCTACTCCCCCTTTAAACTCTGTGTGCGACCTGCAGTGACAGACGAAGCAGCGCTTGAAACCCCGCCCTCTGTCTTTCGCTGCAGCACTTTGTTGTCTCCGTAATGTTTTTTTCAGGCTACGATGAATCAATAATACATTGAACCTCTACTGAATTAATGTACTCTGTTAGGTTTTATTCTTATATCCAATAAGTTTTCAAGTTCTCCGGAGAAATGACCTGTGGAATCATTGTTGCTGTTATCAATGTATTTGTATCACTGTTTACCTGTAAACATTTCCTACCAAAACAGCTCACCTTTTGATCAAAGCAAATGCTGAACGCCTAGTGGTGTTTCATTTAAGATTATAACACCTGCTAAATGCATTGCAGGTTTAGAGATAACCAATCAAAGTCAGGAAGGATAGCAGTTCACAGTATAAACTCATGAAGAACTACTACAAAAAGTTTGAAACTAAGGGGAAGCTGAACATCACGCTGTCTTAACAAGTATGTCTGGATTTTGAGGTTGATTCCAAGCAGAGTATTAACTCCCTCCTACCCAAGTGATGATATGCAGTGAATCAACTGCTCGCCGAGATCCTTCATCAGTGCCCATTTCCTTGAAATGCCTGTGTAAGCAATAAGGAACAGTGTCAAAGGCAGCATGAAAATGAATCTTCATACCTAAAGTGTACTACCAGCCCCAGAGAAGGTGGCTGCTGTCTCCTCGTACCAGGCTAAGACAACATTGGTGTTGGCAGCAGTGAACTGTAGTTGATGTGGCTTAGAGATGCACAGATTGGGGTATGTGGGTGATGGCATGCATATTTTAATTCCAGTATCTTCTTGAGGGCATCGAAGAGTAGTTTTTTGTGAAATGCAAATGAGAGTAGTGGATTTTGCAGTTTTGCTTGTGACACAGATAGTGGTGGAAATTGGTTTGCTGTTGTAAATATTGCGGAATCTGTATACAATAGGACCCTATACAAAGATCTAACTCAACCCATATTTGAGAATCCCGGGAAAGATTTATTGAGCTATATACCTACCCCTTGCTTCTGCTTTCCTTTCATCTCATTAAAGTATATATTAAAAGCAGAAACATTGCTATTTTCTTAGATTTCGATAAGCATCATCACTCTCACCATTAATAGTAGGCTTCAGTAATCTTGGTCCTGACTTGGCTCCTTCTGCTCGGCTCCCCACATCCTTTCCTTAAAAATGTCGATCTTCGCCACCACTTGGCTCCCTCATGAACCATTTGATGAATTATCATATAGCTTCCCACATTGGTTACTTAAAACATAATTATCTGGTACTTGACTTGAAGCCCTTCTGGCTTCCTCCTCCTGGTTTCACTCCTTCATTGACTTCTAAATGCCCTCTTACTGGAAATGTATATATGCTGCTATTTATTAACCATAACAACGTTTATCAAAAAAAAATACATCTTTGACCGATGCTACTATGGACCAGCCGGTCAGTAGTCATGATGCACATAGCTAAGGGAGAGGAGATAGAGAAAGACCGTGTAGGGGTGAGAAGGAGGGTCCTAAGGGCACGTGAGAAGATAAAAAGGTGATCAAGACAGCAGAATGCAGCGGGAGGATCAAAGTAGCGAAAGAGTTGGCTGTGTGGTGCCAACATAGTCTAGAAAAACAGACAAAAAGCATTCCTAATAGAAAACTGCCATTTATTGCAAGAGATCGATGTTGGATGTCACTTGCGTGTAGATTTAGTGGTGCTTACCTAACGCGGGAAACCGGGAGGATTGCTCGACAATCTCTATTTCAACATGGCATTTGTACGATATAAATTCAAAGAGAATTCGACTGGAAATCGATGCTGTGGTGATTTATTGCGGTGCATTCTCTACTTCAGTATCTGATTGTCTTTTATGTTTAGTTATGGTTATTAAGCAGTCTGTCATTCATTGCAACAACAGTAGGACAAAATATGCATTTTAGGTGAAGCCATTGCAAAGTCTACGCCATTTAAGATGTTATAGAAAAATAAATGCATATCAATCATTAGTACATATATTTGTAAATCGTCACATAATTTAGGAAAACATTATTGTTTGGGAGGGAGAAATGCTAAATAAACATTAATAGCAATTAATAACAGTTTTGACAGTTTCTCACATTGCTATTTTGTATTCATCCGCTTCTGGACGAGTGAAAGCTTAATATGTGAAGTGAAGATTGCGGAGAGAGCAATACTCGTGGATTTTGAGACAAAATCCCCGTCTACTAAAAAAAGAAAGAAATGAATTACAGCAAAAATTCATGCCTGCTCAAGGCAGGTGTAGCGCTTGAGAAAATTTTTCTATTCTCATAACGTCTCCATCTTTGCATGTGTGTTCCACTGTACACTATCCATCTGAGACCTCAGGGTAGACATGAATGTAGACTGCATAAGAAGAAGGTTAGGTGATGCAGTCTATAATTTCCAGTGCTCACCAATTGGAAACACGCGTGCCAGTTAACCAAAACGCTGGCGGCAGGTGAAGTAACATGGCAAACAATTTGATACTTGATGACATCACAGCTTTGACCCCCTTTCTCTTGCTCTCACCTGTAGCCTCCTATTAGTTGCTAATGAGTTTGGGGAAGAGGACAGGGTAGAAAACCTACCTTCAAGACCTGTGATACTAGTAGTAGCAAAGGCACTGGCTAGAACAGTCCATAAAGCCGTACCTCAGACATTATTATTAAATATTTAGTGGCCAGCCTTGAGGATAGGTTTTACTACGTTGTAGGGTGTATTCCCAGGCCTAACCAGACTTCAATAATAGCGAAGAAAATACTTTAATAGGAATCAACACCTATTAAATGGATACTCCTGAGAATATTACCATCTCTAATCCACTTAGACAGCTAAATTACATGGGGCACACATCAAACGCCTTCTACTTGGCACTAGAAGTTGAAGGTTGGTGAACAGAGCTCATATAATATTTCAACATTTGAGACAACGGGATAAACACTTCACAAATAGGGACGTTTACGTAACTTAATCCTTCTATTTAGAATTTACCACTCTTGGGTTTTTGGTACATATGAAACTTTTTATCTGGTGCTTGGTAGGAACAGATATTTAACAACTTAAACAGACAAATCATTTTAGAGTGTTGAAGGTTTCTTCCTATGTAACTTCATTTAAGTTTTTTATCCCCACTTGTTCATAAAGATTTTTATAAGAGCGGATGGGCACCCACTGTAGGTATTGCAGAAAACCAAACATTAGCAAAATGAATAAGTCTTAGGGCAACCAAATAAAGTATGCCAAATATGGATCACACATTTCAGACACTAATCAAATATCTGGATTGTATCAAGTAATGGAATAGGAATACATGTTCTTAATTGCTTATTAGGTAACCTCTATGTTTATTAAAGATCTTCACAGTCACTCCTATAGTTAATCTAGTGGAATCCTGTGAACATAGTGTTACCTCAATAAATACTTATAAAGTTTGTCTTTCATTTGTTTTGAGAAATCTTTCTCAGTGCTGTGGTCCACTAAATTATCTTGCTGTGGCTCTGCTTTTGCAATGAAGTTAAACCTGATTACATACATGTTGTCATCCTGTGTATAGCATGGGTAATGGTTTTCATCTGTGGACCACTCTACATTAGTCATCAGTGCACCACTCATCTGTGGTTAGACGGCATGGAATTTTCTCAGCAGCTGGACCACACACTCCATAGGGCACACCCTGGACCTGAACTGTGTTATATCTGTTTAATTAGAGGCCCACAACGTTTTGTACGTTGTTAGGTCAACTCACACAGCCATCACGTGTTTAGTTTAAACACCTAGCCAAACTATATCTCCACCCCTTACATCCATTACGGAAAGGTAAGGATAGTAGGGATAATTAGGCTGAAAGCAGAAAACAATGGCTCACTGAAACTGGTAAAGTTATTTTGGTTGTCCTCTCCATCTCCACTCTCAGAGTGCAGTAATTTATGCCAAAAACTACAACTTAACTAGTGGTGCAATATTTTAACTCCTAGACAAAAAAACACACAGAGATAAGTCAGCCAAGACTGCTGCCCCAAAACCACTTACCTCAAATCTCTAAACACATTTGAACTGGGATAGCTGAAAATTAATACTTATCAAATACATATTGAAACATTGTGGTTTTAACGGTGTCTCTTGAAAGTGAATATAGAAATTACACACAGAAGTGAGTCAATCTAAATGTAATCTATTGAACAAGTTACCTACTCTCTCTGGTAGATACTCTATCTAGTCTCAGATTCCTCACCTTGGAATATTAATTACCAGGTACTAGACTGAATTCAGACAAATTTCTCCAGTAATAATCCTACTAAGTTGTGCCATGCATCTTTAAACTGGCTACATATTGTCCTAGAAGTGACAGAGCAGAGATGCATATAAGCGCTACTTGTGTGTGCCAACATCAGTTTCTTATTGATTCCATTCCATTCCCTTAGAGGCGGAGTGTAAACAATCATTGGTACCAATGTGCCAATTCCTAACTTGGTATCTTTCTAGATGTAAAACAGAGACCTGTCCACAGAACGAGGAGGCAAGCAGGCAGCGAGGATTGCTAGGTTATATAGAGTATTCACCAGAAAGAGTGTTAAGGAAGATAAGTGACTTGTTCTTCTGATGGATATGTCTAACCGAATATTCCTCACCTTAGAATAGATAGCAAAACAGCACCTCCCGGGTGGTTGGTTTGGGCAGAGGACTCAGACCAAAAAGTTATGCAGGACAGATCAGGCAAAAAAGCCCTTTCTGACTGGTCGGGATTTAGAGGAAGTAGTGTTTTGTGAATGTATACATTGATACCCATGTCACAGCCTGGCAGATGTCAAGGGCAGATCACTTTGCATGCCAATGTAGAGGTAGCAGCCTTATTTCTGTTAGAATGAACTCTTAGATTTTCTGGAATCTGTGTCTTGGCCAGTGCTTACTAGACCTTGATGCAGAAGACTATCCACCTCGAAAGTGTCCACTTCTGCACAACCTTCTGTTTCTTTCCCCAGAGCATCTCAGAAAAACCTGCTCGCTGTCATGGTGTTCCTTATAGTGATCAGTATAAAAGATTAATGTGCTTTTGTGGTCCAGCCGATGGAGCCTCTCCAACTCTTATGGAGGAGTGAGTGGGGCTTAGGAGCTCTAGTATGTTGATGGATTGCCCATCATGGAAATAAGTCATGACCTTTGGTAAAAAGGCAGCCAAATACATCAGCACCAATTTATCTAGGAAAAAGGTGGTGTAGGGTTGTCTCTCCGAAAGTGCCTGAAGTTCACTCAAGTGGCAAAGGGATGTAATCACAATCCAGAAAATGGTCTTTTAAGTCAGGAGATGCAGTGAGCAGCTATGCCTTGGCTCAAAAGGCATACACATGAGAAATGTCAAGACCAACTTAAGGTCCCACTGTGGCATCGCAAACTGTTTGGGAGGAAACATATGCCAAGCTATTGATAAATCTCATCAACAACAAGTGATTTAAACAAGGATGGTTGATATGGCAAATATAGAAAGGCTGGAAGGACTGACAAATAGCCTTTAATAATGCCCACTGCAAGTACTTGCTGGGCCATATATTAAACAAACAAAAGGACATCTGACATCTTTTCTTGTAAAAGGCCAGTCTTGCAATTGCCACACCAGACCATAGTTTGTACCAGGGTCGGGCATAAATGGCCTCAGTGGACAGGGGTGACTTCAGGCGGCAGATCAAAAGCAGTCAATTAACAACACTCAATCTCCAGTCATGTAGGTGTAGATTTAGGTGGAATACTCTGCCTTGCTGCTACTATAGAATCTCCCGCCTAAGTGTTAGCCTGTTCAGAGGACAGATGCTCATGCCCAGAAAGACTGTGTACCAAACTCTCCTGGACCAATCTAGAGCCACTAGGGTGAACTGGTTCTGTTTGTTCCTGATATCTTTTAGAACCCAAACAGGAAAGGTGTGTGTGGGGGGTGGCAGGGTGGCAACAGTGCATACCAAAGTCCTGACTTCAATTCCAGCCAGAATGCATCTCCAAATGAGTGTTCTCATGGAAACGATATAGGGAGAAAACTCTCAACATTACGCGTTCTCAAGATTAGCAAAAAGATCCAGTGTGGGTTATGCCCATTGTCTGTAGTTGCCTTGCCCCACCTTGGGATGTAGTAAACCATTCGTAATCTGCCAGAGGCCGCCCCTTTGCTCATCCGCTCTGGCATTCCATAACCCTGCCAGGTGGTACACAATCAGGAAAATATCCTGATGCTCCAAACAAGTCCAGAGGTGCAGAGACTCCTGGCACATGGCCCTGAACCCCACTCCGCCCTGCTTGTTTCAATACCACCTGACTGCATCGTTGTCTGTGAGAAGCTGCACCAACATTACCCTGATGGGTAACTGGAAGACCTCCAGTGCCAGAAGAATGGCCCCCAACTCCAGCAGAATGACATGGAGCAAGGCTTCTGATGGATGCCAGAGTTGTCTGATCTCCTTTTCCCTCAGATGACCTCCACAGCCCAGCAGTGACACGTTAGTCACCACTGTCATCTCCAGGTGTGGAAGGGGGAAGGACCTGCTGGTGGACCAAATACTTTTGAGCAGCCACCATTACAGATCACAAGCTGTTGTCTCTGAGATCTGAATGACATCTGACAGACTTCCATGATGCTAGGCCTATTGGAAATTTAGATTCCTTACAGACAGCTGACAAGGAGATGCAGGAAGCTAAGAGGCCTGCACTCACCTATATATAGGATTGAGTCTCAAACATCGGGTGATACCCTGAATGGCCTTGGCTTGTGGCAGAGAAAGGGCCCTGAATGGCACTCTCTTAAGGATAGCTCCAATAAATTGAAGTCTCTGTGAAGTAATGGGTATGGCTCATTTATACTGAAACCCAACAATGACAGGATGTAAGCCATTGTCTGGAGGTTGTCAATGACTGACTGTGGTGAGCCCACCTTCAACACTCAGTCGTCAAGGTAAAAGAAAAATGTATCCCTGACCTTTGAAAGTGGGCAGCAAGTCCACCATCACTTTTGTGAGCACCCGAGGGGCTCTGGAGAGGTGCAAACTGAAAATGCTCCTGGCGTACCTTGAACTGCATGTAACATTTGTGGGACTGCAGGATGGGTATATGAAAATACATGTCCTGCTGGACCAAGGACACCACCATCTTGTCACATGGGCCCAGACCAGGCAGGATCTGGGCCACCATGAGTATTTTCAATTTGCCCTTCTACATGAAGACAGAGATCAAAAGTCCAAAATAGCCTGGATGCCCGCATCCTTCTTTGGCACAAGAAATAGCAAGAGTAACAACCCTCTCATCTTTCTGAGTCCTGAACCCTTTGAAAGCACATTTGTAGAGTAATAAACACTTGCATTTCTTTTAGCAGAATGTGCAGATGCTTTCCTGAAATTCACTGTGATCTGGAGGGCAAGATTTGGCAGGGTAAAAAGAAAGGGTAGTGTATAGCTATCCAAATGATTTGAATCCTCAGAAGGGGAATCATCTGTAGAGGGAAGGATAATGGGTAGGGATTTACCCTTTTTTACCCCTAGCTTTAGGGAGCACTTGGTCCATTGTTCCAGGATCCAAGTCACCCTGTCCTTTTTGCTTTTTAGCTTGAGCCCTGGTTAAATCAAAAATATGCCCAGAAATGCCCAGCATTGCTGCATAGGCCTCCAACTCCACTTCTGCCCAAGCTGATGTCTCCAAATCATTCCCTAGTAGACAGTATACAGGTAAATCTGTGGCTACCACAACTTTCTTTGGACCAGTAACCCCCCCCCCCCAGTTGAGATTCACAACAGCCATGGGGTGGCTAAAAGTGTTGTTATGAGCGTCTGTCAATTGGTACTGCTGACCAAGTAGGTGTTGCTCAGGGTGGACCAGTTTTTCTATCACCATAGTTACACTGGCTCCTGTGTCCCTGTAGGCCTGAACCTCAACACCATATCCATATTAAGGAGACAAGCAACCAAGGTGGCAAAGTCAATGCCACCACCAGAGACTAAAACAGGCTCTGTGGTCTCCCTAACAAGACCAACCCCAACTACATTGCCAATAGTGAGCCCAGCTACACCCTTGGATTGGCTATTAGTAGTAGATTTCCCACCACTACTGCTATTACTAGGTGCACTAGAATTTGCAACAGGGGTTGTGGTGGTGGGAGGTTTGGTGTTTTTCTTTGGACAACTGGAATCAGTTGCCCAATGGCCTTTGACTTTACACAAATAACACCAAGGCTTTTTAGGTTGATTATTAGAAGAGGATTTGGACCCACCACCCCCAGAGGGAACACATACAGGGCACATACTATGAGCACTGGGGTCCTGCCTAGCAGGATCCCAGTGACACAGGGGCTAAAACATTCATACATACAGTGAAAATGGCGGTAACATGCCAGGCAAGATGGTACTTTCCTACACCTAATGTCATTTTTTGACGCAAAACCATCCATACCACATGACTCCTGTCTTAAAAAAGACAGGAGTCATGCCAACCACCCCGATAGCCAGCACAGGGGACCAGGGTCCCTTGGGCATGGCCATTGCACCCAGTGCCATGTAGTGGGGGGGCCATTTCATGGCCCCGAATGGCACTTAAAAAAAAAATACTTACCTGTACTTACCTATACTTAACTGGGATGGGGTCCCCCATCCTTGCCTTTCTCTCTGGTGTGGGTGGGGGTGTCTCTGGGTCCTGGGAGGGCACCTGTGGGCTTATTCCATGGTATTCTACCATGAAAATAGGCCCACAGGTCCCCTAACGCCTGCCCTGACCCAAGCATTAAATAATGGTGCAAAGCAAGCTTTGCACCATTATTTGACCCCTCCTCCCCTGTGCCTGATTTGAGCACAGGGATAAATATGACGCTAAGGTCATAGAGACATTCTTTTGCACAGGAACGTCTACCTTGCATCTCATTAAGGCAAAGTAGTTTTCCACTTCCAAAAAATGACTTTAACTCCATAAATTTGGCGCTAGACGGGTCCGTTTGAATGATTTGGCGATGGTTGCAGAACAAACGCACAAGTGGGGCTTTCTAATAATTGAGGTGCAGATGCTCTAAAAGCTGGCATATGAACCTCTTACTCTTTAGGCTATCAAACAACACAACGTTTTGGATAATCTGGAAAGGCAGGATATTCATTAGGAGAAAATAGTTTTTTACTTCTAGAAAGAAAACGAACTCCAGAAGGAATGACCTGCCTAGCAGAAAAATCTAGAGCTTGAAACTGGATACTCTTTTAAAAGAGATGAAACACAAAATCATTATCAAAATGAATGAAAGTGAAGCATTATCTGACCACACAGCAGTAAACAGTTCCAAAACTAAGTAAACATCTCATAAAGGTATGGGGCAGATTTAAGAAAAGTAGTGCTGCATCCAGTGCATCGCCACTTTTCTCGCGCCTCCTTAGCTCCTTCCTACAGACACCATGTGTGCGCCGTATTTAAAATATGGCGCACCATGGCGCAGGGTAGGTGGCAATAGCGTCCAAATTTTTGACGCTTTTTATGTACTGTTCAGGATTACACAATATTGGCACTAATCCTGAACAGTACACAGAGGTCCATTGTAACCAATAGTGTGCCCCTTTTTAACGCCTGCTCTGAACAAGCGTTACAAATAGCTGCAAAAAATGACACAGTGGAATCTCTTAGATTCCACTGTGACATTTTTGCAGTCCCCCTAGCGGGGCAACACCCCCATTGCCGACATTATGCCTGGCGCAGGCATAATGTGGCGCAAGGGGTTACAAAGTGGCGCAATGCATGCATTGCACCACTATGTACATTTTGCGCTGCGATTTTGGCCTCGTTGAGCCACATTAGTGTAAAAAAAAGACGCTAATGTGGCGCAATGAGTAGCTAGGCCCTCTTAAATCTGGGCCTATGTATTTTTGTAAAGGCAGAATGTTTATCCTAATGCCTTTTAAAAGATGACAAAGTAGTGGAAGTGTCACCACTGCTCACATCTATGATTTCATGATGTCAGGAAATGGTAGATCTGTGAACATTCACTGTTTTAGAGAACCTGAGTGTAGCAGCTAAAGAACTCAAGAAATTTGCCACAAAAGAAAATGTGCTGAAATGTGATTGAGATGAGATTCCATGCGCCAGCGATCCCAAGAAGCCCATGCATTTATAAACTCTTTTGGTGACGGGGCCCAAAAACTCTCAACAAATTTGAGAGTCTGCCTTAAGTCCTAGGACATTCGAGGAATGCCTGAGACCTTCAAAGATAATGCGTTGAAGTTGCCTATCGAGACAAGATTGAGCTAAGTGCCTACTGGTTTCTCTAGAAGGTGGTCAAGGAGGGGGAGAAGCATAGGATTTTCCATGGGCATCTGAAGGAAACCTGCACACCATACCTGAGATGCTCCAAGAGGAGTTATATTTACCAGAGACCCTGATTCTCTTCTGAGTTTGGACAAACATTGACAGATCTTTATGATGGGAGGAAATGCGTAAGGAAGATGATTCCACGGACGGAGAAAAGCATCAGTACCCTAAGTTACTGAATATGGCCTCCAACTGTAAAAAAGACAGACTTGTGAATTGAGCCTGGAAGTGAATATGTCCATTTAGAAAGGACTCCAAAGATCCTGAAATAACTGTAAAACTGGAATAACAATCCCAGTCACTGGCCTCTTTGAAATGACAGGAGGACCTATCTGCTGCACAATTTGGAGATGCCAGAATATACTGAGCCGTGACTGAGATGTGGTGTGGAAGATGATATTCCAAGTACTGTGTTGTTAGTTCTGACAGCAGCGATGAACGAGTGCTACTGAGATGATTTTTATATCTAATAGCTGTGAGACTGTCCATTCAAAGCAAAACCAAGCAGCAGGCGCAGTGCTTTGTGAATGTTTGTGTCCCGCAGGAGCCAGCAAGCAACTCTAGACAATTGATATGGTTGGTGGACACCTAAAACTGTGCACTTCTTGGTGAGTATTGACTGGGATGGAATTGAAGATGGCTGCCTTTCGATATATAGATGTTGTAGCCACCAAACAGATTGTTCCTTTGTTTCCAAAATCCAAAAGAATAATTTCATAATATGAAAGATCTCATCTGAGAGGAGGAATCCTAAGACACTGAAGTGCCTGACAGTGTAAAGTGCCAAGGAACACTGCTTGCATTGAAGATACCAAAAGATCCACTATTCTGTTTAGTTGACGTAGAGAGAAATAGGACAATGTTAGGAAATCAGATAGTTCTTTTGTATCACACTGAGCTTTATTTCTGGTAACTGGATAGTGGGTGACAGAGAGTTGATCTGAATCCTAGAAATTCCAGCGACTAAACAGAAAGGAGTAAATATTTTTCCTTGTTAGTTACAAACCCCAGACTCTCTGTAAGAGAGATTGACAACTGAAGGTGATGAAGAAGAGTAGATCTGTACGGGCCATGATTAGAATACCATTCAAATAAATACATAAATAGACAACTATGCAAATATCTGAGCTAGGCTACCACTGGTTTGCGTAACCTGGTAAAACTCCATAGAGTAGAATATAACACAAATGGAAAAAGGAAAATTGATAGGTTGATGTTGTCAGGTGAACTGGTAGAATTACCTGTGATAATCATGAACTGAGTAAGAGTGATATACGCAACTTTAAGGTCCAGATGGGCCATCCCATCTTGTGGTTGAAAACAGCCTCTTGAATGTAGAAGAATCTCCATTGTCAGGTGATGATGTGTAACAAACGTACTGTGATGTCTAAGGTTGATGAGGAGGCATAACGTTTTTTTAATTCGCCAAGTTTTGATCTGTTTTTATTAGTAAAATCTTATGGTGTTCCACAGATATGACAGAGTTTAAACAACAGGTTAAGCAGATTGTTTGTTGTATCCTGCTAGACAGTTCCACCAGGTCAATTGAAACTGCGCCCTCTTTGGCCTATTCGGCCTTGTCAGAAACATTCAACACAGGACCCGCAACATCCAGCAATTAGTCTTGATAAAATGTCAATGGTCCAACTATAGCCTTCTGTAATGGAAGTTTTTGATCTCTGACTGCCATAGCGAGTTCCTGGGCTATGCCAATGGATGAAGGCACTCCGATGTTAGCCTGTTTCTGACAGGTGTGTCTAGCGGACATCTAAATCTCGCCTTAATATAATGTGCCTCATGAGGGAAAGTGGGCGAATCTGAAGTCATTGCCCACGTAGTTCAGGCTTATTATTTGTACGATCAGTGTCAGAGGGTCTAGATGATGACTGAGAGTCTACACCGGAAAAGGGTGAAACTTCCTTATTCATATCTCCGACTTTACCAGAAACAAATTGAAAAGACTGGGGGCCATATTTATACTTTTTTAGCGCCGCATTTGCATCATTTTTTGACGCAAAAGCGGCGCAAATGTACAAAATATAATTGTGGGGCATATTTATACTGTTTGCGCCGAATGAGCGTGAAACATTTTGACGCACATTCAGCGCAAACCGTGCACCATATTTAAACATTGATGCCCGAGCCCGCGGACGTCAAAATTCCTCTGTGTAAGTCATTTTTGGGATGCGGGAAACTGCCTTGCGTCAATGACATGCAAGGTAGGCGTTCCCACCCAAAAAATGATTTTAGGGCCTGTGCGCCTTATTTATACTCCTGTGTCATTTTGACGCACAGGAGAGGGCGGGCCTTAAACGGCGCACAGCCTGATGTGCGCCGTTTTTTAACGCCTGGGTGAGGGCAGACTTTAAGGGACCTGTGGGCTCACTTCCTTGGTCTCTGACCATGGAAGGAGTCCAGAGGTGCCCTTCCCTGCCCCCAGGGACACCCCCTGCCACCCTCGCCCACCCCTGGAGGACACCCATGGATGGGGGGACCCATCTCAGGTAAGTACAGGTAAGTTGAGGTAAGTTTTTTTTTTTTTAAAGTGGCATGGGGGCCCTAATTTGCCCCCCCCCGCTCCCCCCCTACATGCCACTGTGCCCAATGACTATGCCCAGGGGACCGGACTGGAGTAAAAAAAAAATTACTCAAACCAGGCAGCACTGGCGTAGGGGAAAATGGCGGTTGTGCATCATAAAATGGCGCAAGTCCGGTTTGAGGCATGATTTTTGCCTCAAACCAAACTTCCACCATTTTTTGACGCACAACCCCCATTTTCCCCTACGCCAGTGCTGCCTGGTTTGAGTCATTTTTTTTTTACTCCAGTCCGCAGCGCCGGCTAACGTCATTCCTTAAATAAGGTGCCCGCATGGCGCATAGGAATGGCGTTAGCCGGCTGTAAAATTTTTGATGCAAACCAGCGCCGTCGCTGGTTTGTGTCAAAAAGTATAAATATGGGCCTGTATTTTGTAAGTTTGTGCCGTTTTTGTGTCAAAAAGGGGCGCAAATGCGGCGCTGAAAAAATATAAATATGGGCCTGAGAGTCTGTGCTCAAATTAATAACGTGTTTTGATCTTCATATTAGAAGCCTTCTTGAATTTCGCTGGAATAGAAACTACATATTCCTCTGGAGATTGTCAACACCACCCTGTGTCAACAGCAGGCTAGGGCTGGGCTAGGAAAAGTTCCTTTACTTTTTTCCTATTCCTTCACCATAATGGACACAGAGGCTGACATGACCTTTTTTTACCAACCCGGCAACAGAACAGTCAATAACAGTTTGGAGATTTCCATGAAAAGCCTTTTCACTTTCATCAATGTCTGGCTTTGAGTCAGAGTCGATTATTCTCCTCTAGACATTGTGTACACCACAATACTAATAATACTAATTCTAATCAAATGCATTGATACGAATTATGGAAAAGAGAAATAACGTCTGCACACACAATTATAAATGCAGAATTAAACTGAAAATGATCAGTAGGTACTCGTGGTATTTGAACCCATACTCTCAAGGGTGGCAGTGCAATGTTGTTTTATTACCGCTGTTTGCTCTGGCAGCATGCTTTGGCCGTCAATACATACTGAAATTGTTAAATATGGTAGCAAGGTCTCATTGAATAAATAGTTAAACCGAGCGAAGGCAATTCCCACCAGGCACCCGAGAAGGCAGCAATATGCTGAGGAGCCAAGACGAACCCCACTGAAGAGAGCTGGCGGCGTAAGGTGGCCAGGGCGGAGCTACGGAGGGGGCTACTCCCCCTTTAAACTCTGTGTGCGACCTGCAGTGACAGACGAAGCAGCGCTTCGCCCTCTGTCTTTCGCTGCAGCACTTTGTTGTCTCCGTAATGTTTTTTTCAGGCTAAGATGAATCAATAATACATTGAAACTCTACTGAATTAATGTACTCTGTTAGGTTTTATTCTTATATCCAATAAGTTTTCAAGTTCTCCGGAGAAATGACCTGTGGAATCATTGTTGCTGTTATCAATGTATTTGTATCACTGTTTACCTGTAAACATTTCCTACCAAAACAGCTCACCTTTTGATCAAAGCAAATGCTGAACGCCTAGTGGTGTTTCATTTAAGTTTATAACACCTGCTAAATGCATTGCAGGTTTAGAGATAACCTATCAAAGTCAGGAAGGATAGCAGTTCACAGTATAAACTCATGAAGAACTACTACAAAAAGTTTGAAACTAAGGGGAAGCTGAACATCACGCTGTCTTAACAAGTATGTCTGGATTTTGAGGTTGATTCCAAGCAGAGTATTAACTCCCTCCTACCCAAGTGATGATATGCAGTGAATCAACTGCTCGCCGAGATCCTTCATCAGTGCCCATTTCCTTGAAATGCCTGTGTAAGCAATAAGGAACAGTGTCAAAGGCAGCATGAAAATGAATCTTCATACCTAAAGTGTACTACCAACCCCAGAGAAGGTGGCTGCTGTCTCCTCGTACCAGGCTAAGACAACATTGGTGTTGGCAGCAGTGAACTGTAGTTGATGTGGCTTAGAGATGCACAGATTGGGGTATGTGGGTGATGGCATGCATATTTTAATTCCAGTATCTTCTTGAGGGCATCGAAGAGTATTTTTTTGTGAAATGCAAATGAGAGTAGTGGGTTTTGCAGTTTTGCTTGTGACACAAATAGTGGTGGAAATTGGTTTGCTGTTGTAAATATTGCGGAATCTGTATACAATAGGACCCTATACAAAGATCTAACTCAACCCATATTTGAGAATCCCGGGAAAGATTTATTGAGCTATATACCTACCCCTTGCTTCTGCTTTCCTTTCATCTCATTAAAGTATATATTAAAAGCAGAAACATTGCTATTTTCTTAGATTTCGAAAAGCATCATCACTCTCACCATTAATAGTAGGCTTCAGGAATCTTGGTCCTGACTTGGCTCCTTCTGCTCTGCTCCCCACATCCTTTCCTTAAAAATGTCGATCTTCACCACCACTTGGCTCCCTCATGAACCATTTGATGAATTATCATATAGCTTCCCACATTGGTTACTTAAAACATAATTATCTGGTACTTGACTTGAAGCCCTTCTGGCTTCCTCCTCCTGGTTTCACTCCTTCATTGACTTCTAAATGCCCTCTTACTGGAAATGTATATATGCTGCTATTTATTAACCATAACAACGTTTATCAAAGAAAAAAAATACATCTTTGATAGATGCTACTATGGACCAGCCGGTCAGTAGTCATGATGCACATAGCTAAGGGAGAGGAGATAGAGAAAGACCGTGTAGGGATGAGAAGGAGGGTCCCAAGGTCACATGAGAAGATAAAAAGGTGATCAAGATAGCAGAATGCAGCGGGAGGATCAAAGTAGCGAAAGAGTTGGCTGTGTGGTGCCAACATAGTCTAGAAAAACAGACAAAAAGCATTCCTAATAGAAAACTGCCATTTATTGCAAGAGATCGATGTTGGATGTCACTTGCGTGTAGATTTAGTGGTGCTTACCTAACGCGGGAAACCGGGAGGATTGCTCGACAATCTCTATTTCAACATGGCATTTGCACGATATAAATTCAAAGATAATTCGACTGGAAATCGATGCTGGTGGTGATTTATTGCGGTGCATTCTCTACTTCAGAATCTGATGGTCTTTTATGTTTAGTTATGGTTATTATGCAGTCTGTCATTCATTGCAACAACAGTAGGACAAAAAATGCATTTTAGGTGATGTCATTGCAAAGTCTACGCTATTTAAGATGTTACAGAAAAATAAATGCATATCATCCATTAGTACATATATTTGTTAATCGTCACATAATTTATGAAAACATTATTATTTGTGAGAAATGCTAAATAAACATTAATAGCAATTAATAACAATTTTGACAGTTTCTCACATTGCTACTTTGTATTCATCCGCTTCAGGACGAGTGAAAGCTTAATATGTGAAGTGAAGATTGTGGAGAGAGCAATACTCGTGGATTTTGACACAAAATCCC
Organism: Pleurodeles waltl; assembly: GCF_031143425.1. Classification (NCBI taxonomy): domain Eukaryota; kingdom Metazoa; phylum Chordata; class Amphibia; order Caudata; family Salamandridae; genus Pleurodeles; species Pleurodeles waltl. The sequence continues at coordinate 530,102,131 of NC_090450.1, read as the reverse complement.
CGTCTACTAAAAAAGAAAGAAATGAATTACAGCAAAAATTCATGCCTGCTCATGGCAGGTGTAGCGCTTGAGAAAAGGTTTCTATTCTCATAACGTCTCCATCTTTGCATGTGTGTTCCACTGTACACTATCCATCTGAGACCTCAGGGTAGACACGAATGTAGACTGCATAAGAAGAAGGTTAGGTGATGCAGTCTATAATTTCCAGTGCTCACCAATTGGAAACACGCGTGCCAGTTAACCAAAACGCTGGCGGCAGGTGAAGTAACATGGCAAAAATTTGATACTTGATGACATCACAGCTTTGACCCCCTTTCTCTTGCTCTCATCTGTAGCCTCCTATTAGTTGCTAATGAGTTTGGGGAAGAGGACGGGGTAGAAAACCTACCTTCAAGACCTGTGATACTAGTAGTAGCAAAGGCACTGGCAGGGGTATCAAAAGGAAGGCCACAGGTTGCAGGTGCTATCTCTGGGTACACCAAAATGGAAACCAATGATAGGGGCAGACGGACACAGTAAGAGATCCCTTCTGGAATATCAAAAATCCATAATCTGACTAGAACAGTCCATAAAGCCGTACCTTAGACATTATTATTAAATATTTAGTGGCCAGCCTTGATAGGTTTTACTACGTTGTAGGGTGTATTCCCAGGCCTAAACAGACCTCAATAATATCGAAGAACAGACTTTAATAGGAATCAACACCTACTAAATGGATACTGCTGAGAATATTACCATCTCTAATCCACTTAGACAGCTAAATTACATGGGGCACACATCAAACGCCTTCTACTTGGCACTAGAAGTTGAAGGTTGGTGAACAGAGCTCATATAATATTTCAACATTTGAGACAACGGGATAAACACTTCACAAATAGGGACGTTTACGTAACTTAATCCTTCTATTTAGAATGTACCACTCTTGGGTTTTTGGTACATATGAAACTTTTTATCTGGTGCTTAGTAGGAACAGATATTTAACAACTTAAACAGACAGATCATTTTAGAGTGTAGAAGGTTTCTTCCTATTTATCTTCATTTAAGTTTTTTATCCCCACTTGTTCATAAAGATTTTTATAAAGCGGATGGGCACCCACTGTAGGTATTGCAGAATACTAAACGTTAGCAAAATGAATAAGTCTTAGGGCAACCGAAAAAAGTATGCCAAATATGGATCACACATTTCAGACACTAATCAAATATCTGGATCGTATCAAGTAATGGAATAGGACTACATGTTCTTAATTGCTTTTTAGGTAACATCTATGTTTATTAAAGATCTTCACAGTCACTCCTATAGTTAATCTAGTGGAATCCTGTGAACATAATGTTACATCAATAAATACTTATAAAGTTTGTCTTTCATTTATTTTGAGAATTCTTTCTCAGTGCCGTGGTCCACTAAATTATCTCGCTGTGGCTCTGCTTTTGCAATGAAGTTAAACTTGATTACATACATGTTGTCATCCTATGTATAGCATAGGTAATGGTTTTCATCTGTGGACCACTCTACATTAGTCATCAGTGTACCACTCATCTGTGGTTAGACAGCATGGAATTTTCTCAGCAGCTGGACCACACACTCCATAGGGCACACCCTGGACCTGAACTTTGTTATATCTGTTGAATTAGAGGCCCACAACGTTTTGTACGTTGTTAGGTCAACTCACACAGCCATCACGTTTTTAGTTTAAACACCTAGCCAAATTATATCTCCACCCCTTACATCCATTACGGAAAGGTAAGGATAGTAGGGATAATTAGGCTGAAAGCAGAAAACAATGGCTCACTGAAACTGGTAAAGTTATTTTGGTTGTCCTCTCCATCTCCACTCTCAGAGTGCAGTAATTTATGCCAAAAACTACAACTTAACTAGTGGTGCAATATTTTAACTCCTAGACAAAAAAACACATAGAGATAAGTCAGCCAAGACTGCTGCCCCAAAACCACTTACCTCAAATCTCTAAACACATTTGAACTGGGATAGCTGAAAATTAATACTTATCAAATACACATTGAAACATTGTGGTTTTAACGGTGTCACTTGAAAGTGAATATTGAAATTACACACAGAAGTGATTCAATCTAAAGGTAATCTATTGAACAAGTTACCTACTCTCTCTGGTAGATACTCTATCTAGTCTCAGATTCCTCACCTTGGAATAATAATTACCAGGTACTAGACTGAATTCAGACAAATTTCTCCAGTAATACTCCTACTAAGTTGTGCCATGCATCTTTACACTGGCTACATACTGTCCTAGAAGTGACAGAGCAGAGATGCATATAAGCACTACCTGTGTGTGCCAACATCAGTTTCTTATTGATTCCATTCCAGTCCCTTAGAGGCGGAGTGTAAACAATTGTTGGTACCAATGTGCCAATTCCTAACTTGGGATCTTTCTAGATGTAAAACAGAGGCCTGTCCACAGAACGAGGAGGCAACCAGGCAGTGAGGATTGCTAGGTTATATAGAGTATTCACCAGAAAGAGTGTTAAGGAAGATAAGTGACTTGTTCTTCTGATGGATATGTCTAACCGAATATTCCTCACCTTAGAATTGATAGCAAAACAGCACCTCCCGGGTGGTTGATTTGGGCAGAGGACTCAGATCAAAAAGTCATGCAGGACAGATCAGGCAAAAAAGCCCTTTCTGACAGGTCTAGATTTAGAGCAAGTAGTGTTTCATGAATGTATACATTGATACCCATGTCACAGCCTGGCAGGTGTCAAGGGCAGATCACTTTGCATGCCAATGTAGAAGTAGCAGCCTTATTTATGGTAGAAAGAACTCAGATTTTCTGGAAGCTGTGTCTTGGCCAGTGCTTACTAGACCTTGATGCAGAAGACTATCCACCTTGAAAGTGTCCACTTCTGCACAACCTTCTGTTTCTTTCCCCAGAGAATCTCACAAAAACCTGCTTGCTGTCATGGTGTTCCTTATAGTGATCAGTATAAAAGATTAATGCGCTTTTGTGGTCCAGCCAATGGAGCCTCTCCAACTCTTATGGAGGAGTGAGTGGGGCTTAGGAGCTCTAGTATGTTGATGGATTGCCCATCATGGAAATAAGTCATGAGCTTTGGTAAAAAGGCAGCCAAATACTTCAGCACCAATTTATCTAGGAAAAAGGTGGTGTAGGGTGGTCTCTCCGAAAGTGCCTGAAGTTCACTCAAGTGGCAAAGGGATGTAATCACAATCCGGAAAATGGTCTTTTAAGTCAGGAGATGCAGTGAGCAGCTATGCCTTGGCTCAAAAGGCATACACATGAGAAATATCAAGACCAACTTAAGGTCCCACTGTGGCATCGCAAACTGTTTGGGAGAAAACACGTGTTAAGCTATTGATAAATCTCATCAACAACAAGTGATTTAAACAAGGATGGTTGATATGGCAAATATAGAAAGGCTGGAAGGAGTGACAAATAGCCTTTAATAATGCCTACTGCAAGTACTTGCTGGGCCATATATTAAACAAACAAAAGGACATCTGACACCTCTTCTTGTAAAAGGTCAGTCTTGCAATTGCCACACCAGACCATAGTTTGTACCAGGGTCGGGCATAAATGGCCTCAGTGGACAGGGGTGACTTCAGGCGGCAGATCAAAAGCAGTCAATTGACAACACTCAATCTCCAGTCATGTAGATGTAGATTTAGGTGGAATAATCTGCCTTGCTGCTACTATAGAATCTCCCGCCTAAGTGTTAGCCTTTTCAGAGGACAGATGCTCATGCCCAGAAAGACTGGGTACCAAACTCTCCTGGCCCAATCTAGAGCCACTAGGGTGAACTGGTTCTGTTTGTTCCTGATATCTTTTAGAACCCAAACAGGAAAGGTGTGTGTGGGGGGTGGCAGGGTGGCAACAGTGCATACCAAAGTCCTGACTTCAATTCCAGCCAGAATGCATCTCCAAATGAGTGTTCTCAACATTACGCGTTCTCAAGACTAGCAAAAAGATCTAGTGTGGGTTATGCCCATTGTCTGTAGTTGCCTTGTCCCATCTTGCGATGTAGAAAACCATTTGTAATCTGCCAGAGGCTCATCCCCTCTGGCATTCCATAACCCTGCCAGGTGGTACACGATCAGGAAAATATCCTGATGCTCCAACCAAGTCCAGAGGTGCAGAGACTCCTGGCACATGGCCCTAAACCCCACTCCGCCCTGTTTGTTTCAATACCACCTGGCTGCATCGTTGTCTGTGAGAAGCTGCACCAACATCACCCTGATGGGCAACTGGAAGACCTCCAGTGCCAGAAGAATGGCCCCCAACTCCAGCAGAATGACATGGAGCAAGGCTTCTGATGGATGCCAGAGTTGTATGATCTCCTTTTCCCTCAGATGACCTCCCCAGCCCAGCCACTGCCATCTCCAGGTGTGGAAGGGGGAAGGGCCTGCTGGTGGACCAATTACTTTTGAGCAGCCACCATTACAGATCACAAGCTGTCGTCTCTGACATCTGAATGACATCTGACAGACTTCCATGAAGCTAGGCCTATTGGAAATTTAGATTCCTTGCAGACAGCTGACAAGGGCCTGCACTCACCTATATATAGGATTGAGTCTCAAACATCGGGTGATACCCTGAATGGCTTTGGCTTGTGGCAGAGAAAGGGCCCTGAATGGCACCCTCTTAAGGATAGTTCCAAATAATTGATGTCTCTGCGAAGGACTGGGTATGGCTTCAGCTCATTTATACTGAAACCCAACAATGACAGGATGTAAGCCATTGTCTGGAGGTTGTCAATGACTGACTGTGGTGAGCCCACCTTTAACACTGAGTCGTCGAGGTGAAAGAAAAACTTATCCCTGATCTTTGAAAGTGGGCAGAAACGTCCACCATCACTTTTGTGAGCACCCGAGGGGCTCTGGAGAGGCGCAAACTGAAAATGCTCCTGGCGTACCTTGAACTGCATGTAACATTTGTGGGACTGCAGGATGGGTATATGAAAATAAAAGTCCTGCTGGACCAAGGACACCACCATCTTGTCACATGGGCCCAGACCAGGCAGGATCTGGGCCACCATGAGCATTTTCAATTTGCCCTTCTGCATGAAGACAGAGATCAAAAGTCCAAAATAGCCTGGATGCCCGCATCTTTCTTTGGCACAAGAAATAGCAAGAGTAACAACCCTCTCATCTTTCTGAGTCCTGAACCCTTTGAAAGCACATTCGTAGAGTAATAAACACTTGCATTTCTTTTAGCAGAATGGGCAGATGCTTTCCTGAAATTCACAGTGATCTGGGGGGCGTGATTTGGCAGGGTAAAAAGAAAGGGTAGCGTATAGCTATCCAAATGATTTGTAAGAGCCACTTGTAAGACATAATGGATTACCACCCTAGGAAAAAGTGCTGGCTCCTGTCCCCCACAGGATATGTATTCACCACTAAATGTAACCTAAAGCGGCTTGGTGGCTGTTGCCGAATGGAAAGGGGAATGAGAGGACTGATGCTCCTGCTGTGCTGCCTGCCAGACCAGATTCGGGAGTTTGCTGTATTGATTGGGGGCACGGCCTTTGCCTTCATGCCAGCCTTCTGGAGTATGTATGCTCTGAACTGTTTCAAGTGGTGCAGGAACTGATTGACTGGGGCCAACATCCCCAGTGAGCATGCGATTGCTGTAGTTTCCTTAACACACCCCAAGGCAGAATCTGCCATTTCACTTAAAAGGCACGAACCATCAAAAGGCATTTACAAGAGAGAGGCTTGTAAAGCACCACAAAATCCTTTTGTTTGCATCCACATACGTCAGCAGAGCACAACACTCATAGAAACTGCTCTCCTTAGCCAATCAGGAGTATCTAGGCCAGCACAAATATTATATTTGGCTGTATCTTGCCCATCATGAATTGTCTATGCAAAAGAGGCCCTAAGGTCTTATGGGACTGTAGGCAAGATCTCACTGGACATGCCCCACAGAACATGAATGTAGCAGCCCATTAAGCATATAGTATATACCAATTTAATTGCAAGGCTGGTAGAGAACATACGTTTGTCACACGCCTAAATCCTCTTCGATTCCCTGCTCAGGAGTAATGGGAAATGAATTAGGCTTCACCTTACTGGTTAAAGCCTGAACCACAAAGCTCTCTGGAGTAGGATGTTTAGTAAGAAGACCAGTCACCAGAAGCCAGGCTGTGATGGCTAGCCACTTCCCTGTTTACTGGTGGGCAGGAAGAGGTCTTGAACCAAGTGCCCATCAAGGTATTGGTGAGCACCTCAAGGGCTCAGGTGTGGCTGGCCCAGGCAGCAAAATTTTCATAAGGCAATTTGTTTTGGCCTTGACGGAAGGCAGCTGTAAATCTTGGACCTCAGCTGCCCATCAGACTACTACTGCAAATGATACACTTTCTTCTGCTGATGGCCCAAGTGGAGAGTTCAACCCTGCCTCGGGTAGGTATCAAGCCCACTGGGCTCGTGTAAATGTATGTTACAGTTGTCATTTGTAATGAGAAGGGAGAAAACCATCCCTCTCCTATCCATCGCAACCCCCCATCCTGGGTTGTCTCTTGTTCAAAATATCTTGGAGCTGGTGTTGGTGTGTTTGTCTTGGTAGAGGCACAGGGTCAGAGGCAGGATGTATGACGACTGGTGTTTCTTTTATAATCTTGCAGCACAACATCAGTTAAGACCAGACTGAAGTTGGTTCAGTGTCTCACACCAGAATCAGCTCTGGATACTCTTCCAGCACAAGTGGGATCGGTACTGGTGTCTTTGTAGAAAGGTTTGGTTCAGGCCTTGGACCCAGAATGAAAGTCTGTACTGAAGCTGCCATGGGTTCCAAAGCAGGCCCCAAGGGAGTACACAGCCCTGAAGACTGATCTCTAGTGAAGCCTAGTTTCTACATTCATGGCATGTTTAAATCCTGTAGTTTCAGTAGGTGACACCTGCCTAGCACAAAGGATTTTGTTTAGAAGTCATTGAAAAGCTGACAAAATTCGAAAAGGATCTCTGTATGGGTGCCAGAAGTTGCAGAAAAAAAGGAACTGACATCAGCGTGCAAGGGTGGTGCTAAAATGCAGCTCCACGCCGTCGCTTCCAAGATGGCATGAAACCAGCATAGAGCTGCACAGCGCCACCCAGTGGCGCATGGAATCAATGCTGGAGAAAAGTCTACAACTCTAATCTGGTACCTGGGAAGTATTCTAAGATGACAAATCAGTGGTTAAAAGTATCCATCAGAAAGAACTGGCTATTTACCTTGTGTAATGCTGTTTCTGGTTGACACTCTAACTGCAGATTTCTCTCCTTTAGATCATACTCAGGTACCAGGTTGGATCAAGAGAATTTTATAGCAATGCTTCCCCATGCCGATACAAAGACTCCATACTGCCTTTGAAGTGATGGAGTGGAGTTTCATAAAAGCACCACTGGTGCACGGTGATGTTGGTTTCTTAATCTTTCTTTTTTCGTTTTTATTATGTTCAGGAGTCTACTCTACAGAATGGGGAGGTGGGAGGAGAATGCTAAATCTGCAGTTAGAGTATCAATCAGAAAGAGTGTTACCGAAGATAAGTAACTAATTTTTCTGATGGTTACTTCTAATTGCTGAGCCTCACTTTTAGAAAAGATACCACAGCAGTACCTTCCAAAGATGGATGGTCTGAGAGGTGAACTCGGGATTTGCCATTGTGATGGACCTCAATGTTAAGATAGTAATGTTTTGTGAACATGTGCACAAACGTGCTTGTAACAACTTGACAGATGTCCTGAATCAGGGCCCCTCTTTCCAATGCAGCAGTAGTAGCCGTGCTCCTGGTGGAATGAGCCCACAGGTCTTTAAGGGGTTCTTTTGTGTGGTTATTGTAGAAACTCAAAGCCCTTTTAGGGTCGAGCCAATGGAGCCTCCCCTCCTCTTTCAAAAGGCCAGGGGCCACATAGAGCATTGGTAGAGTGATAAATTAGACAATGTGAAAAGGTGGCACAATTTAGAGTATGGAGGCTCTTCTAGTCCTCAGCACAGTTTGACTGGGAAGAAAGTGGTATAAGGAAGTTGCACTCAAAGTGCCTGCAGTTCACTCATGTAGTATACAGAGGAGACGGCAAATCAGTAAAACTCTTTTTAGCACCAGTAGATGCAGTGAGTAGCCGTGCATCTGCTCAAAAGACGTTCACATAAGAAATGTCAACACAAAGCTCAAATCCCACTGTGGCATGACAAAGGCCTATGAAGTAACAATTGAGACAGACCTTTGATACATGCACCACAACAGGTGACTTAAATAAAGAGAGTTGATCCGGTAAAATAAATAGACACAAAGATAATCCTTAACTGTGCCCACTGCAAAGTCTTGCTGGATCAATGAGAGAACAAACAATAAAACATTCAGAGAGATGGCCTGCAGAGGATTAGTATGACGAGTACTACACCGGGCAACAAATGTCTCCCATTATCCAGCATAGATGGACTTTGTCGAATGGCGCCAGGCCACATGTTTTGTCCTTACTTTCCTCAGAACTTGAAGAAAAATAGACAGCTGCAAGAAGGTTTTTACAAGAAATGTAATACATTGCAGTCAGAATGCACCTCCCAATGCTTTCATGGAGGACGACCGCCATCAATTATATGATCACCCCACAGGGTAGATAAGGCCAAAGGGAACTACAGCAAACTGGAACTGTTCTGATGCTATTGCAAACTGCAGATAATGCTTGTCAGACTGCAGAACAACTATATAAAAATATATGCCCGTCAATTCCAGTGACATTCTTTCATCTCCTGGATTCACAGTAGAAGGAATCTAAGACAGTGTGAGCATTTTAAATTTGTCTTTCCGCAGAAAGGCATTCAGCAGGCAGACATCCAGTATAAGCCAGAGGCCTCTGTCCTTCTTCAACTAAAGGATGTTCTGTGATTGCCAACCATATCCTCTCTCTGAAGCTGACAGACACTTTATGCCACCCTTGGCCAGCAGAAGTTTGACATCAGTGTGATGGAACTGCAGCCAGGGAGGAAGTGTTCAATCCTGCCTCTTGCTGGCTGAATACAGGGTTGTGATTGCACGTTAAGAGCTGCAGAGCACAAGGAGTTGGAGGAGAGCTGTCCCTGCTGGTGTGATGGGCCTCCACCACCACCACTACCTCTGTCCCTAAGGTACGGGGTCTGCTGTTGCAGCACAAATTGGAACTCCTTGCATTATCTGTAAGCTACCCCCCTGGAATAACCCCCAGAACTTCCTGTATTGTTAGTGGCATTGCTTGGTGAGTGACAAGAGTCCCAAGGATTGTGATGTAGCTCAACTATCCTTAAATCTTTTGGATACTGAATCAGCCTTCTCTCCACACAACCTAGAGCCATCAAAGTGCATGTCCATCAAAGGCACTTGGTTATATCCTTAAAACCCTTTAATTAAACCGCAGACATGCATTTTAAGCACTACAATGTTGGCAGTTGGTCTGCCAACAGAGACTGTGACTCTGAGTCATCACATAAGACACGATTGGCAGACTTCTAGCCATCGTATATCATTGCAGCCAGGGAGGTTTTGAGATCTTCCTGGATGGCCAACAAATTCTCTCTGGCCATGACCAATAAAGCATGTGTGTACCTGCCCAGAAGGCACACTATGTTCAAATATTTTAATGCTAAACCAGCTGAAGAGAACAGTTTCTTTCCAAAGGCATCATGTTTCAACTTTCTATAAGGAAAATTGGTCTGCAGGGTATTAGAAGTCACTACTTGTCATCACCTGTATCACCATATCACCAGACCTTTGGGATGCTTTGTCAAACAATTGGGTTCACCATCGGCAAGTCTATGTTGCCTGGCCACATGTTGACAGACCAGGGGGCCCAAGCACGACTTAGACCAGGTGGCCATGAGAGTCTCTTTGAGGGTCTTGCTAAATGTCAATAGATTCTCAGAAGAGGTAGGACCTGATTGAATGTTCTCAGTTAAGAAGTTTATTTCAGTTACAACATTTGCAACTGTAATTCTAGCACCTTTGTTGCCCTTCGCACCACACTTTTGAAAGAAGCACTTTATTCCATCAGTGGGCCAGGTGGTAAGTCCAACTGAGTATTTGGCGATGTATCTAGCCCACATGCATTTTGTAAACCAGGTATAGCGCATTATTGTTTTAAGATTTTGTGTGTCCATCTCGCCTCATTGCAACCGTTGGGCCCCCAAAACCATTCCAGAGCACATTTTGTATCTTGCTCATCACCCTGTTGTGGGCAAGTTAATTTTTGGGGGGCTAGATGGGGCTAGCGATGTCAAGCATTCTGGAAAACAGCCACAAAAATGCCTGAAATCCTGAGAGAATTTAAAATCTTGCAAGACTTCAAACTCTCAGCAGCCATCTTAGATATTTAGATGGCCTAACCCCTTTCCTGGGGTCAGTTTTTCTGCTTTCTGTGGAGAAGCAGAGGTGCAGTTGGAGCTCCTGAAGATCTGTGAACCGGGAGCAACTGGAGGCGTTTTTTTATTGGTGAATGTAGGAAGTTGCCTCTGTATATGCTATTTCAAAGTAAGAAATAGTGTGCACAGAGTCCAAGGGTTCCCCTTAGAGGTAAGATAGTGGCAAAAAAAGATAATTCTAATGCTCTATTTTGTGGTAGTGTGGTCGAGCAGTAGGCTTATCAGAGGGTAGTGTTAAGCATTTGTTGTACACACACAGGCAATAAATGGGGAACACACACTCAAAGACAAATTCCAGGCCAATAGGTTTTTATATAGAAAAAAATATATTTTCTTAGTTTACTTTAAGAACCACAGGTTCATGATTTACAAACAATACTTTAAATGAAAGGTATTTCACTCAGGTATTCTAGGAACTTTGAATAATCACAATAGCATGTACAGTTTTGACAAAAATGGCAATAAGCTATTTTAAAAGTGGACACAGTGCAAAAATCAACAGTTCCGGGGGGAGGTAAGTAAATGTTAAGTTCACAGGTAAGTAAAACACCTACAGGGTTCAAAGTTGGGTCCAAGATAGCCCACCGTTGGGGGTTCAAGGCAACCCCAAAGTTACCACACCAGCAGCTCAGGGCCGGTCAGGTGCAGAGGTCAAAGTGGTGCCCAAAACACAGAGGCTTCAATGGAAATAGGGGTGCCCCGGTTCCAGTCTGCCAGCAGATAAGTACCCGTGTCTTCGGAGGGCAGACCAGGGGGGTTTTGTAGGGCACCGGGGGGGACACAAGCAGGCACAGAAAGTACACCTTCGCGGCACAGGGGCGGCCGGGTGCAGAGTGCAAACAGGCGTCGGGTTTTCAATAGGCATCAATGGGGAGACCCGGGGGTCTCTTCAATGATGCAGGCAGGCACAGGGGGGGCTCCTCGGAGTAGCCACCACCTGGGCTAGGCAGAGGGTCGCTCCTGCACTGGAGTTCGGTTCCTTCAGGTCCTGGGGGCTGCGGGTGCAGTGTGGTTTCCAGGCGTCGGGTTCCTTGAAGGAGGCAGTCACGGTCAGGGGGAGCCTCTGGATTTCCTTTGCAAGCGTCGCTGTGGGGACTCAAGGGGGTCAACTATGGCTACTCACGGGCTCGCAGTTGCCGGGGAGTCCTCCCTGTAGTGTTAGTTTTCCACAGGTCGAGCCGGGGGCATCGGGTGCAGAGTGGAAAGTCTCACGCTTCCGGCAGGAAACGTGTGGTCTTTAAAAGTTGCTTCTTTGTTTCCAAAAGTTGCAATTTCTTGAACAGGGCCGCTGTTCTTGGGAGCTATTTGGTCCTTTAGATGCAGGGAAGTCCTCTGAGGCTTCAGAGGTCTCTGGACCCTGTTGGATGCGTTGCTGTTGCAGTTTTCTTCGAAGTAGGGAGACAGGCCGGTGGGGCTGGGGCCAAATCAGTTGTTGTCTCCGTCTTCACTGCAGGGCTTCAGGTCAGCAGTCCTTCTTCTTCTTTAGGTTGCAGGAATCTATCTTCCTCGGTTCTGTTTAGGTCTGTGAGGGCAGTAGCCAATAGCTACTGGCCCTTAGGGTGGCTACACCCTCTTAGTGCCTCCTCCCTGTGGGGAGAGGGGCACATCCCTAATCCTATTTGTTCCTGGCCACAGAGTGACAAAGGCACTCTCCCCATATGGCCAGCAGCATGTCTGGTGTGTGGCAGGCTGACAAAAACTAGTCAGCCCACATTGGAAGTCGGGTATGTTTTCAGGGGGCATCTCTAAGATGCCCTCTGAATGTATTTTTACAATAAAGTGCACACTGGCATCAGTGTGCATTTATTGTGCTGAGAAGTTTGATACCAAACTTCACAGTTTTCAGTGTAGCCATTATAGTGCTGTGGAGTTCGTGTATGACAGACTCTCAGACCATATACTCTTATGGCTGCCCTGCACTTACAATGTCTAAGGTTTTGCTTAGACACTGTAGGGGCATAGTGCTCATGCACCTAAGCCCTCACCTGTGGTATAGTGCACCCTGCCTTAGGGCTGTAAGGCCTGCTAGAGGGGTGACTTATCTATACCATAGGCAGTATGAGGTTGGCATGGCACCCTGAGGGGAGTGCCATGTCGACTTAGTCATTTTCTCCCCACCAGCACACACAAGCTGGCAAGCAGTGTGTATGTGATGAATGAGGGGTCCCTGGGGTGGCATAAGACATGCTGCAGCCCTTAGAGACCTTCCCTGGCATCAGGGCCCTTGGTACCAGGGGTACCAGTTACAAGGGACTTACCCGGATGCCAGGGTTGTGCCAATTGTGGAGACAAAGGTACAGTTTAGGGACAGAACACTGGTGCTGGAGCCTGGTTAGCAGATCCCAGCACACATTCAAATCATAACTTGGCATCAGCAAAGGCAAAATGTCAGGGGGTATTCATGCCAAGGAGGTGTTTTCTTACAGTGTATAACTACTGAAAGAGGAAGAGGCTTCAAGCATCTAGTAAGCTTGTTTTGTTTATACTTTTTGAGAAGTCTCAGTCTATATAGTCAATAGAAACAATGTAAGGATGGAGAGAGCAAGTGCGCCCCCGATTTGTAACTCTGATCATAATTGTCTTCTGAGGAAAATAGATCATACAAAAAAGGAAACTAAATAACTACTTTGATAGCTTTGCTGAAGTTGTGACAGAACAAAGTTTGACTGTGGGAAAAGAGATCCTGTTTCTCTTCAAGACTTAAAATGTAATGTATGTAAAACTAATTAACACAAAAGGAATGCAAACACAAGATAGAAGTTGTTGAATTGATACATACGGTAATAATTGAACAAGTACTTACTGTGTTTATTTGATGACTTGTGCTTTTTGAATTATACCTCTAGCAGTAATTACATGACGTGACTTTGTTTCTAGATCTCCTTCCCAGCTGTGTCCTCCCTAACACCCCTCCCTTTTGTGGCCAAACTGATACTCTGTGCCAGTGGCCTTCTGGGAGGCACGGTTCTCGAGGATTCATATTATGACTTACTTTAATAATGAGGGTGAAAAAGGTAGTTCAGCTCCTCCTCTTCATCATCAGTGTTGTAGGGAACATTTTACATACCCTGAACCATAAGGCCTCTAGTCCCTAACAGTAATGATGTTAAGGAAGAGCACTGCAAACTGATTGGCTGTGATTTTGTAATCTTGTAGTGTGTCAAAGGCCGGAGCTGATGATGTTTCAGAGTCAGAGACCAGTGTCAGGTCTGCATCAGTGCTGGCACGAAAGGGACTCATCTGGACCCAAGTGCTGGGTGAAAGAGTGAACTTATGTCAGTACCGGTCCAGTTCCAGGTCCCACAAGGTCAGCTTGTGCTGTGGAGGACCTGCCGGTGGAAGTCGAACTCTTGCCACACACAGCTCCTTGGGGCCCAGAAGTGTCTGAAAGAGCTGCAGCGTCGCCTCCTTGAGAGACACTCTTTGCGGCGGGTCGACGATGTTTTGACCATGACCTCTTCTTATGATCAGTAATAAAGAATTTTGCTTCCCACTCTCAGATAACTGGATGCATGGCAGCAAATTTATTGCACAATTTCAAGTCATGACCGGAGCGCAAGCACCATCAACACATGTTGTGGGGATTGAAACTAACCTCTGCTTTCTGCAGTCGCAGCATGGCTTGAATCCTGTAGTTTTGGGAGGAGACATCGTATGTGACACAATACCTGGGGTAGATTTAGAAGTTCTCAGAAGACCGGCAAAGCAAATCTCAGGTTTTGCATCGAAGGGCACAAAAAGGAACAAACTGACATCAGTGTGCACTGGTGGTGCTTACATGTGACGCTGCTCTGTCACTTCAGGTAAGGTATGAAGTCACCACAGAGCAACCCAGTGCCACCTATTGTCGCTGGAAGCATTGCTGTAAAGTTCTCTGGATCCAGTGTTGTGCTGAGGATATTCTAAAAGTGAGAAATCTCTGGATTGAGTTATCCATCAGAAATGACTATTCTTTCTATATTCCACATCAGTATCCTCTGCTCTTTGCTCCATGTAATTCAGTAAGTCTTAAAGTGTACATAATCTGTTGCTGCTCACAAAGTACACAGACAAGTTACAAAGTAAATCAGAATGCTGTAGGCATGTAATGGTACACTGAGGTTTGAAGACTTGCCATGCTAAGTGAAGAAAGCACTGATTATTACAGACACATAAAGGTCCATATTTAAAAGAAAATGATGGGGCACGACACTGCGCCAAAAGTGGAAGCACCTTGCTCCGTCATTTTCACAATGCAGGGATGCGCCATATATAATTGAATGCCACGCACCCCTGTGTTGTCCCTTGCGTTGGTGCTAAATTGAGCTGCCTAGCGCCAATGCAGGCATCCTTGCACCATCATGCAAAGATGTCTGCGTTGAGGGGTTTGATTGTTTATGTGCGGGAAGGTGTCCCTTCCTGTACATAAACAATCACTAATGGTGATTTGGCACTTCTGTGTGTGCTGCAGAATGCAACACACACAGAAGTGCGAAAGTGTCATTTTGAAATGATTGTTTGTGTGCAGGAAGGGACACCTTCCAGCACATAAACAATCATGTCTGGCATTTTGCTCTTTCTATGCGTGCTGCAGAATGCAGTACGCATAGAAAAGTCAAAAAACGAGGAGGAGTAAAAGTATGGTCGCGTTGTTAGATTTTGGCGCTGCCTCAGGTTTACGAAAACTGGTAGATCTGAATCAGCTTTGCTGTGACACGCCCACAGCAACACCCATTGCACGCCCTTTCCAGGCAAAGGGCTGCGGGTAAAGGGCCGTATTTACAAGGTGGCATTTAGCCACAAAAAGTGGCTTAACGCCACCTTGTAAATAAGGCGCAGTGCATCGCACCACCGGAGCGTCACTAAAAGTGACCCTCCACTGGCACTAGGGGCTCTTAAATATGCCCTAAAGTTCCTTCAGGAGTGTACCCCAGCCTTGGAATCACATTACCAGGCCAGCGCAGCTTCATTCTGAGGCGTTTGTCAACACATATCAGTAGCTATATTTGTGGTTGTAGTGGGAATGAATATATGAAATGCACCAAAAAGCACTACACAGGCTGTCGAAAGGGCTCCCCATTGTTTTTATCAGATTTAGGCCCATATTTATACTTTTTTTAGCGCCGCATTTGCGTCAGTTTTTGACGCAAAAGCGGTGCAAACTTACAAAATACAATTGTATTTTGTAAGCTTGCACCGTTTTTGCGTCAAAAAGTGATGTAAATGTGGCACTAAAAAATTATAATAATGGGCCTTAATGTTCGACGTGGTCTAGTGCATTGCATTTTAGTCCTTGTTTTTAATCAAGTTTATGGCTCCAAGTGAAGAACTGGGTTAATACTGGCATCTCTGAACCCTTTCTTCTCTATTGCGAGACTTGCTAATGATTTTCTAGTTGAAAATAGTTGTGTGCTTGAATACTTACTTGAGCCACTGCCAGACATTATCAGACAGAGACAAAGACCAGAGGAAATTAGAGAAGTGTGTGATTTCAATTAATTTGTCGGTACATAGACTTCCCAGGTGCTTGAATCACAGTAACTAACAAACAAGGGTCATACTGCGCCTTCTTCATACTCTACCCACCATGATAGTAATGTATGCCAACGTCTTTTTCTGTATCCTCACGAACCTTTGATTGGCTTCTGCTTTGTCTACCATTGGCAGAAGCACAGTCTCTTTTTTTAAGAGTATTTAAGTAAAGTAATATTCGCATTTAAATTCTTAGGTCCGGACAGCTTGGAAGATTTCAACCTTTGACGACATCAGATATATTTACCTATCTCTTTCCTTCCTGGGATTTTCTCTGCGGCTGGGCAGCAGGCTCCAGAGGACACCAAATTAGAGTTCCATTCCTTTTCCCACATTGTCTGGTCGGATTATTAACCCATCACATTCTTACTTTATGTCATTAATCACTCAGAATAAATAATCCCACCCTTTGTTCAATTATGGAGAATTCCAAAGCATCACTGATTGGGTCCAGCCTTGTTCCACGTATAGATTAAATGGACGACCGGACCAAAAAGGCTCATTGATATAGGCCCTCATTATGACATTGGCAGGCAGCGGAGGCCACCCGCCAATGCCATACCATCATCAGACCACCTGTGCGGTCTGAACCCCGTCGAACCGATTATGGTTTCTCCGCCGGCCCAGAGGGGAACAGTGCAGCGGGTGCAGCAGTACCCATCGCACATTCCACTACCGGTAATTCGGGCAGCGGAATGCGCAATGGGGCAGTGCTCAGGCCCCTAGGGCCCCCGAACCCCCCATTCCGCAAGCCTTTCCATGGCAGTGTTTACCGCCATGGACAGGCTGGTGGATGGAGACTTGTAATCCCCAGGACAGAACTGCTTGCAGCGCTGTGCTGGCAGATTACAACCGCTGGGACCGCCAAGCTGCAGGCTGGCGACAGCCTGGTGGTGTTAACGGTTGGACTGTGGCGGCTCCGCCACGGTGATAATGTCACAGTCGGACCGCCACTGTGACGGCGGTCCGACTGCACCCGTAACCCCGGGGGTCTAGTGACGCCAGGGTCATAATGACCCCCATAGTCTTTAAAAATACTGCACTACTTCGAAAGTCTAGGATTCAAACACAATGTGCTCCTTGGCTCCCCGTTACCCTAAAGAAAAGAAAATCAACTGGCAAAGAGAACATCACTTATAAATCTAGAGGGCACAGTTAAAAATGAAAGTCAGAAATGTGCTCAGTTATGCTTCTAGCTGTGTTTTAAGCAAATTTCCAACAAGCTTTCACTTGTGAAAAGAATTCTGAGGTAATGTTGGAAAGCTATGACTGTCAACGCTTCACAGTAGTACCCACAAGCATAAATATTTCTACGATGGAAAAGCAGTAGCTGCCCGTGCAGATGGATACATCCAAGCATACATTTCACACCTTGTGACTATCCCCAGGAGCCAGACTGGATCCCAAACTCTTGAAATAGCTCCTGCAGCCAACAGTTGGCATCATCAGCCTCTGTCCTGTCCCAGATATGATGCACAGAGATGCACGTAGGAGCCACCCCTGCAGGCTGACATCGGTTTCTCTTTTTCATGTCCTTCTACGCTTATCCAGAGCTTAGCAGGCCTCACAACTCGTTCAGTTATTTCATGGCTATAAGGCCAGTGAAGTCACCAGCTGTGGCAGCAGGCCTACTTCCCCGTTGTCACTGCTATCAAGCACCATTAACCTTCTCTCAATCAGCATGTTGGGTTCAAATCCAGCATTAGCTACCTCTCAAGAGCATAGGACCATGGCTCTTTTAAATTGTTCAACAAAGTTGTGCCCTTCCCCTCTTTGCTCACCTTACTTCTCTCCAGTTTTTGATTAGTCTTCAGAGGATACTTCTATTTGGTTCCAAGAGGTGATGATGTTGCTTTCCAAAGGGGAGATCTAAACCTAAATGAGGCAAAAAGGGTCCTCTCACATATACTTCTTGGGCCACAAATAGGACAGGGACCTGAGACCAATTTTGGACCTCCGAGTCTTAACCTTGTTCCCCAGGAAAAAGTTAAAAATTATGACATTGGCACAGGTTCAGTCCACCTTGGATACCAAGTGCTGGAAGTTGTACCTATGCCTATAGGAGGCGTACTGTCATGTGCCAATCTTGCAGGCCAACAGAAAGTATATTTGCTTTGTAATGGTGTTGGACCACTTCCAATTCACTGTACTATCCTTCAGCCCGACATTAGTCTCTCTGGTCTTTTTGAAGTTCATATCTGTGGTGGGGATCCATCTTAACTGGTCATGAATACATCTATTCCTGTATCTCATCAACAGGATTCTGAAACAGGATTGCCTCGTCTAGTTAGGGACCACTTCAGACAACAGTACCTTTACTGCCCACACTTACTTTTCCTTTTGTGAACCCCAATCACATCTTCAACCTTCTCAGAGGCTTCCACATTTCCAGGACCAATACTGGATATGGTTATCAAAGAGCATTCCCACTGCTGCACAGAATTCAGGAAATCTGTGCTATGATCCCAGTGTTTCAGACAATAGATACTGTCCCGGTGTTAATGGTTCTAAAGCTACTCAGTATTCTTTTATCTGTACTGTTTTGATCCCACACAACTCACTTGACTATTTGTTGCAGGTGGCCCAGAATTGGGACACCTTATGGAGAGGATTTATGTCTCCAACACGACATCCCAGGACGTTTAGTGGCAAATGTGGAATACCAATCTGATGTGAAGCAGGATGGTCTCCCCTCTTCCTCCAAAGGTACCAGCAAAGATGGATGTGTCTACTTTAAGTTGGAGTGTTCACTTACACTAGGTACAGATCAGATAATTCTAGTCTCCCATAGAGCAGTACCATCACATAAATGTTTTGAAGCTGCTTGCCTTTCACCTGGCCCAAAAGGCATTTCTTCCTTCCATCAAGGGCGGGTTTACTTAGGTACTGACAGACAAAATGATTGCCAGTGGTTGGATCTTCTCAACTTTTCGCCAATAGGAAGTTACCAGGTGGGGTCCTTCAACATCATGGCAGATGCTCAGCAGACATCATCTTGCATATCATGTGTGAGGTCTGCACCATGAGGTGGCACAGCATATTTACTCTGTGGTATATGGCCGTCAGAACCCCTTTCACAGGGACACGTTGCAGGCAGGGGTTCCTGGCACCAACCATGGTGATTGAGGCCTTTTACTCCTCATGTCCTAGTGGAAGACTCAACATTGATTCAGAGCAACTGGACAAAGTCCCCTTTCCACACTTGAGTCTCAGTAGAAACGTGGTCCAGCAAATCAAGACACCCCTAATGTGCGTAGAAGATATAGATACAGGGGAGTGAACACAGGCTCACAACCAAAATGTGTGCAGCAGTAGCAATACATCATTGTCCAGCCAAATACCCTCTTTTATGAAAAAAGATAAATATTGTATTACTACCGCTACCATCATGACTTTCACAAACCACTCCACAGTCCCCCTGAGGTCAAGGCCCTAGTATTTTATTTGGGGGTTCCCCAGGGTCACACTCCCTCCTCACTTCCGGTGGTAGTGGTTATTCCCCATTTACTATAGGCAACATCCAGGGTAAGCCTCACTAGTAGTCTAAGTCTCAAGAGTCCACTATGCCTCTGTTTTAAAGTCAACAGTGTTACAGCGCCACATCGCTAAGTAGCAGCAAAGTACTCCATGGCTGACTGGCCCAAAATCAGTCTTACCTGCAGGCTTGGAGCATCAGGAGTTGCTCAGCGCCATGGGCACTTGGAGCAGGAGCAGCTGAGTTTGCAGTACACAGCCCAGTTAGGCTGCACCAAGCAGGTGCAGAGTTCCTCACATGCGGTTGCGCCACTGAAGCAACCGGAGTCTCTTTGCAGCTCTTCCTCCCAGGGTAAATACGCAATCTGTTCCACGGTGTAGGAGAGAGGGGTGTTATACAACAGCAAGTCACCTGGCCTTGGTGATGGTTGTAAAGCTCCCACAGTGGCTTCATTTTTCTGGCAGGGGTTGTAGATTAGGTTGCATGTTTTGTTGCCCCCTGTGCCCCCCTCTAGCATTCAGAATCACCATATCTTCCCCGCACACATGGTCTGGCACACACAGCACAGCAAAGTCTCCAGCGGCAGACCCTCCTGGCATAGGGGGATGTGGCTTACCATGGCCCAAGGGCTATGGCCTTTCCAACATGGACATCTTCACCCAGCAGCTCTTTCAGGCATATGGCGTCGCAGCTCCTCAGTACTCATGGATTTCAACACGATCAGCACAGTGATTCCCACGGCTAAGTTCAGGTTTGGCCCTCATCTGGACTATGAGCGTTGCAGCCTTCGTCCTGCATTGGGCAACAACCCAATCAATGCAGAAACCATTCACTCACACCTCGAAACAGGAGTCCGCTCAACAGGGCTCTCCACTAGACTTTGCTTCCTCCAACACTATCCTCTTCCACACAGGGCTCACTGGTCTTGGCAAGCAGGTAGGGGCTAGTGCTCCAGGGAAGGTGGTCTTGGATACCCTAAGTGATGTTCCCTCACCCAGCAAGGAGACGAGCAGACCTTGGCCCTCAGTCCTGGTCACCGGCAGAAGTCTTGCAGAGCTTCCCTTCCTTACACAGCCTGTCTGGCTGCGTGGCAGATGACCATTTTGAGGATCTCAAACTCCCCCTTTACAGTCCTTTTTCAGACATCAAATGTGATTTAGAGTCTGAGTCTTTAATGTTTATGTTGGAGATCTGTATATTTTGAAGTGCCCACTCCTCTGCCCTCTTCTACCTCTTGAAAGCAGCCTGTCACAGCAGGAGTGACTCCAAAGCTGATAACCCCACAACACGTTGCCTGGGAGTGACTAAAGTTCATATCTGGATGTCAGCCGCAGTGATATAGTATCAAAATATTAGTTCAGGGCCCCAGCCCTACTTTAACCCTGGTTTACAAGCAAACAGTCTTTTTTCACAGATTCATACTGGGTTGCTGCAAAATAGTTGCCAAAGGATTTTGGCTGCATTTGTCTGGTGGCCAAAATAAACATACAAAAATGGTTGTCCCTGACCTCAAATGGTATGTCTGGGCCATCAGGTGCTAGGAATTTTCCATCCTTACTCTTAAAGGTTTCTTGCAGGCCCTTTCAGTCTTTCTTTTTGCCTGATTAGTTCATTTTTATTTATATTACCTGCTGTGAGAGTCTTATAAGTATCCCTACACCAATTTATTTCTGTGACACAGAGGGCCCTCAAGCTCTTGTGCCCCTTAAAAGTTATAGTTATAATTATACAATAAGATTCCTAACTTTGAAGACAGAATCATTTATTGCAATATCTACAGTGTGTCACATCAGCTAACTATAGGCATTGTCAGCTCAGCTTCCTTCTTCCATGACAATTTGGCACTTAGGACTGGTACATCCTTTCCTTCAAAAGTGATATTACTCTTTCATGTGGGAGCAGTCCATCATGCTTCCTATGATCTCCCCACCGCATCACTCAAAGGAACAGGACAGGCCACACTGGTTGGATTCACAGTGGCCCGTTAGTTTCTACACTATTAGGACTAAGGAGTATTAGATGGATGATTAACTTTTTATTGGATTTGCTTGTGCAAAGAAAGGAAATGTGGTTCTGAAATGGACCTTTACATCAAACTATGTTATTTATTAGCCAAAAAGACTCTCCTTAGGGCCTTAGACCTCACTGCACCATGGAAAAGGAAGTGATTAAAGGCCTGGCTTGGGATGTCCTAGGTTTGGACATTTGTCAGATAGCCATGTGAGCACTTATCCATAACTTTACCAGACAACACCATATCGATTTACAGGTCCACAGTGAAGGTCATTTTACCCACTCAGCCTGCAGGACTTTCTTGTTTCTTATTCATGTCCACTCTTCAGATCCACCTCCTTCGAGGGGGCTCTACTATTTTATCAATTCACAATGAGATAAATCTTTGGTTAGAAGTATTCATCAGAAGCTTAGTTACTAACTTTAGGCAATTCTCTTTCTGGTGGATAATCCAACTGCACATTTCTCACTGACATTTTCCATAATCTGTGAAATGGCCAAAGGTTCTAAGTTGAATTTGCACAATGTCAAGGTACTTAGGCCCATATTTATACTCTGTTTGCACCGGATTTGCGTCATTTTAGTTTTTTTTCGCAAATTCGGCGCAAACTTAACTCCATATTTATACTTTGCCGATAGACCTGTCTAGTGCCAAAGTTATGGAGTTTGAGTCATTTTTTGTACGTGAAAACCTACCTTGCGCTAATGACATGTGCAAAAAATTACTCTAAGGCATGTGCGCCTTATTTATCCTCTGGCGTCCCCTGGGCATCGCCATTGGGCAGTGGGGCATGACTCCTGTCTTTGCTAAGAAAGGAGTCATTTCCATGGGGGTTGTGCGTCAAAAAATGGCGCAAGTCAGGTTACAGCCAATATCTTTGACTCTAACCTGATTTCCACATTCTTTGGCGCACAACTCCCAGTCTTTACTTTGCCTCCGTTGCCGTCATTTATTTTTACGCTAGCCAGGCCGCAGCGCCAGCTAACGTCATTCCATAAATAAGGCGCCCGGCTGGTGCGTTGGAATGGCGTTAGCCGGTGGTAAACTTTTTTACGCAAATCCGCCCTAAAGCTGATTTGCGTCAAAAAGTATAAATATGGGCCTTAGTCTGTCAGTCGCACTTGAGTATGAGGATACAGACAAGACCAATGAATAAACTGATGTCAGCGCACCGAATGGCGCCTATGCACAGCTCCATGTTATCATATCCAGTGGTGGAACAAAGTTACGACGGAGGCGATGCCGCCATTTGCTGACACCCAGAAGCCACTGCAAGATTTTTTGGATCCAGTCTTGAACCAGAGGAGATTGATAAGGTGAGGGATCTGCAGTTAGGTAAAGTGGTTTACCAAAAACAAGTAACTTGCTCTTTCCAGATATGTAAATGTTAAATCATCAGTGCATTTAAACGTACATGTTTGTTGCTCCATGGGTAGAAACGTATTCCCCTATAGATGTTTCCTCCCCTTTCTTACCACAAACGCAGACTTTCTCCTGCTAAAGATAAGAGTACATTTGCTTCTTTTTTTTCATGGTAGAAAACTACCTTCAAATACATTGTAAGGAAAATCCCAAAAAAGCACTGGAAGGAAATGCTTCTTTTCGAATGGTCACCCCCACGTTTTTTGACTGATGCTGCTGGGTTTTCGACTCTGAAAGTACACTGAGGCCTATTACCCAGACCTCAGTGCCCTGACCCTAAAGTGTATATTGAATTGGCTGTACCCAGTTGGAAAAGGCTAATGTACGTGTAAGTTCCTAGTAAACAGAGTGGTACCCCAGGCCTGCTTGCAGCACTGGTCCTGAAGTCTCCCAAGTAAACTGAGTTCCCCAGTCCACCACTGCAGATTAGAAGATCAGTCGTACTGCTAGCACAACCTTGCCATTGAAAGCAATGGCAAAGCCACCATTTCTTCCGTACATCTGTGTAAGCCACCCCTCTGCAGGCCTACAGAGTTCTAAAGGCAGGGTGTAACATATGACACAGGTATGACGTAGTTTGCGTGCCCTGATAGTAAAACACACAAAACTACTGTTTTTCTATTGAAAGACTTTGTTGCCCAGTCTGCAAGTACAGGGTTAAATGCTGATCCCTTAGCTATGCTAACTCCTCAATGATGCGACCAAAGTGGACACTCCAAGGTATCAAACAACCTATTAAATTAAGTCCGGCTTGTATCTCAAGTTGCAATTAATGTAACTTGTTGAAGTGGGCAGCTTTGGCAAAGTCGCCACTTTGTTATGTTTAAAACTCCTGTGCCTTCCGGGGTAACATGGAGCCTATTCCACATGACAGCTTTCTGCCGTCAGGAGAGATGTGCCTGCAACTCTCAGGAAGGAGAACAATGAGGGATTGCAAACCAGAGAGGTGTCCTTTCCCTCATGCTGGAAGCCATTTGGGTGTTAGCCCAAAATGGCAGACTTCAAAGGAGAATCTGCCTTTGAAGGGCAGATGTGTAAAACCAGGAGGGAGGGCTGTCTCATCTGCACTTGAAAGGTGCTGCATGATTCACAGCAAACAGGGTGGAAGAATCACAAATTATCTGGATTTGTAATCACATTTTTATAGTGTTTACTACCTATACGAGGGTTAATAGCGTTATATAAATGAAAAAAATTAAAGAAAGCTTTTTTTTCTTTTTTCAATGAATTTTTCATTTTTATTAATATGGTCTTATTGAAGTTTGACGAAATAGAAATGAAATCATCCTTACCGAATCCACTTATTAACAAAAAGAGCATTGTCATAGGACATCAACAAGAAACAGTTATTTCTGTTAAACAATAATGAAAAGAACAGCCAGTGGTCCAAATTCAGATCTGGTGAACTAATAACATAACCCCAACCCTGCTCTCTTGCTAAGTCTCAGAAATTAATATATGCTAGGTTCTGAACAAATGATCAGTATAATTCTGTGATGTATCCATCCATGGCCAAGAGTTCTCTCCACTTCCTTACTATTAAGTCAAGGGTATTAATAGCACATTACATCTTGCATCCCCGGAGGTGGCCACCCTCGCGTTTCCTTTAATTCAGACAACATAGCAGATCGGGCACAAAAGTCATCCTCCAGTTTATCATCCCTATGAACATGTTTCATTTGCACTTTTTCTGCAAATGCCCATTCCGCGTCTTTTAACCAAGCTGCATGGGTGGAGGACATTGGGCTGACCCACTTAATTGGTATACATTGCTTTGCCAGCACCAAACTAAGGAGCACAAACGTCTTACTCAGTTTCTTCTGTGTGGTAGAAGGATGCAGACCTAGCAACACCTGATGGATCTCAAGCGGCACCCCCATCCCAAAGTCCTATTTAGGTTTTGCAGTATGTTGCCAGTTAAGGAACAGAGATGGGCAAGACCACATTATATGTATAAATTCCGCATTAGTGGCCCAGCATTGGCCGCAGAAGGCTGAACAGGTGGTGTATAAAGCATGTAATGTTTTTGGGGTAAGATATTTTGGTGTATATAGTTATATTGTAGCAGCTTCAATCACACATTGGAACTCACTGTCTGCATTCCTTCCTGAACCTTTACCCAATTTTTTGTCGCAGGTGTTCATCCAATATCTCCTCCCACTTGGTCTGTATGGTGGGCATCGCAGGCGGCAGATCATCACGTAGTGCCCTGTAAATGTGGGAGATCAGACTGCCGCCATGGGCCATTTCTAGTAGTGTTGTTAAGGTGGTCAGGTTAAATTTTATTATATTGAGGTTACTGTCCTGTACCCAGAGAAAATAATCATATGGCTTTGTCTCTTATAATGACCTGCCTCCCTGGGTGGAGATTCCCCCATAGTGTCACAACTTTCATCCCTCCATCTCCATCAACGGCATGCCAGGGGCATACGGAACGTGCTTAGTTGCTCTCCAAATCGCTCTCTCCCAAATTTTGGCAACCAAGCAAATAATGTAAGGAAAGGGCAAAAGGGACTCTTGATCTACTCTATAACAGTATCGTTAGGGACCAACCATTTGGGTGCCCCTCAGGAGTCATTTTTCCTAGTTGTCTTCTGGGCCAAGCCAGTGGACCATGTGTTGCAAATGCATAGCCATGTAGTAGAGTTCAAGATGCAGAACCTCGAAACCCTCCTGGACTCACATCCTCTTCAGTGTGAGAAGCCCAGCACACCTGCATTTATTCTCTCAAAGTAGGTTTACTATAAGGCTAACTAAGGTGTTGAAATAATGCCTGGGGATCGCATATAGGTGCTCTTGAGTGTGTAGAGGCAACAGGGTAATATGATAATTTTTGCCATGGCTATCCTGCCCATAAGGGACAGCAGTAGATCTTTCCAAAATCAGATTGAGACACGGATCCCTTCCACCCCACTCCCAATATTGAGGGCCAGATATGTTGGGGCTGTGTGTGTGTGTCAATCTGACACCCAAATATCGGACATCGGCCGCCCCCAAAAGAACCCCCACCTAAGGAAGCATCTCAACTGGGATCCCCACCAGACTTCCTAATGGAGTCCAGCGAGCTCTCTAAACTAGGGGATGACATTTAACAGAATTGGCCTGGAGTATGTCAGTTGCCGCATATAAACCAGGGCGTCATCAGCATAGAGGGAGACTACATGGTTGTTTCCCCCCCAGTGTTATCCCCCATGGGCCCAGCATCCTTCGCAGGTTTTCTACCAGGGGCTCCATGGCGATGGCAAACAGAAGGAGTGAGGGGGGCACCCCTGCTTGGTACCCCTACTCAACTGGAAGGGTTCAGAGACCACCCCTCCTGAATGTACACTGGCAGAAGGGCACAATAAAGCAGACAAGCACACTGTATGTATCTAGGGCCTAAGCCCATTTTTTTGCAATACATGCTATAGATAGGTCCAGTTTAGGGATCAAATGCTTATTCGATGTCACACGAAGAGTATGGGGACACGAAGACTGTGTCAGCGTCAAGGCGACGTGCAGCATCGATAGCAGTGATGGCATTTGGTCGGAATCCCTCTATCTGTTTAAGTGAAGAGTATTTATACAGATCTGCTTGGACCCCTGATGTAGGTCTGTTCCCAAACAATAGATAACAAGGCATGCTTGGACAGTAATTTATATAAACAATTCTCTCGAAAGCGTGAACAGGAAAAGTACCTCAAGTGAACACCTACAGTTTGTTTATCTTTGTTGCTTGATATTGGCGCCTTAGCGCGGTGGCAATGATAACGCAAAAAACATGGGCCAAACTAAAAACAAGGCAGCCATCTTAAAAGATTTAATTAAATAAATGGGCTAAAACAAAGCAAGCTAAGTAGGGTAAAAGTCACTAGGTGACGGGGCACGAGCCTGCAAGCCAAAGGCCAAGCTAACTCCTGTATCCCATTAAAACAAACTAGGATTCACTACATCTTAACAGGATGTATCATGGGTCTAGTGGTATCTCCTCACCTAAAATGTGTTGCAATTCCCCTAATATCTCCACCCAGAACACCTGTATAATGCAGCAGCACCAAATTGTATGACAGAAGTCTCCACTGTGGTCTCTACATCGCAATCATTCTATCTTAGCTCTCCCCATTCTGTGTAGCCTAGCTTGGTCGTAGTATACTTGGTGGAGCACTTTGAATTGAATCAGACGGGCCTAGACCGAATCGTCACTTCTTTAGGGTGCATCAGGGTGGCTTCACAATCAGTGTTGTCTATGTCCCCCCACTCCCTTTCCCAAAGCCCCCTCAGTGTACCAAAGTTATCAGGAATATTATTGTTAATAGTTTTATAGATATGTGACACTGCTTTGGTAGAAATTTCCTCCATTAGCAGTCGTCCTTCTTACAGGGCATACTCGTCCACGGCCAGTCCCCTCCATCTGCCATTCGTGTCAAAGCTGGGCGTATCTCAGGAATTGGCTTTGTGAGAGGCCATGCTCTTTCAGCATCTTTTCAAAGAACATCAGAGTCCCACTCTCTAATATTTCCCCAACTTTTGAAATACATTTAACGTCCCATTGGTCAAAGACATGGAGTTTATTCAACTCCTTCAGCATTCCTCCTGTCCAGAGGCGTGTCTCCTTGGTAATCTTCGAGTCCCAACCCAGTAGCCTAGACACTGTATGCCAAACACCCAGCACCACCTGCGTTACTGGCAGGAGCCCACTCCAACTCATACCGCCTTATATGTAGTGTTGGGGGGAATGCGCACAACACATGCATGTTCAAGCTGATAAGCAAGGTGATCTTATGCCGTATAAAGCTGGTCATTGATAGGTATCATATAGGCTGTCCAGTAGTAGGTTCAGCTATCCAGCCACAATAGTCCCCCATTACAAGAGTTCAGCTGGAGTGTTCGTAGTGCCACCCTACTATGGCCCCGTCCCAAAGAAGCAATCGTACATCTCTGACGATTTGTTCCGGGATCATATAGTATGTATTTTGCATATTTTGCGGCATACGTTTCCCGCTGTCATTGGTGGGATAACTGGAGCAGTAATGCTCATACTGTCCCCAGAACTATAGTTCTTCGTTGACTAATTAACTTACAATACTTCATGCAGCCAGTCTCCTTCCAGCACCTCATCCCTGTGGCGGGGGAACAGGAGAACACAGTCTCATGGGCTCATCCACCTTCACAGTGAGTCGAGTGCAACTAAAGGTTAACACAGGGTTTGAGTATTCGATGGCCGAGTCACAATCTGCCTGCTGTTCCTGGGAATCTTCCCTCGAGTCAGGGTTCACAACCGCGGCCTGCAGAGTGCAGTCACGGCAGAACATTATCTCCTCTGCTCGGCTACTGTCCTCCAGGCTCATAAAGTGCCCCCTCCATCATTGGAGATGAGCCAACTGGTGCTGTGTTCCAGGCAAAGATGAGCCCTGTCTACTTGGGTCTTGGCTCGAAGTACATGACAGTTGAGTTTAGCCAATCGCTAGTGTCTCCCGGAGTAAAGAAGAATGGGGCCTTTACCTCAGGTTGCACTCTCAGCTTTGCTGGGAGCATCAGTCTATATGTCATGCTGAGATTACAGAGCCTTCTCTTAACAGACAAAGGTTTTCCGCTGTTCCTGCACTCTCTGTGTATAGTCAGGAAATATAGAACTAGGAAGTCCATCAAACAACGGTGGGCCTCACTTCCGGGTGCTTTGCAGGATAGAGTTGCGGTCACGGAAGTTGAATAAACAGGAAATTATCGCATAGGTGGAGCCCCAGCTTTCAGAAAGGGAGCTAGGGCTCTATGCGCCCTTTCCATTGCAATTGTTTTTTTTAGTCTCTTGGAACGAAGGACAGTAGTAATAGTTCCGTGGATTTTCAGTAAGATTTCAGTGGATTTTCCCTCCATCCGATTGAGAGAGCATAGCTTATATAATATATTAACATGAAATGTTTATGAATTAATGTGTGATAATGCTGCGTAGAAACTATTATAATAATTTTGCTTAAAACGTGCACTTGAAATGTGACCACAGGGAGTGGCCGCCAATGTATACGTAGACTAATAATAATGACTAAAATGTTTATATTGTGTTTAAATAAGTTTGTACTAATGATTGCGTTATTGAATCTGTGCTGAAATCCTCAAAGGCATTAAGTTACCATGAGCCGAAGCTTAGCTGCTTGGCTCTCATATTAAATGTATTTTCTATTTTGCAGTGTGCTGACTCATAAAAGGACACAACCTTTCATAATTTTCTTCAAACTAGAAGGCGAATGTAACCATGTTAGATCCGTTCCCATGCATATTTTTCCTTGCTCGTAGAATAATGTTAAAATAAACTGAAACAGTGTAGATTAATGTAATGTACAAGGTCATTCAAACCGGTGAAGACAATGCAGCTACTGACCAAAAGATGTGCAAAGAATTACAGAAAGATGAAATCGTACCGGACGTGTCACCTCTGAAGATACCGAACAGGACAACCAATCAAAGACTTGTAAAATAGTATGGGGTGAAGAGTTGGGTGACCTAATGTATTTTCTGATAGGTTAGAGATAGTGGGGTATAACAAATATCCAATAGAATTTTGGGGGAATGTACAATGGAAAAGGGATAAAAACCCATGTCACGGGGAGTCATTTAGGTGGGTTAGGGAATGCTATTGATTTTATCCAGAAACTTTGTTACTCTGGTGACTTGTTGCTTTACTTAAAACCATCCTCGCCCTTAGATTTGCCCATTTTATACTTTGCCTTCTTATGAGGGAAGTGCTCTTTTGCCCCGGAGCTGAGTTTTGACTGATGGCGAATTGACTGATGTCCTGAAGACGAAGACTGAACCTGTGCGCTGGCCTAAACGTTGGAGGGTAATTATGACAATGCATTTGTGATTTGTCTGTTTGCTTTCCTTTCTAGGTACCAACTGCTTACTTTTGAGAGAGACCTTAGATAGATGTTTTCCAAATTAGTGTTCTAAATTGTTTTGCATGAAGCCGAACATGCTAATGCTAATCAGTGGTTAGGACAGGTGTTCACCAAAACTGACGCAAATAGACAAATGACCGAATCTATGATTTGTTGAATTGACGTATTATTGACACCCTGCTAAATTGATCTATGTTCAAGCCATGTTATGTTCTGATGTTTGTGATTCTCGCTTTAATGAAATCTTACCAAAGTTGCCATATCGTGACTATGCTATTGTGTTTCTTGGTGTTGAAATTAATGCATCTGCTTCTAGATTGTAATTAATAGGGAGTACAACTTATAAAATTCTATTAAACTGGTGTGATTATTCATGGCTGAAAGGTCATGGTAGCGTCTTTGAATTGATTAATGACTTTGACTAAAGTGAAATGCAATGTTGTGATAAATATTGATGACATTATTGATGTATTGATTGACATATTGATTAGTTATCTCGTCCTAAGGTGTCTCTCAACTGGGTCAAAAGATTCATTGGCCTAAAATGAGTCCTGATGTGTAATAACTTATGGAAAAGGGACGCGTTACCAGTTCTGGTAGCAGAGCGACGGTTTGCCCCTTTGGGGCCCTAGGACGGAGAATTATTGTTTAGACTATTTTTCTGAGATAATGCAAATTGAAGGTATGGTGTGTTTCTAAATTCACCATGACTTTCCCGGGATCTCGGAGCCTGCCTAAGTGAGTTGGGGATGTTCTCGGCGTCATAGCATGTGTGGTATAGGGTTTGCGCTTGCTCAGCTTATGCATTTTGCAGGTGTTTTGTGAAGTTTGTGTGTATTTAGGCCAGGTAAATGTTGTTTTAGTAGGAGTGGGCGTACTCCGCAGTACGAGAGTAGGGAAGTCGGCGTACTTCATATGAGTGTGGCGCTTTGTGCTCAAAATTATCCACGTGATTGGTTGTTCATGTACGGATCCGTCGTGGTCTAAGACTCCGGAGTATATTAACAAGTGTAGGAGACACTTGGGTTTATGTTGTAATTTGTGCGGTTCAATTAGGTCAATCGGGCGTGGTTGACAAGTCGAGATTGAGTCAAATTGTATGTGTGAAACCTTCGATGGAGATTTGGCAAGTTCTAAAGTGCACTAGAACGAACCATTGACAAGTCGAGAGTAGGATTTGCGGGTCGAATTCTGCTTGCGGGTGCCGGAGCTGAGAAGGAGAGAGTAGCGGCCGAGGCTTCAAGTGAAATCTCTGTAAAGTTCTGAAGCTAATGTGTACCCTTCCTATAGTAAACCGGCAAATTTGTGCTGTTGTTGTTAAGGTGCTCGCAGTAATTTTTGCATTAGTTTGGTGTGAATTTAGTGAGGGCCGGAGGAGCCGCAAGACTTTGTCAGCTGCAGTGTGTGAGTGTGACGTCAGTGGTGCTGCGCTGAGATAGGTCAGTTGTCGAGAGGGGTCGCGCACGGATTGGGTGCCGTCCGTGAGAGGCAATAGGTTGAGAAAGGTGGGTGAAGAGTGTCCTGAGAATTAAAGTCACTTTCTGATTAAATACAACAAAAGAAAAGACGTGAAGATGAACTTTGTCAAAGGTTTTAAGAGTGCTCTGAAAGGAGACACATACATTATGGCGAGTGAAGGGGAACCTACGCCGCCTGAGGGTACTCCAGCTTATATAGTTATGGAGGAAAAAGGTGTCGCGCCTTGTTTATGGATGAAACAGTTGCGCAAATTGACAGAAAAAAAGGGATGTTTGCCGTTCCCAGAACACTGGACGTTCAATACGAGAGTTCTAGAGAATTTGAGGTGGATGTTAAGCGTACAGAAACCACCTCCGAGGCCAGCTCAGTATGAGGCTTTAGCAATTTGGGATTTAATGGCTCTTAAACAGAGACAAGAAAAGTTCGAAAGGAGACTGAAAAGGGCAGAAAAGACTCTAGCGCAAGCTAGGTGGGATAATGAGAGCAAAATGTGGAGACAGGGAATAGTTGACGGATTAAAATTGTTCCCAGCAAGAACACAGGGAGATGAGACGCAAGGAAATAAAGCCACATGTAAAACAGACAAGGACTCTAGTAAGCCTAAAGAAACTAAGAGATATTGGGAAGAAGAAGATGATTCAGATAACAAAGAATTTCTAAATCAGTTATTGCATGATCGCCTGCCACCTTATGCGGTAAGCGACAATGTCCCGAGCACTAGTGAGGATCCTGGGAACCAGACGCAGGAGAAGGGAGTTACTGATACTGCACAGACTAGTGATACGAGTCAGATACAGAATGGTGTCAGTGTACCCACTGCGCCAGACATGCAGATACAGTTGCAACCTCCACCGCAGATACAGAGAATCTATCCAGACGTCCCAGTACTAGAGACTACTACAAATCTGATAGTGCCGCCAGACCCGATATATACAAAATCGAGGTTAGTGCAGATTGAGCCAACTCCACAATTGCTGCCCCAGCCGCAGCCGATACAGGGATATAACCCAGCAGCAGGACCTCCATTAATACCCGCCCCGGCTTCAGAGAATCAGACCTTTGGAGTTGCTGCTCCACGCGGTTTGGGACAAGGCCAGACACCAGCTGCCATATCATTGCCAATTACTGTTGGTCCACCTGTACCACTATATGCGCAGGGTAAGCCTGAGACAAGTGATCAAGGAAAGGGGACCCAGGAAATGATGAGAGGGGGATTCACAGGAACCCCTTGATCAATATCGCCAAGATCACAAACAGCCGAACACCTCAGGTCCCTGTTAAGCCTTAGTCCGATTGGGGCTCCTATCGAGGCGATAAGACAAGCAGGATCAAGTGTGTTAGCCCCTCAGACAATGAGTGTGGAAACATCACAGACTCCAATAATGCAGGCAGGAAATATATTGTTGCAAGGTTTTTCTGTGCAGCAACTAAATGAGTGGTTAAAAAGGACCTATGCTACACAAAAGACTACAGTAACTGCAGTGGAACCGGAAAGGTCGGAGAAAGATGATTACCTGAACATTGTGAGACTGGGCGTGGAAGCGGCTGAACTAGTGGATGGAACAATGGGGGTAAACAGATTAGAGTCATACACAGAAGCAGAATTGAGATATCTGTGCCCTAAGATTACTAAAAAAGTAGGCAAGGTACATCAGAAATTAGCAAACCTGGCAGACAAATACAATATTGATATTGAGAATACTGAGCACTTGAAAAGAAGTTACAGGTTAGACTTTGATTCAAAAGACTTCGAGCATATGAGGTCTGCCGGAATGAAAGCGCATTTAAAGGAAATATTGCAAAGTGCGCAAATCTGGGGAGCATTAGAAAAGTGGGAAGGCAGATGGGCTAAGAAAAGAGACAAGGAGAAAGGTGACAGCCCAGGATCGAGTAAAGCTAAAACTACACCAGATACAGAATCAGTAAAGATGCTACCAATGAGAGAAACAGCTGGTGGGGTTCTAATTCATGTACCGTGGTCCAGGGGAGACATTCTATCTTTCACAAATGATTATACCAGGTTGAGAGAGAAGCCGATCGAGTGGTATCAGGAAACAGATAGGTTTGTGAAGCTTGCGAAGTGTCTCTGGGAAGACCTGAATACCTTGTTTGAGATCATTGTTCCGCCCGACTTATGGCTTGAGTTCAAGAGAGGGGTAGACTGGCCGACGCAGGAGCCAGCAAGGGATAAGGTGACCGGAGCACCCTCTGAGGAGGTGATGAAGTACTGTCATAAAGTGATTGAGTTTTTGAAGCAGAAGGTGTCGCCAAAAGTGACTGATTGGCAGAAAATCGACCGGACCTCACAGGAGGTTAAGGAATCAATACATGCTTACTATGAGAGGTTGTTGAAGGCATTCCACCATTACAGTGGTACTGAGACCATTGAGCCGAAAGACATGAACCATCTCGTGTTCAGATTTGTGGAAGGGCTGAGACCAGAGGTTAGCCAGATGATTAAGAATCATTTGATCTGTTGCCAAGCAAAGCCGATTGATGAGGTGTTGCAGTATGCGAAATACTGTAGTGACGAGATTGAGCTAAAGCAGAGAAAACTGAAGGAGAAAGTGATGGTGATGCAGATAAGGGCTGTGCAGGCAGGAATGCAGGGAAATGGAATTCAGCAGATGATACAGCATCAACCGCAAGGGAATGGTGTGTTTCAGGCACAACCAAGAGGTCGAGGTTTTGTGAATCGCGGTCCAGACTTGAATACTGTTGTAGTTCAAAATGATGTACAAGGGATGAAAAAGATGTCACCATGTCACGCGTGCGGGGGTGTGGGGCATTGGAAGCGGGAATGCCCAAATGTGGTGCAGGATGGTGTCATTCAACAAAGCACTAATGTCAGTACGTTGCAAAATATGAGAGGTCCAAAATTGAGAAATCAAAACCCGAACTTCCAAAATAACATGGTTCAGATGCAAGGGTTACAGCCCATGCAGCAAATGCCGCGTGTTCAACCAGTGCAAATGCAGCAAGTACAACAGCAGGTTCCCGTGGTACCTACACAGCAAATGCAACTACCAATGGCTCCAATGGGACAGCAACAGGTGATGCTTCCTCAGCAGGTCACAGGTCAAGTGATGAGCCAAAATAATACAGTACAGCAATTCCCATTGCGTGGTGAAGATGTAATGAATGAGGAATGGTCGGACGACAGTTCAGACAGTGAAGAGTGCAGGCTTGCAGCATCCCTAGAAGTAGATCAAAGGGGACCCTATGTAGAGGGAAAGGTAATGGGTCACAAGGTTTCATTCTTGGTTGATACTGGAGCTGCACACTCCACAGTCAGAAGTGCAGAGGTTCCAAAATTACCACTTTCAGGGCGTACCATAAGAGTGGTCGGAATAGCAAACCAGTACTTGACAAATCCAATTACAGATCCAGTGCAAGTTGAGATTGGCAATTTCCAGGGACTGCATAAGTTTGTAGTCTGCGATTCGAGTCCTGTGTCCCTAATGGGAAGAGACTTACTGTGTAAGACGAAATGCTCGATTACTTGTCCAAGTGATGGAATTGAGGTGCAGACAAATAGTGATGATGACGGGGATGATGGTCAGTTCTCAGAGTTAGAGACAGAAACCGCGAATGAAGACTAACCTTTGATAACATTATTCCCGATGCTTACAGTGACTGACTTACCAGCCATGTTGCAGGGAACGGTGACAGAAAAAGTGTGGGATTTGACAGGAAAGGAAGTGGGTCTGATAAAAGGAGTGGAGCCAGTTAAAGTTCAAGGGAAGCCAAATGCAGTGTTTCCCCAGGTGCCACAATATCACATGGCACAAGATGTTCTTATTCAGGTGTCGCAAATAATTGCGGACTTTGTGAAACAGGGAGTCCTGAAGGAGGTATTGAGCAGTCCATGTAATTCACCGATAATGGGTCTGAAAAAGCCCTGTGGGAAGGTTCGAATTGTGCAGGACTTGAGAAAAATAAACGAGATCGTGGTGAAGTGTTGCCCCATAGTGCCAAATCCGGCAGTGATTATGTTTCAAGTTCCGTGTGATGCTGAATTGTTCACCGTTGTAGATTTGTCACAAACCTTCTTTTCGGTGCCTCTTCATGAGGACAGCCAGTTTTTATTCAGTTTCAAATTCTTGGACAAGGTGTACAGTTGGTGCAGAATTCCTCAAGGGTTTTCTTAGTCACCGTCCATCTTCAATCAGATATTGAAAAAGGATTTAGAATCCTTAGTACTGCCTTTCAATTCGACTCTAGTACAATACATTGACGACTTACTGATTGCGTCCAGGACAAAAGATGACTGTAAGTATGACACAATTGCCTTACTGAATCATTTAGGAAGGAACGGACATGAAGTGTCACCAAAGAAGCTGCAGTACTGTCAGAAAGAGGTGAAATACTTAGGACACTTGATTGAGAGAGTGTCCAGGAGAATATCGAAGGAAAGGGTGACAGTCATTTTGCAAATGAACCCCCTGACAACAAAGAGAGATGTCAGGATGTTTTTGGGAATGGTGGGCTACTGTCGTCAGTGGATACCCAACTTCTCAATTATCTCAAAACCATTGATAAAGCTGACAGGTAAAGAGATTAAGGATGAACCGTACACCATAACCCTATCCAAGGAAGAGCTTGAGTCATTTATGGAATTGAGAGAGTGCATGTGTAGGGCACCAGCTTTGGGTATGCCTGATTACACAAAACCTTTTCAACTGTTTTGTCATGAACGTGATGCTTGTTCTTTGTCTGTCTTAACACAGGTCCATGGAGGGTCAAATCGCCCTGTAGCATATTTTTCAGCTACCTTGGACCCCGTTGCAGCAGCCTTACCGGGTTGTTTTGCGCGCAGTTGCAGCAGTTGGTCAAAGCCTCACGCAGTGTGAAGGCATAGTGATGGGACATCCTTTGACAGTAATGGTTCCACATTCAGTTGAAATTTTGTTGACTCGAACTAAAACTCAGCACATGACAAATGCCCGACTTACCAGATATGAGACATCCATTTGGGGGTCGCCTAATGTCTCACTGAAGCGATGTACTGTATTAAACCCAGCAACTCTATTTCCTGTTGAGAGTACTGAGATTAATAATGAAGAGGAGGTGGAGCATGACTGTCTTGAGGTAACAGAACTATGTACCAAGCCCCGACCTGATATTCAAGATACGCAGTTAAAAGAAAATGACTGCATTATGTTTGTTGATGGATCCTGTTTGAGAGACTCACTTGGAATGCTGAGAGCTGGTTACGCCGTGTGTACCATAGATGGTATCATTGAAGCTTCCTGGCTCGAGAGAGTGTATTCCGCACAAGTGGCAGAACTAATTGCCCTTACTAAGGCATGCCACACAGCTGAAAATCTGAAAGTCACTATCTATACTGACAGCAGATACGGATTTGGAATTGTACATGATTTTGGCCAATTGTGGTTCTCCTGTGAAAAATGGTGAACAAATTAAGGATTTGTTACATGCGATTCAGTTACCTCTTGAAATTGCCGTGGTGAAATACAATGCTCATGTTAAGTCACAAGACTTTGTGTCCATGGGAAACGGCTATGCAGATCAAGTCGCAAGGTTTTGCGCATTGAACTGTATATCATTCAAGGATCAGTGGGAATTGTTACCGCAAACCGAAAATGACACATGTTTGAACCTCGCATTAAGGGTGGTTGATACACTAGATGAGCTAAAAACACTACAGAGTTGTGCTAGCAAGGAGGAAAAACACTCCTGGCAGAGAATGCAATGCGTACAAAGAGCTGATGACTTGTGGGTCTCAGAGGAGGGGAAACTGGTTTTGCCAAACAATCTTCTGTCACAATTTGCAAGGCTTTACCATGGACAGGCACATCTTGGGAGAGATGCAATGATCAGGTCATTCAAGATTGACTAGTTTAACCCAAAATTCAGACATGCCACAGAGGTTACTTGTCACAGGTGCATCATCTGTCAACAGATGAATGCCGGAAAAGGGACTGTGGTAACTTTGAGCCACATAGGGAGAGCTGGTGGTCCATTTAGCAAGATGCAAATGGATCTCATTGAGATGCCTGTTTGTGGAGGATTGAAGTACGTGTTGGTGATTGTGTGTGTTTTCAGCCACTGGACTGAAGCTTACCCCACACGTAGAAACGACAGTCTCACAGTTGCAAAGCTGCTGCTTAGGGAACTAATACCCAGGTTCAGGTTCCCGGTCTCTATAGAATCAGATAGGGGCAGACACTTTGACAATGAGGTGATTAAGCTCTTGTGTGCCGCATTAGACATTGAACAGAAGCTGCATTGTAGCTACCGCCCTGAAGCATCAGGACTAGTAGAACAAATGAATGGTACCTTGAAATCGAGAATGGCGAAGATGTGCGCAGCTACCAGTATGAAATGGCCAGATGCATTGCCCTTAGTGCTGATGTCCATGAGGAACACCCCTGATAAGAAGACAGGACTATCACCCCATGAGATCCTTATGGGTAGAGCTATGAGGCTACCCGCAGTGCCTGCAAATGCTCTTGTGAATATCACGGATGATATGGTGTTGGACTACTGCAAAGGTTTGGCTGATGTGGTTCACTCTTTTTCTCACCAGGTGGAAGTTAACACATTGCCACCGATCAGTGATCCAGGTCACACTCTGCAAGCAGGTGACTGGGTGGTTGTCAAGAAGCACGTGAGAAAGTCGTGTTTGGAGCCGCGCTGGAAGGGGCCATATCAAGTAATATTGACAACAACCACTGCTGTGAAATGTGCAGGCGTTCCAAACTGGATACATGCCAGTCACACAAAGAAGGTAACGTGTCCAACTGATGAGGAACTTGAAGTTTCCGACTCAACAGTTCCAGAGAGGGAAGTCTCAGGGCCTGAAAACAGCCAAGAGAGAACTGAGACTGTAGGAGAGCCCACTGAGAACAGCCTAGTCCCTCAAACAGTAAACGAGTTCGAGAGAGGTGAGAGGTGACAATGTGCCTATCTCAGTAGAGGCAGCAGGAGAACTAAATCAAGGAGAGGTTCTCCCAGAAGCATACGGATACGGGTTAGAGCTTAAACCCGTTACAGATCCAGAAGAAGAAGGGGAAATAGTAGAGAGAGATCAAGGTACACTGGTATCCCCTGAACCAATTGCAGGTCCATCAAGAGAAAACACCATAGCACAAGAGGAGGGTGCTGTTCAGCGTCCTGAAAGGACAAGCAGGAAGAAAACGCATAAGGGAGATAACTGGCCAGAGAAGCAGGCTGCGAAAGAAAGGATCGTACCAGGTGAAATAATAACAGAAGAAACTGATACATCCCGAATAGAGGATCTAAGTGAAGGAGAATTGCAAGGCGAACGCAGATTGAAAAGAACGAGAAACACAAACAGAAGGTACACAGGTCCTGAATGGGCATATGCAACAACATCTGAATGGCAACAAGAATTTTTAGCGTTTTGTTTTGATCGAGAAGTACCGGGCCAATACTACGGTACCTGAAATAAATCAGAGAAAAGGACTGTGTTAAAACTGAAATTTGGAAAAGAAAATAGAAAGCTGAAAAAAAAACTAAGAAAGAGACTTATAAATTACCGGATGTGACACTGAGAACCTGAATTGACTTTGAAAACCCGATTATGACAAGCTGCTAACCTGATTTGACAAAAGGGTCCTGGAGTGAGTGAAACGCTGTAAATACACGCAGAGAGAAAGAGACTTTTTGCATCAAGAAAAAAAAAAAAGAGTTTATATCGTCCTCAAGTTGATTGTTATTCTGCTATCTGATTCTTTACCAACATGGCTTATAAGAGAGGTAGTAACAAAAAGGGTAAGGTGTGTGGTTGGTTAAGTCTTATACTAGGTATTGTGTGTGCGATAATAATTGTAGGTGTGATTGTGGGAATGCCGTGGTTGGATAAGAAAGCAACTAACAATGCTTCAAAACCTGAGACCACAACACTAACACCGTGGGAAAAGTTTGAGCAGGATGCAAGACACTTGCATGAGGGAAATAACTCAAAAGGGGAACTTTTCACTAATGTCTTCTATCGCTTGCTGAATGAGTATGTTGAGACAATGGATGCGAAAAACTGTTATGTGTGCACAAAGATTCCTTCATCAGTGCAAGAAGGAGTCACCTATCATAGTCTTCCATTAACCTACAGGATAAGTTGTAGTTTGTTACTAACAAGATTCTATAATCAAGAGCATGTACAATACGTTTATTCAAATTTGGATGTAGTGTTTTCTTTTGTGCCTGTGATTGAATTTCTGAACAAGTTAGCTAAAGAGCATAGTATACAATTAGTTAGAGGATTCTTTGAACCGACACTTACATTTGGGACAGCTTATGGACACTGCAACAATCTGACTTGCTTATTGACACCTGTAGAGAAAAGCTTTTTAGATCACACTGATGATAGACGCAAAGCATTAAAAGAAAGATTAGAAAAAGGGCTGGAAAAACGCACATATGCAAATGATTATGCTTACACTGCAATAAAGAAGCAAGGCAAACTAGCTATAGATGCATTACATTTAGGAAGGCTTTGTATATATAGGCCAAAATCTGAACATGACACTTTATTTGTGGGAACGAGTGAATGCAGGCATGTGTTTTTGTTTCAGAGTAAATGGACATTCATGTTAAATGGACAGGATCCAGCGATCCCTGGGATCTATTATATTTGTGGACTTAATGCTTATTACCGTCTCCCTAAGGGATGGTATGGGGCATGTTATTTGGGAATAGTTTTCCCAAAGATTTACCAGATTGATGACTTAAAGCAAATACCTAAAACGTCTGAATTACAACATGCTAGACAAAAACGAGAGACAGCGGCTGCTGTCGTTGGAGACATATTTGGAGCCATAATTCCTTTAGTAGGAGTTATCTTAAACTCCATAAAGATTCAAAAGTTGTCTACTATTGTGGATAACATGCTGACAAATTTTACAGGGGCTATATTCCTGATGGATACTGAACTTGCTGCGGAAAGAGCTATGACTCTTCAAAATCGCCTTGCTTTAGAAATTCTTTTAGCAAAGAGCGGCAGAGTCTGCAAGATGCTCAACTATCGTTATTGTTGCTCATATATACATGATAATAGTAAAAAGATTAGAGGTATGCTTACTAACTTAACTAAAGATAGTGCAGATCTGAAGGATTTGAAGGAACCTGGAGTGTGGGAGAAATTAGGAAAGGGAATTGCCAGAGTAGGGAGCTGGTTTAGCAATATTTGGAATGGGGTTCTTGCAAAAATATTAGGGGGTCTATTAATTGTTATGGCCTGTCTATTAGGATTATGGGGAGCTTGCAAAATAAATGACAAAATTAAAAGAAATTGGACTAAGAGGAGTAAAAGGAACGAAGAAATTGAAAGGGACAAAATGTTTACTGAAATTTGGGAAAGTTCACACAAAGGACAAGATGTTAAAATGCGCATTATGCGTAAAGTGAAAAATTAAGGTGAAATGTCAAAGGGAAAGGTTTGTGTGATGACGAACGTCATCAGAGGAGGGACTGAGAGAGCGTAGCTTATATAATATATTAACATGAAATGTTTATGAATTAATGTGTGATAATGCTGCGTAGAAACTATAATATTAATTTTGCTTAAAACGTGCACTTGATATGTGACCACGGGGAGTGGCCACCAATGTATACGTAGACTAATAATAATTACTAAAATGTTTATATTGTGTTTAAATAAGTTTGTACTAATGATTGCGTTATTGAATCTGTGCTGAAATCCTCATAGGCCTTAAATTAGCATGAGCCGAAGCTTAGCTGCTTGGCTCTCATATTAAATGTATTTTCTATTTTGCAGTGTGCTGACTCATAAAAGGACACGACCTTTCATAATTTTCTTCAAACTAGAAGACGAATGTAACCATGTTAGATCCGTTCCCATGCATATTTTTCCTTGCTCGTAGAATTATGTTAAAATAAACTGAACAGTGTAGATTAATGTAATGTACAAGGTCATTCAAACCGGTGAAGACAATGGAGCTACTGACCAAAAGATGTGCAAAGAATTACAGAAAGATTAAATCATACTGGACGTTCCACCTCTGAAGATACCGAACAGGACAACCAATCAAAAAATAATATGGGGTGAAGAGTTGGGTGACCTAATGTATTTTCTGATAGGTTAGAGATAGTGGGATATAACAAATATCCAATAGAATTTTGGGGGAATGTACAATGGAAAAGGGATAAAAACCAATGTCACAGGGAGTCATTTAGGTGGGTTAGGGAAGGCTATTGATTTTATCCAGAAACTTTGTCACTCTGGTGACTTGTTGCTTTACTTAAAACCATCCTCGTCCTTAGATTTGCCCATTTTATACTTTGCCTCCTTATGAGGGAAGTGCCCTTTTGCCCCGGAGCTGAGTTTTGACTGATGGCGAATTGACTGATGTCCTGAAGACGAAGACTGAACCTGTGCGCTGGCCTAAACCTTGGAGGGTAATTATGACAATGCATTTGTGATTTGTCTGTTTGCTTTCCTTTCTAGGTACCAACTGCTTACTTTTGACAGAGACCTTAGATAGATGTTTTCCAAATTAGTGTTCTAAATTGTTTTGCATGAAGCCCATCATGCTAATGCTAATCAGTGGTTAGGACAGGTGTTCACCAAAACTGACGCAAATAGACAAATGACCGAATCTATGTTTTGTTGAATTGACGCATTATTGACACTCTGCTAAATTGATCTATGTTCACGCCGTGTTATGTTCTGATGTGTGTGATTCTCGCTTTAATGAAATCTTACCAAAATTGCCATATCGTGACTATGCTATTGTGTTTCTTGGTGTTGAAATTAACACATCTGCTTCTAGATTGTAATTAATAGGGAATAAAACTTATAAAATTCTATTACAATGGTGTGATTATTCATGGCTGAAAGGTCATGGTAGCGTCTTTGAATTGATTAATGACTTTGACTAAAGTGAAATGCAATGTTGTGATAAGTATTGATGACATTATTGATGTATTGATTGACATATTGATTAGTTATCTCGTCCTAAGGTGTCTCTCAACTGGGTCAAAAGATTCATTGGCCTAAAACGAGTCCTGATGTGTAATAACTTATGGAAAAGGGACGCGTTAACACGATCATCGAGGTGGGTCACTAATTTCTGCAGATTGATCGTGTCACGGAGGTCGCAGACTTCCTGCTGGAAGAAATCCACATGTTTTTCCACAGTTGTCACAAGGTCAGCCACTTTACATAGCTCAGTTCGCAAGAGGTTGACATCGCTGGCAACGGAGTCAATCTCATGTACCATCTTGTTGCGAGAATTTTGAATTGTTGCTTGCAGGTCCAACAGGGACAGATCCATGCCGCCCGCCCCATCCAGTTTTGCTGTTAGGTCAGTCATTGTCCCTTCCAGAGTTTAGCCTTCTGGGGGAACGGGTTATGTATAGTTGCCTATTTTGTTCATTTGAGCAGGTTTCATTCCCTTGCCTTTCACCAATATGAGATCAGGCCATCCCCAGACCGGGAGATCAAGGTGCATTTTGCC
The DNA here is from genome assembly GCF_031143425.1 of Pleurodeles waltl. Taxonomy (NCBI): domain Eukaryota; kingdom Metazoa; phylum Chordata; class Amphibia; order Caudata; family Salamandridae; genus Pleurodeles; species Pleurodeles waltl. The sequence goes on along the minus strand of NC_090450.1, from coordinate 530,059,538 downwards.
AAAGGTGATCCACCATGGCCACCCATGTCTCCGCCGGATATGAGCACGTTTTATGCAAGGCCCAACAGTTCCCCACACACAGCTGCAGTTCCAGAAAAATCGCTGTATATCTCCAGTACTCTGAAAAAGGGAGACTTGCCAGTCCAGAAAAATTCCGTTCTGTGAACTTCTGAAACAACAGCGTCAGGATATGACCAGCACCGTGGAAGGACAGGCTAAGGTGGCTCAAGCAGACCCAACCTGCCAATCACCAGGCAACGGCTTGTTGTCACATGAGGGTAAGAGGAGGTAATAAGCCAGGATACAGCCCCCTACATTTGGGGTCACCCAGTTCCAGAAGAGCATCTATGTTTAGTGGTGAGGGCTGCACCCAGTTCCCCTCTGTCCAGGCCCTGCAGTGGAAACCCTCAGTGCAGCCCCGGGGAGACAACGGAGGGTGTTCTATAAATCAGAAGAATGTGATGCCATAAAATGCAGCTGCATGCGCCAACCCTCCACTTCCAGGAGCCTTCCTCTGAGCGCAAGAACGGGTAAGTCGGGCCTATTTAGGGGGCTGGGACTCGGGTGCACTGTCCGGGGAGGGATCTCTGGGTCCAGGAGCAGCTCCTCACCTTTCAGGCCAATGGCGCGGTCACAGAGCACCACCGGCGGTGTCGCTCTGACAGCACTACAAGGCCCCAAATGCAGGACTCCCCGCTGAGTGCACAAGCTCTGCAGGCATTCTGCCCAGGGTCAGCCGCACATCCCGGTCCCATCAATGTCCCGTTGTCATCTTCCTGGGGGTTGCAGGTCATCCACTGGCCCAGCGAAGTCACCGCCAACAGACTCCTTCACTGCGGGCACTGCCTTAGTGTGGGCTGCCTCTTTGGAAGAGCCTGCCCGGCTCAGAACGCCAGCCCCCATCACAGGGCTCTGAGGCCAATCATTGAGGAATCCATTGCCTCAAATTAGGCCCACGGGCTGCCCCCATCACCTATGATTATGGGGGCCTGCAGCATCAGGAGTTTGTACATAAGGTGTTGTGACATGGCTAGCACTGGTGTTTTCATAGCACTTTGTTTTTAAATTCTTGGTGGGAGGGCAGGAGACATCTCGGCCAGCAACTCCTGCGAGCAAGCAAAACAAATGCTATGATGCAGCCAGCGCTAGACAAATTTGTTTTTTAAAAACTTTCAGCCAAGCTGTCTTACAGATGCAGTGCTGTGCAACATTGGTAAAAACATTGACAAAGACAATAGATTGCAGAGGCAAGACCTATTGGATGTGTCAATGCTTTTTTTTCTGGTGGGACAAGAGGGTGGATTGGTGTAAGCAACAATGTGGGACGGGAAGAGTGGAAGCAACAAAGCATAACAGGAGGGAGTGGACAGCAACAAAGCAGGAAGGCAACAGTGTGGGGTGGGACTGGGCAGGCAATAATGTAATATAATAATGTAAAAAAGTTTCTCTGAAATTAAAAGCAGTGGAAGGACACTGGCATGGAAGCAATACTTGGGCAATGCTCCACAGGAAGGACAAACACATGAAGAGGAAGTGAAGTTGGCATAGTCTGACCAAAGAGAAGCAAGGAAATGAGCATGGCAATGAAGCTAACCAATGATAAGCAATAGACAGGTTCTAAGCCCCCTGTACGTTAAAAAAATTTCTTTCAAGGAACAGTGCATGCACTGTCTCAGGTGAAACCTAAAAGAAAGAACATGCACAATGATGGCTAACTAGGGGTAAGATGATTGACAGCACCATCGCTTATTAGTGGGGATATGAACTCGTAAGATATGGTCCAATGGGTAGCAGTACCAATCCTCTTTGTAAATTGTTCCTGGCTGCCTGACCTTTCCCTACAGGAAGACCAGCAAAAGCCCAGGCATTGATGTTGCCTGTGGGGTTGTATTGGCCTCAAAGTGGTAGCTTTACTGTAGGAAGCTGGCTCTTTATGTGATATATCAATAACTAGATATACCTTGTAAACAGTCAAGGGGTTCACCCATGGACAGGGGCTTGCTATGCAGTCCCAAAGTGCTTTATTAGGGGGTAGTGTGGTCAGGCAGCCTTAGGCTTAAGACATAGGAGTGCAAGACATCTACAAATACACACAATTGTCAATAAATGTGAGGCACTACTCAAGGAGAACCACACCAATTTAGAAAAATAGCAAGTATCTTTATATATAAATATAAAATCTTTTCGCTTTTAAAAAGTGAGCACTTAGTGCAGTTTCTGAATTCTACAATGTTATTCTGTGGAACGATGAACACGTTCTGCAAACAGGTATAGTACAGTGACTTACATGACCAATCTCCAGGAGTTAAGGTGAGTAGTGGGCAAGTGCCAAGGCAGCACCAGCAGTGCACCATCAGCAGCACGAGGGAGGGTGGGTGCAGGGTGCAAAACAGCATCGGGAGCCCAATGCATTTCAATGGAGAGCGCTCTCTGTGGGAAAATGCTGCAGGTTCTGGCTAGGAATCCAGTTGGGCTGAACCAACAATGGGGCTCAGGACTCATGATGCACAGGTACAGGGGGAGACCTTTGGCCCTCTTCTCTACGGACCAAGGGTGACAGGTGCAGAGGTGTCATCAAGCTTTCGGTTTTTCTTATCGGAGCAGTCACGGTAGAGGGGTCCTGCGTGCAGAGGCTGCAGGTGTTGTCGGGTAGCCAGGAGGGGTAAAACCATGATGGACTCTAACTCTGGAGGGCTGGGAGACTTGTTCACACCGGTGGCCCAATTCAGCTTGGGCCGGAGGTGCTGGGTGCAGTGGTGGCTTCAGGTGTGGGGTTTTGGCGAATCCGGAGGTCTCAGAGTCATTTCTTTGGAGTTTGTAGGAGAATAGGTCCACTGTTTACAGGAGGTCTTGGGTCTTTATCGAAGGCAGGCAGTCCTCCCAGTTTTCTGGAGTCAACAAGTGCCAGGGGCTCCCCTAAATACAGAATTTGGGAGTGTTAGGGGAGTGTGGGGTAGCAGGCCAATGGGCTACTGACCCTTAGGGTCACTATGCCCCCTATATGGCCACTTCCTGTGGGAAATGGACATAACCATGTCCAATAATTCCTGGGTATGCCATCACAAAGATGGTTACCTCTGAAAAATCGTGTTCACCTCAGTTAGCCCGTTTTGGGTGGTACTAGCCTAACGGTGGCATACCTACCTGACCAGCTAATTTTCCCACCTGTTCAGGTGCCAAAAGGGGCTCTGGACAAGGGGGCCAGCGTTGTCGCATTTCAAAGGTGGCAGCCCTTTGAGGCTTGCCACCTAAGGAGGGCTAATCAGCAGGTTATCCTATGGTAGGGGGTGTTACACCCTCTTACCGGACAGGCCTATGTTCTCGGCCTCCTGAGAAAAGAAATCTCTCAACCTAGGAGGTCAGAACAGTGTCTTGGGTGGCAGGATAGCAGAAACCAGTCAGCAAGCTCACTAGAAGCTGGTAGATTTTCAGGAGGTACTTCTAAGTTGCCCTTTGGGTTCATGTATTGATAAATCCATCACTGGAATCAATGTGAGTTTATCGACATACGATGTTTGATACCAAACATCCCTATTTTCAGTGGAGCTATCAGGTAGCTGAGTAACTTGCTTTCACCCGTCTCCGGTACATGGTTTAAAATGGCATTTCTGGTCACTTGCACTGGTAGTAATGGACCTGACCAGCACAGGGGCATATCTGCTCATGCAGGTATACCCTCACATGTAATATTAAGCACCCTGCCTTAGGGCTGTCTGGCCTGCAGTAGGGGTGACTTACAAATATTACATGCAGTGGTAGGGGACATGGCACAAAGGGATGTGTGGCATGCCATGGTTTCACTTTTGTCTGCACCAAGACACTCAGCCTGCAATGACAGTCTGGCATGTCCTTGGTGAAGGGTCCCTTAGGGTGGCAAAATTCGTGCTGCAGCTCTTAGGGACCCTCTTTAGTACTTAAGGCCCTAGGTACCAGGGGTACCATTTACTAGGGGCTTACAGTGGGTGCTAAAGAATTTTTCAATTTGAGAAACAATTGAAATTTTGGGAAAGAGATCTGATATTGGGGGCCTGGTTAGCAGGAATCCAGTGCACTTTCAGACAAAATCACATCATCTACCAGGTAAAAAGTGGGGGGAACCATGACAAACAGGGGCACTTTCCTACAGTCACACTGGTGTCATGTCACACATGGCACTGTAACAGTCCATACACTTGCAGCTGTGTAGTGCACCACCTTAATGTGTATATCTGCCTCATGCTGAAGAAACCCTCTGCGGACCCTTCAACACTCGCCAATTACAGGCCGATCTCTATACCGTTCCAGACAAGGTCTTAGAGAAAATCATCAACTGATGCCTCACCGAATACCTCAGTGACCAACAACTCCTCAACACCACTCAGTCTGTTTTCACACCCAACCATAACATGGAAAATGCTCTCATGGCTGCCACAAATGGCATCCGCATGACTGTGGACAGAGGCAACCTGGCAGCCCTCAGCCTTCTGGACCCCGCCACAGTGTTTGACATGGTCTTCCACCCCATCCTCATGCAACACATATAAGATATTGAAATCCATGGAGATGCACTCGGATGGATCTTCTCCTTGCTGACAGGAAGGACTCAGTCATTTATCCTGACACCACATATCTCAGATGCCCACAACCTCATCAGCTCCGTTCTGAAAGGATCCACCCTGAGCCCAAAACTCTTCACTGCACAGCTGTAGGAGGCTGGCCTGGCTTATAGTGGGTACCTTGTGGTACTTACACCCTGTGCCAGGTCCAGTTATCCCTTATTATTAGAATAGAGGTGTTTCTAGCAGCTTAGGCTGATAGAAGGTAGCTATGGCAAAGCAGCGTAGGCTGAACTAGGAGACACGCAAAGCTCCTACTATACCACTTATATCATATAGCACATATAGCACAATATCATAAGAAAACACAATACTCAGAGTTACTAAAAATAAAGGTACTTTATTTTAGTGACAGCATGCCAAAAGTATCTCAGAGAATACCTTCACTTAGGAGGTAAGTAATATACACAAGTTATATGTACACAAACCCAAAACAGGTAAGTAACAGTAAGAAAAGTAATGCAAACAATGTAGAATCACAATAGGATGCAATAGGCAAACAGGTCTAGGGGCAACACAAACCATATACTCCAAAAGTGGAATGCGAATCACGAATGGACCCCAGACCTATGGGAGATTGTAGAGGATCGGTGGGATTGTGAGAAAACAGTAAGGGTGTCCAAAATGCCCCACCCCAAGACCCTCAAAAGTAGGAGTAAAGTTACCCTACTACCCCAGACAGACATAATAGTCGTGATAGGAGATTCTGCAAGAACCACAAGCACCAGCACAACACTGAAGATGGATTCCTGGACCTGAGGACCTGTAAAGGAAGGGGACCAAGTCCAAGAGTCGCGATAGTGTCCAGGGGGGGCAGGAGCCCAGGAAACCCCGGATGAAGGTGGAAAAGGGCTGCCTCCGGGTGGAAGAAGCCGAAGATTCTGCAACAACGAAAAGGGCTATGAACTTCTCCTTTGGATGGAAGATGTCCCACGGCGTGCTGGATGTTGCACAAGTGTTTCCAGGCAGAAATACCACAAACAAGCCTTGCTAGCTGCAAGAGTCGCAGTTGAGGTTTTTGGGTGCTGCTGGGGACCAGGAAGGACCAGGTTGTCGCCCCTTGGAGGAGGAGACAGGGGGGCGCTCAGCAACTCAGAGAGCCCCGCAGAAGCAGGCAGCACCCGTAGAAGTACCGGAACAGGCACTTAGAAGATCTGTGAACTCAGAGTCACAAAAGGAGGGTCCCACGACGTCGGAGTCCAACTCAGCGGGTTGAGCACTGCAGGACGGAGTGCTGGGGGCCCAGGCTACGCTGTGCACAAAGGAATCCTTGGAGAAGTGCACAGAAGCCGGAGCAGCTGCAAATCACGCAGTACACAGGTTTGCTGTCTGGCGTGGGGAGGCAAGGACTTACCTCCACCAAATTTGGACAGAAGGGCCACTGGACTGTGGGAGACACTTGGACCCAGCTCCTGTGTTCCAGGGACCATGCTCGTCAGGATGAGAGGGGACCCAGAGGACCGGTGAGGGGTTGGCAGCAGCAGCAGCTGCAGTGGAGACCCTGGAAAGGCAGTTTGGCAGTACCCGGGTTCTGTGCTAGAGACCCAGGGGGATCATGGAATTGTCCCCTCAATACCAGAATGGTATTGGGGTGACAGTTTCATGATCGTAGACATGTTACATGGCCATGTTCAGAGTTACCATTGTGACGCTACACATAGGTAGTGACCTATGTGCAGTGCACATGTGTAATGGTGTCCCCGCGCTCACAAAGTTCGGGGAATTTACCCTGAACAATGTGGGGGCACCTTGGCTAGTGCCAGGGCGCCCACACACTAAGTAACTTGGCACCTAACCTTCACCAAGTGAGGGTTAGACATATAGGTGACTTATAAGTTACTTATGTGCAGTGAAAAATGGCTGTGAAATAACGTGGACGTTATATCACTCAGGCTGCAGTGGCAGTCCTGTGTAAGAATTGTCTGAGCTCTATATGGGTGGCAAAAGAAATGATGCAGCCCATAGGGATCTCCTGGAACCCCAATACCCTGTGTACCTAAGTACCATACACAAGGGAATTATATGGGTGTACCAGTGTGCCAATGAGAATTGGTAAAATTAGTCACTAGCCTGCAGTGACAATTTTAGAAAGCCGAGAGAGCATAAACACTGAGGTTCTGGTTAGCAGAGCCTCAGTGATACAGTAAGGCACCACACAGGGAACACATACAGGGCATACACTATGAGCACTGGGGTCCTGCCTAGCAGGATCCGTGACACAAGGGCAAAAACAAACATACATACATTGAAAATGGGGGTAACATGCAAGGCAAGATGGTACTTTCCTACACAACCCCCCTCCCCACCCCCCCAAACGAAGGACAATAAGACTAGCCATGACCTGATGAGTCTTCATTGTCTAAGTGGAAATATCTGGAGAGTCCATCTGCATTGGAGTGGGTACTCCCAGGTCTGTGTTCCACTGTATAGTCCATTCCCTGTAGGGATATGGACCACTTCAACAATTTAGGGTTTTCACCTTTCATTTGTTTTAGCCAAAGTAGAGGTTTGTGGTCTGTCTGAACAATAAAGTGATTTGGTACTCACTTTATTGTTCAGACAGACCACAAACCTCTACTTTGGCTAAAACAAATGAAAGGTGAAAACCCTAAATTGTTGAAGTGGTCCATATCCCTACAGGGAATGGACTATACAGTGGAACACAGACCTGGGAGTACCCACTCCAATGCAGATGGACTCTCCAGGTATGGTCTCCCTCTCTATGGCAGACCAACGCTTTTCTCTAGGGGTCAACCTTCTGCTGATAAAAGAAACTTGTTGATCCTGGCCCTCAGAATTCAGTTGTGATAGTACTGCCCCTACCCCTAATTCAGATGCATCAGTTTGAACAATGAATTTCTTGGAGTAACAAGGGCTTTTTAGGACAGGTGCAGAGCACATGGCCTGTTTGAGCTCCTCAAAAGCTTTCTGACAGGTGGCTGTCCACAATACCTTCTTAGGCATTTTCTTGCCAGTGAGATCATTAAGAGGGGCTGCTATGGAGCCATAATTCTTATGAATCTCCCATAGTACCCTGTGAGGCCTAAAAAGGCTCTCACCTGGGTCTGAGTTGTAGGGGGAACCCAATCTATGATAGTTTGGATTTTCCCCTGTAGTGGTGCAATCTGTTCTCCACCAACCAGGTGGCCCAGATAAACCACTTTCCCCTGCCCTATCTGGCACTTTGAGGCCTTGGTAGTGAGGCCTGCTTTTTGCAAGGCCTCTAAAACGTTCCATAGGTGGACCAGGTGATCATCCCAGGTTGAGCTAAAGACAGCAATATCATCTAGATATGCTGCACTGAAAGCTTCCAACCCTTGCAGGACTGTGTTCACCAACCTCTGAAAAGTGGCAGGTGCATTTTTCAAACCAAAGGGCATTACTGTGAATTGGTAGTGCCCTCCAATGGTAGAAAATGCAGTCTTGGGTTTAGCATCTTCTCATAATCTAATCTGCCAATACCCTGCAGTTAGATCAAAAGTGCTAAGATACTTGGCAGAAGCCAGTGTATCAATGAGCTCATCTGCCCTGTGTATAGGGTGAGCATCCGTTTTGGTTACCTGATTAAGCCCTCTATAATCTACACAAAACCTCATCTCTCTCTTACCATCTTTGGTGTGAGGTTTTGGTACAAGCACAACTGGGCTAGCCCAGGGGCTTTCAGATGGCTCAATCACCCCTAAGTCCAACATTTTCTGCACCTCTTGTTTAATGCAGTCCCTGACATGGTCAGGCTGCCTATAAATTTTACTTTTGACAGGCAGGCTTCTCTCCAGTGTCAATTGTATGTTCACACCAGGAAGTTGTACCTGGTACAAGTGAAAAGAGGTCTGAAAACTGATTTAAGAGATTGATGCAGTTGTCTTTCTGTTCTGCAGTAAGACAATATGCTAAGACTACTCCATCCACTAAACCATCAGTGTCAGTGGTGGAGAAGAGATCAGGGAGAGGGTCACTCTCTTCTTCCTGTCCCTAATCTGTTGCCATGAGCAGGGTGAGATCAGCCCTGTCATAGTAGGGTTTCAGGCGGTTGACATGAATCACCCTAAGGGGACTCCTGGCAGTGCCTAGGTCTACCAAATAGGCAACCTCACCCTTCTTTTCAACAATTAGATGGGGTCCACTCCATTTGTCTTAGAGTGCTCTTGGGGCCACAGGCTCCAATACCCACACCTTCTGTCCTGGGTGGTACTGAGCCAGGACAGCCTTCTGGTCATGCCATTGCTTTTGCAGCTTCTGGCTGGCCTGAAGGTTTTTACTGGCCTTTTTCATATACTCAGCCATTCTGGATCTTAGGCCAAGTACATAGTCTACTATGTCCTGTTTAGGAGCTTTTAAAGGTTGCTCCCAACCCTCCTTCACAAGAGCAAGTGGAACTCTTACAGGGTGCCCAAAGAGGAGTTTAAAGGGGCTGAAGCCCACTCCTTTCTGGGGTACCTCCCTGTAAGCAAAAAGGAGGCAAGATAACAGGACATCCCATCTCCTTCTGAGTTTTTCAGGGAGTCCCATTATCATACCTTTGAGAGTTTTATTAAACCTCTCAACCAGACCATTTGTTTGTGGATGGTAAAGGGTGGTGAACTTGTAGGTTACACCACACTCCTTCCACATTGCTTTTAGGTATGCAGACATGAAGTTGCTACCTCTGTCTAACACCACTTCCTTAGGAAAACCCACCCTGGAAAAGATTCACAGGAGGGCCTTTGCCACTGCAGGAGCTGTAGTGGTCCTTAAGGGGATGGCTTCAGGGTATCTTGTGGCATGGTCCACTACCACCAAGATAAATCTATTGCCTGAAGCTGTTGGAGGGTCAAGGGGGCCAACTATGTCAACCCCTACCCTTTCAAAGGGCACCCCAACCACTGGAAGTGGAATTAGAGGGGCCTTTGGAGTGCCACCAGTCTTGCCACTGGCTTGGCAGGTCACACAAGATTTACAAAAGTCTTTTGTGTCCTCTTACATATGAGGCCAGTGAAACAAGGGGACAAGTCTTTCCCACGTTTTTGTCTGGCCCAAATGCCCAGCCAAAGGAATGTCATGAGCCAGGGTGAGAAGAAGCTCTCTGTACTGCAAGGGAATGACCAATCTCCTGGCAGCTCCAGGTTTAGAGTCCCATGACTCTGTGTACAAGAGGTTGTCTTCCCAGTACACCCTATGGCTATCACTGACATCCCCATTCTGCTGTTTGACAGCTTGCTGTTTTAAACCCTCTAATGTGGGACAGGTTTGCTGTGCCACACTCAGCTCTTCCCTGGCAGGCCCCCCTGCACCCAAAAGCTCAACAGTGTCTGCTGCCAGCTCCTCTGGTGTAGGTTCTGCACAGGGAGAGGATTCCTCTTCCTCAAAAGGGGAATCATCTGTAGAGGGAGGGGTAGTGGGCATGGATTTACCCTTTCTACCCCTAGTTTTTGGGAGCACATGGTCCATTGTTCCAGGACATTGTTCCAGGATCCAAGTTTCCCTGTCCTTTTTGCTTCTTGGCCTGAGCCCTTGCCAAAGCAAAAATATGCCCAGGAATGCCCAGCATTGCTGCATGAGCCTCCAACTCCATTTCTGCCCAAGCGGATGTTTCCAAATCGTTCCCTAGTAGGCAATATACCGGTAATTCAGTTGCTACCACAACTTTCTTTGGACCAGTAACCCCACCCCCCAGTTGAGATTCCCAACAGTCATGGGGTGGCTAAGAGTGTTGTTATGAGCATCAGTCACTTAGTACTGCTGACCAAGTAGGTGTTGATCAGGGTGGACCAGTTTTTCTATCACCATAGTTACACTGGCTCCTGTGTCCCTTTACGCCTCAACCTCAATAGCATTGATTAGGGGTAGTTGCTTGTACTTACCCATATTAAGGGGACAAGCAACCAAGGTGGCAAAGTCAATGCCACCATCAGAGACTAAAACAGCCTCTGTGGTCTCTCTAACAAGACCAACCCCAACTACATTGCCAATAGTGAGCCCAGCTACACCCTTGGATTGGTTATTTGTAGTAGATTTCCCACCACCACTACTATTACTAGGGGCACTAGAAGTTGCAGTAGGGGTTGTGGTGGTGGGAGGTTTGGTGTTTTTCTTTGGACAAGTGGAATCACTTGCCCAATGGCCTTTGACTTTACACAAATAACACCAAGGCTTTTTCTGAATGTTTGAAGAGGATTTGGACCCACCACCCCCAGAGGAGTTTTGTGGGCCTGATGAAGACTCAGAATGTTTACTTTTGTCCCCACCCTTCTCAGAAGACTTACCATCCTTCTTCCTGCCATCCTTGTCACCCCCTGTATAAACTTTTATGTTTACCCTTGTTCTGACCCACTTGTCTGCCTTCTTTCCCAATTCTTGGGGAGAGGTCAGATCCGAGTCCACTAGGTATTGGTGCAACAAGTCAGACACACAGTTGTTCAGAATATGCTCTCTCAGAATAAGATTGTACAGGCTTTCATAGTCAGATACCTTACTGCCATGTAACCACCCTTCCAAGTCCTTCACTGAACAGTCCACAAAATCTGTCCAGTCTTGAGAAGACTCTTTTCTGGTGTCTCTGATCCTAATCCTGTATTGTTCAGTGGTTAAGCCAAATCCATCCAAGAGTGCATCTTTCAAAACTTTGTAATTATTGGCATCACTTTCTCTGACAGTAAGGAGCCTATCTCTACCCTTTCCAGTGAAAGATAGCCACAAGATAGCAGCCTACTTCCTTTGAGTGACCAACTGTACCATACAGGCCCTCTCAAGTGCAGCAAACCATTTGTTAATGTCATCCCCCTCCTTGTAAGGGGGGACTATCGTATGGAGGTTTCTGGAATCTTGCTCTCTAACAGGATTACTATCTGAAACACTGCTGCTGCCCCCATGGGGAACTAACCCCAATCTCTGTCTTTCCCTCTCTATGTCTAGGGATTCGCTGTCTAAGGCCAGCTGCTGCTGTTTAAGCTTCAGTCTGGTCTCTTCCATCCTCAGCTTTCTGAGTTACCTTTCCATTAAGTTATCCTCAGGGTTGGAGGCTTGGGAATGTTTGTAAACAGAGGAAATGTGGGAATTTGCAGAGAGAGACCTGTCCCTAACTGGCTAGACCCTAGTAACTTGGCCTCTAGGAGTGAAAGATGTCCTAGGGGGCAGAACTTTGCAAGAACCTTCCCCAGCATCTTCAGGGACCTCCTCTGTGCCTGACTGGGAAGCTTCCCCCCTTTCCTCTCTTTCCTGAGATGGGCCAGACTGGTTCTGGTCATCCTGTAAGAGCAGGTTAAAGAGAAACTCTTTTGTTGGATTCTTACCTATGCTTAAACCTCTATCCAGGCAGAGACCCCTCAAACTTCTATAGTTTAAACTCTCAGAAGTTGCCTGAACAACTTTGGGAGTAGCCTCTACTGTAGACATGATAGAAAAAGGTTTAAGGATAGTGAGAGAAAAAGTTTTAGAACTTTAGAAAGCACAGAGAAAAAAAAACTCTTTCAAACTTTGGGAAAACTTTTAGAAGTTTTCAAAACGTTTCAGAAACTTTCTTAAAAGTTTTAGGGTAGAAAAGTAAACTGTTTTGGTTCAATGTACATATACTGAACTATTTGGTATATGATTTTCTTATGAAAAGCACAAAATGACAAAGTGGTAAAGTAGTTACAAGTACTTATCCCACTGCTGCACCACCAATGTAGGATGCCGGCCTGGCTTATAGTGGGTACCTTGTGGGGGGGGCGTGGCCAGCAGCCGATGAAGCTGCACGTTTAGCGCGGCGCTCCGGAGCCGAGAACGGGACCCGGTCAAAACCTAGTCTTAAATAAGCCCAGATAACCCTAACAAAGGCGGTCCCAACATCAGCAGACCCCCGAGCAAAAACCAGAACAATAACAACAGCACCGATCGGACAAGCGTGAAGAAAACTGCGAATGCTCTCCGTGACTCCAAAGATCCAAGATGGCGACCGCGTCAGAAAATCAGCTCCGTTAAGGTGAAACAGCAGAGCACCCCGACTTGGAGCCTCGGATCTGGGAATACGACACCACTTACCTGACAGAAGAAGAGGAGGAACTGTGACCCAGTAGCCGACCTGGGCAAGAGGTGAGGAACAGCGGCGCGAGCATGAGAGTCGGGTGAGGACGCGGAGCATAGCAGATTGTAATATCGAATCGGCAAAAATACCGGAGCGGCGGAGCACGCCGCGGCCCGCGAGCTCAAAAACCCTAAGAGGCAAAGAACAGCAACTACTCCTGGAATTCCCCATTCGACACAGCGGGGAGTTCGCGGCCGCGATGAGGAGCCTTCGGCCGTAAATACGGCGAGTGCTGGGGGGGGAGCGGCGGGGGCCCCTCGCTGACGGGCGCTGCACTGCCACCCAGTCAGGGGGACGGAGGGAGCCGGGGACGCCCGGCTTTCCTGAAGACGGAGAAGTGGTGACGAGAACGGGGGCAGAAGACATCTACAGCTAGAGGTAAAACAGAGCATTTAACCAATACCGGAGCTGCGAGAAGCAACTGAACTGGACATCATCTGGACACGACAAGGGCACCCCACGGGGCTACTCCAGAGAATCTTTCGCTAGAAACCACAGAAGCTGCAGTGCCTCAAATGAACACCCAGAATCGCATACTGAGCCCCACCTCGCCCACATGAACACACCTGACTGATCACCCCTGCTGGACCAAGAGCGAAGACACAGTCCCCAGTTGCACTTTGACCATTTTCCCCTGGTCCTCCAGGGTGCTGTGCACGGACAGAAATCTGCCACGATTCCCTGCGCCCAGACGTTGCTTGCGCCCCCGGCGGGGGCCCCCGCCACAATAATCGTAGCACTGAGAGCTGACCCCCGCTCATTAATAACTCATTTGTCAATCTATCGCCTGACGCAAAGTTGCAAAATACTCTAGGTGAGCTCCCCGGCAACAGTGCCCGGACCCCAGAATACCAGATCGCCTTAACTGAAACCCTCTACCTCCACCAATCTACGAAATGCATAACAAAATGGGCAAACCCAAAAAACAAGATGGACAAGAACAAGACGAATTGGCGACCAGCAAGATGCCCGGACAACCTCTTCACTTGGCATCCCAGAATGCACCAATTCAACAAGAAACAACCCTAGACACAGTCCTACAGGCCATCAGGGAATCCCGCAAAGCACTCAAACAGAAAATAGACAACCTAACAGTGGACCTATCACTGCTACGAGATGACCATCGTAAGCTTACAGAAAAGAGTGGGGGCTGCAGAAAAAACTTTAAATCTGGTGACATCTACACAGAAGACAACGACCATAGAAACAGCCGAGCTAACGTCCCGAATCAAAACACTGGAGGCCAGAGCAGAAGATGCGAAAAACTGCTCCTGCAAGAGCAACCTGAGACTAATTGGAGTACCGGAGGGTGTAGAGTCCTCTGCGGCAAATATGGAAACATTTCTAGAAAATTGGCTCAAAGACACAGTCCCACCTGAAGGCCTCTCAGCATTTTTTGCGATAGAAAGAGCCCACCGAGTTCCCGGCAGACCTGCCCCACCGGGATCCAGGCCACGCCCGATAGTGGCAAAACTATTGCACTTCAAGGACAGGGACTACATCCTTTCGCAAACTCGTATTAAGGGGGAAATCATACTAAACAACCAGCGCATCATGATATTCCCCGACTTTACCAAAGAAACTCAAACCCGGAGAACCTCCTATAATGACTACAAACGTACTCTACGCGAAAAAGGCATTAAATATGCAATGCTTTTCCCGGCCAAACTTAGAGTAGAGCACGAGGGCAAGACACACTTTTTCTCAACCCCACAGCTGGTAGGAGATTGGCTGGAGACCCTAAACTTTACACCTCTAGATCCCCTGAACAGAACCTCCCGCACACCTGGCAGGAAACGTGGTAGATCCTCCAAAAGGGTACTGGAAATAGCACCTCCTAGACAACAATCCCTACAAGAAATGCGCAAGGCAGTAGATGCAGCAGCGGCCTTGAGTGGAGGGACTTTTCATCACTCGCAAACCTCAGGAGATGACCACGACTCGAGCTGCGGGAGTTCCTCAATTTCGTCGCAAGATACTTGTACTAATCTGCCAAAAGTAACCCCCAGAACAGCAGAAGAAATCATTTACCCCCCCACGAGCAGAACAGTGAATACCCAACTTACCCATTGAACATTAACTACATACAACATTCGCTGGAGGAAAGCACCACGCAACTACAAGGGAATAGTAAACCTCGAATACTCCTCCATGGGCAGCAGATATACTTCTGCCGGGTCCCGGGAACGGCCTGGAGTGTAGGCTCTCGGCCCTGACGCACCACCCACCAATAGGATTTAAGATAAGTTAAAATGGTTTGGACGGGAAAAGTTTTGGTATCTGGTCCTGGGGAGAGGGAGTTGGGAAAAGTTTTCGTTAAAGTTAGGAATGGGACAATTCATGCACATACAATCACTAAAGTTGGCGGGTCTCAAACCAGACCTTTGTCATTAAACCAGATGTCAAATATGGCAAAGCTCACGCTTAACCCTGTCAAAACAGTTAAGACAAATCAAGATAATGACTACACAGTATAAAATAATAACCTGGAATATAAGAGGCTTAAATAATATGTCCAAACGATATAAAGTGCACAACTATCTCAAACGCAGGGGGATACACATAGCCCTTTTACAAGAAACCCATCTGATAGAGCAGGAAGTTAAAGCCCTCAACAAAAGATGGAGAGGCCAAATAATTGCCACTAATTATTCAGCTTACGCTAGGTGAGTACTAGTGTGGGTTCGCCCTGGGGTCCCTTTCCAAATACTCCACAAGATCATTGACAAGGAGGGAAGTTACGTGGTGATAAACGGAAGACTAGGAGGGAGAGAAGTGACCATAGGTGGTGTATATGCGCCGAATCACGACCGGGTAAATTCTTAGATAGATTATCTCTAGAAATAGGTTCTCTCCTAGCAGGCGTAAACATAATTGGGGGGGACTTTAACTGCATAGCAAGTAATACGCTAGACAGATCACACCCACCAGTGTCCCGATCCCAATCGTAAAAAAACGCGAAACTGTTCACGGAAAGGCAACAACACTGGCAACTAATAGACAGATGGAGAACAACCAACCCACACTCAAGAGACTATTCATATTACTCACCTGTGCATGACTTACACGTTAGGCTCGACACCATCTTAGTATCCCCCGAAATACAGAGCGACATGATAGCAGCTGAATATCTTAGCCGAACGATATCCGATCACAACCCCCTGATATCGTATCTATCCTGAGGAGACCGACAATCCCAACCTGGCGCCTTAGAGCTGAAATGCTCGAAAACGAAGCATTCAAACACACTTTACATACAGCTATAGCGGAATTTTTTAAACACAATAAGGGAACCGCATCTACCATGTCTATTGAATGGGAGACTTTTAAAACTGTAATTCGGGGTAAGTGCATTGCCGAAAATATAGGTGTCCGAAAATCAATAGAAACAGAACTCCAGCAATTGGAAGACTCTCTTAGAGACTTGGAGAGAAGGCGCCCTAGCACAACCTGATCTACACCCCACTAGCCAGTACGAACCAGGACGAAAATTTACGAGGCAAGCGATAAACTAGCACGCTTCAATTATAAGCAATACTTAACTAGACAACACTCGGAAGGGGACAAAGCTAGTGCTTTACTAGCCTGGCTTGCGCAACCCCCCAAAAAACAAACCGTTATAGTTGAAGTCGAAGACTAGCAGGGCAAAAACGTATACACTCAAAAAGAGATAAACACTGTCTTCCATGATTACTATGCAAACCTATATGCACCTCCCTCCGAAATACTGAACACCACCCAGATACGTGAATTAAAAGCCCTCACTCTCCCCAACCTGACACCAGAAGAAAATTCGACCCTAGCATCACCAATTTGGCTGAAATAAAATCCGCAATCCAAAGCATGGCATGGGGTAAGGTCCCAAGAGCAGACGGGCTCCCATTAGAGTTTTACCATCAGTACCAAGACTCGCTAGCTCCCCACCTTTGCACACTATATACAGAAGCATGGAATAGAAATACCCTCCCCCAAACAACCAATGTAGCCATCATGATCCCCTTGTTGAAACCTGATAGACCCGCCACAGATGTCCGCTCCTACCGCCCCCTCTCCATGCTTAATATAGACTACAAAATACTGAGCCGGATCCTCGCTGATCGATTACTCCCCCATATGCCTTCATTGATACATCAAGACCAATCAGGCTTCATACCCAAACACAGCACATCCCAAAATATTAGACGCCTAATATCAGTACTCTACTCCTTGCCCCTGAATTTACCACAAGCGGCGATCATCTCGGTCGATATAGAGAAGGCATTTGACAGCTTAAGATGGGACTACCTGGAGCAATCTATGCTAAAACTGGGACTAGGGGAAGGGGTTATAAGATGGACCAAACTACTATATGCTAACCCTACAGCACGAGTAAGAACAGGCAATTACACATCACCCCCATTTCAGGTCGGAAGAGGCGCCAGACAAGGATGCCCACTATCCCCCCTGCTTTTTGCAATCGCAATAGAACCCCTAGCCCAAATGGCGAGAACCGGCCTACACTTTAAGGGTATCCCAATTAATAATTGGACTCACCACATCGCTCTATATGCAGACGATATGCTACTCTTCTTACAAAATCTAGAAACAGATCAACAAGGGGCCATGAGGATGCTGGAGAAATACGGAGCAGCCTCCAGACTCCAGATTAACTGGAGGAAATCCTCCCTTTTTCCGCTGCACAAGGGCATCCCAGAGCCTAATGACTCAAGAGGTCTTCCCTGGTCCCCTAATATGTTTAAATACTTGGGAGTAAAGATTTACCACACAATAGATGACCTGTTAGAAGGAAATATACAAGGAGCACTTAGAGGGATTAGAGCTAATATGCGCTTCTGGGAGACTTTGCCCCTAACAGTCACAGGCAGAATTGCCCTACTTAAAATGATAGTGCTGCCTAGATTGCTGTACTATTTTTCAACCATCCCACTCATAATCCCGAAAGTGACGTTCAAAGATATAGAGTCCATGTCAACAAATTTCATATGGGGATCGAGTAGACACAGAATAGCAATACGGTCTCTTCAAAGACCTACGACCGAGGGAGGCCTAGCCGCCCCTGACATGGAAATATATTATTGGGCAGGGCAACTGCAGTGGATCGCAAAATTAATATGCAACCCTCCAACCGTTGCTGAACTATGCCTTCCCTTAAATTGTTCAATAGACAGAATAATGGGCATACTACTGAACCCCCGGAAGTCTAAACAACAGTTTCCAATAGAATGGGAGTCATCTAGACACTGTTGGGACCAATACTTAAAACGCTCTCGCACTAAAATACCATATGCACCAGAAGCCCCTCTGTCCTGCCTGAACCATATCCATACACTCCTAGGTCTTAATAAACTGATATCACACAATATCACAAAACTGGGAGACCTATACGGTGGAGGGAAACTTCACACATATACTGAACTACAAACTCAATACGATCTCCCCCCCGGTTTATTCATCACCCACAATGCCATCATTAAAGTCACTCAAAAATCATGGAGAACTGGAACTCTTGAACCCCCCCACCCATAATAGCTGCAATGTTATTTGCTCAATAGGAGATCAGAAAGGAGTGGTATCAGGAATATACAAAGCACTACAAGCTAGCACACGCTTGCCTCTAACAAAACTTAAAACCAAATGGCAATCGGAATTAGATATCACATTGGAAGAAGCTCAATGGGACCAGATCACATCTCATGTCTACTCAGTATCCAGAAATGCCAGATTCAAATTAATAAAGCTGTATATCTACCACAGGGCCTACCGAACCCCACAAATGATTGCCAAAATCTACGGCACAAGCAACGCAGGCTGCCCTAGGTGTGCTGAACCTGCAGCAGACCTCATACATATGCTTTGGAGCTGCCCCAGCTCAACACGTACTGGGAAGAAGCACTTGCAAAAATCTCAGCCTGTACTTATAGAACACTGAATAAATCTCCAACAATGGCCCTATTAGGGGACTTCCCACGCCCGGCAGCCCTTAAAATATCCAATAGGTTCGTAGACCTAGCCTTGATCCTTGCCAGAAGAGAAATCACTTCAAATTGGAAGGCCCCGGTGGGCCCACATATAAACAAATGGCAAAATGCATTGGAGAAATGGGCAGATACAGAAGGAACAGTATTACTACGAGAGGCACTACGCGGGCACAGACCCAGAGACGATGCCTCACAATGGGACTCAATACTTGAAAAGCTGAAATCACCAAAAACATCCACTGCAGAAGCAAATACAACTACCTCGGACTCTGATGCAGAATCAAACACTACACCTGAATCCTAATGCTATGCGAGAAGAGAACTTAGAAATCGACTCTACTGTGACTTGCCAACTGTGAACCATATTATACAAATGCAGATGCATGAGGGGCGGGAGGGGGATATGGGTGTTCAAGTAAAGTATTTACTATTTCAATGTTATTGACATGTTCAAAATTATAATATATATATATTTTTTTTAAATAGTGGGTACCTTGTGGTACTTACACCCTGTGCCAGGTCCAGTTATCTCTTATTAGTAGAATAGAGGTGTTTCTAGCAGCTTAGGCTGATAGAAGGTAGCTATGGCAAAGCAGCTTAGGCTGAACTAGGAGACATGCACAGCTCCTACTATACCACTTATATCATATAGCACAATATCATAAGAAAACACAACACTCAGAGTTACTAAAAATAAAGGTACTTTATTTTAGTGACAATATGCCAAAAGTATCAAAGAGACTACCCTCACTTAGGAGGTAAGTAATATACACAAGTTATATGTACACAAACCCAAAACAGGTAAGTAACAGTAAGAAAAGTAGTGCAAACAATGTATAATCACAATAGGATGCAATAGGCAAACATAGGTTTAGGGGCAACACAAACCATATACTCCAAAAGTGGAATGCGAATCACGAATGGACCCCAGACCTATGGGAGATTGTAGAGGGTCGCTGGGACTGTGAGAAAACAGTAAGGATGTATAAAATACCCCACCCCTGAAAAGTAGGAGTAAAGTTACCCTACTACCCCAGAAAGACACAATAGTTGTGATAGGGGATTCTGCAAGAACCACAAGCACCAGCACACAATGAAGACAGATTCCTGGACCTGAGGACCTGTAAAGGAAGGGGACCAAGTCCAAGAGTCGCGATAGTGTCCAGGGGGGGGTAGCAGCCCAGGAAGCCCCGGATGAAGGTGCAAAAGGGCTGCCTCCGGGTGGAAGAAGCCAAAGATTCTGCAACAACGAAAAGGGCTAGGAACTTCTCCTTTGGATGGAAGATGTCCCACGGTGTGCTGGATGTTGCAGAAGTGTTTTCAGGCAGAAATAATGCAACCAAGCCTTGCTAGCTGCAAGAGTCGCCGTTGAGGTTTTTGGGTGCTGCTGGGGACCAGGAAGGACCAGGATGTCGCCCCTTGGAGGAGGAGACGGGGGGCGCTCAGCAACTCAGAGACCCCCCGCAGAAGCAGGCAGCACCCGTGGAAGACCCGGAACAGGCACTTAGAAGATCTGTGAACTCTGAGTCACAAAAGGAGGGTCCCACGACGTCGGAGTCCAACTCAGCGGGTTGAGCACTGTAGGACGGAGTGCTAGGGGACCCAGGCTAGGCTGTGCACAAAGGAATCCTTGGAGAAGTGCACAGAAGCCGGAGCAGCTGCAAATCACGCAGTACACAGGTTTGCTGTCTGGCGTGGGGAGGCAAGGACTTACCTCCACCAAATTTGGACAGAAGGGCCACTGGACTGTGGGAGACACTTGGACCCAGCTCCTGTGTTCCAGGGAGCACGCTCGTCAGGATGAGAGGGGACCCAGAGGACCGGTGATGCAAAAGTTTGGTGCCTGCGTTGGCAGGGGGAAGATTCCGTCGACCCACGGGAGATTTCTTCTTGGCTTCCGGTGCAGGGTGAAGGCAGACAGCCCTCAGAGCATGCGCCACCAGGAAACAGTCGAGAAAGCTGGCAGGAGGAGGTGCTACAATGTTGCTGGTAGTCGTCTTGCTACTTTGTTGCAGTTTTGCAGGCGTCCTGGAGCAGTCAGCGGTCAATCCTTGGCAGAAGTCGAAGAGGGAAGTGCGGAGGAACTCTGGTGAGCTCTTGCATTCGTTATCTAAAGAATTCCCCAAAGCAGAGACCCTAAATAGCCAGAAAAAGGAGGTTTGGCCACCAACAAAGGAGGTTTGGCTACCAAGACAGGTAAGAGCCTATCAGAAGGAGTCTCTGACGTCACCTGCTGGCACTGGCCACTCAGAGCAGTCCAGTGTGCCCCCAGCACCTCTAAATTCAAGATGGCAGAGGTCTGAGACACACTGGAGGAGCTCTGTGCACCTCCCCTGGGAGGTGCAGGTCAGGGGAGTGGTCACTTCCCTTTCCTTTGGCCAGTTTCGCGCCAGAGCAGGGCTGGGGGATCCCTGAACCGGTGTAGACTGGCTTATGCAGAGATGGGCACCATCTGTGCCCATCAAAGCATTTCCAGAGGCTGGGGGAGGCTACTCCTCCCCAGCCCTCACACCTATTTCCAAAGGGAGAGGGTGTTACACCCTCTCTCAGAGGAAATCCTTTGTTCTGCCTTCCTGGGCCAGGGCTGCCTGGACCCCAGGAGGGCAGAAACCTGTCTGAGGGGTTGGCAGCAGCAGCAGCAGCTGCAGTGGAGACCCCGGAAAGGCAGTTTGGCAGTCCCCGTGTACTATGCTAGAGACCCGGGGGATCATGTTACATGGCCATGTTCGGAGTTATCATTGTGACGCTATACATAGGTAGTGACCTATGTATAGTGCACGTGTGTAATGATTTCCCCGCACTCACAAAGTCCGGGGAATTTGCCCTGAACGATGTGGGGGCACCTTGGCTAGTGCCAGGGTGCCCACACACTAAGTAACTTTGCACCCAATCTTCACCAGGTGAAGGCTAGACATATAGGTGACTTATAAGTTACTTAAGTGCAGTGGTAAATGGCTGTGAAATAACGTGGACGTTATTTCACTCAGGCTGCACTGGAAGGCCTGTGTAAGAATTGTCAGAGCTCCCTATGGGTGGCAAAAGAAATACTGCAGCCCATAGGGATCTCCTGGAACCCCAATACCCTGGGTACCTCAGTACCATATACTAGGGAATTATATGGGTGTACCAGTATGCCAATGTGAATTGGTAAATTTAGTCACCTGCCTGTTAGTGACAAATGTGGAAAGCAGAGAGAGCAGAACCACTGAGGTTCTGGTTCGCAGAGCCTCAGTGAGATAGTTAGTCATCACACAGGGAACACATACATATAGGCCACAAACTTATGAGCACTGGGGTCCTGGCTAGCAGGATCCCAGTGACACATAACAACCACACTTACAACATAGGTTTTTCACTATGAGCACTGGGCCCTGGCTAGCAGGATCCCAGTGAGACAGTGAAAGCACCCTGACATATACTCACAAACAGGCCAAAAGTGGGGGTAACAAGGCTAGAAAGAGGCTACTTTCTCACTCCCACTCATCTCAATGCCAAGCCCTGCATGCACCACCAATGCATGGACACCACTCACAGCCCTGCATGGACACCTATCACCAACGCATGCACACTAGAGGGAAACAGCTAGCCCACCAAATAACAACTAACACAAGGCAGGGCAAGAACAACCATATAGGGCAACCCACCCATGCACAAGATGTCACACACAGAAACAATAACACTGCATTTACATCCCCACAAGTATCCCAGGCAGTGTCCCCGGAGAAGAGGTGCCATCAACATCCAGTCCCCCCACAGAAGAAGTCCACAGTGATGACAGCAGCTCTGCTCGCCTGGATCTGGATGACCAACCTGGCCCATCAGGGACCTCCGGACAGTCTGTTACCCAGGCACACTCGCACACCACCACAGTGTCTCCCCCCTCAGGAAACACCACCACTGCACCCACGCAGCAGGCCCATACCTCTGTTCCCAGGACACATCAATCAGCAGTGTGTCCACCACTACATTGACCCCAGGCCACTCCACAAACCCAAGACAATCAGGGACCTGGGGTCAGTGGCAGTGGGCACACCGTTCAGGGGACAGAGGCACAGGACAACAAGGCAGCTGGGAGGACTGCTGTGTGACAGGGGGAGGACAGGCCCAGGCAAACGACCCTCCAGGAGGCACTCACTGCGATCCTGGGGGCATACCAACATTCCCAGGATACGCTGGGCCAGATCATGGACAAGTTGCAGGAGAACATGCGGCTGCAGGAGGGACAGTACGTGGGGATCAGGGAGGACTTGAAGTCCATTAACACAACCCTGGTCTCCATTGCAGGGGTTCTGGCAGACATGGCCAACAGTATGAGGGAGGCAGTGGCACAACAGCGTGCCCCTGATGCTAGCCAGACTACTGAACAGCCCTCCACCTCCGCTGCCGCTAGTAGACAGGAGGCCCCACCACAGGACCAACAGGCCACCCCCTGCAGAAGGAGAACCAGCCCACAAACGTTCTCTGCGATCCAGGCAGAAGCCAGAGACTATTGCCAAGACCCCCGTCAGGAAATAAGACTCTCCTGATTGTCACCCTTGTGTCCCACTCTGTCACCCTGTCCACCTTCAACTGCCATTGC
The DNA here is from genome assembly GCF_031143425.1 of Pleurodeles waltl. NCBI lineage: Eukaryota > Metazoa > Chordata > Amphibia > Caudata > Salamandridae > Pleurodeles > Pleurodeles waltl. The sequence continues at coordinate 530,036,345 of NC_090450.1, read as the reverse complement.
TTCCCTTCCTATGCCCCCTTGGATACTTCACCTGTGTTACAAATAGATTGGACTCTAACTTGGACTTTCTTCCATCATCACCCCAGCCCAATGCATTTGCCCCCTACTCCTTAGCACTTAAATAAACACCCCTTTAGAAATTAGAAGTATGGTGTATGTCAAATCATTTAAAAATGTATTTGATTTACAAGGTTCAAACATTGCAATTCAACTGTACAGTAATGTTTACATAGCAAGGACCTGTAGTTGGCTGCAGTGAACACACCAGGAGCTATAGTGGGGCACCAACATCTGCAAAAAAGAGATATCAAAAGGTACAGTGAGTGGGCATAGAAGTGGGAATTCACAACCTGCCAGTGACAATGTGAAACCAAAAACTGTTAATGGAAAGTGAAGTTAGACTGTCTTACATGTGTCTCATTGGAAGTACTGACAAATGATTGCACTTCTGTTGTCCTCATCCTCACCCTCTGCCTCCTCATCTTCACTGTCCACAGGGTCCACTGCTGCCACACAGCCATCTCCAGCCTCCTCCTCCTGCAGAAAAGGCACATGTCGGCGCAAGGCAAGGCTGTGCAACATGCAGCATGCCACGATGATCTTGCAGACCTTCTTGGGTGAGTGCAGGGATCCACCTGTAAGATGGAGGCAACAAAACCTGGCCTTCAGGAGGCTGAATGTCCTTTCTGTAATCCGTCTTGTTCTCCCATGTGCTTCATTGTAAGATTCCTCTGCCCTTCTCCTGGGATTCCTCACAGGGGTCAGGAGCCATGAGAGGTTGGGGTAACCAGAGTCACCTGCAAATATCGAGGGACAACTGTTAGCCACACACTCACACTTAGGGCCCACACCATACCCATACACTAACATCTACTGTGTGGGAACCAGGGCTCACCTATTAGCCACACCCGGTGCCTCTGGAGTTGGCCCATCACATTTGGGATGCTGCTATTCTGCAGGATAAAGGCATCATGCATAGATCCTGGATATTTAGCATTGACATGGGAGATGTACTAGTCCGCCAGGCACACCATATGGAAACTGATGGAATGAAAACTTTCAATTTCTGAAGACCTGTTTATTTCGCTGGGGGGGGGGGGAACAAATGCAATATGTGTTCCATCTATTGCCCCAATGATGTTGGGGATATGTCCTGTTGCATAGAAGTCAGCTTTCACTGTGGCCAAATCCTCCACCTGAGGGAAAACAATGTAGCTGCACATGTCTTTTATCAGGGCAGACAACACTCTGGTCAGCATGTTTGAGAACATTGGCTGTGACATTCCTGGTGCCAAGCCCACTGTCACTTGGAAAGCACCAGTTGCCAGGAAATGGAGAACTGATAGCACTTGCCCAAGACGGGGGATACCAGTGGGGTGACGGATAGCAGATATCAGGTCAGGCCCTAATTGGGCATACAGCTCTGTGATTGTGGCCATGTCAAGTCTATAGGTGAGGATAATGTGCCTGTCCTCCATTGCTGCCAAGTCCACCAGAGGTCTGTATACGGGGGGATGTCTCCATCTCCTATTCATACGCAGCGGTTGCAATCTATGGGGCAAAAGAGTGAGTAGTTGGGTATAATCTGTAAATTCTAACCACTACAGTGCAATGCGTTTTGTGATTGTCTCAATATTGTAGTGGGATATGTCCATAATGTGTATATGTGTACTGTGACGCAGTTAGGATCCATGGCCTGCCCCCCCCCCCCAAAATGGCATCCACCTGTCCTGTATGAAGGGACATGTGGAAATGAGGTAATTCCGCTGACGTTGTGTGCCGTTGCGGAAGGCGGTCGACAACCGCCGTGCAACTCCTCATTGGTTTATATTGGGCCCCATGGGATACAGTGGCCAATGGTGATGTACGCCGGCGGTGACGGTACACACCGCCGTGGACATGACCGCCATTTTCTGTCTGTTCACTCACTTGCTACCTGACCTTCAACAGGAGAGGACCTACACTGCATGTGCTGCTGTGACCTGTGTCTGGAACCGACCATGGCTCGTGTTACTGAGGAAAGGGCCCCTGCCCTTACCTCAGCGGAGTTGGAGTGGCTGGGGTCCTACCCCAGTACCGACTGCTGTATTGGCCTCCAGACCAACAGCTGAGTACACTGTGAGCACGATGCATGGGGCATGAATGCATGGAGTGCTGTGTGTGAAGGCCTTGTGAGTGGGGGGAGGGTGGTGAATGGGCCCTGGGCAGCGTGCAGCATGTATGTTGGGCCATGTCTGTGTTAATGGGGGTGGAATGGGGCATAGTGTGCCATGAGTGTAACAGGCTGGATGCTCTGACTAATACCTTCCCTGTGTATATTTCCTCTGCAGGTCAGCGCCCATCAAAAGAAGGGTATTTGACATGCCATCGCCAAGAACGTGCGGACCCTGGGGGTCTACGGCAGGCGGAACATCCACTGTCAGAAACGGTGGGAGGACCTGAGATGCTGGGCACCGAAGACGGCAGATGCCCAGCTGGGGATGGCCTCCCAATGAGGAAGGGGTGCCCGTTGAACCCTGACCCCCCTGATGGCCCACATACTGGTGGTGGTCTATCCGGAGCTGGATGGGTGCTCGAGGGCATCACAGCAGCCACAAGGGGGTGAGTACAGTGCCCTTCATTTCTACCTACGCCTGGTGGGGTGGTATCCGGGTGGGGGATGTGGGCCTGTGGGTGACCCTGGGCCAGGCCTTACATTGCAGAGTAGTTCCCATGTTGGGCAGGGTTCTTATGTGAAAGTCCTCCAACCAAGCTAGTAGGCATCCACTACTGGGTAGGGCTCTGTGGGTCTCAGGTATGCTGCAATTGGAGTTAGGTGTCACAATCCATGGGCTGCTGACTAGCATTGTGACTGGGAGTGCATTGCCTAATGCGTAGGGCTGTTCCCTGTGTGTGAGGGTGCTGTGTACGCCAACAGTGGTGTTGGTGCCGCCATTGACCAAGTGTATTCTTTGTCTCTCCCCCCCTTTTTTGTTTTGTCACCCTGTCCTTATGTGCATTAGCATCATCTGGCGGAGAAGCAGAGGCACCGGTGATGGAGGGAGCTGCATCCCACAGGACCCAGGAGGCAGAGACCACCAACGCTGAAGGCACCAGTGGGATGGCGGGCGAGGGGAGCACTATGGCGGAGACAGGAGGGGACAGTTTGGACACGGATACCTCCTCCGATGGAAACTCCCTGGTGGTGGCAGACACCTCTGTTCCCACCCCAGCTACAGCCTCCACCCCGTACCAGCACTGCCCTACCAGCAGCCCCTCAGCGAGTTGCCCGGGACTGCTCACCCAGGAGGGTGGGCATCTCCTTCGCCCCAGGCATCTCAGGCCCTGCCCCAGTTAGCCCTGCTGCCCTGAGTGAGGATGCTATTGACCTCCTGCGATCCATCTCTGTTGGGCAGTCAACCATTGTGAATGCCATCCAGGGGCTGGCAGGCCAAATGCAACAGACAAATGCATTCCTGGAGGGCATTCACACTGGCTTGGTGGCCCAACAGAGATCAATCCAGGCTCTGGCCTCCTCTCTGATGGCAGCCATTGTCCCTGTTTCCCCCCTCCAATCTCTCCACCATTGACCTCTTCCCTACCCCTCCTCCCCAGTCCCCCACGTCAGGCCAGAGTGACGAAAACCCATGTAAGCACCTCAGCCACCCAGTCCACGGGCACAATAGTGCCCACAGCTACTCCAGGTGGGAGAGGATCCCGGGCAGCAGGCAGCCACACTGAAAAGGTGCCTGCTCCAAGTGCTGCAAGGAAGGGCAAGGAGGTACCCCCAGCTGCTGCAAGGAAGGGCAAGGAGGCACCCCCAGCTGCTGCAAGGAAGGGCAAGGAGGCAGGCACCCCGCTGCTAAAAGGAAGGGCAAGGAGCAATCCCCTGCTGCTGAAAGGAAGGGCAAGGAGCAGTCCCCAGCTGCTGCCATCCCCAGCTGCTTGCAGGAAGGGCAAGGGGCCTGCACCAGCAGGCAGAAAGGACAAGAGGCCTGGTGCTGGGACTCAGTCGGAGCCCCCACCACCAACCATGGTGGTGCAGCCGTCCGAGGCTGCAGGGGATGGGCTAGAGCCTCCCCCCGCCACTCCCAGCACCGCCACCAGCCGACCAAGGCTGCAGGGGATGGGCTGGAGCCTCCCCCCACCACTGCCAGCACTGCCACCAGCAGCAGCATCAGTGGGCAGCCATCCGAGGCTGCAGGGGATGGGCTGGAGCCTCCCCCCACCACTGCCAGCAGCAGCACCACCACTGCCACCACTGAGCAGCCGTCACCGCCGGCGGATAGTGAGTAGTCCTGCATCCATGGGCTGTTGTGCGGCCTGGCCTCTGCGAATCATGTGGGTCTGACACTCAGGTGAGAGACTGTGACCTTGCACTCCCCAAGATCTGCATCACAGGGCACGATGCCCCCTCCAGAACCAGTGGAGAAGCCATCCACTCACCCCATCCTATCCAGGATGAAGATCACTGGGCACCTTGCCCCCTCTAGAACCAGTGGAGAAGCCATCCACTCACCCCATCCTCCCCAGGATGAAGATCACTGGGCACCATGCCTCCTCCAGAACCAGTAGAGAAGCCATCCACTTGAGAGACTGTGGCCTTGCACTCCCCAGGACCAAGTAATGGGCATGTTGCCCCCTTCAGAGCCAGTGGACAAGTCACCCACTTGAGAGACTGTGGCCTTGCACTCCCCAGGACCAAGTAATGGGCATGTTGCCCCCTCCAAAGCCAGTGGGCAAGTCACCCACCTGAGAGACTGTAGCTTGCACTCCCCAGGACAGAGCACAGGGCATGTTGCCCCCTCCAGGACCAGAGGCGTACCATCTTCTGGCTGAGGTGCCCCTATGTTCCCCGTCCCCCTGAGGTGCATGTCTATTTTCGACCTGATGCCCCTGCAGTGTTCTCTCCGTGTTGTTGCAGGAGTGAGGTGGGGCCTTGGACTTTGTGATGTGGCCCTGTGGCCCACAGACATTGAGGTCTGGGCAGTGTCTCTTGCATTGTAAATATGTATATACTTTTTTATTTTGATGCACATATTTCTACTATATTTGTCGAATTACACTCTTTTTGCTCTATAGTTGTTGTCCTTGCATTATTCCTTTGGGGTAAGGGGTAAATATGTTTTATTACTGCATCTGCTTGTGTGTATGGTGTTGGGGTGGGGGGGTGTTGTGCGTGTGTGTGTGTGTGTCACTCTCTTTTTCCTCCCCCCCTCACCTGTGTGCTAGGTGGCAGTACTCACTGTGGTCGTCTTCGCCGGCATTGGTGTTCATAGTGGAGCAGCATGTAGAAGAGCATGGGGAACACATGCAACTCTGGCTCCATGGCGGCGTGGTTCTTCCTTGAGTCTCCAGAGGTGAGTCGTTTCCCTTCTGTGCAGTGCAGGACTTTGTTGTCGTTGGTACCTCCCCGGAAAAGGTGGCGGATAGGTGTGTCATATTACAATGGGCAGAACATTGTCTTCCGCCTGGCTGTTGGCGGTTACCGCTGTGGTGCCTGTTGATTCCACTCTGGCGGTCGGTGTGTTAAAGTAGCTGTCTGTCTGAGCTGTTTCCACCGTGGTCATATTCCCGCATGTATTACCGCTGGCCTGTTGCCGGTATTACCGACACCTTAACTCCAACCACCAGGGGTGTAATGAGGGCCTTTGTGTTGAAAGGCTGAAAGGGAAGGTTTACTGCTGTGTCCCCAAATATGAAACTGGAACAGATGATCCAGAGATCACAGAAAAGCTCCAAGGGAATTGTTGTGTAAAAGTGAATATGTTGGTTAATGGCAGCTAGTTTACCAGGAAGTCCTTTCCATTTGCAATATTTTCAGAGAGATGACAAATTCAAAATGAATGGACCATCATGAAACTGTTCCTTACCACGAACTTATGGGAAAGAAAGGGGAATGTTTTAATAGACACGTTGACAGCCTTCTTCATTTCATGCAGCAGCACGGAAACCCCTTTGAAATGACTTAGCCTGTGTGACTAATCAAATTCATGACCAAACAATGTGTGGATAATGATATAAAGACACATCTTCTAGATGTCCTGCAACATGGATTGAAAATATATGCAGAACTGAAGCAGGAGAGATTTGTATTGAAAGAGAAACAATTGTTTGACATAATCACTAAAGCTAAGCGTCCACGCTTTAATTGCCATAGTAAGAGTTTCGTCCAACCAGCTACTACAAAACAGGTTACAAAAAAACAACTTTTGCAATTATATAGAGACATGGATGTAGCTATATGTATCAAGGACATTCTGTCGCATGATCTTCTTCAAACAAACCCATTCTTTGATGGAGATGGTGCAACCAAACCAGTGAAGCACAAACTTGTACAAGAGCTAAAAAAAAAAAACATTCACCTAAAGAATTTCAATTTGAAAAGGTGTCCTCATTGAAAACTGCTGTTGTTGTGGACTATATGTCACAATTGTGAATGGTTAAGATTTCATCCATTCAAAGCTTCGGAGAGGTCGTTCAAACTGTTCTACAGATATCAAAGTCAGTGTGCACTTTGCAAGAATTGCACACTGTCTTTGACAGTTATCTTGAACTATCTGTCAAAGAATATGAAATAATCAGATGAATGTCTACAAGTGGAACAATTGACCTGTGCAACTTGATAAATTCTGGTCATCAACATCAAACAAGATGAACTTGCTGATGCTTTCGTGAACACTGAATTTCCAATTATTGCAAGTGGAATGATTGTCAGTGAGGAGTTGGTTCCTGTAGATATATATTTGAAAGGTATGGGGCATATTGTTCAAGAACTTAACAGTAAATTGGAGGAAGATGACCTTCGCGTTGTGCCACGTGTTGAGCGGGCTGTTCAAAATGGTTCCAATCGAGTCATTGTACTGTCAAATGACAAAGATGTTATTATTGTGCTACTTACATTTGTTGCAATGTTCATAAGTCAAGGATTGTCAGAGTTGTGGATATGTTATGGAACAGGTGAGAAAATACACTTAATCCCGCTTCATATTCTGTACAAGAGACTTGAGCCACAGATGCCCAGTGTTCTTATTAAAACACATATTCTTATGAGTGATGGCACTATGAGCAAAATTGGAATCCAACTTGGAGATTAAACTGCTGAACCTGTTAAGCTTCTACAAAGATTTGCTAAGACCGAAGAAGAATGTGACTTTAAAGACACAGAAAAATACCTTGTGTGGAAAACAAGTTCTGTCACACATTTGACAATCTTCGGTACAGTGAGTTCAAGGGATCAGAACTGCTAAGTGACCTTCCACCGACATCATATTCTGTGTATGGACACATTAAGAGTGTCCTACTTGATCAGAAGATGTGTAAATGTTTTGGATCATGCATATGTAGAGAAAGATCTTTGTGAATTTGATTGGTAAGATATTGATGGGGGTGCTAAAACCTACAAAATTTCTAAAGCCTCTATCCACAGAACGTACACGTAGATGTACTTGCAAAACCTGTGCTACAAAAAGATGTCCCTGTCGATATGCTCTTCTCAAATGTTCAACATTCTGCAAATGTACCACAAGCGATTGGCAAAACAAAGAAAGTGAACTGTGAAAATGTATTTAAAACTGGAGTGATAAACATTATTTTTTCATATTGAGAACCTAAACATTGTTTGGTATATACATAAAAAGGATTAAAGACTGTCTGTTCACTATACCACAAATTTCTTACAACAACAGGGGTATACCGTGTTGGTGGAGAGACGCCTTGCTGCCAAGATAATATTACAGACTTCGGGCGGAAGGTCAAAAGCTATCAACTACCATCGCTCAATACTATGTAAGAAGGTGGATACTGGACAGGTTCAGGTGGAGAACCCTTCTCTGCTGCTGCAACAGAAGATCTTCCTGAAGGGGCAGTCTGATCGGGGGATCGATGGCCATGCTCAATAGCTCAGGATACTGGACTCTTTGTGCCCAGTCCTGAGCCACAAGGATCACTTGGGCCCGGTTGTTCTTGATCTTCTTGAGAACTCTGGGCAGAGTGGGATGGGCGGAAAGGCATCCAGGAGGCCTGAATTCCACTCAAGATGAAAACCATCACCAAGTAATTACCACTTTGGATACTCTAATGAGCAATACTGCAAACATTGCATGTTCTCTGCAGAGACGGACAGATCTAACCAAGGTTCTCACCAATGCTGAAAGAGACCCTGAGCCATCTCCGGATAGAGATGCCATTCGTGATCGACTAGGCGTTGTCTGCTGAGCTCGTCTGCTCTGACACTCCAAGCGCCCGCCAGAAATTGAACCATCAAGGCACAGAGCCTCTTGACTAAAGGTTCACAACCCCACTCCACCCTGCTGGTTGCAGTACTTCATGGCGGGAGTGTTATCCTTTAACACCTGCACTACCGTCCCTCTGAGAGAGAGAAGAAGTGCTTTTAATACTAGTCCGATTGCCTGGAACTTCAATAGGTTGATGTGGAGTCGGACTCCACCAGACACCTCTGATCTCCGCCTCTCCCATGTGGCCACCCCATCCCAGCAGTGACACATCCGTCACTACAGTCAGATCTGGTTGGGGAAGGGATAGAGATCTGCCTCTGGCCCAATCGCAGTTCATTTGCCACCACTGCAGATCTTGTGCAGTGCCCTCTGAGATCAGCACCATGTTGGAAAGATTCCCCAGATGCTGTGGCCAGTGGAACTTTAGTGGAACTACAGAGCTCGCATATGCCATCTGGCATGTCTCACCAGCAGGATGTAGGAGGTCATGAGGCCCAGCAGCCTCAGAGTCAGGCGTGGCCCGTCTTTTAGGGCGGAGGGGCCACGCCCCCCAACTTTTGCCCCTCATGAAGAGTGTCTGTCAGGCTGAACAAAGGTCAGCCTGACAGACACTCTTCATGTTCAGGTCAGGCAGCCTGAGCTGAACCTTGCTGGGCTGAGGCGGTAACAGTTTCTATGGGCGTGATCTCCTCGGCTCAGCAAAGGTGCCTTGAGGCCCCCCCTGGGTGACCAGGAAAGCATCACCCATTGACTTCGACCTGGGTATTTCAAGTTTAAGCCCTGAAGCACCCAGGGCGAGTGTCAATGAGTGACACTTCATCACAGAGTTGGGTGGGGTCAGCAGTCTCACTGACCCCATCCCACTCTGTGACGAGGCTGGGACTGCTGCCTTTCCTCATTGGCCGACCTAAGGTCAGCCAATGAGGGAAGGCAGTAGTCCCAACCCTCCTGGGACCTCGGAGGCTGAAGGTAAGTGTGTGTGTGATCTTTTAAAATGAATGTTTGGTGCCTGCGTGCATGTTTGAATGTTATGAGTGTTGTTAATGGATGTGCGTGCGTGCGTGTGTGTGAAAGAATGTATGTGTGTGTGATCTTTTAAAATGAATGTTTGGTGCATGCGTGCATGTTTGAATGTTATGAGTGTTGTTAATGGATGTGCGTGCATGCGTGTGTGTGTGTGTGTGTGTGTGTGTGAAAGAATGAGTGTGTGTATGTTTCCCGCCTGGCTCTCTCCCTCCTAAAGCTGCCGGCCGCCACTGCTCAGAGTCATTCTCACCAAAATACAAGATAGATGCTGAAACATCGGTATCATAGCCTGAATATCCTGGACTCGCCACTCGGGAGGATAACCCCAACGGTCCAGGTAGTAGTTGACCACCTGTCTAGCATCTAACCTATGCAACTGCTCCTCCTCCTTAGTGGGACTGGGTGGGAGGAAGTAAAAAGTGGGAAAGGTGATGGACCGACCTAGGTGGAAGGAAGTCACCAGTTTTGGAAGAAAAACGTCCCTGTTTCACAACAGCAACTTGTCAGGGAAAAAGGAAATAAAGGGTGAACAGGAACTACCCGTCTTGCTAAAGTAATAGTGTAGGAAAGTCCCTCTTTTTGGCATGGTTACACCCACTTTTTGCCTGTTTCAGTTTGCTTAGACTGTTTTCATTGGGATCCTACTAACCAGGACCCCAGTGATTGTGCTCTCTCCTCTTAATTTGGTTGCCTTTGTACCCTTTACAAACCACAACTAGCATACTGGTGTACCCCTGTAAGCCCCTAGCATATGGTACTTCGGTACCCAGGGCATTGGTACACCAGGGGTCCCGCATGGGCTGCAGCATGTATTATGCCCCCCATAAGAGCCCATGCAAACTGTGCCTGCAGGCCTGCCATTTGCAGCCTGCATGAAAAGGTGCATGCACCCTTTTACTGTTGGTCACTACACCAGGTCACACTAAGTAACCCCTATGGCAGGCTCTTCCAGCCCTAAGGGCAGAGGGCAGGTCCCTGTGTGTGCTGGACCCCTGCAAGAGCAGAGGTGCCCCCTTCGAACTCCAGTTCCAATTCATTGGACTTCATAAGTGCGAGGAAGCCATTTTAGCTATGTACTGGCTATAGCTCACTACCTATGGTCCAGCTACATAACGGTAACTCTGAACCTGGGCATGTTTGGTATTAAACATGTAGGAATCATACCCCAATACTGATGCCAGTATTGATGGAATGATTCCATGCACTCTGGGGGCTCATTAGAGGACCCCACGGTATTGCTCCTAACAGTCTTCCAGTGTCTGTGAGCAGCTCACGCTGCTGCAGCCCCTCAGACAGGATTCTGCTCTCCTGCTGCTTGACCAGCTCAAGCAGAGGAAAGAAGAACACTGAATTTCCTGGGGAAAAGGGTGCAACCTCCTCTCCCTTGGAAATAGGTGTTACAAGGGTGGGGAGGGGTAGCCTCCCCAAGCCACCGGCTTGCTTTGAAGGGCACATTTTGGTCCCTCCTTGCATAAGCCAGTTTGCACCAGTCCAGGGACCCCTGCTCCCTGCTCTGGTGTGAAACTGCACAAAGGGAAGAGGAGTAACCCACCCCTGACCATCACAACCCCAGGAGTGGTGCCTAGAGCTCCTCCAGGTGGCCACTTGATTCTGCCATCTTGAGACCAAGTTGGGCAGAGGCCACTGGGAGCATCCGAGTGGTCAGGTTAGGCAGGGAAAGTCAGTGACTCCCCTCTGATAGGTAGTTACCTTGCAAAGTGACCAAGCCCCTTTTTGGGCTATTAAGGGACTCCCTTGTGGGTGGGTCCCCAGGTTCAGTGTGCAAGACTCTACCACGACTCCGCTGCAACAACCTTTTCTGCTCCTGGCCACCAGAACCATTGCCGGACTCCAAGGAAACCATACAGGACTGCAACACCAAGACGACCTTTCCTTGCAAACATTGTTTATGTGGCTCCCGTCAGCATTTTGCAACATTTCCATGACAGTGCATCCTCTGGGGCTGGCAAGACTTCAGCTGCACCAAGGAAGCATGAAGGAATACCCCTTGGAGTGAAGGAGTCACTTCCCTGCATCTGCAGGCACCTAAGACAATGATGTCCGGCTGCTGAGATCTGCTGTCCTCTGGATCTGCATAGATTTCTCAAAACAGGTGATGGTTCTGAGAGGTCCTCTTGGTCTTCCGTGGCTTCTGTCCAACTTGGGTGACAGTAAGCCTTTGCCTCTTCCTCCAAGACAGAATCCATGTGCACTGCGACTGTTGCAGCAACCAAGGGTTGCTGACTCCTGCTCCAAGGGATCTTCAGGCTCCAAGTAGCTCCTGCCCCCAGTACTGTACCTCTGCAAGGACAGTCTCCTCTCTGCTGCTCCAGTGACGTGGGGCTCCTCTTCAGATGTGCTTCCTGGGCCTCACTGTGACTTAATGTGTCTGCTACTAGTGGGTTGCTTATGGAGGCTTCAACTACTTCTGCTGGCTCTCCTGTCTCCCTACGGTCAGCCCAGACTCCCCTGCAAGGGTCGAGTCCCCAGGACCTTGCTTGTCTTCTCCAGCCCTGCAAATCGTCTTCAGCTCTAACTTGCATTTGGTTGTGCTTGTTGGTGGTCCTCCTGACAACTGACCCATCTGCAATCCGGCATCTGAAGAGGGACAGCTCCTTGGTGACTTCAAGTACTCCTCTGCAGCTCCTGGACTCCACAGCTGGCCTTCGCCCATCACCGTCGTCCCGGATCTTCACCCACAGAAGGGTGGGCATTGCCTCCTGCCCCGCCTGGACACTACTGCATGGACTAGACTCTGTCCTCTTCTTTTACAGGTCCTCTTCATCCAGAATACCATTGGATTCCACCAGCCAGGTCCTGTTCTTGCATTGTTCCAACTCCAAGTCCCCATGTTAGCCTACGGGGCGACCAGGTAACTTACCTCTGCTCTCCTGGTCACTGGGGGTCTTCTAGATCTCCCAGCCCTCGGCTAACTACTACATATCCTGGTGGGGGACCTATCCTTGCATTCCACTATTTTAGTACATGGTTTGCCCCCCTTTAGGGCCCTTGCTATTTATTGCTGTTTCTAATGTTTTTATGCTAATCCTTAGTACTTAACTGTGTATATTTTGCGTGTACCTAGCCCCAGAAAGGGGAGAGTGCCTATAGTATTCTAGTTCAGTGTTACTATAATAAAGTACCTTTATGTTTGCAACACCCTCTGGTTCCTTTCATATGTGATTAGTTACTGTGTGACCACTGTGGAATTGCAAGCACATGACACTCCTCCTAGATGTCTTGGCTGCTCACCACAGCTACCACTAGAGAGCCCTGGCTTCCTAGACACTGTAACACTCACTAATAAGGGTTGCCTGGCCCTGGTATAAGGTGCCAGCACCAAAGGTTTCCACCACACACCAGGCCAGCCTCCTACAAATAGCAATTAAAAATGCTGTTTTTAGTGTCAACGTACTTATTGGACAACTATGCTGGGGCTCAAACGTCCCCATCACAAATGTCAAAACTAAATTAAGATCACATTGGGTACAACAAAGGAATTTAGGGGAGCCTGAGGGATGTGGAGGTTATAGCCTCTTTCTACTATTTGAGGGAACCACTGTTTTGCTGTAATGGCCTTCCAGGCCGGGGGAAAGGAGGACACTTTTCTCCATCAGGCTCCAAACGGTCTTGAGAAAGCGAACTAAGACTGCTTGCCCAGTGGTGCAGGGGAAGAGGAGGAGGGTTGTTGGGTGGATTCACAACCCCTCCTCTGGTTCTGCCCCTCTACTGTCCGACCAGCGAGTTGTTGCTGGTTTAGAGGCTGATAATATTGCCGCTGCCTAAAGGAGAATCTCCCTGAGAAGTCACGAAAACGCAAAAATTGGTGATAATCTCCTACAGGGGGTGGTAGCTATAGTCCCTAGGAGCGGGCTTTAGCCTTGCTAGCATTGAACTTCTCCAACACGCAGTCAGCCTTGTCTCTGAACAAGTGTGCTTCTTCGAACAGCAGGCCAATTAAATTTGCCTAGCCATCAGGAGAACCTTGCTATGTCCCACCAGGCATGGTAATAGCGGGAGAATATGCAAGAAGCATGACAAACCTTTTAGTCTCCCTATCTATTGACATGAAAAGAAAGGCAATTTCAAGGCTTCCGTGACTTTGCCCAAAACCCCATTAAAGGAACTGTATTCCTCTTACTGAGGCATGTAGCCTTCAAGAAAATCTTGCTCAGCGCACTGACTAATTCCACTGGCATTTTATAGGTCAACAATCTTCTATCAGAGACTGAGGAAGGCAGCAAATGGTCAGGGTTCGGTTCCTTGCAATTGTCATTGGTAAAATACTGTTCACAGAATTAAAACTATTTTGGGAATCAGACCCAAAAAGGGCCTTTAATCTAGCAAAAACTTCAGGTTTTGTGACCTTTCTTGGCCTTCCTTAACAAAATAAATATCCACCACCTTGTTCCTCATAGTGAAGTTGAGGTGCAGCACTGAAGTCTGCTGAAGTCATGGGACCTGGTCAATGAACCGTCCATAGTTGCTCCTGCATACCACTCAGTGCTAGAACTTCAGAACAAGGTCTTGAAGCCAGGAGGCATATGCATAGACCTAGGCTGAAGCTGCCTGCACAGCTGCATTTTAGGGTTGTGCACGGTAAGGAATCTTAACAACATTAGTAAGTCCCGATGGCATGCCCGAAGTCACAAATATCTGTAGCATAGCAGTCTTAAAGGCCGACTTCTGAGTCATGCTCAATACTGTAGAGGGAGAGGTTTGGGGACTGCAATTTCTCCAGCACCAGAAATCGATAGGAGGATGAGTCAGAATTCCACAAGTGTCCTGGTATGATGTTTTGTATTCAGTCTGAGTCAGATAGTTAGTGCAAGCAGAAATTTGATGCTTTTGTGCTTCTAGGAGTGGTGACAGCACTTCCTTTGATGGAAGACCAGCTTAGAGTGGAGGGGCAGGGTCCCCTTGTTCAGTGATAGTATTTGATTTGGAACACTTTCTCTATTAGTGCATAGCCAAGGAAGAAGTACCCTCTATTTCTTTAGGCAGTTTGGGCTGCATTATCACACAGATGACACAGCCCTCAGTGTGATGTTCTATGTCCAGGCACCACACACTTTAGTACCTGGTTTTGACAGGCTTAGGTTTATGGTGAGGTGAAGCCCAAGAGCTTGGGAAGAGACATGTTCAGAAGTGAATGAAAAAGTCTCAATAACAATCACTAGAAAAATGGGAAAGCAGTCAAGCACTAAAAGTACTTATCTTTCATAACGATCTTTCTGGTGGATAATATTGGATTAGCAACCATAGCCGAAAAAATAATGGTTTTCATAATTTTGATACATAGCATACAAATTCATAATGTGTGGAAAAATATATCTAATTCCACCAGATTGGTTAAATTCAAATATTTGAAAAATAATTAGGATTATTAATTATCATATTAATATATTCCTTAAAATAATAACAATAAATCTTCATTGTATTCCCATATATTGATATAGATTATATGCACAATTTCCACTTACAATTTCAAATAATAATAGTCACATCTTTCTTAGGCAATATATGTCATGAGTGAACATAAACACAATTTTATCATTCACATTCGTCACCATCATCATCTTCTTCTAAACTGGTGTCATCATTCTCTGCATCTGCTTGATTTTTACAGGCAGGAAGTCTGCACGTCTGTGCACTTGAGGTCATTTAGACAGCAGACATATGTTGGCAGTTTGCAGTTCCTAATCCAGGTGCAAGCTAGATCTCTCTCAGCCTGAGGCGCTGACTTCCCCTCCATCCAGTCCACTACCAGTTGCTCTGCTCCCTTGTGTTTTTTTCGAACCTCTCCCAAATGGACTAGGTGTCTGTGGATCATTCAAAAGACATCACTTGCTTATGGCGGCTTAATTCTTCACATGTTCTGCATGTTTCTTCAGACAGTCCCTGCAAGGTGGAAGTTGATGACTTTCTATCTCACCCTTTTTTGCGCAGAATAGGTGGTATCTCAAGCTATTCACATGATAAACCGAAGATTTTGATGCATACAGCAAGCACCAGAATTGCTCCAATTTGGCCATTAGTTGTTCAGAAAGATCCCATTCGTCTCTGAGCTGCAAAAATGTTTCCTGTGTATGTCTGTTAGCAGACAGGATTTTGAATGCACTTCCTTTTCCTTTTCCTGCAAATGTGCTTAAGTGTGTCACATCTGGTAAACGTATGGAGACCTATCATAGCTCGAGAAGCAATTTCACCAAGAGTTGAAGCTATTTTCCCAATGTCAGGGACTCGCATACTTACTTTAGTACTACATTTCAGCAATTTAGCCATGATTCTGTCATGGAATCCCAAACACATAATAAACACATCGGTGTCATCTGAGCTTTTCATTACTGCCTCATAACCCTCATTAGCAACGTGTGCAGCATGCAGCAACAAATGACCATCTGATTCTTCTTGTGTACTGTTGAGATCAGGCAGTTTGTGGCTCCATTCAGATGTGATTTTGTAGCATTTATCTTCAAAGTTCACAAACAGTGTTTTATTCTCAATTTTACAAAATACTCTGGTTTCCTCCTTTCGTTAACAAGAAATGCAATGAGAGTTGTTTTATTCCTTACATAGTTTAGGAATTTCCTCCACTCTCTGACAATCTGGGAAAGTGAGATGCTCTGTAACTGGTGCCAGAGTTCTTCCCCTCTGATTGTCCTTTCGCTGTTCTTAATAGGTGACCTATTGCACTTATCAAACACAAAATACAACATTGATTCTGTGACTCTTATTTTCTTCCCACAAAGCCCTGGACAATACATACATAGCCACCTCATCAAAGTTTGATTCCTCTCCTTTTATTCTATGAACAAGAACAATATCATCAATCAGCACGGCTGAATTTCCAGGTATTTCCTCAGCAGGGGTAAAGTCTGTCTACAAGTATGTTGCTAAAACAGCTTTGTTTGTCTTCCACAACAGATCTTCAGGAGTTGCTAAAGCCCATGGTAAAGGTCCTACGAGATGAGAGAATACATTCACCATTTGAAGGTTCCGATTTTGTGCTGACACAATGACTGGACCAAATAGTGCTTTGTGATGATTGTCCTGCTATTGCTGTTCACTGCCTTCTTCTTGGCATGTTAGTGAAGGTTTTCAGTTTGTTCATTTTCATTGGGTCATGAAACTTCTTAATAGGTGGATTATTCTCAAGTTTGAAGTCTATATTGCACTGTTCACGTATTTCATATGCCTTCATTAATTCGGATACTATGACTTGAGATGACTTTTTTGCCGTGGGGAGACTAATGGGTTTACCCAGCTTTGAATCAGACTAACAGCTCTTGTGACAGTATCTTTATCTTTTTCAATTTGTGACTTAATTAGGTCTGCGTGAGTAAGATCTGATCTGTTGTTATGAACCATTTCCTTTATCTGACCCAAAAAGGAGCTATGGTGTTCAGTCATCATATGATATATTTTCACAGCACCCACCTTGAGGTTAAACCTTGTCATACCGCCCAGAGTCTGTGGGTCCTTGTTGACTGTTACCTCTACCACTTGGTCATCTAGAATTCATCCAAATGGATCAACATCTCACAGTTGAACTGAAAAGCATCCTTTGATGAAGTTGTGGGGTATCTCCTGATGTTTCACTGCAAGAATGTCATTTTGGCATAATATACAGGAAGATATCTAGTCCAGTTCATCCTGTCATATGCAAAACACCATGGGATCATAGAGTGTATGGCGGTAAGATGTAAATGCCAATTTCCTTCTCGAGAAGCACACAGCAGAGCCAGCAAGACATTTTCAACAATATCCACATACGATATCCAAAGTGCACAGGGATCTCCATTGTCATGACGAAGATGTTCCAGGAATACATCCCAAAGCTGTTTTGCTTCAGCAAAGGCAGCATTCTGCAAGAGGTCGTCTAATCTCTGTTAGCATAGGTCTTGCAAAGTCATTAACATCCTCAAAGAAGGAGTAGACTACCTGAATGTTCTCTTCTTAATTCTTCTCCACCCAGGGGATCAATTCCAACAACGCCAGTCTCAACATAGCTTCATACATGCACTTGTGTACTTGAACTACACATATAATCTTCTAGTACTGATGATATTGATCCTTCTACTATCATGTCTGCTTCAATGCAAAGGTCATGAAGGCCAATGTCATGAAAGCGTTTTCCAAGAATGGACATGAAATTGCAAATGGTGTGAAAGGTGCCCATTCAAAGACTGATTCTGTTGTATGTTTTTTTATGCTATCACACGATCTCAGTTGCTTTTGCATAGAGTGCTTGATCCATGACCACTACAATTTTCACCAAATGTGGTGATTCTCTTATCAGCTCTGACTGTTTCAAAATTTCAGAAACAGTTGTCAACTCAGTTACAGGGGCATTAAAGGTGGGAAAGTAGCCAATGGAATCCTGTGATACACTAACTAGGACGCTAGTACTGATGTTAAATCCTGTCCAACTTGGTGTTCTCTGTGCAAGGCTCACTTCTTGTCTTGTCACAACCCAGATTATGTTATTTTATGCAAGCTTCAACTGGGCAACACACTTCGGCATGACTTCGGTACTTGTCATCAATGGCTGATGCCCAACTTGTTCATCAGAAACATACATGAACAATTCTTCAGAACTTGTGGTGGTCAATATTCTTTTTTTTTGTTTCTCAATGCTTGGAGAGTAGCTTTACAATGTTGTGGTCGAAACAACATGGGCTGCACAGCTATACCGTTGACTTGACGAGTTGTCCCCTTACCACTAATAGTCTCTTCCAGCCTATCAGTGTTATCCCATGCTAAGTTAGTAAAGACATGAGGCTGAATGTTGGTTGGAAGAACAATTTGCTCATTTAAGTTCACAGCAAGTTTCTGAAGACACAAGGCAGTATAATTTTCTTCCAGTTGTGAGTATGAAATCCCATGACCAAGTCTGTTTAGAGTGCGAATTATTTCAACATTGACTGTCAGCGTTTCTACTGCTTATGTCAGCAACAATTGCTTTGGGGGGGTTTCTGCTGGCCATTTGTGACTGCATATAAAATGTGCTGACTGAATGATTGCATAAAGCAACCCTTTTGGACGGCTTTGTGTTTTCTGGATCTACAATCAGAAGTCCTAATAGGAACCGTTTAAGGTACTCAGGCACTGTAAATGAATCGTTATCAACGTCTGATGGATGATATGGTCATGGTGTTGATATCAAGTTTGTTACTAATCATTGTTCTTATGTGCGATGATATTTGATCAATGATCTTGTTCATGTCTGCTGCCTTAACCATTAAAAACTGATAATTCTCTTTTCAAATTCTGGTTTTCTCTTACAACATCCTGCAGCATGACACTATCAGGTTGGGCCAACAATTCTCCTTGGTTGATAGGGAATATGTGGAGGCTGTCACGGAAACCAGAGTCCAATTTTATTATAATATGCTTCTTGGTTGAGTCATCTATTTCCTGTATTCCTTTGCATGTCATGAGGGGTTCAAGCCTTTCCGTGAGAGTTATCACATGTATTACCTCTTTGTTAGGAATAACCACAGTTCTAATGTAATGACATAGTTTATCATATGCTTAGGGCCCTATTTATACTTTTTGGCGCACAACTGCGCCAACGCAGTTGTGCGTCAAAAAATCTAACGCCGGCTAATGCCATTCTGAAGCGCCATGCGGGCGCCGTATTTATTCAATGACGTTAGCCGGCGTTAGCCGGCGGCGCTGCCTGGTGTGCGTAAAAAAAAATGACTTACACCAAGCAGCGCCGGCGTAGGGGAATATGGAGCTTGGCCGTCAAAAACTGGGGTAAGTCAGGCTGAGGCAAAATTTTCGCCTCAACCCGATTTGCGCCATTTTTTTTTACTCCCAACCCCCATTGAAATGACTCCTGTCTTAGCAAAGACAGGAGTCATGCCCCCTTGCCCAATGGCCATGCCCAGGGGACTTATGTCCCCTGGGCATGGTCATTGGGCATAGTGGCATGTAGGGGGGCACAAATCAGGCCCCCCTATGCCACAAAAAAAAAAAAATACTTACCTGAACTTATCTTAAGTTCCCTGTGATGGGTCCCTCCATCCTTGGGCGGCCTCCTGGCAAGGGTGGCAGGGGGTGTCCCTGGGGGCATGGGAGGGCACCTCTGGGCTCCTTCTGAGCCCACAGGTCCCTTAACGCCTGCCCTGACCAGGCGCTAAAAAACGACGCAAAAGCGGCTGGACGTCATTTTTTTGGACCTGCCCACTCCCGGGTGTCATTTTTGCCCGGGAGTATAAATACGGCGCACATGCCTCGGAGTCATTTTTTAGACGGGAACACCTACCTTGCATATCATTAACGCAAGGAAGGTGTCCACGCTAAAAAATGACGCAAACTCCATGAACTTTGGCGCTAGATGCGTCTAACGCCAAAGTATAAATATGGAGTTCGTTTTGCGTCGAATTTGCGTTAAAAAAAACAACGCAAATCCGGCGCAAACAGAGTATAAATATGCCCCTTAATTTCTCAGATTTTTGTAGTGCTAGATGCATTATCTTCCTCCTTTGCTTTAACCGTTGTATAGATCCTATAACAAGATGCATGATAATGGGCTTCTGCAGCCACTATGTTCCTACTACAAACTGCTAAGATATTTAAAGCAAAATTAAAGGATGCACACTCTTTAAGCCATTTATCAACTCTAAGCTCCATGGCCTTGATTAATTTCTCACACGTTGATGTTCCTTTATAGCATTTTATCTTTCCACAAAATACACATTCTTCAGCAGACATGTTTGACTTTAATGATGTTCTTCTGTTAAAGCATTTACTGGTGCACTCACTCTTTCCAGCATCATCACTGACACTTGCTTCAGCTTTTCGTTTAATAATCTGTAAATCTCTCTTCATAGTAAACAGGCTGCTGTACTTCTTGTGGTAAAATATTTGGGGAACCCTGTTGCTTTTCACATTTCTCGCAATGTCTAACAGTGGAATGTGATTCCTTACTAGAGCTGCCTCCAACAAAGTTTTCCATGATGAGTAGTCCTGCTGGCTTGTCAGTGTAACTCCATGTTGGACATTTGACCATAAATGAATTATACACTGGGGATCAGAGGGACAGGGTATGCTTGTTTCAGCTTTCAGTCTTCTTCATGATGCTGCATGGTCATTCATCACTAGCACTGGAAAAAGAAAATAATTAAAAAATGTATACATTTTTCTTGGTGTATTTAATATAACCATAATTACTATTATATTTATCAATTTACATAACCACATTTACTATAATTATAGTTTTGTAATTTTTTATAATAAAATTCAAAATAATACAATTATGAAAAAATTCCATTTACATCAAGGTATTTTGGTAGTGGAGTGGTAACCCATAAAAGGCAAAGAGTTAGGACTTGCTATCACATATTTTCATTTTCCATCACTGGTTCCATACTTTGCCAATAAATCATATTAGAGCCCACACCCTCCAAGTGGTACCAATAAAATGGTTGGCTCAAGGCCAAATAGCTCTCCAGCACTGATGTTAAGTTACTTAACTTCAGTAGTGCCTTTTCTGGTTGAGACTGTCTAGCCGTAGATTCCTCACCTATTGAATATTCCTCAGGTGTCAGAACTGATCTGGAAATTTTTCAGCAGTTCTTCAGTGCGCCTTCAGGTGGT
This sequence comes from Pleurodeles waltl, assembly GCF_031143425.1. Taxonomy (NCBI): domain Eukaryota; kingdom Metazoa; phylum Chordata; class Amphibia; order Caudata; family Salamandridae; genus Pleurodeles; species Pleurodeles waltl. The sequence continues at coordinate 530,015,493 of NC_090450.1, read as the reverse complement.
GCCATTCTCCAATTCTAACCAGAGAGGAGCCGTCCAAACCCCTTTCTAAGATGGCCGACATACTGGCAGTGAACTATTTGATGTTTTGCTAATCATTCGGACTTCATCAAGTCCGTTTTTCATTTTTATGAAGCCACGCCGTCGAAACGCGGAAGCAATTAGCTTCCATACCGCGTTTAAAATGTGTCGATCGAGCACCGGCTCTCTGTCTTCAGGGCGAGCACGACTGTGGGTAGGTGTCTCGAATTGAGGACGCCTATATAAAAGTAAGTGTGGGGAATCGTACTTCAAGGAGAGCGTTCGACAGAGACTAGCTCTGCAATTTTTCACTATGCTGAATATACCTCCATTGAATGGGACTGCTTTATCTTTAATGATGGTTGGTTGGAAATATGCTTTGATTTAAGATCTATCAGTATTATTAACTTGGTGATACAGTTACTCTACCAGACATTTGTTAAAGATAAGGAGGAATTTTTACATACGGCTATTTCTACAGATATTAGATTGATTACAAATGATGATGTCAGGATCATGTTATTTAATGGTGCTTAGCATGTTGACTTATTCCGGCATCAATACCTTTTGTTATAGGGGTTACTCTACTGCATATTTTGTCCCCTATTCAAGTTTTAAATGTTTCTCAATGTGCTAACAACATTTCACCCCTGCCAGAAGCTATAGGCTGGATCGTGCTACTCCCTAAGGGGCCCCCCAAAAGCAGAGGGCGGGTAAGCAAATGTTCTTTTATGTGTGTGACACCACTTGATGCACAGATTCACATTGGGGGTGAAGGTCATACAACCGTGCTCTCAGAATTGTTTGCATTATATCCTTTGTTTTCTAGGGCGACCTTTTTGTTTACGAGACAGTTCACAGAAATGCTGTAAGTGACTGCTATTTATCTCTCATACACGTAATTAGATAGTGTTTTCTTTTGTACACAGCCAGGAGAAGTCTAGTTTGCTGTAGGTCCTGATGAAGCGTTAGAGGATCTTTCACGACCAATATTACGCAAAACATGTTGACCATACCCTAGGGGACCGGTGACAATTTCCCAGTACTCCAGGCTTTCTAAAGTGGTTGAGCATCATTCTCATTCCCCAATTTATTATGTTTTTAATCTTGATCGTAACCCCTCTGGATAGATATTAAAACAGAACAAGTTCAGGGGTTTCTAATCAATCTTAATTTTATCACTCTCCTGCCATTCAGAGTGTCTGACCTTCATAAATCAACGGCAGCCACCACATATCAAAAAGATCTCCGGCAAAGAGCCCCCGAAAGGGGAGCCCGTCAGACATTGCACCAGCCGGTCTGACGAGGAGCTTCCCGATGATGAAGCATGACACCCTTTCGGGTGTGTGAGGGTTTTTAGCTCCTAAACTTTAACTGTTCACCCTAGAGTTAGGAACAGTGTACTTTTGTTATTGATTGCACGTATTGGGAGTATGTACACTGGACCTTTAATCCTCCCGATCCCTCTTTTTGTTGATATTTCTGCACAGTTTCTACTGTGGGATTAGCTATTAATACTCACCCAGTGTCTTCGACACTATGGATACTTTCCAGGGTTTGAGTTTTGACGATGAAATGGTTGCAGCAATCCTGCAAACGCCGTCAATTCTAACTAATGACGGGTCAGCTCCAACGGGTAGTCTAAAAGAAGACTGGGACAAATTGTCCACCTTGAAGCGTGATCTTATAAAAACTGTTATGCACGGGACTATAATGACCGAATATCTAAGAGCTAACATCGCTCCCAATGGCCTTTTAGTGTCTAACATACCCAGGATTTTCCTGCAAGATCTTGCATTTAGGAAAGACTGGGCACAGATAGCGTGGAAATGCACCAGAGACTGGTTAGTACTTATCATCAATACTTCCAGACGGTTGGCAGACTCTATTACCATCCAGATCAACTCCTTAGAAGGTACATTAAGAACCACCGTCACTCTGGCAGCATTTAAGACCCGGCTAGCCGAGATTAACACTGAACTAAACGAAACAAAAATTTTCCTAACAAATCAAAAGATTACCAAACTCCAAAAAGATATCTCCAGATTTAGTCGGGATAAAATCTATCCCTATACCCTTGAGGATTTTGAGACAGATGGCCAGTCACGTTCATCAGACGATTCCCAATCCTCTTACAAAAAACCACGCAAAACCAGCAACAGTTCTTCTTCTGATGGATGGAGTACGGATGATAACTCACCCACTCCACCATTCTACAATTATTCTCCTTACCCTGTCAACCATCATGTACCCTGGCAACCTCCCTACCCCTTCTACCAACCCCGCCCCTTTATGCCATTCAATCCTTTTTTAGGCAGAGGCCGGGGCAGAGGGAGAGGCAGGAGAAGAGGCAGAGGCAGGCGTGTTCAATGGGCCACAGAAGAACCCCAGATGATCACCAGAAGCCAGGGGAAAAATCAACCGGCGAGAACCTAGTAGTAAATCTTTCTACTAAACAACTCTCTGCGACAGAAACCAGGGTGCTCAATCGAGGTCTTGGCTTTGTCCCCACACCGACTGAAGACCTTTTTAGGTTGAACTGTGAACTATCACAATTGTTCCGTAAAATTAGATTACACTTTTACTTTTCAGATACACCATCTGACAATATTCAGACTGATTCGGGACTTAGGCCAAAATCCACATTCACCCCACCATCTACTACTATTCCTTGTGAGGTGTTAGCCTTTGAGAAAGCGGTCCTAGCAGACATAGCCACAATACACCCCAAGTGCCCTTTTATTAATATCCCTACAATTGAACGACAAGCCTTAAAGACATTGAGTGAAGATACAACCATCGTCATCAAACAGGCTGATAAGGGAGGGGCAATAGTGATTATGAACTCTGGAGACTATCGACATGAGTGCTTACGACTACTAAGTGATGATACTTACTATGCCAAGATCTCTAGGGACCCTACCCCTAGATTACAATCACAGATCAAGTCTATGATTCTTGAAGCAACCAATAATACATGGATTTCTCCCAAAGAAGCAGCCTTTCTGGATACTCTTCACCCTAAGGTCCCATACTTGTATTGCCTTCCTAAGATTCATAAAGGCACTTCACCACCACCGGGACGACCAATAGTGTCAGGCATTGGGTCTCTATTAGAACCACTGTCTATATTTTGCGATCATTTCCTACAGCCTTTGGTTAAAAAATCGTCAACTTATATACAGGATACCAAGGATGTATTAAATTTGATCGACTTGATTAATGACACGGTCTATGTCCACGGTTTGATTACCTTGGATGTGGAAGCACTGTATACAAACATCCCACAGGATGCGACCTTACGGGTAGTTGAAACTACACTTCTAGCAAATAGTGAAAATCTTACATCACCAGTCTCTTTTATCATGCAATGTGCTAATCTAGCAATGACTGAGAATTTTTTCCAGTTTGAAGACGATTTTTACCATCAGATAAGAGGTACATGCATGGGTAGCACCTTTGCTCCCAGCTTGGCATGTTTATACATGTACAACTTTGAGAAACAATTTATTTTGCCACCTACAAACCCGTTTTTTGCCAACATCAAACTATGGCGACGCTACATCGACGACATTTTTATTGTATGGCATGGTCCCCTAGAGACTGTTTCAACTTTTACAGAATGGGTTAATACACTCAACCCTTTCTTGAGATTTACATCGACAATGTCAACCACTGAGATTAGCTTTTTGGATTTACTAATCACTATCCAGAATGGCAAACTAACTACGAGTACATACCAAAAACCAACGGACCGTAACAGCCTCCTGACATACGACAGCCATCATCCAAATTCATTACGTGATAACTTACCATTTGGCCAATTCTTGCGACTAAGACGTAATTGTAGTTCAACACACACCTACAATACACAGGCTAATGACCTTCAAACCAAATTATTGGCACGTAATTACCCCCGGGAAATCATCAATCGAGCCCGGAAAAGAGCAAGGAATAATAATCGTGAGGCTTTACTCGAACCTAACACCAGGGATACCAACAAATCAATGACATGTGTGACTACTTTCACCCCTCTGTCCAATAAAATCAAGAGATTTATTTTGAAAAGATGGTCAATACTTGGCAGTAGTGGCTGTAATATTCCTAGAACACTCTTTGCCTTTAAACGATCACAGAATATCAAGGACTTGATAATTCATACTCGCCCTAGGAATACCACCCAGACCCAGACAACACTCTGGAATCTTCCTCCAGTATCAGGACATTATCCATGTGGACAATGCAACGTCTGTCCTTTGACACACCACACTAAGACACTTGATCTGGTACCCATCGGCCGATGGAACCTGACAAAACATACTAATTGCAATACAAAAAATTGTGTGTACATGATAACATGTCCATGCGGCCTACGATATATAGGAATGACCACCAGACCTGTCAAGATAAGGATCAATGAACATAGAAGTAACATCAGATGTGGCCGAATAACTACTAAATTATGTGCCCACTTTCTTGAGAAACCCCACCATCCAGACGATTTGCGCTGGGTAGTGTTGGAATCCCCCAAGTTTATCAACGACTCCTCCCAATCATTGTTCAGACTTGAACAACGCTGGGTGTTTAAATTACATACTAACATCATTGGGTTGAATGATGACATCCCCTGGGTATCTTTGTCTCGTTAAGAGCATGGATCACTGATTCGTTTGTACTAAATTAGGCGAATCCACCTATAACCATTTTTATGACCCCCAACGATGGGTATTTTTACGAACTTCCTGGTTTTTTGAACTAAAATAGCAATGAATCTCCTTCCTTTATCGCTAGTCTATAACTTGCCTGATACACCACTTTTTATCTGGTGCCATTATCTCATATGCTGGCAATGTATCATTTTTAAATTAACTCATTTTTGACGTTTGACACAATAAATATTTTACCAAGCGTTCTTCGTTTGTACTCTCCAATTCTAACCAGAGAGGAGCCGTCCAAACCCCTTTCTAAGATGGCCGACATACTGGCAGTGAACTATTTGATGTTTTGCTAATCATTCGGACTTCATCAAGTCCGTTTTTCATTTTTATGAAGCCACGCCGTCGAAACGCAGAAGCAATTAGCTTCCATACCGCGTTTAAAATGTGCCGATCGAGCACCGGCGCTCTGTCTTCAGGGTGAGCACGACTGTGGGTAGGTGTCTCGAATTGAGGACGCCTATATAAAAGTAAGTGTGGGGAATCGTACTTCAAGGAGAGCGTTCGACAGAGACTAGCTCTGCAATTTTTCACTATGCTGAATATACCTCCATTGAATGGGACTGCTTTATCTTTAATGATGGTTGGTTGGAAATATGCTTTGATTTAAGATCTATCAGTATTATTAACTTGGTGATACAGTTACTCTACCAGACATTTGTTAAAGATAAGGAGGAATTTTTACATACGGCTATTTCTACAGATATTAGATTGATTACAAATGATGATGTCAGGATCATGTTATTTAATGGTGCTTAGCATGTTGACTTATTCCGGCATCAATACCTTTTGTTATAGGGGTTACTCTACTGCATATTTTGTCCCCTATTCAAGTTTTAAATGTTTCTCAATGTGCTAACAACATTTCACCCCTGCCAGAAGCTATAGGCTGGATCGTGCTACTCCCTAAGGGGCCCCCCAAAAGCAGAGGGCGGGTAAGCAAATGTTCTTTTATGTGTTTGACACCACTTGATGCACAGATTTACATTGGGGGTGAAGGTCATACAACCGTGCTCTCAGAATTGTTTGCATTATATCCTTTGTTTTCTAGGGCGACCTTTTTGTTTACGAGACAGTTCACAGAAATGCTGTAAGTGACTGCTATTTATCTCTCATACACGTAATTAGATAGTGTTTTCTTTTGTACACAGCCAGGAGAAGTCTAGTTTGCTGTAGGTCCTGATGAAGCGTTAGAGGATCTTTCACGACCAATATTACGCAAAACATGTTGACCATACCCTAGGGGACAGGTGACAATTTCCCAGTACTCCAGGCTTTCTAAAGTGGTTGAGCATCATTCTCATTCCCCACTTTATTATGTTTTTAATCTTGATCGTAACCCCTCTGGATAGATATTAAAACAGAACAAGTTCAGGGGTTTCTAATCAATCTTAATTTTATCACTCTCCTGCCATTCAGAGTGTCTGACCTTCATAAATCAACGGCAGCCACCACATATCAAAAAGATCTCCGGCAAAGAGCCCCCGAAAGGGGAGCCCGTCAGACATTGCACCAGCCGGTCTGACGAGGAGCTTCCCGATGATGAAGCATGACACCCTTTCGGGTGTGTGAGGGTTTTTAGCTCCTAAACTTTAACTGTTCACCCTAGAGTTAGGAACAGTGTACTTTTGTTATTGATGGCCATTCGGCTCTGCGCAGACGCTGTTCTCTCCAGAAATGATGTGCAGAGCCTGTACAGGCGCCATCACTACGCGCTGACTACAGTTAATTTCTATGCTGTCCTTGCCCCCAGGTCAAATTGTTGTGACCAGTGTGCAGGTTCTTAGACTTGGGATCTTATTAATGGCTAGAGTATAATCACAGAATGGGGAGGATTGGTGAGGAATCTGCAGCTAGATAGAATCTGTACTAGAAAGAGCTTTATCGATTGTAAGTAACTTGTTCTTCTGATACAGACTTCTAGCCACAGATTCCTCACCTTTGGAATAGATACCAAAGCAGTACCTATTTGTAGACAGGTCTGTGAATGGACTCAAACAAGAAAATCCTACAGACCTGAGCAGGCCAAACGCCCCTTTTGTTGAACCTGAATGTCCAGACAATATTGCTTCATAAACATATGGAGGAAAGCCCAAGTAGCTGCCTAGCATATGTCTAAGCCAGGGACTGCGCATGCTAAGGCAATGGTAGCAGCTTTGGCCCTAGTAGAAAGAGCATGCAGTCCTTCCAGAGACTGCTTTTATGACAAATGCATAGACAATCTTTGTAGGAAGCTGGTTCTGTAAATACTATACCAAAGTAAGGTACAGTGTGCACAGAGTCCAGTGGATCCCCAGAGGCATTACAGAGCTAAAGTAGATGATACTAATGCTTTCTTTTGTGGTAGTGTGGTCGAGAGATTAGGCTTAACAAAGGGTAGTGCTAAGCATTTTTTTGTACACTGTAAGGAAATGGCTCCCTGTTGCAGTTACCCCCCACTTTTTGCCTGATACTGATGCTGACTTGACTGAGAAGTGTGCTGGGACCCTGCTAACCAGGCCCCAGCACCAGTGTTCTTTCACCTAAAATGTACCATTGTTTCCACAATTGGCACACCCCTGGCACACAGATAGGTCCCTTGAAAAAGGTACCAGTGGTACCAAGTGCCCTGTGACCAGGGAAGGTCCCTAAGGGCTGCAGCATATGTTGTGCCACCCTAAGGGACCCCTCACCTAACACATGCAAACTGCCATTTCAGATTGTGTGTGTTGGTGGGGAGAAAAAGGCAAAGTCGACATGGCATCCCCCTCAGGATGCCATGCACACAAAATACTGCCTGTGGCATAGGTAAGTCACCCCTCTAGCAGGCCTTACATCCCCAGGGTGCACTATACCACAGGTGAGGGCAAAGCTGCATGAGCAATATGCCCCTACAGTGTCTAAGTCTATTCTTAGACATTGTACGTACAGTTGTGGCCATATTAAGTATATGTTCTGGGAGTTTGTCAAAAACGAACTCCACAGCTCCCTAATGGCTACACTGAATACTGGGAAGTTTGATATCAAACTTCTCAGAATAATAAACCCACACTGATGCCAGTGTTGGATTTATCAAAAAATGCACACAGAGGGCATCTTAGAGATGCCCCCTGTATTTTACCCAATTGTTCAGTGCAGTACTGACTGGTCTGTGCCAGCCTGCTTCTGAGAGAAGAGTTTCTGACCCCATGTGGTGAGGGCCTTTGTGCTCTCTGAGGACAGAAACAAAAGCCTGCTCTGGGTGGAGGTGCTTCACACCTCCCCCTTGCAGGAACTGTAACACCTAGCAGTGAGCCTAAAAAAGGCTCAGGCTTTGTGTTACAATGCCCCAGGGCACTCCAGCTAGTGGAGTTGCCCGCCCCCTGGACACAGCCCCCACTTTTGGCGGCAAGTCCAGGGGAGATAATTAGAAAAACAAGGAGGAGTCACCCACCAGTCAGGACAGCCCCTAAGGTGTCCTGAGCTGAGGTGAGCCCTGCCTTTAGAAATCCTCCATCTTGATTTTGGAGGATTCACCCAATAGGAATAGGGATGTGCCCCCCTCCCCTCAGGGAGGAGGAACAAAGAGGGTGTAGCCACCCTCAAGGACAGTAGCCAGAGACTTTCCACTCTGCACCCGATGCCCCCGGCTCGACCTGTGTAAAACTAACACTACAGGGAGGACTCCCCGGGGACTGCAAGCCTGTGAGTAGCCAGAGTTAACCCCCCTGGCCCCCCACAGCGACGCCTGCAGAGGGAATCCAGAGGCTCCCCCTGACCGCGACTGCCTGCTTCAAGGAACCCGACGCCTGGTAAAGACACTGCACCGCAGTCCCCAGGACCTGAAGGAACCGAACTCCAGTGCAGAAGCGACCCCCAGGTGGCCCTTTTCCTAGCCCAGGTGGTGGCTACCCCGAGGAGCCCCTCCCCCGCCTGCATCGCTGAAGAGACCCCTGGGTCTCCCATTGAAACCTATTGCAAACCTGACGCCTGTTTGCACACTGCACCCGGCTGCCCCTGTGCCGCTGAGGGTGTACTTTTTATGCCTGCTTGTGTCCCCCCCGGTGCCCTACAAAACCCCCCCTGGTCTGCCCTCCGAAGTCGCGGGTACTTACCTGCTGGCAGACTGGAACTGGGGCACCCCTATTTCCACTGAAGCCTATGTTTTGGGCACCACTTTGACCTCTGCACCTGACCGGCCCTGAGCTGCTGCTATGGTAATTTTGGGGTTGCCTTGAACCCCCAACAGTGGGCTACCTTGGACCCAACTTTGAACCCTGTAAGTGCTTTACTTACCTGTGAACCTAGCAAATACTTACCTCCCCTAGGAACTGTTGATTTTTGCAGTGTCCAATTTTAAAATAGCTTATTGCCATTTTTGCCAAGACTGTACATGCTATTGTGATGATTCAAAGCTACTGAGATACCTGAGTGAAATACCTTTCATTTAAAGTGTTGTTTGTAAATCTTGAACCTGTGGTTCTTAAAATAAACTAAGAAAATATATTTTTCTATATAAAAACCTATTGGCCTGGAATTGTCTTTGAGTGTGTGTTCCTCATTTATTGCCTGTGGGTGTACAACAAATGCTTAACACTACCCTCTGATAAGCCTACTGCTCGACCACACTACCACAAAATAGAGCATTAGAATTATCTCTTTTTGTCACTTTCTTACCTCTAAGGGGAACCCTTGGACTCTGTGCACACTATTTCTTACTTTGAAATAGTATATACAGAGCCAACTTCCTACATACACACAGTCAAAAAATGAGGCATACACTCAATTACTAACTCCAGGTCAATGTTTTTATGTATCAAAAATAAACTTTGTTACTTTATTTCTAAAACCAAAAGGATCTTTGTTGCAGGTAAGTACAGTTTCAAGAATGTATCACTTTCAATATCAAATTCACTTTGTTTTGAATTCACATATGAAACAGTTTACAGGTAACACTTTTCAGTTTCAAAAATGGACACAGTGCAATTTCTCATAGAAAGCAATACAATCCTAGGGGAGGAAAAGTAACCTTACAATTCACAGGTAAGTACTTGACTTATGATCCCAGTTTTGGGGGGTTAAGGTGTCCACAGGGCAAAGTCTAGATAGACTGCAATAGTGCACCGCCAGCAACACAGGCCGGCCAGGTGCAGAGGTCAAACTTGGTGTCAGGCACCCAATCGAATGCTATGGAGACAGCGGACACTAAAAAAGATAGTGCTTCCAAGTAAGAACCCGTCACTTCAGGGCACAGACCTGGGGGGTTTAGATCAGCACCGAGGAGGCCACAAGTCAGCACCAAACACATATCCTCAGCGGCACAGGGGTGGCCGGGTGCAGGGTGCAAACACAGCTATGTTTTTCAATGAGGAAACCCCTGAGGTCAAAAAGATGCTGCAGGCATCATCCGGGGAGTCGACTGAAGAAAACCAACAGCTAGACAGGTATGTAGAGAGCCTACTGAACGTTGCTTGACCATCGGTTTGGGTTCCCCAAGGCCAGGAGGCTGCGGGTGCAGGGGTACCTTTAGGCGTCAGAAAATCTTTGCCGGTCAGGGAGGTCCTCTGGATTTAGCCTGCAGACGTCGTCGTGTTGATCAGGAGGGGTTAACCCAGGGTTGACTCAAGGTTGGAATCACCTGAGGACCTTCTCTGGGCCGGTGGGCAACCTGGACATGGGCTGTGGGCATTGGGTGCAGAGTGGGCAGGTCTTGAGGATCCAGGAAGGTTCTGGAGTCCTTTTGGAGGTTTCTTTGTGGACAGGGCCGCTATCCTCTGGAGATCTTGGTCCTTGGGCAGGCAGGCAGGCAGGCAGTCCTCTGGGAGTTTGTAGAGGTCGCTGGTCCTGCAGGATGAGTCGTCTTCTTGTAGCAGGTTTCTTGAAGCTGCAGACAGGCCAGTAGGGCTGGGACCAAGTAAATTGTCTGACATCTTCTCTGCTGGTGTGGTTTTTCAGTCCTTCTTCTTCTTCTTTGGTTGCCAGGCATCTGTAAAACAAGGTTCAAGGGTGCCCCTACATACTAGATTTAGGGGTATTACAGGGGTCAGAGGACAGTAGCCAATGGCCAGTGTTCCAGAGTCTGGCTACACCCCTCCTGTACCTACTCCCTTTGGGGAGGGCACATTCCTAGCCTTATTGGCTAACAACCTTGAAAGCAAGATGGAGGGTTCTGCTAGGAGGGGTTTACCTCAGCTCTGGGAACCCCAGGGGTGGTCTTAGCTAGGATGGACACTCCTCCTTGTGTTTATTAATTTTCCCCACAGGACCTGCTGCCAACAGTAGGGCTTGGTCCGGGGGGTGGGCATCTTCCACTAGCTGGAGTGCCCTGGGGCAATGTAACATGGGGCAGTGTAACATGAGGCAGGAGCCTTTGAGGCTCACAGCCAAGTTTTGCAGTTTCTGCAGGGTGGAGGTATGAGGCACCTCCACCCAGAGCAGGCTTTGTTCCTGGCCCTGGAGAGTACAAAGGCTCTCACCTAATGGGGTCAGAAACTTGTCTGTTAGAGGCAGGCTGGCACAGACTGGCCAGCCTTACACCAAGAGTTTGGGTAAAATGCAGGGGGCATCTCTAAGATGCCCTCTGTGTGCATTTTTCAATAAACCCAGCACTGGCATCAGTGTGAGTTTATTGAGCTGATAATGTTGATACCAAACTTTCCAATCTTCAGTGAAGCCATCATGGAGCTGTGGAGTTTATAAAGACAAACTCCCAGCCCATATACTCAATATGGCCACACTGCACTTACAATGTCCAAGAATGGATTTAGACACTGTAGGTGCATTTTGCTCATGCAGCTATGCCTTCGTCTGTGGTATAGCACACCGTGCCTTAGGGCTGTAAGGCCTAATAGAGGGGTGACTTACCTATGCTCCAGGCAGTGGTTTGTGGTCATGACACCCAAAAGATGGAAGCCATGTCAACTTTACCATTTTCTCCGCACCAACACACACAATCTGCAGTGGAGGTGTACATATGTTTGGTGAGTGGTCCCTTCGGGTGGGACAATACATGCTGCAGCCCTTAGAGACCCTCCCTGGGCATAAGGACCTTGGTACCACTGGCACCTTTTACAAGCGACTTAGCTGTGGCAGGGGTGTGCCAATTGTGGAAGCAATGGTACAAGTTTAGGGAAAGGACAGAGGTGCTGGGGCCTGGTTAGCAGGATCCCAGCACATACACAGTCAAGTTAGCATCAGATATCAGGCAAAAAGCATGTGTGTGGGGGGGGGGGGGAGAGGGGCACTGGGAGTACTGCAACTAGAGACCAGTTTCCTACAATTTTAATCCAGAGCATGATGCAGTGGGAGATGGTTCTCTGCTCTGCATTGCCTTTTATCTCTCGAGAGACCTCACAAAGAGCAGACTGTCCACCCGGTGTTCTTTTGTATGATCAGTGTAAAAGCAGAGCAGTCTTTTGGAATCAAAGCATTCGAGCTCCTCCTCCTCCTCCTCCTTAGAGGGGTGAAGTGGAGCATAGGATGCCAGGGGAGTGAGTCTGCCCAACTTGGAACAGTGTCACACTTTTTCTTACAAATGATGCCCACAGCTGCAGAACCAGTTTGTCTGGGAAGAATGTATGGTGGATTGACACAAAGAGCCTGATGCTCACTCACATGCCGTGATGGGGTGATGGCGCAGAGGAAGACCTTCTTAATGGTAAGGAACCCTAAGGGACAACTGTGAAGAGGCTCAAATGGAGTGCACATCAAGTGAGGACCAGATTAACATCTCCCTGGGACATTAAGAAGGGGAAACATTTGTTGTAGTGTTTGCAAAAATCACTTCACAAATGATGACAAACATAGAGGGTTAATCCAGGAACAGTAAAAATGGCAAAAGGTCTGAAAGATAACCCTTAACAGTGACCAAAGCAAAGCTTTGCCAGGCAAGAGACAAAAGAAAGAGAACATAGGAGCTTGGTCAGGAGGAGTTCATTCTGGTGAGTGCCCTACGAAACCACAATTTTGTCCCAACAACAACCTTATACTGTTTTTGTTGAGAGGTGCCTGCCTGTCAAGATGACTTGAACCAAACTGGAGGAAGGCTTAAAGTGCTTAGCAGTCGTCACTCAAACTCCAAGTATGAACGTGGAGATTGTGAAGGCTCAGGTGCAGAACCCAGCTCTAGGAAGCTGGCCCGGTGTGTGATGAGCACCTATGGTGTTATCACCTTATACTAGGTCCAGGGATCCCCTACTAGTGAAGTGTGGGCAGTATCTAGAAAGCCAGGGCTCTCTAGAGGTAGCTGTGGAGGAGCAGCCAAGACTTATCTAGGAGACATGCAAAGCTTATGCAATACCACTATAGTCACACAGCACTTACACACATGAAAGAATCACACAGTGTTGCAAAAATAAAGGTACTTTATTATGATAACACAAATACTAAAATATTGTATAGGCAATACCCCAACTGGAGGTAAGTAAACACACTAATATATTCACATTTGCAATCAGAAAATAGCATAGAAGGCAATAGACATTGGTAAAAGCAACAGCAAACAGTGAGGCCCTGTGGGGGACCAAACCATATACTAAGAAAGTGGAATGTGAAAGGGAGTCCCCCACCCAAGGAAGTTGAATCAAAAGGAGTGAGCTGGAGGAACTAGGAACCCCAAAAGGCAAGTAACAGGGTGCCCCCCAGCGACCAGGAGAGGATAGGGAAATACCTGTTTTTTCCCAAAACCAACAGGAGAACTTTGGAAAAGGATTGTGCAAGACCCAGACAAGACTGGAAGAACTCAAAGGTAAATCCTGAAAGAAGAGGACCTACAAAGGAAGGGGACAAAGTCCAGTTCGTGATGGAGTGTCTGTTTGTGGCAGGAGTCATTACCCACCCTTCTGTAGATGCAGGACCAGGTCGACGGTGAACGAAGAAAGTCAGCAGTGCAGCACAGGAGCAGAAGAGGAGTTCTGGAAGTGATGCAAGTGATGTCCCACATCGGCAGACATGATGCAGTCAGTCAGTGGTGCTGGAAACCCACCAACAAGCCTTGGCAAATGCAAGAGTTGCAGATGAAGAGTTGCAGAGCTGCTGGAAACCAGGAAGGTCGAGGGGGACTCAACCCACAGAGGGAGTCCCAGGTGACCCTCAGCAGTGAGTAAAGTTGAAGTCGAGGATAAAGCCCCCACAGGGAACTCACAGCTAGCAGGCACATGAGTCGCAGTGAGGCCCACTCAGCACACCTGGAGAGGAGTCCCACATCGCTGGAACAGCAGGCAGGAGACTGTGCTTTGCAGGGAAGAGTGCTGGATGCCGGGTCTACACCGAGCTTGAAGATCCCTTGGAAGAAGAGCCAACAAGCCTTGGTAGTTGCAATAATCGCGGTGCACAGGGGTTCTGTCCTGCAAGGAGAGGCAAGGGCTTACCGTCCCCTTAGTTGGATAGCTGGTAAAGAGCACTGAGGGGTCCTCTCCAGGCCACCACCTGTGTTGCAGGACCCACACAGTTTTGCAGGAGAGAAGATCCGGGCATCCGGATGTCGTTGCAGTTGGTGCTTGCAGATTCCTTTTTGCTTCTTGTGCGGGCTGAATACTCATTGCCCTCAGAGGATGCACAACCAGGAAAGTGTTGCAGTTACTTGTAGGAGCCAAAGAAACAATGTTGCAAAGCGGAGTCGTTGCTGGAGTTGCATGTTGTTGGTTCCTACAGGTTCCAGTTGCAGTCCTGGTAGCCAGAGGATGAAGTAAATGATGCAGAGAAGACCTGCTGGAATCTTGCATGTCGAATCTGAGGAACAACCCAAGAGAGAGACCCTAAGTATCCCAGGAAGGGGGATTGCTCACTTAGCAGGGTGACCACCTATCAGGAGGGGACTGCGACGTGAACTGGCCACTCAGATGCTCCCAGGGGCCTCTGCTCTCCTTGGATTCAAGATGGCATAATCATGTGGCCACCTGGAGGAGCTCTTGGCACCACATCTGGGGTGGTGAATGACAGGGGAGTGGTCACTTCCCTTTCCACTGTCCAGTGTTGTGCCAGAGCAGGGACTGGGGGTCCCTGGACTGGTGCAAACCAGTTTATGCAAGGAGGGCACCAAATGTGCCCTTCAAAGCATACTGGCGGCTTGGGGAGGCTAACCCTCCCAAGCCATTTAACACCTATTTCAAAGGGAGAGGGGGTGTTGCATCCCACTACCAAAGGAAATCCTTTGTTCTGAATTCCTGGGCTTGAGCTGGTCAAGCAGCAGGAGGGCAGAAACCTGTCTGTAGGATTGCAGCTGCATGGGCTGCCCGAGAAAAACCCTGCAAACTGGTAGGAGCAAAGCTGGGGGTCCTCTAAGGAGCCCCCTGAGTGCATGGAATCATACAACCAATACTGGCAACAGTATTGGGGTATGATTCTGACATGTTTGATAACAAACATGCCTAGGTTTGGAGTTACCATTATGTAGCTGGACACAGGAACCTGTGTCCAGTACCCGAGTAAAATGGCTTCCCTGCACTTACAAAGTCCAGGAAAATGGACCTGGAGGCTGTAGGGGCACCTCTGTTCATGAAAGGGTGCCCTCACACACAGCCCTCTGGGCTAGGAGGGCCTGCTATAGGGGTGACTTACAGTGACCTGGTGCAGTGACCTGTAGTGAAAGGGTGCATGCACCTTTTCACGCAGGCTACAATGGCAAGCCTGCAGACACATTTTGCATGGGCTCTCATTGGTGGCATAATACATGCTGCAGCCCATGGGGAGCCCACTGGTGCCCCTATGCCCTGGGTATCTAGGTACCATATACAAAGTGT
The DNA here is from genome assembly GCF_031143425.1 of Pleurodeles waltl. NCBI lineage: Eukaryota > Metazoa > Chordata > Amphibia > Caudata > Salamandridae > Pleurodeles > Pleurodeles waltl. The sequence goes on along the minus strand of NC_090450.1, from coordinate 530,000,063 downwards.
AGGAGAATGGCTCCTTGTTGCAGTTACCCCCATACTTTTTGCCTGATATTGATGCTGACTTGACTGAGAAGTGTGCTGGGACCCTGCTAACCAGGCCCCAACATCAGTGTTTCTTCACAAAAAATGTACCATTGTTTCCACAATTGGCACACCCCTGGCACACATATAAGTCCCTTGTAAAAGGTACCAGTGGTGCCAAGGGCCCTGTGACCAAGGAAGGTCCCTAAGGGCTGCAGCATGTGTTGTGCCACCCTGAGGGACCCCTCACCTAACACATGCACACTGCCATTGCAGATTGTGGTGTTCATTCTAACCCTGGCGGTAAAAACCGCCAGGGCGAATGACCGCGGTAGCACCGCCAACAGGCTGGCGGTGCACCGCTGGGCATTCTGACCGCGGCGGTTCAGCCGCGGCCAGAAACGGAAAGTCGGCGGTGTACCGCCGATTTCCCGCTGCCCTTGAGAATCCTCCATGGTGGCGGAGCGCGCTCCGCCGCCATGGGGATTCTGACACCCCCTACCGCCATCCTGTTCCTGGCGGGTCTCCGGCCAGGAACAGGATGGCGGTAGAGGGTGCCGCGGGGCCCCCGTAAGAGGGCCCCAAAAAGAATTTCAGTGTCTGCCTAGCAGACACTGAAATTCGCGACGGGTGCTACTGCACCCGTCGCACTCCAGCAACTCCACCGGCTCCATTCGGAGCCGGCTTCATCGTTGCTGGGTCTTTCCCGCTGTGCTGGCGGGCGGCCTTTTGGCGGTCGCCCGCCAGCACAGCGGGAAAGCCAGAATGGCCGCCGCGGTCTTGTGACCGCGGTGCGGTCATATGGCGGTAACCGCATGGCGGGCGTTAGAATCACCGCCTGTGTGTGTTGGTGGGGAGAAAAAGGCAAAGTCGACATGGCATCCCCCTCAGGATGCCATGCACACAAAATACTGCCTGTGGCATAGGTAAGTCACCCCTCTAGCAGGCCTTAAAGTTCTAAGGCAGGGTGCACTATACCACTGGTGAGGGCATAGCTGCATGAGCAATATGCCCCTACAGTGTCTAAGTCTATTCTATTCAGCGTGGCCATATTAAGTATATGGTCTGGGAGTTTGTCAAAATGGCCTCCACAGTTCCATAATGGCTACACTGAACACTGGGAAGTTTGGTAACAAACTTCTCAGAATAATAAACCCACACTGATGGCAGTGCTGGATTTATTAAAAAATGCACACAGAGGGCATCTTAGAGATGCCCCCTGTATTTTACCCAATCCTTCAGTGCCGGTCTGACTGGTCTGTGACAGCCTGCCACTGACAGACGAGTTTCTGACACCCCTGGGGTGAAAGCCCATGTGCTCTGAGGCCAGAAACAAAGCCTGCACTGGGTGGAGGTGCTTCACACCTCCCCCTGCATGAAATGTAACACCTAGCAGTGAGCCTCAAAGGCTCAGGCTTGGTGTTACAATGCCCCAGGGCACTCCAGCTAGTGGAGATGCCCGTCCCACGGACACAGCCCCCACTTTTGGCGGCATGTCCGGGGAGCTAATGAGAAAAACAAGGAGGACTCTCCCCCTCAGCCAGGTCCACCCCAAAGGTGACTAGAGATGATGTGACCCCCTCCTTAGAAAATCCTCCATCTTGCTTTTGAGTATTTAGCCCAATAGGATTAGGGATGTGCCCCTCTCCTCATAGGGAGGAGGAACAAGGAGGGTGTTGCCACCCTCAGAGACAGTAGCCATTGTTTACTGGCCTCCAGCGCTAAACACACCCCTAAATGTAGTATTTAGGGGCGACTCTGAACCCAGGAAATCAGATTCCTGATGACCTAACAAGAAGAAGGACTGCTGACCTGAAAACCCAGCAGAGAAGGAGGAGACGACAACTGCTTTGCCCCCAGCCCTACCGGCCTGTCTCCTGATTCAAAGAACCTGCAACAGCTACGCATCTTGCGGGCCCAGCGACCTCTGCCAACTTGGAGGACTGCACTGCAACTCCAAAGGACAAAGACACTCCCGTGGACAGCGGCTCTGTGCAAACAACAAGAAGAAACCATCTTTAAAGGGACTCTCACCTCACTCCAGAAGCGTGAGTCCCCACCACTCTGCACCCGATGCCCCTGGCCCATGACCAGAGAAACCAACGCCGCAGAGGACACCCCATGTGACTCCAACAACGTGTCCACCCTAAACCATCCTCTCGGCGCCCCCACGACGATGCCTGCAGAGGGAATCCAGAGGATCCCCCTGACCACGACTGCCCGGTATCAAAGAAACCTGACACCTGGAGAAACACTGCACCGAAGCCCCCAGGCCTGTGAAGAACCAACCACTGGTGCAGCATTGACCAGCAGGCAGCCCTTACCCTTGCCCAGTCGGCGGCTGGCCCTGCATTATCTGAGTGACTCCTGGGTCCCTCCATTGATGCACAATGCACCCGGCCTCCCCTGTGCCGCTGAGGGTGTATTTTGTGTGCCTACTGGGGACCCCCCCCCCCAGTGCTCTACAAAATCCCCCTGGTCTGCTCCCCGAGGACGTAGGTACTTACCTGCTAGCTGACTGGAACCGGAGCACCCCTAGTCTCCATAGGTGCCTATGTTATTTGGGCCCCTCTTTGACTTCTGCACCTGACCGGCCCTGTGTTGTTGGTGCTGGGTATTTGGGGTTGACTTGAACACCCAATGGTGGGCTGCCTATGCCCCAGAGACTGAACTTGTAAGTGCTTTACTTACCTCAAAAACTAACCTGTTGTTACCTCCCCCAGGAACTGTTGAATTTTGCAGTGTCCACTTTTAAAATAGTTTATTGCCATTTTATGCCAAACTGTGTACATTACTGTTTTTATTCAAAGTCCTATCTTTATATTTTCCTTACTTTCAGAATTTCCTGGCATCAGCTTGGAATCAGGAACTTTTGCAGAGCAATAACCTTGCGCGTGCCCTCGGGTGGCGTTGTTTGGATGCGCGTAGCGTGGTTAGCATCGTTGGAGATGTCTGTGACGTCACAGTCGCCTATAAAGGCACTACCCAGGTATGCGCAAGTCAGTTCCTTTTCCACTAACTTCCACTCCAGAAAGCTCAGAACTATGGAAAGAAATGACTATTTGTGCCAAAAAATTAGGCATGTGAAAGGGACAACCCCTAACCCTAGCATGAGTGTCCTTGCTAGTATGCCTACGTCACTGCCTGACAGGTCCAGGACTGGAACGCCCTGTGCTAATGCAGTGGTAGCAGCCTTGCCCCTGGTGGAATGAGCTCTCAAGCACTCAGGGGACTGCTTCTTGGACAGCGCATAGCAGACCTTAATGCAGAGAACAACCCACCGCAAAATGGTTTGTTTATGCACTGCCCAACTTTTGTTTGCTCCCATGTACCCCACAAAGAGTTGGTCACCCACCCGGAACTCTTTTGTGCCGTCAAGGTAGAACGACAATGCTCTTTTTGTGTTCAGCAGGCGTAGTCGCTCCTCTTCTGTTGAGGGATGCGGTGGAGCAAAGGTGGGCAGGATGATGTTCTGACCCAGGTGAAATAGGGTCACCACCTAAGGACCACCTTATCTGGGAACATGGTGAGATATGGAGGTTTAGATGAGAGAGACAGCATCTCACTCACCCGCCTGGCAGATGTTATTGCCAATAAGAAGGCTGTCTTGATGGTGAGAAGCCAGAGGGAACAGTTGTGTAAGGACTCAAAGGGAGCACACATGAGAAATGTGAGGACTAGAATTAAGTCATACTGAGGCACAATAAAGGGCATAGGAGGATACATATGTACAAGCCCTTTGAGAAATCTATGTACAATAGGGGATTGGAATAATTAAGGCTGATCGGGCAGCCGAAGGAACGGTGATTAGGCACAAAGATAGTGCCTAGTGAAGAGCCCTGCTGGGCAAGGGATAAGACAAACTAGAAGAATGTCAGAGAGAGAAGCAGAAAGAGGATCAACCGATCTTTCTGTACAATAATATACAAAGTGTTTCCAGTAGCAGGCGTATAATGTCTTTGTGGAGGGACGCCTGGTTGCCAAAATAACTTTACAGACTGTAGCTGCTCAATCTCAATGCATGAAGGCGCAAAGTTGACAGGTTCTGGTGGGGAACTGTCCCCTGCTGCTATGACAGACAATCTTCCTGAAGGGACAGCCTGGTTGGAGGATTGATGCTGATTTTCAGAAGCTCAGGATTCCAGACTCTCTGTGCCCAGTCCAGAGCAATCAGGATTACATGGGCCCGGTTGTTCTTGATTTTCTTGAGAACTCTGGGCAGAGGTGGTAAGGGCAGAAAGGTGTACAGGAGGCCTGAGCGCCACATGCTTTGAAAAGCATTACCGAGGGAGTGCCGCCTTGGAAACTCCAAAGCGCAATTCTGCTGACATTGTGCATTCTCTGCGGGGGCTAACAGATCTAACCAAGGCTCTCCCCACTGATGAATGAGTCCTTGTGCCACCTCCGGATGGAGACACCACTCATGATCCGATAGGCATCATCAATGGCTGAGTTTGTCTGCCTTGGCGTTCAGAGAACCTGCCAGGAGTTGAACCACCAGGGTTATGCCTTGCTGTTCCAGCCATGTCCAGAGACACAAGGCCTCTTGACAAAGGGTCTATGACCCCACACCGCCCTGCTTGTTGCAGTACCACATTGCGGTGGTTTTGTCCGTGAACATCTGCACCATCTTCCCTTTGACAACAGCGAGAAATGCCTTCAATGCCAGTCGGATTGCCAGGAGCTCCAGTAAGTTGATATGGAGTTGAGATTCCGTGGGAAATCAGAGGCCTCTTATCTCCACCTCTCCAAGATGGCCTCCCCATCCCGGAAGTGACACATTTGTCACTACTGTCCACTCTGGTTGGGGAAGGGAGAGGGGTCTGCCTCTGACCCAGTAGCGTTTCACTAACCACCCCTGCAGATCTTTTGCAGTTCCCTCCAAGAACTGAACTGTGTCAGTGAGATTTCCCTAATGCTGTGCCTACTGCAGAGCCCTCATATGTCATCTGGAATTTTTTACTAAGAGGATGCAGGAGGCCATGAGGCCTAGCAACATCTGAGTCTGTATCACCAAAATCCACACTAGAGGCTGAAAAATCGAAATCATAACCTGAATATCCAGGACTCCCTGCTCGGGAGGATCGGCCTGAAACTGCACTGTGTACGGAACAGCTCAGATGAAAGGGAGCGTCTGAGAGGGAGTCAGGTTTGAATTCAACATGTTTATAGTGATCCCCAGCAAATGAAGCAGGTTCGCCGTAGTCTGAAGGCAGGTGACAACAGCCTGGGGCAAAGGAACTTTCAACCGCCAGACATCGAGGTAGGAGAAGACTGAAACCCCTTGCCTGGACAGATGAGCTGCGACCACTGGTGAACACCCAAGTGGCGCTGGCGAGGCCGAAAGGGAGCACGATAAACTGAAATTGCTCATGGCCTACCTTGAACCGCACGTAATGCCTGTGGACAGGGAGGATGGGGATATGGAAATACGCATACTGCAAGTCCAACGCTACCATCCAGTCTCCTTGGTCTAGAGCAGATAAGACCTGAGCCAGAGTGAGCATTTTCAATTTCTCCTTTTTGAGGAAGAGATTGACATGCCGCAAACCCAGAACAGGGCGAAGCCCTTTGTTCTTTTTGGGTTTCAGAAGGAGCTGGAATAACAACCACTGCCTACTTCTGATTTCGGGACCCTTTCTATGGCTCCCTTGGCCAAGAGAGCCACAACTTCTTGGCAGAGCAAAGCCAAGTGATCTTCCATCAGCTGTTCTTTTGAGGGAGGCACTGGGGAAGGGAAAGACTGAATGTGGAGGGAATAGCCCCTCTGTATGATCTGCAAGACCCGTTTGTCCAATGTTATGGACCACCAGTGAGGGAGATGAAATTGAATCCTCCCTCCAACTGGACATACATTGTCTTGCAAAATTACACTATGAGGGCTTGGACGTTGTGGAGGTGGGGGACTGGGTGGTGGACGACTTCTTGCCAGACTCTCTGGGTCTCAAAGCACCACGACCACATCCGCATGCAAGATGTTGGCTGGATGAGGACGGTGGCTGGTCTGTGGATGGGATAGTACTGCGCCCCTTCCGAAGTCTCCAAAGGGGCGATAGACAGACTGTTGGCGAGGGGTCACCCTGAGCCCCAAGGTCTTGGCTGTAGCCCAGGAGTCCTTGAAGTGCTAAAGCGCAGAGTCTGCCTTTTCCCCAAAAAAGTGGGTACCATCAAAGGGCATGACCATAAGGTTTACCTGGACATCTCCCGAAAAGCCAGAGGTGTTGAAGGGCCATTGTAGAGGAAATCGCCATGCCCAGCGAATCTGTTGTGTCCAAACCACACATGATAATAAACTTGGCTGCATCTCTCCATTCTTTGACAGCTTGTGAGACAATGGCTTGCACGACCGGAGGCAGCACGTGTATGGGAAAAACAGCTAAATAGGCAGGAAGTGTTTACTGACCTCAATGCCAGGCTGGAGGAAGAAAACATCTTCTTCCTTAAGTGGTCCAGCCTCTTAGATTCCCTATCCGGTGGAGCGGAAGGGAACGTGCCATTGGAAGTGGATGTTTGGGCCACCAAGCTCTCTGGGGTGGGGAGCTGCATGAGGAACCTAGGATCGTCTGGAGCCGGGTGATGGAGGCAACCAGTTGTCCTGTTTACAGGCACCCCTATGCTGGGCTTGGACCATGTCCCCAGGAGGACATCAGTGAGGACCTCATTACAGGACAGCATTGGTTCTGACGTGGAAACCCCCAGCTGAAGCACCTCTGTCAGTAGGTTAGTCCTGACCAGCACCGTAGGCAGATCTAGGTCCAGGACCTTTGCTGCCTTACGCACCACCATTGCAAATGATGATCCCTCCTCCCTAGCCACAGTAGGAGGTTAGAGCATGCCAGTATCTGGAGAGGTGTCCAGTCCACTGGTCTCTCCTAGCTCCTCCTACCAGTCCAGGGGTTCTAATTGGGACTCTAGAGGGTTCTGAGTTCCCTCCTATTCCTCACCAGTGCTTGGCTGTTCGTCAAAACGCTCAGGCAATGATCTGGCACATGTGGGCGTGGTTGGTGCCAGAATCTGCATTGTGCAACACCATTCCGGCTCAGGGTCATCGGTAATAAGAATGGGGCTCATGTCACCAGTCGGTGCTGGTGGCACCAGGAGCATCGACGTCGTGAGCGTCGGAGGAAGTCGACTGTGTGAACCTGGTGTAGTTCGGGAGGCTCAGAGTCGGCCCAGGCAACGGTTCGCACAAGCATGCCTGGAACATCAACGTTCCCGACTCACCCTGTTGGCCAATGGGCAAGGTGAAGTCGAAATCCACTTGGGCTTCTTTTGTGCCTGTTCCCTAAGTGCCCGGAGGACCTAAAGTGGGATAAAAAGGAGTTGGGGCTCCTGGAGCGGTCCTGCAACCTCCTCCTCGACCAGGACTGTGACCTCCAAGGAGTCTCACCCGCTGACGTCGACTGCTGGGCCACCATTAGCTTCAGGGACTGCTTCGTCAAAGCTTTCGGAGCCATGGGCCAACAGTCAAAATATGACAGAGTCGTGGTATCAGTCTAGGCACCAGAGACATACCTGGTGGGGGCTCATACGTGACATGGCACGGTGGCAGGCGCCACACAGCTTGAACCAAGTCTTCTTCAATGTTATACTGCACAGATTTAAAAAGTCTTGACAAAAAGGTCGAAAAAGGCCTGTCAAAAAAAACAGAGTAGCTCTGTTCCTGATCTGCGCTTTAACCTTACTATGTGACTGTGATGTCACAGACAGCTCCAACGACGCTGACTATGCCATGCGGATCTGAATGACGCCAACTGACATCGTGGCAATGATATTGCTCTGCAAAAGTTCCGGAATGCAACCTGACGCCAGGAAATTCTAAAGGTAAGGAATCTGCAGCAGGAAGTCTCCATCAGATAACTGAAAACAACTAATGAGCAAATCAGAATTTGTCCATAAGAGACAAACATCTTCCTAGGTTAACAGAGTGTCTTTTTAACTCATCACAGCTGTGGTGCCTGCAAACTTAGACAGAACAAAATTACAAATTCAAGACTGAAGCACCCGCCACAGCATTTTCATAACCTTCCTAAAAGAATGCCAATGTAACAAAATATATGTGGGCAGTACTATCATACCTGTGCGAACCCGAATACAAAAACACTAACGGAACATCATGAATAGGCTCTCTTCTAACAGAACATTTCCAACAACATCACCGCAATCATAAAAACGTCACCTTTTTAGGTCGAGCCTAGGCAGCGCACATGCACTGTCTCTCCACACGTTGTAATCTACATCTGTCGGCTTCCGACACTACCATCACTTTCATTCATTCTTTGTCCTGTCTTTCAAATCTTCCTAAGTCACCCTAATATATGTATTTAATCAGTTCTAAATGGACTGTCCCCAGTGCTTAATTTGTGCTTGTTGTTTCCGGTGCGGAGTACCAGCACTTATTTTTTAGGGCTGGGGCTTATTCTTCTGCCTCAAGCATTTGCTGTGTGCAAAAGACACAAATGGGAAAGACGGAGAAAGAGAAAAACGGAAAAGCGTCACAAAGGGAGGAAGTAGAAAGCTACAAGAGGGAGCTGAAGGAGCAGGGAGTGGCTGTAAATAAATTAAAGGGGCCCGAGATGGCTTCAGGATTACACTGCCTCAGTATTTCATGTTCGCACATTTAATTGCAGCAGCCGCGTGTTTAAGAGGAGGGCTTTGAGCACTGGCACGTTTTTATTTACAAATTAAGCACTGACTGTCCCCATAAGGGCCTGGGTCTGTACTGACTTGCATAAAGTAGGCCTTTGTCTGGAGTGGCACGGTGGTCGAAAAACAAAGAAATGCAATGCAGCCCAAGTGACTGCTAGTGGCTGACATTAATTCAAGCATTCAATACATCACTTTGTTGTTGTAGCAGAGACACCATACATAGTGCTCATGTAGATCAGTGACGGACATCTGCCCTGGATATGTTCCCTGCACTGTACCAAAAACAATTTGGAGACATAGGGCCTGACTACGACTTCGGTGGAGGGGATTACTCCGTCCCAAATGTGACGAATATCCTGCCCGCCGAATTATGAGTCCATTTTATCCTATGGAACTCGTAATTCGGTGGGTGGGATATCCGTCACATTTGGGACAGAGTAATCCCCTCCGATGAAGTCATAATCAGGCCCATAATCTTTTCACCACAGGGTTGAAGAGAGAAGCTCCAAAACCATGTCGAAAGGTGGGGAACAAAAGGAACTTACACCAGGGCGGGCGCTTTTTGGCTCCAGTGATGTCACCATGACTCTAATTCCAGTATTGTATTGGCTCTAATGCCCCCAAGCGAGGAATCTGCAGGTAGAAGTATCCATCAAAAACTTAGTATCCCAGCACACGTAAAAAATAAAATGACATCACTGGTACCTTCATGGAGACACTTCCTGACTTGCGGTGAGGACACGAGGCTGGCAGTTCTGAAGCTGTAGCTGCCACAGTGCCACCAGCACAGAAAAATGTCTATGTTCAGTATTCTATGAGAAGAGAGATCTACATCAGGGGCGGTGCCTCAGTGAGGGCACTGGTGCATCGCCCCACAGATTATTTTATTTTGGGCCCTACGCCCCCCAATAAGAAGTGCATAAGCTAAAAGAATTAAACTTTTTATATATACAAAACGTTCAGCAGCATGATGCTGCTGTGAGCACTAAAACTTCACTTGTCGATGACTCGATTCCAATTCGAGCAAGGAGCGCTCCGAGGCAGCGGCGGGCCTGAGAGGGTGGGGCTTAGTTTCAAAGCAACAATGTTGCCACAGTCTCTGGACTGTGAGAAACTAAGAAGATTCCCGAGCCACCATCGCCCTTGGTGCGCATGTGGAGTTGGACGGGGGCTTTCCTCTGGCCAACCCAACATGCGCACTAGTTCTCAGAGTAGCAAGAGGCTATAGTGCACATTAGTGAGCTAGGGGTGACGAAGAAGGCGCGGCCTCCGGTCTCAGAAATGAGCATTGAAGTCCACTGACTCAACAAATCCTGGTGCTGCAGCAACAGCAGGACTAGCACCAGGATTGGTTGGCTAACACACTGTTGTTGCCCGGCAGGCAGGGGCCTGGAGTGCAAATGCAATCCACAACATATGGACAGTGCACGTGATGAGATTGGGGTTGGAGGAAACTCTCCCCTAAAGTATTTTTCTTGGTCATTTGGGGCAGTGCAAGCACGCCACCACCAGTGATGAGAGATAGGCTGGTCGGCATGCAGCATTGTGGAAAATAAACAGCACACAGGTAAGTAAACAAAGTTTATCAATTTAAAAAAAATAGTTGGTGGTGTGTTTCAGCTTGTGAAACCAATGAAATGAGTAATATTACCAACATGACAACGCATGACTACTTTGAAACTGTCCTGCTGAGTCTTAAAGACAGGCGACTCAGGAGAGTTTCAAAGTAGTCATGCGTTGTCGTCATAAACATCATAAAATATCCTAAAGCCATCTCTCGGGCCTCTCATCCATTTGCAGCTATTTGACTCCCTGCCCACTCCGCTCACTTTTGCCGCTTTCTGCTTTCTCCGCTTGTGACGCTTTTTTATTTTGTTTTTGCTGTAAATGCTTGAGGCAGATAAGTGCCTGTGTTTACTTTGTCCTTGGGACAAGTAGGCACAACCCTCTGCAGCACAAACCCTTTGGCTGCCTGTTTACAGAGAGTGGAACTCTCTGCAGTTGAGGTAATGTGTTTCCAAAAGATAATGCTGTTCGAACTTGTATTAATGGTTCATTATTTGAAAGCCTTCATTATTAGGGTGAGTGCTGTAAATAAATGTTTTAAGGTCACACTTCACTACTGACGTTGGTTCCAGTACAAAAAAAACAAACGTGTATACACATGTTTGAAAAGTTTAGGCTATGAGGCTAAGTATAATGCTCCCAGAATGCTCTCTGATTAGATGCAAATGAAGTGTCATTTAGTAAAATGTGTTGATGCATGCTAGTATTTCCCAAAAATATTTCTAATGGAAAATCAGTGTAACCATTTTCAACACGAATATGGGAAGCATGAAAATAAACAAACACTGACAAAGCCAACTGGTCTGACATATTTTTATAAGTCTTTTAGTTTCATCAATGCGTGTCTTGTTTTGACATGGCTTTTGTAACACTTTATTGTTGTGGGAGCTACCAGGCCCTCAACATTGTAACAAACACTGGCAAAAAAAAACCAAAAAGTTTTTGAACTCTAAAAGCACACGTTGCCACCAGTGGCATAACAAAGGCCCCGCAGCCGCCCTCCAGGGGGCCCCTTCAGCACAGCACCTGCGCTGAGTGAGTCTGGAGAGGGTGCTCCTCCATGTTCTTTGTAAAGGGGCACCCTCCAGTTTCGTTACGTCACTGATTGCCACTGTAGTTACTGACACTGAACAAAACTACTTTGTGTGCCAATATGCTCCTTGTGGAAGAGCAGAATGCGATCACTCACAGTAAAGCCAGCCGAAAGAGAGAGAAATAGAAGTTTAATAAAAACAAAATGTCTTTGTTAACACCAGACCTAATTAGGGACCAAGACCCACATGTAGGTAGCTTTTTGCATGTCGCAAACAGCGACTTTCGCTGCTTGCGACGTGCAAAAAGCACATTGCGATGCACAAACCCAGTTTTGCGATTCAGTACCCTGGTTACCGAATCGCAAAACGGGTTTGCGACTCGCAATTAGGAAGGGGTGTTCGTTTCTTAATTGCGACTCGCAGTGCAATGTAGGATTGCTTTGTGACCGCGGGCGCAAACCAATCGCAGTTTGCACCCATTTCAAATGGGTGCTAACACTTTCGCAAAAGGGAAGGGGTCCCCATGGGACCCCTTCCCCATTGTGAATGTCACTGTAAAAAAAAATTCAGAGCAGGACCACTGCCTGCTCTGAAAAAATGAAACGAAAACGTTTCATTTTTCATTTTTGTAATGCATCTCGTTTTCCTTTAACCCCTTAGCTGCCAGGCCTTTTCCCCCTCCTGTGCCGAGCCTTTTTTTGGCTATTTGGAGCAGTTCGCGCTTAGGCCCTCATAACTTTTTGTTCACGTAAGCTACCCACGCCAAATTTGCGTCCTTTTTTTCCAACATCCTAGGGATTCTAGAGGTACCCAGACTTTGTGGGTTCCCCAGAAGGAGGCCAAGAAATTAGCCAAAAAACGGTGAAAATTTCTTTTTTTTAAAAAAAATTGGAAAAATGGGCTGCAGAAGGCGGCTTGTGGTTTTTTCCCTGAAAAGGGCATCAACAAAGGGTTTGCGGTGATAAAATCACCAGCTTCCCAGCTTTCAGGAACAGGCAGACTTGAATCAGAAAACCCAATTTTTCAACACAATTTTGGCATTTTACTGGGACATACCCCATTTTTACGATTTTTTGTGCTTTCAGCCTCCTTCCAGTCAGTGACAGAAATGGGCATGAAACCAATGCTGGATCCCAGAAACCGCAACATTTCTGAAAAGTAGACAAAATTCTGAATTCAGCAAGGGGTAATTTGTGTAGATCCTACAAGGGTTTCCTACAGAAAATAACAACTGAAAAAGAAAAATATTGAAATTGAGGTGAAAAAAACATAAATTTTTCTCTAAGTTTTACTCTGTAATTTTTTCCTGCAATGTCAGATTTTCGAAAGCAATATACCGTTACGTCTGCTGGACTCTTCTGGTTGCGGGGATATATAGGGCTTGTAGGTTCATAAAGAACTCTAGGTACCCAGAGCCAATAAATGACCTGCACCCTGCAGTGGGTTTGCATTCTATGCCGGGTATACAGCAATTCATTTGCTGAAATATAAAGAGTAAAAAAATAGCTATCAAGAAAACCTTTGTATTTCCAAAATGGGCACAAGATAAGGTGTTGAGAAGCAGTGGTTATTTGCACATCTCTGAATTCCAGGGTGCCCATACTAGCATGTGAATTACAGGGCATTTCTCAAATAGATGTCTTTTTTACACACTGTCTTACATTTGGAAGGGAAAAATGTAGAGAAAGACAAGGGGCAATAACACTTGTTTTGCTATTCTATGTTCCCCCAAGTCTCCCGATAAAAATGATACCTCACTTGTGTGGGTAGGCCTAGCGCCCGCGACAGGATACGCCCCAAAACACAACGTGGACACATCGCAGAAAACAGACCTGTTTTTAGCAAAGTGCCTACCTGTAGATTTTGGCCTGTAGCTCAGCCGCCAACTAGGGAAACCTACCAAACCTGTGCATTTCTGAAAACTAGAGACCTAGGGGAATCCAAGATGGGGTGACTTGTGTGGCTGGGACCAGGTTCTGTTACCCAGAATCCTTTGCAAACCTCAAAATTTGGCTAAAAAAACACATGTTCCTCACATTTCTGTGGCAGAAAGTTCTGGAATCTGAGAGGAGCCACACATTTCCTTCCACCCAGCGTTCCCCCACGTCTCCCGATAAAAATGATACCTCACTTGTGTGGGTAGGCCTAGCACCCGCGACAGGAAACGCCCCAAAGCGCAACGTGGACACATCACAGAAAACAGACCTGTTTTTAGCAAAGTGCCTACCTGTAGATTTTGGCCTGTAGCTCAGCCGCCAACTAGGGAAACCTACCAAACCTGTGCATTTCTGAAAACTAGAGACCTAGGGGAATCCAAGATGGGGTGACTTGTGTGGCTGGGACCAGGTTCTGTTACCCAGAATCCTTTGCAAACCTCAAAATTTGGCTAAAAAAACACATGTTCCTCATATTTCTGTGGCAGAAAGTTCTGGAATCTGAGAGGAGCCACACATTTCCTTCCACCCAGCGTTCCCCCACGTCTCCCGATAAAAATGATACCTCACTTGTGTGGGTAGGCCTAGCACCCGCGACAGGAAACGCCCCAAAGCGCAACGTGGACACATCACAGAAAACAGACCTGTTTTTAGCAAAGTGCCTACCTGTAGATTTTGGCCTGTAGCTCAGCCGCCACCTAGGGAAACCTACCAAACCTGTGCATTTCTGAAAACTAGAGACCTAGGGGAATCCAAGATGGGGTGACTTGTGTGGCTGGGACCAGGTTCTGTTACCCAGAATCCTTTGCAAACCTCAAAATGTGGCTAAAAAAACACATGTTCCTCACATTTCTGTGGCAGAAAGTTCTGGAATCTGAGAGGAGCCACAAATTTCTTTCCACCCAGCGTTCCCCCACGTCTCCCGATAAAAATGATACCTCACTTGTGTGGGTAGGCCTAGCGCCCATGACAGGATACGCCCCAAAGCGCAACGTGGACACAACCAAATTTTTGAAGGAAAACAGAGGTGTTTTTTGCAAAGTGCCTACCTGTAGATTTTGGCCTGTAGCTCAGCCGCCACCTAGGGAAACCTACCAAACCTGTGCATTTCTGAAAACTAGAGACCTGGGGGAATCCAAGATGGGGTAACTTGTGTGTCTGGGACCAGGTTCTGTTACCCAGAATCCTTTGCAAACCTCAAAATGTGGCTAAAAAAACACATGTTCCTCACATTTCTGTGGCAGAAAGTTCTGGAATCTGAGAGGAGCCACAAATTTCCTTCCACCCAGCGTTCCCCCACGTCTCCCGATAAAAATGATACCTCACTTGTGTGGGTAGGCCTAGCGCCCGCGACAGGAAACGCCCCAAAGCGCAACGTGGACACATCACAGAATATAGACCTGTTTTTAGCAAAGTGCCTACCTGTGGATTTTGGCCTGTAGCTCAGCCGCCACCTAGGGAAACCTACCAAACCTGTGCATTTCTGAAAACTAGAGACCTAGGGGAATCCAAGATGGGGTGACTTGTGTGGCTGGGACCAGGTTCTGTTACCCAGAATCCTTTGCAAACCTCAAAATTTGGCTAAAAAAACACATGTTCCTCACATTTCTGTGGCAGAAAGTTCTGGAATCTGAGAGGAGCCACAAATTTCCTTCCACCCAGCGTTCCCCCACGTCTCCCGATAAAAATGATACCTCACTTGTGTGGGTAGGCCTAGCGCCCACGACAGGAAACGCCCCAAAGCGCAACGTGGACACAACCAAATTTTTGAAGGAAAACAGAGGTGTTTTTTGCAAAGTGCCTACCTGTAGATTTTGGCCTGTAGCTCAGCCGCCACCTAGGGAAACCTACCAAACCTGTGCATTTCTGAAAACTAGAGACCTGGGGGAATCCAAGATGGGGTGACTTGTGTGTCTGGGACCAGGTTCTGTTACCCAGAATCCTTTGCAAACCTCAAAATGTGGCTAAAAAAACACATGTTCCTCACATTTCTGTGGCAGAAAGTTCTGGAATCTGAGAGGAGCCACAAATTTCCTTCCACCCAGCGTTCCCCCACGTCTCCCGATAAAAATGATACCTCACTTGTGTGGGTAGGCCTAGCGCCCGCGACAGGAAACGCCCCAAAGCGCAACGTGGACACATCACAGAAAATAGACCTGTTTTTAGCAAAGTGCCTACCTGTGGATTTTGGCCTGTAGCTCAGCCGCCACCTAGGGAAACCTACCAAACCTGTGCATTTCTGAAAACTAGAGACCTAGGGGAATCCAAGATGGGGTGACTTGTGTGGCTGGGACCAGGTTCTGTTACCCAGAATCCTTTGCAAACCTCAAAATTTGGCTAAAGAAAACCCATGTTCCTCACATTTCTGTGGCAGAAAGTTCTGGAATCTGAGAGGAGCCACAAATTTCCATCCACCCAGCGTTCCCCCACGTCTCCCGATAAAAATGATACCTCACTTGTGTGGGTAGGCCTAGCGCCCGCAACAGGAAACGCCCCAAAGCGCAACGTGGACATATCACAGAAAATATACCTGTTTTTAGCAAAGTGCCTACCTGTGGATTTTGGCCTGTAGCTCAGCCGCCACCTAGGGAAACCTACCAAACCTGTGCATTTCTGAAAACTAGAGACCTAGGGGAATCCAAGATGGGGTGACTTGTGTGGCTGGGACCAGGTTCTGTTACCCAGAATCCTTTGCAAACCTCAAAATTTGGCTAACAAAAACACATGTTCCTCACATTTCTGTGGCAGAAAGTTCTGGAATCTGAGAGGAGCCACAAATTTCCTTCCACCCAGCGTTCCCCCACGTCTCCCGATAAAAATGATACCTCACTTGTGTGGGTAGGCCTAGCGCCCACGACAGGAAACGCCCCAAAGCGCAACGTGGACACAACCAAATTTTTGAAGGAAAACAGAGGTGTTTTTTGCAAAGTGCCTACCTGTAGATTTTGGCCTGTAGCTCAGCCGCCACCTAGGGAAACCTACCAAACCTGTGCATTTCTGAAAACTAGAGACCTAGGGGAATCCAGGATGGGGTGACTTGTGTGGCTGGGACCAGGTTCTGTTACCCAGAATCCTATGCAAACCTCAAAATGTGGCTAAAAAAGCAGATGTCCCTCACATTTCTGTGGCAGAAAGTTCTGGAATCTGAGAGGAGCCACAAATTTCCTTCCACCCAGCATTCCCCCACGTCTCCCGATAAAAATAATACCTCACTTGTGTGGGTAGGCCTAGCGCCCGCGACAGGAAACGCCCCAAAGCGCAACGTGGACACATCACAGAAAACAGACCTGTTTTTAGCAAAGTGCCTACCTGTGGATTTTGGCCTGTAGCTCAGCCGCCACCTAGGGAAACCTACCAAACCTGTGCATTTCTGAAAACTAGAGACCTAGGGGAATCCAAGATGGGGTGACTTGTGTGGCTGGGACCAGGTTCTGTTACCCAGAATCCTTTGCAAACCTCAAAATTTGGCTAACAAAACACATGTTCCTCACATTTCTTTGGCAGAAAGTTCTGGAATCTGAGAGGAGCCACAAATTTCCTTCCACCCAGCGTTCCCCCACGTCTCCCGATAAAAATGATACCTCACTTGTGTGGGTAGGCCTAGCGCCCACGACAGGAAACGCCCCAAAGCGCAACGTGGACACAACCAGATTTTTTAAGGAAAACAGAGGTGTTTTTTGCAAAGTGCCTACCTGTAGTTTTTGGCCTGTAGCTCAGCTGCCACCTAGGGAAACCTACCAAACCTGTGCGTTTCTGAAAACTAGAGACCTAGGGGAATCCAAGATGGGGTGACTTGTGTGGCTCGGACCAGGTTCTGTTACCCAGAATCCTTTGCAAACCTCAAAATTTGGCTAAAACAAACACATGTTCCTCACATTTCTGTGGCAGAAAGTTCTACAATCTGAGAGGAGCCACAAATTTCCTTCCACCCAGCGTTCCCCCATGTCTCCCGATAAAAATGATACCTCACTTGTGTGGGTAGGCCTAGCGCCCGCGACAGGAAACGCCCCAAAGCGCAACGTGGACACATCACAGAAAATAGACCTGTTTTTAGCTAAGTGCCTACCTGTAGATTTTGGCCTCTAGCTCAGCCGCCACCTAGGGAAACCTACCAAACCTGTGCATTTCTGAAAACTAGAGACCTAGGGGAATCCAAGATGGGGTGATTTGTGTGGCTCGGACCAGGTTCTGTTACCCAGAATCCTTTGCAAACCTCAAAATTTGGCTAAAAAAACACATGTTCCTCACATTTCTGTGGCAGAAAGTTCTGGAATCCGAGAGGAGCCACAAATTTCCTTCCACCCAGCGTTCCCCCACGTCTCCCGATAAAAATGATACCTCACTTGTGTGGGTAGGCCTAGCGCCCACGAAAGGAAATGGCCCAAAACACAACGTGGACACATCACATTTTTTCATAGAAAACAGTGCCTACGTGTGGATTTTGGCCTCTAGCTCAGCCGGCACCTGGGGAAACCTAGCAAACCAGCGCATTTTTGAAAACTAGAGACCTAGGGGAATCCAAGATGGGGTGATTTGCGGGGCTCTGACCAGGTTCTGTTACCCAGAATCCTTTGCAAACATCAAAATCTGGCCAAAAAACACTTTTTCCTCTCATTTCGGTGACAGAAAGTTCTGGAATCTGAGAGGAGCCACAAATTTCCTTCCACCCAGCGTTCCCCTAAGTCTCTCCATAAAAATGGTACCTCACTTGTGTGGGTAGGCCTAGCGCCCACGAAAGGAAATGGCCCAAAACACAACGTGGACACAACATATTTTTTCACAGAAAACAGAGGTGTTTTTTGCAAAGTGCCTACATGTGGATTTTGGCCTCTAGCTCAGCCGGCCCCAGGGGGGGGGGGGGGAAATGCCCTAAAATAAATTTGACCCCCCCACCCCCCCAAATCCCCCCTGCCCAGGTGCGACCCTTGCCTACGGGGTCGCTACCCCTGCGTGACATTGGCGCCAAAAAACAAATTCCCGGTGCCTGGTGGTTTCTGCCCCCTTGGGGGCAGATTGACCTAAAATCGACCAATCTGCCCCCAAAGGGGGCAGAAATGCTCTAAATACAGTTTGCCCCCCAGGGAAGCGACCCTTGTCTGATGGGTCGCTCCCCATCTCTAAAAAAACAAACAAACAAAAAACAAAAAAAAACAAAAAAACATTTGCCCTTGCGCCTAGAGGTTTCTGCCCCCCCTGGGGCAGATCGGCCTAATAATAGGCCGATCTGCCCCCAGGGGGGGGCAGAAATGGCCTAAAATAAATTTGCACCCCCCCACCTCGGAGCGACCCTTGCCTACTGGGTCGCTCCCCCTGCGGGACATTGGCGCCAAAAAACGAATCCCCGGTGCTTAGTGGTTGCAGATTGACCTAAAATCGACCAATCTGCCCCCAAGGGGGGCAGAAATGGTCTAAACACAGTTTGCCCCCCAGGGGAGCGACCCTTGTCTGATGGGTCGCTCCCCAGCTCTAAAAAAACAAACAAACTAAAAAAAAAACACTAAAAAAAAAATTGCCCTGGCAACAAGAGGTTTCTGCCCCCCCTGGGGGCAGATCGGCCTAATAATAGGCCGATCTGCCTCCAGGGGGGGCAGAAATGGCCTAAAATAAATTTGACCCCGAACACCCCCCCCCGTTCCCCCCCCCCCGGAGCGACCCTTGCCTACGGGGTCGCTCCCCCTGCGTGACATTGGCGCCAAAAAACAAATCCCCGGTGCCTAGTGGTTTCTGCCCCCTTGGGGCAGATTGACCTAAAATCGACCAATCTGCCCCCAAGGGGGGCAGAAATGGTCTAAACACAATTTTCCCCCCAGGGGAGCGACCCTTGCCTGATGGGTCGCTCCCCATCTCTAAAAAAAAACCAAACCAAAAAAAAAAACACAAAAAAAAAAATTGCCCTGGCAACAAGAGGTTTCTGCCCCCCCTGGGGGCAGATCGGCCTAATAATAGGCCGATCTGCACCCAGGGGGGGCAGAAATGGCCTAAAATAAATTTGCCCCCGAACACCCCCCCGTCCCCCCCCCCCCCCCCCCCGGAGCGACCCTTGCCTACGGGGTCGCTCCCCCTGCGTGACATTGGCGCCAAAAAACAAATCCCCGGTGCCTAGTGGTTTCTGCCCCCTTGAGGCAGATTGACCTAAAATCGACCAATCTGCCCCCAAGGGGGGCAGAAATGGTCTAAACACAATTTTCCCTCCCCCCAGGGGAGCGACCCTTGCCTGATGGGTCGCTCCCCATCTCTAAAAAAAACCAAACAAACAAAAAAAAACACAAACAAAAAATTTGCCCTGGCAACAAGAGGTTTCTGCCCCCAGGGGGGGCAGAAATGGCCTAAAATATATTTGCCCCCTGAACACCCCCCCCCCCCCCCCGGAGCGACCATTGCCTACGGGGTCGCTCCCCCTGCGTGACATTGGCGCCAAAAAACAAATCCCGGTGCCTAGTGGTTTCTGCCCCCTTGGGGCAGATTGACCTAAAATCGACCAATCTGCCCCCAAGGGGGGCAGAAATGGTCTAAACACAGTTTGCCCCCCAGGGGAGCGACCCTTGTCTGATGGGTCGCTCCCCATCTCTAAAAAAACAAACAAACTAAAAAAAAAAACACTAAAAAGAATTTGCCCTGGCAACAAGAGGTTTCTGCCCCCCCCTGGGGGCAGATCGGCCTAATAATAGGCCGATCTGCCCCCAGGGGGGCAGAAATGGCCTAAAATAAATTTGCCCCCCGAACACCCCCCCGTTCCCCCCCCCCCCCCCGGAGCGACCCTTGCCTACGGGGTCGCTCCCCCTGCGCGACATTGGCGCCAAAAAACAAATCCCCGGTGCCTAGTGGTTTCTGCCCCCTTGGGGCAGATTGACCTAAAATCGACCAATCTGCCCCCAAGGGGGGCAGAAATGGTCTAAACACAATTTGCCCCCCAGCCAGGGGAGCGACCCTTGCCTGATGGGTCGCTCCCCATCTATAAAAAAAAAAAAAAAAAAATTTGCTCTGGCAACAAGAGGTTTCTGCCCCCCCTGGGGGCAGAAATGGCCTAAAATAAATTTGCCCCCTGAACCCCCCCCCCCCCCCCGGAGCGACCATTGCCTACGGGGTCGCTCCCCCTGCGTGACATTGGCGCCAAAAAACAAATCCCGGTGCCTAGTGGTTTCTGCCCCCTTGGGGCAGATTGACCTAAAATCGACCAATCTGCCCCCAAGGGGGGCAGAAATGGTCTAAACACAATTTGCCCCCCAGGGGAGCGACCCTTGCCTGATGGGTCGCTCCCCATCTCTAAAAAAAACAAAAAAAAATTGCCCTGGCGCCTACAGGTTTCTGCCCCCCCCTGGGGGCAGATCAGCCTAATAATAGGCCGATCTGCCCCCAGGGGGGGCAGAAATGGCCTAAAATAATTTTGCCCCCGAACACCCACCCCCCCCCACCCCCCGGAGCGACCCTTGCCTACGGGGTCGCTCCCCTTGCGTGACATTGGCGCCAAAAAACAAATCCCCGGTGCCTAGTGGTTTCTGCCCCCTTGGGGCAGATTGACCTAAAATCAACCAATCTGCCCCCAAGGGGGGCATAAATGGTCTAAATACAATTTGCCCCCCAGGGGAGCGACCCTTGCCTGATGGGTTGCTGCCCATCTCTAAAAAAAAAAAAAAAAAAAAAAAAAATTTGCCCTGGCGCCTAGAGGTTTCTGCCCCCCCTGGGGGTAGATCGGCCTAATACCAATAGGGCGATCTGCCCCCAGGGGGGGCAGAGATGGCCTAAAATAATTTGCCCCCACCCCCCGGGGAGCGACCCTTGACTACAAGGTCGCTCCCCTTGTGTGACGGCGCAAAAAAAAGATCCCTGGTGCCTAGTGGTTTCTGCCCCCCTTGGGGGCAGATTGACCTAAAATCGGCCGATCTGCCCCCAAAGCGGGCAGAAATGGCCTAA
The DNA here is from genome assembly GCF_031143425.1 of Pleurodeles waltl. Classification (NCBI taxonomy): domain Eukaryota; kingdom Metazoa; phylum Chordata; class Amphibia; order Caudata; family Salamandridae; genus Pleurodeles; species Pleurodeles waltl. The sequence goes on along the minus strand of NC_090450.1, from coordinate 529,978,951 downwards.
ATACATTTTGCCCCTCCAGGGGAGCGACCCTTGTCCAAGGGGGTCGCTCCCCATCTGTAAAACAAAAAAACAAAAAAATCCCTGGTGCCTAGTGGTTTCTGCCCCCCTTGGGGGCAGATCAGCTGAATCAAAATAGGCTGATCTACCCCCCCCAGGGGGGCAGAAATGGCCTAAAATAATCCCCACCCCCAGGGAGCGACCCTTGCCTAAGGGGTCGCTCCCCTTGCGTGAAATTCACGCAAAAAAAAAACTCCCTGGTGTCTAATGGTTTCTGCCCCTCTTGGGGGCAGATTGGCCTCATCAAAATAGGCCAATCTGCCCCCAAGGGGGGCAGAAATGGCCTAAATATAATTTGCCCCCTAGGGGAGCGACCCTTGCCTAAGGGGTCGCTCCCCACCTAAAAAAAAAAGAAAACATAACAAAAAGAAAAAAAAAAAAAAGATCCCTGGTGCCTAGAGGTTTCTGCCCCCCCTGGGGGCAGATCGGCCTAATAATAGGCCGATCTGTCCCCAGGGGGGGCAGAAAAGGCCTTCCCAAAAAAATGCCCCCCCTGGGAGCGACCCTTGCCAAAGGGGTCGCTCCCGTTGCGTGAAATTCGCGCGCGAAAACAAACTCCCTGGTGTCTAATGGTTTCTGCCCCCCTTGGGGGCAGATTGGCCTCATCAAAATAGGCCAATCTGCCCCCAAGGGGAGCAGAAATGGCCTAAATATATATTGCCCCGTAGGGGAGCGACCCTTGCCTAAGGGATCGCTCCCCACCTAAAAAAAAAAGAAATCATCAAAAAAAAAAAAAAAAAAGGTCCCTGGTGCCTAGAGGTTTCTGCCCCCCCGGGGGCAGATCGGCCTAATAATAGGCCAATCTGCCCCCAGGGGGGGCAGAAAAGGCCTTCCTAAAAAAATGCCCCCCCGGGAGCGACCCTTGCCCAAGGGGTCGCTCCCTTTTGCCAATTTCACTGAAAAAAAAAAAAAATCCCTGTTGTCTAGTGGGGTTTCAAAAGCCGGATTGCAAGCAATCCGGCTTTTGAAACCTGTGAGAGACTTCAAAGGGAAGGAAATACATTTCCTTCCCTTTGAAGCCTCTCGGGCCTCCCCCATGGGATTGAAAAAGAAATGCAAAAGCATTTCTTTTTCAATCGCGCTGGAAGCTCTGCTTCCAGCGCGATGGGGGAGACCCTGTGACTAATCAGCGTGCGCTCGTGCGCTGACGTCACAGGGGGAGTTGGGGGGGTCGGGAGTGGGAGGGGAAGGGCTTCCCCTTCCATCCCTGACTTGGGTGGGTGGGGGGGAACCCCACAGAGGGAGCGAGAGCGCTCCCTCTGGGCTCTGTGCACAGGACGTAATGGTTACGTCCTGGGCACAGCAGCACTGTGCCTCAGGACGTAACCATGACGTCCTGGGCACAGAAGGGGTTAAGGAAGCAGCCACAGACATGGTGGTCTGCTGTCTCAAGCAGGCCACCATCCCTGTGAGGGCCGCTATTCGCAAGGGGGTCGCAAATTGCGACCCACCTCATGATTATTTACTAGGTGGGCATTTGCGAAGCGCTTGCGAATCACAGATGGTGTCAGGGACACCATCCTACATTCGGATTTGCGACTCGCAAATTGCAAGTCACTCTGACTCGCAATTTGCGGGTCGCAAATCTGAACCTACCTACATGTGGCCCCAAATTCTTAAAGTCACAAAAGTGCACCCATGGTATATGTCGTACCCCTATAAAACATTTGTGAACTGTATTTTAGCATGGGTAAATAAGCATGTGTAGATTTGCTCATGTGAAAATCTATTGAGCATTTGCAAGTTCATTTTCCCTCCGGCCACTTTCTTCCCAACCCTGGCAGAAGTTCTAATTCTGCAATTGTCAGGAGTAAATGTCCAACCTTTCTTATTATGGGAAAATATTAGAGAGAAGCTGGTGAAAATCTTTAAAACATGCAGGTTAGTAGGTTTGCAGACTCAAAGGCATTCTAGCCCTGGAACTATTGCTTACTGCTTCCTCCAGCCCCAGTATGCAGATCTGCAGAAAGGTGGCAAAATAAGGAAACTGCTACAGAAGGGATTGAAACTGCAAGTATTCAAGCCCTACTATGGTAGTAGCCTTCGCATAATAAGAGAGGCTATTATCAGAGCTCTTACATAATGAGATTGCTGCCATAATTTGTCGCCACACTACATGGCACCAAAGGGACAAGTAGATCTATTTACAGGACAAGTAGATTTGAGAAGCAACCTGTCCCCTGGACAAGTAGATATTTTAATAAATTCCACACCCCTGGTAAGAATGTGTACTTTCTACGAACCCTAAAGACTAAACTTCTACCAAGTTTATCGTCAATGTACCAGACTGTATCCTTGACTGAAGCACAGAGCGAGCAAGAATGTATTGTTTGAGAACTTCAGTGCTGAAGTAAGCTAAACAGTGTGATAGAAGAAAATAAAACAAGACCGTGAAACTGGTTATTGTAAAATAACAGTGCGAGGCTAAATAAAATGCATCTAGGACAAAGTGCACAGAGGCCTAATACTTTAAGCAAACGCGCAGAAATCTACATTAAAAATGGCTACACTACACCCTCCCCTTGTCGGTAGAAAGTGGTTTAAGCTGAAGCTAAAAATGCCCTATGCTAAAAGATAATTAAAACACTACAGAATTTCAACAAGTCAGGAGGACACCAAAGCACATTAATCCTCAATTTAGAAATAAGCATGCGGCTAAGAGCCAAATCCATGTGACAGTGTTAATTTAGAACAGATCCAATTTAAGCAGTGGTCATGGAAAGCAGGAGGTTCTCTACTTCGGCAGGTGACAAGACCGGAAAATCCACGCCAAAGACTATCAAGGAGCAGGTGTGTTCCAAAGCCCCAGTGTCCACCAAGGCGGCATCCCGTACAGAGTCCGTGAACGAGTTAATATCAACTTCCTCCAGGAAGGGTATCTCATAATCAGCCTCACGAAGCAAACGCAGCCGCAGCGCACATGTCTGGGAATGAGCCCTCATCAGGAACATCAAAAGATCAGCATCAACCACTGGGGGGCGTTGCTGTGAGAGACAGACGTCTAGTGCATGTTCAAAAAAGCACCAACAGCACCGAAACACGGGCTGCACACAATCCAAAACCGGTCTGAATGACAGAGACCAGTCACACCCCAAATGTTCCGGGAGTGTTGCTCCAAAGTGCTGCATCATGTGTTTACGACACAGCTACGCTGATGGGAGCGCCCACATTCGTCCTTTTTGCGGTGGGACAGCCATTGCGGAAAAACAACAGCAACAGCAAAATGCCGGCTAATAAAGCCAAGGTTATCGGAAATCCCCCCAAAATGCTTCCGAAAATTGAATGAATAGCCGAAGGTATTAAACCAAATATGGAAGAGAAGGTGTGAACGAAACCAACACCAACGGCTTTGAAAAAATGTGCAAATCCAGCCGTGCTGGACGCATTAAATATACGTCCCACGAGTTCACCAAAGTGGCTTGGAAAGTTTGTATTTAACAGGGACTATATTTCTGCTGATGACCTTGCCACCTGAAGTGCGTAGGTCTCGCGTGCAGATGTAAGGGCCACATGCTTCTGAAACAATAAAGCCTTTAGTCTACTTAAGTTGTCAAAATTCACCTTGGAAGTAGCAATGTGAGGCCAGATATCCGCTACCTCCCTTAATTTAGTGGGGGGAAACAACACATTCCCGCAGCAAGTAACAACCTTAGTGACCGAAACAATGTAAACTATTCCGGCCCGCATGCCACAACAGACTTCACTATTAAGGAGGACGTAGCTGCCGTCTGAAAGCACCTGGAATGTGCATTTAATCAAGGGGACTGGAACTCCCTTCAGATAGCATGCCAAATTCGCAACCAAGGCATTATATGCCCCATGCAAGGACAGCTGCTTACAAATCATCGAATGGCTGACTGAAATCTCACATTCACTGCCGCTAAGAAAGACCTCTTTCATGCCATTGAGGCATTTGTACAAGAAGGGAAGCTCCCAAACCTCATGGATGTAACTATCTCCCAACTTTTCATATCTGCCTACCGGAACATGTTTCAAACAAGAAGTGAATTGTAACGTAGAAATAGGCAGATTAATAACCCCGTGTATCAACCACTCAGCAGACAGTATTTCGGCCACGGTAAAAGGCAATCTTTCTAATTTCTCAATGTTGAGCATGACATAAGTCGCCTCCTTCTTAGCCATTAGTTGTTGTTGTCGCGTTAAATTAAAGGAAAAAAATATCTCCCTGGCACTGATGTGCTGCCATGTGACGCGACCCGCCTTCAATGTCTGAAGGGTCCAACCCAACTGCATAATGGACCGAGTCTGACTTTGTCCATGATATAAAGAAGACATATCAGATCGTATAATGTCTATAGCAGAAGAAACAATGTTGTTAATCGTATATATTCGGTCGGACAAGGTGTGAATTCCATTATCCACAATAGCTAATGCCTTTTTCAAATTTTCCTGATCTATTTGCCTTAACCGGGCTGCAGCCTCCTGTTGGGAAAGTTTCCATATTTCATTGTACACTTCGTACAAGAAACGCTTCCTACGTGGTGTCTTCGGGCCTGACAAGAAATCTAGCAAGTCAGTGTTATTAGACAGGAGAGTGAGATGTGTCTTGACTGCATCTAGTGAGGATGATCTTAACCATTGTTGGCACAATTTCCCCACACTATATGTAGTAATTATGTCAGCATGTTCTGGTGATATATAGCGAGGGTCTTCCCGACTCGCCCTGAAACCCCCCGATGAGGTGACAAAACGTTGATGACACCCGTTGGTGTCTATAGGCCACAATAACCACCCGCCCGGACGGGTCAATGAAGTGCTAAATGGACCCAGTCTGTAAGCTCACTAAAAGTGGCATTTATGTATTTCTGCCAGTTATTAATTTTTGCAGGGACAGGTATACTAGGCATGTTCAATTCTCTAATCATTGCTAAGCCCAAACAGCTAGTCTGTTGTACTGTTTCATTTAAAACAATAATTTGGACGGGAATGAGACATGCTCTAAACAGTGTTTCTCTACCCTTTACCTGCCAATGTTTTGTTCCCCAAACACTTTTCAAATCAACATTATTCGACCAATATTCATAACCTTCAATCGACAGTCGGGAAACAAAGGAATCTGAGTATATGAATTTCGTATTAGTCAACAACATTTTCTTATCTTTAGACAGAGTTAACTTAAAATAATATGACTTAGCATTCATTTGATGATGCCCAGAAAAATATGTAAATTTGTCAGAATAAGTTTTGGAACTCCCTTGCGGGGGAGTTGGGCAATGTTCCCATTGCGTATAGTCAAATATCGTTTTAGGACTACTTGCTTTATGTATAAAATGGTGCCCATAATAATTATAGCAAAACATGTCACCATAATTGTCTTTAAACTGGTAAACATCTTCATTTTCATAGACAGTATAATATTGTAATTCAGTCATCATGGAATCAACTGTCTTCACATCCCAATCATCAGATACAATGCTAGTATTACGATATCATTCATAGATAACTTTAGGACATACGGTATTTGAATTATCTCAGTGGGACCGTATATATCAAACATCACTTTATCCCACACAATCCCATCCGTAATTGGCACTGCAGAAATATTCTCTAAGGACAAGTCTCTTCGAACCTTATGTGATGAAAAATGTGGCTTCAACACCTCCTCCACCTGTTCAACCGCTGATCTCTCTGGAAGAAAATGACCATGTATCAACAGAAAAAAGGTAATGACAAACCCTATCCAGAGAAAAAATGCAGACAGTCAATAAGAGCCACAGATAGTTCCAAGGAAAAACAAAATACGTATCTTTAAGCCAACACATCAGCTTACGTGGACCAGGGTCAGTAGTTGAAGAGGCAAACGAGTCCGATAGACCATCATTGTTGTTGGCAAAGTACCCAGAGGCAGTTCGTGCAAAAGGCGTCGCCGTATTCAATGGAGGTGTTTGTGTTTCTCGCAGTGGTACACTGTAGATAGCACCGGCCACAACGTCAGTAGTCATGGTGACTCGATCAAATGTTTCTAAATTATTTTTTGTCAGTGGAACTAAAGCGAGATCATCATCCACCCTCCCCAAGCTCGGAGAGGCAACAGTGTTGGTATAGATAACTTGGAGCGGAACATCTTCCCCAGTAGTGAGAGGGATTCAGGAACTACTGGATGTTCCTCTTGGTCTGCTGTGCAGAATCGGCCACATGTTGTAACTTGACACTGTCAATAGAAACAAAGCGATTTTCTTTGGCACCCGGCAACGGTGGTAAAATAACAGTCCTCGTTCCGTGTATCCCCAACACAGGGACTGGTGCTCGATAGGAAGGGCCAAATTCTTTTTTCTCTGTGACCTTTTCACGCACAAGATCCCCAACTCTGGGAATCCAACCAGTAGGTGTTACTGGCACATCCTTAATTCCTGTGGAGGCAGCACTTTTAGAAGAGTTATCTTCACGGAACTGTTGAAGTTCCTGCAAAACAATGACACGATCATTTATGTAAAAAGGCGTTTCCGCTGCCTCCACACCAGGACCATCAAGATCCGGAACAAACATTTGTGTTCCGAACAGGCACTCATATGAATTACGACCCCCCCAGGGACCTTCTAGGCAAGTTATTTAGTGCTCTCTGAACTCCATACAGGTGGGTTAGCCAACTATGACCCGTACCTAAGAGTCTTGCTGTTAAGGATTGCTTTAAATCGTGGTTTAATCGCTCCACAACAGAATTTCCCTTGGGATGAAATGGAGACGAGAACTGGAGCTGGACCCCCAACGAAGCCATGGTGTCCCTGAATGCCCTTGAGGCGAAAGCAGGGCCCTGGTCCGAATGGAATGCCGCAACTGCATATGTACCGACAAAGACGCGCAAATCTTTAATAACAGTCCGAGCGTCAGCCGAGCGCTGTGGCCACACCCACACAAATCTGGAGCAAGAATCAACAGCGACTAGTATATATTTGTATGCACTATCTGGTGTGAGTGGACCGCAATGATCCAAGTACACACATTGTAGTTGTCTGTTCGATATTAAGAGGGGTGTCCGGCGGGCGCTTAGCTGTTGAAACTTTAATTTGTTGACAGATGTCACAACAAACGACATACTGCTTCGTCTCTTTATAGAGACCAGGCCACCAGTAACGGGCCTGTAGTAGCAAAATTGTGGCTGCCACGCCAGCATGTGCAGATGCCACTCCCTCATGCGCTGCATTAATCAATTGTGGTCTTACAACTTTATTGGGGATCTCGCGTATGCCTACACTAGGTATCCTAACCTCAGCGTTGAGCATACTTCCCATGAAGTATTGATATTTGTTAGGAAATCCTTTAGGATAGGGCGTGCCATCAACCATAGCTGTTATGGCAGCCAGAATCTCTGTGTCTGGTTTGGAACTCGAACGAGTCACTGCGGCCACAGTGGCAACTACCACTGCCGACTTCGCGGCTTCATCAGCCAAAGTATTCCCAGCAACGTGTATTCCAACGTGCTGGTGTCCAAGAGTATGTACAACATGGACTTTGGGTAGCGTCTCCTTCAGGTCTGCTACCTTCCCCCACAGTAGTCTGTGTTTTATGGTGATGCCTTTCGAATCTCTGAACCCATTCAAGTGCCAGTAATGTAGGTATTCATTAAAAGACTGGACGCAATAATATGAATCACAAACAATCAGTGTAAACTGTGTCGGATCCGTATGTTCTAATGCCATCAGCAGAGCCTTCAGCTCAGCCAACTGTGCCGTACAATCCCCTACGGTCTGTGTATAAGTATGTTGGGGGCATAATTTCTCCCCCTCCAAATGGCCGCTCACTACTGCACATGCAGCAGAATATTGGTGTTTTGTCCCCACCGCCGGCTGCGCAGAGCCATCGGTGTACATGACTACTTGATATTGATCAATAGGCAACGTGTCAGCGGGAACTGGATTTTCAACTTCATATTGCAGAAATTCCTGAGTTTGTAACTTGGGGTCAAAAATATAATCTACATCAGTGGCTGTTAAAGACGTAGCCCATTGTATCCATCGCGGGTGTAGTGCTTTTGCGTTAGGAACGCTCGCTTTTGTAACAGCCTCCAAGGCCGGAATAGGGGAAACAACTATAATGCGTTTACCCTGGGCAAGAGGTCGTTCCTTAATAACAGCCATCTGTACAGCAGTGAGAATTTTCTCTGTTGGTGCGAATCGTTGTTCAGCAACCGAATACAAGTGGGACTTGTATCCAATCAGGACTGTCTCACCTTCATTAAATGTGACATACGTAAACCCAATGGCCCCAGCTATCTCCCTGATGACCAAATGCGTCTTATTGTCCCGTGTATGTAAATGTTTTGCAGCTAGGAGATCTGCTTGTAACTCCCGAAGAGTATGTGTATGTTCAATTGTCCCGAATTTGCTTGAAAAATCAGGACGGATTAATTTGTATAAAGGTTTTATGCGTGTAGCATAATCAGGAATGTATGTTCTGCCAAAATTTAGAAAGCCCAACAATGATTGGAGTTTCTTAATCGTATTAGGTGGTTGCAATTGTGCACACTTTTCTAAAAATTGTGGCGCTAGGCTCTTACCTTCATTCGACAGCTCATATCCCAGGAATATGACGTTGAGGAAGGCAATTTTAGATTTTTTATAGTTAAATTCGTAGCCAATTTTGGCAAACCCTACAACAATGCGGGCTACCAGTCTCAAATGTAGTAACTCATCATCCGTGAGATATATATCATCTACATATGACAATGCTTCAGGGTCCAACTCGTGTAAAATTGCAGTCACAAGAGCTGCAAACAGTCCCGGGCTATTCTTATACCCCTGAGGCAAACAACAGATTTTTTTCTGGGAGCCCAACGCGCTAAAGCTTGTCAAATCCCTGCTTTCGGGTGCTATATTCTGGCAGAAGAAACCATTTGACATGTCTAAAGTCGTTTTATATTTTTTCCGTACAATGTTGTTCATCAGTGCGGCCCTATGTGAATTTTGAATAGCATATGTAATTGTATGTCCGTTCAAATGTCTGTAGTCTAAGACTATTCTATATGAATGGTCCGGTTTAGCTACAGGGAATAAGGGATTATTCATCGGTGAGACACAGGGTTCAATCACTCCCTGGTATTCCAGTTGTGTAAGTATTTCCCTCACCGGTGCCCATGCTTCATGTTTTATTGGATACTGCGGTTGTGGCTGAGGTTCACCTTTAAATGGAATTACATGATATGGGGAATCCCTATCCCACCCTATGTGATTTCTATATAAGGCAGGTGCTTGTCCTAGAGCCAATTTGATGCAATATGACTCTGCGAGTTCCCCTGGAACAAGTGGTGAGAACGAAGGTTTAATAACCTCCTCCCCAACTGGGCAGGTGCGAACAAAGTCAGGCGGCCAATCCTGTTCAGCCAGCAAAATCTCATATAGCTTGACTATACGATCCCAAAAGATTGCATTTATAGTGCGTTCAATGTCTCCTTCCAATTGTAAAGTCACTGTATACACCGGGTTCAGAGACACGCATATCTGCTGTTTCAACTTGTATGAAGTCATCAGTTGCTTTCACCTCCAGATTCTCTAGAAGATTCCGGCGAACTATTGTGACCTCTGCCGCGCTGTCTAGCCGTGCCCATGTCTTGTTCAAGAGAACTCTCTTCCTGTGTGGCATGTCTAACTGAGACTGCCGTTTTCTTTTTAAACTGTTGTTTTTGTTGTATCGGTTTCTCTTCCTTCTTGACAGAAACCTCCGAAGAGCGTTGTGATTCCTGTCTTGGTTTCACGTACTCTGTTCTCCGCTCTGACCACCCACCTCTCTCATTTCTCTTTTCCGATGAGTCCTGAAAGGAACGAGATTGGCGTGTATCAGTATATTGATATCTATCAGGCGTCTTCAAATTATCCCTATTTCTGAGATTATACCTATTCTGCAAGGGTCTCCGTACGCGAAGATTCTCCCCTTTCTTTTTTAGGTGTCTGTTGTTTTTTCTCCCAGCGCTTCTTATTACCCTCAGGTTGTTGTTTAGCATTGTCTTTACTAATTTTTCCTTGAAACTGTGGTTTTTGTGGTCTAGCCCCTAGGCTATCTCGACCGATACTGGAATATGTTTCCGCTATTATTTTAGGCAGTTCCCGCTCCTGATCTAGTTGCGGGACGTCACGAAGACGCATACGCACCGCAAGTGCAACTGCCTCCCCTTTAAGATTACTTAGTATTATTGAGGAAACCGTGGCAAAGTTGCCCATCAGTTGCATTCCTAAATCTAAGGCTGGGGCAGCCCCTTACTCATCTTGAACCTGTTTAAGCACTTCCGGTAGGTTGGCCAAGGTCGGCGTACCGTGTGCCATTGTATAGAGCGCGGCAAACACCGTGCCCCATATATTACAATGTTCCACTGTGGGAACCATGCCAAATGGTAAACACATAGTTAATATTCTATGCTTGTCCCGAGGTCCCGTATGGGGAAATATCGCCTCCAGCGTATTAATTTTCTGTGCCAGCCAAAATGGAGTCCCCTCCCGTTTTGCTGGAACTTTACCCATGATAGACTGTACAGTCGCCGGGTTTATACCTGGAGCTACTGCATGTGGTTGTGCTGGAGCAGCACGCGCTGGGTTTGTATTTAGTGTATGCATCAAAAATTGTACTAAGCGTCTATACAGTATGTAGCCGTTAAGTCTGTATATAAACGACGAACTTCAGCCACCGGAATATTTGCAACCGCAGGATGTGGTGTATATGTGGCCAATAAAGGCCAGGTCGGACCCTCATTACTCAGTGGACCTAACCTTACTGGCAATATTGTATGGGGTAGGGCGCCATCAAGCCAATTATGATGTTCTTGATAAGATAGAGGTATCTCTAGGTATGCGTACGCCCTGTACTGGCCAGGCGCGTTCGCAACCGTATATGTGTGAAATGCTTTTGTATTCCCATCAACTGCTGGGAATGTGACACAGGAGTAGAAAAGTTCTGTTCTATAGGCTGCATGGGCGGCCACCACAAACGTGATTGGACCACCCTGGATCGTAAGACCATGTGCAAGCAAATGTGCTGTGAGCGGCTGTCTCATATTAAGAGCTATTTGTATTACCTGGGGATTCGCCATTGAGAAAAACAGCAATGGTTCAGAGAAGGCACAGCAAAACAGGGTCTTTCCTTTTAAGGTTCAAGCTTGAACAACCATCCGCTATATTTAGGGTTACCTATATCGCAGTGGTGGAAGTCCTCTGTGCCACGGATGTCTCTGTTAAAGGGACTGAGGGATCATTATCATATATGAGACCGAGAGAGACTGGTGGACCCGAAAATTAGAGCCAGACCAATCTAATGAGACTACTGGATTTTTGGGCGGCAAGATCAATCACAGTGTGGGGAACTAAGTCTAACCCACGGTGAAGGACCCTTGTCACCCCAAATCCGGGTTGAGCTCCGGCTAACTAGCAGTACCTCATCTCTCACAAAGGGAAGAGACAATTGGGCAGCCGAGCGCATGACATCTTAGTGCTTCCCAGGGAAGTCGTGGTCACTCAGATCCCAAACAGTTCTCTCATACACAGTGTGGTCTCATATATAAATGACAAAGGCAGTTTGAGTTTTAAAGATTGGTTTAATAAAACGACTGCATTTTAGATAACAAGGCGTGAGCCGCAATAACCAGAACCATACAACACAGTAGGATTGAAATAGTAACGAGGAGAGTGAAGCATAAAAATAACGCTATCATGGTGCAACTAGATTACGTTCTCTCTTCTAAGTTCTATTTTGAGCACAGCATGTTCAGCTCTAAGCCTGCCTTTCAGGTTCCCCCGGGAGGACATCGACCCTCATACCTGAGCAAAGGCCTGTGATCGGGATCATCATCTGCAACAGGGCAGTCAGCATCTAGTTGTGGGTTCCTGGTCGGAATCTCCCTCTCACGTGTACCAGGACTAGGAAGTGTTTTTATAACTAACACGCCGGTGTTCTAAGAAACCTCCCTACGTAAGAATGTGTACTTTCTACAAACCCTAAAGACTAAACTTCTACCACGTCTATCGGCAATGTACCAGACTGTATCCTTGACTGAAGCACAGAGCGAGCAAGAATGTATTGTTTGAGAACTTCAGTGCTGAAGTAAGCTAAACAGTGTGATAGAAGAAAATAAAACAAGACCGTGAAACTGGTTATTGTAAAATAACAGTGCAAGGCTAAATAAAATGCATCTAGGACAAAGTGCACAGAGGACTAATACTTTAAGCAAACGCGCAGAAAGCTACATTAAAAATGGCTACACTACACTATCTTTTCAGTTATTCTGCCAGAAGTGCTGTGCTTGTATACCTACCATTGTACTTCTGCAATCTGGGTACTTCTACTGCATGACCTTTTTGCATCCAAAATCTAATGCTTCTCTTTATTTTGCTTGTTAAACATTTGAGTTTAGTAAAGCTAGTGGACTATACCATCTTTGTACTTCTTTGCTGAACATTTGAGCTTCAAAAGGCAGTCTCCAATGGAATCTTGGTATTTCCTTTGTTAAACCGTTTGTGCTTCTAAAAACTAGTGTTAAAAGAATCCTTAGAATTTTTCATTTTGACATTTTGTGCTTCTGAAAGCCAGTGTGCTATACTAGTTTTGTATTTTTTTTAGGATTAAACCCTTGTGCTTCGGAAAATTACACTGCAGTGCCATCTTTGCATTTTAATGTCATGTCTGCAGTCCTGTATGCGTGCAAACATTTGCCAGACTGTCCTGAGAGTGGACTCCTGAGTGCTGGTGCGTACACAACAACACACTGTAGATACTGGTGGCACATGCCTGATTGCTAATAAAAGTGGTACAGCCAGACCCAGTCTCCATGCAGGCACCTGCTATGAGTGTGGCCCACTGTCTTGACTTCAGGTGTTTATCACCATAGTGCTGGTCAAGGTGAAGGAAATACAGTATACCATGTGCAAGTGGCACGTATGAAAATATTCTGACATGTTTTAAACTTTTTTATTTGCATGCTGCAGCATAACAAAGAAGAGTGCAGCACTGATGTTAGTCTCAAAGGTAAGTAAGTTCAATAATAAAAATCACCCCTAACGGTAAGCAATTGAAGCACTAGGCCACAAGGCCCTGTAAAAATGCTTGCAGGTGCCGCTCGCATATTAATTACATTTTCAGAATGGACTTTGGCTGTCATGTTGATTTAATTTACCAACAGTTTAATTACAGCTAAGCCCTCACCCTTTGGGTTATCTTTATGGCTTGAAAAATTAGTCTACATAAACTGGTGTGCAGAAAGCAGGCTCTTGGAAATACAAGCAGTAAAATTGAAGCAGCCATTTGTCAGGAGATAAAAAAAAAGCATTTGCAATGCACTAGGGTCTCATATTTGTCGGAGTTACAGCTGTTCACAGTTGTAAACTCCTAACCAGATTTTTCTTGCATAAAAAAAAAAAAAAACAGCACGACCGCGCTGCTACAGTTCACACTAATAAAAGTATTGTCAAAAGTGCAATTAACTGAGTAACAAGGTCGCTAGTTTGCGAAGCGCTGGACTTCTGTCCAGCGAGATCACGCTGAGAAAACAGAGAAAAAGTAGTCCACAAACTCAGCGAGTCTCGCATGTTTTCTGAACTTGGTCGCTGCGCTCGAGGAGGGTTAACCACTGGAAAAGGCATGATGTATGCGTGCCTTCCACAAATCAAAAGAAGCGGATTCGAACAGGCAAGCCAACTTGCCAATGAAAGACACTGACGTGACGTCGACAGGGCTCCGAGCCCTTTTCTAATCCCTAAAGCGTCTCGCTAGCGATACGCATGCACGAGTGCATGTGACGCAGGCTCAACACTAAAAACATAGGGCCTGGTAGTAACACATTCAATGTAGTCTGTTATTCTAGTGTGATGTAATCATTGAGAAAGGAAATCCCTGGAGGCTCCACTTGCCTTTGATGCACTGCAGTCCTGGGAACAGGCCACTGCAGCCAGCCTTCAGGGAGTTTGCAGGCATGTTAAGAAGATTCAGAAACCAAACGTCTGGAAATTGGGCTTCAGTCGCATTTGAGATTTACCTAAAAGTGCTTCATTTGTTCTTCCCTAACTGCTGATATATTTTGAACTATTTGTACAGTTTACTAGCAGGTATTCACATTTATTGAGATAGAAATCTGTGCGCATAATACAGCCTTTCTCTTCACACTCCCTGTTCCACTGCCACTGTGCCACAGCAAGATCGTGCACAGTTCACATAAAAAAATACTCTAATTTTTAAAATATTAGTAGGATGAATAGTAACCAGCACTTTTGCCAATGCTTACCATTGATTTGTAGACATTAAAACTAGGGATCCAAATAATTGAAGGGAATCACTTTTCACCTACAATGACTTTCACAGGCATCACAGTATGCATTAACTTTGCTTAATTTATGTTTGGTTGCCAGTACCACTACTAATTGTTATATTTATATTTTTCTCTTTTTAGCATCTAGTAAAGCCTGACAAACGTTACTTATTTTTGGGAAAACAAGAGGGTACCAAACCTAACCTAATTTGCTGCTCTTGCACCACTACAACACAACCCCAGTGTTGAAGGGAAGGAAACTGATGCTATATTATTTGTACATGGTAGTTAAGGGGTAGGTTTGTGTAGCGGTCTACATGGTGGTGGGGAGGTAGGGTGACTGGGGTCACATCAGTATCAGTTTGAGACATGGAACTGTGTATCAATATTGAAAGATTGAAATGCTGGGAGGTCCATTAAACACAATGAATTGGCTCAGGTATAATAATGTCTTGTGTAAGTCTTTTGACCCAACATTCCAATGGTTGACTTTCTGCTTCTCCCTTTTTAATTTAGATTCTAGCCTCATGGAATGTAATAATAGCGAGGCTCTGGCTATACGGGTGTTAAAGGCCCTCTCCCTTGCCTTGCTGTATTAGGCCCCCACCTGTGGCTAAAGATACATCTATGGTTCAGGGCCTACATAAAACCAGTGTGGCCCACAGAGACAACAAGAGATGAGGCTATATATTTATTTGTCATGTTGTGCAAAGGGGAGCTGGTTGAGCTATAATTCACAAAATATGTTTTTGTACACAAAAAGGAGTTATGTTTGTACCACATCTTATACATTATACTTTAACTATTGACAAGTAACCTTTGTATTGGTAAGATTGACACCATGAATACAGTAGAGCAGCTAGTTGCAAAGCCATTCATTGGACTGAGATATGAAGAAAAAAATAATTGTAAAACACTTAGGACATGACAGGCCAGACCTAAAACTGCAACAAAGTGCCCAAGACAGAGGTAAGACATACAAAAGTATATTTTCAAACATCTGGTACACAAAAGTTGATTGGCTTACGGGGAGTACTTCAACAAATTCTCCGTTCTGCTTCCCCTGCTTGCTCTTTGGTCATGACAATATTTGGACAAAAAAAAAGGTGTAAAAGACTTGAAGTACTTGTCAGATAAAATAAAGAAGCATGCACACTCAAGAAACCATATGGAAAACCGGACATGACTGGGAATGTTGGGAGACACACGAATTCAAGCCCACATAAGCAACGCATACTGTCAAACAATAAAGAAACAGAATGAAGCATTCAATGGGAATAGACTTGCACTGTCAAAAACAATTCATTGTATTTGTTTCTGTGGTGCTTTTAAACTGGCCTTACGAGGGCATGGCGAATCTGAAAGTTCCTCAAATCAAGGTATATTCAGAGGCATGGTAGACTTGATAGCAAACAGACAGTGAAATGGAAGCACATTTAACAAGTGCTACAGTCTTTAATAGCACTTCTAAAACAATACAAAATGAACGCCTTGAATGTATGCTAGAGATTATAAGAGGCTATATTGTCCAACAGTTGATAAACACAGTATTTGTGGATATTCAGGCTGGGGACACCACTGATGTGGCCACTAAGACACAGTCTTAATCTTTCGGAACCTTGACAACAGTAAAGTCGTGGAGAGGTTCTGCTGTTTCACACATCTAAGAGACTCTAGTGTAGAAATCATGACTTCAGCTATACTTCGTGAACTGAACTTGATTTGTCCTGAGCTGCCTTAAAAACAAAAACTTAGTGTGCAAAGCTATGATGGTGCTTCAGAAAGGAATGGAATCTTTGGTGGAGTACAAAAAAAAATTAGAGATGTGTACCCTAATGTCCATTATATGCACTGTTATAGCCACCAGCTTAACTGATTATGCAACAAGCAGTAGCAAAGATCTCTGAGGCACACATTTTTTGGGGGGATGTAGGAGGCATGGCAGCATTCTTCTCACGCTCCCCCAAAAGATCGGAAGTACTTCAGGAAATTGTGGCCAGAAGGCTTCCAAAGGGATCCCCAACTCGCTGGAACTTTCACGTACGTACAACCTAATATTCCAGTATAAGTTTGATCTTGAGAAATGTTTCGACACTTTAGAAGCCAGTGCTGACTTTGAATCCCAGAGTCGTAATGACGCACTTAGCTTTTCTAGAACACTACAAGACAGAGAGTTTCAGTTCTTTATGTTTTTTTATTTCATGAAATAATGCTTCTGGTCGACATATTATACAACCAGTTACAAAAACGTGAAATACATACTGTCTTTGTGCAAAGAGCTACTCGTCAGTTTGTCACCAGCAAGAACAAAATTAGAGATGGGATTGACAGTTTAGACAGCAGACTGCCAGACAATTCTACTTTCTCAAACCGCAGGAAAAACATCAGCAGTCAGATCCAAATTGCAAAGGAGATATGTGACACTATAGTTGTGCATGCAAAGGAATGCTTTTCTTTTACAAAGCAATTGGTGAGTGCCACATTACTGCAAAGTGATCAGTTTGCAAACTATGATAGTTCCTTCCATGAGCAAGCACTGAATGAGGCTTTGGAATCCTATGCTCAACAAAGACGATCTCAGAACTGAGTTGACTGTCAGTGCTGTCTCGTGTACAGTCTGCTTGCATTTCCTCAGTACATTTCACTTCTAAAGATATAACAATAAATTGGGAAATCTGTGTGGTACTCAGCAGTGTTATCTCAAAGTCTGTTATGATGTTCTGTGGTCTGTTTATAGTGAATAAGGAGCTACCAACAACATTATCATGTGAAATATCTCCATTGATGTCATAACTACACTTCCACAATTGCCTTATTCACCTTCTTGCATTCTCAAATTTACTTAAAAATGCACCATTTGCCCACTCCTTTTTCAAAATTTTCTTGAAGGGAGAACCCCCCTAGAACTCTCCTTATGACACCCAGACTCGCTCCCTACGCTCGCTTGCGACAGGTCACTCATCACAAACTTACGCCCTACCAGCTGCCACTGGATGCACTGGAAATCTATTCGGGTAGAGTGAAACAAACAAATCCACTGCAAAGAGCAACTTGAAAATTGGAAAAAAATATGAAAATCAACAAGTTACTTACCTTCAGTAATGCCTTATCTAGTAGAGACTCTATCCAACCGCAGATTCCTTTACTTTAGAATATTCCACAGGAATCATCTGGAATCTTTTGGTGAGCAGTAACCTTGCATTTCGGTATATGGTGGTGTTTGGCTCCGCGTGGTATTGTCCGCATCGGAATATGACATGCCTGGTGCCTATATAGGCGCCACCCCACAGCGTTGATGTCCGTTTCTTTTTCGACTTTCCACATCAGAAGCACAGAGCCACAGGGAACTCTGACGACTGGTGTGAAAAGCTACAGCCCTTAAAGGGGCTAACCCGCAGCACTATAATCCATTCCCAGAGTGGGGAGTATCAGTAAGGAATCTACAGCTAGGTAAGAGTCTCTACCAGATAAGGCATTACCAAAGGTAAGAAACTTCTGACAGAAACTTCTAGCTGCAGATTCCTTATGTTAGAAAAGATACCCAAGCAACACCTCTCCGGAAATGAGGCTGCACTACGAATTTAGACTAAAACATCCTGTAAGTCTGAACAGACAAAATCACGCAGACCTGACTGTCTAGGTAGTGTGCAAAGAAACCCATGTTGCTACAGGACGTATATGGAGGACAGGAACTGTAGAAGCTAACTCTGGTCGCAGCTTTGGTTCTGCAAGAGTGAGCGCACCATCCCGCAGGGGGTGCTTTTTGGCCAATGCATAACAGATTTTGATGCAGATACCTATCCATCATGAGATGACCCACTTTTGCACTGCCTTCCCTTTCTTGGCTCAGAGTTGATTGCCTACCCGTAAATCACGATCAAGGTAAAACAATGTTCTTTTTGGGTCCAGACGGTGGAGTCTCTCCTCTTCTTTAGAGATGTAGGTGGAGTGTAAAAGGAAGGCAGAGTGATGGACTCACCTACATGGAAAGGAGTTACTACCTTCAGTAAGAAGGACGCTCTAGTTCAAAGGACCAATTTGTCTCGGTAGAGGATAAGGTATGGAGGGTTTATTCCAGAAGGCCTTTGATGCCATTGATTGGTCCTTCCTAGATGCAGTGCTGCAGAGGGCAGGATTGGGCCCCCACTTTTGCACTTGTTGGTCTCCTCCATGCCAGCCCAACCGTCCAAGTCTGGGTTAACAGGACACTCCCATCACACTTCCTGACTTGTAGAGGCACCCGGCAGGATTGCCCCCTCTCTCTTCCTACTTGCCTTGGCAATTGTGCCCTTGGCATGCCTCATTTGGTGCAATGGTCTGGATCGGGAGTAGTCCAGGGATTGGAGGTTGTGGGGTGGGGGCGGTGTGGTGGGGCGTTGAGTAGCAGCGAATAGCACTCTATGCTGATGACATTTTGGTGTTTTTGGCAGACCTGCAGGTTCACGCTGCCTGGAAAACCTACGATTATACAGAGAAGTCTATGGGTCAATGAATCCAAAACATTAATGTGATACCTATTGCTGGGAACAGGTACAGCTGTTTCTGGTGATACACCACGTCATCAAATATTTTGCCATCTTCATTCCGCACCTCCCAGATTTATCCTTAATCTCACCCCCACTGGTCATCATTATGAACAAGGGATCTGCAGCAGTTGGGGTGTCTGCCATTGAATGATTTGGGGGAGTGGCCCTTTTTAAAATGGTAGTTTTACCACACTTATGGTGCATTTGTTTTATCTTTCCTCACCCTACACCCTAGAAGGTGGTTCCAGGCTCTGGCTTTGAGGGTTGCCTCCTTTGAATGGACAGTTGCCCTCATGTAGACTTTGTCAACAGTATTTCCCCTACAGTGGAAGAACAGGAATGCCAGACCTCTATGGCTATTACACGGCTGCTCAGCTTGTCATGATTAATGACTGGTTCGGCATGGGGGCAAGGAGGGGGGTGGGTACAATCCGAACAACCAGGTGGAATTGGCTTTGCTGGGCCCGGATGGGCTACTGGGCTTGCTCTACGGGACCCCAATTCCACAGCCCTCTCCGATTGTATGTGAGTGGTACTACTGTGCTGGACTGCAGCGCTCTGATTTATATGCTGGGAGCGCAGACTCACCGGGATGACCGCACTGTGACAGGGGACCTGGTTACACCACAAATTTGGGCTGGACAAATTTGCGAAGTGGGACTGAATTGGCATCACTCACCTTGGCCATGTCTGGCTAGGAGGTGGCATGCAGGTGTTCCAAGAACTGCAGGAACAATACCGGCTCTCCTGCACCCAATTCCACCGCTACCTGCAGTTGTGACACGCCCTGTCAGCTAATATTCTCCCTGATACACAGGTTTTGGAATTCAGCCCCCTCAAGGCCAAGCCATTGATGGGGAGGCTGTGCAAGGGAGCCATCTCCTGAATTTACCATTCTCTCATTGTCAATGCTTTAGACCTCTTCCCTGGCCTGCATGGGAGGCCTTGGTGGGGTGCTCGAGGATAATAAGTGGCGTGAGGCCAGATTAGCCCCCAGAAAGTTGGCTATCTCTGCGTGACTCTGACTGGTCCAGCGTAACAACAGTTGTGGATTAGATCTAAGGGAGCACACATCAGAAATGGACGAACCAGGTTGAGATCCCACTGGGGCATAATCAAAGGTGCTGGAGGGAACATATCCTGACAACCTATTAAGGAACCTACGTACAAACAGGGGATTTTGGGAAAAAAAAGAGATGGCTGTTCTGAAAACTGCAGAAATGCCGAAATGGGAGAAGGATAACTTTAAATGTGCTCAAAGTAGAGCCCTGCTGGGCCAAGAAGGGAATGAACAAAAGAACCTGAGAAAGGGGGTGCAGCTAGATGGTTAATACGTTTATCTGTACAACATGCAACAAACTTGCTTCAACAGCAGGCGTATACCGTCTTGGTGCAGGGACGCCTGTCGGCCAAGATAACAGTTCAGACTTCGGGTGGAAGGTCAAAAGCTGTCAACTGTTGCCAGTCAATCTCCAAGCATGAAGGTAAAGCGTTTTTAGGGTCAGAACCCTGCCCTTATGCTGTGTCAGAAGATCCTCCCAAAGAGGCAGCCTGATCGGATGACCAATGCTCGTGCTCAACTGATGGGATTACAGCATCTATGTGCCTAATCCGGAGCCACAAGAATGACTTGGACCTAATCTTCTCGAGAGCACAGGGCAGGACTAGTTACCCGAAAGGTGTACAGGAGGGTGAAGCTCCACTCAAGATGAAAAGTGCCTTTGAGCGAGTGCTACCTTGGAAACTCCAGCGCGAAGTACTGCTGACATTGCACGCTCTCGGCAAAGATGAACTGATCTAACCAAGTTTCTCCCCACTTTTGAAAGAGACCTTGCAGGGTTTGGACCAGGCCCCAAGTAGGAAATCAGTAAGGGCTTCATTAAATGGGAGTACCAGTTCTCTGAGGGCAACTCCTGGGTGAAGCCCCTCTGTCAGGACGTTTGTCTAGACTTACAGTGAGAGTAGCTTAAGGTCCAAGACCTTAGCCCCCTTCTGCACCACCACTGTAATTGAGGCACCCTCCTCTGTAGCCACGGTGTGGTAGGTAGGGGCCACTAGGGGAATGTACTTCATGTATTAAGATTAAAAGGGGGTTAGACAAGGGTGCATGTTGGCCCCATTTCTTTTTAGTTTTTATATTAATGAGTTCGAAAAATATTTGATTGTAGTGGCTGCAGATGCACCTAGGGTGGGGTCACGCCATTTGCTGGTCCTAATGTATGCAAATGATTGCATATTAATGGCACAAACGGGAATGGGACTTAAAAAATTATTCAACTGTTTTGTGGGATTCATGAGGCTTTTAAGTATCTACAACTCCTCCAGACGGATCTAGTTTGTATTACTGTGCCGTGGCGTAGCAAATATTTATTAAGTGAATGCTTTTATGGTTGTTTTAAACCGAATACAGTATTATTGGATTGGATTACGGAGCAAGGTCCTAGGCCACAGCAGCAGGTCACCTTGGGGAGCTCTGGTGCATCTGGGTACAGAGGTCTGTTACAGTGTTGGGTGTCCTGTTCAAATCTATGGGCATCAGTCGACAATTGACAGGGGATATGTCAATTTCTAGGCTTTGTTCCAAATATATTTGTAAGCAGGGCATTATAAGACATATATGCCTCAGTCTCTACTTCTCCTAGAAGTCACCGTGTGTGGTGGAAGATTCGGTTTACTATGAGTTTGGGGTTTAATTGGCATCAACACTTCTTTATTTCCAGTTTGTGAATATTCAGTCTACGTTTGGTGTGAGCGTATCTGTGGTTTGGAATTTTATCACAGTGCAGTATTCTGCAAAACTGAACTTTCTTCTTCCCAGTGAACTATAACATTCTAGCCTTCTGCTCCAGTTGTCTCTCCTACTGTGTTATATAGTGTTTTAGGCCCTCATTATGAGCCGCCCACCAAGATCTGACTGCCGGGCGGCCGCACCCCCGCCACGGTCATTATGAGATCCCCGCTGCGCCGGCGGGCGGAAACCTGGTTTCCGCCAGTCAGCCCAGCGGGGATCTCTGCCGCAACATAGGAGCCGGCTCCAAATGGAGCCCACGGTGTTGCGGCCGTGCGACGGGTGCAGTTGCACCCGTCGCGCTTTTCACTGTCTGCATAGCAGACAGTGAAAAGCTGCATGGGGCTCCCAGGGGCCCCACGACTCCCCGTACCACCAGCCTTTTACTGGCGGTTCAAACCGCCAGTAAAAGGCTGGCGGTTGGGGACTCGTAATCTATCACCGCTGAGGCAAATTTGGCGGGAAACCGCCGGCCCTGGCGGTGCGACCGCGGCGCTACCGCTGCGGTCGTAATCCCCTCTGAAGCACCGCCAGCCTGTTGGCGGTGCTTCAGCCAAAACAGCCCTGGCGGTCTTGGACCGCCAGGGTTGTAATGAGGACCTAAGAGTCCAATCTGAGCCACTATGTAATTCCGTATCCTACTTGTGGTTTACAATGTTATGATTCTGCGAGGTGCAGCTCCAGCTGAATACCGAACTGTTGAAAGTGGCAAAGTATTCTCTTTGTGAGGACAAAGATAGTGCCATTGACTTGTTCTGCTATACCCTTTTAAATGGAAGCACTGCCTTTCTTGATGAAAGGCCTGTCCATGCAATGAGATGTCTAGATGATAGCTTGGATTCTGAAAATCCTGTGTCACCATGAATACTGTCTTAAGAAGTTGAGTCTATACATCTCGATTTTGGATCGAGTGCTAAGGATAGTTTGCAGCACGTGTGGCTGCATCCCTGCTGTAATTGTTACTGGCCTTTGAAACATTTGCACATCTTCTTGTAGATGTTAAACAGCTTAAGTTGCTATCTCCAAAAGTGTGCGTGTAGCTAGATAGAAAACAAAACACATTATTCTACTTTAAGGCCACACAACCAAGTGCAGAATTGTACTTTTCATTTGATTGTCCCTGCAGGTCAATGGAACAGGCCCCCCTTTACTGTGGCAGAGCAAGCTTTGACCACCGAAGTTTCAGGAGAAGGATGTGTGGATAAGTAAGTTGAATCTGTAGGTACCATTTTGTATTTCATTGCATCATTCCTAGCTACTGTAGAAGCTGATGGTGGCCTCAACCCAATCCTGGATCATTCTATCAGCGATTGTCTCACTGAAAGGTAACATACTTTCCAATGTCTGCTTTTTCTCAGCATGGGAAGACACAGACACTGAAATAGAACGATTAGGCACAGATCCGATGATGAAACAGGTTTTGGGACAAGAAATGGCAGAAGTGGTGTTGTAACTAGCATAGATGGAGGCGGAGATGTAGTCAATGGAGCAGAGTCACGACCACTGGCATTGATATGGTATTCACAGGCATCAATCATAACAAGTTCCAAATGCCACAGTAGGAGCATTACTGGTGCTACCACCAAACTGACAACAGCCTCATTTAAGTCCTGCCTTTCTTTAATGGAAGAACCTAGCATGGGAAACTTGATCAGTTGCAGCACCAGAGTCGGTTCAGAATAAGAGGTGGATTAGTCAGGTGACTTCTGTCGCTTCTTGCCATACCTGGAGGGACTGTTCTTATTCTCTTTGTGGTTTCTCTTATGCTTCTTGTGGTGCTGAGAAGTTTAATGACTTGAGGAAGAGGCCCCTCTCTTCTAACAGCCAACCGGGAATTAATTTTGTAAGAGGTCAACATTAGTTTGTTCTCCACTGGCTTGGGATTTATCAAGCTTGGATTTAGCATTTTGTATCACAGTTTGAGTTGGTGACAGACATTGGTGGCAATGAGACACACTCCACATTTTCCAAAAGGAATGACAAAATTGTTGAAGGAAATAAGGGAAAATTTGCCAACGGCTCCGTATTCTGCATCTGTGAAGGAACCTATGCTTGTGAAATCAGTTACACCCTATATACATCACTCAGCCTCATCACTCAATGACAGCTATGACTGCAAAAGGATCAACCTAGCACCAGTAATGAACATCACCCAGAGAATTACCGTATCCAGTATGACACCAGGCACTAAGGATCACTTATGAAGTCTGCAGGAGTAGGTATTTATTTGAAATATTATTTTCCAATGGTTACGTCCACCAGCACAGTGCTCCCCAAAAGGGGAGGGGGGTGGAGAGAGTTATTTTAGGCCATTTCTGCCCCCCCCGGGCAGATCGGCCTATTATTATTAGGCCGATCTGTCCCCGGGGGCAGAAACCTCTAGGCGCCAGGGCTGAAAAAAAAAATCGTTTTTTAAAATTTTATTTTTTAGAAGTGGAGAGCGACCCAGGGAGGGGGCAAATTTATTTTAGGTTGTTTCTGCCCACCTGGGGGCAGAGCGGCCTATTGTTATTAGGCCAATCTGCCCCCAGGGGGGCAGAAACCTCTAGGCGCCAGGGCTCTTTTTGTTTTTTTTTAAGAGGTAGGGAGCGACCCCTTAGGCAAGAGGTGCTCCCCTGGGGGGCAAATTGTATTTAGACCATTTCTGTCCCCCTTAGGGGCAGATCGGCCGATTTTTGTTAGGCCAGTCTGCCCCCAAGGGGGCCAGAATCCACTAGGCACAGGGGATTTTTTTTTTTTGCGACAATTGCACGCAAGTGGAGTGACCCCTTAGGTAAGGGTCGCTCCCCCGGGGTGAGGGGGGGGGGGCAAAATAATTTTAGGCCATTTCTGCTCCCCCTGGGGGCAGATCGGCCAAGTGTTATTAGGCCGATCTAAAACCGGTAGGCGCCAGGGATCATTTTTTGTGTTTTTTTTTTTTTAGAGGTGAAGAGTGACCCTTGAGGCAAGGGTCGCTCCCCGGGGGGGCAAATTTATTTTAGGCCATTTCTGCCCCCCCGGGGGCAGCTCGGTCTATTGTTATTAGGCTGATCTGCCCCTGGGTGGCAGAAACCTCTAGGCGCCGGGGATAATTTTTTTTTATTTTTTTATTTTTTTTAAGAGGTGGATAGCGACCCTTTAGGCAAGGGTCGCTCCCATGGGGTACAATTTGTATTTAGACCATTTCTGCCCCCCTTGGGGGCAGATCGTCCGATTTTTGTTAGGGGGCAGAAACCACTAGGCACCGAGGATTTTTTTTTTTTGCCCAAATTTCACACAAGCGGAGTGACCCCTTAGGCAAGCGTCACTCCCTTGGAGGGGGGGGTTTGGGGGACATTTATTTTAGGCCATTTCTGCCCCCCCCGGTGGCAGATCGCCTATTGTTATTAGGCCGATCTGCCCCCAGGAGGCGCTAGGGATCATTTTTTGTTTGTTTTTGGTTTTGTTTTTTAGAGGTGGAAAGCGACCCCTTAGGCAAGGGTCGCTCCCCCTGGGGGGTGGGTGGGGGGGGGGGGGCAAATTTATTTCAAGCCATTTCTGCTCCCCTTGCAGGCAGATCGGCATATTTCTATTAGGCCGATCTGCCCCCTGGAGGGGGGGGAGGGGGGAGGGCAGAAACCACTTAGGCACCAGGGATTGGTGTGTGTGTGTGTGTATGTGCGTTTTCTTTAGGGGGGCATCCCCTTGGGTAAGGGTCACTCCCCATTGGGGCACATTACTGGAAGGCCCATCTGCCCCAAGGGGGGGGGTGGAGGGGGGGGCAGAAAGGCCACCAGAGAACAGGGAAGTTTTTTCCAAAATAAGAAGGTTGGGGTATGGACATACCCCCACCCCAAATAAATGGGGCCAAAGTTGTTCTGTCCACCAGTGGGCAGATGGGGCAATTACCCCTGATCCACACCCCGGGGGCAGAAAGCCTACTAGATACCAGGGAATTAAAAAAAAAAATAGTGGGGTGGTGGCTACCAACCAGTATGGGCCTAGTTATGCCCCCACCCCAACTGAAGGGGGTAATAGACTTTCAGCTCTCCCCCGCACACTAAAACATCTTATCCCACAGCAAGCAAAAGGACATTTGATTATTTTGTTTTTGGGTTTACATTTGGCCCATGAGGGCTTGGCTAACTCTCAAAATCGTCCCACTTGGAATGGTGAGGGCTGCACTTTATGGTCTTTGGGATGCTGCCATGTAGAAAAATCCACAAGACCTAGACACATCTGAAAACTAAACATCTGGGTGATTCCAGGGTGGTGTGTTTCACATGCACCCTGCACCATTTTCTTACCCACAATGCTCGGCAAACCTCTAACTTTGCTGGAAATCACACGTTTTCCCCACATTTTTGTGATGGAACCTTCTGGAATGTGCAGGAATCCACAAAATTCCTACCACCTAGCATTGTCTTACCTATGCTAAGAAAAATTCTGCTGCAATTAGCCTAAAAATGTTTTTTTCCAAACTGCCCTTTTGGACCTGCTTTGGTTCCCCCCCTAATGTCAACATGTTTCTGGCTCCTCCCTGTCACAAGCACTTGGCCCACCTACACAAATGAGGTATCATTTTTACCAGGAGACTGAGGGGAACGTTGGGTGGTATGACATTTCTCCTGGTGTGGTGATCCCACACAGAAATGTGGAGAAAATGTGATTTTTTATTAGCTAAATTCGAGGTTTGCTGAGGATTCTGGGTAAGAAAACATTGGGGTATCCACACAAGTCACACCTCCCTGGACTCCCTCAGGTGTATAGTTTTCAGAAATGTCTGGGTTTGGTAGGTTTCCCTAGATGGCTGCTGAGCCCAGGACCGAAAACGCAGGTGCCTCCCCCTCCCCCCCACAAAAACAGGTAGTTTAGTATTTGATAATTTTGATGTGTTCAAATAGTGTTTTGGGGCATTTCCTTTTGTGGGCAGTAGGCCTACCCACAAAAGTGAGGTACCATTTTTAGCGGAAGACTTGGGGAAACGCTGGGTGGAAGGATATTTGTGGCTCCTCTCAGATTCCAGAACTTTCTGTCACGGAAATGAGAGGAAAAGGTGTTTTTTGGGCCAAATTTCGATGTTTGCAAAGGATTCTGGGTAACAGAACCTGGTCAGAGCCCCACATTCACCCCATCTTGGATTCCCCTAGGTGTCTAGTTTTCCAAAATGTGAAGGTTTGCTAAGTTTCCCTAGGTGCCGGCTGAGCTAGAGGCCATAATCCACAGCTAGGCACTTTGCAAAAAACAGCTCTGTTTTCTTTGTTAAAATGTGATGTGTCCACGTTGTGTTTTGGGGCATTTCCTGCCACGGGCGCTAGGCCTACCTATACAAGTGAGGTACCATTTTTATTGGGAGACTTCGGGGAGTGCTGGGTGGAAGGAATTTTGTGGCTCCTCTCAGATTCCAGAACTTTCTGTCACCGAAATGAGAGGAGAAAGTGTTTTTTGGCAAAAGTTTGAGGTTTGCAAAGGATTCTGGGTAACAGGACCTGGTCACAGCCCCACAGGTCACTCCATCTTTGATTCCCCCAGGTGTCTAGTTTTCAAAACTGCGCAGGTTTGCTAGGTTTCCCTAGGTGCCAGCTCAGCTAGAAGCCAAAATCCACAGCTAGGCACTTTGCAAAAAACAGCTGTTTTCTGTGTGAAAATGCGATATGTCCACGTTGTGTTTTGGGGCATTTCCTCTTGTGAGCATTAGGCCCACCCACGCAAGTGAGGTACCATTTTTATCAGGAGACTTGGGAGAACACAGAATAGCAAAACAAGTGTTATTGCCCCTTGTCTCCCTCTACATTTTTTCCTTCCAAATATAAGACAGTGTGTAAAAAAGATGCCTATTTTAGAAATGCCCTGTAATTCACATGCTAGTACGGGCATCTGGAATTCAGAGATGTACAAATAACCACTGCTTCTCAACACCTTAACTTATGGCCATTTCGCAAATACAAAGGCTTTCTTGATACCTATTTTTCACTTTTTATATTTCAGCACATTAATTGCTGTATACCCGGTATAGAATGAAAACCTATTGCAAGGTGCAGCTCATTTATTGGCTCTGGGTACCTAGGGTTCTTGATGAACCTACAAGCCCTATATATCCCCGCAACCAGAAGAGTCCAGCAGATGTAATGGTATATTGCTTTCAAAAATCTGACATTGCAGGAAAAAGTTACAGAGTAAAATGTGGAGAAAAATGGCTGTTTTATTCACCTCAATTTCAATATTCTTTTATTTCAGCTTATATTTTCTGTAGGAAACGCTTGTAGGATCTACACAAATGATCCCTTGCTGAATTCAGGATTTTGTCTACTTTTCAGAAATGTTTAGCTGTCTGGGATCCAGCACTGGTTTCTCACCCATTTCTGTCACTAACTGGAAGGAGGCTGAAAGCACAAAAAATAGTAAAAATGGGGTATGTCCCAGTAAAATGTCAAAATAGTTTTGAAAAATTGGGTTTTCTAATTCAAGTCTGACCGTCCTTGAAGGTGGGAAGATGGTGAGTTTACCACAGCAAACCCTTGGTTGATGCCATTTTCAGGGAAACAAACCACAAGCCTTATTCTGCAGCCCTTGTTCCCCTATTTGTTTTTTTTAAACAAAATTTTTGCTGTATTTTGGGTAATTTCTTGGTCTCCTTCAGGGGAAACCACAAAGTCTGGGTACCTCTGGAATCCGTAGGATGTTGGGAAAAAAAAGGACGCAAATTTGGCATGGGTAGTTTATGTGGAGAAAAAGTTATGAGGGCCTAAGCGCGAACTGCCCCAAATAGCCAAAAAAAGGCTCGACACAGGAGGGAAAAAGGCCTGGCAGCGAAGGGGTTAACTACAGTCGGTTTAGTGGAATGTAGGTCCACGTTAATTGCCCTATATTAGAGCAATAGCTATTTAAATTTATAGAAATTTTATTTTTTCAAATTAATATCTTAACATCCTGTTTGGTAATGTTCTTTCTGACAAATTCCACAGATTCATTTTATGAACTTCCTTCTCAAGAAGTTCTGCAAACTTTTTCCAGGCTATCAACAGGTAGCATCATATGTCATCTATGGAGCTGTGTAACAGCACTGGAAGTAACTTCAATAGCACAAGTTTAGAAGCACATGAATTCGTGATGTCAGTCTCACTCAATTTTTCCAGGCCTTTCCACAGAGGCAAAGGAACAGAGGGTGGGGGGGGAAGCAGAAAAAAAATAACCTAACGCCTATCCCCAGGAGAGGAGGCCTGAGGGTGATAAATATACATCAGAAAGAGCCTTACATAAGGTACGTAACTGGTTCTATTGGTATTTGTTCCTAAAGATTCCTTAAATAATCCAATACACAAACAACTCTCAGGGAATAGGAAATACCAACTTTTACTCAAATGAACTGAACTTTTACAAAACTGGTATAGATACAACTGGACTCCATTTACCTTAAACTCTGTTGTGATTATATTCTGTCTGGGTTTTTACTCACCACAGAACCCATCACTACAAATGTCCTGTTATATGTTTATGAGCTAATGAAAATGTCACTTACCCAGTGTACATCTGTTCGTGGCATCAGTCGCTGAGATTCACATGGTATGCATGAGCTCGCCATCTGGTGTTGGGTCGGAGTGTTACAAGTTGTTTTTCTTCGAAGAAGTGTTTTCGAGTCACGGGACCGAGTGACTCCTCCTTCTGTGCTCATTGCGCATGGGCGTCGAATCCATCTTCGATTGTTTTCCCCGCAGAGGGTGAGGTAGGAGTTGTACTATAGTAATAGTGCCCGCGCAATGAAAAATGTAAGTATGTACCTATTAAAGGATTAAATAATATCTATACAAATGTACAAAATTGAAGGTAACTTCTGAACTGCTACAGGCTTCCGGGGAGGTGGGTGGGTCCATGTGAATCTCAGCGACTGATGCCACGAACAGATGTACACTGGGTAAGTGACATTTTCAGTTCGATGGCATCTGTCGCTGTAGATACACATGGTATGCATAGACTAGTAAGCAGTTAGTTCCCCATAAGCGGTGGTTTAGCCTGTAGGAGTAGAAGTTTTTGAAATAGAGTTCTTAATACAGCTTGACCTACTGTAGCTTGTTGTGCGGATAGCACATCTATACAGTAGTGTTTGGTGAATGTGTGAGGCGTAGACCAAGTGGCTGCCTTACATATTTCCTGCATTGGGATGTTTCCTAAAAAGGCCATTGAAGCACCTTTTTTCCTTGTTGAATGTGCCCTGGGAGTAATGTGCAGTTGTCTTTTTGCTTTAAGGTAGCAGATTTGGATGCATTTAACTATCCATCTGGCTATACCTTGTTTTGATATTGGGTTACCTGCATGAGGTTTTTGGAATGCAATAAATAGCTGTTTAGTTTTTCTGATGTTTTTTGTTCTGTCAATGTAGTACATTAATGCTCTTTTGACATCTAATGTATGTAGTGCTCTTTCAGCCACAGAATCTGGCTGTGGGAAAAAAACTGGTAGTTCTACCGTTTGATTTAGATGGAACGGTGAAATAACTTTTGGTAAAAATTTTTGATTAGGTCGTAGGACGACCTTATTTTTATGTATTTGTATAAAAGGCTCTTGTGTTGTGAACGCTTGAATTTCACTTACTCTTCTTAGAGATGTAATGGCGATGAGAAAGGCAACATCAATCGCGACCCTACAGAAAGACTCCAGACACAAATCAGAACTATGATTGAAGAAGCCAGAAATAATTTGTGGATCTCTCCCAGGGAAGCAGTTTTTTTGGATACACAGCATCCCCAGATACCCTATTTCTACTGTCTTCCAAAAATTCACAAACAAAGGAACCCTCCACCTGGACGTCCCATAGTATCAGGATTGGGCTCAATTTTAGAACCACTTTCCATTTTTTGCGATAATTTTTTACAACCTTTAGTAAGAAATTCTTCCACTTATTTGAAGGACACAAAAGAGGTGCTCAACCTGATCGAAACCATCAATGACGGGGAGAATACACAAGCGATTATCACACTTGACGTAGAGGCTCTCTATACCAATATTCCTCAAGAAGCTACTTTGCTTGTCATAGAGACTGCCCTATACGAAATATCACCAACTTTGTCTTCCCCTGCAGCTTTCATTCTACAGTGTGCTAGATTAGCCCTGACTGAAAATTTCTTTCTCTTTGAGGACCAATTTTACCATCAAATTCAAGGTACCTCCATGGGGAGCACTTTTGCTCCTAGTCTAGCATGTCTTTACATGTATGACTTTGAGAAGAAACATATATTGTTGCCCACGAATCCTTTTTTCAACTCTATAAGACTGTGGCGCCGATATATAGACGATATTTTAATTCTTTGGCAAGGTCCCATTATGAAGGCAAGGGAACTAGTAACCTGGATCAATTCCCTTGACCCCTTTTTGAAATTCACAGCCACAGTGTCTGACCATCAATTACCATTTTTAGATCTGATGATCTCTATAAACAATGGGAAACTTCAGACTAGTGTATATCACAAACCCACGGATCGTAACTCGTTGCTCCTCTATCAGAGCCACCACTCAAAAGCTTTGCGGGACAATTTACCCTTTGGACAATTTCTACGATTAAGACGGAATTGCAGTTCACTCACTGAATTTGACCGACAATCTGAATCTCTTCAACAAAAACTTTGCGAACGGAATTATCCATCCAAGATCGTCAACCAAGCCCGGAAAAGAGCCAGGAATAACAATAGAGAAGCACTACTGATGCCCAGAGGACAGTGCCCCCAGGCTAGGTTGACTTGTGTGTCTACTTATACTCCATTGTCAAACTCCATTAAGAAGCTGATTAATAAGCGATGGTCCATCCTTACTAGTGGAGGCCACCACTTACCGAAACCTCTCTTCGCTTTCAGACGAACTGCCAACATTAGAGACTTAGTGGTACACACACGTCCACGCATCTCACATAATTCGTCCAATCAAACAACTCTATGGGACCTCCCACCTGTTTTGGGACATTATCCGTGTGGTCACTGTAATGTCTGTGGTCTCACAAAACATTTGAAACAACTTGTTTTTGATTCGATTGGCCCATGGTATCTCAACAAACATACCAACTGCAACACAAAAAATTGTATATACATGATCACTTGCCCATGTGATCTTCGATACATTGGCATGACATCAAGACCTGTCAAGACTCGCATCAACGAACACAGAAGTAACATTAGGTGCAAGAAGCTCACCACTAAGTTAAGTGTTCATTTTCTGGAGGCACATCACTCTCCAGATGACCTATGGTGGGTGGTAATTGAAGCTCCATTTATCCGCCCCAATGATCCCAGAGCACTCTTTAGAATCGAACAAAAGTGGGTGTTTAAACTGGGGACCCATATACAAGGACTTAACGATGACATCCCCTGGACGTCTCTTTCTCCTTAGAAGCCTTTATAGTTAACTGGCGTTACTCCCTATACTTTATCCTGATGTGACAGATCCAGTTTTTAATCTGCCCTATTGAGATTATTTACACATTTATAACTAAGACCCTTCTCATATGGGCTTTGATGATCCCGATACATATAGCCCAGTGCTTTATGTCTCTGCTGGCTTTATTCCATTTTCCAATATATATACCCCCCTTTTCGCCTAGGTTTTGCATTGCATACATGAGCCCTAATAGCACTGACTATATAATATTTCGCTCTGGGCTCACAATCAACATTGGCAATGAGTGGGTACTTTTCCCTCTTTTACATCCATTTTCTATTCATTTATTTTTTCTGTGTCCGAACATAACAGTAAATACATTGGCGATCCCATTGACTGTCTTCCAAAGCGTTTTCAGGTCCTGAACTACAAGTGCTCATACACTTGTAGTCCCCCGTCGACCTTTGATCCGCTTCTGTTTTTTATAGTCCTTTTTCTGTTTCGCGCAAATAGACGCGCTGAGTACAGACGCGCTGAATTCTTCGGCGTCCATTTAAGGATCAGGAGGGCCCCGATCCGGTTGTTCGTCGGGCGGCAGTCTCCGTAGGTTAGGTCCGAATGTAGGACCTGGTGACCGATTATGTAAGTACAGGGCCTGACATTCGACTAAGAACGTCAGGTCTGTCTCACTCGATACTGTTCTTTCACTCTGTCACTATCTCTGACGATTCGGTTAGTGTGCTAACCTTTCTCTATATGAACATGAGATCGAGATTATACGTGATAATTATCAGTCTTTCCTCATTTTTCTTTTACTAACCATTTGTGGACCTCCTTGGGCATAACCCTCCCTAAGGTCACGGTGTACAACAACTATAAATATACGGTTGCCTTGGGAGTTTTTCCTACATTATATATTTTCTTGTGTTTGATTGTATATCTATTCCTGAGCACCCCCAATATTATCTGCAGTACTTGATTGCAGACTTTTGATTCCTTTATGTGATCTTTGTACAGCCATCAGCCATTTACTTTTTTACCTTTAATCTCAATTAGTGTCACTACGAGTCCTAGAGACGCCTTCCCCTTGGAACCTGTTCTCAAGTAGGGGGTGGTAAGCATTTTTCTTTGTGATATCCCATTCACTGCTACTAACCAAAATGTGGTTGCGTCATTTTCCATCAGATTTTCTGTGTTACATAATAACAGTGACATTTGTTTTATTGCCTTTTGGCCTTTTCGTTTTTTCTATGTGTTGCAGGGTACCTGGTTTACCAGTCAACCTGAGTAAGTGACTGGCTTCTATATATTTCATAAGAGGTTTGTTATTTAGACATATGGGTCCTGATGAAGCGTCGGTGGATCGCTATAGACCAATAGACGCGAAACATGTCGACCAAATCATAGTTGTGCCTTATAATTTTTAGGACACTCTAATTTTTGTTTATTTTTTGAAAGCTGTGTGAGCATAATCCTCAACTTCTCTTTCAAAATTGCTTTTAACCTTGGTCTTCATCCTTACTATATTTGACCGATTAAATGATGAAATTTATGGATGACTAACCAATTTTAAATTCCTCTTTTCTTTTCGATGGTGACTTGTAGCACCTTTGTTGTGGACTTTTGAATTTTTTAGTCACTATCTCAGAACTCGGCAGAGAGCCCCCATTACGGGGTGCCCACTAGGCATTGCAGTGCCGGCCTAGTGAGGAGCGACTCCCGATGATGATGCCAGTCATCCTTAGTGATGCATGAGGGCTCTCGCTCCTGAGAGTACAGGTGCTTCCCTGCTTCCTCCTTCTTTTTCTGTATGGAACAGTGTACCTATATATAGTTATTAGGTCGTAGGACGACCTTATTTTTATGTATTTGTATAAAAGGCTCTTGTGTTGTGAACGCTTGAATTTCACTTACTCTTCTTAGAGATGTAATGGCGATGAGAAAGGCAACTTTCCAGGTTAGGAATTGCATTCCGCAAGAGTGCATGGGTTCGAAAGGTGGGCCCATGAGTCTTGTTAGAACCACGTTTAGGTTCCATGAAGGAACAGGTGGTGTTCTTGGTGGTATAATTCTTTTAAGCCCTTCTATGAATGCTTTGATAACTGGTATCCTATACAAGGAAGTTGAATAGGTAGTTTGCAGGTATGCAGATATTGCTGCAAGGTGTATTTTAATAGAAGAGAAGGCTAGCTTTGCTTTTTGTAAATGGAGCAAGTAATTTACTATATGTTTTGGAGTTGCGTCTAGTGGTTGTATCTGATTATGATGGCAGTACCAAACAAATCTTTTCCACTTACTTGCGTAGCAGTGTCTAGTGGATGGCCTTCTGGCCTGCTTTATGACTTCCATACACTCTTGGCTAAGTTGTAAGTGTCCGAATTCTAGGATTTCAGGAGCCAGATTGCTAGATTCAGCGATGCTGGGTCCGGGTGTCTGATCTGTTAGTTGTGTTGCGTTAACAGATCTGGTTTGTTGGGCAGTTTGATGTGTGGTACTACAGACAGATCTAGCAGTGTTGTGTACCAGGGTTGTCTTGCCCACGTTGGTGCTATTAAAATGAGTTTGAGTTTGTTTTGACTCAATTTGTTTACTAGGTAAGGAAGGAGAGGGAGAGGAGGAAAAGCGTAAGCAAATATTCCTGACCAGTTCATCCATAGGGCATTGCCTTGGGATTGCTTGTGTGGGTATCTGGACGCGAAGTTTTGGCATTTTGCGTTCTCTTTTGTTGCAAATAAGTCTATTTGTGGTGTTCCCCAGAGTGTGAAGTAGGTGTTCAGAATCTGTGGGTGGATTTCCCATTCGTGGACTTGCTGGTGATCTCGAGAGAGATTGTCTGCCAGCTGATTCTGGATCCCCGGAATAAACTGTGCTATTAGACCAATTTGATGGTGGATTGCCCACTTCCATATTTTTTGAGCTAACAAGCTTAACTGCGTTGAATGTGTTCCTCCTTGTTTGTTTAGATAATACATCGTTGTCATGTTGTCTGTTTTGACAAGGATGTATTTGTGGGTTATGATTGGTTGGAAAGCTTTTAGTGCTTGAAAAACTGCTAATAATTCTAGATGATTTATATGCAGTTTTGTTTGATGTATGTTCCATTGTCCTCTTATGTTGTGTTGATTGAGATGTGCTCCCCACCCTGTCATGGAAGCATCTGTTGTTATTACGTACTGTGGCACTGGGTCTTGGAAAGGCCGCCCTATGTTTAAATTTATACTGTTCCACCATAGAAGCGAGAGGTAAGTTTGGCGGTCTAGCAACACCAGATCTAGAAGGTGACCCTGTGCTTGAGACCACTGTGAGGCTAGGCACTGTTGTAAGGGCCTCATGTGTAGTCTTGCGTTTGGGACAATGGCTATGCATGAGGACATCATGCCTAGGAGCTGTAGTATTGTTCTTGCTTGTATTGTTTGGTTTGGAGACATGTGTTGAATGACTCTGTTGAAATTGTGGATCCTTTGTGGAGTTGGCGTTGCTACTCCTTTTGTCGTGTCTATTATGGCTCCTAGATATTGCTGTACTTTGCTTGGCAGAATGTTTGATTTTGCAAAGTTGACGGTGAACCCTAGTTTGTAGAAGGTTTGTATGACTTGATTTGTGTGGTTTGAGCATTGTGTGAGCGAACTGGTTTTGATTAGCCAGTCGTCTAGATACGGGAACACATGTATTTGCTGCCTTCTGATGTGTGCAGCGACTACTGCTAGGCATTTTGTGAATACTCTTGGAGCGGTTGTTAAACCAAAAGGCAATACTTTGAATTGGTAATGTATTCCTTTGAATACAAACCTTAGATATTTCCTGTGTGATTGATGTATTGGTATATGGAAATATGCGTCCTTGAGGTCTAGGGTTGTCATGTAGTTGTGTTTTTTGAGCAATGGTAACACTTCTTGTAGTGTGACCATGTGAAAGTGGTCTGATTTGATGAATGTGTTTACTACTCTGAGGTCTAGAATTGGTCTCAGTGTTTCGTCCTTTTTTGGTATCAAGAAGTACAGTGAATAAACTCCTGTGTTTATTTGTGTGCTTGGTACTAATTCTATTGCATTTTTTTGCAGTAGTGCTTGAACTTCTATCTCTAGAAGCTGTGAATGGTATTTTGATAAATTTTGTGATTTTGGTGGTATGTCTGGAGGGAATTGCAGGAATTCTATGCAATAACCATGTTGGATAATTGCTAGGACCCATGTGTCTGTAGTTATTTTGTCCCATGCTTCGTAATATTGACGTATCCTCCCCCCCACTGGTGTTGTGTGGGAGGGGTGAGTGACGTGTGAGTCACTGCTTGTTGGTAGTGGTTTTGGGGCTTTGAAATCTTCCTCTATTCCTAGGGAATTGCCCCCCTCTATACTGGCCCCGAAAACCTCCCCTGTACTGTCCCTGGTAGGTGGGCGGTGCGGACTGTGAGGTGCTAGCTTGTGTGGCCTGACCCCGAAACCCTCCTCTAAAAGGTGTTTTGCGGAAGGTGTTATAAGATCCTCTGCTCTGCGGGGAGTAGAGTGCGCCCATGGCCTTGGCAGTGTCAGTGTCCTTCTTGAGCTTTTCTATGGCTGTGTCGACCTCCGGACCGAACAGAAGTTTTTCGTTTACTGGCATGTTAAGCACTGCCTGCTGAATTTCTGGCTTGAATCCAGACGTTCTGAGCCATGCGTGCCTACGGATGGTAACCGACGTATTAATGGTCCTTGCGGCCGTGTCTGCTGCATCCATGGAGGAGCGTATTTGATTGTTGGAAATGTTTTGACCCTCCTCAACAACCTGTTTTGCTCTTTTTTGCAGATCTTTTGGGAGATGTTCAATGAGATGCTGCATCTCATCCCAGTGGGCTCTGTCGTATCGCGCTAGCAGCGCTTGTGAATTTGCGATGCGCCACTGGTTTGCTGCTTGGACAGCAACCCTCTTCCCGGCTGCATCGAACTTCCTGCTTTCTTTATCTGGGGGAGGTGCATCCCCAGAAGTGTGTGAATTTGCCCGTTTTCTGGCAGCCCCTACCACCACAGAATATGGTGGCAGCTGAGAGGTGATGAATACAGGGTCCGTAGGAGGCGCCTTATACTTTTTGTCCACCCTAGGCGTCACTGCCCTACTTTTAACTGGCTCCTTGAAAATGTCCTTTGCATGGCGTAGCATGCCTGGGAGCATCGGCAGGCTTTGGTAGGAGCTGTGGGTTGAAGAGAGGGTGTTAAATAAAAAATCATCCTCTACTTGTTCCGAGTGTAGTTCCACATTATGGAATAGTGCTGCTCTAGCCACCACTTGTGAGTAGGCTGTGCTGTCTTCCGGTGGTGATGGCCTAGTTGGGTATGTGTCTGGGCTGTTATCAGACACTGGTGCGTCGTACAAGTCCCACGCATCCTGATCTTGGTCATCGTGGCTCATGGCGGTGTGAGCTGGCGAATGTGACGGGGTGTAAGTTGGCGAAGCCGGAGTTACAGGTGGAGGCGAGGGAGAAGGTGTTACCTTTTGTGCTGTTTGTTGCTGAGGAGTAAACTGAAGCGTTCTCTTTCGTTTGACAGGTGGAAGGGTACTGATCTTCCCAGTCCCCTGCTGAATAAAGATACGCTTTTGCGTGTGATCCACGTCAGTGGATTGCAGTTCTTGTTCAAATCTATGTTTCTTCATTTGTGAAGACATAGAATGCTCTTCAGTATAGGAGCCTGAAACAGGGTCTGATGTCGCTTTTTTCGGCTCCGAAAACCCTGTTGATTGTTTTTTCGGCTCCGAGGTAACCTTCCTCTTTTTCTGTGCCGAAAATTCTTGGCCTCTATGGTCTTCGGCGCCACTGTCTCGGCGTCGATCCGTGTCGACACCGAACTCTCGGTGTCGATGCTTCTGTTTAGCACTCTCTCGGTCCCGAGGAGGCTGCGTGCCGGTGTCTCGACCGAAGTCGGACGATCTCGACACTGAATGGGCCTTTTTTGGTGCCGATTGTTGGTCACCGAGAATTTGGGTGGAGCCATGGCCGGTTGGCAGTGGCGTCCCCTGGGCCTTCTTTCCTTTTTTAAGTTCTGATCTCGACGTCTTACTCACAGTTTTTGTAGAGTCTAGCTCGTCGGAGTCTGAATCCTGTATGGAAAAGGATTCCTCCTGTTCTTCTTCTGTTTCGAACTGTCGACGCTCCTTTGGCGTGGACGCCATCTGCAGTCTTCTCGCTCGACGGTCGCGCAGAGTTTTTCGGGACCGGAACGCCCGACAGGCCTCACAGGATTCTTCGCTGTGCTCGGGTGACAGGCACAGGTTACAGACCGAGTGTAGGTCCGTAAAGGATATTTGTTGTGGCATTCGGGGCAGAATCGAAACGGGGTCCGTTCCATCGGCGTTGTTCTCCACACGGTCGGGCCGACTAGGCCCCGATGGGGTGCCGAAATCTACCCCGAAGGGCACCGAAGCGCTTCGATGTTCAACGCGTCGTCGTATGTGTCTATCTCGAACCGGATCGCAACGATACCGTCGAAAATCTTCCGTTTTCAGCTATCTTTCCGTTCCGAAACCCGGAGCGACAGGAACACGTCCGAACCCGATGGCGGAAAGAAAACAATCGAAGATGGAGTCGACGCCCATGCGCAATGAGCACAGAAGGAGGAGTCACTCGGTCCCGTGACTCGAAAACACTTCTTCGAAGAAAAACAACTTGTAACACTCCGACCCAACACCAGATGGCGAGCTCATGCATACCATGTGTATCTACAGCGACAGATGCCATCGAACATAATGTATCTAATGAACGAAAACCTTTTGTGCTCCTGAGACTCTTTATGTGAGTTACTTACAGTTCCGAAATTATAAATATAATTGTCTTCCAATACCAGTTAAATGGTTCTGAGTACCATATAGGTATAAACATAAGGGTAGCTTTCTAGACTAAATCCTTACGAAAGATGTTACAATTATTTTCTAACCACAAATTCCTGTTGTCATAGGGGTTAGGTTTGTTTTTGTTTTACTTTGTTTGTGGCATGAAGCTGTCAGAGTCAAGAGATGGCCCTCAACTCCAAAAAGTTAAAATGTCAATGTCTCTCCTGTTGAGACCACAGACCGCTGATGATTATGTCCCCCAGATGGGATCCTCAATCCTAGCAGCGAGACATCCATCAAAAATGTCATCTGGAACCAGGACTGAACGGTTCCACCAGAAAGATATTGACTGGCAAAGTCCATAAACCCAGGACTGGAATAAGAGAAAGAAGAATCGTCACAATATCTGGGAGGGGTTAAAACAATCAGTCCCACTACAGCTGCCACCTTCAATCTAACCTCTTCATAATCCAGCATACTTGAAGTATGCAGCAGATGCATGAGGCATTCAGTCCAAGGTAGCCAAGCTCTGATTTCGCCAGCTGAAACAGTTTTGCATGAAATTGGGACATAGTCTAATGTTGTAAGATACTGTTTTCACTCAAAGGCATGCTTGTAATAGATGGGTATATGGGATTGCTCTGATGCACCATATTCTTCAATCCACAGTTAGATTCGTTTTTTAGAGCTCAATGGAAATGTCATCTCTTGTAAAAATAGGAATATAACTGCTTTGCTGAAGTTAGTAGTGGAAAGGACACCTTCACCAGCAAGTGTACATATGAGTGAAGGTGGAAACCATGACGATACAGATGAGTGACAAAAGTTGACATTGCTTGATGTGCACAAAAAGAGACTTCCAAGTGTACCATAAACTCACATTGCTGAACCCAGTGCTTGCTGAAAATGGTGATTTCCTAATACATAGCCTTTACATTGAGCAAGAACATCTTCTCACCCATTTGCAGGGCTTGTAAGACATGAGAAAACAGCAGTGATATAGAATTTGTCTGAGGAAGCGAAAGAAAAAAAACAGGGCAGACCCTATCTATTTAAGAAGCAGTAACATGCTTACATGATCGGAGGGTCCCACTGGTCTGAGTTTGACTCTTTTCTGAAGAAATGTGACCAACTGTCCCTTGAACAGAAAACTGAAATCTTGAAGGATCAATGGTTTTGGGGTACTTTGAGTTGAGGAAATTTCTTTGGTGGAACAGATAGCCCCAAGACGGATAAAAACAAATAGTTTCTGCCTTTAATGTTTTAACAAATGTTAATGTTCCCCCCCAAATGACCACACAACTTATGTATGCCTACTGTTTTCTCTTACTGTTTATTTACCCTACAAATGTAGGTGAAATACACTTAATACCTTTTGTTATGTATTCTAAATTTGATGCATTTCATGTTTTTGGACCCCTGCCATTCTGGGGTTCTGGGCATGTCTACTACAGCTGTATTTCCAACAAGTTCTCTGATAAGTGTCCTTATTACACTGTTGTGCAGAATCTCTTTAGAAAATGTATAATAATAATTATAACAACGACAGTAACAATGACAAACCAACAATAATACTCATACTACAAATAATACCACCTTACAAACATAAAACATTATTTTACTGATAATCATGTGGTTTTCTGCAGACTTGAAGTGAAATCAAATAAAACACTTGCTATCAGGTTTAGTTAAATTAAATGGTCCTTTAATAAATAATGGTATGGGTGCAATAACAAAAACGAGGAAGCATCTGGAAGTAACGTCACAGGGCATGTATGCCAAGTTCCTTTAGTTGGTGGTTACTACAAATTTGACGATGTACTTTCACAGTGACTCAAAAATAACCACTAAAATAACTGTGCAAACAAAGCCAGGTTTAGGCTTTCAGTACATACTTCACTCCAAGAGCCTCTCAAGGTTTCCTACAGTAAAAAGGGCGAGCAAGGACAGCTGTAAGAGGCTGTGTTGAGGTATATGGCATATCAAAGCCTCTACAGTGAAATGAAAATCTGCATGTTTTCAGAATCCGTCGTATGACAGCACACATGCATAACCTAATTATAATACACGCCTTACATGTCCTTTGAAAATTAAGCCCTATAACTGCATTTGTCTCCTGAACCTCCACATTTCTAATAATATAATTTTCATTGTCAGTTGTTTGGATGAATGAAGTGGTACTTTTGCTAGGTGCTTACGATCATAATTGTTTTTGTGCTTATAAAACCAGTTTAAAATAACCAGTTTGCATAAAGGACAACTGGAAACGTTCATTCCTTCTCTCTCGAAAAGAAATGTAAATTCTGTTCAGATTTTGAATTGTTGTTAAGGTAGCCTTGCCGTTGGCCACTGTCCACATAGAGGCCAGCAATCTTTTAAATATTTCAACTGAAGGGCACATGAAAAAAATTAGCAAAAGGAAAAAGCGATTTATTCTTATATGTTTATACTTGTACATAGCCACAAAAGTCTCTGTAAACCATTCTATAGGTCTGTGTATCAGCTTGAGTTACAGTGTTGTAGTCGTTTATAACAGGCTGGAGTCCTGCTTAAAAATATGGCCGCTGTCTTCTCCACAGCTGCATGCTTGGATCCTGCAAACGGGCAGTTTTACACAAAAATACAACACAGCACAACAAATGGCATTGTGCATCCATATATGTGCAAATTTAAAACATCCCCCTTGGCAGATAAAGACAAATTCTTTTCTTAAAAAATATGAAACTACAAAGAAATGATCACATAAAATTTTTCTCTTTTCTTTTTATAAAATACTGCTCTGTATAAGATCTAATGTAAAATTTGCTACTTAAAAATATGTATTTCTCCGGGGGGAAAACAATTGTTTAACATAATCCATATCATTGAAAGTGAAAAGTAAACATATGATGAAATCAGTTATCAAATGGCACATATCCATTTTTTTTTTTTTAGGTACCATAACTTATGATAGCCTTTATAAATTCATTGATCCACTGAGCACCAGGGAAAGAAAATCCATAGGACACCTGTGATGAAAAGGAGAAAAAGGCAAGAAGTATTACAGAGTGCCAATAAGAAAATAAGCATCTATTAAAAAAACATACAATGCTCTCAACAGGTGGTTCCCAACCTTTGACTTCTGTGGACCCCCACTTTATCATTACTGGAACCCGGCGATCCCCAATGAATCATTATTGGATTCTCCCTCCCCCCCTCCCTTGAGTCATTACTAAAAGCTGTGGCCCTAATCTGTTAATATTGTTTAATTCTCTAAGCAGTGGCGGAACCCCTGAGGAGGCTTCGGGGAACCCCATGGGTCCCTAGACCACAGGTTGGGAACGTCTGCTCTGAATAAAAGCATGTCCACGGTGAGCAGGGATCATTAAATTCACGATGAAGCATGGCAAATATAGTTTATGGGAAATATAGTTTATGGCATGTAACTTGCTGTTTATTTGAATAGCAGCAAGATTTAAAGCAAACACATACAAAATTGGCATTCTATAAAAACTATAACAATTAAAAATAACCAACAGAATCACTAGCAAAAAGAAGTAATTAATTTATCACAATCTTTAAACCCTGTAGCAAAAGACAGAGTTTCCTCTATCTTGCTACTTGTCAGCCACGTAAAAATCACTCTTTTTTCACTCATATCAATACCGCATGTGAAATAATTAGAACGTGAATTCAGAAATTAATATACAATTATGTATTAGACAGACTTTTTATTTTGAGGTAGATCTGGTATGGTTTTGGCAAGTATCACCCTTTTAATTCGAGACAGCATAGGTGTGCTTGTTGAAAGTTTGCAGTCTTCTGGCAATGTACATTTGTGCAGGTGGTCATTAAATTAGAAGTCATTTTCAATTACCAGATTGTCATGTCCACACCATTCACCCAATATTGGGACTTACTGTTAGGTAAGTGGTTGCACTCCATGACAGTTACTTGATATTTGAAACCAACACTAGTGATGAAGCACACATAAATTTGCATGTTTTTCATCAGTGTGCCTACGTTCTGATGTCTGCAGGACAGACAAGCTACTTACCTTTGGTAACGACTTATTTGGTAGAGACTATGGGCCTGATCACAATCATAAGGGGGGTGGGGGGAGATGGAGCTGTGACGGATATCCTGCCCACCATATTACGATCCCATTATATCCTATGGAGATTGTAATATGGCAGACGGAATATCTGTCATGTTTGTGACAGAGTATTCCATCCGCCAACATCATAATAAGGCCCTATATCTATATGCAGATTCCTTTACCTGTGAATTCTCCCCAGGTGTCAGACTGGATCTGGAAGATTTTTGTGAGCAGTTCTCTTGCGCGCTGGTAGGTGGCGTCGATTGGCTCCACATCCATCATCGGCATCATCCGCACAGGATATGACATTGCGGGTCCTATACAAGTGCGACCCAGGCGCTGCCAGTTTCTTTTCACAACTTTCCACACCAGAAGTGCAGAGCCATGAAGAACACAGACTACTGGTGTGTCAAAACTAAAGCCTTGAAAGGGGAGTACCTGCCCCTATAAATCAGTTCGCAAAGAAGGGAGGATAGGTGGGTCGCTAAGAACTTGTACATCTCATAGAGACTTCTAGCTGATGATTCCTTGCCTGGAATAGATACCCAGGCAATACCAACCCCAGAGGTGGGTTTGCAAACCAAGTTCAAACAAGAAAGTCCTGCAGGACTGAACAGGCAAAGTGCCCGTCTTTACGGACCTAACTATCCAAGCAGTAGAGTTTGGTAAGCATGTGCAGAGATACCCACATTGTCACCTGACATGTCAAGGACTGTAACTCCTTATGCTAACGCAGTGTTCAAAGCCTTATCTTGGGTAGAATAAGCACGCAAACACTCAGGGGTTCCATTTTGGCCAGTGCATAGCAGATCCTAATGCAGAGTACAACCCATCTACAGGTGGTCTGCTTCTGCACTACCCGCCCTTTCTTTGCACCCACATACCCTACAAAGTGTTGGTCAACCATCTAGACTCCTTTGTATGATCAAGGTAGAACACCAACACTCTTTTTGGGTTCAAGTGGTGGAGTCTCTCCTCTTCCTTAGAAAGATGTGGGGGTGCCTAAAAAGTATCGGACACGCTGCAACTTCAGCCTTGTTGCAGAGAGCTACATTGGTCAGCAGCTGATCTGCACATTCACGGGCAGCCACCTTCCCTGGTTTCACACACAAGGGACCCAGTGAGGTTTCCCTGCGGAATTCAGTAGTGTATGTCGTGTCAACTCCTCCCTGCCCCCAACCACCCCCTTGTGTGTTTGCACATACCCCAAGGCCCTGATTTGCTGTATTGGTGGCTTCACGGGGTGAGCCCTCAATGGAGGTCCCCCGCTTCTTGGATCTAGGAAACTCGCCAGAATTACTGTATCACCTTTAATAAGCATGCAGGTGCTCCTGTGGCCAACAATCTACCTGATTACCGTATTGCATCCTATAGGAGTGTGCTAAGATATATGTTTTACAGTGATTTATACATGTGATGAGCTCTATTACCTCTAGCATGGTACAGGTCTAGAGATTATTAAATGTTATTTTTATATCTT
The DNA here is from genome assembly GCF_031143425.1 of Pleurodeles waltl. Taxonomy (NCBI): domain Eukaryota; kingdom Metazoa; phylum Chordata; class Amphibia; order Caudata; family Salamandridae; genus Pleurodeles; species Pleurodeles waltl. Next base: position 529,934,665 of record NC_090450.1, on the reverse strand, counting down.
AAACTCTTTCTGGACAACAGGTACTATTTCATATGGCCACATAGCATGCACCTTAATGAGGTTTTCTGATGTGTGCAACCTATGAACCTACTTCTTACTGTATGCACTTTGATGCTTGACAACTGCCTAGTTGGCCAAGCAATTATTGATTTATACTGTTTCTGGTCTAAGATATATACTTACAATAGAAGAAGCACATTTTTATATAGAATCACATGTGGAGTCTCCTCTGTGGTGTATGTTGGAAGCTGGCCTGGTGTGTGGTGGACACATATGGTGTTATCACCCTATACCAGGTCTAGGTATCCCCTATTAGTGAAGTGTATGCAGTGTCAAGGAAGCCAAGGCTCTCTAGAGGTAGCTGCGGATGAGCAGCCAAAACATATCTAGGAGACATGTAAAGCTTATGGAATACCACTATAGCCACACACATGAAAGAACCACACAGTGTTACAAAAATAAAGGTACTTTATTATGGTAACAGAAATACTTATAGGCAGTCTCCCCAACTAGAGGTAAGTAAACATACTAATTATATTCACAATAGCAATCAGTAAGAAGCATAAATGCAACAAGCATTGCCAAAAGTAATAGAAAATAGTGAGGGCTCTAAGGGAGGGCCGAACCATATACTAAGAAAGTGGAAAGGGAGATACAGTCCCCCACCCAAGGATGTGGAATCATTAGAGGGGAGCTGGAGGAACTAGGAACCTCAAGAGGTGAGTACTGGAGTGACCCTTAGCAACCAGAAGAGCAGAGGTAAGTACCTGGTTCTCCCCAAACCCAAAAGAACTCAGAAAAAGGTTTGTGCAAGACCCAAACCAGAGTGGAAGGACCCAAAGGTGGATTCTGGTAGAAGAGGACCTGCAAAGGAAGGGGACCAAGTCCAGTTTGTGATGGAGTGTCTGGTCGTGGCAGGAGCCACTACCTACCCTTCTGTGGATGCAGGACCCGGTCGACCAGGGACATAGACCAGCTGTGCAGCACAGGAGATGAAGAGGAGTCCCTGAAGTGATGCAGATGGTTTTCCACGTTGGTTGTTGGGTTGCAGTGGGTCAGTGGTGCAAGAAAACCACCAACAAGCTTTGCCAAATGCAGAAGAAGAAAAATAAGTGTTGCAAGAATGGAGAGGACCAGCAAGGTCCAGGTGTCTTGGAGGTGAGTCCGAGGTGACCCTCAGAAGTTGGAAGAGCCAACAGAAGAGGATGCAGCCCCCACTGGCAAGCAGGCACAGCAAGTCGCAGTGAGGCCCACTCAGCACACCTGAAGAGGAGTACCATGTTGCTGGAGCAGCAGAGAGGAGACTGTGCTTGGCAGTTAGACTTGCTGGGGGCTGGAGCTACACGAAGCCTGATGATCCCTTACAGCAAGAGCAAACAAGCCTTGGCAGCTGCAAGAGTTGCGGTGCACAAGGGTACTGTCCCGCGAGGACAGGCAAGGGCTTACCGTCTCCCAAGTTGGACAGCTGATAGAGAGGACCAAGGGGACTCCAGATCACCCCCTGTGATGCAGGATCCAAGCAGTTCTGGAGGAGAGTGGATCCACACAGCTGGTCATCGTAGTTGGTGCCTGCAGATGCAGGGGATTGACTCCTTCACTCCAAGGGAGATTCCTTCGTACTTGGTGCAGGGTGGAGTCTTGTCAACCTCAGAGGATGCACAGCCAAGGAAATGTTGCAGTTGCTGGAAGGAATCGGAGAAACAATGTTGCAAAGTGGAGTCGTCGCTGAAGATGCAAATTATTGGTTCCTGAAGAGTCCATCTGCGGTTTCAGGGGCCAGAAAATGAAGTAAACTATGCAGAGGAGTCCTGGTGGAATCTTGCATGTCGAATCTGAGGACCCACCCAAGAGGGAGGCTCTCAATAGTTAAGGAAGGAGGATTGGTCACCTAGCAGGGTGACCACCTTTCAGGAGGGGGCTGTGACGTCACCTGCCTGATCTGGCCACTCAGATGCTCCCAGGGGCCGTTGGGCATCTTGGATTCAAGATGGCAGATCAAGTGACCACCTGAAGGAGCTCTGAGCACCACCACTGGGGTGGTGATGGACGGGGAAGTGGTCACTACCTTTTCCTTTGTCCAGTTTCCTGTCAGAGCAGGAAACCGGGGGTCCCTGGGCTGCTGCAAACTGGTTTATCCAAGGAGGGCACCAAATGTGGCCTTTAAAGCATACCGGTGGCTTGAGGAGGCTACCCATCCCAAGCCATGTCACACCTATTTCCAAGGGCAGAGGGTGTTGTCTCTCTCTCCCATGGGAAATCCTTTGTTCTGCCTTCCCCTGCTTGATCTGGTCAAGCAGCAGGAGGGCAGAAATCTGTCTGGATGGTGGTAGCTGCATGTGTTGCTTGCAAAACCCTGGAAGACTGGTAGGAGCAATACTGGGGTGTCCTCTAAGGACCCCCCAGGGTGCATGGAATCCCACAGCCAATACTGGCAACAGTATTGGGGTATGATTCTGACATGTTTGATACCAAACATGCCCAGGTTCGGAGTTACCATTATGTAGTTGGACACAGTGTCCAAGTACACGGGTAAAATGCCTCTTACGGAGTCCAGTGCAATGGAACTAGAGTTCATAAGGGAACCTCGGCTCATGCAGGGGTGCCCTTACATACAGGTACCTGCACCGTGCCCTCTTGGCTAGGAGGGCTTACAATAGGGTTGACTTAGTGACCTGGTGCAGTGACCTGTGGCGAAAGGGTGCATGCACCTTTTCAAGCAGGCTGCAATGGCAGGGCTGCGGACACATTTTGCATGGGCTCCCATGGGTGGCATAACACATGCTGCAGACAGGAACCCCTGTTGCCCCAATGCCCTGGTTACCTAAGTACCATATAGCAGGGAGTTATATGGTGGCACCAGTATGCCAATTGTGAGGTGTGCAAAGTCCAAAGCAACCAAATTTAGAGGGAGAGAGCATAATCACTAGTGTCCTGGTTAGCAAGATCCCAGTGAAAACAGTCCAGGCATACTGACAGCAGCCAAAAAGTGAGAATAAGCACGCCAAAAATAGGGTACTTTATTACAGTGTATTTATTGTGTCACTGGTGTATGTGTTTTGCGCAGATGCTTCACACATTACTTTTGAGGATAAGACTGACTGCTCTGTGCTAAGCTACCAGGGGGTGAGCACAGGCTATCTTTGGTGTGTAACTTACTCGTCCTGATTAGAGAGGTGGGTTTTGCTTGGCTTAGGTGCATACTCTAGCCAACCAAAAAACCCATTCTTAACAGTGCAGGTCTAGGGTATGACAAGGCCTTTGTCCTTATTAGTAACTGGAATAACAACCACGATCTACTTCTGGCGTTGGTAGCCTCTCTATGGCTCCCTTGCTCAAAAGAGCAGCCACTTCTGGTGGAGCAAGGACAGATGGTCCTTAGTCAGTGTGTCTCAAGTGGGTGGTATGGATGAAGTGGAAGTCACGAAGGGGAGAGAGTAGCTCCTTCGGACAATCTGAAGAACCCAACGGTCTGATGTTATTGACCACCAGTGGGGCAGGTGATGGCATCTCCTGCCTCCCACTGGGTGCCCATGATGGTATATTGGCAAACTAAAGGTGTACTGGCTCGACCTCTAGCTCCCCGAGCCAGGGTGTCTGTGGGCACCGTGTCCTCGGACACACAGAGGCTGGGAAGCGTGCGCGGTGAGGTGGCTGGGCGGGTAGAGGCGCAGCTAGATGCACCATTCGTGGCCACAAATAGAGCAAAATTCAGACTGGGGTTGGTGAAGGGCCATGGAAAGGCCTAATCTGCCTGGTCTCCGAAGAGATGAGAACCATCAAATGACATGTCCACAAGTGATGTTTGGACTCCCCAGAAAATCCAGTCGTCCTTAGCAAGGCATGGTCCTGCAAGGCCACTGCCAAAGAAACTGCTCTGCTTAGCGAATCAGTCGTGTCCGGTACACATCGGGTTGTGAACTTATCTGCATATCTCTCATCTGTGATAGCTTGGGTGAGAGTAGGGCCCGGACCTCCTCCGGGACCATGGACAGCACCTGTGCCACCAAATCCCACAGGGAATGGGAGTAACGGCCCAAAAAACACACAGTGTTCATGGACCGCAGGCCCAGGCTGGTGGAAGCAAACATTTGGTTGCCTGAGGTATCCAGCCTCTTTGATTCCCTATGGATGGGACGTGAAGGCCTGGACCAACAAGCTCTCCTGGGTAGGGTGTTGTGGGAAGAAACTGGGGTCCCCTAGTGCGGGGAAGAGGCAGCAGGTTATCGTCATGTTCACAGGAGCCCCTGTGAAGGGTTTGGACAATAAGAGCTTCATTGAATGGGAGAAACGGATCTGAGGGGGTCACACTCAGCTGAAGCACCGCTGTCAAGACATTAGTCTTGACGGTACTGAGGGGAGGCTAAGGTCTAGGACTGTGGCGCCCACCTCACCACCAGTGTAAAAGGTGCTCCCTCCTCTGTTGCCACAGTAGGAGATGACCATGCCAGTATCTGAAGACGTGTTCATTCCACTGGCGTTTGCCAATTTCCCACACCAGTCCATGTTGGGGTTCTATGGGCTGGTATTCTTCTGGGTCCAGTGACTCCTCCCATTACTCCCCAAGTACCATCCCATGAGAATAGGGCTCAAGCCTGAAAGGCAAGCCTCCGTTTGGTGCTGGAGTCAGAAGATACCCCCCTGGCTCCATGTAGTAGTTGGGGATAAGAATGGGGACAGTGCTGCTGGAGGGTGCCGGGAGCATCAGCATCGGCCCTGCAATAAGGAAGGATGAGGTGGTAAGATCAGTACTGGTCCCGGTCCATCTGTGGAAGTAATGGGCATGAGTGGAGCTGGGGCCGAAACAGCTAATGGGAAACCAGTAGGGGCCCATCCCGAACCAGTAGGGGCCCATCCCGAACTTGCAGGGCCCAAAGGCGCGCCAGCAAGAACTGGTCATCTAAATATGAGGTGCATGGCCTCATACAACTCACATAGTTGGGCAGGGGTCGATCTGGCTCACGGAAACTCTGGGAGGTGTGGAGCAGGCCCAGGCACAGGCTCTACAGAGCCCGGCCTCAAGTGACAACTCTCCCTCATCTGAAGCCTTAAAATGGACGAGGGGTGAAGTCGAATACCTCTTCAACTTCTTGTTCCTCTTCTGGTGGGACTTACCAGAAGACGACTTCAAGTGTGACGATGATCTAGGGCTCTGCGACCATTTCCAGGACCTTCCTCTTGACTGGGATAGAGACCATTGAGTCATCACAAGTCGAATGGCAAGGAGCTTAAGCGAATGCTCCCTCAATGCCTTGGGTGCAAGGCTTGGCAGTCAACGCAGGTCTTCACATCGTGGTCTGCTCGAGGCACCATAGGCAACCAAGATGCTAGTCGTCACCAAAATCCGTCAGTAACAGGTGCCGCATGGCTTGAAGCTAGCTTTCCTAGCTGACATACCTGCCACACCAGAAGAAAATCTCAAAAAGAATTCAACAAAGTCGAAAGAGAGTCAGTTAAAAAGTGACTGGGGGTGGCTCTCTCCAGATCTGCGCTAGCTGGCACACAAAGAAAAGAACTGATGTTAGCAAGCTGGGGTGTTGCCTGTATAGGCACTGTGCACGTCATTTCCAGCACGGATGACAATGCCACGTGAAACCAAACGACACCACCTACCCGCACGCACGGGTACTGCTCACGAGCAATTCTGGATCCAGGCTGATGCCTGGGGATAATTCTAAGGCAAGGAATCTGTGGCTAGAAGTCTCTGTCAGGAAATTAATGCCAGACGTCAATGAGCACAAGGACAAAAAATGTTTGGTTTAGTTCTAGATACTCCAGCAACATTTCTTCTGTTTCTCTTTTCTTCAAGAATTGAAAGAGGAAATTTCAGCACTAAGTCTCGCCTACAGCTGTAGGCCTAAGACCTATTATGTACAATATCAATACTTAGAGTGAGCTTGGGTCAGCCCACTGCTTTTTTTTGGTAAACAAGTTTTTATTGATATTATCTGCCAGTAAATGATCATACAATCATATTGAAATATATGTTTTACCAGCATGACTCAGCCTATTCAACTCTTCTTAATTATACCACTGCGCTGAGTCTAAGAAATCACTGTCAACCCCCCACCCTCTACCACCCCAACTTCCCTCCCCCCTCCCTAGTTAGTCGGATTTCGTGTTGTGTGATGAACCGTGTGCAGAGAGGTCATTTGTGCGCCGCCTTCCCATGTGTGGAACAATGTCAAGTTCATGCCCGACTCTGAGAAGGGCATCTCCCTCACATCTAGCCCATTTTTCTAACTCCCTATTCTACTTAGATATTTTCGGGCCTGTCTGGTTTTTCCAGTTCATGGCAATCTCCCTTTTGGTCAAGACATAAACTAGGTCCTGGAACCTGCTAGTTACCTTTGTTTTAGACATATGTGGGAACCATCCAAGTAGGCAAAGACGCGTTGTACAGTGAACCACCTTGTCTATTGCAATTGCTACCGATTGGGTCACCTTCCCCCTGAAAGTTCCGCAAGGAGCAATGCATACCGAGGGCATTTCGCTCCTTCCGTGTTGAAATGCCTATTAATCTGACCAGGGGTTAAATAAGCTTGGTGCAACGCATACAAGTTAATAAGCTTGAATCTGGCATTTCTCTACTCCTTAGGGGTGCCTTCCAATATATGCTCCCACGTCTTGTCAGGGATAGTGGTGCCCAGATCACCTTTCCATTTTAGCCTAAGGGGGGGCCCAACGGGAGGGTCGTATCTGACCGTATTCTGCTTATACAAATTTGTGACCACTTTTATCTTACCCGTTTGAGGTTGTCAACTAGGTACAAGTTGTCTGTGTTGGGGGTTCCCCCAGTCCCGCCCGCCAGTGATGCCAAATACCTGCAGTGACCGAGCCATAAAGCAAGAAGTGGCCTCCGGCAGATCAAATTGTGCTCTAAGGTCCTCAAATGATATCATTGTCCCTTCTTTAAACAGGGTATCCCTGTCAGCACCCCTGCTGCATACCAAGTTTGGAGCCCCTCCCAGTTACCCCTATGCGGTAGTGCTAATATAGACATCAGGGGACGGTCTGGGGAATAGGGAGTTTTTGCGTAAGCTGCTTGTCTAGCATTGTATTATTGTTTTCAATTCAAGAGAGTCCTCCTCCTTATTACATCGGATCCCCAATAGCACCTCCATTAATCTGGTCAGCGGAGGGGTGAATGGCTTCTCCAATGCCTCACGATCCTGTCTGCTTGCTATCCATTGTGTGAGCCACTGGAGCTGGGCCGCCAGATAGTAGACCTCAAAGTCAGGGACAGCCAACCCTCCATCTGTGGATTGTCTTTGAAGTTGAGCCAGGCCACTCTCCTTCGCCCGCTGCCCCAGAAGAATGATATGACTAGTGCTTCCAATTCCCTAAAGGTTGCCCTGGGCATCCATATCGGTAATAATGTAAAAAAATATAGTAGTCTAGGCAGGACTATCATTTTAAGAAGCACCACCCTACCCGCTACTGACAGTGGTAGCATCTGCCAAAATGCAATACTGGCCGTGATGGATCGCAAGGCTCTCCCTACATTTCCCTCAAGGATGTCTTGTGGGTCGTGATACACTTTAACCCCTAGGTAAGAAAGACAGCGCGGTTCCCATACCACACCATGCATCTCAGGAGGGGGCACCCCAGCCGGACTCAGAGGGAACAATAGGGTCTTGTCCCAGTTTACTCAAAGTCCCGAAATTACCGAACCTGGTTAGTATCAGTTGGGAATTTGGCAGGTCCCTATGCATATTCCCCAGAAAAAGCAGCATGTCTTCAGTGTACAGGGCTATGTGGTGTCTTCACCCGCCTGCTCTTATTCCCTGGCCTCCCTCCCCACCACAAGCTACAGCAGCCAATGGCTCCATCGCTATTGCAAACAGCAATGGAGACAAGGGGCAATCCAGTCTGGTGACCAGCTTCACTGAACAGCTTTCTGACATTGTCCGACCAGTGTGAACTCTAGCTGTTGGGTTGGTGTATAGCAACCACACCCATGCAATATAGTTGGTCCCCAATCTCATCCTTGCCATCACAGCGTAAAGGAAGCACCACTCTAGGCTATCAAAAGCCTTGTCAATGTCCACCACCAGCATGTCTGCTGTCTCGTCGACATATGAAGGGTCTCTCATGACCGCCAACAGTCAGCGAATGTTACATGCTGTGTGTGGTCCTAGAACAAAACCTGCTTGGTTTGGGTGTCTCAGCTTCGGCATGCAAGGGAGGAGTCTCGTTGCCCAGATCTTACTAAGGATCTTGTAGTCCAGATTCAACATGGACAATGGTCTGTATGTACCGCAATCTGTGGGAATTTTACCAGGTTTTAAAGGAGTACTACAATTGCCTCTCTTGCGGTTGCAAGTAATATTCCCTGCTCTCTGGCGGCCGTATAGAGGGCTTCCAGTCTTGGGCCAACAGATCCGCATAGAACTCGAAAGGGAAGCCATCAGTCCCCGGTGTCTTCCCCATAGCTAATTCTTTAATGGCCCCCCCTAATTTCTTGTTGAGTAATGGCTCCTCACAATTACTCTGCTATGTCAGGTGTGAGTGTGGCGAGTGTTATCTGAGCCAAGTATGCATCTGTAGTTTCTCTATCATACTGGAGGGTACCTTTATATAGCCACTCGTAGAAAGCTAGAAAATGTGCATTAATTTCTTCCTGTCTCTATATGGTATTTCCCATTTCCGTTTTCATTTCCAGAATGATCGAGCCTCTCTTAGTCGGTGACGCCACCCATGCCAGCATATGGCCCGCCTTGTCGCTCTCCATGTGAGCTCTTGCTATGTAGTTCCTATAGTCAAAGCAGCGAAGGCGTTCAACACATTCCGCTACTGTTTCTTTGAGCTCCAATATTTTATGCTGGTGGTCTGGATTCTCCGGCCTGATCTTTTCTGCCTCTCTCAGTTTACTCTCTGCCTCTATGGTGTCTATGAGTAGCATTCTTCGCACCCCTACCGATCCCGCTAAGCACCTCCCTCTCACTACTACTTTAAAGGCATCCCATTCTATCAAAGGGTTACTGGTTGTGGCATCATTATCCACTAAGAATTGAGCAATATGTTGCTTCACCTCCCCTTGATATTGTGCATGCTCCAAAGATTCAGGTTTTAATTTCCATGTGGAAATACGCGGGAGAGGCGAACCCCACCTCAGTGATAGCAATATTGGGATATGGTCTGAGATGGTGCGAGCCAAGTATTCAGCATTGTGTATATGAGAGAACACATCTGGTATACACAGGAATGCATTCAGCCGAACATGTAATTCATTTAAATAGGAAGAATAGGAGTAATCTCTGGTGTCGGGGTATCACCATCGCCATGCATCAACCAGGACCCAATGTGTTTGCCAGGCTGTAAATTGCAGTGCCACTTTAGTGAGGGGGGAATCGTGTAATGGGGAGTGGGAGCGGTCTTTGATGGGGTCCGCCACTCAATTGAAATGTCCTCCCAGTACTAATAAGTGTAGTAGGAATGGGGCCAGGCGGGCAGAAAGTTGTGCAAAGAATGTGCCCTGATCCGAATTGGGTGTGTAAACATTAATCATTACCAGCTCCCTGCCCTCCAATCTCCCCCGAATTGCCACAAATCGCCCTTCTGGGTCTATGAGACTATCCAGCAACTGGAATGGGACCCCTGTTCGTATCCATATCAGGGTCGCCCTGGCAAAAGCAGAATGAGTGGAGTAGTATACATGGCCCCTCCACCGTTTCTGTATAGCCTTCCCCCTCTGCTTGTGTTAAATGCGTGAACTGAAGCATTGCCATCTGGACTCCTCTCCTCTGTAAGTACGAAAATACCTTATACCTTTTAGACATCGTGTGCATGCCCTCCTGCACCACATATTTATTTAGATTTGTAACTACAAAACATTGAGACTCACATTGCCCTATATAATTAGCCCAACAATTAACTTCACAACTCCCCTTCCCCAAGACAAAAGGGTTTTTGCCTCTCATCCAAAACTAAACAATTACGTCAACTAGTCTATCAAATCTGGGGGTGGTCCTCAAGTTCACTTAGAGGGATCTGCTGTGTTGCCTGTTTCTTCCCCCCTATCTTACTGTCGTGACTGTGTTGGTGAGTCCCATCCCCACTTCAGCGTCCGCCATCTGAGACTTCTCCAGGCGGGAGGATGACTCCCAGATGAATCTCGGTGGCTGCCTGGCGACGACTCGAGTCTTCAAGAGTCAAGCCAGGGATGAGTGGGTTAGATGATGCAGTCCGATGTCCCAGGCGCCATCTCCGGTCTCGTCTCTTCTGATGTGCGTGTTACATCTGAGTCTCGATCCGATCCAGATTGTTCCATCTCTTCACTCACCATGTGGGAAGAGCTGGGGTCCAGTCCACGTAGAGAGGCCACCGCTTCCATTACCTTTTGGCGTTCTCGTTGCACCTCTTTATTGGAAGGGGCCATCAATTTGTGGGTCATTCTATGTCGGGATCTCCTTTGTTGTCATCATTGCTGGTCACTTGAGGAATGGGTCTCACTAGGTGAGGACTGAGAGTCTATCCATTGCCATACTTCCTCCGGTGTGGTAAAAAACTGCCCCCCCCCCCCTTTTGTTATCACCCTCAGTTTTGCTGGGAACATCATTCCATACTGTATCTCCATTTGCCGAAGTTTTGTTTGGTGTCTCTAAAAGTGGCCCTTTGCTTCTGCACCTCATGCGAAAAGTCTGGGAAAATATGGAGCATGTTATTGTCTAATGTGCAGTCGCCATTTTTCCTTATTTGGCTCAGCAAATAGCCCATGTCCCTATAATGAAGAAAACAAGCTATAGCGGGCCGTGGTGAGGCCCCCGGGGGGCTGGGGGCGAGCTGGAACCCTATGCACTTTCTCGAGTACGAATAAGGGTGGGAGTCTGTCCTCCACCACTTCCTCTTTAAGCCAACTCTCCAGAAACTCCACCATGTTATTCTTTCCAAGGCGCTCTGGTAAGCCGATCACGCGGATATTGTTTCATCATGAACAATTTTCTGCATCCTATGCTCATAGTTCCAGTTTGCGAATTTGCTTCTCCACCTTGCTAATAGTCTTGCTAGCGTCACTAACCATTGGTAGGATCTCTTTAACTTGTTTTTCCGCTGTAGGCACTTTTTCTGCCAGGTGACGGTGGTCATCTTCGAGTATAGTTAAGTCTGTTCCCATGGCATCCATTTTCCCTTCTAATACTTCACGGGAGGTTGTTATGGCTTGTAGAATGCCCTGGAAGGTGGGGTCCCCGGGCCCCACCACGCAGTGTGCGCTTTTGGTTCCCTGAGGTCCCACCGAGGCCCGTTCATCGTCTTTCACCTCTACGTCTTTCTTGCGGCCTGTTCTTCCCATATCTGGGTCTCTGTTGCCCTGTGCCGTCCTTTTCGATGCTGGTGACAAGGTCAATTCGCATATAGGGGGATCTCCTTTGCCTCCTGCCCTGTGGTTCTATAGTGTTTTCCTTCTTAGGTGTGGCACGGAGTCCGTTTCATCCCACTAGTCCCTTATCCCTGGTGACTGCACTGTGGTGGGCTCAGGATTCTGCAGTGTTCTCCGTTTCCCCCCGATGTGGGGTACCACGAGTGCATCGATCCACCAGTCGAGGCCGATTCCTGATCACTGCGTTTGTTTCTCGCCCCCTGCCTGCTTCAGGGGCCCCTCCTGCACTTTCAGCTGTGTTCAAGGGAGGGTCGGGGGCCATCTGGGTAGCAGGGTTCTACGGGGTTGGGGAATACAGGAAGGAGCCTCATAAAGAGACTTCTTCTGCCATTGGCATTCGGCCACACGCACCGGGTCAGCCCACTGCGTGTCAATTTAATTTACTTGCTTATTAATCAACTGATTTCCCCCCTCTTCTTTTGTCTGTTCCTCCCCCTGGATAATAGCTTCTTTACCGTCCTCTTGTTTTGATGACTTGGATCCCGCCACTGCTAAATTCAGGGAGCTACTTATTATATATTTTTTTTTTACAGTAGTACATGGGAGTGCATGTGTTTTCTTGCTCACTTGCCATGTGTGCTACTTCCCCTTCACATCTATTTCCATATTGTCGTTTCATCAAGCTCGTCCAGTCTTAGCTTGACCCATCCCTATTCTACTCAACTTTTTTTCTAAATAAATATCCAACATCCTAAGCACCTTTGTTGTTCCCCTATCTCTCTCATTTTTTTTCATTTCAATGTAAAAAATAAATAAATAAATTAGGAGGGCTGGCAGCAGAAAATTGCTTATGGGTAGCTCCCTTCTGTAAATGTTCTTTCGTGCACCTTTAATGTTTTTCATTTACCGATCCCAAAGGGTGAGCCATGCTGGAACAGTAAATTAAAAAACAAAGTCAAAATGGCCACCATGTTAGTACATATGCGCTGACATCACGTTGATACATGTGCTTGTAAATGCCATCAGGCCAATACTGTTCAGCATCTGCAACAAACTTTTTTTCCTAGCATTGGCAAAGCCAAAAGGAACTAGTGCCTTTTTTTAAAAGCGATAACTATCGGCTTTATCAATGCATTGTTACAGTCGGACTTCAATACTGATGCCAGCTTATTATAAGCAAAAGGTGTCATGCAACAATATACAACAATGTGGAAGTCATAAATGCACATACCTATTGCATGGGATACTTTGGACAAACGCTTAACATGTCTTTTATGCAAAATATGGACCTTAAAAGCAATACAAGTTTTTTTTAAAAAAAAAATTTTAAACTGTCGATTTGTTGAATAATTAAGAATGGACAAAACCTGCTGCATCAACAGAAAACATTCATTGTCAACACAAAGTCAGAACAGGGTAGGCTTGTCAACCACAAGGGACTCAGGATGTTCAGCCACCCAAAATCATCTCCCTCTCTCAAGTGTCAATTCTCCTTTTTAGGTCTGGCTTGCCAACAGAGCTATCAACTACTGTTTGCAATATGCACAGAGTGGGGTGTAGGAGAGCTCGCCTCACTTTTGGCGTGTTTGTGGGGGCCCATTCAGACATTAGCTGACAGTGTCTATTACACCCTGGTCCGGCGCAGAGGAGTATACATCGCTCACTACATGCTACTGGCTGTTTGGTTTATCATTCCATCTTCCAAAAACGGCTCCTGCAGCTGAAATTCAATTCAGTATTTATTACGGGTTCAGCAAGAACAGGCCTGTTTTATAACTAAAAATGTAAAGTCAGCCCTCTTTTGTCTTTGCCAATGGCTGTTCCTAAAAGAGTCTACAGAGACATGATGAATAGGTGTTGTTACCAAGTTTAACCACGTTCTATACGTTCCGCCCTATTTCTTTGGAAGAAGGAGTTGTTTCTTGCTTGCCTTTTCCACTCCCCAGGACCACGAAGCCACTTTTAAAACCTCCGTTTTCTAGGCTATGCACCAACCAGTGCTGCTAACGTTTTGCAACATATAAACTGCTAACGTTCTGCAAGATGTAATAAATACATTTAATAACAATGACTACTCTGACTCACAGAACCAGATGTAGAATTTATAATCTGTGTATTTTATGAAGGCTTTCTTGCTTACTGTTAACCACTGACGTTTTAGCAAATGTTCTACATTTAACTCCCAGCTTGTCATACAAGGCTACCAATGGCACACTGTATCCGTACCGAAACCTAAGACCCTTCGCAAAGCAGTGCACAGAACATAACCAAACACAAACAGCTGCTTTTAAAACAGGTTTGGAAATATAATTTTAGTCTTATCAAAACTGTATAATTAAAGGCGAATCACCACCTCTCTTAGCGGCACAAATGTTTAATTTGAAAGCAGTACTACACAATGTACATCTATGCAATGCAAAAAGAAAGATCAATTCCTAGTACAGTACCGTATTTATTCCAAAGGTTTGGCTGCAGAGAAGTTGACTGCCAGCTTCCTTGTTTTTCGCTTTGATGCTGAAGAAGGAGCTGATTTCCTAGGATGAGCAGTGGTTCCTGGAGCTATTGCTGCAGTTTGCAATGAAGAAGAAGGCTGATCAGCTTGAGGAGACTTTATAATGCTCTGTGAACTACCACTATCAGGAGGCATCTGCTTGTGGGTATCCAAAACCAGCGGTTCTTCACTCTTCGCAGAGGAGGTCTGCAAATGAATTTGCGACTCGCTGAGTTCATAATTCTTCTTTGCAGCCTTCTTTTTGGTTACCTTAAAAAACACAACATTTTAAATGACTTGTGTATCTCATACTATTATTCTACTTCCACAAGGACAACAGTGAAATGCACCCAACAGCACCAAAACCTACAACTCACCCCTCAAGGAACCTATCTGGAGAGTATTATTATCCATCAACCACGTGTGGAGCAATATCTCCAAATTTTAACAGCTCACCATCTGCAAAGTTCAAGGTTTATTGTGACTCTAATATGTCTAATCCAGCGGCAGCGATTTGAAAAAAGAAAAAAAAAAAAAAAAAAGTACCTCTTCCCGTTACCACCGCCGCTGCCTCATGCATCCTCGCTCCTCTTCTTCTGGTGTCCTAGCATTCGCTGGGACACCAGAACAGGCTCCCGAGCAATCCTGACGCTGCTTTCATGCTAAACTTAGCATGAAAGCCACGTCAGGACTGGTCTGAACAGCTTGGACTGCCGCTCAGACACTGCCCTGGGGTGTGTGCATTTTGTCCAGCCCAGCTGTTCAACACAGCCAGGTTGGAGAAACCTAAGTGAGCATGTGTGTTTGGCCGGTCTAAGACAGCCGGCCAAACACATATGCGCACTTAGGTGCACTTTCTCCTCCTCCCCTCTCCTGTGGCCCAGCCCGCCCCTCCTTCACATGCTGCTGGCTGAGCAAGCAGCTGAAAGATAAAACAATAAAAAATATCGTTTTATCTTTCAGCTCCTGGCTCAGCAAGGGGGGTGACACTCCTTTCCCATTGAGAAGCCGCCGCCCCTGAGTAATCCTAGCAACACTTAAATCACCAACTCTTGGCAAAGTTGTGGACAGGGTCCGACTCGGCTTAAAAACATTACAAACTACAGAAACACTGAGTTGGTAGTGTACATGCACATCTTTATACAAGCAAGGCCAGGCACCCACTAGACCTTCCTCCAATTTCAACCAAGAGCTGCTCATTCGAAAAACAATGGCTATATAAGAGGGCGGGCAGATTTCTGTCCCTAGGAGAAGGTTTGGGGGAGCAGAGTAACCAAAAGTTATAAGTCTTTGGGAAGGCTCTTACTGTTGGATAGTGTAACTGAGGAATCCTCATTCTTTGAATATTCACAGGTGTCAGAATAGATGCAGAAAAGCTTGTATAGCTCCTACATACTGGTAGGTGGCAAAGTTGGCCTCTAATACGTGATAACAGTGACCTGCATATATGGTGTCATGAGTTTTATGTTATTTTTTCACACAATCGAACATGAAAACATTACTGACAAAACTGATGATATAACTCGCAGTGGGGGAATTTAATTTGGAAACGTATTCATTTTCAAATGTCCACTCCAAAGCAAGGGTGGGCTGGCAGGAGATGAGGATTCTAAGCAAATGTACTTGCAGATGCCTCACCTTTTGAATCAGTAGCCAAACGGTTCATTTTAAAAGGAGGTGAATCAGAGTGCACTTACAACAGGAAGCCCTTCAGGACTGAACAGGCAAAAAGGCTCTCCCTGTGGGCTGAGAGTTGCTGCGGTAGTGCTTGGTGGAAGAAAAGACTGCAAGCCCATTTAGTGGCCTGGCAAATGTTCAAACAGGAATACACTAACTGTAGTTGCAGCCATCGCCCAGGCGGAATGAGCCCTGAGGCCCTAAAGGATCTTTATTAACCAGGGCTAGCACAAGTTAAGGCCGAGGAAATTCCAGCGAGATAAGCTTCTCTTCTGTGCCACCTTTCCCTTCTTTGCACTGGTGAAACCCATAAACAGCAGAGCATCAATATGAAGCCTCCCTGTTGAATGTGGCGATGGGCACTGGCGAGACTATATCTTACAAATGTATTTATCTGGAAGACAGAAAGCATGTAACTTAAGAATTAACTTATCTGGGTAGAAGGCCATATAATAAGGCTGGACTAACAAAGCCTGAAGCTACCATGGTGCACAGCAGTATTTGCAATGAGGAACGCAGTTTGTAGAGCAAAACCAGTGCAGCTATGAAACTAGTTAAAGGGCACATCCATCAGGAAGGTCACAACCAGAGTGTGGTCCTACTGTGCAACAAAAGCAGTTAACAGGAAACATACATGACAGCCCTTTAAATAAGGAAGGCTGCTGAGGTAAATGGAGAAAATCTGATGCAGCAAAAAATAATGATTAACTGTGCCTTCGGCAAAACCTTAAAAGGCCAAACATTAAACTAACAACAATACATCCGACAACATTGTAAATAATTAACACACTTCTCCTCACACAAGGAAATGAAATGACTCGTACAACCTGAATATATGGACTTTGTGGAAGGACAGAGCATGGCCAAAAACAAATCTACAGTTTTTGCTGGACGATCAAAGCCTCTCAATTGGTCTTGATGGATCTCCTTGCATGAAGGTGTAGTTTGTGTGTTTCAGCTAAAACACCATGGGCCCGATTACAACTTTGGAGGAAGGTCTTAATCCGTCCCAAATGGGACGGCTATACCACCAGCCGTATTATGAGTCCATTATATCCTATGGAACTCGTAATACGGCTGGTGGTATATCCGTCACATTTGGGACGGATTAACACCTCCGCCAAAGTTGTAATCAGGCCCCATGTGTTGTTGCTAGGACAGTAGGTCCTCCCTAGATGAAGCTGAAGAGGACGTCATACGCTCAGGGTCGGCATGATGGAGTATTGGACCCTCCAAACCCACTCTAAGGTCATCAGAATGAACTGAGTTTGTCCTACCTCACTTTATTTAGCATGTGCCAGATTAGAGGTGGTGCAGGAACATGTAGAGAGAGCTGAAGTTCCTACCAAAGGTATAAAATGTCTCCCAGGGATCCTCAAAGAGGAAAATGAAATGCAGAAAAAGAGGGACACTGATAACATTTAGAGGTGGACGGCAAATTGATGCCACCTGAGCTCCTCTGCTTGATGTTGAGGGAGCCTGGTGGATGTCTTGCCTGCAGCAAGATCTCATTGACAGTTAGCCAGTGTCTCTGGATAGAAAGTGCACAAGCGCATAATCTCATGCCTGTTGGAGTACCACATAGTGATCAAGTTGCCTGTTAGCACTGGAATCAATAGGAGAAAAATATTTGTGGTTTACAGCTCACAGCTCCAACAGATTAATGTGGAGGCCTTGCTATGAATACGACCACAGGTATAATTCAGGCAAAGGATGACACATATGTTACCACTGTGGCCAGCAGAACAGCCTAACATGTCAGAATGTTTTCTGTGATCCACCACTGCATGTTCGGAAATGCTGCCTTGGTAATACAAGTTTTGTTGGAAACGCATGCACAATATTGGCCTCAAGGCAAGCGAAAATTCCACTGAAAACCCTGCATGTGCCACCGATCAAAGGACACAAGTGAAATGTAGGAGGTTAACAGGCAGAGCAGTCTCAAAACTGTCAAGGGCAAAAGCCAAATTTCACCTGAAACATGAGGATTTGAGCCTGAATGTCCCAGACACTCTTCAAGACCAGAAAGACCTTCAAAGTGACTGTCCACGATGCCCATAATTGAAGGACCTCACAG
Source organism: Pleurodeles waltl (assembly GCF_031143425.1). Taxonomy (NCBI): domain Eukaryota; kingdom Metazoa; phylum Chordata; class Amphibia; order Caudata; family Salamandridae; genus Pleurodeles; species Pleurodeles waltl. Next base: position 529,917,103 of record NC_090450.1, on the reverse strand, counting down.
AAAACAATTAAAAAAAATAGTATAGTGCAACTATGAGTGAAATGACGTCTCAGAAGTTAAAAAGACGAATTAAAAAACATGCAAACTAAACGTAAATCGATACTGGCACAAATATACAAAATATGACAACACAAAAGTATTACATCAGACACAAAGTGCAAAGCAAAATGTTTTTTATAATTATTAGTTAATGCGTAGTGCAATTATAAATGGCCAGTCAGGCAAACCTGACCATAACTAGAAATCCCAATTAAAGTAATTGGTAGAACCAGTAATCGTTCAAATGTATTCAATGTGTCCCAGTGTCAAAGTACAACGTAAATAATGACCATTACATACAAAGATGAACAAGAAAGAAAGCTTTTGTTGAACAACAGTTAACTATACAAATTAAATATTAGTATATCTTGCTGGGAATTAAACAAAGCAAGCTTGTCTGTTACATTAAAACTGTAAACAGTGTTTCAACCCCCAAGTAGGATGTAGGGGTCTCATCAAGACTGAGAATGTCAGGAGTCAGCTGTGGGTGATGTGCGATAGCCAGAATGGGGGTGGGGGGATGCTTCCTCCTGACGTCACAGAATTAACTTTGCGATTCCTTGACATTCGGAGGATATATCCCCGCTCCCCAGTTCCAGCTATCTCATGTGCACTCCTGCCTAGGAGACTTCTCCCCAGCAGCCCTCCCTACATGGGACACTCGGTCCATCATCCTCTTCTGAGCGTACAGCTGCTGATGACGGTCCACTCTGACTCGTTACTCATTACTGTTTAGCACCGCCAAAGAGAGTTAGGTATTTGGAATTTTCTTGGTGTGTATGATCACACTGTGAGCGCCGCTGAATAAGTTACTTACCTTTGGTAACGTATTATCTGGTACAGACTCAATCTAGCTGCAGATTCCTTATCTTTGATTTCCCAGGTGTCAGGCTGGACTGGTCAAATTTTGCTGAGAAATACCCATTGCACACACCGCCAGGTGGCTCCATTCAAACCTGCTTGACGTTGTTGGCACTGGATGTGACATCGTAGTCATCTATATAGGTGTCACCCTGGCATGCTGGCATCAGTTACTTTTATCATAACTTTCCACGTCAGAAGGGCAAAGCCATGACAAGAACTGGCGCAATGGGTGTCAAAACTAGGGCTCTGAAAAAGGGATCACCATAACCCAATTAATAAGTCTGCAGAGAGGGGATGCATGGGTGGGTGTAAGGAATCTGCAGCTAGATACAGTCTCTGTCAGATAATGTTACTGATGGTAAGTAACATGTCCATCTGATAGAGACTTCTAACTGCAGATTCCTTACATTTGATTAGATACCCAAGTCATACCCTCCAGGCGGTGGGCTGCAGACAATGGGCGAAATGCCCATCCCTTCGAACCTGACTGTCCGAGCAGTACTGTTTTGCAAACGTGTGCACTGATGCCCACGTTGCTGCCTGGCAGATGTTCAGGACTGGGAGTCCACGTGCTAGCAAGGACGCTGCTTCTTAGCTACAGCCTAGCAGATCTTAATACAGAGAATAACCCAGCACAAAATGCTCCGCTTCTGTACTGTCTGTCCCTTCTTTGCTCCCACACACCTCACAACGAGTTGGTCGTCCACCCGGAACTCTTTTGTGTTGTCAAGGTGGAACAACGACGCTATCTTTGGGTCCAGCCGGTGGAGTAGCACCTCTACCTTAGAGAGATGTGGGGGAGCAAAGAAGGTGGACAAGGTGCCAGTTTGATCCAGATGGAATGGGGTCACCACCTTAGGAAGGAAAGAGGCACGGGTGTGTAGCCCAACTATTTCTGGAAACACTGAGATATGGTGGCTTAGATGATAATGCCTGTATCTCACTCACCCTCCGGGCAGATGTTATTGCCACTAAGAACGTTATCTTGATGGTCAGCAGCCAGAGGGGACAATTGTGCAAAGCCTCGAAGGGAGCGCACATGAGGTATGTGAGAAATAGACTGAGATCCCACTGAGGCATGGCAAAAGGAGTAGGGGGAAACATATTTACAAGCCCTTTAGGAAACCTATTTTACAATACGGGACTTGAAAAGAGAGGGTTGATCAGGCAGCTGCAGAAAAGCTGACAGAGCAGAGAGATATTCCTCCAGTGTCCCCAGAGAAGAACCATGTTGGGCAAGAGAAAGAATGTGAAGATAGTAGACAGAGAACTAGAGAGAGAAACTATAGACTTCTTTGTACAATATCTTACAAATCTTTGCCAACGGCAGGAGTATACCATTTTTGTGGAGGAACACCTGGCTGCCAAGATAACGTTAGTCTTCGGGAGGAAGGTCGAAGGCTGTCAAACTACAGCCACTCCATGCATGAAGGTGCAGAGTTGACAGGTTCGGGAGGCGGTCCCTCCCCTGCTGCTGCGACACAAGATCCTCCCGAAGGGGCAGTCTGATCAGAGGATCAATGCTCATTTTCAGAAGCTCGGGATACCAGACTCTCCATGCCCAGTGAGGACCCACAAGGACTTCTTGGGCCCGTTCATTGTTGATTTTCTTGAGAACTCTGGACAGGAGTGGTATGGGTGGAAAGGTGTTCAGCAGGCCTGAACTCCACTCGTGACAAAAAGTGGCACGAAGTGAGCGCCGCATTGGAAACTTCTAGTAATTGTTAGGGACAACCCTTGTGGGCTTGGGTATGAATATGATAATGTATAGGTGCCAACAAGGGACTTATTTATAATACATAAATGTAAATTGTCATTAATAATTACAACACGTTCAAATCATAGTAACATCTAAATGGAATTAAATCAATGACCATTTTCACGTGATCTAATCACAAAGGAATGAAACCACAGGAGTACTGCCACAAAGAGCTTTTGTATTTTGCACACTATGACAATGTATCAACCACTGAACACAGATTCAAAGGGGTACATAAGCCAAAATGTGCACTTACACAGACATGGAATACATAATATTATCAACGTTTCTGTTGAACCATCTGCCAATGTAACAATAACCCCCTCAATAATAATGTCCACGGAAATAAGTCATGCTAAGATAACCCAAGACTCCACACTGGAGAATTATGGATGAGTTGGGTAGAGCGTCAACGTTTGGGTCTCAACAGCAAATGTCAGTGAGACCATCATCAGGACTTTCAATGAATTGTAAAATAGGAGATGTCCCCTTAGGATGTACTCCTACTGCATAATCTCAAGGAAAAGAAGGTTTTAATCATCAGTTCATGCAACCAAATAGAGCCTTAATCAAGGGGTCAAAAAACAGACTTAAGACTAAGCCAAAAGAAGAAGCAACGGGGATACAGCAACACCCAGAAGTATTGTAGGAAAGTACATTATTTTTGGCATGGTTACCCCCACTTTGTGCCAGCTATCAGTGTGCTTAGTCTATTTTCACTGAGATCCTACTAACCAGGACCCCAGAGATTGTCCTCTCTACCTCCAAAGTTGGTTACCTAGGACCTTTGTGCACTCCACAATTGGTATACTGGTGTCCCCTTATATGTCCCTATTATATGGTACCTAGGTACCCAGGGCACTGGGACACCAGGAGTCACCCATGGGCTCCAGCTTGTATTATGCGACCCATGGGAGCCCATGCAAAATGTGTCTGCAGGCCTACCATTGCAGCCTGCGTGAAAAGGTGCATGCACCTTTTCACCACAGATCACTATACCAAGTCACTGTAAGTCACCCCTATGGTAGGCCCTTCTAGCCCAAAGGGCAGGGTGCAGGCACCTGTGTGTGAAGGCACACCTGCATGATCAGAGGCGCCCCTACGAACTCCAGTTCTATTGCACTGGACTTCGTAAGTGTGGGGAAGCCATTTTACCTGTGTACTGGACACAGGTCACCTGTATTCAGCTATATAATGGTATCTCTGATCCTGAGCGTGTTTGATATCAAACATGTCTGAATTATACCTCAATACTGTTGCCATTTTTCCAGAGTTTTCCAGGCAACCCAGCACTGCTGCAGACCTTCATACAGGTTTCTGCCCTCCTGCTGCTTGACCAGCTCAGGCAGGGAAAGGCAAAACAAAGGATTTCCTGTGGGAAAGGGAGGCAGCACCAACTCCCTTGGAAACAGGTGTTATAAGGCTTACAAGGGGTAGCTTTCCCAAGCCTAAGGTTTGCTTTGAAGGATACATTTGGTGCCCTCCTTGCATAAGCTGGTTTGCATCAGTCCAGGGAACCCTGGTGCCTGCTCTGGCGCAAAACTGGACAAAGGAAAGGGGAGTGACAACTCCTCTGTCCGTCATCACCCCAGGGGTAGTGCCCAGAGCTCCTCCAGGTGGCCACTCGATTCTGCCATCTTGAAACCAAGATGTGCAGAGGCCCCTGGCAGCATCTGAGTGGCAGGGTCAGGTAGGTGATTTCAGAGACCTCTCCTGATAGGTGCTCACTGTGCAAGGTGACAAAAAACCCTTTTAGGGCTATTTAGGGACTCTCATGTGGGTTTGTCCCCAGATTCAACGTACAAGACTCCTCTGCATCATTTACTTCTGCGCGTGGCCACTTGAACTGCAACTGGGCACTTCAGGAACTGACAAGATTGAAACTCTCAAAACGACCTGGCCTTGCAACATTGTTTCCCTGGCTCCTTCCAGCAACTTCAACATTTTCCCAGCTGCGCAGCCTCTGGGGTTGGCAAGACTTCAGCTGCACTAGGAAGCAAGAAGGAATCTCCCTTGGAGTGAAGGAGTCAGTCCACTGCATCTGCAGGCACCTACAACAACGTGCAGATCCTGCATCAGAGGTGGTGTTCTGGAGTGGTCCCCTTGGTCCTCTCTGCCCACTGCCTAACTTGGGAGACAGTGAGACCATGCCTCTTCTTGCAGGACAGTACCCCTGTGCACCGTAACTCTTGCAGCAACCAAGGCTTGTTGTCTCCTGCTCCAAGGGATCTTCAGGTTCCGAGTAGTCCCGGCCTCCAGCACTTTATCCTGCCAAAGACAGCCTCTTCTCTAGTGCTCCAGCGGCATGGGATCCCTCTCCATGTGTGCTGATTGGGCCTCACTGCAACTTACTGTAACTGGTGCCGGTGAGTTGCCTGTGGGGGCTGCAACTGCTTCTGCTGGCTCTTCTGACTCCTGAGGATCAGCCCGGACATCCCTCCATGGGTCGAGTCCCCTGGACCTTGCTGACCACTGACCATCTGCAACCCGACGACCGACGTGGGACATCATCTGCATCGCTCCAAGGACTTCTTTGCAGCTTCTGGGGTCCACAGATGGTTTTCTTCCCCTGTTGACCCGTTTTTCATCCACAGAAGGGTGGGTAGTGATTCCTGCCCTGACTGCACACTCCATCATGGATTGGACTCTGGCCTCTTCTTTTGCAGGTCCTCTTCTTCCAAAATCCACCTTTGGTTTCCTCTGGTCTGGTCCTGTTCTTGCACAATCCATTTTCTAAGTCCTCTTGCTAGTTAGTCCTTGGGAAAACCAGATACTTACCTCTGCTCTCCTGGTCGCAGCTTAGGTACTCACTTCCTGGGATGCCCGAGTTCTCCCAGCTCCCCTCTAATACTCCATACCTTTAGGTGGGGGACATCACTTTGCATTCCACTATTTCAGTATATAGTTTGGCTCTCCCTTAGGGCCCGCACTATTTTCAATAATTCTTGCCAATGCTAGTTGTTTCTATGGTAATTTCTGATTGCTATGATTATATATATATATATATTCCATCAAACTTCTCCACAGTAGAGAAACGCCGTACTCCGGTGGACTGTAATGTGGGGCACATTATTTCCAAAATTAAATATTCTTGCTTTCCGTTCCTGACGCGTTTCGGCTGTCACTAGCAGCCTTAATCATAGGTATATGGTTTCTCCGGTTTGAAAATAGTCACATGATAAAGCTGACCAATCATTTATACCATGGTTTTAAAGTCACAGAGTCTTTGTCGCCTTTTTACAAACTTGAGTGCTATTAATTAGTTTTACTTCCGCAGTGTCTTTTTCTTTTATATAATAAATCAAAGCACACTCTAAATTTATAATTATCCTCATATTATTGCTGCATTTTTCTTTCTTAAAATGACCTTGCTAAGTTTCCTTTACAACGTCTTTCTCGTGATTTCAAAAGACTTCGCAATAAATGTCTTCCTGCTTTCTTTAAAGAGTGTCTTTTTAAATGTCATTTTTCAAGTTGCACTACGGCTGTTCCTGATTTATAAGCCTCATACATATGTTTTCCAATTAAAGATGGCCTGTGCTTTACTTCGTTGCAACACACAACAGTTCACCAGTGAATAAGATAAAATATCAGATTCACATTCCCTTGCCAAGTTTCCTACAATGCTACATTTAATTCATTTCCTGGTCGGTGTTTCCGTACCTTCGTATTATGTGCAGTGGAAACGGGCGGATACCAGCTCCAACAACTCAAATTCCAACAGGTTTCTCCGTGATTAGGAGCTTAATCACTTACAGGGCGGCAACGGCATTGCAGGGACGGAGCACCCTCGCAAATATATTCCATCAAACTTCTCCACAGTAGAGAAACGCCGTACTCCGGTGAACTGTAATGTGGGGCACTTTATTTCCAAAATTAAATATTCTTGCTTTCCTTTCCTGACGCGTTTCGGCTGTCACGAGCAGCCTTAATCATAGGTATATGGTTTCTCCGGTTTGAAAATAATCACATGATAAAGCTGACCAATCATTTATACCATGGCTTTAAAGTCACAGTCTTTGTCGCCTTTTTACAAACTTGAGTGCTAATAATTAGTTTTACTTCCGCAGTGTCTTTTTCTTTTATATAATAAATCAAAGCACACTCTAAATTTATAATTATCCTCATATTATTGCTGCATTTTTCTTTTTTAAAAATATATATATATGGAAAATGTCACTTACCCAGTGTACATCTGTTCGTGGCATGAGACGCTGCAGATTCACATGCTGTGCATATCCCGCCATCTAGTGTTGGGCTCGGAGTGTTACAAGTTGTTTTTCTTCGAAGAAGTCTTTGAGTCGCGAGATCGAGGGACTCCTCCCATTTCGGCTCCATTGCGCATGGGTGTCGACTCCATCTTAGATTGTTTTCCCCGCAGAGGGTGAGGTAGGAGTTGTGTATATAGTAATAGTGCCCATGCAATGGAGTAAGTATGTATGTACATAATGTGACTAAAAGTATTATATTTACAAATTTACAAGTTTAATTTTAATCAACTTATAATGGCTACAGGCTCCCGGGGATGTGGGAGGGCGCATGTGAATCTGCAGCGTCTCATGCCACGAACAGATGTACACAGGGTAAGTGACATTTTCCGTTCAATGGCATGTGTAGCTGCAGATACACATGCTGTGCATAGACTAGTAAGCAGTTATCTCCCCAAAAGCGGTGGTTTAGCCTGTAGGAGTTGAAGTTGTTTGAAATAATGTTCTTAGTACTGCTTGTCCGTCCTACTGTGGCTTGTTGTGTTGTTAACACATCCATGCAGTAATGTTTAGTGAATGTATGAGGCGTAGACCATGTGGCTGCCTTACATATTTTCTGTCATTGGTATATTTCCTAGAAAGGCCATTGTGGCGCCTTTCTTTCTAGTGGAATGTGCCTTTGGTGTAATAGGCAGTTCTCTCTTAGCTTTAACATAACAGGTTTGAATACATTTCACTATCCATCTGGCAATGCCTTGTTTGGATATTGGATTTCCTGTATGAGGTTTTTGGTAAGCTACAAACAATTGTTTTGTTTTGCGAAACTGTTTGGTTCTATCAATGTAGTACATTAGAGCTCTTTTTATGTCTAATGTATATAATGCTCTTTCAGCTACAGAGTCTGGTTGTGGAAAAAACACTGGGAGTTCCACAGTTTGGTTTAAGTGGAACAGTGATATAACTTTTGTCAAAAATTTGGGATTTGTGTGTAGAACCACTTTATGTTTGTGTATTTGTATAAAGGGTTCCTGTATGGTAAAGGCTTGTATTTCACTTACTCTTCTGAGAGATGTGATAGCTATTAGGAAGGCTACTTTCCAAGTTAAGTATTGCATTTCACAAGAGTGCATGGGTTCGAATGGTGGACCCATGAGTCGCGTTAATACAATATTGAGGTTCCACAAAGGAACTGGTGGTGTTCTCGGTGGAATGATCCTTTTTAGACCCTCCATAAATGCTTTTATGACTGGGATTCTAAATAGTGAAGTTGAATGTGTAATTTGCAGATAAGCAGAAATTGCTGTGAGATGTATTTTAATGGATGAAAAAGCTAACTTAGATTTTTGTAAGTGTAGTAAGTAGCTTACAATGTCTTTAGCGGACGCGTGTAATGGTTGAATTTGATTATTATGACAGTAATAAACAAATCGTTTCCATTTATTTGCGTAGCAATGTCTTGTAGTAGGTTTTCTAGCCTGTTTGATGACCTCCATACATTCTTGTGTAAGGTCTAGATGTCCGAATTCTAAGACTTCAGGAGCCAGATTGCTAGATTGAGCGATGCTGGATTCGGGTGTCTGACCTGCTGTTTGTGTTGTGTTAACAGATCTGGTCTGTTTGGTAGTTTGATATGAGGCACTACTGACAGGTCTAGTAGTGTTGTGTACCAAGGTTGTCGTGCCCAAGTTGGTGCTATTAGTATTAGTTTGAGTTTGTTTTGACTCAATTTGTTTACTAGATACGGAATGAGTGGGAGAGGGGGAAATGCGTAAGCAAATATCCCTGACCAACTCATCCATAACGCATTGCCCTTGGAGTGAGGCTGTGGGTACCTGGATGCGAAGTTTTGGCATTTTGCGTTTTCTTTTGTTCCGAATAGGTCTATTTGCGGTGTTCCCCAGTTTTGGAAGTAGGTTTATAGTATCTGGGGATGAATCTCCCATTCGTGGATCTGTTGGTGATCTCGACTGAGATTGTCTGCCAACTGGTTTTGAATTCCTGGGATGTATTGCGCTATTAGGCGAATGTGATTGTGAATCGCCCAATGCCAAATCTTCTGTGCTAAGAGACACAGTTGTGATGAGTGTGTGCCTCCCTGTTTAAGTAATACATTGTTGTCATGTTGTCTGTTTTGACAAGAATGTGTTTGTGGGCTATTAGCGGTTGAAATGCTTTCAACGCTAGAAATACTGCTAGTAGTTCTAGCTGATTTATGTGAAGTTGTTTCAGCTGAGTGTCCCATTGTCCCTGGATGCTGTGTTGGTTGAGGTGTGCTCCCCACCCTACCATGGAAGCATCTGTTGTGATCACGTATTGAGGCACTGGGTCCTGGAAAGGCCGCCCTTGATTTAAATTTATATGATTCCACCATTGTAGCGAGTTGTGTGTTTGGCGGTCTATCAACACTAGATCTTGTAGTTGACCCTGTGCTTGTGTCCATTGTGTTGCTAGGCACTGTTGCAAGGGCCGCATGTGTAATCTTGCGTTTGGGACAATGGCTATGCATGAGGACATCATGCCTAGTAGTTTCATCACTAATTTTACCTGATACTTCTGGTTTGGGTGCATGCTTTGTATTACGTTTTGGAATGCTTGTACCCTTTGTGGACTTGGAGTGGCAATCCCTTTTTTTGTGTTGATTGTTGCTCCTAAGTATTGTTGTATTTGACACAGCTGTAGGTGTGATTTTTGGTAGTTTAGTGAGAAACCTAGTTTCTGAAGGGTTTCTATGACGTATTTTGTGTGTTGAAAACACTGTTCTTGAGTGTTGGTTTTGATTAACTAATTGTCCAGATATGGGAATACATGTATGTGCTGTCTTCTGATATATGCCGCTACTACTGCAAGGCATTTTGTAAATACCCTTGGTGCTGTTGTTATCCCGAATGGTAACACTTTGAACTGGTAATGTACTCCTTGGATTACAAACCTTAAGTATTTCCTGTGTGAAGGATGTATGGGTATATGGAAGTACGCATCCTTGAGGTCTAAAGTTGACATGTAGTCTTGTTGTTTGAGCAAGGGGATTATGTCTTGAAGTGTCACCATGTGAAAGTGATCTGATTTGATGTAAAGATTTAGTGTTCTGAGATCTAAGATGGGTCTCAGAGTTTTGTCCTTTTTGGGTATTAGAAAATACAGGGAATAAACACCTGTTCCTTTTTGATGGTTGGGTACAATTTCTATTGCGTCTTTTTGTAACAACGCTTGAACTTCTATTTGTAATAGATCTAAGTGCTGTTTGGACATGTTGTGTGTTCTTGGAGGCACATTTGGTGGTAATTGTAGGAATTCTATGCAATAACCATGTTGGATAATGGCTAGGACCCACAAGTCTGTTGTTATTTCCTCCCAATTCTGGTAATAATCTGTGAGTCTCCCCCCCACTGGTGTTATGTGTTGGGGATTTGTGACAGTGAAGTCACTGTTTAGTTTGAGGGGTCTTTGGGCTGTGGAACTTTCCCCTAGTTTTAGGGAACTGTCCGCCTCTGTATTGTCCCCGAAAGCCTCCTCTTTGATACTGGCCCTGGTATGTGGGTCTGGTTTGTGAGGTTGAGGGTTCTGTGCTTTGGGCCCGAAACCCCCCTCTAAATTGTGTCTTCCTAAATGTGCCTCTGCTCTGTGGGGAGTAGAGCGCGCCCATGGCCTTGGCCGTATCAGTGTCCTTCTTCAGCTTCTCTATAGCTGTGTCCACCTCCGGCCCAAACTAATGCTGTCCATTAAAAGGCATATTAAGCACAGCCTGTTGGATCTCTGGTTTAAACCCGGAGGTGCGTAGCAATGCGTGTCTCCGAATAGTGACCGCTGTATTCACAGTTCTTGCAGCTGTGTACGCTGCATCCATTGCCGATCGTATCTGGTTGTTTGAGATACTTTGGCCCTCTTCCACCACTTGTTGCGCACGCTTTTGGAACTCCTTGGGCAGATGTTCTATGAAGTGTTGCATTTCATCCCAATGAGCTCTGTCATATCTTGACAATAAAGCTTGTGAACTGGCAATGCGCCATTGATTGGCCGCCTGTGCTGCAACTCTCTTCCCCGCTGCATCAAACTTTCTACTTTCTTTTTCGGATGGTGGTGCATCTCCAGAGGTGTGTGAATTAGCCCTTTTTCGTGCTGCGCCCACTACTACTAAGTCAGGTGTCAGTTGTTGTGTGATGTACATGGGGTCTGTAGGGGGAAGCTTGTACTTTTTCTCCACCCTAGGTGTGATGGCTCTGCCTTTGACGGGTTCTTGGAATACTTGTTTTGCGTGCTTCAGCATTCCTGGTAACATCGGGAGACTTTGATACTGACTGTGTGTCGACGACAAAGTATTAACCCCTTCTGTGCCTCAGGACGTAATGGTTACGTCCTGAGGCACAGTGCTGCTGTGCCCAGGTCGTAACCATTACGTCCTGTGCACAGAGCCCAGAGGGAGCGCTCTCGCTCCCTCTGTGGGGTTCCCCCCCACCCCCCAAGTCAGGGATGGAAGGGGAAGCCCTTCCCCTCCCACCCCCGACCCCCCCAACCCCCACTGTGACGTCAGCGCGCGCTGATTAGTCACAGGGTCTCCAGCGCGATTGAAAAAGAAATGCTTTTGCATTTCTTTTTCAATCCCATGGGGGAGGCCCCGAGAGGCTTCAAAGGGAAGGAAATGTATTTCCTTCCCTTTGAAGTCTCTCACAGGTTTCAAAAGCCGGATTGCTTGAAACCCCACTAGACACCAGGGATTTTTTTTTTTTCAGTGAAATTGGCAAAAGGGAGCGACCCCTTGGGCAAGGGTCGCTCCCGGGGGGGGCATTTTTTTAGGAAGGCCTTTTCTGCCCCCCCTGGGGACAGATCGGCCTATTATACAGGGGGGGCAGAAACCTCTAGGCACCAGGGATCTTTTTTTTTTTTTTTTTTTTTATGTTTTCTTTTTTTTTTTTAGGTGGGGAGCGACCCCTTAGGCAAGGGTCGCTCCCCTAGGGGGCAAATTATATTTAGGCCATTTCTGCCCCCCTTGGGGGCAGATTGGCCTATTTTGATGAGGCCAATTTGCCCCCAAGGGGGGCAGAAACCATTAGACACCAGGGAGTTTTTTTTTTTTTTGCGTGAATTTCACGCAAGGGGAGCGACCCCTTAGGCAAGGGTCGCTCCCTGGGGGGGGGGGGGGGGGGATTATTTTAGGCCATTTCTGCCCCCCTGGGGGGGGGGTAGATCAGCCTATTTTGATTCGGCTGATCTGCCCCCAAGGGGGGCAGAAACCACTAGGCACCAGGGATTTTTTTGTTTTTCTGTTTTACAGATGGGGAGCGACCCCCTTGGACAAGGGTCGCTCCCCTGGAGGGGCAAAATGTATTTAGGCCATTTCTGCCCGCTTTGGGGGCAGATCAGCCGATTTTAGGTCAATCTGCCCCCAAGGGGGGCAGAAACCACTAGGCACCAGGGATCTTTTTTTTGCGCCGTCACACAAGGGGAGCGACCTTGTAGTCAAGGGTCGCTCCCCGGGGGGGTGGGGGGTGGCAAATTATTTTAGGCCATCTCTGCCCCCCTGGGGGCAGATCGCCCTATTGGTATTAGGCCGATCTACCCCCAGGGGGGGCAGAAACCTCTAGGCGCCAGGGCAAATTTTTTTTTTGTGTTTTTTTTTTTTTTTTTTAGAGATGGGCAGCGACCCATCAGGCAAGGGTCGCTCCCCTGGGGGGCAAATTGTATTTAGACCATTTCTGCCCCCCTTGGGGGCAGATTTGTCGATTTTAGGTCAATCTGCCCCAAGGGGGAAGAAACCACTAGGCACCGGGGATTTGTTTTTTGGCGCCAATGTCACGCAAGGGGAGCGACCCCGTAGGCAAGGGTCGCTCCGGGGGGTGGGGGGGGGGTGGTTGTTCGGGGCAAATTTATTTTAGGCCATCTCTGCCCCCCCTGGGGGCAGATCGGCCTATTATTAGGCCGATCTGCCCCCTGGGGGGGGCAGAAACCTGTAGGCGCCAGGGCAATTTTTTGTTGTTGTTTTTGTTTGTTTTTTTAGAGCTGGGGAGCGACCCATCAGACAAGGGTCGCTCCCCTGGGGGGCAAACTGTGTTTAGACCATTTCTGCCCCCCTTGGGGGCAGACTGGTCGATTTTAGGTCAATCTGCCCCAAGGGGGCAGAAACCACTAGGCACCGGGGATTTGTTTTTTGGCGCCAATGTCACGCAGGGGGAGCGACCCCGTAGGCAAGGGTCGCTCCCGGGGGGGGGGGGGGGGGGACGGGGGGGGTGTTCGGGGGGCAAATTTATTTTAGGCCATTTCTGCCCCCCCTGGGGGCAGATCGGCCTATTATTAGGCCGATCTGCCCCCAGGGGGGGCAGAAACCTCTTGTTGCCAGGGCAAATTTTTTTTTTGTGTTTTTTTTTTGTTTGTTTGGTTTTTTTTTTTAGAGATGGGGAGCGACCCATCAGGCAAGGGTCGCTCCCCTGGGGGGAAAATTGTGTTTAGACCATTTCTGCCCCATTTGGGGGCAGATTGGTCGATTTTAGGTCAATCTGCCCCAAGGGGGCAGAAACCACTAGGCACCGGGATTTGTTTTTTGGTGCCAATGTCACGCAGGGGGAGCGACCCCGTAGGCAAGGGTCGCTCCGGGGGGGGGGGGTGGGGGGGGGGGGGGTGTCTGTTCGGGGGGCAAATTTATTTTAGGCCATTTCTGCCCCCCCTGGGGGCAGATCGGCCTATTATTAGGCCATTTCTGCCCCCAGGGGAGGCAGAAACCTCTTGTTGCCAGGGCAAATTTTTTTAAGTGTTTTTTTTTTTAGTTTGTTTGTTTTTTTAGAGATGGGGAGCGACCCATCAGACAAGGGTCGCTCCCCTGGGGGGCAAACTGTGTTTAGACCATTTCTGCCCCCCTTGGGGGCAGATTGGTCGATTTTAGGTCAATCTGCAACCACTAGGCACCGGGGATTCATTTTTTGGCGCCAATGTCACGCAGGGGGAGCGACCCAGTAGGCAAGGGTCGCTCCGAGGTGGGGGGGGTTTGGGGGGGCAAATTTATTTTAGGCCATTTCTGCCCCCCCCCTGGGGGCAGAAACCTCTAGGCGCAAGGGCAATTGTTTTTTTGTTTTTTTTTGTTTTTTGTTTGTTTGTTTTTTTAGAGATGGGGAGCGACCCATCAGACAAGGGTCGCTTCCCTGGGGGGCAAACTGTATTTAGAGCATTTCTGCCCCCTTTGGGGGCAGATTGGTCGATTTTAGGTCAATCTGCCCCCAAGGGGGCAGAAACCACTAGGCACCGGGAATTTGTTTTTGGGCGCCAATGTCACGCAGGGGTAGCGACCCCGTAGGCAAGGGTCGCACCTGGGCAGGGGGGGTTTGGGGGGGTGGGGGGTCAAATTTATTTTAGGGCATTTCCCCCCCCCTGGGGCCGGCTGAGCTAGAGGCCAAAATCCACATGTAGGCACTTTGCAAAAAACACCTCTGTTTTCTGTGAAAAAATATGTTGTGTCCACGTTGTGTTTTGGGCCATTTCCTTTCGTGGGCGCTAGGCCTACCCACACAAGTGAGGTACCATTTTTATGGAGAGACTTAGGGGAACGCTGGGTGGAAGGAAATTTGTGGCTCCTCTCAGATTCCAGAACTTTCTGTCACCGAAATGAGAGGAAAAAGTGTTTTTTGGCCAGATTTTGATGTTTGCAAAGTATTCTGGGTAACAGAACCTGGTCAGAGCCCCGCAAATCACCCCATCTTGGATTCCCCTAGGTCTCTAGTTTTCAAAAATGCGCTGGTTTGCTAGGTTTCCCCAGGTGCCGGCTGAGCTAGAGGCCAAAATCCACACGTAGGCACTGTTTTCTATTAAAAAATGTGATGTGTCCACATTGTGTTTTGGGCCATTTCCTGTCGCGAGCGCTAGGCCTACCCACACAAGTGAGGTATCATTTTTATCGGGAGACGTGGGGGAACGCTGGGTGGAAGGAAATTTGTGGCTCCTCTCAGATTCCAGAACTTTCTGCCACAGAAATGTGAGGAACATGTGTTTTTTTAGCCAAATTTTGAGGTTTGCAAAGGATTCTGGGTAACAGAACCTGGTCCGAGCCACACAAATCACCCCATCTTGGATTCCCCTAGGTCTCTAGTTTTCAGAAATGCACAGGTTTGGTAGGTTTCCCTAGGTGGCGGCTGAGCTAGAGGCCAAAATCTACAGGTAGGCACTTTGCTAAAAACAGGTCTATTTTCTGTGATGTGTCCACGTTGCGCTTTGGGGCGTTTCCTGTCGCGGGCGCTAGGCCTACCCACACAAGTGAGGTATCATTTTTATCGGGAGACATGGGGGAACGCTGGGTGGAAGGAAATTTGTGGCTCCTCTCAGATTGTAGAACTTTCTGCCACAGAAATGTGAGGAACATGTGTTTTTTTTAGCCAAATTTTGAGGTTTGCAAAGGATTCTGGGTAACAGAACCTGGTCCCAGCCACACAAGTCACCCCATCTTGGATTCCCCTAGGTCTCTAGATTTCAGAAATGCACAGGTTTGGTAGGTTTCCCTAGGTGGCGGCTGAGCTACAGGCCAAAATCCACAGGTAGGCACTTTGCTAAAAACAGGTCTGTTTTCTGTGATGTGTCCACGTTGCGCTTTGGGGCGTTTCCTGTCGCGGGCGCTTAGCCTACCCACACAAGTGAGGTATCATTTTTATCGGGAGACGTGGGGGAACGCTGGGTGGAAGGAAATTTGTGGCTCCTCTCAGATTCCAGAACTTTCTGCCACAGAAATGTGAGGAACATGTGTTTTTTTAGCCACATTTTGAGGTTTGCAAAGGATTCTGGGTAACAGAACCTGGTCCCAGCCACACAAGTCACCCCATCTTGGATTCCCCTAGGTCTCTAGTTTTCAGAAATGCACAGGTTTGGTAGGTTTCCCTAGGTGGCGGCTGAGCTACAGGCCAAAATCTACAGGTAGGCACTTTGCAAAAAACACCTCTGTTTACCTTCAAAAATTTGGTTGTGTCCACGTTGCGCTTTGGGGCGTTTCCTGTCGTGGGCGCTAGGCCTACCCACACAAGTGAGGTATCATTTTTATCGGGAGACGTGGGGGAACGCTGGGTGGAAGGAAATTTGTGGCTCCTCTCAGATTCCAGAACTTTCTGCCACAGAAATGTGAGGAACGTGTTTTTTTAGCCAAATTTTGAGGTTTGCAAAGGATTCTGGGTAACAGAACCTGGTCCCAGCCACACAAGTCACCCCATCTTGGATTCCCCCAGGTCTCTAGTTTTCAGAAATGCACAGGTTTGGTAGGTTTCCCTAGGTAGCGGCTGAGCTACAGGCCAAAATCTACAGGTAGGCACTTTGCAAAAAACACCTCTGTTTTCCTTCAAAAATTTGGTTGTGTCCACGTTGCGCTTTGGGGCGTTTCCTGTCGTGGGCGCTAGGCCTACCCACACAAGTGAGGTATCATTTTTATCGGGAGACGTGGGGGAACGCTGGGTGGAGAATTTGTGGCTCCTCTAAGATTCCAGAACTTTCTGCCACAGAAATGTGAGGAACATGTGTTTTTTTAGCCAAATTTTGAGGTTTGCAAAGGATTCTGGGTAACAGAACCTGGTCCCAGCCACACAAGTCACCCCATCTTGGATTCCCCTAGGTCTCTAGTTTTCAGAAATGCACAGGTTTGGTAGGTTTCCCTAGGTGGCGGCTGAGCTACAGGCCAAAATCCACAGGTAGGCACTTTGCTAAAAACAGGTCTGTTTTCTGTGATGTGTCCACGTTGCGCTTTGGGGCGTTTCCTGTCGCGGGCGCTAGGCCTACCCACACAAGTGAGGTATCATTTTTATCGGGAGACGTGGGGGAACGCTGGGTGGAAGGAAATTTGTGGCTCCTCTCAGATTCCAGAACTTTCTACCACAGAAATGTGAGGAACATGTGTTTTTTTAGCCACATTTTGAGGTTTGCAAAGGATTCTGGGTAACAGAACCTGGTCCCAGCCACACAAGTAACCCCATCTTGGATTCCCCTAGGTCTCTAGTTTTCAGAAATGCACAGGTTTGGTAGGTTTCCCTAGGTGGCGGCTGAGCTACAGGCCAAAATCTACAGGTAGGCACTTTGCAAAAACCACCTCTGTTTTCCTTCAAAAATTTGGCTGTGTCCACGTTGCGCTTTGGGGTGTTTCCTGTCGCGGGCGCTAGGCCTACCCACACAAGTGAGGTATCATTTTTATCAGGAGACGTGGGGGAACGCTGGGTGGAAGGGAATGTGTGGCTCCTCTCAGATTCCAGAACTTTCTGCCACAGAAATGTGAGGAACATGTGTTTTTTTAGCCAAATTTTGAGGTTTGCAAAGGATTCTGGGTAACAGAACCTGGTCCCAGCCACACAAGTCACCCCATCTTGGATTCCCCTAGGTCTCTAGTTTTCAGAAATGCATAGGTTTGGTAGGTTTCCCTAGGTGGCGGCTGAGCTACAGGCCAAAATCTACAGGTAGGCACTTTGCTAAAAACAGGTCTGTTTTCTGTGATGTGTCCACGTTGTGTTTTGGGGCGTATCCTGTCGCGGGCGCTAGGCCTACCCACACAAGTGATGTATTATTTTTATCGGGAGACTTGGGGGAACATAGAATAGCAAAACAAGTGTTATTGCCCCTTGTCTTTCTCTACATTTTTCCCTTCCAAATGTAAGACAGTGTGTAAAAAAGACATCTATTTGAGAAATGCCCTGTAATTCACATGCTAGTATGGGCACCCTGGAATTCAGAGATGTGCAAATAACCACTGCTTCTCAACACCTTATCTTGTGCCCATTTTGGAAATACAAAGGTTTTCTTGATAGCTATTTTTTACTCTTTATATTTCAGCAAATGAATTGCTGTATACCCGGCATAGAATGAAAACCCACTGCAGGGTGCAGGTCATTTATTGGCTCTGGGTACCTAGAGTTCTTGATGAACCTACAAGCCCTATATATCCCCGCAACCAGAAGAGTCCAGCAGACGTAACGGTATATTGCTTTCGAAAATCTGACATTGCAGGAAAAAATTACAGAGTAAAACTTAGAGAAAAATGGATGTTTTTTTCACCTCAATTTCAATATTTTTCTTTTTCAGTTGGTATTTTCTGTAGGAAACCCATGTAGGATCTACACAAATTACCCCTTGCTGAATTCAGAATTTTGTCTACTTTTCAGAAATGTTGCGGTTTCTGAGATCCAGCATTGGTTTCATGCCCATTTCTGTCACTGACTGGAAGGAGGCTGAAAGCACAAAAAATCGTAAAAATGGGGTATGTCCCAGTAAAATGCCAAAATTGTGTTGAAAAATTGGGTTTTCTGATTCAAGTCTGCCTGTTCCTGAAAGCTGGGAAGCTGGTGATTTTATCACCGCAAACCCTTTGTTGATGCCCTTTTCAGGGAAAAAACCACAAGCCTTCTTCTGCAGCCCATTTTTCCATTTTTTTTAAAAAAAAACGAAATTTTCACTGTTTTTTGGCTAATTTCTTGACCTCCTTCTGGGGAACCCACAAAGTCTGGGTACCTCTAGAATCCCATGGATGTTGGAAAAAAAGGACGCAAATTTGGCGTGGGTAGCTTACGTGAACAAAAAGTTATGAGGGCCTAAGCGCGAACTGCTCCAAATAGCCAAAAAAAGGCTCGGCACAGGAGGGGGAAAAGGCCTGGCAGCGAAGGGGTTAAATAAAAAGTCATCCTCAATGGGTTTAGCGTGCAGTGTCACATTGTGAAAAGCCGCTGCTCTAGACACCACTTGCGTGTAGGCATTACTGTCTTCAGGTGGTGATGGCCTTGCTGGGTAGCAGTCAGGACTATTGTCTGATACAGGGGCATCATAGAGATCCCATGCATCTGGGTCATCCTGACTCATCCCTGTGTGCGTTGGAGATTGCATCATAGGGGGTGTTGCAATTGGTGACAGTTGCGGTGAGTGGTGTGGCGATGGTTGTGGCGAAGAGTGAGATGGGTTTCTGCTTTTGACACTTTTGCTTGTGGTTGTTTTTCTTTGTCTTGGAAAGCAAGTTTCCTTTTCATCCTTATAGGAGGGAGAGTTCTTATTTTCCCTGTATCCTTTTGAATATGGAGCCTTCTTTGTGTATAATCAGGCTCCCCAGCTTCTAGCTCTTGTCCAAATTTATGGCCTTGCAGTTGTGCTGAAAGGCCTTGTTCCTCGGAGTAGGAGCTTGTTTTCGGCTCCGAGGCTGGGTGTTTCTGTACAGAAACCTTTTCTACAGTCTTTTTCGGCTCCAAAGCCACTTTTTTTGGTTTCGGTGTTCCGATTTCTCGGTGCCGACTTATCTCGGTGCCGGTATCTCGATGTCGAGTTTGGTCGGAACCAGGGTCTCGGTGTCGAGTATGTTCTGTGCCGGTATCTCGACCAGAGTCGGATGACTTCGACACGTGTTTCCCTTTTTTTCGGTGCCGATGTATGGTCACTGATCTTACGGGTTAAGCCATGGCCTGCCGGCGGTGGTGTCCCCTGGGCCTTCATGATTTTTACGTGAGTTTTGGCTGGGGCTGTTTTACTCACGGTTTTCGGCATCTGCTCTGTTTCGGGCTCGTCCGAGGCAGCAATGGAGAAAATCTCTTCTTCCTCGATGTTGTGGTGTCCTGACGGCGCCGACGCCATTTGAAGCCTTCGTGCTCTCCGGTCCCGTAGCATTTTCTTCGACCGAAATGCTCGACAGGCCTCGCAAATATCCTCTTTGTGTTCGGGGGACAAACACAAATTACTGACCAGATGTTGATCTGTGTATGGATACTTGTTATGGCATTTGGGGCATAAGTGGAATGGGGTCCGTTCCATGAGCCTTGAAAACGCACGCGGTCGGGCCGACAAGGCCCCGCCGGGGGATAGAAGCCCCGAAGGGCTACCGGAACTCTTCTTGAATTCGGTGTCGATCTGCGTTAACTAACCCGATACCGAACGCAAACAATACCGTCGAATTTTCCGCGATTTAACTAACTTTCCGAACCGAAACACGGAGCGAAGAGGAACACGTCCGAACCCGATGGCGGAAAGAAAACAATCTAAGATGGAGTCGACGCCCATGCGCAATGGAGCCGAAATGGGAGGAGTCCCTCGATCTCGTGACTCGAAAAGACTTCTTCGAAGAAAAACAACTTGTAACACTCCGAACCCAACACTAGATGGCGGGATATGCACAGCATGTGTATCTGCAGCTACACATGCCATCGAACATATATATATATATATGGAAAATGTAACTTACCCAGTGTACATTTGTTTGTGGCATGTAGTGCTGCAGATTCACGAGCTATGCATTGCTTCCGTTATCTAGTGTTGGGCTTGGAGTGTTACAAGTTCTTTTTCTTCAAAGAAATCTTTTCGGAGTCACGGGATCGAGTGACTCCTCTCGGTCATGCTGCGCATGGGCATCGACTCCATTGTTTTCCAGCAAAAGGGTGTAGGAAGGAGTGATAGAGTGTAAGAATATAAATGGTATATAAAAATAGTAAGTAAAAATAGATGTCCATGCAAATGTAAATGTATATACATATGTACAAATAAGAACAACTGCAACGACTAATGGCTTCCGGGGAGGAGGAAGGGTGCATGTGAATCTGCAGCACTACATTCTAAGAACAGATGTACACCGGTAAGTGGCATTTTCCGTTCGATGGTATGTGTAGCTGCAAATACACATGCTATGCATAGGCTACAAAGCAGTTGCTCTCCCCAAAAAATGCGGTGGCTAGCCTGTAGAAGTTGGAGTTGTTTGAAATAATGTTCTTAAGACATCTTGACCAACACTGGCCTGTTGCTTTGAAAATACATCCACACAGTAATGCTTTGTAAATGTATGTGGTGCAGACCATGTGGCAGCTTTGCATATGTCTGCCATTGGTGTGTTTCCTAAAAATACCATAGAGGCACCTTTCTTCCTAGTGGAATGAGCTTTAGGTGTGATTAAAAGTTGTCGTTTTGCCTTAAAGTAACATGTTTGAATACATTTAACAATCCATCTAGCTAATCCTTGTTTAGAGATAGGATTACCTTTATGTGGCTGTTGGAAGGTAACAAAAAGCTGTTTAGTTTTTCTAAAATCTTTTGTTCTACCCACATAATACATTAGGGCTCTTTTAAAAGCAAGAGTGTGAAGGGCTCTTTCTGCAGTTGAATCTGCTGTCGGAAGAAGACTGGCAATTCCACTATTTGGTTTATGTGAAAACGAGATACAACCTTTGGCAGACATTTTGGATTAGTTCTAAATACAACTTTATGTTTGTGTACTGGAAAAAAGGTTCCTCAAGAGTGAATGCCTGTATTTCACTAACTCTTCTAAATGAAGTAATCACTACTAGGAAAGCAACTTTCCAGGTTAGAAATTGAATCTCACAGGAATATGTGGTTTCAAAAGGTGGGCCCATTAGTCTTGCGAGTACAACATTGAGATTCCAAGCAGGAACTGGTGGTGTTCTAGGTGGAATAATATAGCCTTAGAACCCGCTGTAGCGGGCTCTACGGGCTATTAAAGGCCTGCTCCCGCGTTAACCTTTAATGAGGGAGCGGGCCTTTAATAGCCGGTAAGAGCCCGCTATGGTGGGTTCCAAGGCTATTAGAACATTCTGCCATTAGAGGGCAACAAAGAAGATTGGAATGTTGACGGTCCGGGCTTTTACCGGCCAGTAAAAGCCCGGAGCACTCCATTGTTTGCAATGGAGCTGCCAACATTCCAATGTTCTAATACGTTTTAATCCTTCCATGAAGGCTTTGATAACTGGAACTCTAAAGAGAGAGGTATGTTGTATAGTCTGCAAATATGCTGGTATGGCAGTATGATGAATTTTAATAGATGAGAAAGCAAAATTTGACTTCTGTAAATTAAGTAGGTAGCATACAATATCTTATATTGATGTTGTAAGTGGGTCAGTATTTTTAGATTGATGGTAATAAACAAATCGTTTCCATTTGTTAGCATAGCATTGTCTAGTTGTAGGCTTGCGTGCTTGTTTGAGAACTTCCATGCATTCTAATGGAAGTTGCAAGTATCCAAATTCTAAGACTTCAGGACCAAAATCGCTAAGTTGAGAGCACTGGGATTTGGATGTCTGATTTGACCTTTGTTTTGTGTTAGCAAATCCGGTCTGTTTGGAAGTTTGTAGTGAGATACAAGTGACAGGTCTAGGAGTGTTGTGTACCAATAGTGTAGCTGTTGGTGTGTGCTGCTTAGGAGATCCGTTAGCGGATTGTGTATTCCTGGGATGTATTCTGCTAGTAGATGAAGGTGATTGTGAATTGCCCATTTCCACATTGTTTGGGCTAGAAGGGACAGTTGAGATGAATGTGTGCCGCCTTGTTTCTTTTGTCGTATTGTCTATTTTTATCAAGACAGTCTAGTGTTTGAGAAGTGGTTGAAACGCTTTTAGGGCAAGGAACACAGCTAATAATTCTAAATGATTTATG
This sequence comes from Pleurodeles waltl, assembly GCF_031143425.1. Taxonomy (NCBI): domain Eukaryota; kingdom Metazoa; phylum Chordata; class Amphibia; order Caudata; family Salamandridae; genus Pleurodeles; species Pleurodeles waltl. The sequence goes on along the minus strand of NC_090450.1, from coordinate 529,894,882 downwards.
TGATAATTTAGCTGTTTTGAATTCCATTCCCCTTGAACGGTAAGGTTGTTGAGATGAGCTCCCCAACCTATCATTGATGCATCTGTTGTTATTGTGGTCTGAGGCACAGGGTCTTGAAATGACCGCACCTTCATTAAATTGCTGAAATTCAACCATTGAAGGGACCTGTGCGTTTGGCGGTCTAACAACATAAGATCTTGCAACTGACCCTGTGCTTGATACCATTTCTGTGAGAGGCACTGTTGTAGTGTTCTCATGTTTAGTCTTGCGTGTGGTACTATTGCTATGCAGGATGCCATCATTCCCAATAGTTTCATGATAAATCTTACAGTGTATTGTTGATTTGGCTGCATTTGTGGAATGAGGTTTTAGAAAGCTTGTATCCTCTGTGTATTTGGATAGGTTAAGGCTTTTTGCGTATTGAGAATATCACCTAGGTAAGGTTGCACCTGTGCTGGCTGAAGATGGGATTTTTGGTAGTTGAGAGTGAACCCTAATGTATGTAGGGTTTCTATTGTGTATTGAGTGTGCTGTTGACATTGTATAAAATTGCTTGATTTTATTAGCCAATCATCTAGATAAGGAAAGACATGTATGTGTTGTCTTCTTAGGTAAGCTGCTACTACTGCTAGACATTTTGTGAATACTCTTGGAGCTGTTGTTATGCTGAATGGTAGAACTTTGAATAGGTAATGTCTTCCTCCTATCACAAACCTTAGGTATTTTCTGTGAGCTGGATGGAAGGGTATATGGAAATACGCATCTTTGAGGTCCAATGCAGTCATGTAATATTGATTTTGTAGCAGTGAAATGACGTCCTGCAGAGTTACCATGTGAAAGTGCTCTGACAGGATATATAGATTTAGTGGTCTGAGATCTAAAGTGGGTTTAAGAGTGCCATCCTTTTTGGGAATGAGGAAGTATAGTGAGTATACTCCTGTTCCTTGTTGAGATTTTAGGACTAATTCGATTTCCTCTTTTAGAAGTAGCGATTGTACTTCTTGTAATAGAACATTGTGTTTTGGGGACAACCTGTGATAACATGGAGGAATGTTTGGAGGGGTAAAAATCAATTCTAGGCAATAACCATAGCGGATAATTGAAAGTACCCAATGGTCTGTGGTGATATTTTGCCATTGGGAGTGGAATTGCTGCAGTCTGCTCCCCACAGGAGATGTGTGGTGTTGTGGCATGCTTAGTAAGTCAGTTTTGATTGGGTAGTGACGTGTTTTGAGGCCTGGAATTTGCCTCTGGCTCTAAAGTGTTGGCCTCTATAAGAGCCTCTAAATCCCCCTCTCTGCTGTTGTTGACCTTGTTCAGGCCGGGAGGTAGAAGCCTCTGTAGATTGTGGATTGAATCCTCCTCTAAATTGCTGCTTACGAAAGGAGCCTCTGTAAGGTGTTGTAGATAAGGCTCCCATTGCTTTAGCAGTGTCTGAGCCCTTCCTGAGTTTGTCTATTGTGGTGTCAACCTCAGGACCAAATAGGTGTTTCTTATTGAAAGGCATATTTAGGACTGCCTGCTGTATTTCTGGTTTAAATCCAGAAGAACATAACCATGTGTGTCTGTGTATGGTTGCAGTTGTATTCACGCTTCTAGCTGCTGTATCTGCAGCATCAAGGGCAGACCCTATTTGATTATTACTAATTGCCTGACCCTCTTCAACAAATTGTTGAGCCCTTTTTTGATGTCCCTTTGGCAGGTGTTGTAATATCTCCTGCATCTCGTCCCATTGAGCTCTATCATACCTTGCTAGCAAGGCTTGTGAATTTGCAATGCGCCATTGGTTAGCTGCCTGTGTAGCTACCCTCTTGCCAACAGCAACAAATTTTCTGCTTTCTTTGTCAGGGGGAGGGGCATCCCCGACGATTGGCTATTAGCCCTTTTTCTGGTGGCACGGACAACCACTGAGTCTGGAGGTACCTGATGTGTAATGTAAGCAGGGTCTGAAGGTGCAGGCTTATATTTCTTGTCTATGCGTGGCGTTAAAACCCTAGCTTTAACAGGCTTGTTAAATATTTCATCTGCTAGCTTGATGTTGCCAGGTAACATTGGGAGGCACTGATAATGTGAGTGCGTGGAGGACAAGGTATTAAAAAGGAAATCCTCTTCTAGAGGCTCACTGTGCATGAGTACCCCGTGGTACGCAGTTGCCCTAGATATGACCTGTGTGTATACATATGTGTCCTCTTATGGGGAAGGTTTAGAAGTATATAAGTCGGGGTCATTAGCTGGGATGGGATCTGGACCATAGAGATCCCAAGGATCAACTGTATCACCATGAGAATAAGTCTGTGAGTGAGTTGGTTTAGGCAATGGTGGCGGGCTAATGGGTGGTGGTGAAAAAGAAAGTTGTGGTGAGTGTGGGAGAGAAGTATGCAAAGGTAATGCCTTCTCCTTTTGTTTAAAAATCTTTGCTGGTGGTGGAGCAGTATCAAGAGGTTCCTGAAAAGCCAACTTTATTTTAGTCTGTGGAGGAGGTCAGTAATGATCCTCACAGTCTCTCAGTTCTGAGGTTGAGATTTTGGTGGACGTGCTTGACTCCGGTATCAAAATAGGTATGGTCTTTGTCGGCGCTGAACCCGAAGGTCGGTTGCTGAGTATTTTCTTGCAGGTCGAACCCTTGCTCTCCAAGGTGCATCCAAGGCCTTCAATGATCTTTTAGGAGTGGCTGTAGGGGCAGTCGTACTCACGTGCTAACTGGCAGTGATGATTCGAAATCTCGGAACGAGAGGAAACACAACCGAACCCGACAGCGGAAGGAAAACAATCTAACAATGAAGTCGATGCCCATGTGCAGTATGCCCGAGATGAGGAGTCACTCGATCCCATGACTCCAAAAAGACTTCTTCGAAGAAAAACAACTTGTAACACTACGAGCCCAAGAAGCAGAAGCAATGCATAGCATGTATATCTGCAGCTACACATGCCATCGACCATATATATGGAAAATGTCACTTACCCAGTGTACATATGTTCGTGGCATGTTCTGCTGCAGATTCACATGCTGTGCACATGGATTCCGACATCTAGTGTTGGGCTCGGAGTGTTACAAGTTGTTTTTCTTCAAAGAAGTCTTTTAGAGTTACAGGATCGAGTGACTCCTCCTCTTCGGTTCCACTGTGCATGGGCATCGACTCCATTGTTAGATTGGTTTCCCGCAGAGGGTAAAGGAAGGAGTGATAGAGTATATAGGTATAAAGAAAGGGATGTCCATGCAAATGTAAATGTATGTACAAATGTGTTAACTTAAACAACTACAGGCTTCCGGGGAGGAGGGAGGGTGCATGTGAATCTGCAGCAGAACATGCCACAAACAGATGTACACTGGGTAAGTGACATTTTCTGTTTGATGGCATGTGTAGCTGCAGATACACATGCTGTGCATAGACTACAAAGCAGTTTTTCCTCCCAAAAAATAGCGGTGGCTAGCCTGTAGGAGTTGAAGTTGTTTGAAATAATGTTCTTAGAACCCTACTGTGGCTTGTTGTGATAATACGTCTACACAGTAGTGTTTAGTGAATGTATGGGGTGTTGACCATGTAGCTGCTTTACATATTTCAGCCATTGGTATATTCCCTCGAAAAGCCATTGTGTCACCTTTCTTTCGTGTAGAATGTGCTTTGGGAGTAATTAAAAGCTGTCTTTTTGCTTTGATATAGCGTGTTTGGATGCACCTTACAATTCATCTTGCTAAACCTTGTTTTGATATAGGATTGCCTGTATGTGGTTGTTGGAAAGCTACAAAGAGTTTCTTAGTTTTTCTAAATGGTTTAGTTCTGTCTATATAGTACATTAGAGCTCGTTTGATGTTGAATGTATGTAGATCTCTTTCTGCCACAGAATCTGGCTGTGGAAAGAAGTCTGGCAGTTCCACTGTTTGATTAACATGAAATGGTGATACAACTTTTGGTAGAAAATTTCGATTTGTTTTTAGTACAACTTTATGTTTGTGTACTTGGAAGAAAGGTTCCTCAAGAGTAAAGGCTTGGATTTCACTTACTCTGCTTAAAGAAGTAATTGCCACTTGTAAGGCAACTTTCCATGTTAGAAACTGAATTTGACATGAGTGCATTGGCTCAAAGGTGGACCCATAAGTCTTGTAAGCACTATATTTAGATTCCAAGATGGAACTGGTGGTGTTCTGGGTAGAATGATGCATTTTAAGCCTTCCATGAAAGCTTTAATGACAGGAACTCTAAATAAAGAGCTATGCTGGATATTTTGTAAATATGCAGAAATTGCAGTTAGATGTATTTTTATTGAAGAAAATGCTAAATTTGATTTTTGTAAATGAAGTAAATAGCATACAATAACTTGTATTGATGCTGTAAGAGGGTCTATATTTTTAGATTGACAGTAATATACAAATCTTTTCCATTTGTTTGCACAGTACTGTCTAGTAGTGGGTTTTCTTGCGTGCTTAATAACTTCCATACATTCTGATGGGAGTTGTAAATATCCAACCTCTATGACCTCAGGAGCCAAATTGCTAGATTGAGAGCATTGGGATTTGGATGTCTGATTTGACCTCTGTTTTGTGTCAACAGATCTGGTTTGCATGGGAGTTTGGAGTGTGGTACTACAGATAGATCTAGTAATGTTGTGTACCACGGCTGACATGCCCATGTGGGTGCTATGAGTATCATGTTGAGAGAAGTTTGACGCAACTTGTTGACTAGAAACAGAAGGAGTGGGAGAGGGGGGAAAGCGTACGCAAACATCCCTGACCAACTGATCCAGAGAGCATTGCTCTTAGATAGGGGATGTGGGTGTCTGGATGCGTAGTTTTAGCATTTTTTGTTTTAGCTTGTTGCGAACAGGTCTATGTTTGGTGTTCCCCACTTCTGAAGTACTTGAGGATGAATCTCCCATTCGTGAGTTTGTTGGTGATTTCTGCTGAGGATATCTGCCAACTGATTGTCTATCCCTGGGATGTAGTGTGCTAATAGATGCATTTGGTTGTGGATTGCCCATTTCCAAATTTTTGGGGCTAGAAGGGACAGTTGGGATGAATGTGTCCCTCCCTGTTTATTGAGATAGTACATGGTTGTCATGTTGTCCGTTTTGATAAGAACATTCTTCTGTGTGAGAAGAGGTTGAAAAGCTTTGAGGGCTAGAAAGACAACTAATAACTCCAAGTGGTTTATGTGTAGCTGTTTCTGTTTGACATCCCATTGTCCTTGAATGTGGGTTTAGGTGAGCTCCCCAACCAATCATTGATGCATCTGCTGTAATTATGGTCTGAGGCACAGGGTCTTGAAATGACAGCCTCTTGATTTGATTGGTAGAATTCCACCACTGAAGAGACATATATGTTTGGCGTTCTATCAATACTAGATCTTGGAGTTAACCGTGCCTGTGACCATTGTTGTGTGTTTAATCTTGCGCGTGGAACAATCGCAATGCAGGATGCCATAATTTCTTGAATTTTCATGACAAATCTTACAGTGTATTGTTGATTTGGTTATATTTGTGGAATTAGATTTTGGAAAGCTTGTTTCCTTTGTGTGTTTGGATACACTAGAGCTTGTTGAGTATTTAGTATTGCACCTAAATACGGTTGTAGTTGCGCTGGTTGAAGGTGTGATTTTTGGTAGTTTATTGAGAAACCTAGTGTGTGTAAGGTTTGTATTACATAACGTGTATGATTTTGGCATTGTGTACGACTGCTTGATTTTATTAGCCAATTATCTAGAAATGGTAAGACATGTATATGGTGTCTGCCACTACTGCCAAGCACTTTGTGAATACCCTTGGAGCAGCTGTTATTCCAAAGGGTAGCACTTTGAACTGCTAGTGTTTTCCCTGAATGACAAACCTGAGGTATTTTCTGTCGCCAGGATGGATGGGTATGTGGAAATATGCATCCTTGAGGTCTAAAGATGTCATAAAATCTTGTTTTTGTAGCAGTGGGATAATATCCTGTAAAGTTACCGTATGAAAATGTTCGGACAGGATGTAAAGATTGAGGGGCCTGAGGTCAAATATTGGCCTGAGGGTGCCATCTTTTTGGGGAATTAGAAAGTCTAGTGAATAAACTCCTGTTCCTATCTGAGACTGTGGAACTAACTCTATTGCTTGTTTGAGTAGTAGAGATTGGACCTCTTCTTGTAACAGAATTGTGTCTTCTGTGGTTAGTTTGTGAAACCTTGGTGGAATAGTTGGAGTGTTTATCAACTCTAGGCAATAACCATTGCGGATAATTGATAGCACCCAGTTGTCTGTGGTGATATTTTGCCAATGTATGTGGGACTGCTGTAGTCTTCCCCCCACAGGAGAGGTGTGGAGTGGAAGGGAGTGAGGGAACTCACTGTTTTGGGTGTGTTGCAGGCTGCTCAGAGGTCTGGAATTGTCCTCTATATGTGCCTCTAAATCCACCTCATTGGTACTGTGTTTGGTAGGCTGGTTTTGTCTGGGAGGTTGATGCCTCTGACAGCTATGGTCTGAAACCACCTCGAAACTGAGTTTTACCAAATTACCCTCTATATGGTGTAGAATAGAGTGCACCCATTGCCTTAGGTGTGTCTTTTCGTAGCTTTTCTATTGCTGTGTCTACTTCTGGCCCAAAAATATGTTTTTTTATCGAAGGACATGTTTAACACAGCCTGTTGTATTTCTGGCTTGAATCCAGAAGATCTCAGCCATGCATGTCTACGAATAGTGACTGCTGTGTTGACACTCCTTGCAGTGGTATCTGCTGCATCTAGGGCAGATCTTCTTTGGTTATTTGTAATAGCTTGCCCTTCTTCCACTACCTGTCGATCCTTTTTTTGGTGTTCTTTGGGGAGATGCTGTATTATATCTTGAATCACTCCCCAATGGGCTCTATCATAATGAGCTAGTAGTGCTTGTGAATTTGCTATTCTCCACTGGTTTGCTGCTTGGGATGAAACCCTTTCCCCTGCAGCATCACATTTTCTGCTTTCCTTATCAGGAGGGGGTGCATCTCCTGAGGACTGACTATTTGCTCTCTTCCTGGCACCACTAACCACAACTGAATCAGGTGGTACCTGATGGGTGATATAATCAGGGTCAGAAGGTGCGGGTTTTTACTTTTTTCTATTCTAGGTGTTATCATTTGTGGTTTCACAGGCCCGTTAAAAATGTTATCTGCATGTTTTACCATGCCTGGGAGCATTGGGAGGCACTGGTACCTAGAATGAGTTGAAGATAATGTGTTGAATAAAAAATCCACCTCTAGTGGTTCTGTGTGCATTGTAACCCCATGATAGGCTACAGCCCTAGCTATGACCTGGTTATATACTGTAGTATCTTCAGGTGGGGATGGTTTAGAGGGGTAGCTGTCTGGGTCGTGGTTGGGATGGGATCAGGGTCGTAAAGATCCCATGGATCAACAGTGTCCTGTTGAGTCATAGGAATGAGTTGGAGAATGCATTGGTGTAGGGCTTATCTGAGGAGAGGTAGGTAGGTGTGGAGAATGAGGAGGAGACGACTGAGGAGGTGCTGGCTTATCTTTCTGTTTTGGCACTTTAGGTGGGGGCTGCATAGTGTCCAATTCCTCCTGAAATGCCAGCTTTCTCGGTTTTTAAAGGAGATGCTGTGATGATTCTCCCTGTTTCTTTATGGATGTGGATCCTGGACTGCTTCTCATCCATAATTTCAAGTATTGCTTCGATCTCTGACTCCTCCTCAGAGGTTTTCTGGCTTTCTTTAAGTCTTTTAGAAAGTCTGTGTTTCTCTGTATATGCTGTTTTTTTCAGCTCCGAAATGTGATTTTTCGGGATTGAAAATGATGAGGAAGGTCTCCGCTCCGAAACTGTTTTTCTTATTTTCGACTCCGAAAATTGTTGTTTACTGGAGTCTAAAATGGAGCTTTTTGTCAACTCCGAGGATTTCTGATGGATGGCCTTTTTTGGTGCCAAACTCAAGGGTCGGTCACCGACAGTCTTTTTTCGGGCCGAACCATGGCCTTCCGGCAGTGGCGTACCCAAGGTCTTCTGTTTTTTCTTTTGAGAGGGTGTGGTGGCAGATGTACTCACATGCTGGCCGGCTGTGACGGGTCTGTCTTCCTCAGATTCTTGCTTTGACTCCGAATCTCGGACCGAGACTGCTGTCTGTAGTAGTTCTTCTTCTGTTACGTCGAAATGTTCTCCGCTCTTCTATGCCATTTCGAGCCTTCTTGCTCTTCGTCTCAGAGTCTTTTTCGATCGGAAGGATCGATAGGCCTCGCAGTTTTCCTCCCGATGGTCTAGAGAAAGGCACAGGTTGCAAACCAGATGCTGGTCTGTGTATGGGTACTTCGCACGGCACCGAGGGCAGAATCGGAATGGAGTCCTATCCATGAGGCTCTCCACGCGGTCGGCCCGAATAGGCCCGAGTTGGGCGTGCGTGCCTCGAAGGGCGAACAAAGTTGTTTCCCGACGGTACTGCTGTGTCGATGGAAGATTATTAACGCAATCAATACAATACCGACGAAAAGAACGTTTTGTAAAGTTTTCGGAATCGAAATCCCGGAGCAAGAGGAAACACGTCTGAACCCGGCGGCGGAAAGAAAACAATCTAACAATGGAGTTGATGCCCATGCGCAAAGGAACCGAAGAGGAGTCACTCGATCCTGTGACTTTAAAAGACTTCTTCGAAGAAAAACAACTTGTAACACTCCGAGCCCAACACCAGACGTCGGAATCCATATGCACAGCATGTGTATCTGCAGCTGCACATGCCATCGAACATACACATATGTATATATATATATATATATATATATATATATATATATATATATATATAGAGTATACTTACCTCCGGTTTGGGGGGGGGTGGGGCTGCCTATAAGCAATCTACTGTGGTGTTACTGTAATAAAGTACCTTTATTTTTGTAACACTGTGTGGTTCCTTTCATGTGTGAGAAGTTATTGTGTGACTATTGTGGTATTTATTGCATAAGCTTTGCATGTCTTCTAGATAAGTCTTGGCTGCTCATCCACAGCTACCTCTAGAGAGTCCTGGCTTCCTAGACACTGTCTTCATTCACTAATAGGGGTAGCCTCGGCCTGGTATAAGATGCCAAGACTAAAGGTGTCCAGCTTCCTACACTGGTGGTGCAGTGGTGGGATAAGACACTTGCAATTGCCTTATCACTTTGTCAATGGTATCTTTCCATAGGAAAGCCCACTCCTAGACATTAGGGTACACTGCAGTTAGTGATTATTTTTTTGCTTGAATCTTTTTAATAATGTTTAACCAACTAAGTATTTCAATACAAGTATGATAATTAAATTTGTTACACTCGTTCACATTCCAGATACATTTTGTAGCTCCTGGATCTCGCTCCAGGGAGTCAGCAGACTGTTGCCCGTAACAGAAATGGTTATTAATAGTAGTGAGCTACTTATTGGAGCCAAGAATGTTTTACAGGACGAATGCCATTGGGAACAGGTTTGGTAAAAGTCCATCCATCTAGTCACATGGGTGTTTCTTCACGCAACGTATAACCCCATGCATTGGCTTTGCCATAAGTGGTGTGTCCATAGGATCATTAATAAATGTAGAGTTGCTAATAAACAGAACAATATAATACAAAAAGAGTAATATAACAAACCTTGGAGTCTGAGTCAATTGCCCCCAACCTCTAGGTAACGGAGGCCCGCCCAGTATAACTGCATAAGTGGCACTGCGTTCGAGATCTGAATTAAACATTAAAGTAATTTGCCAATGACAGATTGACCGCAAGCGGTGTATGGAAGCAGATAGGGCGTTAAGAGTACCATTGTCAATTCTAACATACTAATTGCCTATTCTTGTGTTGTTTCTGTGACTTTTTTTACATGCAACACTAGAGTCTGTGTTGATGACTGGACCGCGTAGAAGAGATAGCATCTCATCCCAGCTGGTGGATAGGGGATATTTGCGTATGCCCAAGGTATCCTCGCGTCTCAGAGCCACCCCCCCATCTTCCGACCATGTCAGAAAAGAGTCCTTCCATGCCAGCCCGAATGGGGGGGTTCAGTGGCTTTCCATCTCTGGGTGATCAGGCGCTTGGCTGTTAGAAGCCCAAGGTCTAGGAATCTCGTGGAGGCTTTATAATTTTTATTTCTGGGGAATAGGCCAGGGATACAGGATTCCCAATCATCTAGTGGTGGGCATGACGTGCATGCTGAGAAACATGATGTGATTGTGCACCAGTAGTTGCGTAAGGAGGGACCAGACCACAGCAGGAGGAGAATGTCCGTGTCAACTTGCTTACATTGGGGACAAGCGGCATCAACATGGCTTAAGTATTTATTAATGCGGGCCGGAGTGAGGTATGCTCTATGAATAATATAAAATTGAATAAGGTGAAATCTAGACTTGCGGGAGATAGTAGTGTGACTGGACAGGGCTGTTCCCCACATTGCATCAGTATAGAGGGGAAGTGGAATTGCCTTCCCAGGCAGCGCGCAGTATGAGTATGCAGTGTCTGTTTATAAGCGCATCAGTGAACCATCTTATCAGTTGCCTGCCCGGTCTCATAACCTTTATATATTGTACTAGTAAATGAGTTGGTAGTTTGGTTGTCAGTTCCCTATATTTACTCGATAATGCCCTCACAAATGAATTTTATATTAAAATTGTCCTGCTGGGAGGCCTGTTTCTGCCATCAGTTCATTAAATGGGGTTAACCTGTTGTCGCTGTAGAGATCGCCCACTATATATGTCTACAGCTTGCCAACACTGCACTTAGTGATTATGATCACTAGTCTCCTAGTTTGGGTAAGTTTGGGGTCTGGCATAGTCCCTCCTCTAAACTCTAAGGAAGTCTACTTACTTATAGTAGGTAGGTGCACCCACACTACTCTAGAGAAAATGTCTTCAGTGGAAAACACAACTCAGGTCCCAGACTCTCAGTATGAGAGCTGCACTTTTTAGGATCTGACAGATATGTTCTTCCAGGAAACTGAAGACAGGGGGAAATCCAAACAAGAACCTACTTTTGGGATCACTATTCCAGGCTCACCAGGAAAATGCAGGCAGCCAAGAGGAGGGGGGGTGATCCTCCAGTTTAAATAAGGGTAGACTTAAGCTACACTGAGGAGGGTCAGGAAGAAACTGGGGAACACAAAACCCCTGTTAGGAGCACTGCAGGTAGTGAAAAGGGGAGTCACTCAAGTAGGCCTGCTTTTACTCTTAGAGGGTTGGTAGAAAGGGTCTCCAGGAGGAGGCATAGGTCCTCCTCATCTGTCCACCTCCAACGAGACAGAGCACTCTAATTCGGGGGAGGAGGGGGAAGGGGGTGAAGTCCCTAGATAGGGAATTCCACAGGCTGAAATTAGACCAGGACATAACCGAGGCTGCAGCAGCAACAGTTACCTCTCGAAAGGGAGGCCCTGGTAGTGGAGAGGGAAAGGCAGAATTTGGGGCTAGCTCCCCATGGTGGCAGCAATAACTACAGGGACACCGGGTCAGGGACGATTCTGAGTAAAATAGTCCCACCTTACAAGGTGGGGGACGATATCCACTTGCTGTTCACTGCCTTGGAGAGGGCCTGTAAAGTACAGAAGGTCCCTCAAAGACAGTGGGCAGCAATCTTGTGGCTCTCCTTCTCTGACAAAGGCAGAGACAAACTTCTCACTGTCAGAAAGGACGATGGAGATGATTACCAGGCACTAAAGAACGCACTCTTAGATGGGTTTGGGCTAACCACAGAACAATACAGGATCAAGATTAGGGAGACTAAAAGGAAGTCCTCATGGGACTGGGTAGATTTTGTGGATTGCTCTGTTAAAGCTCTGGAAAGCTAGTTGCATGGAAGCAAAGTAAGTGATTATCAGGGCTTGTACAATCTTATTTGAAGAGAGCACATTCTTAACAATTGCATTTCTGATCAGTTGCATCAGTACCTGGCAGATTCTAATTTTACCTCTCCCCAAGAACTGGGAAAGAAAGCAGACAAATGGGTCCACACCGGGGTGGGTCAGAAAGCTCCCACTGGGGGTTACCACAAGAAGAAGGATTATGTCATGTTTTGACAGGCCTGTTTTTGACTTTTTGTTGAGATTTTTTCCAGTTCTTTTCGTTCCACGTCGGTTAAAGCGCAGAACCGGAATCGAGTTACCCTCTGTCTATTTTTGATAGGCCTCTTTTCAACCTTTTGTCGAAGACTTTTTGTTGTCTGTGCTAGGATGACATCTAGAAAGACGTGGTTCAAGCCGTGCGGCGCCTGCCACCGCGCCATGTCGATGAAGGTCCCCTACTAGGTATGTCTATGGTGCTTGGACCAAGACCACAACTCAAAAAGACCTGTTCCGACTGCTGGGCAATGGATCCGAAAGTGTTGAGGGAGCAGTCCCTGATGCTCATGGTTGTAGGAAGCTGGCCTGGTGAGACACTATGGTGTTATGACCTTATGCTAGGTTCAGGTATCCTCTATTAGTGACATGTAGACAGTGTTTAGGAAGACAGGGCTCTCTAGAGGTAGCTGGGGATGAGCAGCCAAGAGTTATCTAAGAGACATTCAAAGCTTATGCAATACCACTGCAGTCACACCCAGCACTTACACACATGAAAGAATCACACAGTGTTACAAAAGAACAAGTTACTTACCTTCAGTAACGCTTTTTCTGGTGGATACAGTATCCCTGAGTACCTAAGTACCATTTACTAGAGACTTACATGGGGGCCCCAGTATGCCAATAGTGGGGTGTGCTAAGTCCTAAGCAACCACATTTAGAGGGAGAGAGCACAGTCACTGGGGACCTGGTTCACCCAGTGAACACAGTCAAAAACACACTGACAGTAGTCAAAAAGTGGGGGGTAACCATGCCAAAAAGAGGCTACTTTCCTACACCCTTATAAGAGCTCTGGTTATCTAGAGCTGCCTACACTATCGCTAAGGGTTACCTGGACTCCGCACACAGTGCCTCACCTGTAGGTGTACACCATATACTGAGCCAGCCTCCTACAGAGGTGCTGGTGGGAACTGTTTAGCAGAGGCTTGTGCTTTAGTATTGGTACAGTGTGATACAGAACTCACTCTTGCTGATTAAGTATCAGACTTCATGGCTGGTACTAGCAGATTTGGGAACAACATCACTAGATGCAGTGGTGATGGCAGAGTGATGAAAACCAGCAAGGTCTTTTGCAAAGGAATAGTGCCACAGTAGGCCTTGAGGACAGATTGAGCAGACTCTGAGTGAGGTCAGTCGCCTCCAGGAAAGGACCCACTGGCGACAGAGCAACTGGGGGCTATGAAGTTTCTGTTGGGTCTGAAGGCACACCAGAAGCAGGCGGAGGATACGTAAGCCTTCTTAAAGGTGACCCACTGCAGAATGGAAGACAGCACAAGGAAAAATGGAGCACATGTTTTCCAGGATCATAATAGAATTAGGGGAGTATCCAGAATGGGAACAGGATCGAAGAAGGAGGACAAAGCCCTAGTATGGTCCTGTGAACTTTGACTGCATGACGTTTTCCACAAACAGGGAAGTAGAACTCAAGAAGTTGCGAGTATAGTTAGAGCCCTTTTCACACAAAGGTGAGAATGGGAGGGCCAGTGAGGAATCTGCAGTTAGATAAGAGTCTCTACCAAAAAGACAATTACTGAAGGTAAGTAACTTGATTTTCTGACAGAGACTTCTAAGCACACCTTTTGAACAGGAACCAGAACATCACCTATTCAGAGGCGGGTCTGTGATTTGGCTCAAACGAACAAGTTACTTACCTTTGGTAACGAGGTATCTGGTAGAGACTCTATATAGCTGCAGATTCCTTACCTTAGAATTCCCTGGCATCAGCTTCGAATCCGAATTTCCTGAGCAGTACCCTGCGCGCGCCGTCGGGAGTCGTCGTTTGGATCCGCGTGCGTCGACCAACTCCGCGTGCGTCGTAAGTGTCATTGGAGCCATCTATGACATCACGGTTGTCTATGTAGACGCCGTCTCGGCGAGTACGTCAGTTCTTTTCCACAACTTCCCACGCCAGAAGCGCAGTCATGGTAGAACCAACAGTTATGGATTTTACCTCTTTGACTGTTTGAAGTAAAAATTATTTCATGCCTTTAAGAAAGGCAAGGAATCTGCAGCTAGATAGAGTCTCTACCAGATACCTTGTTACCGAAGGTAAGTAACTTGTTCATCTGATAGAGACTTCTAGATGCAGCTTCCTTACCTTAGAATAGATACCCAAGCTATAACCCCTGGCGGTGGGTCTGAAGGAGATTTTTACACTAGGATGTCCTGCAAAACAGACCGGGCAAAATGCCTCTCTCTTCTCACCTGGCTATCCAGGCAGTAGTGTTTTGCAAACGTGTGCAAAGAAGCCCATGTTGCAGCCTGACAGATGTCCACCACCGGTACGCCACACGCTAACGCAGTGGTAGCAGCCTTCCCCTTAGTAGAATGAGCTCTCAAGCCCTCGGGAGGCTGCTTCTTTGCCAAAGCGTAGCAGATCTTTATACAGAGAATGACCCAGCGCGAAATGGATATTTTCTGCACCGCCCGACCCTTCTTTGCACCAACGTACCCCACAAAGAGTTGGTCATTCACCCGGAACTCTTTAGTGCGGGCAAGGTAGAACGATAACGCTCTGTTTGGGTCCAGCCGATGGAGACGCTCCTCTTCCTTAGAGGGATGCGGTGGTGCAAAGAAGGTGGGCAGGGTGATATTTTTACCCAGATGGAAAGGGGTCACCACCTTGGGGAGGAAAGAGGCACGAGTTCTTAACACTACCTTGTCAGGATATATCATGAGATCAGGTGGCTTTGAAGATAAAGCCTACAGCTCACTCACTCTCCTGGCAGATGTAATTGCCACCAAAAAGGCTGTTTTAATAGTGAGCAGGTGGAGATGACAGTTATGCAAGGGCTTGAAGGGAGCACACATAAGGAAGGTAAGAACCAAATTAAGATCCCACTGGGGCATAACGAAAGGCACAGGCGGGAACAGATGCACAAGCCCTTTCAAAAACCTCTGTAATATAGGTGATTTAAACAGAGATGGTTGATCGGGCAACTGAAGAAAAGCCGATAAGGCTGCAAGATAGCCCTTGAGAGTCCCCAAGGAGGAACCCTGCTGGGCGAGAGACAATATAAACAAAATGATGTTAGACAGAGAAGAAGAAAGAGGATCAATAGACCTCTCTGTACAATATGAAACAAAACGTTTCCAACGGCAGGCGTAGATCGACTTAGTAAAGGGACGCCTGGCTGCCAGAATGACATCACAGACCTCAGGAGGGGGGTCATAAACCATCAACTGTCGCCGCTCAATCTCCACGCATGAAGGCGCAGAGTTGACAGGCTAGGGTGGAGAACCTTCCACTGCTGCTGCGACAGAAGATCCTCCCGAAGAGGCAGCCTGATTGGAGGACCGATGCTCATTTTGAGAAGCTCTGGATACTAAACTCTCCGTGCCCAATCCGGAGCCACGAGAATTACTTGGGCCCGGTCTTTCTTGATTTTCTTGAGAACTCTGGGAAGAAGTGGTATAGGCGGAAAGCGTACAGGAGGCCTGAACTCCACTTGCGACGAAAAGCGTCGCCTAGCGATAGCCCCCTTGGAAACTCCAACGCGCAAAACTGCTGACATTGCGCGTTCTCTGCGGAGGCGAACAGATCTAACCAAGGCTCTCCCCATTGCTGAAAGAGTCCTTGCGCCACCTCCGGATGGAGACACCATTTGTGATCCTCTAAGCATTTTCAGCTGAGTTCGTCTGCTCTGGCGTTCAGAGAACCTGCCAGGTGTTGAACCACCAGGGTCATGCCCTACTGTTCCAGCCACGTCCAGAAATGCAAAGACCCCACACCGCCCTGCTTGTTGCAGTACTACATTGCGGTAGTGTTGTCTGTGAACACCTGCACCACCTTCCCTTTCACAACAGGAAGAAATGCTTTTAATGCTAGCCGGATCGCCCGAAGCTCCAGCAAGTTGATGTGGAGCCCGGATTCCGCCGGAGACCAGTGACCTCTGATCTCCACCTCTCCCAGATGGCCGCCCCATCCCAAAAGTGACGCATCTGTCACTACCGTTAGATCTGGTTGGGGAAGGGAGAGGTGTCTGCCCTTGACCCACTCGCAGTTCACTAACCACCACTGCAGATCTTCCGCAGTCCTCTCCGAGGTCAGAACCACGTCGGTAAGATTTCCCTGATGCTGTACCCATTGGAACTTCAGGTCCCACTGCAGAGCCCTCATGCGCCATCTGGCATGCTTGACCAACAGGATGCAGGAAGCCATGAGTCCCAGCAGCCTCAGAGTCTGTCTCACCGAGATCCAGGATAGAGGCCGAAACATCGGAATCATAACCTGAATATCCTGAACCCACTGATCGGGAGGATAAGCCCAAAACTGCACTGTGTCCAGAACAGCTCTGATGAAAGAGAGCTTCTGAGAGGGAGTCAGGTGTGACTTCGGCACATTTATAGTGAACCCCAGCGAATGCAAGAGGTCCGCCGTCGTCTGGAGGTGGGTGATGAGAGCCTGGGGCGTAGGAGCCTTCAACAGCCAATCGTCTAGGTAGGGGAAGACTGAAATCCCTGACCTGCACAAATGAGCTGCCACCACCGCCATCACCTTTGTGAACACCTGAGGGGCACTGGTGAGACCGAAAGGAAGCACGGTAAACAAAGTGCTCGTGGCCCACCTTGAACCGCAGGTAACGCCTGTGTCTTGGCAGGATAGGAATATGGAAATATGCATCCTGCAAATCCAACGCTACCATCCAGTCTCCTTGGTCTAGAGCAGACAAAACCTGAGCAAGAGTGAGCATCTTGAATTTCTCCTTCTTGAGGAAGAGATTAACGTCCCTTAAATCCAAGATAGGGCGAAGGCCTTTGTTCTTTTTGGGTATCAGAAAGTAGCGGGAATAACAACCACTGCCTACTTCTGATATCGGGACTCTTTCGATGGCTCCATTGGCCAAGAGAGCTGTAACTTCCTCTTGGAGCAAAGCAAGATGGTTCTCCATCAGCCATTCCTTTGTCGGAGGGATAGAAGGAGAGAAAGGCTGGAAGGGAAGGGAGTAGCCCTTCCGTATGATCTGCAGGACCCACTTGTCCGTGGTGATGGAAAGCCAGTGAGGAAGATGAAAACGAATCCTCCCTCCAACTGGACGGACATGATCCCGCAGAGCCACAATAGGAGGGCTGGGGCGCAGTGGAGGGGGGCTGTGTGGCGGCCGACCTCTGGCCAGACCCTCTGGGTCTGATGGTACCACGACCACGTCCTCTTCCGGGATGCTGTGAAGCCTGAGGACAGTGGCTAAACTGTGGCTGGCGTGGTACCACGCCCCTCCCAAAGCCTCGAAAGGGGCGAAAGACAGACTGCTGTCGTGCCAGCGCTGAAAGGCCCAAGGATCTGGCCGTGGCTCGGGAATCCTTGAACCTCTCAAGTGCGGAGTCTGCCTTTTTGCCAAAAAGGCGAGCGACATCAAAAGGCATGTCCATCAAGCTGGACTGGACATCCCCTGAAAAACCAGTAGAACGTAGCCAGGCGTGGCGACGTAGGGCCACTGACGATTAAATCGCTCTGCCCAGCGAGTCGGACGCGTCCAAGCCACACCGGATTGTAAACTTGGCTGCATCTCTCCATTCCTTTACAGCCTGGGTGAGAGTGTCCCGTACGCCCTCCGGGACCTGGGGCAGCACTTGCGCTACCATATCCCATAAAGTATGGGAATGACGGCCCAATAGGCAAGAGGTGTTTACGGACCTCAATGCCAGGCTGGTCGAAGAAAACATCTTCTTCCCAAGCTGATCCAGCCTCTTGGATTCCCTATCCGGGGAGCGGAAGGGAAGGCACCACGGGAAGTAGAGGCTTGGACAACCAAGCTCTCAGGAGTGGGGTGTTGTGTCAGGAAACTAGGGTCGCTGGGAGCGGGTTTATGGCGGCGGCCGACCGTCCTATTCACAGGAGCCCCTGTGCTGGGTTTGGACCACGCATCCAGAAGGACGTCTGTAAGAGCCTCATTGAAGGGCAACAACGGCTCCGATGTTGACACCCCCGGCTGAAGCACTTCTGTCAGGATATTCGTCCTGACTGGCACTGTAGTCAAATCTAGGTCCAAGACCTCAGCTGCCCTACGCACCACCATAGCGAAAGAAGCCCCCTCCTCCGTAGCCACATTAGGAGAAGAGAGCATACCAGTATCTGGAGACGTGTCCAGTCCACTGGCCTCCCCTAGATACTCATACCAGTCCTGCTGCAATCCTGATTCTAAAGGGTCCTCAGACCCCTCCCATTCCTCTCCTGCGTCTGGCTGTTCTAAATAATGCTCAGACAATGATCTGGGCCTAAACAGCTCCGTCGAAGTCTGAGTCGACGTCGTCGCTCCGGATCATCCGGAATAAGGATGGGGCTGCCACCGGTGGGCACTGGTGGCGGAATCTTCGACGTCAGACCCGGCGCTGAAGGAGGCCGACTGTGAGAGACCGGCGCCGGTCCAGATCCGGTATCGGATCCTGAGGTCTCAACAGCGCTGAGGCCGAAGCTGACGGCGTCGAATCCGATGGGGCCCCTGCTGACCCCGAAGAACCACCCGAGGGTACAGCCCGCTCGAAAACTAGATGCATGGCCTCGTAGAATTCTTTTATTTGAGCGGGGGTCGATCCGGTCCCCGAAAAGGGGGGAAGACGCGGAGTCAACCCTGGCGATGGCTCCGCAGAACCGCGCTCGAAACGTCGTCGTTCCCTAGATGCCTCGTCGGTCGACGGGCGTGGCGAAGACGAAGTCCGCTTGGACTTCTTCTTCTTCTTCTTGTGCCCCTTACCTTCAGATGCCCTCGAATGCGAGGAAGAGGACTTTGAGCTCCGGGAGCGGTGCTGTGACCTCCTCCTACTGCAAGACTGTGACCTCCGCGGAGTCGCGCCGACCGAAGATGAATGTCGGGACGCAAGAAGCTTAAGGGATCTCTCCCTCAAGGCCTTCGGCGCCATGGCCTGGAATCGTGGTCCTTGTCCAGGCACCAAAGACAAACTCGGTGCGGATCCGTCACCGACATGGTGCGATGACACGCACCACATGGCTTGAATCCTGTCTTTCTCGGAAACATGACTCCAAACAGCCAAAAAAGCGTTGACAAACCGTCGAAGCAGGGTAGCTCTTTCCAAAACTGCGCTTAACCGGCGCGGAAGGAAAAGAACTGACGTACGTGCACCGAGACGGCGTCTATATAGACAACCGTGACGTCATAGATGGCTCCAACGACGCTGGTCGACGCACACGGATCCGAACGACACTGCCCGACGGCGCGCGCGCAGGGTACTGCTCAGAAAAAACTCCAGATTAGAAGCTGACGCCAGGGAATTCTAAGGGAAGGAAGCTGCAGCTAGAAGTCTCTATCAGATTTAGCATGTCTCCTTCTTGACGAAGAGATTGAGGACCAAAGGTCTAGGATAGGGCGGAGGCCCTTGTCCTTTTTGGGTACCAGAAAGTAGTGGGAATAGCAACTATGACCTACTCCTGGCACAGGAACCCTCTCTATGGCTCCCTTGGCCAAGAGAGCCATAACTTCCTCTCAGAGAATTGGTAAGTGATCCTACATCATCAGATAGTTGGATGGTGGAATGGACTGATGGGTAGTCGGAAAAGGGAAGGAGTTGCCCCTTCAGACTATCTGCATAACCCACTTGTCTGACATAATAGATTGCCAGCAGAGCAGGTGATGGTGGATCCTGCCTCCAACTGGTCCATGGTGGGGAAGAGTCAGACTAGGAAGGTTTGGAGGCAGCTGCAGAGGTGGGATGGTGCACTGGCCAGACTGCTGCCACCCTGATCCAAAAGGGTGGTGGATCCCATGTCCCCGGCCACGCAGAAGCTGGGCAGCATGCGCTGCACTGTGGCTGAACAGGAGCAGGTGTGGCTGGGTGTCCCGTCCGTAGCCACGAAAGGGCAAAACGCAGACTGAGGGGAACAAGGGGCCTGCACGAGGCCCAAGGTCCTGGCCGTAGCATGAGAATCCTTGAAGAACTTAAGCGTAGAGTCTGCTTTCCCTCCGAAGAGACAGGTGACACCAAAGGGCATGTCCATAAGGTTGGGTTGGACATCCCCCGAAATGCCACAATTCTTCAACCAGGTGTGGCACCTAAGGGCCACTGTCAATGAAACCGCTCTGCCCAGTGAGTTGGTCATATCCAGTCCACATCAGATTGTGAACTTTGATGCGTCTCTTCCATCAGCAACTGCTTGGGAAAGTACATCCAAGGCCTACTCTAGGACTTGCAGCAGCACATGCACAACCATATCCAACAGTGTGTGGGAATAAGGGCCCAAAAGACATGCAGTGTCATGGACTGTAATGTCAGGCTGGTGGAAGAAAACTTTTCCCAGGTGCATCAAGCCTCTTCCATTCCCTGTCCTGGGGTGCAGAAGGGAACGTGTCATGGGAGGTAGAGGTTTGAATGACCAAACTCTCAGGGGTAGGGTGTTGCGTAAGGAAACACGGGTCAAATGGAGCAGGGTGGAAGGCAATGGTCCTGTTCACAGGAGCCCCTGTGCTGGGTTTGGACCAGGTACTTCGTAGGACATCTGTAAGGACTTCATTGAAGGGGAGCAGGGGTTCGGAAGATGAAGCTTCAGGCTGAAGCCCCTCTATTAGGAGGTTAGTCCTGACTCCAACTGAAGGCAACTCAAGGTCCAGGACCTCAGCTGCTCTTTTCACCACCATAGAATATGAAGTACCCTCCTCCATAAGCAATGATAGGAGGAGAAAGCATGTAGGAGATTGGGGAGATATCCAGACCTCTGGCTTCACACCCAAGTCCATCCCGCCAGTCCAAAGATTCTTGGAGCTGGTATTTCCAAGGGGTTCAGTGACCCCTCCTGTAGGAAGTTGGCTCTGCATATACTATTTCAAAGTAAGAAATAGTAGGGGTTCCCCTTAGAGGTAAGATAGTGGCAAAAGTAGATCATTCTAATGCTCTAATTTGTGGTAGTGTGGTCGAGCAGTAGGCTTATCAGAGGGTAGTGTTAATCATTTGGTGTACACACACAGGCAATAAATGAGGAACACACACTCAAAGACTTACTCCAGGCCAATAGGTTTTTATATTGAAAAATATATTTTCTTAATTTATTTAAGAACCACAGGTTCAAGATTTACATTCAACACTTTAAATGCAAGTTACTTCACTTAGATACTTTAGCAACTTTGAATGAACACAATATCATGTACAGTCTTGGTAAAAATGGCAATAAGCTATTTCAAAAGTGGACACAGTGCAAAAATCAACAGTTCCTGGGGGAGGTAAGAAAAGGTTAGTTTTGAAGGTAAGTAAAACACTTACAAGTCTCAAAGTTGGGGCATAGGCAGTCCACCGTTGGAGGTTCAAAGCAACCCCAAAGTTACCACACCAGCAGCTCAGGGCCGGTCTGGTGCAGAGGTCAAAGAGGTGCCCAAAACACATAGGCGCCTATGGAGAACAGGGGTGCCCCGGTTCCAGTCTGCCAGCAGGTATGTGCCTGCGTCCTCG
The DNA here is from genome assembly GCF_031143425.1 of Pleurodeles waltl. Taxonomy (NCBI): domain Eukaryota; kingdom Metazoa; phylum Chordata; class Amphibia; order Caudata; family Salamandridae; genus Pleurodeles; species Pleurodeles waltl. The sequence continues at coordinate 529,873,478 of NC_090450.1, read as the reverse complement.
GGGGGCAGACTAGGGGGGTTTTGTAGGGCACCGGGGGGCACCCAAAAAGACACAGAAAGTACACCCTCAGCGGCCCAGGGGTGGCCGGGTGCAGTGTGCGAACAGGCGTTGGGTTTTGTATAGAAAGCAATGGAGAGACCCGGGTGTCACTTCAACGATGCAGGCAGGCACGGGGGGGCTCCTTGGGGCAGCCACCACCTGGGCTAGGCAGAGGGTCGCCTGGGGGTCGCTCTTGCACTGGAGTTAGGTTCCTTCATGCCCTGGGGGCTGCAGGTGCAGTGTTGGTTCTAGGCGTCGGGTCCCTTGTTACAGGCAGTCGCGGTTAGGGGGAGCCTCTGGATTCTCTCTGCAGGCGTCGTTGTGGGAGCTCAGGGGGGGGTCGTCTCTGGTTAATCACAGGCTTGTAGTCGCAAGGGAGTCCTCCCTGAGGTGTTGGTTTTCTGGAGGTCGAGCCGGGGGTGTTGGGTGCAGAGGGTGAAGTCTCACGCTTCCGGCGGGAAACTTGAAGTCTTTGGAAGTTGCTTTTTTGCTGCCAAGGAGTAGCTGGTTTTGAACAGAGCCGCTGTTCACAGGAGTTTCTTGGTCCTTGGGTGAAGGGCAGTCCTCTGTGGCTTCAGAGGTCGCTGGTCCCTGTTGGATGCGTCGCTGTTGCAGTTTTCTTCGAAGTTGGGAGACAGGCCGGTAGGGCTGGGGCCAAGGCAGTTGTCGTCTCCATCTTCTCTGCAGGGTTTCAGGTCAGCAGTCATTCTTTGTTAAGGTTGCAGGAATCTAGTTTCGTAGGTTCTGGGGTGCCCCTAAATACTAGATTTAGGGGTGTGTTTAGGCTTGGGAGGGCAGTAGCCAATGGCTACTGTCCTGGAGGGTGGCTACACCCTCTTTGTGCCTCCTCCCTTGAGGGAGGGGGGGCACATCCCTAATCCTATTGGGGGAATCCTCCACTCTCAAGATGGAGGATTTCTAAAAGCAGGAGTCACCTCGGCTCAGGACACTTTAGGGGCTTTCCTGGGTGGTGGGTGACTCCTCCTTGTTTTTCTAATTATCTCCTCCAGCCTTACCGCCAAAAGTGGGGGCAGTGGCCGGAGGGGCAGGCATCTCTACTAGCTGGAATGCCCTGTGGTGCTGTAACAAAAGGGGTGAGCCTTAGAGTCTCACCGCCAGGTGTTACAGTTCCAGCAGGGGGAGGTGAGAAGCACCTCCACCCAGTACAGGCTTTGTTCCTGGCCACAGAGTGACAAAGGCACTCTCCCCATGTGGCCAGCAACATGTCTGGTGTGTGGCAGGATGGCAGAAACTAGTCAGCCTACACTGAAAGTCGGGTTGGTATTCAGGGGGGACCTCTAAAATGGCCTCTGGGTGTATGTTACAATACATTGCACACTGGCATCAGTGTGCATTTATTGTGCTGAGAAGTTTGATACCAAACTTCCCAGTTTTCAGTGTAGCCATTATGGAACTGTGGAGTTAGTGTTTGACAAACTCCCAGACCATATACTCTTATGGCTACCCTGCACTTACTATGTCTAAGGTTTTGCTTAGACACTGTAGGGGCATAGTGCTCATGCACATATGCCCTCACCTGTGGTATAGTGCACCCTGCCCTAGGGCTGTAAGGCCTGCTAGAGGGGTGACTTACCTAAGCCACAGGCAGTGTGAGGTTGGCATGGCACTCTGAGGGGAGTGTCATGTCGACTTAGTCATTTTCTCCCCACCGGCACACACAAGCTGTGAGGCAGTGTGCATCTGCTGAGTGAGGGGTCCCCAGGGTGGCATAAGACATGCAGCAGACCTCAGACGTTTCCTGGCATCAGGGCCCTTGGTACCAGAGGTACCAGTTACAAGGGACTTACCTGAGTGCTAGGGTTGTGCCAATTGTGGAGACAAAGGTACAGTTCAGGGAAAGAACACTGGTGCTGGGGCCTAGTTAGCAGGGTCCCAGCACACTTTCAAATCATAACTTAGCATCAGCAAAGGCAAAAGGTCAGGGGGTAACCATGCCAAGGAGGCATTTCCTTACACCTCCCATTCCTCACCATAACCTAGCCCATAGGAATAAGGCTCAGGATACGACATGGGGGGAAGGCCCCTGCCGGAATCGATGTTGTACAACGCCCATACGGCTCTGTGTCATAGTCAGAAATGAGGATAGGGATGGCGCCGTCCGGGGGTGAGGGCCGTGCTGGGAACATCGGCATGAGGAACGGAATCAGGAAAGTCAAGGTGGTACAACTGACACCAGTCTGGATCCAAGCATGGATCCCTGGGTGACCTTCAGGGCAGAGACTGAAGCTGCCGGCGTGGAACCCGCAGGGGCCCTTCCGACTCCGCTGGGCCTGAAGGCACCCTGCCAGAGGGCCCACAAATGAGGCGCATGATCTTATAGACTTTTTTAAGTTGGGCAGGGGTCGCTCCGGCTCCAGGAAACTCGGGGAGGTGTGGATTCCACCCAGATGCAGGCTAAGCAGGTGGCAGTCTACAGCGGCGATGATGCTCTCACTCACTCCTCTCGTCCGCCGACGGACGAAGTGAAGGCGATGAACACTTCGTCATGTTCAACTTCTTCTTATGCCTTGACTTACCCGACCGTCCCGAGGACTTGGAGTGGGACAACGATGGGGAATGCTGTGATCGCTCACTTCCTCTTGACTAGGACCTCGACTTGCAGAGAGTCGAGCATCAGGCCACAATCAGTTTCCTGGACTGCTTCCTCTAAGCCTTCGGATGCACGGCCCGACACTCGGAGCATGACTTTGGGTTGTGGTTGCACTCCAGGCACCAAAGGCACATGAGATGCGGATCTGTCACAGACACGCCCGATGATAGGAACCACATGGTTTGAAACTGGTCTTCCTAGAAAACATCCTTTGACGCACCAGGAGTTAAACAATTCAAAAAAACTTTGAAAAAAAGTCGAAAAATGGTAGCTCTTTCTTTCAATCAGCGTTATCTGGCGTGACAAGAAAAGAATTGACGTCAGCGTGTGGGGAGGTGCCTATATCGGACCCATGCTGTGATATCTGGCACAGACGACGTCGAACACGGAGTTGATCTACGCCACCTAACTGTGTGCAGGGGTACTGTTTGAGAAAAATCTCCGGATCCAGACTGACGCCTGAGAAAATTCTAAGGTGAGGAATCTGCAATTAGATGTCTCTAGCAAATGACGCGATGGCAGATGCAGAGAAAATCAACGCCACCTACCAGCATGCAGGGGTTCTGTAGGAAAGTAGCACCATTCGGACATAGTTTTTGTCTGGTGTCAGCATGTTTACACAGTAGTACACTGCTAACCAGGATCCCAGTGTCACGTGTTCTCTCCCCTGAATTTAGTTGGCAAATACCTTTTACACCCACAATCGGCATACTGGTGCATCCATGGTACCCAGGGCTTTGGTACACCAGGGGTTCCCCATGGGCAGCAGCATGTATAGTGCCAACCATGGGGGCCCATGCAAACTGTGACTACAGCCCTGCTATTGCAATCTGTGTGAAATGGTGCATGCACCTCTCACCCCAGATATAAGATTTCCCTTATATCATGGTCACCGCACTCTGATCCTTTAAGCCACACCTAGTGGTAGGCCCTTCATCCCAAGGGCAGGGTGCATGGTTCTAAGTTTGAGGGCACCCCTGCATGAGCAGGCATCCCCCTACAAACCCCAGACTCCATTTTCTGGGCTTTGCAAGTGCGGGGATCCATCTTAAGATCTGTTGAGGACACTGCTCATAGGAAGCAAGGGCTCAAGCAAAAGAACGTTAGTCGTGGTCTCAGCTTGAAGGCAGCTTAAATTCCAGGGACTCGGCTGCCTATCAGACCACTACTGCAAATGATGCACACCTTCTAATGGTGGTCGAAGTGGTGAGTCTAACCCTCTATGAGGGGAAGTTTCAAGCCATTGACCTCTTGTAATTCTATGTACAAACTGTCATCACAATAATGAGGAGCTCACCATCCGCCTCCTCACCAGTATCTTCTCTTCCTAGGATTGTGCCTTGTTCAGAGTCAGATCCAAAGAGATAAAACAGATACACCATAGTAGTAGCATTGGTATAGAGTCAGGCTGCATGAGACCTGTTGTACTTTAGCAACATCGGTTGAGATCGGGCTGAAAATGGCTCTGAGCCAGGCAATGGAATCAGCACTGGATTCTCTTCCAGCACCAGTTGCATCGGGATTGGTGTTGATGAGGAACATCCCCCCGAAGGCCTTGATGTTGGCACAGAAATATATATACCAGAGATGGCACGGGACCCAGCGTAGGTCCTAAGGGGTCAGACAATGCGAGGGATGGACCTGTCTGCATGAACTAGACTGGAGACCCCTACAGTTCCTGGGGAATGAAGGTGCACCACAGCAAACCAGAAGGGGGTGAAGATCTGGAGCATCGCCTCTTTAAAGGCCTCAATCTACTTCGGTGTCACCAATGGCACAAGAAACTCAGAGCTCACTAGGTGCAGTTGCAGAATCAGCTCAATGCCCCTTGAGGGAGACCATCTGACTTTGTGACACCCTTATGCCTTCTCCTTGGAAACGGAGTGGTGGAATGGGTTGAGTCTCGCTTCACTTTTGTGTATTTTACTTGAACTTTGATTTAGACTTACAGGAGGACTTTGACCGTGAGGTTGACATCTTTTGGGAGCAAGAACGAGTCTGTGCTCGTGATTTGGGGTGGGACTTACGCAAGAGTCTTGACTTCTAATTGTGTTCTTTGACTTACAGCTTAATTTCTCAGTCCCGTATCGTGTTTAGGTGCACAAAGCACACTTATCGCTCATGAGTGAGTCGTGTCATGAGCCCAAACACCAGAGACCCACCACCTTGTGTGATTTGTTTGTCCGCAACTGACATTTGTTTTCAGTAGTAGGGCATGGTTTTAAACCTGTAACTTTAGGAGAGGACATCATTCCCTAGTACACTGGATTTCATTTTTAGGAGTCATTGAAGGCAAACTAATTCGGAGGTGGAGCTCTGGATCTGCGTCATACTGATCAGAAAGAATGGAACTGATGTCAGTACACAGTTGTCGCACTTGTATGTGGGCTCCACTTATTCCTTTCTGGTGACTGGGGAGTTCTTTAAGGGTGGGGATCTGCAGTTATAAGCACATACCAGAAATACAGCTACTCAAAGATGTATTCGTACAGGGAATGGTATGGCAACCTAAAGTGTAATGAGGAAGGATCATGATACACCACAAGGTAAGAAACAAGAACATATATTCATTCATGGTACTAGGTAGAGTTGTAGAAAGGCTGCCCTTCAAGCTTGAAACAAACCACTCAAGGAAAGGCTCAAGGCAGCACCATGAATAACTGCTCCAAGGGGAAGATTTAGATGTAATCAGAAACAGTACTGAAGTAGACTGGCTCATCTCTGGCACCCATGGCATCAGCAGAAGAAATTAATGAAATGTTAAGGAACCTTTTGAGTGTGAAAACAATGATGATGAGAATACCAAAGGCTGAAAACACACTGCAGACTTTGGCTTTACTGATTATCTTTTGACCTCTTCCTAGATTTGTAAGAAGAGTTTAAGTATGGAGGATGGACTATGAAGACATCTTTTACTGAGTCTGGTGTGCAATATATACTGAACGAATCGTAGATGCTCCTTTTGACTCTCAAGTACTTTACTTTATGACCTTCAGTTGATAAAATCCATTTAATGTAAACTGCATTGATATCTGGAGTCAGAAAGCAATACTGAGATCAAGAAGCAAAGAACAGATATTAAGACTCGGATCAGGGCCTTTGGTGGAGCCATAATTGATTTTCTTAACAGATCTAGCTAAACCTTGATCAACTCTAAAAAGCCAATGAGGCACTGAAGGAACATATCAGCAGTTGGCAGCAAAAAACAGATTGTTATGGAGCTATTTTACTTCAATTCAGTGCTTTAAATGGAAAAATAGAAGTGCAGGTACCCTGTACCAGAGTACCTGCTTGTTTCTGAGAAGTGCCGGTACTCTCCAATTAAAAGTATTACGTTTTTCTTGAGATGTGCCGGTACTCTCCCTCTCAAAATAAAAAAGTGCCGGTACTCAGTACCGGAGAGTACCGGCCCATTTAAAGCACTGCTTCAATTTATAAAGCACACTGTCACCTTGGGTCTGGGATCTCCAACTTTTTCTATAATACAAGCTACTTATATTTAATGAAAAACATTCTGTACTACTATTAATATTAATGTTGTAATACTGACTATATCAGACAAGATTACATTAGTGACTACAGATAAACAAGATTACCAAAAATGGTCACTTCAGTGCATCACACATGATTGCCATCAGTAATGTAAAAAAGACTTTCTCAATGTCGAATGCTTCTACAAGTTTAGTACATAACAGCCATAGCTGCAATGCCACCCGCACTAATGCAACAATGTCAGTATTAAGACTCCCCATGAACATATTATTTAACACTCAAATATTACTTTTAAATCTATTTTGGAAATTTAGCAATTTTTCTCCAAAAATCACCCAATGAGTTTTAAAAATACACTAATTTCTATCTTGAATACACACTTTTGGTACACATTATTAATTCAACCAAGTAAAAGTGGACTACCCAAATGAGAGCTACTCACAGGTAGCTGGAGATTTACCATTAGCTCAAGAGCTACTCGTTGGAGAAGAAGAGCCCTAAGGCCTCCTGGTGCTACTTGAACATTATTTGAACTGAGCTAAAACACTACTTAGTGAAAAAGTCGAATTTTCAGCTTTCTTTCATAAAATAAGATGGATGGAGGATAACTGAAGCAGTTTTGGTAACTTATTCCATAACATTTGAACATACTGAAAAAGTGCACTTTGGTGAATCTAGGAACTTGCAATAGAAGGTGCTCAGATGACGGGAGCGTTCAGGTATGTAGATATATTTTGATCCTCTCAGATATGAAATCTTGGGCTTGTTCTGTACAATGTGCACTGAATTATGCAAGGAAACCTGAAAATGATGTGCTGTTGTATTGGCAGCTAGTGAACAGCTTGCAAATGGCAGAAGTACAGCTAAACTTAGGAGCTCCTACCAACAGTTTGGCCGCTTGATTTTGAATAGACTGTTGGTGGTGAAGCAGAGATGTCTTTATGTTGCAATACAGACTGTTAAAACAGTTTAATCTCAATTATATTATAGCTAAAATGACCAAAGCTCTGCTCCCCGTGTTAAGTATGGTAAAATAGTACAAAGATGACAGAGGTGAAAGGTAAGTGTTAAAAACTACTGCCAACACTTGGTAGATGTGGTAGATGTAGGAAGCTGGCTCTATGTGGTGCACTAAAACCAAGTACACCGTGTAGAGAGTCAAGTAGATCCCCAATTGGCTTGCAGAGGCAAAAGTAGATAGTAGTAACGCTCTGTTTTGTGGTAGTGTGGGTGAGCAGTTAGGCTTATCAGAGGGTAGTGCTAAGCATTTGTTGTACTCACAGAGGCAATAAATGAAACACACTCCAACCTGAGACCAATTTAGAAAAATAACACTTCTTTTTATATATACTTTGAAACCAAGAACCTTGTTACAAAGTAAGCACGTTTTTAAGCATAAGTACTTTTCACTTGCAAAAATGGACACAATGCAATTTTTGACTTCATAAATATTAACCTATGGGAGGAAAACAAGTTAAACAAACAGGTACTTTAGGATGACTTAAGAGACCAACCTCTGAGACTTAAGATAAGTACTGGGCAAGGGTAAGGACGACACCAACAGGTCACTCCGGGCAGCACTGGGGCAGCCGGGTGCAGAGGTGTAGTACAGCGTCAGGTGCCCAATGTATTTCAACAGGCGCTGGTCTCGATGGAAATATGCTGCAGGCTTTGGCTAGGAAGCCAGTTGGGGTAGGTAACAAACATGGGGTGCTCGGGGACACAGGTGCACATTTAGTCCTCTTCTCCAAAGCCCAGGGGTGATGGGTGCAGGGGTGTCCTCTGGTGTTGAGTTTCTGTGTCCAGGAGCACTCACAGTTGAGGCATCCTGTGGTCTGAGGCTGCAGGCATCGTTGTGGAGTCCAGGAGGGGTGAAAACACAGTGTACTCGAGCTCAGAACAGCTGGGGTGACATTGTTGACAACAGGGACCCACCTCAGATTCGGCATTAGGCAACGGTTGCAGAGGTTGCTTCAGGTATCAGGTGTCGGGAGAGGCTGCAGGCGACTGACGAGTCCTGGAGGGGTGAAACCACGATGGACTCGGACTCTGGGAAGCTGTGGAACCTTGTTGGCACCGAAACTCCACTCCCACTCGGGTTGGTGATGGCTGGTGCAGTGGTGACTTCAGGTGTCGGTCCTTGCAGTTCAGGAAACTGAAGAATCCAATCTGTAGAGTTGGATGGGGAGCAGGTCTGCTGCTCATAGGAGTCTTGACTCTTTGTTGAAAGCAGACAGTCCTCCTGTGTTTCTAGAGGCTCAGCTGCAGGACGAGCCGTCTTTTGGTGCAAAGTCTGTAGAGAGTTGCAGACAGGCCTGCAGGGTTGGTACCAGCTCAGCTGCTTCTTTTCTTCTCTTCTGCGGGTACGACTCTTCAGTCTCCTTGGGCTTTTTCAGCCATCCAGATCTGACTTCTTGGTTTTAGGGATGCCACCTAAATACTACATTTAGGGGCATTACAGGGAGTGCCAGGTGGCAGGGTATGGGCTGCCCACCTATAGGATGACTATACCCTCTTTGTGACCACTTCCGTTGGGAGGTGACACAACCCTGATGCAAGAGGTCTAATTTCACCCAAAACAAGATGGAGGAATTTAAAAAGTGGTATCCACTTCAGATTGTCCACCTTAGGGGTGGGACTGGCATGATGTGGTCAGACTTCCTAATCTAACTAATTTTCCCGCCTTTGTTGTCACCAAGATGTGGGGTCAGGACAGGGGGTTGGTCATCTTCGCCATTTGGAGAAACCTGGCTCACATTACAAAGGCAGCTAGGCCTTTAAAGCTTCCTGCCCTGGAACGTCCATCCTACCTGACGGAGGTGTCATCACCCCCGCTCAGTGTAGGCTCTTGTCTCTGGCCTCCGAGAGTGCCAGTTCTCACCTTAGGGGGCAGAAACGTGGCTAAGGTGGCTTAACAGGTCAGGACCAGTCAGTCAAAACACTAGAAGTTGGTAGGTTTTCAGGGGCACCTGTAAGATGCCCTCTGGGTGCATGTACTGGGAAATCCAACACTGGCATCAGCGTGGGTTCACCAATTCGAGATGTTTGAGACAGACATCCCTAGCTTCAGCGAAGCCATTATGCAGCTGGGGAAACTTGTAGTGACCAGTGTCCAACACGTTTTTAAATTGGCTTCCGTGGTCACTTACTATGTCTGAGAACTGAGAAAGACATAGCAGGGGCACATCTGCTCGTGCAGATATGCCCTCATATGTAATAAAATGCACCATGCCTTAGGGCTGTAAGGCTTGCTAGAGGGGTGACATACATATATTACATGTAGTGATAGGTGGCATGGCACCCAGGCTGTGTGCCATGTTGTGTTTTCACTTTTGTCTGCACCAAGACATGCAGCCTGCAATGACAGCCTGTCATGTGCTTGGAGAGGGGGCACCTAGGGTGGCACAATTTGTGCTGTAGCCCTTAGGGATTGTCTTTAGTACCCCAGGCCCTGGGTACTTGGGGTATCATTTACTTACAGAGGGTGCTAATGGTTTCTGCCAATTGGGGAAACAACTGTTCAGTTTTTGGGGAAAGAGATCTGGTACTGGGGACCTGGTTACCAGGAACTCAGTACACTTTCAGTCGAAATTACATCAGATACCCGAAAAAAAGTGGGGGCTAACAAGGCCAAAAAGGGTGATTCTTACAGTTTGCCATCTGAAATGCATCTACATTTTTAATTCCCATTCTCATCGCTGTTTTGGAGTGAAAAGTGCAGGGGACCACATGATACAGGCCAGAGAGTGTGTTGCTTTACTTCCTTGTTTAGCACCAGACATAAGAATCTTGATTGTATCCATGCTGAGCGTAAGACAATGCTAGATCATTCATGTCTCAACAGCAGTAATGCAGTTTTGCGGACATGGAGAATTCAAAGTGTTAGAGCTCAGTTTGAAAAGAATAACAAGTTACTTATCCTCTGTAACACCTGTTTAGTAGAGAGACTGGCAACTGCAGATTGATCACCTTGTGAATCTCCCTAGGCACTGAATTGTATCCAGAAACTTTTGCTAGCAATTTCTTTGCATTTACACAGGTGGCATTGTGAGGCACCCTGTAGGATCTGTTCCACCCCGGATGTGATGAAGGGGCACCCACATGTGCCACCTCCACAGTCTGGCATCAGTTTCTCTCTCATCCCTGTTTGTGCCATCAGACGCAGAGCCTTTTAAATCAGAATATGGCAGTGCGCAGACTTTCAAATGTGGAATCTTATTAATGGACTGAATTAAAGCATTCCACAGAACAGCACGGATTAGTATGGAATCTCAGATAGTCTCTACCAGGAAAAGCTTCCAGAAGGAAAGTAAATTGTTCTTCTGAAAAAGACTTCGAACTGCAGATTCCTCCTCTTGTGAACAGATACCAAAGCAGTACCTCATCAGGTGGTGAGTCTGTGGTATGGCTCAGACAGGGAAACCATGCAGGACACATTGGATGAGGTACCTATCCTGTTTGACCTGGTTATAAAGGTAGTAATTCTTTTTTTTAGGTGTGGTGAGTTGCCCACAAAGCTGCCTTGCAGATGTCAACAACCGACACAGTGCACTCTAGCACACTTACAGCAGTCTTTGCTCTGTTGGAATGAGCATACAATCCTTCTGGAGGTTTCTTTTTAGCCAGCTCATAGCCGATCTTGATAGATAACAATTCACTGGGAGATGGATTTCTTTTGTTGTGCTTTGCTCCTTTTTTTCTCCAAAGAAACCAATGTACAGCTGATCAAAGTGTTGGTACTGTCGAATCTGATCATAAAAACTCAGCAAAGTGATTGAACACCCTATGTAGAAGGCCATTACTACCTGGGGTAGAAATACCACCTTTGTCTGAAGAAACCAGTTGGTCTGGGTAAACAAATTGTATGGCTGTGTCACAGACGACGCTTGAAGCTCGCTGACTGACCTTGCAGATGTAATGGAAATGATGAACACCAATTTGATGGTTAGAAGAAGGAGGGGACTGCTGTGCAGTGGCTCAACAGGAATGCACTTCTGGAAAGTGAGACCCAAGTTAAGGTCTCATAGCGGCATGACAAAAGGTTTTGGCAGAAATAGATAGGTCAACTGCTCCAAGAGAAGCACCGCAACTGGTGACTTGAAGATGGAGGGCTGATCTGGCAAACATAAGGCTGACAGGGCCTAAAGATAATCCTTAAAAGTAAGGCCTTACAGGGTTAAAGAAAGAAAAAACAAGAGAATATAAGACAACTTCGCATTCATGACTGAAGGTTGTAAGAGGAACACCAGAAAAGAACCTTTTCACAGCGTCCTACGTGAACAGTTTTGGTAGGTGGATGCCTGGCTGCCAGGATGACTCCAACCACTTTGAGAGGCAAATTAAAGGTCAGTAACTGCTGCTATTCAATCTCCAAACATGGAAGTGTCTCTTGTCTAGGCTCGGGTGTAGGACCCTCCCCTGTTGTTGCAACAGGATGTTCTCCCGGAGGGGCATCTGGTTTGGAGAACATGTGCTCACGGCTAGAAGTCCTAGGTACCACACTGTTCACACCCAGACTTGGCTACTAGGATGACTTTAATCTGGTCTTTCCTGATCTTTTTACTTATGTTTTTCAACACTGAGCAGCAGAAGCAGGGGCGGAATAGTGTACAGAGGTCCTGGGCCCCAATTCAGACAGAAAGCTTCTCTGAAGCAGAGCTGCTTTGAGAACTCCAGCACGCAAAAGTTTGCATATTCTCTGTACTGGCAAATAGTTTCAGCCAGGGTTCTTCCCTTTGTTAGAAGATGCCCTGCGCCACCTCCGAGTGCAGCTGGCATTTGTGATCTGCTGGGCAATGTTGCTGTGTTTGTCCTTCCTGGCATTTAAAGACCCTACCAGGTGCTGGGCAATCAGGGAAATGCCCTGTGCATGCAGCCACTTACAAGGAATCTTCTTTGTACAGGACCTCTGACCCAACTCCTCCTTGTGTTTTGCAGTAACATATTGCAGTCCTGCTGTCTGTGAAACTTTGTACCCATTCCATCATGATGGTCTTCAGATATGCCAAGAGAATTGCTCGCAGCTCCAGCAGGTTGATGAGTCATCTGACCCACCAGGCAACTCAGCTCTGCAAACCTCGCCCTCGCCTCCATCCCCCGCATCCGGCACAAATCTTCCGGCGGCAGATAATTCTCGTACCTCGCCGCCAAGACCTGGAACACCCTCCCGTCGGATCTACGACAGACCCAGGACCTTCTTTCCTTCAGAAAACTCCTCAAGACATGGCTCTTTGAGCAGTAGCAGCAATGGCACCTAGAAACCCTCACGGGTATGTAGCCCGCTTTACAAATAATTTTGATTGATTGATTTCGACCTCTCTCAGGTGACCTCGCCAATCTACCAATGATGCATTTATTACAATAGTTATCTCTGGGTAGAGCAGGGAGAAGAGTCTGCCGCTGGTCCAATAGCGGTCGGACACCCACAGCTGCAGGTCTTTCACAGACTCCTCCAATACCTGGATGGACTCTGAGAGGTCCCCTTGGTGATGCACCTACAGAGAGGTCAGTTCCCACTGTAGAGCCCACATGTGCCACCTAGCGTGGTCCACAGGCAGGATATGGGTGGCCAAGAGTCCCAGAAGTCTCAGAGCTGCTCTCACTGAGAACCAGTTCGATAGCTGAAACATCGGGATCATAGCCTGAACTCTGTGGCAGAGAAAAAAACTCTATAAATCACTGTGTCTAGGATGGCTCCTATTAAGGAGAGTCACTGTGAAGAAATCGAGTGTGGCTTTGTCATGTTGATGGAAAAGCCCAACAATGTCAATAAGATGGCGGTCGTCTAGAGGTTGCTCACAACTGCTTGAGGTGGGCCCGCACTAAGTACCAAGTCAGACATAACCGAAGACTAGTATTCCCAATCTCCCTAGACGGCTGCAACCATCATGATCAATTTTGTAAACACAACCGAGGTACACTTGTAAAAGGAGCATGGTGTTCTCAAAGTGCTCTTGTCCTACCTGAGACTGCAGGTAGCGTTTGTGGGACTGCAGGGCGAGAATATGGAAGAAGGCGTATTGTATATCTAGCGCCACTATCCAGTCTCCTGAGTCCAGAGCAGAGAGAGCCTGGGCCACGCTGAGCATTTTGAACTTATCCTTCCAAAGAAAGAAGTTCAAAGGCTTCCATTCTTCTGTGGCACCAGGAAACAACAGGAGTAACAGCCAGTCCCGAAATACGATGTAAGCACCCTATCTATTGCTCCCTTTGCCAGGAGAGTCTGAACTTTCTTGCAGAATAAGGACATGTTGTCCTCTGAAGTATTTTGTGGTGTGGGAGGCATATCAGGGGAGTGGACAAGGAAAAGGATAACCCTGCCACACATTCTGGAGCACCCACTGGTTGGACTGATTCTCCTCCATTTGTGAGGGTGAAAGCAGATATGACCTCTGGCCAGATGATCATGTGCGACCCAGAGCAATTACAAGTGGCTTTGCCATAGCTGCAGGAGGGGTGTTTGGGATCTGGGTAGCACATTGCCCATGGGGGCCAAGGTGCTGTTGGCCTGGTTCCTCACCTCTTTACCAAAAGGCCTGTTGCTGCTGAGGTATATATAGGTGTTACCTCTTCTGTCATCGCCTGCTCAAGGCTCAAAAGAGTTTCTGGAAAAACTGTTGAGTAAGCTATGCTATGCCGAGAAAGCAAGCAGTGGACTTGCTTTCTTTTAATCTTTCTAAGGTGTCTCAGCTTTTCCTCCAAACAGATGCAGCCATTGAAGGGCATGTCCATCAAGGACTACTGAATGGCAGAAGATAAGCCAGTGGAGACAATCCAGGCATGCGAGCTGAAGCTCTAGGTTGGCTAGAGTGGCCTACCCAGACAAATGATGGTTTCCAGGCCCAAGCGAATAGAGCACTTTGCTGTGGCTTGTCCATCCAAAAATCAAACGTTGCAGTACTAGCCGGGCTTCCTCTGGGACAGCTGGCAAGATATCCGCAACTCTGTCTCACAGTGTGTTTGTACCTATCCAGAAGGTATGGTGTGTTCACAGACCTGATGGCGAACATGAATTTAGAGAACATTTTCATTCGCTTGGAGCACCCTGAAAGTCAAAGACATTGCTTTTGTCATACTGATCTTGGTCATAATCATTGTCCCCCTCAACATAGTGGGGGAAATAAGTGTCCAGATCTGTCGAGATATGGGTGGAGGAGCGTGGATCTCTGAATCTGATAAAACAATTGGATTAGTTTCTAACGTTGGTGACTTCTGTACCAGCATTGATGCCCAGTGGTGTTGGCTGTGGCACCAAGAGTGCCATTGGGAATGGGTCTAGGGCTAGAGTCAGCAGAGATGAGCTTGAGATAAGGGGCAGCCTCAAATTGATAACAAGGGGGGGCAATTGGCTTTAGTGACGGATCTGCTAGCGGTAAACTGACTGGTGGCACCCTCAGATCCTTAGAGCCCAAAGGCACACCTAAGGGATCCATTGGGGCGCAAACATGATGTTCGAGGTCTGCTTCAGCTCCTGGAGCTCATGTGAAGTCACTGATGGTCCGGGAAAGTTGAGGTACATTGGGATCTGAGCTGGTTTCATTTTTTACATGAGTGATCGACTACATGGCCTAAAGGTGCTCAGGGCGTCATGCGACTGAGTGGTGTGACTGGCGGGATGATGGAGAGTCATGCTTTGGTTTCTTAACCTTCTTCACCTTCTTTGACTTATCTGAAATCTGTGATCTTGATGAGGATCAGCCACAGGAGCTGCCTTTGGAGCAAGAGCATTTCTGAACTCTTGACTTCGAGCAGAAACGCTTCTTTGACTGAGAATTGCCGAATTCGCTGATGGAGTTTCACAGTCGTGGGCAGCCTTATGATTTACTTTGGCGCAGCAGACATACGAGGCCACATCATGAGTAGAGATGAGACACCAGAGGCACACATTATGGGTGTCAGTCACTGACATCTGACGATGGCAGTGACAACAAGGCTTAAGGCCTGTTGTGTTAGGGTGAGAAGTACTTGCCTACTGACAAGTTTTAAGGAATACAAGTCTGTCGGACTGACAGGACTCGAAGAACAAGTTACTCACCTCTGGTGACGCCTTATCTCGTAGAGACTATCTTGCTGCAGATTTATTACCTTAGAATAATCCCCAGGCATCAGATTGGATCCGGATAATCCCCAGGCATCAGACTGGATCCGGAGGTTTTAGACTAGTACCACTGTGTGCCAGTATGTGGCATGGTTTAGGTCAGTGTCGTCCACGCCATAAGTGATGTGCACTGTATCTATATAGGTACCACCCTGGCACGCTGACGTAAATTACATTTGCAACTATTCACTCCAGGAGCGCGGAATCTTGCTGATAACTGACTGGTGTGAAAAACTAAGGCACTGAGAAGGGTGTCACCTTACACTGCAATAGGCTCTCAGAGAGGGGAGAATGGGAGGATTGAGAAGGAATCTGTGGTTGGATAGATTCTCTACCAGGAAAGGAGTTACCAAAGGTAAGTAACTTGTTCATCTGATAGAGACTTCTAGCCGCAGATTTCTTATCTTAGAATAGATACTCAAGCAATACCTCCTTAGAGGTGGGTCTGCTAAGCCAATTTAAAATCAGAAAGTACTGCAGGGCCAAACAGGCGAAGCAGCCATCGCAGCAGACCTGACTATTCAGACAGCAGTGTGCAAAGATGCTCACATTGCTGCCTGACAGATATCCAGGACAGGTACTTGATGGGATTATGCAGTGGTCGCATCTTTAGCGCTGGTGAAATGAGCATGCAAACCTTCAGGGGGGTGCTTCTTGCCTATTGTGTATCAGATATTGATGCTGAGCACTTTCCATCTGGAGATGGTTAGTTTCTGCACAGCCTTCTCTTTCTTGGCTCCTGCGTACCACATAAAGAGCTAATCGTCCACCTGGAACGGTTTTGTGCGATCAAGGCAGAATAACAACACTCTTTTTGAGTCCAGACAGTGGAGTCTCTTCTCCTCTTTAGAGGGGCGAGAGAGCAGAGAAGGTAGGAAGCGTGATGAACTTGCCTACATGGAAGAAGTCATAACCTTATAAGGAAGGAGGCATGTGTCCAGAGGACCAGCTTGTCCTGGCAGAAGATTGTGTAAGGAGGGTGCGCAGAGTGCGCCTGCAATTCCATGACCCTTCTTGCCAATGGTACGGCCAATATAAAGGCTGTTTTGATGGTTAATAGCCAAAGAGGGCAATTCTGTAGATGCTCAAAGGGTGCACACATCAAAAAGATAAGAACAAGATTTAGATTACACTGGGGTATGGCAAATGGCCTGGGGGAAATGTGTTGCAACCTTTCAGAACCTAGCTACAACAGGTGACTTTAATACGAAGGTTGGTTTGGCAAAGATAACATTTAACTGTGCCCAGAGCAGAGCTCTCCTTGGCCAATGATAGAGCAAACAAAATGTAGGGAGCTGGGTTCTGGTTGCAGTACCCCTCCACTTTTTGCCTGTTTTTTAGATGCGACTTTGACTGAAGAGCACTGGGGTCCTGCTAGCCAGGTCCCCAGTGCCAGTGCTCATTCCCTAAAAAAAGACATCAGGTCACTTGATCCCCAGGTGACCATGACCTTCAGCCCTCAGTTAAGTCCCTGGTAAATGGTACCCCGGGTACATAGGCCATGGGTACTAAAGAGGGCCTCTCACAGCTGCAGCACAACTTATGCCACTCTGAGCTGATGCAGGCTGTGTGACAAGGTGCTCCCAAAATGGTAAATACAACATGGCACAGACTTGTGTGCCATGTCCCCTAAAAAACTGCTTGTAATATCTACAAGTCACCCCAACAGCATGCCTTCAGCCCTAAGGCCGGGTGCATTTTATTACAAGTGAGAGCATATATGCATCAGCAAATATGCCCTGACTATGTCTTTATCGATTGTTCAGGTATAGTAAGTGTACAGGGCAGCCATTAAGAATACATTTGATGGACACTGGTTACTAAGAGTTTGTAAGGAAATGCCTCCTTGGCATGGTTACCCCCTGACTTTTTGCCTTTGCTGATGCTAAGCTATGATTTGAAAGTGTGCTGGGACCCTGCTAACCAGGCCCCAGCACCAGTGTTCTTTCCCTAAACTGTACCTACCTTTGTCTCCACAACTGGCACCACCCTGGCACTCAGGTAAGTCCCTTGTAACTGGTACCCCTGGTACCAAGGGCCCTGATGCAAGGGAAGGTCTCTAAGAGCTGCAGCATGTCTCATGCCACCCTAGGGACCCCTCACTCAGCACATGCACACTGCTTCACAGCTTGTGTGTGCTGGTGGGGAGAAAATGACTAAGTCGACATGGCACTCCCCTCAGAGTGCCAGGCCAACCTCACACTGCCTGTGGCATAGGTAAGTCATCCCTCTAGCAGGCCTTACAGCCCTAAGGCAGGGTGCACTATACCACAGGTGAGGGCATAAGTGCATGTGCACTATACCCCTACAGTGTCTAAGCAAAACCTTAGACATTGTAAGTGCAGGGTAGCCATAAGAGTATATGGTCTGGGAGTCGATCAAACAAGAACTCCACAGCACCATAATGGCTACACTGAAAAGTAGGAAGTTTGGTATCAAACTTCTCAGCACAATAAGTGCACACTGATGCCAGTGTGCAATTTATTGTAAAATACACCCAGAGGGCATCTTAGAGATGCCCCCTGAAAACATACCCAGCTTCCAGTGTAGGCTGACTAGTTTCTGCCAGCCTGCCACACACCAGACATGTTGCTGGCCACATGGGGAGAGTGCCTTTGTCACTCTGTGCCCAGGAACAAAGCCTGTACTGGGTGGAGGTGCTTCTCACCTCCCCCTGCAGGAACTGTAACACCTGGCGGTGAGCCTCAAAGGCACCACAGGGCATCCCAGCTAGTGGAGATGCCCGCCCCTTCGGCCACTGCCCCCACTTTTGGCGGCAAGGCAGGAGGAGATAATTAGGAAAACAAGGAGGAGTCACCCACCAGTCAGGACAGCCCCTAAGGAGTCCTGAGCTGAGGTGACTCTTACTTTTAGAAATCCTCCATCGTGTGGATGGAGGTTTCCCCAATAGGATTAGGGATGTGCCCCCCTCCCCACAGGAAGGAGGCTTTAAGAGGGTGTAGCCACCCTCAAGGACAGTAGCCATTGGCTACTGCCCTCCCAGACCTAAACACTCCCCTAAATTCAGTATTTAGGGGCTCCCCAGAAACCTAGGAAACTAGATTCCTGCAACCTTCACTAGAAGGACTGCTGACCTGAAGCCCTGCAGTGAAGACGGAGACGACAACTGCTTTGGCCCCAGCCCTACCGGACTGTCTCCCAACTTCGAAGAAAACTGCAACAGCGAGGCATCCAACAGGGACCAGCTACCTCTAAAGCCTCAGAGGACTGCCGTGCAACCAAGGACCAAGAAACTCCAGTGAACAGCGGCCCTGTTCAACAATCTGCAACTTTCTTGCAACAAAGAAACGACTTTGAAGACTTCACGTTTCCCGCTGGAAGCGTGAGACTTTCCACTCTGCACCCGACGCCCCCGGCTCGACCTGCGGAAAACCAACACTACAGGGAGGACTCCCCGGCGACTACGAGCCCGTGAGTAGCCAGAGACGACCCCCCTGAGCCCCCAAAGCGACACCTGCAGAGGAAATCCAGAGGCTCCCCCTGACCGCGGCTTCCTGTAACAAGGGACCCGACGCCTGGAACCAACACTGCACCCGCAGCCCCAGGACCTGAAGGAACCGAACTCCAGTACAGGAGCAACCCCCAGGCGACCCGCTGCCTAGCCCAGGTGGTGGCTACCCCGAGGAGCACCCCCTGTGCCTGCCTGCATCGTTGAAGAGACCCCCGGGTCTCTCCATTACTTCCTATACAAAACCCGACGCCTGTTTGCACTCTGCACCCGGCCGCCCCTGTGCCGCTGAGGGTGTACTTTCTGTGCCTGCTTGTGTCCCCCCTGGTCTGCCCCCCGAGGACGCGGGTACTTACCTGCTGGCAGACTGGAACCGGGGCACCCCTGTTCTCCATTGAAGCCTATGTGTTTTGGACACCTCTTTGACCTCTGCACCTGACCGGCCATGAGCTGCTGGTGTGGTAACTTTGGGGTTGCCTTGAAACCCCAAGGGTGGGCTACCTTGGACCCAACTTTGAGACTTGTAAGTGTTTTACTTACCTGTGAACTTAACTTTTACTTACCTCCCCCAGGAACTGTTGATTTTTGCACAGTGTCAGTTTAAAATAGCTTATTGCCATTTGTGCCAAGACTGTACATGATATTGTGATTATTCAAAGTTCCTAAGTGAAATACGTTTCATTTAAAGTATTACTTGTAAATCTTGAACCTGTGGTTCTTAAAATAAACTAAGAAAATATATTTTTCTATATAAAAACCTATTGGCCTGGAGTAAGTCTTTCAGTGTGTGTTCCTCATTTATTGCCTGTGTGTGTACAACAAATGCTTAACACTACCCTCTGATAAGCCTACTGCTCGACCACACTACCACAAAACAGAGCATTAGAATTCTCTCTTTTTGCCACTATCTTACCTCAAAGGGGAACCTTTGGACTCTGTGCACACTATTTCTTACTTTGAAATAGTATATACAGAGCCAACTTCCTACAGAGTTCCTCAGCTACATGAGGGCTTTTCTAACCCTAGGGATGTTTGGTATCAAACATCTCTTATTGATAAACCCTCACTGATTCCAGTGCTGTATTTCTTAATACCTGCACCGTGCCCCCTGAAAAACCTACCAACTGCTGGTGAGCCCACACACTGGTTCTAGCCAGCCTGCTACCAACAGACGAGAATCAGACCTCCCATGGGGAGAGCCTCCGCGCTCGAGAGATCAGAAACAAAAGCCTGTCTGGGCTGAGGTGTTACCCACTCCTCCCCACAGGATGACCTGCATTCCAAGACAGGAGCTTCAAAGAAGCTCTTGGCCTTTGATATGCAGAACTGGTCTTTCTCAGAGGAAGATGCAAATCCCCCTGCTCCTGGGCACACATGGCACCTGGACATGTGGGAAAATGAGCTATTCAGGAGGTGTGCAAGACTGGGAACCCCCCTAGGGCGGCCAGCCTGAAGTGGACACAACTTAGGAAATTCACCCATCTTGCATGTGGTAGAATTTAGGAACTCTGGACATGGTGATGCCCACTGCCCACAGGAAGTGGTCACCTAAGGCGTGTAGTGACCCCAAGAGCTAAGCAGCCAATTGGCTTTTACAGTATGAAAGTAGGATCTTTCTAACATGGTTCCCCCCACATTTTGCCTGGTGTCAGTGTGTTTTGACTGTAGTACACATGGATACTACTAACCAGGACACCAGTGTCCGTGTGCTCTCCCCTAAATTTGGTTTGTAAGTACTCCTTACACCCCATAATTGGCATTCTGGTGTACCCCTCTAAGTCCGTAGTATATGGTACTTAGGTATCCAGGGCATTTGTACACCAGGGGTCTCCCCATGGTTTGCAGCATGCACTATGCCACCCATGGGAGCCCATGCAAACTGTGCCCACAGGCCTGCCACTGCAGCCTGTGTGAAATGGTCCATGCACCTTTCACCCAGATATAAGGTTTACCTTATATCAAGGTCACTGCACTCTTAACCTGTAAGTTACCGCAAGGTAGGCCCTTCAGCCCAAAGACAGGGTGCATGGTTTTAAGTGCGAGGGTACCACTCCATTAGTAGAGGTACCCCCAAGGAGCTTGTAAGTGTAGGGAAGTAATTTTAAGTATGTAGTGGACACATGTCATCACGAGTTGTCCAACTACAATATGGCTTCACCAAACGTAGTCATGTTTGGTATCAGACATGTTGGAGTCATGCATCTACACTGATTCCAGTGTTAGTTGCATGATGCCACGTACTGTGGGGGTTCCTTAGAGGATCCGGCCTTGCCAGGTTCACCAGACTGGTTTGAAGAGCACATTTGGTACCCTTCCTTGCATAAACCGGTTTACTCCAGTGCAGGTGCTCCCAGCTCCCGCTCTGGCAGAAAACAACACAAAGGACAAGGGAGTGACCATGCCCCTGTCCAGCTCCTCCCCTAGAGAGGTGCCCAGAGCTCTGTCATATCATCACTTGATTCTGCCATCTTGGATATAAAATAAGCAGAGGCCCCTGGGAGTATGTGGCTGTTCAGTCCAGCACAGTAGCGTCAATGACCGCCACCCGCCCCCAATAGGTGGGTCACTGCAGAAGCTGTCCAACCCCCTTTCTGGGGTATTTAAAAGCTCCCCTGAGGGTGGGACCCTAGATTTGTCTGCAGGATTATTTTTTAAGACACTTCTGCGAACTGGAGACTGAATTCTGCTGCTGGAATTCGACGGGAACCAAGACAAGACAAGATTGCAACTGGTAGGAGGGCACCTACTACAACTTTGTCCCCGTGTATTGCAAGGACTCTGAAACTTCCATGGCCGTTCATCCTCCAGAGTCACAAGAACTCTGCCTGCAGTGAGGACAGCAGTAAAGAATCTCCCTTGGAGTGAAAGAGTCACTCCCCTGCATTTGCAGGCACCTCAATGTTGAAGACCGGTTTGTGGATCCTGCTGTCACACAGACTCTTGAAGGCCGTGGTGGTTCAGTGGCTCTCCAGAGGTATGACCTATCTTCTTTGCAACTGGGTAGATTGTTGTCCCCCGGTGGAACTGCTTGGAAAGACCCCCTGTGCACCGAATCTGTTTGCCTTTGCCAAGGCTTGGTGGTTCTTCAGTCCGAAGACCTCCTAGCTTCAAGAAGCCTCTGCCTCAAGCATCACACAGCTCCAAGACTGAAATCCTCCCTGCAACTCCTGCAATGTGGGCATCCATCTTCTTTGTGCAGTTGATGCCTCCTCGGGACTCCCTGTGCCTGCTGCCAAAGGATCCTCCATCGATTTCTCCTGGCTCTCCTCCTTGCTGAGGGCTGGCCTTGACTTCCCTGTAAAAGTTGAGACCCTTGGACCTTGCTGGTCCCCACTTCTGCAACACATCTTTTGCATTTGCCAACGCTTGTTGGTGGACATGCTGGCCACTGACCCCTCTGCAATCTGACAACCCACGTGGGAGAGCTCGTGGACAACTGGGATCATTCTGCATCACCTGCACTCTACAGTTGCATCTTCAAGACCTCAATCCTACAGTGAAGGAGCCATGAGAAGGGTGGGCATTGCCATCCTGCACCCCTTGGGCGACTCCAGGTGACAGACTCTGTACTCTCTCTCCATAGGTACTCCTCATCTGGAATCCATGCCTGGGTTCCACAGACTTGGTCCACAGGTCACTGTAGCAGGTGACAGGAGATTCCGACACAACTTCACCCCTATGCACCTTGGCTCCCTGGTGTAGGTATTCCACTTCTCTGGGTATCCATGGGTGAGGGCACTCTCGAACCTTCCTTGTCCCAACAGGGTTCCTCGAGGACCTCTGAAAACCAAAAATTCTATCCTCGACTTCCCCATGTTATCCTCTTAGCACCTGACCCGATGTGTAACATCTCTGCACACAGGTGCCTGGGGAAACCTAATTACTTACCTGTAAGGAAATGCCTCCTTGGCATGGTTACCCCCTGACTTTTTGCCTTTGCTGATGCCAAGTTATGATTTGAAAGTGTGCTGAGGCCTGGTTAGCAGCACCAGTGTTCTTTCCCTAAAACTGTACCTTTGTTTCCACAATTGGCACACCCTGGCATCCAGGTAAGTCCCTTGTAACTGGTACCTCTGGTACCAAGGGCCCTGATGCCAGGGAAGGTCTCTAAGGGCTGCTGCATGTCTTATGCCACCCTGGGGACCCCTCACTCAGCACAGACACACTGCTTGCCAGCTTGTGTGTGCTGGGGGGAAGAAAATGACTAAGTCGACATGGCACTCCCCTCAGAGTGCCAAGCCAACCTCACACTGCCTATGGCACAGATAAGTCACCCCTCTAGCAGGCCTTACACCCCTAAGGCAGGGTGCACTATACCATAGGTGAGGACATAGGTGCATGAGCACTATGCCCCTACAGTGTCTAAGCAAAACCTTAGACATGGTAAGTCAAGGGTAGCCATAGGAGTATATGGTCTGGGAGTCTGTCAAACACGAACTCCACAGCACCATAATGGCTACACTGAAAACTGGGAAGTTTGGTATCAAACTTCTCAGCACAATAAATGCACACTGATGCCAGTGTACATTTTATTGTGAAATACACCCCAGAGGGCATCTTAGAGATGCCCCCTGAAAACATACCGGACTTCCAGTGTGGGCTGACTAGTTTTACCAGCCTGCCACACCAGACATGTTGCTGGCCACATGGGGAGAGTGCCTTTGTCACACTGTGGCTAGTAACAAAGCCTGTACTGGGCGGAGGTGCTTCTCACCTCCCCCTGCAGGAACTGTAACATCTGGCGGTGAGCCTCAAAGGCTCACCCCCTTTGTTCCAGCGCCCCAGGGCACTCCAGCTAGTGGAGATGCCCGCCTCCTCCGGCCACGGCCCCACTTTTGGCGGCAAGGCCGGAGGAGATAATGAGAAAAACAAGGAGGAGTCACTGGCCAGTCAGGACAGCCCCTAAGGTGTCCTGAGCTGAGGTGACTCTGGCTTTTAGAAATCCTCCATCTTGCAGATGGAGGATTCCCCCAATAGGATTAGGGATGTGCCCCTCTCCCCTCAGAGAGGAGGCACAAAAAGGGTGTAGCCACCCTCAGGGCTAGTAGCCATTGGCTACTAACCCCCCAGACCTAAACACACCCCAAAATTGAGTATTTAGGGGCTCCCAGAACCTAGCAAGAGAGATTCCTGCAACCTGAAGACCAAGAAGGACTGCTGACCTGAAAGCCCTGCAGAGAAGACGGAGACACCAACTGCTTTGGCCCCAGCCCTACCGGCCTGTCTCCCCACTTCAAGAAAAACTGCACCAGCGACGCGTCCCCCAGGGTCCAGCGACCTCTGAAGCCTCAGAGGACTACCCTGCATCTAAAAGGACCAAGAACGCCCGAGGACAGCAGCCCTGTTCCACAAAGACTGCAACTTTG
Organism: Pleurodeles waltl; assembly: GCF_031143425.1. Classification (NCBI taxonomy): domain Eukaryota; kingdom Metazoa; phylum Chordata; class Amphibia; order Caudata; family Salamandridae; genus Pleurodeles; species Pleurodeles waltl. The sequence continues at coordinate 529,849,404 of NC_090450.1, read as the reverse complement.
CAACAAAGAAGCAACTTTTAAAGACCACACGTTTCCCGCCGGAAGCGTGAGACTTTCCACTCTGCACCCGACACCCCCGGCTCAACCTGCGGAGAACCAACACTACAGGGAGGACTCCCCGGCGACTGGGACCATGTGAGTAGCCAGAGTTGACCCCCCTGAGCCCCCCCCAGCGACGTCTGCAGAGGGAATCCCGAGGCTTTCCCTGACCACGACTGCCTGCTTCAAAGAACCCGACGCCTGGGAAACACACTGCACCCGCAGCCTCCAGGACCTGAAGGATCCGACCCCCAGTGCAGGAGCAATCCCCAGGTGGCCCTCTCCCTTGCCCCGGTGGAGGCTACCCCGTGGAGCCCCCCCCCCCCCACTGCCTGCATCGCTGAAGAGACCCCTGGGTCTCCCATTAAAACCTATTGCAAACCCGACGCCTGTTTGCACTATGCACCCGGCCGCCCCCGTGCCGCTGAGGGTGTACTTTTTGCGCTGACTTGTGTCCCCCCGGTGCCCTACAAAACCCCCCTGGTCTGCCCTCCGAAGACGCGGGTACCTACCTGCTGGCAGACTGGAACCAGGGCACCCCCTTCTCCATTGAAGCCTATGCATTTTGGGCACCACTTTGACCTCTGCACCTGACCGGCCCTGAGCTGCTGGTGTGGTAACTTTGGGGTTGCTCTGAACCCCCAACGGTGGGCTACCTTGGACCCAACTTCGAACCCTGTAGGTGGTTTACTTACCTGCAAAACTAACAAACACTTACCTACCCCAGGAACTGTTGAAATTTGCACTGTGTCTAGTTTTAAAATAGCTTATTGCCATTTTTGTGAAAACTGTACATGCTATTTTGCTGATTCAAAGTTCCTAAGTTACCTAAGTGAAATACCTTTCATTTGAAATATTGAATGTAAATCTTGAACCTGTGGTTCTTGAAATAAACTAAGAAAATATATTTTTCAATACAAAAACCTATTGGCCTGGAATTGTCTGAGTGTGTTCCTCATTTATTGCCTGTGTGTGTACAACAAATGCTTAACACTACCCTCTGATAAGCCTACTGCTCGACCACACTACCACAAAATAGAGCATTAGAATTATCTCTTTTTGCCACTATCTTACCTCTAGGGGGAACCCTTGGACTCTGTGCATGCTATTTCTTACTTTGAAATAGTACATACAGAGCCAATATCCTACATTACCTCTGGTGTTTTAGTAATTCCCCAGTCCTGAAGATAGTTGGGTGTCAGTCTTGGTTAGTTGTGACTTTCCCATCCCATTATATTAGTATATGGGTTGCACCCCCATAGGGGCCCATGTTATGTTATGCGTTTACTTACCTATTTCTAAGTACATTTCTGTGTGTCAAAAGCTACGGTTAGGAGATATACAAAAGTTAGTTTAGTGCCTGTGCATTAATAAATAATTCATTTGTTTTCTAACACTGATGTGTTTTTTTCTTGTGTGAATATTACTGACTTTTTTGATATCTGCAACTACTTTACTGCCTCTCCGATAAGCCTTAGCTGCCCTCCACAGCTACCCTATGAGAGCTTTGGTTATTTGGAACCACTAACACTATCACTAAGGGTTGTCTGGACTCAGTACAGGGTGCGTCACCTATAGGTGTACACCATATACTGAGCCAGTCTCCTACAACTTCCCTTCACTCCCCTTAATGACCCCTAAATTGAGTATTAAGGGGACCCCCTGATACCAGATCCTCAGATATTTACTGGACCCAAAAGAAGGAGTGGATAACAAGGCTGCTGGACCTGAGAACCGAGGAGCATGACTTCCTTGATGCTAACTCCGCCGGCCCACCTGCTGCACATGACCCTCGAGGAGCAACTGACCTGTCATGCCGCTGCAGCCTCCAAGAAATGGGTAGAGCTGCCAGTTCTTCGCCAGCCAATCACCAGGAGGAACTCCCTTGGAGTAGAGGAGCTGCTCCCCTGCATCAGCAGGCACCCAAGAAAACCCTGGGAGGACAGGGACTGCTAGAAACCTGACAGCGGACATCACCACTGCACATGCGCTGCCCAGCCTGTTTTGAAGTGGGCCAAAGGTGTCAGCGGTCCCCTGGCCCTCCCAAAATGAAGCCCATCCTCTGCCCGCCCACTGTGGACTACCCAATGGCGCCTGCAAACTTTCTGCAAACCCCCCTGCAACCGTGAGTGACAAGGAGGCAAAGATGCAACATCCTAGGACATCTCTGCACCCGTATGCCTCGGACCCAGGAGGAGAGAACAAAGAGTGTCCCCTCGTATCCCCTAGTGAGACCTGAGCCCACTTGTTGGCTTGGTGGGAATGGATTCCCAGTCCAAGCCAGCAGTGTTTCTGCGGACCCCATGCAACTATGAGAAACTCCAGTGCTGGACCTGTCGCAAGAAGACACCCCTGCACCTGCGCCCTTTAGCCCCAGGAGCAGACTGATGGTGTCCCTACACACCTGAGGATCTCAAGGGTTGAGCTACCCTGTGGGTTGAACGTTGCCCCAAAACCCCCTTAAGCCCAAGAGATTGGTCCTGTAAATTGTTGTAATGTATCTGGATTAACACCTTTGATTTCTTCCATAGGATTGCATTGCAGCTGCCTGAAAAATGCACTGTCTACTTTTACAAAATCTAAACATTCATAACTTGAAAAGTACTCATCTTATTCCAGTGATCTTGCATCAAAGGTTATATAAAAGTACATGTTATTTTCATAAATTGGTGTCTGATTTCTTTATTAAGTGTGTTTCTTACTTACTGCACGAGTGTGTGCCTTACATGCTTACCACTACCTTCTGATATGACTAACTGCTTGACCACACTACCCAAAAAAGAGAGCATTTGGGATGTCATTAGTGCCTCTGTGATACCTCTGGGGATGGCTTGGACTCTTTGCACAGTGCCCCTCATTTTGGTCCACTATATAAAGAGCCAGCTTCCTACATTGCTGTTACAGTGGTGGGAAGAAGGCTCTGAATGTACTTTACCACTTTGTCAGTGTTGTGATTCCAGTAAAGGATCCGCAATTGACTTTAGCTGCAAAAATATTTTTCAACATTTCTAATCTGGTCTGTTTGGGCCTTGGCTAAGTCCCCCAGTCCTACTGTATTTAGACATTTAAAATTTTACCAGATAGTCAGGCCTTAAAAACTCAGTAGAATTGTTTGTGTAAGATTCTAAAAAGGTCCAAACTCATCTAAAAAAATAAAAATAACAATAATAAAAAAAAAGCCAGCCTCAGAGGATAGTGTTGTGGACTTCAACCTGACCACTTACCTGCAGCTGTCAATGCAGCTGCTAAGGAGCCTCTGTAAGGCCAGAAAAATTAAAACAGACTAGAACCCTACCAAAGAATACTTCCAGGAGTTGCTGGCTGAGTTTGATAGGGTTCAGGTTCCTCCCCCCTGAGGAGGGTCAGGAGGATGGTCTAGTCAATGATGATTAGTCTGCTAGCAGTGCTCATAGGGAGGTTTCCCCTTCAAAAACCCCTGAGGGAGAGGGTAACAGTAGACACCTCTACCCCAAGACTGTACCTAGAGGGCAGCCAGGCTCCCCCAGGCCCGGAGAAGTACTAGAGGATCCAGACAGGAAACTGGACATCCTAGCCAAGATGGTGGTCCTTGAGGTCAGACTCTTAGAACTCGAAAAAGAAAGAATTGAGATGGGCATAGGTCCCATCTCTAGTGGCAGAAATACCTTAAATAATGAGAAAGAGGTAGCTTTCAACCCTAAAATCCCCATAGGGATTGTTCCAAATATGAGGAAGAAAATTATATTACCAAGCGATTCGAGAGCTTTCAAAAGAGCTTGTGGGGCATGAAACCTCAGTAAAAAGTATTGGTGTGTTCTACTCTGGGAGCTGTTTTCAGGCAAGTGCAGGGATAGACTTGACAATTGGTGAGACAGATGCTTGGTACTGTGACCTCATGAGTGATACCCTGGTTGATGGCATTGGACTCATCACTGAAGAGTTCAGAGTCAGGTTCAGCAGACTTACAAAACCCTGTCAGTCCTGGGTAGATTTTGTGAACTTTTCAGTGAAAACACTAGGTGGTTGGTTGAAGGGAAGTCAGATGCATGATTATGATGTGCTTTATAATTTGATTATGAAGAAACATCTATTAAGTAACTGTACTCCTGAGAAGTTCATCAGAACCTGGTGGACCTGGGGCCTGACAAGACAGAGGGCATTACCAAAAGAAAGAGACAGGGAAGCCCCCAACCCCACAAAATAGAAAAAGGTGGACAACCCTAAAAATAAAGAACAGGAGTCCTCCGTAGGCCCACAAAAATCTGTTCAGGAGTGGGCACCAGGGTAAAAACAGGGATACCACAAAGACCTGGTGCTTTCAATGCAGACAGGGCACAGCATTAAGAAGATGGTCAGAGCTCTAAAGAGGAGACGGCCCAGTGCCAGCCCTCGTCCAAGGATTAAGGGGGTGCTGCCCCTGCAGTGATTGCAAGTAGACCCCAGAAGAAAATGAAAAGAAAGAAGTGTAGGAAAGATGGGCAACTTGTAGCCAAAGTTTCAATAAGCCAAGTAGATTCTGCTCCAGTAGGGGGGGGGGACTTGTGAAGCCCAACATGATCCACAAGAAGCCCTGGCTAGTCAGGCAACTGTTAAGCATGAGTTGGTGGCTACTCAGCTAACAGAAAAGAGAGTGAAGAAGGATGTTTGCTACAGGGTGTAGTAAACCCCCATTCTAAAACAGCAGACACCCCCTGAACACAAAGAAGCCTGTAACTTAGCCTCTTCACCTGTCAGTGAAGAGCTAATGGTGTGGTTCTGGGAACTGACAGCTGTCAGTGCCCTATGCTGGGTGTTAGCCTTTATGGCTGCACTGTCCTTGGCATTTTGGTCTGACCCCACATCAAATAGCACGCTAGCCCCCTCCGACCCTGTTGGTCATTGTGGGATTACTCCATTTGTGGGTGACCTTTTTGGGTAAGCTGGGGGTTGCCCTGGTTAAGATAGGGTTAGCAGAGGTGGACACCTCTCATTCCAAAGATAAGAAAAAAGCAAAGTGCATTCTAAATGGGGTCCGAACACTGTTGGGGTGGGTCAGCTTCCTAACGGAAATGACCTGTAGAGTACGATGTGAAGCACAGTAGGCCCTACAACCATGTAGCCTGCTCCATTACTTTTCCTCGCCTGACAGACTAGGAAGACTCTCCCAGGTTTGGCCGAGTCTCCGGGCGGTTGGCTGGTGCAGGTGGGGGGGAGGTGAGAAGGGGGCTTGTGTAGGGAGCTGGGTTCTGGTTGCACTACTCCCCCAACAAATCTTGCCTGGTTTTTAGATGCGCAACTGACTGAAGTGCACTGGTTTCCTGCTAACCAGGCTGGTAGTATTCCTTCCCTAAAACAAGACACCTGGTCACTTGATCCCAAAGTGACCAGGCCCTTCAGCCCCACTATAAGTCCCTAGTAAATGGTACCCTTGATACCTAGGGCATGGGTACTGACGAGGGCTCCTCAGAGCTGCAGACAACTTGTGCCAATTTGAGGGACCCAGCACCAACCTTATGCCATTGCAAGCTGCGTGACAAGGTGCTCCCAAATTTGCAAACACGACATGGCACACGTGTGCCATGTCCCCTAAAACGCTGCTTGTAATATCTGTAAGTCACTCCTACAGCAGCCCTTCAGCACTAAGGCAGAGTGTGTTATATTACAAGTGAGAGCATAAATGCGTGAGCAAATATGCCCCTACTATGTCTTCGTCGATTCTTAGACACAGTGAGTGTACAGGAAAGCCATTTTGAATACATGTGCTCGACACTGGTCACTATAAGTTCCCCAGCTACATGATGACTTCTCTGAACTTAGGGACGTTTGGTGTCAAACATCTCGTATTAATAAACTCTCACTGATTCCATGGCTGGATTTATTAATATATGCACCCAGGGGGCACCTTACAGGTCCCACCCTAAAAAAAAAAAAACTACCAACTGCTGTTGAGCTCACTGACCAGTTCTGGTCAGCATGCCACAGACAGACAAGAATCAGACCTCCCAGGGGTAAAGCTTCCGCTCTAAGAAACAAAAGCCTGTCCCGGCAGGGGTGTTACCCACTCCTCCCCACAGGATGACCTGCATTCCAAGGCAGGAGTTTCAAAGGAGCCCACTGCCTTTGATATGCCGAACTGGCCTTCTTCAGAGGATGATGGCAACCCCACTGCCTGAGGGCCCATCGGCACCTGGATAAGCTGGAAAATTAGCTATGCAGGTGGCTTGTCACACTTCCAGACTAAGAGCACCCCTAGGGTGGCCAGCCTCAAGTGAACACAAGTTAGGATATTCCGCCATCTTGTATGTGGAAGAATTTAGGAACTCTGGACAGGGTGATGCCCACTCCCCACAGGAAGTGGTTATCTAGGGGATGTAGTGAACCCAAGCGTAAGTAGCCGATTGGCTACTGCCCTTCACTCCCTTTAATGCCCCCTAAATTATTTATTTAGGGACCCTCCGGATACCAGATCCTCAGATCTTTGCTGGACCCAAAAGAAAGAGTGGACAAAAAGACTGCTGGACCCGAGAACTGAGGAGCACGACTGACTTGGAGCCAACCCCACCCTCAAGAAGCAACTGACCTGACCTGCTGCTGCAGCCTCCAAGAAATAGGGAGAGCTGCCAGTGATTCGCCAATCGCCATGAGGAACTCCCTTGGAGTAGAGGAGCTGATCCCCTGCATCAGCAGGCACCCAACAAAGCTGTGAGAAGACCGGAACCACCAGATATCCAACGATGGATATCACCACTGCACCCGAGCTGCCTAGCCTGTTTTGAAGTTGGCCAACAGTGTCAGCGTGGTCCCCAGGCTCTCCAGAAAGGAAGCCCACCCTGTACTCGCCCACTGTGAACTTCCTGACAGCATCTGCAGATCCTCCGGCAACTGTTCGTGACCAGCATGTAAAGACCAGATGCTCTAAGACACCTCTGCACCCATACGTCCCGAACCCAGGAGGAGAGAGCCAAGGGTGTTCCCACGTCTCCCCACCTCGTGAGACCTGAGCCCACTTATTGGCTTCGTCGGGCAGGACCCCCAGTCCACGCCAGCAGAGTGTTTCTGCAGGCCCCCCTCCAACTGCAAGGAACTTCAGTGCTGGACCCAATGCCAGAAGACACCCCTGCACTGGCACCTTACAGCCCCAGAAGGAGTGGTCTGACGGTGTCCCCATGTGCCCGAGGACCTCAAGGGTCAAGTCCCCATGTTGGCTGCCCTGTCTATCCTTCTAGGCCACCCCTGCAATAACTTTGTAACCGGACTGATCCCCATGGGCTTAAATGGGACACCTGATGCCACAACACATGTGCACTGGGATGCACCAGAGCTCCCAAAGGTGACCTGTTGGTGTGGCCTTGGACTTTGCCCCAAAACCCCCTTAGGTCCAGGAAATCGGTCCCATAAGTTGTTGTATTCTCCCTGGATTGGCGTCTTTGTTTTCCTCCATAGGATTGCACTGCAGCTTCCTGAAAAATGCAGTGTCTACTTTTACAAAATCTAAAAATTCATAACTCGAAAAATACTCACTTAACTCTGGTGACCTTGCATCAAAGTTTTGCACAGTGTAACCTCATTTTGGTCAACAATACAAAGAGCCAGTTTCCTACATAGAAGAACCTTAGAAAGAGCTGCAGAAAGAGGGTCAATGTTGTGGGAATCACACCAAGTCACAAACCTATCCAAACAACAGGTGTATGTCGACTTGGTGGAGGGATACCTGAATACCAGAATAACAGCAGCAACTTTGGGAGGACGACTGAAAGCTATCAACTGTTACCTCTCAATCTCCATGCATGAAGGTGAAGGGTGTGGAGGTTCATGTTCAGAAACCTGCCCTGTTGTTTCAACACAAGATCTTCTCAAATAGGCAGCCTGATCAAAGGGCCAATAGACATGCCCAACAGCTTGAAATACCAGAATCTCCGTTCCAATCTAGAGCCACAATAATAACTAGAGGCCAGTAATTCCTGATCACAATTCTCAAGAAGTTCCGGAGTGGTATTAGAGGAAAGCTGTACAGGAGGCAAGAGCTGCACTAGAGACAAAAGCGTCACTGAACGACAGTCACCTTGAAAACTACAGCACGCAAAACTGCTGACATTGCACATTCTTGGCAGTGGCAAACAGGTTTAACCAAGGCTCTCCTCACTGCCAAAAGAGCCCTGGCACCACCTCCGGGTGGAAATGCCATTCATGATCTGCATCTTCAGCTGAGAGTGTCCGCCCTTGCATTAAGAGAGCTTGCCAGGTATTGAATAACCAGGGAAATGCCATGGAGTACCAGCCATGTCTAGAGACACAGAGCCTCTTGACAAAGGATCCACGACTCCCTCACTGGCTTGTTTGCTGCAGTACCACATGGTGGTGGTATTGTCCGTGAACACCTGTACCAGCCTTTCCTTAATCAAAGGAAGAAAGACTTTCAGTGCAAAGCAATTCACCCAATGCTCCAATGGGTTTATGTGGAGCTCGGACTCCAACGGAAACCAGAGTCCTATGATCTCCACCTCTCCCAGATGGCCACTCCATCCCACAAGTGATGCCTTTGTCACCACAGTCGGCTCTGGCTGGGGAAGGGAGAGAGGTCTACCACTGACCCAGTCCCAGTTCATCAGCCGTCAGAGCACATCCTTCACAGTTCCCTCTGAGATCTTGACCATCTCGGAGAGATTCCCCTGATGCTGCGCCCACTGGGACTTGAAGTCCCATCGCAGAGCCAACACATGCCAACAGGCATGAGTTACAAACAGAATGCAGAAGGACATGAGGCCCAACAATCACAGGATCGTTCTCACCAAAATCCAGGATAGAAGCTGAAATATCGGTTTCATAGCTTGAATATTCTGGGCTCTCCACCCGGGAGGATCGGACTGAAACAGCACTTTGCCCAGAACTTTAAGTCCAATGCTACCATCCAGGCTCCCGGGTAGACAGAACTTGCACGAGCATCTTCAAATGCTCAAATATCAGGAGGAGACTGAGAAGCCACAGGTCCAGGATAGGATCAAGGCCCCTGTCCTTCTTGGTCACCACAAAGTAGCAAGAATATCAACCATGACCTACTTCTGATGCCGGCACCCTCTCTATGGCTCCTTGGCCAAAAGAGTCAGCTCTTCCTCATGGAGCAGTGAGAGGTGGTTCTCCATAAGCTGTTCACAAGTAAGCAGCCTGGGTGAAGGGGTAGTCACTAAGAGGAGGGAGTAGCCCCTTTGGACGTTTTGCAAAACCCAATGGTCCAATGTTACTGTTCTCCAGGTAGTGCAGGTGATAGCATAACCCGCCGATGATGGTCCGAAGGCAAACCAAAGGGATTTGGAGGCTGTGGCTGCCAGTGGGGTGGTATGACCTCTGGCTGTCTAATCCATGTGGTTTAAAGAACCTGCGTCATCAGCCACAAAAAGGCTAAGCTGCCAGGTGGCTGTGGTGGCTGGGAGGATATGGATGCGATTGAGGCCCTTTCCATGGCCACGAAAGGGGTGGAAGGCTGGCTGGAGGTGACAAGGGGACATAAACAAGCCCAAAGACATGGCCGTAGCTCTGCTGTTTTTAAAGCACTTTAGAGTTGAGTCTGCCTTCTCTCCAAAGAGAAGAGAGCCATTAAAGGGCATGTCCATAAGAGAGGCTTGGATGATCCCCTGAAAAGTCAGTGGTTCTTAGTCAGATGTGACGCCGCCAGGCCCCCAACGATTAAATTGCTAAACCCAACGAGTAGGTCATGTTCAGTACACATCATATGGTGATCTTTGCTGTGTCTCTCCAGTCTTCAATAGCCTATGAGAGTATGGCCATGGCCTCCCACAAGACCATAGTCAGCACTTGTGCAATCAATCCCAGATCATATGGGAATATCGGTCCAAAAGGTATGCAATGCTCACTGACTGCAATGCAAGGCAGGTGGAAGAGAGCATTCTCTTGCCAAAGGTATTTAGCCTCTTGGATTACCAACCTGGTAGAATGGTAGGGAATGCGCTGTGGTTCATCCCAGAGGTGGAGGCTTGGACCACCAAGCTCTCCGAGTTGGAGTGCTGGGCAAGGACATTGGGGTTTCCAGGAGTGGGCGTGTCGGGCAATTGTCCTATGTACAGGAGATCCTGTGCAGGGCTTGGACCAAGTCCAGAGTAGGACGCTGGTAAGGGCTTCATTAAAGGGAAGTAAGGGTTCGAAGCACTACCATCAAGACGTTTGTTCTTGACTGCCATTGTGGGAAGCTGAAGGTCCAATTCCTCAACGACCTATGCACTACCATGGTGAAAGAGGTTCCCTTCTCTGTAGCTAAAGTAGGAGGAGAGACTAAACCAGTGTCAGGTGATGTGTCTAACCTTCTGGCCTCAGCCAGTTCCCCATAACAGTTGTCCTCTTTCCCATCAAGGGGATGCTGGCATTCATAAGGGTCCTCAGACCCCACCCAGTTGTCTAACTCTCCAGGCTTGTCAAATGTGAAAGGCACTGGCTCGGATCCAGAGATCATGGTTCGGGTTGGTACCAGAACCAGCATTGGTTGACACCTATATGGCTCTGTGTCAGAGTCACACATTCATGTGGGGACGGCACCGCCATTGGGCATCAGCAGTTTTGGCTCTGAAATGGATGCTGAGGAAGGTCTTGGTCTCGCCAGCAGCTCCACTCCAGATCCAATACGGGATCCATGGGCCTGACTGGTGCCGAGGGTGAACCTACTGGCGGGTATCCAGCTGGGCACCACCAGAGTACGCTGGGCTCGAAGACGCTCCAGAGGGGCTAGACCACGCCAATGAGGTGCATTGCCTCATGAAATTCTTTAAGCTCCAGCTCTGGGAAAGTCAGGGATGCGCAGAGCAAACCCTGAGTCAGGCTTTGCTGAAACACACGGTCTGGAGTGCTGACACACCTCCACCTCGTCAGAAGACTTTGATGGGAGCTGCAAAGTTGAAGACTGCTTTGACTTCTTTGATTTGTTGTGCTTGTGGGGCTTACCTTTTGACTTTGAACGCAACAACAATCACCGGGTGTGGTTCCCCAGACAATGCTGGGACCTTCAGGACGACCAAGAGAGATCTTGAGCATCGAGGACTAGACAGTCGAGAAAAAATGTAATTCAAAAAATGACTGAGGGGAGTTCTGTCTGGATCAGCGCTATTTGGTGCGGAAAGGAAAGAAATGACGTCAGCCTGCCAGGGCAACCCCTGTACAGGTACTACCCATGTCACTTACCACCACCTACCAGCGTCAAGGGGTGCTGCTCTAAACTTCCGGATCCAGTCTGACACCTGGAGATTATTCTAAGGTAAGGAATCTGCGGCTAGAAGTCTCTATCAGCTCTGGATCCGCAACTGAAGACAGGGAAGGAAAATGTCACTTTCCCAGTAGACATTTGTTTGTGGCATGTAGTGCTGCAGATTCACATGCTTTGCATAAGTCCGCCACCTAGTGTTGGGCTCGGAGTGTTGCAAGTTGTTTTTCTTCAAAGAAGCTTTTTTTGAGTCACAAGATCGAGTGACTCCTCCTCAAAAAGTTGTTTAGATTTTCTGAAATCTTTTGTTCTGTCTATATAGTAAGTGAGAGCTCTTTTGACATCAAGAGTGTGAAGAGCTCTTTAAGCAACTGAATTTGGCTGTGGAAAGAAGACTGGCAATTCCACTGACTGATTGATGTGAAATGCTGAAACCACTTTGGGTAGGAATTTTGGATTTCTCCTAAGTACTAGTTTGTGTTTGTGAATTTGGAAGAAAGGTTCATCTAAAGTGAATGCTTGAATTTCATTAACTCTCCTTAAGGAAGTAATTGCTAGTAGGAAAGCAACTTTCTATGAGAGAAATCGGAAGAGTGCAAGAATGCATGGGTTCAAATGGTGGACCCATAAGCCTTGTGAGCACAATGTTTAGATTGCAGGCAGGAGCTGGTAGAGCTCTAGGTGGAATAACTCTTTTAAGGCCTTCCATAAAAGCTTTTATGACGGGAATTCTAAACAGGGAAGTATGCTGTCTGTTTTAGAGGTTGGCTAATACTGCTGTTAAATTAATTTTGATAGATGAATATGCAAGATTTGCTTTTTGTAAGTAAAACAAATAACAAACAATAGCCTGCGCTGATGCTTTAAGTGGATCAATGTTTTTGGGTTGACAGTAATATACAAAACGTTTCCATTTATCTGCATAGCGCTGTCTAGTTGTAAGTTTACACGCTTCTTTTAAAATATCCATACATTCTGATGGAAGATGTAGATATCCAAACCCCATGGCCCCTGGAGCCAAATCGCTAGGTTGAGCATACTGGGGTTGGGATACCTGATCAGACCTTTGTTTTGAGTGAATAGGTCTGGTCTGGTCTGTTTTGGAGCTTGTGATGTGCTACTACATATAGATCCAACACTGTTATGTACCAGTGCTGACGTGCCCATGTGGAAGCTATGAGTATAGTGAGGGAGAAGTGACAGGTCTTGTTGATCAGAAATGGAATTAGTGGGAGAGGGGGGAAAAGCATAAGCAAATATCCCTGACCAATTGACCCATAGAGCATTGCCCTTGGATCGAGGGTATGGGTTCCTGGATGCGCAGTTTGGGCATTTTACGTTTTCGCTTGTTGTGGAGAGGTCTACGTGTGGTGTTCCTCACATGCGAAAGTACTAGTGAATCACTTGTGGGTGAATTTCCCATTTGTTTATTTGTTGCTGTGCCCTGCTTAAGAGGTCAGCTAGTTGGTTGTGTATCCCTGGGATTGAATGCGATTGTGAATTGCTAGTTTCCAAATTGCCTGTCCTAGAATGGACAATTGAGGTGAGTGTGTACCCCCTGTTTTTTTGCAGATAATACATTGTTGTCATGTTGTCTGTCCTTATTAACACTGTTTTGTGTGTAATCTGTGGCTGGAATGCTTTGAGTGCTAAGAAGACTGCTAGCAATTCTAAGTGGTGTATGTGGTAAGTTTGATGGTTTAAGTCCCATTCTCCCTGTATAATGAGATTGTTGAGATGGGCTCCCCAACCTGTCATTGATGCATCAGTGGTGATCATGGTCTGTGGCAC